>NC_079492.1:62575041-63851570 GCF_020520425.1 Spinacia oleracea | reverse complement strand
GTACACACATACAATTAATAAACAACAACCAAAACAATCTTATTTTAATGTCTTAGGACTTGTGATCAACCAAGCAAGACTCTTATGAAATTACTACCATGTTCCTCCTCACAAAAGTGAGATTCCACATCATGCACATTAACATGAGGGTTGTGCCCTTGCACGACAAATCCTAATTCATTTCATACAAAACATTCCCAACTGAACCCTACATATGCGGTGGCTTACGTGAGCTAACCCTTCACATGTGGTAAAATAAATAGTACAACGAAGTACGAATAATTGGCTCAAAGTATGCTAGACATCCCGTACAATAGCATACAAATTAATAATTCATCCATTGCATGTGAAACAACCATACATGCATAAATATTGAACAACATGATTGACAATGAAATCCATACTCATAATAATCTCAACATGCTTGTTCAATCAACAATTCAATAATTCCAATAATATTAATCCACATGATCGTACACCAAAGCATATATGAATCCACATAATATAATTCACATCATCAACAATCATGTAATGTCCCTTGACAAAAGTGTGGTCGCCCTAGACTTGTAAGTACCTTGAATACCTAAGCGTAGGGGCCACTTTGCAATAACGAGCACTCACTTAGAAGTCACCTCCTATCATTAAAATAATGAAACTTAAATTATTTCCATGTTTATTAAATTTCCAGCAACTTTATAAAATTTAAAACCTTATTTAAACTTTAGAATTCAATCGTTTTTCAATAATATAAACGTCTCAATTTGCAAAACCAATCCCTAGTACGAAAACATACTTTTTCCGCCTTTAAAATCAATAAAAATCAACACTTTAAGCTTTTATTCAAATCTGAAAATATAATTGATTATCATACTTAAAATCATCACCTAATTATGCTAATCAATTGACTCATTAGGTCTAGATTAAAACCCTAACTTGAAAATCCCATTAAAACCAATTTAACATCATAAAAATCAATTCTTTATTAACTAAACAAATCTGAAAATTCATCCTTTAATAATTAAAACAACCCTAATGAATCACAACACGTAAATCCTCAAAGCACGGTGTTCATAACCGATTCCCAGCATTTTAATCATCCAAAACAATATTAATATTATAATTTAAAATACGGAATTTAAATAGAATAGGTAAGGAAGAAGAGAATTATACCAATCCGGCCTATAGCACGGAACAACCATGAATTAATGTGATTGGGCGAAAGAATTTAACGAACTAACAAACAAAACACACACACACTCGACGTGTGTGCGCGCGGGCGAGGGACAGGCTCAGCAGCGCGCTGGGCGCGCAGGACGGATGGGCCAGGGCGCGAGCCTTTATGAGACCTTTAATGCGTTCATTTGCAAAAAAAATTAAGTTGCTGTGCTCTTTACATGATTAAGCAGGACAATAATAAGCGCAAATTCAATAGAAAGCACTAAATTGAGCATAAAATAGGGGAAAACACGATAAAAAGCGCGAAATTCTACTGCACTCTACCCCCCTTAAAAGACACGAGTTACGACCCCGTAACTCAACTAACCTCGGGAAAAAGCTCGGGATATTTCTTTCTCATTTCGTCCTCCGCTTCCCAAGTTGCTTCCTCAGATTCTTGATTAGACCACAACACTTTGACAATTTTCACATCTTTAGTACGCGTACTACGTACTTTGCTATCAAGGATTTTGACAGGTCTTTCCTCAAAGGTTAATCTTTGGTCTAATTCTATGGTCTCCGGTTGCAATACATGCGATTTATCCGGAATATATTTCCTTAACTGAGATATGTGGACCACATTATGCACTCTATGCAAGTCCATAGGCAAGGCTAGTCTATAGGCTACCTTTCCAATTCTTTCTAAGTTTTCATATGGGCCTATGTACTTAGGGCTTAACTTCCCTTTCTTTCCAAATCTCAAGACACCTTTCATTGGTGACACTTGAAGGAAATAGTGCCCTTGGTCCAAGTATGCATATAATATTAAGTCTAATAAATGCGGTTCAGTATTAATTAACAAGTTAATAATTCAGTGAGATCAAGTGAGCTGAATGCCTAGCTAGAGGCCGCTTCAGTTCAAGTGGAATTAATTATATTAATCCACAGCTTACTCTTGACTGAACCCGTAGGGTCACACAAATAGTACGTAAACGGATCAAGTATTTAATGGCATTAAATACTCCATCTATGGATATTCGGAATCGACGGATCTTGGTTTCAGTGGGAGCTGAGATCGTCACAGGCAAGAAATGAATACTCCGGAAACGATGATATTGCCGGAAACGGAAATATGGATCGTATCGGAAATATAAATATTATCCAAGTCGTAGATGTTGCCGGATACGGAAACATGGTACATATCGGAAAATATTATCGGAAATGGAAATATTGCCGGAATGGGAAATATTGCCGGAAACGGAAATATTGTCAGAATCGGAAATATTATCGGAATCGGAAAATAATTCCGGAAACGGAAATATTAAATATTTGTTCGAAACGGAAATTAATTCCGGAATCGGAAATATTAAATGTTGTTCGTATCGGAAATGAATTCCGGAATCGGGAATTTAATCGGAAGCGTATCGTACGAATTAGCATCGGACGAGGCCCGCTAGACGAAGGCCCAGCACGAAGCCAGGCCATCGCCCAGCGAGCCGCACGCAGCAACGCACGCCTCGACCAGGCCCAGCGCAAGGCCAGGCCCAGCCAAGGGCGCGCGCGCGCGCAGCACCGCACATGGGTTGTGCGCTTGTCGTGGGCCGCAAGTCCTGGGCGGGTGCACGGCTTGTACGATGCGTGTGCGGGAAATCCTAATCCTATTAGGATTCGTACGAAGACTAAAATCCTAATCCTATTAGATTTGCTTTGTTATTTAGAGTCCTAATAAAGTTCTAATTAACAAATCCACATCCTAGTAGGATTACAATTCCTTTTCCATACCTCTATAAATAAGGGCCTAGGGTCATTATTTACATACATGATTCAAATATTCAAAGTGATTTTTGAGAGCAAAAATTCAGTCATATAATTGCCTACAATAGCCGAAAATTCTAAGTACCTTAAGGGCGATTCTAGTTGGTCAAGCTTAAGGCGGATCCGGACGTGTTGTGGACTATCTACGGAGGGACGACACTTGGAGTCCTAAAGACTTGTTCTTGTTCGGTTCGGGCGCAGCTAGGGAGGGCAGGCAACAAAGCGTATGCATCTAAACTATGCTAAATGATTATGTGTAAATAATATGCTTTACTGGCTTTATGGTTTTTCCGCATGATTTATGAATTGTCATATGAATCCTTTGACAAATTCAAGGAATTTCAGAGTGAAGTAGAGAATCAATTAGGCAAGAAGATTAAAGCACTGCGGTCTGACAGAGGCGGTGAATATCTGAGCTATGAATTTGATGACCATCTGAAAGAATGTGGAATTCTATCAGAATTGACTCCTCCTGGAACACCACAATGGAACGGTGTGTCGGAACGGAGGAACATAACCTTGCTAGACATGGTCAGGTCAATGATGGGTCAGGCCAAACTTCCATTAGAATTTTGGGGACATGCACTAAATACAGCTGCAGTCACTATAAATAGAGCTCCGTCTAAAGCTGTCGAAAAGACTCCATATGAGTTATGGTTTGGAAAGCCTCCAAATGTGTCTTTTCTTAAGATTTGGGGATGTGAAGTATACGTCAAACGATTAATTTCAGACAAACTTCATCCAAAATCTGACAAATGTATCCTTGTGGGCTATCCAAAGGAAACAAAGGGGTATTACTTCTACAATACATCTGAGAACAAGGTGTTTGTTGGTCGAGATGGTGTCTTTTCGGAGAAAGATCACATTTCCAAAATGACAAGTGGGAGAAAAGTAGACCTCGAAGAAATTCGAGTCGAACAACAAACTCTAGAGAATGCTCAAGATGACATTCAGGATGAAACTCAGAGATCTTTAGAAGAATCTGGTGAGAATCATGGTCAATCTAGAAATGTTACCCCGCGTAGATCGCAAAGATATAGATCTCAACCGGAAAGGTACTTAGGTATTTTGACGAACGAGAGCTATGACGTTCTATTACTTGAAAGTGATGAACCTGCGACTTACAAACAAGCTATGACGAGCCCTAGCTCCAAGCAATGGCAAGAAGCCATGCAATCTGAATTAGACTCCATGTCTGAAAACCAAGTATGGGATTTGATCGATTTGCCAGATGGCTACCAAGCCATTGGAAGCAAATGGGTTTTCAAACTGAAAAAGGACAAGGATGGGAAACTTGAAGTTTTCAAAGCTAGATTGGTTGCAAAAGGTTACAGGCAAGTCCACGGTTTGGATTGCGATGAAACTTTTTCACCAGTTGCAATGCTAAAGTCTATTCGAATAATGTTAGCAATCGCTGCATATTACGATTACGAAATATGGAAGATGGATGTCAAAACTGCTTTCTTAAACGGCGTTTTAACAGAAAAAGTTTTTATGACACAGCCTGAAGGTTTTGAGGATCCAAAGAATGCTAAAAAGGTATGCAAGCTAAAGAAGTCAATCTACGGATTGAAGCAGGCATCCAGGAGCTGGAATATACGTTTTGATGAAGCAGTCAGTGACTTTGGTTTCATCAAGAACGCAGACGAATCTTGTGTATACAAGAAGGTCAGTGGGAGCAAAATTGCTTTCCTAGTATTATATGTCGACGACATATTACTTATCGGAAATGACTTCCTATGTTGAACTCTGTCAAGATTTGGCTTGGGAAATGTTTTTCGATGAAAGATCTAGGAGAAGCACAGTACATATTGGGCATCAAGATTTACAGAGATAGATCTAAAAAGATGATTGGACTTAGTCAAAGCACTTATATCAATAAGGTGCTTGATAGGTTCAAGATGGCAGACTCCAAGCGAGGCTACCTACCCATGTCTCATGGAATAACTCTAAGCAAGACTCAGTACCCAAAAACACTTGATGAGCGTAGACGAATGAATGGGATTCCATATGCATCATTGATTGGTTCAATAATGTATGCTATGATATGTACACGCCCGGATGTTGCGTACGCACTCAGTGCTACGAGCAGATACCAGTCAGACCCAGGAGAGGCGCATTGGACTGCTGCCAAGAATATTCTGAAGTACCTGAAAAGGCACAAAGATGACTTCCTGGTCTATGGTGGAGATGATGAATTAACTGTTAAAGGCTATACGGACGAAAGTTTCCAAACCGATAAAGATGATTTCAGATCACAGTCTGGGTTTGTCTTCTGCCTCAACGGAGGTGCAGTAAGCTGGAAAAGTGCTAAGCAAAGCACCATTGCGGATTCTACAACTGAAGCGGAGTACATTGCTGCACATGAAGCAGCAAAGGAAGCTATATGGATAAGGAAGTTCATAGGTGAACTTGGTGTAGTCCCCTCCATTAAAGGACCAATAGCCCTGTATTGTGATAATAACGGAGCTATTGCACAGGCAAAGGAGCCTAGACACCACCAGAGAGTCAAGCATGTACTTCGTAGATTTCACCTTCTACGAGAGTTCGTTGAAAGAAAAGAAGTCGAGATAAACAAGATTGGAACTGATGACAACATATCAGATCCATTGACTAAACCTCTGCCGCAGGCGAAGCACAACTCGCACACTGCAGCTATGGGAATCAAGCATATTGGAGAATGGCTTTGATATCCCTGTTTAATGTTTTAAAGTTTTAGAGTTTAAATCTTTGTAAAACATTATTGGTTAATCATTCACAATAAATGAAAAAGAATTCATTTTTCCATTTAATTTGTGGTTTATTAAATGATGAGTCCCTTCAATTTGACGATATATTCAAGATAGACTGTCAGGACCAGTCCTGTGACTAAGAAATGTCTATCAAGTGAACTTGAATGTCAAAGGTTGAAAATGGTCCCTAGTCGGAGTTTTCTATAAAATTGGACGCATAGAAAACGTTAGACGATTAGAATGCAAGATGACTAGTAGTTCTGTTTCTTGAACTATGTGGACATGGCAATGTCATAATCATTTGCATAGATACTTACTTTGGTAAGAGTAGTATCGGACAAGACCTATGAAACTTTACTGTAAGAGATGAAAATCTGTCATAAGTAAATTTCATTAAAATTATTATACACTAAATCCTCAATACCTGAGTGATTTGAGATTACTTGTTTGAGAACCGGTTGCTTTGACGTTGACCAACCGTCGCACCGTAAAAGGAGGCTATAAAGGCAACGCTCGAGTAATCACCTATCAAACGAAGTCTAATCTCAAGATCGCAAGATTGGGATTGTCCTCCCATAAATCGGGATGAGATGCTTAAAAGTTGTACAAGGCCACTCGGAGAGCTAGAAACTGTGAAATGCATGGCCGTGCTCGGATAAATCATAGGCTATGATTATCTGTTTATTTGATCAGTTGAACTATGAAACCGAGGAACACCTCTGGACATAATAAGGATGACAACTCTTACCTTATGTTCAAGAGCAAGCATCGAGCGACAAAGGAATTAGGAAATGCACACTTGTCCCTAAGGACAAGTGGGAGACTGAAGGAAATAGTGCCCTTGGTCCAAGTATGCATATAATATTAAGTCTAATAAATGCGGTTCAGTATTAATTAACAAGTTAATAATTCAGTGAGATCAAGTGAGCTGAATGCCTAGCTAGAGGCCGCTTCAGTTCAAGTGGAATTAATTATATTAATCCACAGCTTACTCTTGACTGAACCCGTAGGGTCACACAAATAGTACGTAAACGGATCAAGTATTTAATGGCATTAAATACTCCATCTATGGATATTCGGAATCGACGGATCTTGGTTTCAGTGGGAGCTGAGATCGTCACAGGCAAGAAATGAATACTCTGGAAACGATGATATTGCCGGAAACGGAAATATGGATCGTATCGGAAATATAAATATTATCCAAGTCGTAGATGTTGCCGGAAACGGAAACATGGTACATATCGGAAAATATTATCGGAAATGGAAATATTGCCGGAATGGGAAATATTGCCGGAAACGGAAATATTGTCAGAATCGGAAATATTATCGGAATCGGAAAATAATTCCGGAAACGTAAATATTAAATATTTGTTCGAAACGGAAATTAATTCCGGAATCGGAAATATTAAATGTTGTTCGTATCGGAAATGAATTCCGGAATCGGGAATTTAATCGGAAGCGTATCGTACGAATTAGCATTGGACGAGGCCCGCTAGACGAAGGCCCAGCACGAAGCCAGGCCATCGCCCAGCGAGCCGCACGCAGCAACGCACGCCTCGACAAGGCCCAGCGCAAGGCCAGGCCCAACCAAGGGCGCGCGCGTGCGCGCAACACCGCACATGGGCTGTGCGCTTGTCGTGGGCCGCAAGGCCTGCGCGGGTGCACGGCTTGTACGATGCGTGTGCGGGAAATCCTAATCCTATTAGGATTCGTGCGAAGATTAAAATCCTAATCCTATTAGATTTGCTCTGTTATTTAGAGCCCTAATAAAGTTCTAATTAACAAATCCACATCCTAGTAGGATTACAATTCCTTTTCCATACCTCTATAAATAAGGGCCTAGGGTCATTATTTACATACACGATTCAAGTATTCAAAGTGATTTTTGAGAGCAAAAATTCAGTCATATAATTGCCTACAATAGCCGAAAATTCTAAGTACCTTAAGGGCGATTCTAGTTGGTCAAGCTTAAGGCGGATCCGGACGTGCTGTGGACTATCTACGGAGGGACGACACTTGGAGTCCTAAAGACTTGTTCTTGTTCGGTTCGGGCGCAGCTAGGGAGGGCACGCAACAAAGCGTATGCATCTAAACTATGCTAAATGATTATGTGTAAATAATATGCTTTCCTGGCTTTATGGTTTTTCCGCATGATTTATGAATTGTCATATGTATCATAACCTAAAACCACTTTGAGCAACACCTTATCAACTATATTGAACTCTTCATCCCTACGTTTCAAGTCTGCATAGCTGTTTTGGCGATCCTGCGCCGCTTGAATCTTGGATTGGATGGTTCGGATTTGGTTCATGGTGTCCTCTATCATTTAAGGTCCCAACACTACGGTTTTAGTAATGTCGTTCCAGCAAAGTGGACTCCTACACTTTCGTCCATACAGAGCCTCAAATGGTGCCATTCCAATGCTAACATGATAGCTATTATTATAAGAAAACTCAATCAAATCTAGGCTATCTTCCCAGCTTCCTTGGAAATCAATAACGCATGCTCTCAAGGGTTTGGATAGTTCTCTCAAGGGTTATGATACATATGACAATACATAAATCATGCGGAAAAACCATAAAGCCAGGAAAGCATATTATTTACACATAATCATTTAGCATAGTATAGATGCATACACTTTGTA
This sequence comes from Spinacia oleracea, assembly GCF_020520425.1. Taxonomy (NCBI): domain Eukaryota; kingdom Viridiplantae; phylum Streptophyta; class Magnoliopsida; order Caryophyllales; family Amaranthaceae; genus Spinacia; species Spinacia oleracea. The sequence continues at coordinate 63,843,224 of NC_079492.1, read as the reverse complement.
GCGTGCCTTCCCTAGCTGCGCCCGAACCGAACAAGAACAAGTCTTTAGGACTCCAAGTGTCGTCCCTCCGTAGATAGTCCACAGTACGTCCGGATCCGCCTCAAGATTGACCAACTAGAATCGCCCTTAAGGTGCTTAGGAATTTCGGTTATTATTGTGCAAGAGTGTGGCTGAATTTTATTTCAAAAACTTATCCTTTGAATACTTCAATCGTTCGTATAAATTATGACCCTAGGCCGTTATTTATAGAGGTTTGGAAAGGGAACTGAAATCCTAGTAGGATACGATTTAATTAAACTTAGAATCCTACAAGGACTCTATTTAATTAAATAATCCTAATAGGAATAGGAATTTAATCATACATCAAATCCTAATAGTTTTAGGAATTATGCATGGACACAAACACACACACGAGCATGACCCGCAAGCATGCAGGCCATCCCGCGCACAGCCCACACGCCCACGAAGCCCATGCGAGCTACCGCAGCCCACGAGGCTGCCATGGCTTAAGCTGCGCGCTGGGCCTGCCTTGCGGTAGGCCTGCCGCAGCCTTGGGCTGTGTTGTGGCGCGCCATTGCTTGCTGGGCGATGGCCTGGCTTCGTGCTGGGCCTTCGTCTAGCGGGCCTCGTCCGATGCTAATTCGTACGATACGCTTCCGATTAAATTCCCGATTCCGGAATTTATTTCCGATACGAACAACATTTAATATTTCCGATTCCGAAATTAATTTCCGTTTCGAACAAATATTTAATATTTCCGTTTCCGGAATTATTTTCCGATTCCGATAATATTTCCGATTCTGACAATATTTCCGTTTCCGGCAATATTTCCGATTCCGGCAATATTTCCATTTCCGATAATATTTTCCGATATGTACCATGTTTCCGTTTCCGGCAACATCTACGACTTGGATAATATTTATATTTCCGATACGATCCATATTTCCGTTTCCGGCAATATCATCGTTTCCGGAGTATTCATTTCTTGCCTGTGACGATCTCAGCTCCCACTGAAACCAAGATCCGTCGATTCCGAATATCCATAGATGGAGTATTTAATGCCATTAAATACTTGATCCGTTTACGTACTATTTGTGTGACCCTACGGGTTCAGTCAAGAGTAAGTTGTGGATTAATATAATTAATTCCACTTGAACTGAAGCGGCCTCTAGCTAGGCATTCAGCTCACTTGATCTCACTGAATTATTAACTTGTTAATTAATACTGAACCGCATTTATTAGACTTAATATTATATGCATACTTGGACCAAGGGCACTATTTCCTTCAGTCTCCCACTTGTCCTTAGGGACAAGTGTGCATTTCCTAATTCCTTTGTCGCTCGATGCTTGCTCTTGAACATAAGGTAAGAGTTGTCATCCTTATTATGTCCAGAGGTGTTCCTCGGTTTCAAAGTTCAACTGATTAAATAAACAGATAATCATAGCCTATGATTCATCCGAGCACGGCCATGCATTTCACAGTTTCTAGCTCTCCGAGTGGCCTTGTACAACTTTTAAGCATCTCATCCCGATTTATGGGAGGACAATCCCAATCTTGCGATCTTGAGATTAGACTTCGTTTGATAAGTGATTACCTGAGCGTTGCCTTTATAGCCTCCTTTTACGGTGCGACGGTTGGTCAACGTCAAAGCAACCAGTTCTCAAACAAGTAATCTCAAATCACTCAGGTATTGAGGATTTAGTGTCTAATAATTTTAATGAAATTTACTTATGACAGATTTTCATCTCTTACAGTAAAGTTTCATAGGTCTTGTCCGATACTAGTCTTCCCAAAGTAAGTATCTATGCAAATGATTATGACATTGCCATGTCCACATAGTTCAAGAAACAGAACTACTAGTCATCTTGCATTCTAATCGTCTAACGTTTTCTATGCGTCCAATTTTATAGAAAACTCCGTCTAGGGACCATTTTCAACCTTTGACATTCAAGTTCACTTGATAGACATTTCTTAGTCACAGGACTGGTCCTGACAGTCTATCTTGAATATATCGTCAAATTGAAGGGACTCATCATTTAATACTAAACCAAGATTAAATGGAATATGAAAATACATTTCATATATGATAAATGTTCAACCCCATTGTTTTACAACCATGGGCCTGAAACCCATCTTTAAAACAGTTCATGGAATTTCAAAGCTATGCTTGATTTCCAGTGCTACAACGTGAGTGTTGCTTCTCACTTGTTATATAGGTTTAGTTATCACGCTTTGCCAATCTTAACATCCTTTTCATCCAATGTTCTTCGAGATATGATGATAAGAACTTTTGAGTATGTTTATTTTGTGATCTAGTCTTTCTTGCTACATTAGTGGTTCTACGCATTTTGCAATGAAGAACCATTAAGTCAACAGACATGTGATCTTCCCAAGTTCAATGAAGAACTCATATAAACAACTCTATTTTATTGCTTCTTAGGCAATAATTACTTTTACTTCAACTGTATAGGTTGCTAGTGATGCTTTGTTTGGATCTACTTATCCAAGCAGTTCACAGATATGTGGAAGACTCTCCAACTATATCTTAGAACATAGAAATTATTATTTTAATTTCCCACGCAACAACTCATGGTCTTCAATCCATGTTGCCATTTCAAAACACGATGCTCTTTAGCTCGTCCTTGTCAATGGTTAACTCCAAAGGGTCTTGCTTGATCCTTTTCCAGTGTTTATGCGTGTAGCATCAATATTTAGCATATCTTTATTTCCTTGAATCAAGAACTATTCCTATGTACCTTTTCAAGTACCATAAGTGTTCTTGATCTCAATCTAGTTGATCTTCACTTAGATCAATAGAGATTGGTATATGTTCGTCATGCCTAAAGTCATACGATACGTTTTTGGCGATCCTCATATTATATTATATACATGATAGATTCTTTTGCAGAATAATTCCCAATTGAATTCTATTCATGTAACTTTAGCTCATTCAGTTACAGTAGATACTAAATCTAACTAAATTCTTTGACATATAATATAAGTGAAGAATCTCATTAGATTCTTTGATGTTTAACTAAGTAAATGCTTATACATAGTTCAAACATTCATTACTTAGATTTATTCATATGGATCGAATATCTCCAATGGAGTCTTTCGTGTTTGATTTAGTAAATGCCATTACTAAACAATATCATAAGATCTTTGTAAATAGATCTTAATACCCAGTATGTACTAAGTTTCGCCTTGGTCCATCATTGATGAATAATTTCAAACCTAAGTCATTAGCATTTGAATGTTATTTCACAATAGAGAGATATGTGTGATACACATAGGACCAAATAAGTTTTACGTACTCCCACTAAACTTCTTATATATCTATAAGAATCATGTATATTTTATGAAACTAAAATGCTTATTAGCTTCATTAAAATACAGTTCTAATTCCCAATTGCTTGCTTAAATCTGTACTTAGATTTTATAAACTAGCTTTTCTTTTCAAGCATTTATTTGGATCCACAAATCCTATGACATACCATGTACATAGTTTCTTCCAACATTTGACTGAGGAAGATGTTTTGTCATCCAATTGCCATATGTACCAATATGCAATCATTGCTTGAATTATAGACTTAAGCATTACGATTTTGCACAATCCACATCGTGAATTTGCTTGTAACCTTTAGCAACTAATCTAGCTTTGTGTGTGAACACAATTTCATGTTTGATGGTTTTTATCCTTAAAACAAACTTGCAACCAATAGGTGTGAAACTATTCTTGCAAATCAACAAAATTTCAATTTTGTCATCTAAACATTGAGTATGTTTTATGGCCTCTAACCATTTAAAACATTTGAGTCTATATATGGCCTCTAACCATTTTAGGGAATCTGGGTTTCGTCATAGCTTTCTCACAGGTTATAAACTCATTAATCTACATGATAATAGTTTGACTGCAAGTTGTAGGTTTCTTCACTATTTAATAGAAGAATCTCATAGTTTCATTGACCTGATCTCTATGTTTCTTCACTATCTAATAGAAGAATCTCATAGTTTCAGTGACTTGAATTCTATGCCTACTTGGGTATAGAACATCAAACAATAGAGTATCAATAGCCACTTGAAAGTCCTTTGAATATTCTGTTCTCCTTGAAGCACTTGTAAAGTCTTCTAAGAGATGTCTATTCTTTAAAGCCACTTGTAAAGTCCTTACATAATAAGTTCGGATTTTCTGAAGCACTTCGAAAAGCCTCCGGAATGTCCGTTTATGTTTGTTGTTCGCCTCGAAAACTTTCGAGGTCTATTTTCTCCCACTTGTCATTTTGGAAACGAATCTCCAAAAGGACATTATTTCGAGCAAACAAACATTATGTTCTCAAAAATTCGTGGTAGAAACAATACCCTTGTGTCTCATTTGAATAAATCACTATGAAACATATATCTATACTTGGGCCTTAGTTTGTCGAATGACAAACACTAAGCTCCCACCGAGTTTTGCAACTCTCTAGATATATTTTATGAAAAGTTATTCTGAAATTACTTTTCAATAGCTTTGACGAATTTGGTTTAGTTTGGTGGTAGTTGAGCTTTTTGTTTTAGAAATTATAGGAAAAAGTCTTTATGATTCATCATTAATCGAATCAAGTACTAATTGACTTCGATTATTCCAACTAAGATATGCCATATCTTATGGACCTAGATTGTGAAATTACAACACACAATCATTGATGATCATATTTGGTCTCAAGTAATCATCAACATGATCTAACATAGATCTTTATGATTTCTTGCCAAGTGGATTTTATACTTCTGAATCTTGGAACTACCCAAACAGATTCAACTTATATCACATTTGAGTAAATAAACCTATATTCACTCAAATCCATGTGAAATAATAAAGTCATAAAATCTTTCTTTATCTTTGAACTCTATTGTCTAGGCGTTCTAACAATAGTTCATATCTTTTGTTACTTTCAACAAGTAAGACTAGTTGTCTTAAAATGATCTAGAAATCAATCAACTTTCAAAAGTCCATCAAAATAAAGCTTTTGAATGTTAACTTGTTGATATGGTCTAAGCAACAATGCCAAAGATTAGTGGAACTCAAATCAAGGGGTTGATTTGAACCTAGTAAAGTTTTTATTGTTAAAGAGTTGTTTGTTTTAATCAAGCATATTGACTCAACCCGTAATTGACCATTTTACTCAAATAAAAAAACAAACATTGTTTTTGTTTTTCTTGAATGTGAGTCTTTCTGTATTTGAAAAACAGAAATTTAGGTATGCTGATTATGGAACAAAATAGCCATTAAGTTCCAGCCTTTGAAAGGACTTAAAACAAACTAGATGACCCTACAACTAATGTAGCATTGCCATGCTTCATTTCCCACTTGTAGGCCATTAGTGTAGCCTAGCTTCCATTGTTTGAGTTATTACCGAAGTAAGAACCTCAAGCGGTATATGATACCAAGGAAGTTTGATTGCTAGGTCACTTTTCTTTAAACATAAACTTACAGGTAGAAACGGAATTGTAAATTCCTTTCATATGTTCCTTTGTTTTCCTATTTCTTGTACCCTTTCTTATAGCCTTAAGAATTGAATTCTCTAGTGTTGACTTTTATATTTTGTTAGACATGTCCAATGTCACTCGAACAAGGTTCTTTCCATTTAATTTATGTTGAATATTCTGTTTCAACTAGATGATCTTACCAGAAGCTTCTAAAGTTCTCTAAGCATCGATCTATTCGAATGTCTAGGGACTAGACTCATTCGAGAATTAAATGGACAAAGATATTAGGTTGTTAACCATTGGTGAAGCTGAGCGTTTAAGCTCAATGCTTTATGATCTCAAAACTACAGTGTATTTTGAATTCACAAGCACCAATTGGTTTGCCATTCGATTTTGATATTCGAAAACAACCATAAAAGTCGCTAAAAGAAACGTACATTTTAAATTGCTCATTTTCTCTCATTTCCGTGAATCGTTCTTGGATTCACTACCAATCGAAGAAATTTACTGTTACCTTTCTTGTTAGGTTATGATACATATGATAATTCATAAATCATGCGGAAAAACCATTTAGCCAGGAATACATATTATTTACACATAATCATATAGCATAGTTTAGATGCATACTCTTTGTTGCGTGCCTTCCCTAGCTGCGCCAGAACCGAACAAGAACAAGTCTTTAGGACTCCAAGTGTCGTCCCTCCGTAGATAGTCCACAGTACGTCCGGATCCGCCTTAAGATTGACCAACTAGAATCGCCCTTAAGGTACTAAAAATTTCGGCACTTTTGAGCAAGGAATGTGACTGAATTTTTCTCTTAAAAAACTCACTTTTGAATACTTGAAAACTTGTTATAAATTGTGAACCTAGACCACATATTTATAGGGGTATGGAAAGAGAATTGGAATCCTATTAGGATACGAATTAATTAAATTAGAATCATAATAAAACTCTTATTTAATTAATTTATCAAATAGAATTAGGAATTTAATCATTAAACGAATCCTGTACGTTTTAGGTTTCGTATGTGAACACAAACACCCACGCACGCACAGCAGCCCACGAGGGGCGCCATGCGCGCGCGCGCACAGCCCGAGCATCGCAGCCCACGACTGCCGCAGCCTTGGGCGCGCGCTGGGCCTGCCTTGCGGTGGGCCTGGCGCAGCCTTGGGCTGGCGTGTTGTGGTGCGCGTTCCCCTTGCTGGACGTGGGCCTGGCTTCGTGCTGGGCCTTCGTCTAGCAAGCTCGTCCGATGCTAATTCGTACGACGCGCTTCCGATTAATTTTCCGATTCCGGAATTCATTTCCGATACGAACAATATTTAACATTTCCGATTCCGGAATTAATTTCCGTTTCGAACAAATATTTAATATTTCCGTTTCCGAAATTATTTTCCGATTCCGATAATATTTCCGATTCAGACAATATTTCCGTTTTCGGCAATATTTCCGATTCCGGCAATATTTCTATTTCCAATAATATTTCCCAATACGTACCATGTTTCCGTTTCCGGTAACATTTACGACTTGGATAATATTTATATTTCCGATACGATCCATATTTCCGTTTCCGGCAATATCATCGTTTCCGGAGTATTCATTTCTTGCCTATGACGATCTCAGCTCCCACTGAAACCAAGATCCGTCGATTCCGAATATCCATAGATGGAGTATTTAATGCCATTAAATACTTGATCCGTTTACGTACTATTTGTGTGACCCTACGGGTTCAGTCAAGAGTAAGCTGTGGATTAATATCATTAATTCCACTTGAACTGAAGCGGCCTCTAGCTAGGCATTCAGCTCACTTGATCTCACTGAATTATTAACTTGTTAATTAATACTGAACCGCATATATTAGACTTATCATTGAATGCATACTTGGACCAAGGGCATTATTTCGTTCAGTCTCGCACTTGTCCTTAGGGACAAGTGTGCATTTCCTAATTCCTTTTTCGCTCGATGCTTGCTCTTGAACATAAGGTAAGAGTTGTCATCCTTATTATGTCCAGAGGTGTTCCTCGGTTTCATAGTTCAACTGATCAAATAAACAGATAATCATAGCCTATGATTTATCCGAGCACGGCCATGCATTTCACAGTTTCTAGCTCTCCGAGTGGCCTTGTACAACTTTTAAGCATCTCATCCCGATTTATGGGAGGACAATCCCAATCTTGCGATCTTGAGATTAGACTTCGTTTGATAGGTGATTACTCGAGCGTTGCCTTTATAGCCTCCTTTTACGGTGCGACGGTTGGTCAACGTCAAAGCAACCGGTTCTCAAACAAGTAATCTCAAATCACTCAGGTATTGAGGATTTAGTGTATAATAATTTTAATGAAATTTACTTATGACAGATTTTCATCTCTTACAGTAAAGTTTCATAGGTCTTGTCCGATACTACTCTTACCAAAGTAAGTATCTATGCAAATGATTATGACATTGCCATGTCCACATAGTTCAAGAAACAGAACTACTAGTCATCTTGCATTCTAATCGTCTAACGTTTTCTATGCGTCCAATTTTATAGAAAACTCCGACTAGGGACCATTTTCAACCTTTGACATTCAAGTTCACTTGATAGACATTTCTTAGTCACAGGACTGGTCCTGACAGTCTATCTTGAATATATCGTCAAATTGAAGGGACTCATCATTTAATAAACCACAAATTAAATGGAAAAATGAATTCTTTTCATTTATTGTGAATGATTAACCAATAATGTTTTACAAAGATTTAAACTCTAAAACTTTAAAACATTAAACAGAGACATCAAAGCCATTCTCCAATATGCTTGATTCCCATAGCTGTAGTGTGCGAGTTGTGCTTCGCCTGCGGCAGAGGTTTAGTCAATGGATCTGATATGTTGTCATCAGTTCCAATTTTGCTTATCTCGACTTCTTTTCTTTCAACGAACTCTCGTAGAAGGTGAAATCTACGAAGTACATGCTTGACTCTCTGGTGGTGTCTAGGCTCCTTTGCCTGTGCAATAGCTCCGTTATTTTCACAATATAGGGCTATTGGTCCTTTAATGGAGGGGACTACACCAAGTTCACCTATGAACTTCCTTAGCCATATAGCTTCCTTTGCTGCTTCATGTGCAGCAATGTACTCCGCTTCAGTTGTAGAATCCGCAATGGTGCTTTGCTTAGCACTTTTCCAGCTTACTGCTCCTCCATTGAGGCAGAAGACAAACCCAGACTGTGATCTGAAATCATCTTTGTCGGTTTGGAAACTTGCGTCCGTATAGCCTTTAACAATTAATTCATCATCTCCACCATAGACCAGGAAGTCATCTTTGTGCCTTTTCAGGTACTTCAGAATATTCTTGGCAGCAGTCCAATGCGCCTCTCCTGGGTCTGACTGGTATCTGCTCGTAGCACTGAGTGCGTACGCAACATCCGGGCGTGTACATATCATAGCATACATTATTGAACCAATTAATGATGCATATGGAATCCCATTCATTCGTCTACGCTCATCAAGTGTTTTTGGGCACTGAGTCTTGCTTAGAGTCATTCCATGAGACATGGGTAGGTAGCCTCGCTTGGAGTCCGCCATCTTGAACCTATCAAGCACCTTATTGATATAAGTGCTTTGACTAAGTCCAATCATCCTTTTAGATCTATCTCTGTAAATCTTGATGCCCAATATGTACTGTGCTTCTCCTAGATCTTTCATCGAAAAACATTTTCCAAGCCAAATCTTGACAGAGTTCAACATAGGAATGTCATTTTCGATAAGTAATATGTCGTCGACATATAATACTAGGAAAGCAATTTTGCTCCCACTGACCTTCTTGTATACACAAGATTCGTCTGCGTTCTTGATGAAAACAAAGTCACTGACTGCTTCATCAAAACGTATATTCCAGCTCCTGGATGCCTGCTTCAATCCGTAGATTGACTTCTTTAGCTTGCATACCTTTTTAGCATTCTTTGGATCCTCAAAACCTTCAGGCTGTGTCATAAACACAGTTTCTGTTAAAACGCCTTTTAAGAAAGCAGTTTTGACATCCATCTGCCATATTTCGTAATCGTAATATGCAGAGATTGCTAATATTATCCGAATAGACTTTAGCATTGCAACTGGTGAAAAGGTTTCATCGTAATCCACACCGTGGACTTGCCTGTAACCTTTTGCAACCAATCTAGCTTTGAAAACTTCAAGTTTCCCATCCTTGTCCTTTTTCAGTTTGAAAACCCATTTGCTTCCAATGGCTTGGTAACCATCTGGCAAATCGACCAAGTCCCATACTTGGTTTTCAGACATGGAGTCTAATTCAGATTGCATGGCTTCTTGCCATTGCTTGGAGCTAGGGCTCGTCATAGCTTGTTTGTAAGTCGCAGGTTCATCACTTTCAAGTAATAGAACGTCATAGCTCTCGTTTGTCAAAATACCTAAGTACCTTTCCGGTTGAGATCTATATCTTTGCGATCTACGCGGGGTAACATTTCTAGTTTGACCATGATTCTCACCAGATTCTTCTAAAGATCTCTGAGTTTCATCCTGAATGTCATCTTGAGCATTCTCTAGAGTTTGTTGTTCGACTCGAATTTCTTCGAGGTCTACTTTTCTCCCACTTGTCATTTTTGAAATGTGATCTTTCTCCAAAAAGGCACCATCTTGAGCAACAAACACCTTGTTCTCAGATGTATTGTAGAAGTAATACCCCTTTGTTTCCTTTGGATAGCCCACAAGGATACATTTGTCAGATTTTGGATGAAGTTTGTCTGAAATTAATCGTTTGACGTATACTTCACATCCCCAAATCTTAAGAAAAGACACATTTGGAGGCTTTCCAAACCATAATTCGTATGGAGTCTTTTCGATAGCTTTAGACGGAGCTCTATTTATAGTGAGTGCAGCTGTATTTAGTGCATGTCCCCGAAATTCTAATGGAAGATTGGCCTGACCCATCATTGACCTGACCATGTCTAGCAAAGTTCTGTTCCTCCGTTCCGACACACCGTTCCATTGTGGTGTTCCAGGAGGAGTCAATTCTGATAGAATTCCACATTCTTTCAGATGGTCATCAAATTCATAGCTCAGATATTCACCGCCTCTATCAGACCGCAGTGCCTTAATCTTCTTGCCTAATTGATTCTCTACTTCACTCTGAAATTCCTTGAATTTGTCAAAGGATTCAGACTTATGCTTCATTAGGTAGACATAACCATATCTACTGAAGTCATCAGTGAAAGTGATAAAGTAGCTGAAACCACCTCTAGCATTTGTACTCATTGGTCCACATACATCTGTATGGATTAAACCCAATAGTTCATTTGCTCTTTCTCCAACTTTAGAGAAAGGTTGCTTTGTCATTTTGCCAAGTAAACATGATTCGCATTTACCATAATCCTCTAAGTCAAATGGTTCTAGAATTCCTTCCTTTTGAAGTCTTTCTAAGCGTTTCAAGTTTATATGGCCTAATCGACAATGCCACAGATAGGTGAGATCTGAATCATCCTTTTTGGCCCTTTTGGTATTTATGTTATATACTTGTTTGTCGTGATCTAATAAATAAAGTCCATTGACTAATCTAGCAGATCCATAAAACATCTCTTTAAAATAAAACGAACAACTATTGTCTTTTATTAAAAAGGAAAATCCCTTAGCATCTAAGCAAGAAACTGAAATGATGTTTTTAGTAAGACTTGGAACATGGAAACATTCTTCTAGTTCCAAAACTAGCCCGGAGGCCAACGACAAATAGTAAGTTCCTACAGCTAATGCAGCAATCCGTGCTCTATTTCCCACTCGTAGGTCGACTTCACCCTTGCTTAACTTTCTACTTCTTCTTAGTCCCTGTGGATTGGAACATAAGTGTGAGCCACAACCTGTATCTAATACCCAAGAAGTTGAATTAGCAAGTATACAGTCTATAACGAAAATACCTGAAGATGGAACGACTGTTCCGTTCTTCTGATCTTCCTTTAGCTTTGGACATTCTCTTTTGTAATGGCCTATTCCATTACAATAAAGACAGCTTGATGTGGACTTGTCCTGCTTTGATTTAGCATTGCCCTTGGACTTTCCACCTTTCTTGAACGGTCTCCTTCTAGCCTTGAGTAAATCTTTGGCTTCACAGTCCAGTATTATTTCAGCCTTTCTGACAAGGTGAACAAATTCTGCAACTGTTTCTTCTCTTGGTTCACTTAGGTATAGTTGCTTGAAGCGACCAAACCCACTGTGTAGTGAATTGAGCAAGATAGAGACTGCCATCCTTTCGCTTATTGGTGTTCCTAGTAGACTTAGGCGATCAAAGTATGAACGCATAAGATCCACATGGAACCTCAGTGGGACGCCTACCCTCTGTTTAGTGCGAAGGAGCTGAACATGTGTTTCTTGGACCTCCATCCTATAACACCTGTTGGGAGAACTAACCTTTAGACCAGACATTGATTCAATCAACTCATGGACGTTCAGGTCCCTGTCCTCCGTGCTTCCACGACAGATATCCCTCAGATTCTTGATGAGCGTAAAAGGTTCATAGGCTAAAACCTTCTAGCCCAATCATCAGGGATATTGTTCAGCATGAGACTCATAACCTTTTTGAGATCCGCATCCCAGGCGTAAAATCTCTCAGGGGTCATGTCTCTGGCATAGTAGCTTGGCATGGGATGTGACAGTACATACTCAAGTCCATTGAGTTTGACTATTTCAACTAGCTTAGCTTCCCATTCAAGAAAATTTGCCAGGTTCAGCTTGACCATAAGCTCAGAACCTATGATGATGTTTTGATTGTTGTTTGCCATATTTAAAACTACAATTGAAAAGAATAAACAAATAAATAACCATTCACAGTTTCTCTTAATAAACTTAAATTCTAGCATACATGCATAATTCAATGTTTATTAAGCATTTTATTCAAGTTATGTGTTCCGGCAGGTGTGAATAAAATGATTCCAAGATCCTAAAATCATTGAAGAAATAAGCACAGTTTGTCGACTTAATCCTAAAACATCTTAGGTAAGCAAAAACCTTTTGCTAATAGTCTAGAAACTATTCTTGGTTGATAGGTACGTCTAAGAACTTATTAGGTAAACCTATCGATTTTGCCACGACATAAAAGGACTCCTTACTTATATCGTTGAGTTTCACCAAAACTAACATGTACTCACAATTATTGGTGTACCTTGCCCCTTTAGGACCAATAAGTAACACCTCGCTGAGCGAAAACTATTACTAGATTGATGTAAAGGATATCCAAGCAAGTGTATATTTTGGCATGACACCTTATAACTCAATTTTTAAGTTTGGAACTTAAGGCTCTTACTATGTTGGTTAGATTTTAAGTGAACTAAAATCCTTAATCATGCAACATAATCAAGCTTTTGATCTCATGCATTTTAAGACATATTTAAAAGCAATAAATAACTTAAAACATGCATAAGATAAATGTGATCTAGTATGGCCCGACTTCATCTTGAAGCTTTGACTTCAAAGTCCGTCTTGAAAATCTCCGTGGGAGGCACCATTTTCTTCAAATAGGATAAGCTATAATTAAAACTAATTACAACTATTTGATGGTACGCAGACCATATTTGAATTGAAAAACAACTTTGGTACTTTAGACCAATTACATTCAAATTAATGGTACGCAGACCATATTTTCTATCCTATTTGGGCCATACTAGTCACTTCATAACCTGCAAAACAGTACATATACAATATATACCATTCACCCATTCATTTTCATGAATGGCCCACATATACAATAAAACACATTATGCATCACGTAAACATTTGCAGCAGTTAATCAAGGGCACCAATAATCTACCAATTATTCAGTCCTTATTAATTCTAATCAAGTTCTTTTAACCTGAAGGATTTGTAGACCTAATCAAGAGTTTATGACTAAAAGGGCTCCCACTCAAACCAATAAATTCATATGCTTTACTAATTTTAAACATAAAAATGTATTTCTAGTCTAACCGGAAACATACAAATTTAATTAAAATTTAAAGCTCATATAAATTTATAATTGAATCCAAAAAGTTTAATTTAATTTCAATCGTATTTAAATTAATTCATGATTTTAATTTTAGTAAAATAATTAGAATAAATAAAATTTATTATAATTACAATATTCAAAATTAAAATCCAAGAAAATAATTTAAATTATTAATTTTAAAAATAATTAAAATTACGTAAACTGAAAATTTCAAATTAAACATTCAAAACGATCTAATCGCAACGCAAACACCCTACGCATCGCACGCCCATGGGCCACACGCACACAGCCATCGCTGGCCATGTGCGCGCAGCCCATGCCCTGCGTCGCATAGCTGCTGCTTCTACCCTTCGCAAGCAATCGCGCGAGTTGATGCTCGCTGCGCGCGCGCCAGCGCTCGATGCACGCGAGCCATCGCTCGCTGTGCGCGCTTGCCAGCGCTCGATGTGCGCGCTCGCCAGCGCTCGCTGCGCGCGCTCGCCAGCGCTCGCTTGTGCGAGCCAGCGCTCGCTGCGCGAGGCATCGACGCTGGGCGCAGCAATGGTGGCACGCGAGCTGGCGCTCGCTGCGCGCGAGGCTGCGCGCGCTTGCGCGAGGCATTGTGCGTTGTGGCGCAGCTCGCTTGCTGCCCACACGCGACTGCCGTGCCTTGCCTTCGCCCATGCCCATTCGTCCATTGCTCGTAGCCCACGACACAAGGCAGGGCTGCTGCCTTGTGCTCGTGCACCATGTCCTTGCTCATTGCATTCGTGCCGCATGGGCGACGAGCTCCCTTGCTCGTCGTCGCATGCCCGCACTATACAACACCCCTTAAGGGTAACACGTAGCGTCCATTGCTTTGTGCGTGCAAGTAATATGAACGAATCGCATAAAATTTAAAAAATTTATATTTAAAATTAATGACAAAGTAATAAATAATATTAATTTCATAATTTTAGGGCGAAAAATCGAAAATTTATTATTCAATTGATTTCCGATTATCATGGATTCAAGCCTAGGTCATAAAAATTTAAAATTTATCATAAATTTACAATTTTTATGGTGGTTTTTAATCATAGGTATCTAATTAAATTATAATTAATTATGAAAATCAAATTAATTCTAAATTATTCTAATTTTCAACAAATTAATCATAATTACAAATTAGATTGCATAATTAACAAGGCTAGGCATTCAAACTTGTTAAACATATACAGTAGGTCAATCAAAAATTCAAGATTTATCAACAAGAATCGCAAATATTTAATTTAACATCTTAAATTTACGAAATTTTGCATTCGAAAAACTAAAACCTTTTACATGCGGAATTGACACAAAAATCACTCGATTTGGATGAGTAACGAATAAACTGCCGAAAAACTGCGTACGTATAATTAAATAAACGCAATTTGCAATTAATTAACAATTACGAAAATTAATCACCCCTTTTAATTCTTGCAAATTTGTAATATTTAACCATGTTCATGCAATTTAGATTATGAAAATAATAAGAGGATCGTGATACCACTGTTAGGTTATGATACATATGATAATTCGTAAATCATGCGGAAAAACCATTTAGCCAGGAATACATATTATTTACACATAATCATATAGCATAGTTTAGATGCATACTCTTTGTTGCGTGCCTTCCCTAGCTGCGCCCGAACCGAACAAGAACAAGTCTTTAGGACCCCAAGTGTCGTCCCTCCGTAGATAGTCCACAGTACGTCCGGATCCGCCTTAAGATTGACCAACTAGAATCGCCCTTAAGGTACTAAAAATTTCGGCACTTTTGAGCAAGGAATGTGACTGAATTTTTCTCTTAAAAAACTCACTTTTGAATACTTGAAAACTTGTTATAAATTGTGAACCCAGGCCACATATTTATAGGGGTATGGAAAGAGAATTGGAATCCTATTAGGATACGAATTAATTAAATTAGAATCATAATAAAGCTCTTATTTAATTAATTTATCAAATAGAATTAGGAATTTAATCATTAAACGAATCCTGTACGTTTTAGGTTTCGTATGTGAACACAAACACCCACGCACGCACAGCAGCCCACGAGGGGCGCCATGCGCGCGCGCGCACAGCCCGAGCATCGCAGCCCACGACTGCCGCAGCCTTGGGCGCGCGCTGGGCCTGCCTTGCGGTGGGCCTGGCGCAGCCTTGGGCTGGCGTGTTGTGGTGCGTGTTTCCCTTGCTGGACGTGGGCCTGGCTTCGTGCTGGACCTTCGTCTAGCAAGCTCGTCCGATGCTAATTCGTACGACGCGCTTCCGATTAATTTTCCGATTCCGGAATTCATTTCCGATACGAACAATATTTAACATTTCCGATTCCGGAATTAATTTCCGTTTCGAACAAATATTTAATATTTCCGTTTCCGGAATTATTTTCCGATTCCGATAATATTTCCGATTCAGACAATATTTCCGTTTCCGGCAATATTTCCGATTCCGGCAATATTTCTATTTCCAATAATATTTCCCAATACGTACCATGTTTCCGTTTCCGATAACATCTACGACTTGGATAATATTTATATTTCCGATACGATCCATATTTCCGTGTCCGGCAATATCATCGTTTCCGGAGTATTCATTTCTTGCCTATGACGATCTCAGCTCCCACTGAAACCAAGATCCGTCGATTCCGAATATCCATAGATGGAGTATTTAATGCCATTAAATACTTGATCCGTTTACGTACTATTTGTGTGACCCTACGGGTTCAGTCAAGAGTAAGCTGTGGATTAATATCATTAATTCCACTTGAACTGAAGCGGCCTCTAGCTAGGCATTCAGCTCACTTGATCTCACTGAATTATTAACTTGTTAATTAATACTGAACCGCATATATTAGACTTATCATTGAATGCATACTTGGACCAAGGGCATTATTTCCTTCATTTCTAAAAGGATTTACCGCAGTGCAAGATATTTAATTATAAACAATAATTAAAACATACATTGAAGCATGCAAAGTCTAAACATTTATCATGAATAATAACTTGAAAATTAAAGCAATCATGCAATTAAAACAAGTTATTAGCATTTTATTCGAATTTATTGTTCCGGCAGGTGCGAATAAAATGATTCCAAGATCCTAAAACCATTGAAGAATTAAGCACAGTTTGTCGACTCAATTCTAAAACATTTTAGGTAAGCAAAAGCCTTTTCCTAATAGTCTATAAACTATTCTTGGTTGATAGGTACGTCTAAGAACTTTTTAGGTAAACCTATCGATTTTGCCACGACATAAAAGGACTCCTTACTTATATCGTTGAGTTTCACAAAAACTAACATGTACTCACAATTATTTGTGTACCTTGCCCCTTTAGGACCAATAAGTAACACCTCGCTGAGCGAAAACTATTACTAGATTGATGTAAAGGATATCCAAGCAAGTGTATATTTTGGCATGGCACCTTATAACTCAATTTTTAAGTTTTGAACTTAAGGCTCTTACTATGTTGGTTAGATTTTAAGTGAACTAAAATCCTTAATCATGCAACATAATCAAGCCACAATCTCATGCATAATTAAGACATATTTAAAGCAATAAATAACTTAAAGCATGCATAAGATAAATGTGATCTACTATGGCCCGACTTCATCTTGAAGCTTTAACTTCAAAGTCCGTCTTGAAAATCTCCATGGGAGGAACCATTTTCTTCAAATAGGATAAGCTATAATTGAAACTAATTACAACTATTTGATGGTACGCAGACCATATTTGAATTGAAAAACAACTTTGGTACTTTAGACCAATTACATTCAAATTAATGGTACGCAGACCATATTTTCTATCCTATTTGGGCCATACTAGTCACTTCATAACCTGCAAAACAGTACATATACAATATATACCATTCACCCATTCATTATCATGAATGGCCCACATAGCTGGTTAGTAAAACACATTATGCATCAC
This sequence comes from Spinacia oleracea, assembly GCF_020520425.1. NCBI lineage: Eukaryota > Viridiplantae > Streptophyta > Magnoliopsida > Caryophyllales > Amaranthaceae > Spinacia > Spinacia oleracea. Next base: position 63,825,881 of record NC_079492.1, on the reverse strand, counting down.
ATAAACATTTGCAGCAATTAATCAAGGGCACCAATAATCTACAAATTATTCAGTCCTTATTAATTCTAATCAAGTTGTTTTAACCTTAAGGATTTGTAGACCTAATCAAGAGTTTATGACTAAAAAGGGCTCCCACTTAAACCAATAAATTCATATGCTTTACTAATTTTAAACATAAAAATGTATTTCTAGTCTAACCGGAAACATACAAATTTAATTAAAATTTAAAGCTCATATAAATTTATAATTGAATCCAAAAAGTTTAATTTAATTTCAGTCGTATTTAAATTAATTCATGATTTTAATTTTAGTAAAATAATTAGAATAAATAAAATTTATTATAATTACAATATTCAAAATTAAAATCCAAGAAAATAATTTAAATTATTAATTTTAAAATTAATTAAAATTACGTAAACTGAAAATTTCAAATTAAAATTTCAAAATGATCTAATCGCAACGCAACATTCCCACGCAACGCACGCCCATGGGCGACACGCACACAGTCATCGCTGGCCATGTGCGCGCAGCCCATGCGCTGCGTCGCATCGCTGCTGCTCACCATCGCAAGGCATCAATCGAACACGCGAGCCAGTGCTCGCTGCGCGCGCCAGCGCTCGATGCACGCGAGCCATCGCTCGTTGCGCGCCCCAGCGCTCGATTCATGCGAGCCATCGCTCGCTGCGCTCGCTTGCCAGCGCTCGATCCATGCGAGCCATCGCTCGCTGCGCGCCTGCCTTTCTCGCACGCGAGCTTGCGCTCATCGCACGGGGCAGCGGCATGCGAGCTGGCGCTCGCTGCGCGCGAGCGATCGACGCTGGGCGTAGCGCTCGTGGCACGCGAGCTTGCGCTCGCTCCTCGCGAGGCTCCGCACGCTTGCGCGAGGCAGTGCGCGCTGTGGCGCAGCTCGCTTGCTGCCCACACGCGACTACTCGTGCCTTGCTTTCGCCCTTGCCCATGCGCCCATAGCACACAGCCCACGACACAAGGCAGGGCTGCTGCCTTGTGCTTGTGCACCATGCCCTTGCTCGTTGTATTCGTACCGCATGGGCGACGAGCTCCCTTGCTCGTCGTCGCATGCCCGCACTATACAACACCCTTTAAGGGTAACACGTAGCGACCATTGCTTTGTGCGTGCAAGTTATATGAGCGAATCGCATAAAAATTAAAAATTTTATTTTCAAAATTAATGACAAATTAATAAATCATATTAATTTCATAATTTTAGGGCGAAAAATCGAAAATTTATTAATTTATTGATTTCCGATTAACATGGATTCAAATCTAGGTCATAAAAATTTAAAATTTAACATAAATTTACAATTTTTATGGTGGTTTTTAATCATAGGTATCTAATTAAATTATAACTAATTATGAAAATCAAATTAATTCTAAATTATTCCAATTTTCAACAAATTAATCATAATTACAAATTAGATTGCATAATTAACAAGGCTAGGCATTCAAACTTGTTAAACATATACAGTAGGTCAATCAAAAATTCAAGATTTATCAACAAGAATCGCAAATATTTAATTTAACATCTTAAATTTACGAAATTTTGCGTTCGAAAAACTAAAACCTCCGAAAAGTCATAGTTAGGCTTCGAATTTGAGAATTCTGGGTCCGGCCGAAAAATATTAATTTTGTCAAAATTTTAGAATGCCTTTTACATGCGGAATTGACACAAAAATCACTCGATTTGGATGAGTAACGAAGAAACTGCCGAAAAACTGCGTACGTATAATTAAATAAACGCAATTTGCAATTAATTAACAATTACGAAAATTAATCACCCCTTTTTAATTCTTGCAAATTTGTAATATTTAACCATGTTCATGCAATTTAGATTATGAAAATAATAAGAGGCTCGTGATACCACTGTTAGGTTATGATACATATGACAATACATAAATCATGCGGAAAAACCATAAAGCCAGGAAAGCATATTATTTACACATAATCATTTAGCATAGTATAGATGCATACACTTTGTAGCGTGCCTTCCCTAGCTGCGCCTGAACCGAACAAGAACAAGTATTTAGGACTCCAAGTGTCGTCCCTCCGTAGATAGTCCACAGTACGTCCGGATCCGCCTCAAGATTGACCAACTAGAATCGCCCTTAAGGTGCTTAGGAATTTCGGTTATTATTGTGCAAGAGTGTGGCTGAATTTTATTTCAAAAACTTATCCTTTGAATACTTCAATCGTTCGTATAAATTATGAACCTAGGCCCTTATTTATAGAGGTTTGGAAAGGGAACTGGAATCCTAGTAGGATACGATTTAATTAAACTTAGAATCCTACAAGGACTCTATTTAATTAAATAATCCTAATAGGAAAAGGAATTTAATCATACATCAAATCCTAATAGTTTTAGGAATTATGCATGGACACAAACACACACAGGAGCATGACCCGCAAGCATGCAGGCCATGCCCGCGCACAGCCCACACGCCCACGAAGCCCATGCGAGCTACCGCAGCCCACGAGGCTGCCATGGCCTAAGCTGCGCGCTGGGCCTGCCTTGCGGTAGGCCTGCCGCAGCCTTGGGCTGTGTTGTGGCGCGCCATTGCTTGCTGGGCGATGGCCTGGCTTCGTGCTGGGCCTTCGTCCGGCAGGCCTCGTCCGATGCTTATTCGTACGATACGCTTCCGATAAAATTCCCGGTTTTCGGAATTCATTTCCTATACGAACAATATTTAATATTTCCGATTCCGGAATTAATTTCCGTTCCGAACAAATATTTAATATTTCCGTTTCCGGAATTATTTTCCGATTCCGATAATATTTCCGATTCTGACAATATTTCCGTTTCCGGCAATATTTCCGATTCCGGCAATATTTCCATTTCCGATAATATTTTCCGATACGTACCATGTTTCCGTTTCCGGCAACATCTACGACTTGGATAATATTTATATTTCCGATACGATCCATATTTCCGTTTCCGGCAATATCATCGTTTCCGGAGTATTCATTTCTTGCTTGTGACGATCTCAGCTCCCACTGAAACCAAGATCCGTCGATTCCGAATATCCATAGATAGAGTATTTAATGCCATTAAATACTTGATCCGTTTACGTACTATTTGTGTGACCCTACGGGTTCAGTCAAGAGTAAGCTGTGGATTAATATCATTAATTCCACTTGAACTGAAGCGGCCTCTAGCTAGGCATTCAGCTCACTTGATCTCACTGAATTATTAACTTGTTAATTAATACTGAACCGCACTTATTAGACTTAACATAGAATGCATACTTGGACCAAGGGCATTATTTCCTTCATTATTAATGCTCCAATGAATAAGTCTTACATCCACTAATGCCATTATATTTATTCTCCAACTATAATAAAACTAAAAACCATAAAAAGTAGCTTTGCAGCTTTATTATTCAACGAAAAATAAAACTAAGGATTACATTTTTCTAGAGACTAACGTCATCACGACGATTATTTCTTTCCTTGTATTGCTCTGGAGTAAAGTCTTGATCATTAGGATCATCCAAGTCTTCTTCCGGATCCGAGTCTTCATCCATAGCCTCATTATTTTGCTGTGACTCACTATCAACCACATTGTTCTCTTCAAGCTCATCTTCAGATCCACTGAATATCTCAATGGTTGGTTCAGGAACTACAGGATTAGGATTTTCAATCTCTACCACATCATCATCACTATCCTCCTCAACATCACTAGCTTGCTCATCATGGATCATGCCATCCTCACCATCACTTTCTATTCCTCCATAGCCCATACCTAGACCCGCAGAATACTTCCCATCCTCATAACTATTCTCCGCAACCTCTAAGATAGTAGCAAGAACCTCAGAATCATACTTCCACCTACCATCTCTAGTCCCATATTTGTACCAATTAGGGGTACCATCATTAAAATGCATGTCACTGAACTTGTTCTTGAGGTCTATGTAAGGGTTCTTATGGGGCAAACAATGTATAACCATATTAGCCATCATGTCTTTGTGCCTAAGGTGGGGCATATCCTTGGTCGAAGCCAAATATTCACAAGCAAACACGATCTTCTGAACATACATGCGAGGAGTCTCATTATCCATCTTCTCTAAGTATCCTAGACTGGTGAACTTAGAAGGTAGCATCCTTAATTCTTGAAAATTCACAACTCAAAAGTCTTACTAACGCGTTCCCGTAGAAATTCCAACCCAAAAAGGATACAATAATTAGTTCGTGGAGCCATACAATTTTCAATGCACAAATATATGCTCAACATGAAATATGATGCAATTAATCACATAAAGCAAGATAAATCATGGTTAGAACATATACATGGCAATTAATAAATCACATAATCACATAAAATGCATACCTAAACTAATATGCCCTTCTTAATCTACCTATTCCTCACTTGAAAATAAATATTAATTTTCGAAATTAATTAAGAAATAACTCCTAACTTAGTTGAAATTATTAAAATTAAAATCGAAAATTAATAAGAATTATCAATTAAATAAATTAATTAATTTCGGAAATTAAATAAATAAAAGAAAATCCGAATATATTTTTTTTTTTTTTGAAAAATTCGAACAAAATAAATAAATAAATATATAATTAAATTCGGATATTAAAAAGGAAATTCGAAAAATCAAGTTCGAATTTATTTCGAAAATTCCAAATAATTAAAAATTTCGAAAAATTTAAGTAAATTAGATAATAATCCGACTTTTTTAACTTATTTCAAACGACCCAAAATAATTGATGTTTGACCTTTAAAATATTGAGTACTCAAAATAATACGTTTCTAACACCCTAATAATTCCTTGCTTTTATAAAACCAATTTCCAACTTAAAAATAAAGGAATTACTAAAGCATTACCGCCACCGTGATAACGGTTACGGCTATTACCAGAATTACGCAGCGGAAATTAATGTTAACTAACTTTTAAAAACATAATTAATGCAATATCGAGGCCTCCTACAATTCCGAATCATAATGGCCCAAAAACCAAAGTATAAATAGTTCAACAATTTCAAACATAATTAAAGTAAAATAAAATAGTTCAATACACGAAAACATGCAACTCTCTCGATCATCCCAAGCCACATGATTCCGATCTACCAACCTGCTATATTATTCTACTCCCCATCAACGCAAGTGCAAATGATAGATCATCATAGGGTCATTAAGGCAAAGGCCATGACCAAAACACACAAAGCACGTAATCAGCAAAAGCTGAGTACTTACAAGTATAGAGTGAAATGGAACTAAAACATGCATCACTCACTAAGTACTAATCAACATGCAAAAGCCATATAATAATAAACAATCAATCATGAATACAAGACTCAACTCATGACTCGACTCTTGACTCACAGTTCAATTAGAATAAGCTTCGAACGGGCCAAAAGAAAGTTCCATAAAGGAAAGGTGATGGGAGCCAACCATAGACCATGCCAAAAATAAATAATAAAATCGGGCCATACCGAGTGTCGGGCCATACCGACGGAATTCCTGCGCATAATATAAATGAAACAACGTCTTGTATCATTAGTAGGAGTACGAGGTTTCCGGCAAGACTCCCCCCATTATTCATACTCAAGGTATATACGTTCCAAGAGTTTTGAAGCTTGTTCTGGTTGCACTTTACGTTTATTAATATTTTATTAAAGGTGAACTCAAGACTCAACAACGTACACACATACAATTAATAAACAACAACCAAAACAATCTTATTTTAATATCTTAGGACTTGTGATCAACCAAGCAAGACTCTTATGAAATTACTACCATGTTCCTCCTCACAAAAGTGAGATTCCACATCATGAACATTAACATGAGGGTTGTGCCGTTGCACGACAAATCCTAATTCATTTCATACAAAACATTCCCAACTGAACCCTACATGTGCGGTGGCTTACGTGAGCTAACCCTTCACATGTGGTAAAATAAATAGTACAACGAAGTACGAATAATAGGCTCAAAGTATGTTAGACATCCCGTACAATAGCATACAAATAAATAATTCATCCATTGCATGTGAAACAACCATACATGCATAAATATTGAACAACATGATTGACAATGAAATCCATACTCATAATAATCTCAACATGCTTGTTCAATCAACAATTCAATAGTTCCAATAATATTAATCCACATGATCGTACACCAAAGCATATATGAATCCACATAATATAATTCACATCATCAACAATCATGTAATGTCCCTTGACAAAAGTGTGGTCGCCCTAGACTTGTATGTACCTTGAATACCTAAGCGGAGGGGCCACTTTGCAATAACGAGCACTCACTTAGAAGTCACCTCCTATCATCAAAATAATGAAACTTAAATTATTTCCATGTTCATTAAATTTCCAGCAACTTTATAAAATTTAAAACCTTATTTAAACTTTAGAATTCAATCGTTTTTCAACAATATAAACGTCTCAATTTGCAAAACCAATCCATAGTACGAAAACATACTTTTTCCGCCTTTAAAATCAATAAAAATCAACAGGGCAGGGGCGCTTGTGCGCGAAGGAGGGACGAGAGAGGGAGAGCAGCGTGCGCTGGGGCGTGAGGCCGAGCAGCAGCAACAGCTACGCAACAGGAGGAGGGGGCACGCACGAGGGCACGAGGGCCGTGCAGCGTGCGGGTGAGCCGAGAAAAAGAGGAGAGAGGAAGAGTGATGGGCAAGCAAAACAAAAGAGAGGGTTTATGAGATTTTAGGGGTTCAATTAATGATGAGTAGTCTTATTTATAGGCACCTTATTTTCAATGGGCTAGGCTTAGGAAAATAGGATTGGGCTTAGGGAAATAAATGATTGGGCTAGCTTATGACTTGAATTAAATTCTTTTGATTGGGCTCGTTTAATAAAACGAATTGGAATTTTCATTTAAAACCCGAAACCTTTAAAATCATTTGCAACCCATTTAATTTCCCGACTCAAGAATTAAATTAGTTTCGTAATTAACTAAAATAATAAATATTCTAATTAATTAAAATACATTTAAATAATATTTAAATGCGAATTAATTTCCAAAAATCGTAAAATGCTTTATAAATATAATAAAGTATACTTATAAATATTATAAAAATACGAGGTATTACATCTGGCTTGCTGCTCGCTGGCCCATAGGCGCTGGCAGCTGCACTCGGCCATTGGGCACTGCTGCTGCTCGGCCTATTTGTTTGGCACACGCGCGGGCTTGCTGGGCATTGGGTCTGGCTTCGTGATGGGCCTTGCGTCTTGCAAGATCGTCAGTCGATCGTTTCGTACGTCGCGCTTCCGATTCGTTTTCTGATACCGGAATTCATTTCCGATTCGAACAATATTTAATATTTCCGATTCCGGAATTTATTTCCGAGAACAAATATTTATTATTTACGATTCCGGAATATATTTCCGATTCCGACAATATTTCCGATTCAGGCAATATTTCCGTTTCCGGCAATATTTCCGATTCCGGCAATATTTCTATTTCCGATAATATTTTCCGATACGTACCATGTTTCCGTTTCCGGCAACATCTACGACTTGGATAATATTTATATTTCCGTCATGATCCATATTTCCGTTTCCGGCAATATCATCATTTCTGGAGTATTCTTTATTTTTCCTTTTGACGATTTCAGCTCCCACTGGAACCGAGATCCGTCGTTTTCGAATGTTCATAAGTAGAGTATTTAATTCACTTAAATACTTGATCCGTTCAAGTACTATTTGTGTGACCCTACGTGTTCAGTCAAGAGCAAGTTGTGGATTAATATTATTAATGCCACTCGAACTGAAGCGGCCTCTAGCTAGGCATACAGCTCACTTGATCTCACTGAATTATTAACTTGCATAATTAATTAATACTGAACCGCATTTATTAGACTTAGCATTGAATGCATACTTGGACCAAGGGCATTACTTCCTTCAGTCTCCCACTTTTCCTTAGGGACAAGTGTGCATTGCCTAAATCCTTGGTCGCTTGATGCTTGCTCGTGAACATAAGGTATGATTAGTCATCCTTATTATGTCCAGAGGTATTTCTCGGTTTCAGATTTCAACTGATCAAATAAACAGATAATCATAGTCTATGATTCATTTGAGCACGGCTATGCATTTTTTTCAGTTTCTATCTCTCCGAGTGGCCTTGTACAACTTTCAGCATCTCATCCCGACTTATGGGAGGACAATCCCAATCTTGTGATCTTGAGGTTAGACTACCTGAGCGTTTCCGTTATAGTCTCCTTTTACGGTGCGACGGTTGACAACGTCAAAGTAACCAGTTCTCAAACAAGGAATCTCAAATCACTCAGGTATTGAGGATTAGTGTCTAATAATGTAATGAAATTTACTTATGACAGATTTTCATATCATATAGTAAAGTTTCATAGGTCTGTCCGATACTAATCTTCTCAAGTAAGTATCTATGCAAATGATTGCGACATTGCCATGTCCACATAGTTCAAGAAAAAGAACTACTAGTCATCTTGCATTCTAGTCGTCTAGAGTTTTCTATGCATCCACCTTTATAGAAAAACTTCCGACCAGGGACAATTTTCAACTTTTGACATTCAAGTTCACTTGATAAACATTTCTTAGTCACATGACTGGTCCTAACAGTCAATCTTGAATATATCGTCAAATTGATAGGACTCATCATTTAATACTAAACCAAGATTAAATGGAATATGAAAATACATTTCATATAGGATAAATGTTCAACCCCAGTGTTTTACAACCATGGGACTCAAACCCATCTTTAAAAAAATTAATGAAATTCAAAGCTATGCTTGATTTCCAGTGCCACAATGTGAGTGTTGTTTCTCACTTGTTGCATATGTTTAGTTATCATGCTTTGCCAATCTTAATATCCTTTTCATCGAATGCCTTTCGAGATAGGATGATCAGATCTTTTGAGTATGTTTATTTTTTTGTGATCTAGTCTTTCTTGCTTCAAGAGTGGTTCTACGTATTTTGAAATGAAGAACCATCAAGCCACCAGACGTGTGATCCACCCAATTTTAGTGAAGAACTATTTAACATAAACAACTTTGTTTCATTGCTTCTTAGGCAATAATTACTTTTACTTCAACTGTTTAGGTTACTAGTGATGCTTTGTTTGGATTTACTTATCCAAGCAGTTCACAGATATGTGGAAGACTTCCCAGCTGTATCTTAGAACATATAAATTAATATTTAAATTACTGCGCAACAACTCATGGTCTTTAATCCATGTTGCCATTTCAAAACACGATGCTCTATAGCTCGTCCTTGCCAATGGTTTACTCCAAAGGAATCTTTCTTGGTCCTTTGCCAGTGTTTATGCGTGTAGCATCAATATTCAGCATATCTTTATTTCCTTGAATCAAGAACTATTCCTATGTACCTTTTCAAGTACCATAAGTTTTTCTTGATCTCAATCTAGTTGATCTTCAGTTAGATCAATAGAGATTGGTATATGTTCGTCATGCCTAAAGCCATACGATACATTTTTGGCGATCCTCATATTATATTATACATGATAAATTCTTTTGCAGAATAACTCCCAATTGAATTCTATTGATGTAACTTTAGCTATCCAATTTCAGTAGATACTGAATCCAGCTAAATTCTTTGAAATATAATATAGGTGAAGAATCTCACTTAGATCCTTTGATGTTTAACTTAGTAAATGCTTATACATAGTTCAAACATTCTTTACTTAGATTTATTCACATGGGTCGAATATCTCCAATGGAGTCTTTCATGTTTGATTTAGTAAATGCCATTACTTAATCCAAAACAATTTTCTTAAGATCTTTTGAGTATAGATCTTAATACCCAGTATGTAAAGTTTCGCCTTGGTCCATCATTGATGAATAATTTCAAATCTAAGTCATTAGCATTTGAATGTTATTTAACAATAGAGATATATGTGTGTGATACACATAGGACCAATTTAGTTTTACGTTCTCCCACTAAACTTCTTATATATCTATAAGAATCATGTAAATTTTATGAAACTAAAATACTTATTAGCTTCACTAGAATACAGTTCCAATTCCCAATTGCTTGCTTAAATATGTACTTAGATTTCATAGGCTAGCTTTCCTTTTCAATCATTTATTTGGATCCAAAAATCCTATGACATACCATGTACATAGTTCATTTCAACATTTGATTGAGGAATACGTTTTGTCATCCAATTGCCATATGTACCAATATGCAATCATTGCTTGATTTATAGACTTGAGCTTTACGATTATGCATGAGGTTTCAAAATAATTCACGCCATGAATTTGGTTGTAACCTTTAGCAACTAATCTAGCTTTGCCTGTGAACACAATTCCATGTTTGATGGTTTTTATCCTTAAGACCAATTTGCAACCAATAGATGTAAATCATTCTTGCAAATCAACAAAATTTCAATTTTGTCATCAGAACATTGAGTATGTTTTTATGGCCTTTAACCAATTAAACATTAAGTGTAACGTCCCGACCTCTAATTCAATTATTAAAGCATTATTAGCAGCGGAATTAACCTAATTTGGTCGGGACATTACCTGCCGTAACTCCCTCTTGGGAATTACAAGGCAACCATCAATCATAAGCTATTAAACTCCAAAATTAACATAATAACCCTTCTTAATTCCTTAATAATAGTACGTAACTCAGTCAAGAATCTTTACTTAAACTTGTTACAACTTAACATTAACTTAGGTGAACATTGTAATAGTGAAATCCTCGCCACTACTCGTTTCCGGGTTCCCCAGCAGTACCTAAAACGGAAAACAAAACGGTGAGCCGAAGACTCAGTAACGAGTTACCCTAGCATCGTAACATCATTTCAATTCATTTTATTTAATAAACAGGGAGAATAGAATATAGTAAAACATTTAATAAATCATCATTTCAGAAGCAACATCATTTCAGAAACATAATTTTAGAAACGTCATTTCAGAAACATCATTTCAGGTACATCATTTCAGGAACACTATTTCAGGAACATCATTTCAGGAACATCATTTCATTAATCTTTTTCCTTTTAACAGTATTATTCTGGTCGTCAGGACTTTACAGGAAAACATGGTTGGACGTCTCCTACGAACAGGGGAAGCCAGTGCTTCATAACAGGGGGAGTCAGTACTCCATAACAGGGGAAGACAATGCTTCTTATCAGGGGGAACCTTGGTTCCATATCAGGGGAAGCCAGTGCTTCTTATCAGGGGGAACCTTGGTTCCATATCAGGGGAAGCCAGTGGTTCTTATCAGGGGGAACATTGGTTCCATATCAGGGGAACTTGACCAATTCTTACACTTTCATTTATCATGTTTACATTTCTTTTAGTTGAACATTAATCAGGAAAATCTCATTCATTCAGGGTGGTTCAATAAAACCATTAAATCTCGTTATTTCATAGAATCATTTCTTTCAGAAATAATAATTCATTAAATCAATACTTTGCATAAAGCTGCATTATCATAAAACAATTCAATCAAATCATACTTGTAATCCTGCAAATCATAAAACATCATTATAAAACATCAATCTTTCATAACATCATTTGTACATAAATACATTTCGAAGGGATTGCGGGTACTAGCAATAACTGTTACCTCAATTCCATGATTTGCTAGGCCTTTTTCCTTGGTTCATTCGTCCTGATCTCGGAGTTCGATTTCTTTCAAAGTATCAAATTATTGAATTAGTTATTAAAACGATTATAAAATCAATATTTTTATAAATATTTATAATTTATAAATTCATAAAACAATTTACATAGAGTATTTATTAAATTTCATTAAAACATTGAATGGAATATTTTCATAAATCAACACATGAAATATTTATAAAATCTTATATCAAAGTAGTTTCTAAATCATTGATTTAAAATATAACAATGTTGAAATAAGTAACATTTTATTTAGGGCTTAAATTGATTGGGAAAACTTACATATAGATTTTTGGGCCTAAGAGTTTTGGGCTTAGCTTGAGCAACAGCAAGGAACGTTCAAATATTGGAACTCATCTTTTTTTTTTTTTTTTGGAACCTGGGCACGAAGAACAGGGAAACAGGGGAGGGGGCCGAGAAAGGGGAACACGAAAGGGAGGAGGAGAGGAAGGAAGAAGGCAGTAGGGCGGCTTGGTGCTGCCGGATTGCGCCGTCTAAGGCGACGGTGGTGGGGGTTATTTCGCGGCGGCAGGATGACGGGAGAGAGGGAGGAAAGCACGAACAGGGGAAATAACAAGGGGAAGTTTAGGGGTGGTTCTGGGAGGAGGCAAGGGTGGTCGAGGTAGTGGGTTGGTCTGTTCTGGGCGGCAGTGAGGGTGGCCAGAGGTTTTGGTGGTTGTTGTGGCGGTGCAGCAGTGGGACGAAAAGAGGGAGGCAGGGGAGGGGAGTTGCAGAGCTGCGAGGAGGGGAGAGCACTAAGGGGGTGGCTGCGACGGTGGTGGCAGTGGTGTTCTGAAACTGGAACGAAGGTGATGGTGAAGATCACCGTGTTTATCAATGGTGAAAATTTGGAATTTGATTTTACGGATTATGAACAAAGGAGATATTCATAGAAATGGGATTGAACAATTTACGTAATTGATGCTTTAATTTGCAAGAAATCTAGATGACAAATGTAAGAGAATAAGAAAAACTAGGTGATGACTAATGAAAGTTAGTAATTTAGAGGAGTGAATCAGCAAAGCTAAGATCAATAGATGCCATATATGGCAAAAACCAATGCTGCCAGGTGCTCAAGTTTGCACGGCAGAGAAGAGGAGAAGAAAAGAAGGATTGACTTGCTTTCAATGGGTCAAAAAGGGCATTTTCGTAATTTTACTTACTTAAGAAAAATTCAGAAAATTTGTGCTATTTTAGGAACTTAATTCGGAAATGTTTATTTGAAATAATTCTTTGTAAAAATATTGTGAACAAAAAAAAAATAAGTTTAGTTTTCGAATAAAACAAGAACGTTTCGAAATTATTAAAAAAAATCCGAAAATATTAAGATTTAAAAAGGTCGTTAAGCTTGTGAATATTAAATTATAAAATCTAAAAAAAATTAAACCGTTTAACAATATTAAAAATTCAATCGAATTAAAACTTCATTAATTAGAATAAAGTTCGAAATTAGGATTTAAAACGTTTTTACATTAAATAAAAATAATTAAGCATAATTAATCGAGTTTTAAAAATTCGGGGTATTAAACTCTTACCCCCTTAGAAAAAGTTTCGTCCTCGAAACTTGGAAATTAGATTTATAAAATGATTGTTGAAAATTGAAAATGCTCGAATAAAAGTATAATGTTTTATTTAAAACCAAGATCTCACAATTTCGATTCTGACAATGTCTAGCCTTCATTCCGCCATCATCTTTTAGAACTCCGCTTCAACTCGAGACCTAGAATCGAAGAGTAAAGAATACAAAAGGGGCAAAATTATATTGATCCTTAATCGTCATTAAGGTGAATTACATTCCGCCATCGTCTTTCGTATCTCCACTTTACTTCATAAAGTATGATCTAGGAGCAAAGAACATAAAAGGGGCAAATTGTTAGCTTAGACTAGGCTCCCATTTTACTTTGTGAGATCCCGATTGAAAATATTTTTCACCAAAATAGTAATTATTAATACAAAATTATAATTCTGAAAATATATGTATATATGTAATGAAAATAAATATTTATCTAACAACTAGAATACTCAAATAATTTGTAAAAGTCATTTGGTATAACGATCTCGTACTCTGAGCTCAGGAGAACTTTCATCGGAGGCGGCTTCCATGTATAATAATTAGATTACCAGTACAATCATGTCAGCATAAACATAATCCATGTCATAAGGACATAATTCATAAATTGAAAATTTTCATATTCAAGATAAGCATAACATTCATAATCATTTGATCTAACACACGAGCTTGGTTGACCATAACATAATCATTCATAGAAAACATAATCATTCATGCATCACATCGTTCATGGGCGAGTAATTAGAGATATGTCGTTTTCATTTTCTATTGGCCTCTTTGTTGCAGGAATCATGTCGTTTGACTTTCGTTATTCCATTCGTTTCAATTTCGATCACCGATCTTTTCTTCTACGTCAAACAACTTCGTTGACTAAGTTTGCTGCAGGGGTTCGAGTCCATTCACGTGACAGGAAATACATCGTAGATATACGAATTCCCTACTTATCCTTAGTATCTTAAGTCGACAAACCTCGGATTTTGCGGATAATGCTAAACCATCAAGCATGCCTTTATCATAAACAATCTAGCTTCCTGATACTTAGTTAAGACTACCTGGTTCTATAGGCTTGTCATTTCGTCGATTTTCTTTTCTTATCTCCATTGCATTCCTTAATCATTCATAATTCTTTTCGAATTTCATAACATTCATTGGTAGCATCAACCTGATACACCAACTAATTCTCGATAACTTATTGTGGTAAGATCCTCAAAGCTTTATATGCAAACTCAAATTCATCTTTTCGGTCACCATAAATCATGTTTTCCACATAACATTTTGCAAAACCTTAAATTCTCTTGCTTAGCTTTCTTTATGGAGATAATCAAGCATCCTTTCAGATAAATACATAAAAACAATCCTTACAAATGATGCGGAAAAGTAAACTAAGAATCGATTTCAATCATAACTTCAATGCTTTAAACCTCGATTTAATTTTTGATTCGCCACTTAAGAAGTTCAAACTCATGCTCTTTCGATACTCTACCATTCAACCTTTTTGATAACTAATTCTTGATAACTCATTTTGATAATATTCTCAAGATCTTATTCACGTGTCAACTCAAGCGAGTCTTTTGTCATAACTCATGTTGGGTTCATAACATTTATGTATAACTTCTTAGCTTCCTTAATAAAGGCATATCAATCATCTTTTAGATGTTAGACTTTTGTACTTATAAACACCAATATATATTCACCATGAATAACATGGAAGATAACCCTAGAATCAATTTCATTCACAATTTGTACACTTTAAACTTCGAATAATCTCAACTTAATTAGTGGTCCACCACTCATGAAATACAACCTTATGCTCGCTTGGTACTCTTAACATTTATACTATCCTTAAAAATTTCATAACCATAAAAATTCCTCAAAACGATTCATATCCACAAAATCTTGAGTTCGAGCCGTGATTACCTTAACTTCTTCCAAGAAAACAGTAATGCTTAAACTTTGCCTTGTCTGTCTAGGGTAGAAAACTTATGACATGTGACGATAAATATGAAATCAAGGGAAGTTCGGTTAAAATAATATCAGCTTTGTCGTAATCTTCGTCTTTCATCATGTAAGCTCTTGCATATGTCGTGATCGTGTTGGATTATGATTAACCCTAGAATTGTTGTTGTTTCGTTCATGATTGGCCGAGGTTGACGAAATGCTCTTTCCCTCCACGTATTCGTTCCTACACGACATTAGTTTCTTATTCGTCGGGGCATTGCAAAGTCTCCAGTAGTTGATCCATCTTGTTGGTCCAATCTTCAAATTCCATCGAATTGGCTTGCCGCCATAGATTGGTGGATTCCAGGGTGAAATTTTCTCAAATAATGATGCATTTTCGTTCGATTTCGTTTTTCGAGAATATTTGACCGATTAAGTTGACATCGTACTTGCAGTTCCTAATAGTTTCATCATCTCCTCATGGTCTTCTATAAATTGGTCGTCACAAGAATCATCATGAAAAACATCATTGTGGACGACGTCATCGTGAAATCCTCGCCACTACTCGTTTCCGTGGTCCCCAGCAGTACCTAAAAAGGAAAACAAAACGGTGAGCCGAAGACTCAGTAACGAGTTACCCTAGCATCGTAACATCATTTCAATTCATTTTATTTAATAAACAGGGAGAATAGAATATAGTAAAACATTTAATAAATCATCATTTCAGAAGCATCATCATTTCAGAAACATAATTTTAGAAACGTCATTTCAGAAACATCATTTCAGGAACATTATTTCAGGAACATCATTTCAGGAACATCATTTCATTAATCTTTTTCCTTTTAACAATATTATTCTGGTCGTCAGGACTTTATAGGAAAACATGGTAAGACGTCTCCTACGAACAGGGGAAGCCAGTGCTTCATAACAGGGGGAGTCAGTACTCCATAACAGGGGAAGCCAGTGCTTCTTATCAGGGGGAACCTGAAGGAAATATGTCCTTCACCCAAGGTGCATTAAGTCTAATACCAAGGTTCAGATTAATTGCGAACAATTAGTTCAGTGAGATCAAGTGATCGGAACAGCTAGCTGGAGCAATGCTTCCGATCAGTGAGTTCTAATGGATATTGAACTCACAACTTACTCTTGACTGAACCTACAAGGTCACGCCAATGACACGTAACAGATCACCGGATTAAATGAATCGGAAATTCATTTAATAGCTTTTCGGGATTTAAGTTGGAAACGTATTATACGATACGACCTTGCATCGGAATTGTATATCGTATCGCGAATATTCGTAAGCTAGGCGAGACGAATAAATCGTATCGTACGACGGTGATTCGTCGTATACGAAACGATAAATAAATATATCGGAAATATATTTAATCGCGAATACGAGGAGCGGCCCACGACCCGAGTGCACGAAGCACTCAAGGCCCATGGGCGCGCGCATAGGCGAGCAAGCAAAGCACGGCAGCAACGAGGCCCAAGAGGCGAGGGCTGTGCGCGTGCGAGCGGGCCGAGACCACGACACAAGCAGCAGCGCGGCCCACGGCCCTTCGTTGTGCATGTCCGTGTGACTTGGCGTGCAAGCTTGCTAGCCGGCCTTGCCTCTTGGCTTGGTCGGTTAGTAAGGTTATGTAAATAACCTTACAACCTAATTTCCAACTTAGCACAATCACAATTCAGATTACACACAACCCTAGGAGAAAACAGAGAACCCTAATTCTCTCTGTGCCTCCATAGTGTGTTCATCCCAAAAGGCAAAGTATCTTGATCAATTGTCGAAGCTACGATAATCAAGACGGATCTGAACGTGTCGGTGAACCAAGTAGATGAACGACAAGTGGAGTTCTTTGTTCGTGTTCGTTGACATATTATTGTGGAAAACACGCTTCGAATGTAAGTTTGCTTAATCTGTGCTTTATACATGTTTCCTGTCTTTAGGGATTGTTCCGCACATGTTAGTATGTTTAACTGTATTCCCCTACAGTGGTATCAGAGCCTTATATATTCAAAGCATGAATTAGCATGATTATTATTGTTTTTGCATCTGTCGAAAAAATTGGAATTTTTGTTGATTTTTCGGAATTTTTATGAATTATTGGATGAATTGCGTAATAATCAGGTCCGAAATAAAAAAATGTTCGTTTTTTCAAGTTTTAGAACCCTAATTTGATTGAAAACGATTTTCTAAGATCAACTCATGAGAATAGAATTGCGAAAACAGGCCTCGAAGTATCGTTTTTTGGGCGTTTTGGTTAATTTTTCATTAAAAATTATAAGTGTCGGATAGTAATTCAATTAAAAGGTCGACCTAAACTACTCGGAATTGCATGAAATTTTGACACAATGTTTCTGGGTACATGCTTGATCTATGGTAAAAATGTCAGATTTTTCCGATAAGTATAAACCCTAATTTTGCCTTTCCCCAATTCGTAAAATTTGAAACCCTAATTGAATTTTAATTAATTTTGGTTTAATAATTCGGTTAATTGGGAAAGGGGATATAATTTCATGGGTCAGTGGCTAATTTTAAAAATTATTAGATTAAAATTTTGAATGGTTTCGTTAATTTTAGTCGCACTTAAACCAAATTATTAAAATTTGAAATTTAATTGTTTATGAACGATTTAAAGCTTCGGATTTTATTAATTAAAAGTTCAAACTTTAAATGTTGATTCGTTTGTTCTTAAAAGTTTGAATATTGTTAGCCCTTGATTTAATAATTTTACGAAATTGGATTGTCGTTAAAGTTTATTGAATCGTTAAAAATCGTTGTTTTTCGAAAATAAAAATCGTAACTTTTTGAAAAATAAAATTAATGCAAGTTCGTGAAATTAAATTTAATTTTAATTAAGTTGGTCCGTATCACGAACCAAAGGCACGAACACATGTGTGTGGTGGGCGTGTGGCTCGACGAGCCATGCGAGCTACCGTGCGCAATCGAGTCGCAACGACGCAGGCAGCAGCATGCACGCTGCGTGCCGCGCGCGCTGGGCGAGAGGTCAAGGGCGTGTGTTGCGCGCATTGCAGGGCGCAAGCCCTTGCGATGGTGCAGCGATGCGCTACGACGAGTCGAGCAAGGCACGTAGGGCAGCAGCGATGCTGCGGGTACGCGTGCATTGGCATGCGATGGGTGCGGGCTATGCTCGCATGCCTCGTACCCCAAGCGACGGCTGCGATGGCTGCGGGCTATGCTCGTGTGCCTCGTAGGCCACGCAATGCTAATGGGTTGGGCGCAAGCCTAGCCCAAGTAAGCACATGACAATTTTTTTTTGTTGGGCTTGACTTATTTGCATTAATTTGGGCTAACGGGATATTTAATTTAATATTTTATTTGCTTGGGCCGGGCCGCGAGTTTTAATTTAATATTTCATAATTAATTATCCGGATTAATTATTGGTTTGAGTGGGAGCCACTAAATGAAATTAAAATGAAATAATTATTTTTAATTATTTTCGTAGGTCGCATTATTTTAATTAAATTCAATTTTAATTAGAATAAAGTCTAAGGATTAATAATTTGGAAATTGATTAATCTTTTAAGATGCGTTTATGTGAACGTGAATTTTAATTAATTCACGTAAATACTTGCATATTTATATGGGCCATTCGTTTTAGCACACGAATGGGTGAATGCATAGAATGTACATTTTACGGATTTTTCATGAAATGACCCCGAGGTTTACGTTAATGCACCAAATACCCCTAATGTTTCCCGAATGCACCAAATACCCCTGACGTTTTAAAAAATAACACAAAATGCCCTTAATGGGCATTTTTCGTCCATTCCGTTATCTTTTCCGTTAAATAACCTCTAATTATTATTATTTTCCTATTATTTTCTTTTTTAATTATTTTGTTTATTTTCCTTTTTTTTTAATTTACTTTGCTCATATCTCTTTCTCCATGGCAGCCTCTCAACTCTCTTTCCTTTCTTCTCCTTTTATGGCTTCTCTGCCATCTCCAATCCTCCACCAAAATATTTATTTTCTCTTCCTCTCCATCATATCATCATAATCACAGCACAAGTGAAATCCAAAAAAATCGAACCACCAAATCCGCAACCACCCCCAAGCCCCCTCTCTCGAACAGGTCCTTTCTCTCTCTTCCACACAACCATCCCAAGCTCCAAAATATTTCTCTAGCTCGCCGGCCAAACAAACCAACGCCGCCGACCCTCCGTTAGTCTCCTTCACAACCACGAGCCCAGATCGAAGCCAACCACCCCGATCTCTGAAAGTCGACTTCACAACCATGAGCCCAGATCGAAAGCCAAAACACGAGCCTAGATAACAGTGAGTCGTCGGCAAATGCAGTGACTCGCCGCCCTCGCTCTCCATGTTCGCCGCCCTCGCCCTCCATGTTCGCCGCCCTCCATAGTGGTGACTCGCCGCCCTCGACCTCCATGTTCGCCGCCCTCCTTAAATTTAATTATTCAGGTAATTTTAAAATTGAATTTAGGTAAATTCAATTATTTTGGTACCCTAAATTGAATTTTAAAAGTAACAATTTTTTCCCAGCTTGGTTTTCTGATGAAGTATGGAATAGGAAGAGTAATTGTTGATGGTTGCCATGGTGGTGAGAGATGAGAAAGAAGAAGATGAAGAAGAAGATGATGGCGAATTGAAGTGAAGAAGAACAGCAAAATTGAAGATAATTGATGTTTGGGTTAATTAATTATTTTTTTGGGTTTAATTAATTGATTTTTGGGTTAATTAATTTTTTTTTGGGTTTAATTACTTAAATTAATTGTTTTTTTGGGTTCATTGGGGCTAATTGATTTTTGGGTTGATTAATTATTTTTTTGGGTTAATTAATTATTTTTTTGGGTTTAATTACTTAAATTAAAGGTTAATGTTATAATTAATAGATAATATGGTTGCTTAAGGGCAAAAGGGTAAACTTATGCTAACGGAGACTTAACGTCCGTTAGCCTTATGGGCATTTTGTGTTATTTTTTAAAATGTCAGGGGTATTTGGTGCATTCGGAAAACATTAGGGGTATTTGGTGCATTAACGCAAACTTCGGG
The DNA here is from genome assembly GCF_020520425.1 of Spinacia oleracea. Classification (NCBI taxonomy): domain Eukaryota; kingdom Viridiplantae; phylum Streptophyta; class Magnoliopsida; order Caryophyllales; family Amaranthaceae; genus Spinacia; species Spinacia oleracea. Next base: position 63,805,714 of record NC_079492.1, on the reverse strand, counting down.
GTCATTTCATGAAAAATCCATATATTTTATGTAATGCAGGTACTCCAAGTGACTAGTATGGCCATTTAGGATAGTTAAATACGGTCTGCGTACCGTTCTATCATTGAATGTAAAGTTTTAAATATGGTCTGCGTACCATGGAAATTTTGATGTAATTTTATTATTTTCAAGTATTTCTAAGTTTAGAACTTTAAGTTAGCATTTGAACGAAGATTCAAGACGATGCCAAGCTAACAAGGAGGTGATGAAGATTGGATGCTTCAAGACAAGATGTTTTGGGCCATACTAGATCACCGTTTATTTTTGCACTTTGATATATATATATATATATATATATATATATATATATATATATATATATATATATATATATATATATATATATATATATATATATATATATATATATTATGCTTGAATGTATGAATGTATGTATGCTTTGCATGAATAGGTTGTTTCATATGACTCGATTAGATTAAGTTCACTAAATAATCGAACTAAAATAGAAACAACTAGGTCTAAAGTAATATTGAGTTTTAAAAATTGCCTTCCAAATCAACACTTACAAAAATCTAGGGATATAAGATAGTAGGTTTACGCTAAAGCGAGGTGCTATTTTAGTTGACTTAGGTGGTAAGGCGTCCTAAAGGAGCACGTTGATTGTGGTTTCAACTCAAAAAACAATGGCATTATGTTGTGGGAATGGGATAAATTATGGTATTAATTTATTAACCAAGAGTAATTTGGAGATTACTAGCAATAGGTTTTGCTTACCTAAAATCTTAAACTACTTAAGACATGCTAAAGCTGCTTAAGGATTTAGGACTTTTGGGGTCTTGGAATCGATTCATTCATTTTGGACCATGTTTTTGCTTTTTGCATGAATGAAATGTTTAATAGCTTCGATGATTGCGTGAATGCTTTTATTTCAAGTTATTAAAGTATGATAAGTGTTTTTCTTTGCTATTTCATTCTGTAGAATAGTACATCTTCAACCTTATTGCGTTCGGACAATAGAACTGCGATATTTCCTCGATCGATTGGTAACTATTTTGAGAGCGATTCTCAAAGAAAAGGAGAGTGAGAACGTATCTTGAATGCTATTTTCTATAGTGATCTTCATGGTTGTTTTCAAACTAGAATTTGAATGGTAGACCAATTGGACCTCATATATTCAGAATACTGGGTAGTTTTGAAATAATGAAGTATTGAGTTATAGACTCATGTATAACCAATGGTTAACAACCAATTTTCTTTTGATGATGAATTAGACTCATTGGATGTTGTCATTCAAAGTGAACAAAAGAAAGGGACTTTGTAAGCGTAACAAAGTACGAAGATCAAGCAAAGAGTAAAATCTTTAGGACTATAAGAAAACGTGCTAGAAAGGATAGGAAAGGGGAACAAAAGAAATGAATTCAATATTCAATTTCTACCTTGAAGTTTATGTTAAAGAGAAACGACTTAGCAAATAAACTCCTATTGTATTAGATTACCGCTTGAGGTTCTAACTCTTGTTAAGAACTCAAATTTCGGGAGCTAAGTCTGGTTATTGACCTACAAGTGGGAAATGAAGCAAAGTTGTGCTACATTAATTGTAGGGTCATCATGTTTGTTTTAAAGTCCTTCTAAAGGCTGGAACTTAATGGTATTATGTTCCATTAATCATCATAATCAATTTCTGTTTGGACAACGGAAAGACTCACATTCAAAGTAAACAAAAACATTCGTTAAGTGTTTATTTGAATGAAATGGTCACTTAAGGGTTGAGTCATATGATTGATTAATAAAAAAACGAATCTCTTCACACTCAAACTTCAGAAGGTTCAAATCAAACATTTTGATTTGTGTTCCACATATCTTTGGCAATGTCATACGACCATATCAACAAGTCAAACAATCTAAGATTCCATGGCATGGATTTCTGAGAGTTGGTTAATTTAAGACACGTGGGTCTTGCTTGTTGAACATGACATAAGAATGTACTATATTTAGAAGTTTCTAGACAATGAAGTTCATGGGCCAAAGATGGATTTTATGACTTACCTATTTCACAAGAATTTGAGAAAAATATGGCTATATTTACTCAAAGTGAAATGTGTGAAATGCTTCAATGTAATTCACAAAAGGGTATAAAATCAACTTGGCAAGAATATTGGAACATCTAGGCTGGGTCAAGGTGATATTTCCATGAGCCAAGAAAGATTATCTAGATTGTTTATATGGCATTGTAACAATCGAAGCTCCATAAGAATATGGTATGTCCAAATGGAGAAATCGGAATCTATTTCGATTAACGATAATCACGACTATTTTCCTATATAGTTTCTAATTACACTCTCAAGTCACTTTCACACTAAACAAAGTTGTCAAAGCTAATGATAAGATGTCATAAGGATTGAACTTCGGTTCAGTACATCTTTTCAGTACATACATATCTAGGGTTGTCAAACCCAGTGGGAGTTAGTGTTTACATCAAACAAACTCAAGTATAGATATATGTTTCTTTATGAGCAAATCATAGAAACAAAAGGTATTGATTCTACCACAAATATGAGAACATATGGTTGTTGCTCTAGATAATGTCTTTTAGGAAACCATCATATTTCCAAAAAGGCAAGTGGGAGAAAAATGACCTCGAATGGACTTCGAATAAAGCAACAAACGAATGTAGGATACTTAGGAGTCTTTGAAAATCTCCGTACTTAGAAGCCTTTGGAAGAGCTTCAGGAAGACTTTAGAAGTGCTTCAAGAGAATCCTAATACTCAACGGACTTGAGTAATATCTTTATAGACACTAACGTTTGATGTTTATACCTAGGTAAATCGTATAAGGAATAGAATTCAACCAAGATAGATACATAGATATCTTGAGGAATGAAAACTATGAAGACTTTGGAAAGTGCTTCAAGAACATACGACTTACAGTTTAGCTACGACAAATTAAAAATTCCCAAGTATGGTTTGAGGCCATCAGAAACATAAGTATGGTTTGAGGCCATACAAAATGGTTTGAGGCCATTCATCAAAAGTACCTTCATCTTAGAGAATCAAATCTATGATTTGGTTTATTTGCATAAAGGGTTCACTCCCATTAGTTGCAAACATGTTTTCTAAACATACAACGTTGATTTGCATAAAGGGTTTACTCCCATTGGTTGCAAACATGTTTTCAAAACATACAAAGATGATATTGTATACACATACAAAAGAAAAGCTAGATTGGTGGTTAAATATTGTAACCAACTTCACGGCGTTGATAATGTTGAAATCTTTTTCACCAAGTCGGAATGCTTTAACTATTTTGGATAAATCTAGCAATCATTGCATATGGCAATATGGCAATTGGAAATCGAAACACCTTACTCAATTGGGCTTGTAGAAAGGAATTGTGTACATCACACAATGTAAAAGTTTTGGATGCTAGATAAAGGAGCAAGCTTAAGAAATCTATTCGTAGATTAAAGCATGCAAGTGGGAATTGGACAATATTTGTCTAAAAAGCTAGTGAGCAATCAGCTTTATGAAAATATGGATCATCTTATAGATGAGGAGTTTAGTGAGAGCTAAGTCAAATTTATTGGTTCTATATATGAGATACATATCTCTGTATTGAAAATGACATTCAAATTCTAAATGGTTAGATTTGAAAGTATTTGTCAATATTAGAACCATGGCGAAACTTAGAACATACTAGGTTAAAGATCTATTGGATAGGATCTAAAGCGTTGTTTGGATTCTGTAAAAGTAATTACTAAATCAAACACAATGGAGAGAATCAAAAGAGACTCTCAACCCATATGAGTAAGTCTAAGTTAAGAATGCTTTAACTAAGTATAAAGCTAGGCTGTTATCACTAGAGTTAAGCATAAAGGACCTTGAAGAGGTGCCTTCACCTTATATCACATGGCGATGCCAAGATTTTAGCAATGATTCAGTATCTCTTGAAACAGAATAAAGCTAAAAGTTACATGGATAGATTTAAGATGCGAATGGTTTTTGCATTACAATCAATCATGTATAATGTGATATATAGATCGCCAAGATAACTCGTGAACATTGGATAGTGACGAGTTTATACCAATCTCTATTGATCTGGATCAAAGATCATTGGAACAGTATCAAGAACATCCAATACATTTGGAGATGTAGGATGAGCACTTGATAAGAGGAAGTAAAGATAACTAAGGTTTTGATGCTACATGCATTTGCCTAAGCAAAAGTTGAATCTTGTTGTTAGGCAAACCACAAACATACACGGGCAATCAGGCGTCGTGATTAAAAGGTGGTAACATAGGTTCTAAACCATATGTGATGCATGGGAAACTGAATCAATGATTAGTTTCCAAGTTCTCAGTTGAAAGATGTATCTCTCACATCTATGTGAACTGGCTGGAGCATTCCAAAAGGAAGCATCATTTGAAATTCTACATAATTGAAATGAATTCATTGTTGCCTAAGAAGCAATGAAAGGGAATAGTTTTAGTGGGAGTTCTTCAATGAACTCAGGTTGATCACAAGTCTGCTACCTGAATGATTTTCTATTTTAGATATGAGTATCATTCTAAACAGCAACGAAAGACTAGATCATACTAGAAACATATTCAAAGATCTTTTCATCTTACATCGAAAGGCTTTCGATAGAAAAGATGCTAAGGATAGCAAAGTAAGATAAACTAAACCTCTGCATTGAATGAGACACAACATTCATATGCAGAAATGGAATCAAGTTTGAGTTCCATGAATGTTTTAAGTATTGGGTGAAAGGCCTATATCTGTAAAACATTAAATGCTTGATTTTGGGTTAGAGGCCCACAAATTGGTAAGCATTTGGTTTAAACATTTATCATTTATGAAATTATATTTCATAGTTCATTTAATCTTGGTTTAGTATTAAATGATAAGTCCATGTGATTCAAATCATTCAAATGGGATGTCAAGATGGATTCTTCGACAAAGAAACACCCATAAGTGAACTTGAATATTGAAGTCACAAAGGATCCCTAATCCAGGTCATTGAAAGGTGGACGACCAATGACTAATGAAGATTAGATTGCAAGTTGATTTATAGTTCTGTTTCTTGAACTAGATGGACTGGATGTCAGAAATCATTTGCATAGATACTTATTGGATCTTGTATCGGATTGACCATGAGAACACTTTAAGAGATTAAAGTCATGTCATAAGTAGTTCTCATTAATGGTGATTAGAAACCGTTCCTCAGAACATGAGCGATTATGTCTGCTCGTTTGAGAATTAGTTCGCTTTGATACTAGCTAAACGTCCCACCGTAAAAGGAGGCTATAAAAGCCGTTATTGGGCGTACTATGAATCAAAGTGAGTGTTCATAGATTGCAAGAATGGATTGTCCTCCTATCTTTGATAGGATATGGTGTTGTTGTGTAACAAGGCCTCTCGGAGAGTTAGATACTGTAAATGCATGGCCGTGCTCAGAATGGTTAGGCTTAACCTTCTGCAAAAGCTTGACAGTTGAACTCTGTAATCCGAGAAACACTTCTGGACCTAATAAGGATGGCTTGGATCTTACCTTATGTTCAGTAAGTAACACTAAGTGACAAAGGAATGTGGATGCACACTTGTCTGAATGACAAGTGGGAGATTGAAGGAAATATGTCCTTCATCCAAGGTGCATTAAGTCTAATACCAAGGTTCAGATTAATTGCGAACAATTAATTCAGTGAGATCAAGTGATCGGAACAGCTAGCTGGAGCAATGCTTCCGATCAGTGAGTTCTAATGGATATTGAACTCACAACTTATTCTTGACTGAACCTACAAGGTCACACCAATGACACGTAACAGATCACCGGATTAAATGAATCAGAAATTCATTTAATAGCTTTTCGGGATTTAAGTTGGAAACGTATTATACGATACGACCTTGCATCGGAATCGTATATCATATCGCGAATATTTGTAAGCTAGGCGAGACGAATAAATCGTATCGTACGACGGTGATTCATCGTATACAAAACGATAAATAAATATATCGGAAATATATTTAATCGCGAATACGAGGAGCGGCCCACGAGCCGAGTGCACGAAGCACTCAAGGCCCATGGGCGCGCGCATAGGCGAGCAAGCAAAGCACGGTAGCAGCGAGGCCCAAGAGGCGAGGGCTGTGCGCGTGCGAGCGGGCCGAGACCACGACACAAGCAGCAGCGCGGCCCACGGCCCTTCGCTGTGCATGTCCGTGTGACTTGGCGTGCAAGCTTGCGAGCCGGCCTTGCCTCTTGGCTTGTTCGGTTAGTAAGGTTATGTAAATAACCTTACAACCTAATTTCCAACTTAGCACAATCACAATTCAGATTACACACAACCCTAGGAGAAAACAGAGAACCCTAATTCTCTCTGTGCCTCCATAGTGTGTTCATCCCAAAAGGCAAAGTATCTTGATCAATTGTCTAAGCTACGATAATCAAGACGGATCTGAACGTGTCGGTGAACCAAGTAGATGAACGACAAGTGGAGTTCATTGTTCGTGTTCGTTGACATATTATTGTGGAAAACACGCTTCGAATGTAAGTTTGCTTAATTTGTGCTTTATACATGTTTCCTGGCTTTGGGGATTGTTCCGCACATGTTAGTATGTTTAACTGTATTCCCCTACAGAACCTTGGTTCCATATCGGGGAAAGCCAGTGCTTCTTATCAGGGGAACCTTGGTTCTATATCAGGTTAAGCCAGTGCTTCTTATCAGGGGGAACCTTGGTTCCATATCAGGAGAACTTGACCAATTCTTACACTTTCATTTATCATGTTTACATTTCTTTTAGTTGAACATTAATCAGGAAAATCTCATTCATTCAGGGTGGTTCAATAAAACCATTAAATCTCGTTATTTCATAGAATCATTTATTTCAGAAATAATAATTCATTAAATCAATACTTTGCATAAAGCTGCATTATTATAAAACAATTCAATCAAATCATACTTGTAATCCGGCAAATCATAAAACATCATTATAAAACATCAATCATTCATAACATCATTCGTACATAAATACATTTCGAATGGATTGCGGGTACTAGAAATAACCGTTACCTCAATTCCATGATTTGCTAGGCCTTTTTCCTTGGTTCGTTCGTCCTGATCTCCGAGTTCGATTTCTTTCAAAGTATCAAATTATTGAATTAGTTATTAAAACGATTATAAAATCAATATTTTTATAAATATTTATAATTTATAAATTCATAAAACAATTTACATATATTATTTATTAAATTTCATTAAAACATTGAATAAAATATTTTCATAAATCAACACATGAAATATTTATAAAATCTTATATCAAAGTAGTTTCTAAATCATTGATTTAAAATATAACAATGTTGAAATAAGTAACATTTTATTTAGGGCTTAAATTGATTGGGAAAACTTACATAGAGATGTTTGGGCCTAAGAGTTTTGGGCTTAGCTTGAGCAACAACAAGGAACGTTCAAATATTGGAACTCATCTTATTATTTTATTTTTTTTGGAACCTGGGCACGAAGAACAGGGAAACAGGGGAGGGGGCCGAGAAAGGGGAACACGAAAGGGAGGAGGAGAGGAAGGAAGAAGGCGGTTGGGCGGCTTGGTGCTGCCAGATTGCGCCGTCTAAGGCGACGGTGGTGGTGGTTATTCCTCTGCGACAGGATGACGGGAGAGAGGGAGGAAAGCACGAACAGGGGAAATAACAAGGGGAAGTTTAGGGGTGGTTTTGGGAGGAGGCAGGGGTGGTCGAGGTAGTGGGTTGATCTGTTCTGGGCGGCGGTGAGGGTGGCCGGAGGTTTTGGTGGTTGTTGTGGCGGTGCAGCAGTGGGACGAAAAGAGGAAGGCAGGGGAGGGGAGTTGCGGAGCTGCGAGGAGAGGAGAGCACTAAGGGGGTGGCTGCGACAGTGGTGGCAGTGGTGTTCTGAAACTGGAACGAAGGTGATGGTGAAGATCACCGTGTTTATCAATGGTGAAAATTTGGAATTTGATTTTACAGATTATGAACAAACGAGATATTCATAGAAATGGGATTGAACAATTTACGTAATTGATGCTTTAATTTGCAAGAAATCTAGATGACAAATGTAAGAGAATAGGAAAAACTAGGTGATGATTAGTGAAAGCTAGTAATTTAGGGGAGTGAATCAGCAAAGCTAAGATCAATAAATGCCATATATGGCAAAAACCAATGCTGCCAGGTGCTCAAGTTTGCACGGCAGAGAAGAGGAGAAGAAAAGAAGGATTGACTTGCTTTCAATGGGTCAAAAAGGGCATTTTCGTAATTTTACTTACTTAAGAAAAATTCAGAAAATTTGTGCTATTTTAGGAACTTAATTCGGAAATGTTTATTTGAAATAATTCTTTGTAAAAATATTGTTAACAAAAAAAATAAGTTTAATAACGTTTCGAAATTATTAAAAAAAATCCGAAAATATTAAGATTTAAAAAGGTCGTTAAGCTTGTGAATATTAAATTATAAAATCTAAAAAAAAAATAAACCGTGTAACAATATTAAAAATTCAATCGAATTAAAACTTCATTAATTAGAATAAAGTTCGAAATTAGGATTTAAAACATTTTTACATTAAATAAAAATAATTAAGCATAATTAATCGAGTTTTCAAAATTCGGGGTATTACATTAAGTCTATATATGGCCTCTAACCATTTTAGGGAATCTATATTCCGTCATAGCTTTCTTACAAGTCACAAACTCATTATCATCTTGATAATAGTTTGACTGCAAGTTGTAGGTTTCTTCACTATTTAATAGAAGAATCTCATAGTTTCAGTAACCTGAACTCTATGTTTCTTCACTATATAATAGAAGAATCTCATAGTTTCAGTGACTTGAACTCAATGTCTACTTGGGTATAGAACAGCATACAATAGAATATCAACAGACACTTGAAAGTCTTTTGAATATTCTGTTCTCCTTGAACCATTTGTAAAGTCTTCTAAGAGATGTCTATTCTTTAAGGCCACTTCTAAAGTCCTTAAAGAATAAGTGTTCGGATTTTCTGAAGAACTTCTAAAAGCCTTCGGAATGTCCGTTTATGTTTTTAGTTCGCCTCGAAGACCTTCGAGGTCTATTTTCTCCCACTTGTCATTTTGGAAACGGATCTCCAAAAGGACATTATTTCGAACAAACAAACATTGTGTTCTCAAAAATTCGTGGTAGAAACAATACCCTTGTGCCTCATTTGAGTAAATCACAATGAAACATATATCTATACTTGGGCCTTAGTTTGTTGAATAACAAACACTAAGCTCCCACTGAGTTTAGCAACTCTTTAGTTATATATATATATATATATATATATATATATATATATATATATATATATATATATATATATATATATATATATATATATATATATATATATATATATATATATATATATATATATATATATATATTATTGAAAGATATTCTGAAATTACTTTCAATAGCTATGACGAATTTGGTTTAGTTTGGTGGTAGTTGAGCATTTTCTTTAGAAATTATAGGAAAAATCTTTATGATTCATCATTGATCGAATCAAGTACCAATTGACTACGATCATTCCAATTTAGATAAATCATATCATGTGGAGCTAGATTGTGAAATTACAACACACAATCATTGATGATCATTCTTGGTATAAGTAATCATCAACATGATCTAACCTAGATCTTTATAATTTCTTGCCAAGTGGACGTTTTTATACTTTTCTATGAATCTTTGAACTAGCCAAACATATTCAAACTTATATCACGTTGAGTAAATAAATCCATATTCACTCAAAACCATGTGAGATAATAAAGGCATAAAATCTTTCTTTAGCTTTGAACTCTATTGTCTAGGCGTTCTAACAACAGTTCATATCTTTTGTCACTTTCAACAAGTAAGACTAGCTTGTCTTGAATGATCTAGAAATCAATCAACTTTCAAAAGTCCATCAAAATAGAGCTTTAGAACGTTAACTTGTTGATATGGTCTAAGTAACAATGCCAAATATTTGTGGAACTCAAATCAAGAGATTGATTTAAACCTAGTAAAGTTCTTATTGTTAAAGAGTTGTTTGTTTTTAATCAAGCATATTGACTCAACCCGCAAATGACCATTTCATTCGAATAACAAACAAACATTGTTTTTGTCTTTCTTGAATGTGAGTCTTTATGTGTTTGAAAACAAAAATTTAGGTATGTTGATTATGGAACAAAATAGCCATTAATTTCCAGCCTTGAAAGGACTTTAAACAAACCAGATGACCCTACAACTAATGTAGCAATGACATGCTTCATTTCCCATTTGTAGGTCATTAGTGTAGCCTAGCTTCCATCGTTTGAGTTATTACCGAAGTAAGAACCTCAAGCTGTATATGATACCAAGGAAGTCTGATTGCTAGGTCACTTCTCTTTAAACATAAACTTATAGGTAGAAACGGAATCGTAAATTCCTTTCATTTGTTCCTTGTTTTCCTATTTATTGTACCCTTTCTTATAGTCGTAAGAATTGACTTCTCTAGTGTTGACTTTTATACTTTGTTATACATGTCCAATGTCACTCCAACAAAGTTCTTACCATTTAATTTATGTTGAATATTCTGTTTCAACTAGATGATCTTACCAGAAGATTCTAAAGTTCTCTAAGCATCGATCTATTCAAATGTCTAGGGACTAGACTCATTCGAGAATTAAATTGACAAAGATACAAAGTTGTTAACCATTGGTAAACCTGAGTGTTAAAATCAATGCTTTATGATCTCAAAACCACATTGTATTTTGAATTCACAAGCACCAATCGGTTTTCCGTTCGACTTTGATACTCGAAAACAACCATAAAAGTCGTTATAAGAGACGTACATTTTAAATTGCTCATCTTCTCTCATTTCCGTGAATCGTTCTTGGATTCACTACCAATCGAGGAAATTTACAGTTACCCTTCTAAAAGTATTTATTGCAGTAAAAGATATTTAATTATAAACAATAATTAAAACATACATTGAAGCATGCACAGTCTAAACATTTATCATGAGTAATAACTTGAAAATTAAAGCAATCATGCAATTTAAACAAGTCATTGGCATTTTATTCGAATTTATTGTTCCGGCAGGTGTGAATAAAATGAATCCAAAATCCTAAAATCATTGAAGAATTAAGCACATTATGTATTTAGACTCAATTCTAAAATATTTTAGGTAAGAAAATCCTTTTCTAATAGTCTAGAAACTACTCTTGGTTGATAGGTACGTCTAATAACTTATTAGGTAAACCTATATGTTTTGCCACGACATAAAAGGACTCCTTACTTATATCGTTGAGTTTCACCAAAACTAACATGTACTCACAATTATTTGTGTACCTTACCCCTTTAGGATCAACAAGTAACACCTCGATATGGGGGAAAACTATTACTTAGATTGATGTAAAGGTTATCCAAGTAAGTGTTATTTTGGCATGGAACCTTTTAACTCAATTTTTAAAGTTTGGAACTTAAGGCTCTTACTATGTTGGTTAGATTTTAAGTGAACTAAAATCCTTAATCATGCAACATAATCAAGCCATAATCTCATGCATTATTAAGACATATTTAAAGCAATAAATAACTTAAAGCATGCATAAGATATAAATGTGATCTAGTATGGTCCGACTTCATCTTGAAGCTACAACTTCAAATTCCGTCTTTGGAAATGGATTGGAAACTCCGTCTTGAATTTCACCATGGGAGGCGCCATTTTCTTCAAATAGGATATGGTATAATTGAAACTAATTACAACTATTTGATGGTACGCATACCATATTTAAAATAAAAACTTTTGTGCATTAGACCAATTTTACATTCAAATTAATGGTACGCAAACCATATTTTCTATCCTATTTGGGCCATACTAGTCACTTTCCATAACCTGCAAAACAATACATTTACAATATACCATTCACCCATTCATTTATCAATGAATGACCCACATAGCAAGTTAGTAGAATATATTATGCATCACATAAATATTTGTAACAACTAATCAAAGGGTTCCAATAATCTAAAAATTATTCAATCCTTATTAGTTCTAATCGAGTTGTTTTAACCTTAAAGGAATGTAGACCTAATCAAGAGTTTAATGACTAAAAGCTCCCACTAAAACCAAGAAATTTACATGCTCTACAAATTTTAAACATAAAATTGTATTTCCTAGTCCAACCGGAAACTTAAAAATTTAACTAAAATTTAAAGCTCATATAAAATAATATTTAAATCCTTTAATTTTAGTTTCAGTTGATTAAAATTAATTAATTTAAATTTTATCAAGGTTTTAATTTTAGTAAAATAATTAGTATAAATAAATTTATAATAATTAAATTAATCAAAATTAAATTCGGAGAAAAAATTAAATTACGAATTTAAATTTAATTAAAATTGTTTTCAAACGAAACATAATAAAACGGCACTTACGTACTAAGGCAAGGCCTTAGGCCGAAGCCCAAGCCTCGCCCAAGCACCAAACAACCGCAGCGCCATGGGCCGTGTGCACGAAGCAGCAGGCCGCGTTGTGTGACCAAGTGATACACCATCACTGCGCACAACCTCGTGTTGTGCTTGCTGCTCGCTACTCGATGGCTGCCTGCGGGTTGGGCAGTGGCATGCGCAGCGGCATGCGAGCTCCCTTGCTCGTATGCTGCTGCCTGGCCTCGTGTTTGGCCTCGTGTTTATCAATGCCCTTTGTTTGCTCGACCATCCACACGACACACACGGCACAACCAATGCCTGTCGCGCATGCCTCGTTGCTCATTGCCTCGTACCGCATGGGCGACGAGCTCCCTTGCTCGTAGTCGCATGCCCGCACAATGCAACACCCCTTAAGGGTAACACTTAGCTTCCATTGCTTCGTGCGTGCAATATTGGTGATCGGTTTTATAAAATTAATAATTTTTATACTTTAATTTAATTGACGAATTAATAAATCATATTAATTTCATTAAATTTGGGCAAAAATCGAAAATTTATTATTAATTTTCGATTATATTTATTTTCATGGATTCAAATCTAGGTCATAAAATTTTGAAACTTTTCAATTTCAAAAAATTTTATGGTGGTTTTTAATCAAATGATCCTAAAAAAATTGATAATTAATTATGAAAATAAAAATAAATTCTAAATTATTCGAATTTCAACAAATTAATTACAATTACAAATTAGGTTGTATAATTAACAAGATTAGGCTTTAAAATTGTTAAACATATACAGTAGGTCAATCATAGATTCAAGATTTACATACAAGATTAGCAAATATTTAATTTAACGTTCATCATAAAAATTATAAATTTTGCGTTCGAAAAACTAAAACCTCCGAAAAGTCATAGTTAGGCTTCGAGTTTGGGAATTCTGGGTTTGGCGACAAATTTTGGATTTTTGTCAAAATTTTAAAACGTCGTTTACATGCAAAATTCACTGTAAAATTATAAGATTCCGACCATTATTGACAAAACTGCCGAAAAATCCTGCGAACATATAAGTAAATAATCGCACGAATTTGCAATTAATTACATACACGAAATTAATCACCCCTTTAATTCATTGCTAATTTATAAAATTTAACCATGTAAACTATAATTTATTATGGAAATAATTAGAGGCCCGTGATACCACTGTTAGGTTATGACAAATATAAACAATATATTTCATGCGGAAAAATCGTAAAGCTAGGAATCCAAATTAATTGTCACATAGTAAATTAGAATAATTAGGATACATACAATGTGATGTGTGCCTTCCCGGGCTGCTCCTGAACCGAACAAGAACACGTTTAGGACTCCAAATGTCGCCCCTCCGTAGATAGTCTACAACACGTTCGGATCCGCCTTAGATTCAATTAACTAGAATATTATCTAAGGTTTTATGTTTATTTGGAAAGCTTAATTATTAATTTAGGAAAATTATTAAATTCTTTCTTGAAATTAATCTATGTGAATACTTATTGAATTATATTATAAATTGTGATTATGAACCACATATTTATAGGGTGGAAATAACGGAATTAGAATTCTACTAGAATTCTAGTTAAATTATATCATTAGAATTTAACGTTTAATCAAACACCTAAGTATTTCAGATTTAACAAAATATCCAATTTGAGTAGAATTAGGAAACCGAGATTACTTCACAAGGAAGTAACCTAGCCGGCCAAGGCAACGCGTGGCCTTGATCCCACGCTGCCGTGCAGCTCGCATCTTGCTGCTCGCAAGCCCATGGCGCTGGCTTGCTGCTCGCTGGCCCATAGGCGCTGTCAGCTGCACACGGTCCATTGATCGTTGCTGCTGCTCGACCTATTTTCTTGGCGTGCACGGGGGCTTGCTGGACGCTGGGCCTAGCTTCTTGCTGGGCCTTGCGTCTTGCAAGCTCGTCCGTCGATCGTTTCGTACATCACGCTTCCGATTCGTTTTTCGATTCCGGAATTCATTTCCGATTCGAACAATATTTAATATTTCCGATTCCGGATTTTATTTCCTATTCGAACAAATATTTAATATTTCCGTTTCCGGAATTTATTTCCGATTCCGACAATATTTCCGTTTCCGGCAATATTTCTGATTCCGACAATATTTCCGTTTTCGATAATATTTTCCGATACGTACCATGTTTCCGTTTCCGGCAACATCTACGACTTGGATAATATTTATATTTCCGTCATGATCCATATTTCCGTTTCCGGCAATATCATAATTTTCGGAGTATTCTTTATTTTGCCTTTTGACGATTTCAGCTCCCACTGGAACCGAGATCTGTCGTTTCCGAATGTTCATAAATAGAGTATTTAATTCACTTAAATACTTGATCCGTTCACGTACTATTTGTGTGACCCTACGGGTTCAGTCAAGAGCAAGCTGTGGATTAATATTATTAATTCCACTCGAACTGAAGCGGCCTCTAGTTAGGCATAGAGCTCACTTGATCTCACTGAATTATTAACTTGCATAATTAATTAATACTCAATCGCATTTATTAGATTTAGCATTGAATGCATACTTGGACCACGGGCATTATTTCCTTCACGAAGCTATGCCAATTTCGAAACTTTTAAATATTTAATCTAAAATCTCTACAAAATACTCTCATACAAACACTCTTCAAATACAAGTTCAATGTTTTAATTTCCTAAGAAATTTGGGAGTCCAAGCTCGGAAATTAATCAACACCTAAATCTAGTTAAATTTCCGGGACTCTTTAAATATATTTTTCTACCACTCTTATTTCAAGTTTACTAATCCTATGATATTCATGTGATGTTTATACTCACTTGAACTAGGATTTTTTTTTAAAGGAGTAATGTTTAAGGGGATTTCATACTTGAAACCTCCCTTAAATGGTCTTCCATGCTCCATTTACAAGTTTCAATCTTTATGCTTTGTTTTCAAAAAACATGATTAGTAAGTTGAGGTTTTCATTCCTGAAAGTGTTCCTTACAACAATCATCATCCAAATCTTCAAAAAACCTTGGTTGTGTTTGTTTGTTAGAGGATTCACAAAAAATTAGAGGATTTGGCCAATTTAGAGGTTTAACCAATTCAATCCTCTAATATAGGTGTTTGGAAGTTAGAGGATTGAGATAGAGGATTGTAATGAATCCTCTAATTCCAAAAAGTTGCTCCAAGTAGCTTTTTCAATTAGAGGATTGTGTTGGGTAAGTTGAAAAGACAATTTAGTCCTCAAGGTAAAATATGGTTGATATACTTTTTTCTTTTCTTTATTCACTTTAGTACTTAACTTTACTACTTTGCTTACCTTTTTATTTTAAATTTTATTTAAGTAGACATTTTTTCTTAAATAGATGATGTAAAATACAATTGAAAATAAAAATAAAAATCGAGTTTCTTTTATAGTATGAATTTATGTAAAAAAGTATTTCTTAGTCAATCCTATTTTGCAAATTAGACATTTAATCATTTATTTTCGTAAAAGTTGTAAATGGGATTAACAAATTTTCAATTTTTTTAGAAGGAGCCTAAAAGGCACTTAATTTTCTTTGCTTAAAACATCACCACTTAAACACAAAAGAACATTTGATGGAAGATTACTACCAACAAACGCCAACCATTGACCCACGACAATCAACGAGCTATCTCGTGGGCAACAATATTACTACTTCAACCAACAAAAGACCAAGAAATATTAGAAAAAGAACTCAACAAAAAACCAAGAAATAACATTTTCAATTTTATAGGAACGTTGTTTAATAATTTTTCATGTTACTACATTTAATTCCAAAAAAATCTAACCATACATATTCATATATTTAGCAATTACTAATTCTCTATAATTAAATAAGTCAATGTCCTTATTGGAAATTTTACACAATCAAACAACTATTACATATCAGCTATTTACCAAACCCTTTTACAAAATCAGCTAATACAATCAGCTAGTCAAACAAGCTAATACCAACAGCTAGTCAAAACTGCTAATAGAATCCACTACCGCTAACAACTAACCGCTAGTTGCCAAACAGGGCCCTTAGCTTTATACAAGTTCAATGATGTTTGGAAAAGTGCAAACCCTTTTTCAAACTAGAACACATGAACATGAAAGTTTCATGATTTAAAACACAATTTTTACCTTCAATATTAAATGATATTTAAATGAGATCAATTTCTCTTTAAACTAGAATCAATCTCAAATACGGAGCTTATTAAAGATGAGACTTTTAACATGAGAGTTCTAATCTTTAAGAGTTTAGCCTCCTAAATTCAATATTAAAGTTCTATATTCAAGTTCAAGTTCAAGTTCAAGTTCAATATTCAAACTTTATTTCAATATTCAAGTACAAAACCAATGATACTTTTTATTAAGCAAACTCATTTCAAGGTTAGATCAATGAGGGGCAAAGTCATACTTGAACAAGTGCCTCTTGTTTGGATTTCCAACATCATTCATACAAGTTCTATCAATGCAATTCAATACTTTATTGCTTAATTTATTGATTATTTCATTTCTGCACCTTTAAGTTTCTCACCTTTCAATTTTGCACTTATTATTCATGCTATTTTACTCGCCTAGTCCTTATAGGCGATGTGGTTTACACCTAGTCCTTTTTCTAGATGGTGATGTATAATCTATACTAATTGCGCACATTTATTTTCTATTGTGATGCTTGCTTTATTTGTTATTGCTTTCATCATCTAACATGCTGAATGAACAATCTACAAGTTCTAATCACGCTTAACAAAGATAATTTTTGGACAACATATTTACGTTCCCTGAATTTGACTTAAAACGAAGTGATCACATACAAAATTAGCAATTTCAATGCCCTAAATATGCATGCTCACCAACCTAAACTTAGCTCCATGATTCGGATTATATATGCACGAATATGATCCTTGTCTTGTATGAACCAACTTTTCAAGTTTACCAAAATAAGTGTCTCGTTCCCTTACCCTAGTCTTATTGCAGTTTCAAGTCCTAAGCATTATCCCGATTTAGGTGTTTCCAAACCGGACCCATAAACTTGTTTGGTGGCGACTCCATCGAAGTTCAAAATGACTAATCCGTAGGGGTATTTTACGCATTTTCTATATTTTGAATTTCAATTTTCTATGTTCAAATTCGATTAACATCACTGGTGTGAAACTAGAATTTTGCTCCCCTTTACGGGGTGAGATTGCAAAAATCAAGTCAAAACCCCCAGACTTAAAGGTAGTGTTTCACCAAATTTCCAAAAGAAATGAATAAAGTAAAAGAAAGTGAATGGAAAATTGTAAATATTGTGGGGGTAAGAAAGGTAAAATAGTAAATTTTCTTATCAAAAAATAGAATAAAAACAAAGTGTAAAAAATATTATAAAACAGATGACGAAAAATATAAAAATTATTTAGAAATGGAGATAGTACATACATACAAACGTTTTTATTAAAAACAATCGGATGGTCAGCTGACCACCACCCTTACATCAATGTGAGGCCATCACTGGCCGTGATGCCTGTTATTACTATTGGGGTATCTTATTAAGCTTGCAATAGGCATAGTCACAGAACTTCTTACTCTTATATATGGCCGGATTTTCATTAGTGGCGAGTTTAGAGAACGGTCCAACAATATGTTCCGATGGCGGCGACAAGAACACCGGCCATGAAATTCTTGTTCTTTCCTTGCTCACCGTTGTTCTATGAAGCACAGCCTTGTATTTTCCATTGCTCATGATCTGCATGCCAACAAACACAAATCGTATCAAGTATCAACTTATTATTATTATTATTATTCTTTCGACTTATTTTAATTCTCTTATTTCATAATACTTGCAACGATTTGATTGACACACTTTCCAGTGCATTAATTTGACCATAAATAAAAACAATTATATTATTACTCCCTCCATCCCACGTTACTTGTTACACTTTCCTTTTTCGTCCGTCCCAGATTACTTGTTACGTACACTTATAAATTAGAAATGATCCCACAATTATTATATTGTTTCTCTATTTCCACTAAAAAACTTTAGTTCTCACTCTCTCTCTCATTCAATTAAAAAATACCTCACTACCTCTTATCACATCTACTTTTTGAATAAAATAACAATTAATTACCAAACCACCACTTATCAACTAAAACTTTGTGCAAATGAAAGTGTAACGAGTAATGTGAGACGGAGGAAGTAGTAAAAGTCTAAAAATTATTGCAAAGAACAAATTGACTGTTATATACATATTCTGAAATAGAGGAAGTAGTATTTAAATTTATTTACACAAAGTTAAGAATTAAGACTTGCCTCAATTTGATCACCAATGTGGATAATTATGGCATTAGGAACATAATCAACGTTATACCAACGATCATCCTTGGATATTTGGAGGCCTGGTACGTCGTTGGGGACGAGCAACGTCATGGCGCTCATATCGGTGTGAGCCGGAACACCAAAGGCTAAATCGGGACGAGGACAAGGAGGATAATAATTGATCTTCGCCAAGTACTCTATATCATCACCTCCTACACCCTTCTTAAGCTCATGTTCTTCAAGTCCTAAGCTTAATGAGAGATATTTGAAAAGTTTGTCTCCTACTATTTTCAAATATTTGGAATACTCTTCATTAACTTCCCTACACATTTTGAGATTTTATGGGTTACTTATTTGGGAAGTTGGCCCAAATGTAAATCACTATTCACTACTCCATTTAGTTTTTAAAAAAAAATCTTGGACATCTCCCGGCCCAAAGAGTTACAAATCAATATTTTGTAAATCTATATTCTTTATTTTTCTCTTTATAAATGACAAAATTTACTTTTGCATTATTCACGAATAACTTTGACCCCATATTTTTTTACTAATATAAAAAACATACATTAAAATTATTGCGTAAAATGTTGTTGGTTTCGCCTTAATGGTTTTTTCTAATAAATAATATTAATATATATGAGTATGAAATATGTAAATATTATGGAGTAACGGTTGCGATCTTGTTAAAATAATGCATTATCAAATGTATGAATCAAAGTTAAACTGTTGCAATCTTAAGAAAACGTACAAAATATAAATTTAAAAAAGGGACAAAAAATCAAAAATTTCATAGCTAGGTGCACCCGGGTAAATATTGGATCCAATATTCCAATGGTATTTGTATTCTCATTGTTGGTCCGTCTTACATTTCTCCTCTTGTGTTATGCAGTTATAAGGATAAAATATGAAAGAGTTTATGCTACCTCCAAGTACATCTTAGGCTCCGTTTGGTAGGGGATAAAACATTTTCCTGCAAAATAATTTTCCTCTATTTTCACTTTTATGTTGTTTGGTTCAAATGAGTGTAAAACCATTTTCCTAGGAGTAAAATTGTTCTACTAATGATGGAAAACCATTTTACCTTCAAAATAAAGGGAAAATTATTTAACTTCCTTTTCCTTATCTCTCTAGTACACTCCTCTCACTACCCTTTCATTTTCCATTATAAATTGTTTTCCATGAAAAAGTTTTACACCCAACCAAACGGAACCTTAGACTTACAACTAAAAATTAGGATTACCTGTAGGATGAGGGAGTTTTTGGCCAAAATGTGAGGTCAACGGCAGAGGGAGGCCAAATCTTATGGAAAATATGAGAAGACCAACCTTTCTTTAACCCTTGTTTAGCTTCATCTTCCTTCTGAAGGGTAGTTCCATATCCTTCTACTGACCCAGGAAGCTTGCTATATTTCTCTTTCTCATGTTGTGGTAGCTCAAAAAACTCCTTCCCAACTCTTTGCAATTTCTCAACCAAATCACTTGGTATGCCATGGTTTATGACTTGAAACAAACCAATCTCACTGCTCGCTTCTGCAATCAGCTTGACTAGCCTTTCCTCGTCCTGGTTCTCGAGATCGATCACCGGGACCCGGAATCCGGGATCATGGACGGTCGTGATTCCGGGTTGCTCATTTTCTGGCCATATGTAATCCGAGGGGATGATTGTTTCCTTTGATATGTCCATAATGGAACAAGTCAACGTTTTTTTCGGGGTGTTCTAGGTTGTGTCATAATCAACCCACAACCATTCAAATAATATCAGAAATTTCAGGGTTCATGCTTTTTACAACCAAATGTATTTTGCAAAGTACAACCAAGTTAAGGTGTTTTATTTGGCTCAAATTTGTATTTCTATAGTACTAAATGACCCAAAAAAAATGTCTTTGTTATACTTTCTTCTTTCCGTAATGATGTTCTATTTTAAAATTTTGACACTATTTACAATTGAAGATAATTTTACAAATTCTTTGCCATATTATTAACTACAAAAAATATAATAATGTGAGATCTTGTTTGATTCGTCTCAATGAAAATTTTAAGAAAATCTAATTTTTATACGGAGTAACTTTAGCCCTTGTTTAGTTCACCTTATTTCAGGACTTTATTACTTATTTCAGATTTAATAAATTCATATCAGATTAGATCAGAAAAAATAAGTTCAGATCAGATCATTATTATTATTATTATTATTATTATTATTATTATTACTATTATTTTATTACTATTATTTTATTACTATTATTGTTTTAATAAAAAAGAATGGTGTTGTCGATGCAATTAAAATCTATTATTTAGGCCATAAAAAAACATTAACAAAACATTCAAATTCGTCATGTCTAAATTAAATCTATTAAGTCCAGATTAGAAACGATATGATCAGATCATGTCTATACCAGAACTAATTTTACAGATCATAACCAATATATATCAAGACCAAAACCGGTATGAACAGATAATATCCACACCATAACTGATCTGTACATGTGGGTATTATTAAAAAATATGTCGTAGGTGGGTTTAATAAAAGAATCAGTCAAAAATTAGATTAATATTACCAATTTTTTCCAATAAAAATTGACGAATTATCATAAATTTTATTTAAATTACGTAAACCAACCTACCAAATTACGTTATATTTTTAATTGTTCCAAGCATCACGATAATTGACCACAATACACCTATTTACCAAATACCTCTGTCACCCTGTGGGGCTGTAGGTTCTATTCATAAAAATTTAAAGAAGACTGCCTACACAATAGTCATTATTAATGCTATTTAGGTTCTGGTCTGCTTTTCACTTATATTAGGGGAAGAAAAATTAAATAAAAGTTTTGTTGAGTAAAATAAGGAAAAGAAAATAAGTTTAGATATGTTCAACTTATGAAAAAAATTATATTAAAGTTTAATTTGTAACAAGTCTAAATTTTGCTATATAATAAGCTAAGTTCAATAATGAAAGAAAAAAAAGTTAAGATAAGTGAAAATGGTGTGAATAGTTAGCAATGTAAGCCTTCTAGGTGAATTTAATGGTAAATTCTTAGTGTATTGTATATTTTTAGTAAGGGTTGCTAAAATAAAAAGTTATACACAAATGTTTTTACTTTTCGAGCGTTGGTCCCAAAATGATTGGGGTTGAATAACATGAACATTAATAACGAACTTGTTACGATAATATATACGGAGTATATTATGTTAATATTGTAATATTCTAGGATATACAGAATTATCGAAATAGCCTTCCTATGTAATATATATTCAGTTGAGATTAATGAGAATGAGTGAGACATTACGTTAATTTAACATGGTATCATTAGCCAAGGTTGAATAAGCCTAATTTTTTTTCTTTTAGTCGCACAGAGTAATTGAGAGAAGAGAACGTGAGAAACAATATGGCCAATGATGATGAACAATCCGCCGGAGAGCAATTTGTGGATCTTGATTACTATCTTGGTTCGGGTGACGGTCCCTTGATTGTCATCACACCGGTAAAACTAGGTGGAGCATCGAATTACGATGATTGGGCTAAGGCCGTGCGACGTTCCTTGGTGTCAAAATTCAAATTTTGCTTCATCGATGGATCGATCAAGGAGCCTTTGACAGACAATACCAAGATGAAGCATTGGATTTCCGTTAATTCCATGGTGGTCTCATGGATTACCAATACTGTTGCTGAGTATTTGAGGTCTCAACTTGAGGATTTTGTTATCGTAGAGGAGTTATGGATACAATTGCGAAAAAGATTTTTTTGCTGTGACTGGCACTCGCATTTGTCACGTTAAAACTGCAATGGGAGCGTGTAAACAGACCTCTACGGTGTCTGTTAAGGAGTATTATGGGTGGTTGTCCAGTTGTGGAAGGAGTTGGTTTTGTACGTTCGTGTTCCGAGGTGTACGTGTGGGGCATGCAAATGTAACATAACTCTGCAAGTTGGTGATATTAGAGCAGAAGATCACCTCCATTATTTTTTGATAGGGCTTGATGAGCCCTACGAGGCGATTCGTGCGCAACTGCTGGCACAGGTGCCTTTGCCCTCGGTGGATGTTGCGTTCCAAACTGTAATCAACACGGAGAGCCTCCGAGTTAAAGAGGGGCAGCAGTGTAACACCCTAATAATTCCTTGCTTTTTATAAAATATTTTCCAACTTAAAACAAAGGAATTACCAAGATATTACCGCCACCGTGATAACGGCTAAGGCTATTTACCAGAATTACGCAGCGGAAATAACTAACTTTCAAAACGTATTAAATAGATGATGATCATTAAAACAACTTGGAACCATCAAGGCCCAAAAACCGACATTAAATAGTTTATAAAATCCATTAACTAAGTTTCACACCATAATATCAATAGTAGTAACGATAGTCCTGACTATAAAATTAAATAGAGTTTATAACGCGAAAGAAGAAGCCGTCACTCATCACTATTCCCATGATAACTTCTCCCGCAAGTTATCTCTACCAACCTGCTTATTAAAAACTACTCCCCAACAATGCAAGTGCAATGATGGATCATCATAGGGTCATTAAGGCGAAGGCCATGACCAAAAAACATGAAGCACGAAGTCAGCAAAAGCTGAGTACGAACAAGCTAGAATAACATCCTAGTCTAACATGCTTCACTCAACAATAAAGACAATCCACATGCAAAAGCCATTCAAGTAAATCAATTAATCATGAAGACCAACTCAAGACTTGACAAGACTCTTAACTCGTTGGTTAATCGGAATTTAGCTTCGAACGGGTAAATAACAAAGACCCACCGTGGGAACCACCACCGAGGGAAACCGAGGGTGTTGGAAGCCCACCAAACACCAAATAAAGAGTCGGGCTTTCTACCGAAAGTCGGGCCATACCGACGGAATTCCTGCGCGTTTAATAAGAGAATAACCAAAAGAATGAAATAACGTCTTGTATCATTCAAGGAGTACGATTTTCTCTGACACGACTCCCCACATTGTTCATACTCGAGGTATATACGTTGCAAGAGTTTTAAAGCTCATTCGGGTTGCACTTTACGTTAATTAGTATGTTATGTTCAAGCGACTCAACCCAAGGACACAATTCAAAAATAATTCAACAATTACACCAACACATAATTCAACAATGACACTTCATTTTAATCCTTTAAGACTTGTGATCAAACATAGGACTTAAGTGAATTTACTCAAATTGTTCCTTCTCAAAAACACTGTTTGAGATAACCCGACATTGCCTGTTAACAAGCGGGGTGTGCCCTTAGCACGAATAGTCCTTAGTTCAATTCACATAAACTTCTTAAATGTATTCTACACTTGCGGTAGAATAAACGATGAACTGATGCAATATAATAAACAATGCACTGAGGCAATAATCTATAGGCTCATTGTATGCTAGACATCCCGTACTATAGCATAATCATAATAACTTGCTTGCGCAACACTCATACATGCATACCAATTTGAACAAAATGCTTGACATAATTCAACGATTATCAAAGTCCATAACATGATAGTTCAACATAATCTATAAAGCATAAATCAATTCATAACATGCTCGTTCACATAGATTCAATAACATTTCTCACATGCTTATCTACACATCAAACATGAATTCCCAACACATAAGTTCACATGATTCGCATTCAATATACTTCATAAAGTCCTCAAGGGATGGGTGGTCACCCTAGTCTTGTACGTACCTGGAATACCTAAGTACGGGGGCCACTGTGCAAATCACGACTCACTAGAAATCAACTCCTATAAACACAAAGGAGAAACTTAAGTATTAATCATGTTTACTAAATTTCCAACAACTATTTAAGAAACTAAAACCCTTGGTTTAATTAGAAATTAATCATTATTCTTTAATTTAATAGTCTCAATAGTCAACTTAAGTCCTAGCATAAAAACATTGACTTTTTGGCTTTAAAATTATTTAAAACCAACACTTTAAAGCTTAATAATAAATCTGAAAATTTAAGTTGATTCCCATAATTTAAATCGTCATTAAATTATGTGAATCAATCGCTTGAACAATCGGAATTGAAATCCTACTAATAGGTCACTAATAAAATCATGTTTTGACCTTAAAAATTGAAACTTTAATTAACCCTTAAATCTGAAAATTATGATTTTTTTGAATTAAAACCAATCTCATCAATTCGAATACTAAATATTAAACACGGTGTTCATAACCGTTCCAATCAATTTAAATAATCCAAATAATTAAATAATCGCAATTAAATAATTAAAACAATTTAAAAACTGAAATTTGAAAAGTTTGAAAGTATACAATTTGATTATCAACGATCAACAACACACACACGCAACAATTGATGTGTTGCGTGTGTGGGCAGCGACGTGGGCAACAACACAGCACGACACGCAACACTCGGCTAGGCAGCAGCGCGGGACACGCACAGCACCGCACAAGAAGCAACAACGCAGGCGTGCTGCGTGGGCGAGAGGGGCATGGGCGCTGGGCGAGAGAGGGGCGACGAGGGTGTGCAGCACAGCAGCAGCAGCGAGCAGCAACGTGTGCTGGGCTGCGGGCTGCGAAGGCGAGAGAGAGCAGCGAGGGGTGTGCGCGTGAGGCGCGGGCTGACACACGGCTGGGCAGGCACACGAGCAAGGCAAGCTCTTGCCTTGGGGCCGAAGGAAAGAGCCAGACAAAGGGAGAGGAGAGAGAGAGAGAAAAAAATTCTGAAAATTAAGGTTGGGGATTTAATGAAGGGAAGGGGTATTTATAGGTTCTCATCCCTTCATGGGCTAGGTTTTAGGTTTTAAGGTTGGGCTTGCTTACGGGCTTATTTAATATTAATTCCTTGCAAGCCTTATTGAGTTTGATCATGAAATTTAACTGGGCTTAGATTAAATTAAATTCGTTTTCAAAATACGACCCAACAAATCCCGATTAAATAAATTCGTTGAATTTATTTAATAAAAAAATACGGTTTCCGTAAATAATTATTAATTAAATTAATTAAAAATAAAATACATTTAATTCCCATTAAATGCAATTAAATTCATAAAAATCCTTATAAATATAATAAAATATATTTATAAATAACGAAAAATACGAGGTATTACAAGCACCCTATCATGGATTTCAAGGTAGAGTCACGTCCAAGGCAGAGATATAGAGATATAGAGAGAGTGTTGTAGTAAGTGCTAATGATGTGCAAGGGGGTCTGATTGTTGTAGGCAGTGGTACGCAGCAGGGAGTGCAAGAAGATGTGTCTTCTCAAGGCCTTGCAGGCGTGTTTAGTGAGCAAGTTCAACAGATAATTAATCTCCTCTCTAATAAGTCTCAATCCAAATTGCAAGGTAAAATCGATTCTCATTGGATTATAGGCACAGACGCCTCTAACCATGTGACGGGAAATTTGTCAATTTTGAGACACGTCAGAACCATAAGCAATAATCTGGTTGAACTACCGGATGGAAAAATTGCAAATTTGAATCAACTGGGGTCTATCATACTGGATGGTGGGTTACAAATTGATAATGTTTTACTTTTGCAAAATTTAAATTGCAATTTAATTTTTGTAACTCAATTAAGTGATGAATTATGTTGTGTCGTTCAGTTTACTAACAAAATTTGTGTGATTCAGGACCAGTTGACAAGGATGGTGATTGGCGTGGGTGAACGACAGGCAGAACTATATTTTTTTCGTGGTGTTCTGCAAGTGAGGGTGCTAGCAGTAACGTGTGTGGTGGATTTGTGGCATCAACGTATGGGGAATCCGTCGGAGAAAATATTGAAGTTGATTCCTCCTATGAGTCATTTTCGTAGAAAGAATAATCAAATTTGCGATGTATGCCCTCGTGCAAAGCAATGTAGAGAGAGTTTTCCTAATAGTAATAGCAAAGCTAGTCGTATGTTTGAACTAGTCCACCTTGATTTGTGGGGTCCTTACAAGACAGTTTCGTCTTGTGGGGCGAAATATTTTTTAACGATTGTTGATGATTTTTCTAGAGGCGTGTGGGTTTATTTGATTAGTAATAAAACTGAAGTTGAGTCGATTTTTTATCATTTTGTTGCTATGATCAAACGCCAATTCAATCAAGTCATCTAAGTTGTTCGAAGTGATAATGGGACGGAGTTTAATTCTTTGCAAGGTCATTTTTTCCTGGCTAAATGATTATGTGTAAATAATATGCTTTCCTAGCTTTATGGTTTTTTCGCATGATTTATGAATTGTCATATGTATCATAACCTAACAGCAATGCCTGCCCCTTCCTCGCCCAGCGCACACGAGGCACGCAGCACGCTTGCTGCTGCCCGTGTCGCTGCGGCTCGGCCAAAGCACAGCAGCCTCGTATGGCTCGACGAGCCATACGTCCACCATACTTGTGTTCGTGCCTTTGGTTCGTGATACGGACCAACTCAATTAAAAATAAATTTAATTTCACGAACTTGCATTAATATTATTTTTCTAAAAGTTACGATTTTTATTTTCGAAAAACAACGATTTTTAACGATTTAATAAACTCCAACGACAATCCAATTTCGTAAAATTATTAAATCAAGGGCTAACAATATTCAAACTTTTAAGAACGAACGAATCAACATTAAAGTTTGAACTTTTAATTAATAAAATCCGAAGCTTTAAATCGTTCATTAACATTTAAATTTTAGATTTTTAATAATTTGGTTTAAGTGCGATTAGGACTCCAAGTGTCGTCCCTCGGTAGATAGTCCACAGTACGTCCGGATCCGCCTCAAGATTGACCAACTAGAATCGCCCTTAAGGTGCTTAGGAATTTCGGCTATTGTGTTTGCAAGAGTGTGGCTGAATTTTCTTTCAAAACTTACCCTTTTGAATACTTCAATCGTGTTTATAAATTATGACCCTAGGTCCTTATTTATAGAGGTTTGGAAAGGGAATTGGAATCCTAGTAGGATACGATTTAATTTAAACTTAGAATCCTACAAGGACTCTAATTAATTAAATAATCCTAATAGGAATAGGAATTTAATCACACACCAAATCCTAATAGATTTAGGAATTGTGCATGGACACAAACACACACGCACGGAGCCACGAGGGCGCCCGCACGCGTGCGCTCGGCCCACGCAGCCCACGCTGGGCAGCCTTGCCTTGGCGCGCTGGGCCTGCCTTGCGGTGGGCCTGGCGCTGCCTTTGGCTGGGCGTTGGCGCGCGTCTTTGCTTGCTGGGCGATGGCCTGGCTTCATGCTGGGCCTTCGTCCGGCAGGCCTCGTCCGATGCTTATTCGTACGATACGCTTCCGATTAAATTCCCGGTTCCGGAATTCATTTTCGATACGAACAATATTTAATATTTTCGATTCCGGAATTAATTTCCGTTTCGAACAAATATTTAGTATTTCCGTTTCCGGAATTATTTTCCGATTCCGAAAATATTTCCGATTCTGACAATATTTCCGTTTCCGGCAATATTTCCGATTCCGGCAATATTTCCATTTCCGATAATATTTTCCGATACGTACCATGTTTCCGTTTCCGGCAATATCTACGACTTGGATAATATTTATATTTCCGATACGATCCATATTTCCGTTTCCGGCATTATCATCGTTTCCGGAGTATTCATTTCTTGCTTGTGACGATCTCAGCTCCCACTGAAACCAAGATCCGTCGATTCCGAATATCCATAGATAGAGTATTTAATGCCATTAAATACTTGATCCATTTACGTACTATTTGTGTGACCCTACGGGTTCAGTAAAGAGTAAGCTGTGGATTAATATCATTAATTCCACTTGAACTGAAGCGGCCTCTAGCTAGGCATTCAGCTCACTTGATCTCACTGAATTATTAACTTGTTAATTAATACTGAAACGCATTTATTAGACTTAACATTGAATGCATACTTGGACCAAGGGCATTATTTCTTTCAGTCTCCCACTTGTCCTTAGGGACAAGTGTGCATTTCCTAATTCCTTTGTCGCTCGATGCTTGCTCTTGAACATAAGGTAAGAGTTGTCATCCTTATTATGTCCAGAGGTGTTTCTCGGTTTTAGAGTTCAACTGATCAAATAAGCAGATAATCATAGCCTATGATTCATCTGAGCACGGCCATGCATTTCACAGTTTCTAGCTCTCCGAGTGGCCTTGTACAACTTTTAAGCATCTCATCCCGATTTATGGGAGGACAATCCCAATCTTGCGATCTTGAGATTAGACTTCGTTTGATAGGTGATTACCTGGGCGTTGCCTTTGTAGCCTCCTTTTACGGTGCGACGGTTGATCAACGTCAAAGTAACCAGTTCTCAAACAAGTAATCTCAAATCACTCAGGTATTGAGGATTTACTGTCTAATAATTTTAATGAAATTTACTTATGACAGATTTTCATCTCTTACAGTAAAGTTTCATAGGTCTGTCCGATACTAGTCTTCCCAAAGTAAGTATATATGCAAATGATTATGACATTGCCATGTCCACATAGTTCAAGAAACAGAACTACTAGTCATCTTGCATTCTAGTCGTCTAACGTTTTCTATGCGTCCAATTTTATAGAAAACTCCGACAAGGGACCATTTTCAACTTTTGACATTCAAGTTCACTTGATAGACATTTCTTAGTCACAGGACTGGTCCTGACATTCTATCTTGAATATATCGTCAAATTGAAGGGACTCATCTTTTAATAAACCACAAATTAAATGGAAAAATGAATTCTATTCATTTATTGTGAATGATTAACCAATAATGTTTTACAAAGATTTAAACTCTAAAACTTTAAAACATTAAATAAGGACATCAAAGCCATTCTCCAATATGCTTGATTCCCATGGCTGCAGTGTGCGAGTTGTGCTTCGCCTGCGGCAGAGGTTTAGTCAATGGATCTGATATGTTGTCATCAGTTCCAATCTTTCTTATCTCGACTTCTTTTCTTTCAACGAACTCTCGTGAAATCTACGAAGTACATGCTTGACTCTTTGGTGGTGTCTAGGCTCCTTTTCCTGTGCAATAGCTCCGTTATTATCGCAATACAGGGCTATTGGTCCTTTTATGGAGGGGACTACACCAAGTACACCTATGAACTTCCTTACCCATATAGCTTCCTTTGCTACTTCATGTGCAGCAATGTACTCCGCTTCAGTTGTAGAATCCGCAATGGTGCTTTGCTTAGCACTTTTCCAGCTTACTGCACCTCCGTTGAGGCAGAAGACAAACCCAGACTGTGATCTGAAATCATCTTTGTCGGTTTGGAAACTTGCGTCCGTATAGCCTTTAACAATTAATTCATCATCTCCACCATAGACCAGGAAGTCATCTTTGTGCCTTTTCAGGTACTTCAGAATATTCTTGGCAGCAGTCCAATGTGCCTCTCCTGGGTCTGACTGGTATCTGCTCGTAGCACTGAGTGCGTACGCAACATCCAGGCGTGTACATATCATAGCATACATTATTGAACCAATCAATGATGCATATGGAATCCCATTCATTCGTCTACGCTCATCAAGTGGTTTTGGGCACTGAGTCTTGCTTAGAGTTATTCCATGAGACATGGGTAGGTAGCCTCGCTTGGAGTCTGCCATCTTGAACCTATCAAGCACCTTATTGATATAAGTGCTTTGGCTAAGTCCAATCATCCTTTTAGATCTATCTCTGTAAATCTTGATGCCCAATATGTACTGTGCTTCTCCTAGATCCTTCATCGAAAAACATTTCCCAAGCCAAATCTTGACAGAGTTCAACATAGGAATGTCATTTCCGATAAGTAATATGTCGTCGACATATAATACTAGGAAAGCAATTTTGCTCCCACTGACCTTCTTGTATACACAAGATTCGTCTGCGTTCTTGATGAAGCCAAAGTCACTAACTGCTTCATCAAAACGTATATTCCAACTCCTGGATGCCTGCTTCAATCCGTAGATTGATTTCTTTAGCTTGCATACCTTTTTAGCATTCTTTGGATCCTCAAAACCTTCAGGCTGTGTCATGAACACAGTTTCTGTTAAAACGTCGTTTAAGAAAGCGGTTTTGTCATCCATCTGCCATATTTCGTAATCGTAATATGCAGCGATTGCTAACATTATTCGAATAGACTTTAGCATTGCAACTGGTGAAAAGGTTTCATCGTAATCCACACTGTGGACTTGCCTGTAACCTTTTGCAACCAATCTAGCTTTGAAAACTTCAAGTTTCCCATCCTTGTCCTTTTTCAGTTTGAAAACCCATTTGCTTCCAATGGCTTGGTAGCCATCTGGCAAATCGACCAAATCCCATACTTGGTTTTCAGACATGGAGTCTAATTCAGATTGCATGGCTTCTTGCCATTGCTTGGAGCTAGGGCTCGTCATAGCTTGTTTGTAAGTCGCAGGTTCATCACTTTCAAGTAATAGAACGTCATAGCTCTCGTTCGTCAAAATACCTAAGTACCTTTCCGGTTGAGATCTATATCTTTGCGATCTACGCGGGGTAACATTTCTAGACTGACCATGATTCTCACCAGATTCTTCTAAAGATCTCTGAGTTTCATCCTGAATGTCATCTTGAGAATTCTCTAGAGTTTGTTGTTCGACTCGAATTTCTTCGAGGTCTACTTTTCTCCCACTTGTCATTTTGGAAATCTGATCTTTCTCCAAAAAGACACCATCTCGAGCAACAAACACCTTGTTCTCAGATGTATTGTAGAAGTAATACCCCTTTGTTTCCTTTGGATAGCCCACAAGGATACATTTGTCAGATTTCGGATGAAATTTGTCTGAAATTAATCGTTTGACGTATACTTCACATCCCCAAATCTTAAGAAAAGACACATTTGGAGGCTTTCCAAACCATAACTCATATGGAGTCTTTTCGACTGCTTTAGACGGAGCTCTATTTATAGTAAGTGCAGCTGTATTTAGTGCATGTCCCCAAAATTCTATTGGAAGTTCGGCCTGACCCATCATTGACCTGACCATGTCTAGCAAGGTTCTGTTCCTCCGTTCCGACACAGCATTCCATTGTGGTGTTCCAGGAGGAGTCAATTCTGATAGAATTCCACATTCTTTTAGATGGTCATCAAATTCATAGCTCATATATTCACCGCCTCTATCAGACCGCAGTGCCTTAATCTTCTTTCCTAATTGATTCTCTACTTCACTCTGAAATTCCTTGAATTTGTCAAAGGATTCAGACTTATGCTTCATTAGGTAGACATAGCCATATCTACTGAAGTCATCAGTGAAAGTGATAAAGTAGCTGAAACCACCTCTAGAATTTGTACTCATTGGTCCACATACACCTGTATGGATTAAACCCAATAGTTCAGTTGCTCTTTCTCCAACTTTATAGAAAGGTTGCTTTGTCATTTTGCCAAGTAAACATGATTCGCATTTACCATAATCCTCTAAGTCAAATGGTTCTAGAATTCCTTCCTTTTGAAGTCTTTCTAAGCGTTTCAAGTTTTTATGGCCTAATCGACAATGCCACAGATAGGTGAGATCTGAATCATCCTTTTTGGCCCTTTTGGTATTTATGTTATAAACTTGTTTGTCGTGATCTAATAAATAAAGTCCATTGACTAATCTAGCAGATCCATAAAACATCTCTTTAAAATAAAACCAACAACTATTGTCTTTTATTAAAAAGGAAAATCCCTTAGCATCTAAGCAAGAAACTGAAATGATGTTTTTAGTAAGACTTGGAACATGGAAACATTCTTCCAGTTCCAAAACTAGCCCAGAGGGCAACGACAAATAATAAGTTCCTACAGCTAATGCAGCAATCCGTGCTCCATTTCCCACTCGTAGGTCGACTTCACCCTTGCTTAACTTTCTACTTCTTCTTAGTCCCTGAGAATTGGAAAATAAGTGTGAGCCACAACCTGTATCTAATACCCAAGAAGTTGAATTAACAAGTGTACAGTCTATAACGAAAATACCTGAAGATGGAACGGCTATTCCGTTCTTCTGATCTTCCTTTATCTTCAAGCAATCTCTCTTCCAATGCCCCTTCTTTTTGCAGTAGAAGCATTCGGATTCAGAAGTGGGTTGATTGACCTTCCTCTTTTCAGACTTGGCGCCAGTTTGCTTAGTTGGGCTGGCCTTGTTGCCACCTTTCTTAGCATTCCTCTTCTTTCCAGATTTCTTGAACTTGCCCCCACGCACCATAAGCACATCATGCTTATCACTTTTGAGCATCTTTTCAGCGGTCTTCAGCATACCGTGAAGCTCAGTGAGCGTTTTGTCCAGACTATTCATACTGTAGTTCAGTTTGAACTGATCATACCCGTTATGAAGAGAATGGAGGATGGTGTCTACAGCCATTTCCTGATAGAATTGCTGATCCAGCCGACTCATATTCTCAATGAGTCCAATCATTTTGAGAACATGTGGACTTACGGGCTCGCCTTTCTTAAGCTTGGTCTCAAGAATTTGCCTATGAGTCTCGAATCTTTCGACTCGAGCCAGATCTTGGAACATGTTCTTTAACTCACTGATGATCGTGAAAGCATCTGAGTTGATGAACGTTTTCTGCAGATCTGCACTCATGGTGGCGAGCATTAGACATTTCACATCCTTGTTGGCATCAATCCAACGATTGAGGGCTGCCTGAGTGACCCCGTCGCCTGCGGCTTCGGGCATCGCCTCTTCCAGGACATACTCCTTTTCTTCCTGCATAAGAACTATTTGCAAGTTCCTTTGCCAGTCAAGGAAGTTTTTCCCGCTCAACTTCTCCTTTTCGAGAATTGATCGAATGTTGAATGAATTGTTGTTTTCCATAATTAAAACTACAATTGAAAAGAATAAACAAATAAATAACCATTCACAGTTTCTCTTAATAAACTTAAATTCTAGCATACATGCATAATTCAATGTTCATTAAGCATTTTATTCAAGTTATGTGTTCCGGCAGGTGTGAATAAAATGATTCCAAGATCCCAAAATCATTGAAGAATTAAGCACAATTTGTCGACTCAATCCTAAAAGATCTTAGGTAAGCAAAAACCTTTTTCTAATAGTCTAGAAACTATTCTTGGTTGATAGGCACGTCTAAGGACTTATTAGGTAAACCTATCGATTTTGCCACGACATAAAAGGACTCCTTACTTATATCGTTGAGTTTCACCAAAACTAACATGTACTCACAATTATTTGTGTACCTTGCCCCTTTAGGACCAATAAGTAACACCTCGCTGAGCGAAAACTATTACTAGATTGATGTAAAGGATATCCAAGCAAGTGTATATTTTGGCATGGCACCTTTTAACTCAATTTTTAATTTGGAACTTAAGGCTCTTACTATGTTGGTTAGATTTTAAGTGAACTAAAATCCTTAATCATGCAACATAATCAAGCCACAATCTCATGCATAATTAAGACATATTTAAAGCAATAAATAACTTAAAGCATGCATAAGATAAATGTGATCTAGTATGGCCCGACTTCATCTTGAAGCTTCAACTTCAAAGTCCGTCTCGAAAATCTCCGTGGGAGGCACCATTTTCTTCAAATAGGATAAGCTATAATTAAACTAATTACAACTATTTGATGGTACGCAGACCATATTTGAATTGAAAAACAATTTTGGTACTTTAGACCAATTACATTCAAATTAATGGCACGCAGACCATATTTTCTATCCTATTTGGGCCATACTAGTCACTTCATAACCTGCAAAACAGTACATATACAATATATACCATTCACCCATTCATTATCATGAATGGCCCATATAGCTGGTTAGTAAAACACGTTATGCATCACATAAATATTTGCAGCAATTAATCAAGGGCACCAATAATCTACAAATTATTCAGTCCTTATTAATTCTAATCAAGTTGTTTTAACCTTAAGGATTTGTAGACCTAATCAAGAGTTTATGACTAAAAGGGCTCCCACTTAAACCAATAAATTCATATGCTTTACTAATTTTAAACATAAAAATGTATTTCTAGTCTAACTGGAAACATACAAATTTAATTAAAATTTAAAGCTCATATAAATTTATAATTGAATCCACATATTTAATTTATTTTCAGTCGTATTTAAATTAATTCATGATTTTAATTTTAGTAAAATAATTAGAATAAATGAAATTTATTATAATTATAATATTCAAAATTAAAATCCAAGAAAATAATTTAAATTATTAATTTTAAAATTAATCAAAATTACGTAAACTGAAAATTTCAAATTAAAATTTTAAAACGATATAATCGTAACTCAAGGCACGCACCATCACCACGCAACCCACAGCCATAGGCCACACGAACGCAGCCTTCGCTGGCCATGTGCGCGCAGCCTATGTGTTGCGTCGCATCTGCTGCTGCTCACCATCGCAAGGCGCGCGCCAGCGCTCGTCGCAACACGCTCGCTGCTCACCATCGCTGGGCGTAGCGCTCGTCGCACGCGAGCTTGAGCTCGCTGCGCGCGAGGCATCGCTCGCTTGGCGAGGCAGTGCGCGCTGCACGCGACTGCTCGCCGCCTTGCTCTCGCCCTTGCCCACTCGCCCATCTCTCACAGCACACGACACAAGGCAGGGTTGTTGCCTTGTGCTCGTGCACCATAGCCTTACTCATTGCATTCGTACCGCATGGGCGACCAGCTCCCTTGCTCGTCGTCGCTTGCCCGCACTATACAACACCCCTTAAGGATAACATGTAGCGTCCATTGCTTTGTGCGTGCAAGTTATATGAGCGAATCGCATAAAACTTAAAAATTTTATTTTCAAAATTAATGACAAATTAATAAATCATATTAATTTCATAATTTTAGGGCGAAAAATCAAAAATTTATTAATTAATTGATTTCCGATTAACATGGATTCAAGTCTAGGTCATAAAAATTTAAAATTTAACACAAATTTACAATTTTTTATGGTGGTTTTTCATCATAGGTATCTAATTAAATTATTAACTAATTATGAAAATCAAATTAATTCTAAATTATTCCAATTTTCAACAAATTAATCATAATTACAAATTAGATTGCATAATTAACAAGGCTAGGCATTCAAACTTGTTAAACATATACAGTAGGTCAATCAAAAATTCAAGATTTATCAACAAGAATCGCAAATATTTAATTTAACATCTTAAATATACGAAATTTTGCGTTCGAAAAACTAAAACCTTCGAAAAGTCATAGTTAGGCTTCGAATTTGAGAATTCTGGGTTCGGCCGAAAAACACTAATTTTGTCAAAATTTTAGAATGCCTTTTACATGCGGAATCGACACAAAAATCACTCGATTTGGATGAGTAACGAAGAAACTGCCGAAAAACTGCGTACATATAATTAAATAAACGCAATTTGCAATTAATTAACAATTACGAAAATTAATCACCCCTTTTAATTCTTGCAAATTTGTAATATTTAACCATGTTTATGCAATTTAGATTATGAAAATAATAAGAGGCTCGTGATACCACTGTTAGGTTATGATACATATGACAATACATAAATCATGCGGAAAAACCATAAAGCCAGGAAAGCATATTATTTACACATAATCATTTAGCATAGTATAGATGCATAAACTTTGTAGCGTGCCTTCCCTAGCTGCGCCCGAACCGAACAAGAACAAGTCTTTAGGACTCCAAGTGTCGTCCCTCCGTAGATAGTCCACAGTACGTCCGGATCCGCCTCAAGATTGACCAACTAGAATCGCCCTTAAGGTGCTTAGGAATTTTCGGCTATTATTGTGCAAGAGTGTGGCTGAATTTTCTTTCAAAACTTACCCTTTTGAATACTTCAATCGTGTTTATAAATTATGACCCTAGGCCCTTATTTATAGAGGTTTGGAAAGGGAATTGGAATCCTAGTAGGATACGATTTAATTTAAACTTAGAATCCTACAAGGACTCTAATTAATTAAATAATCCTAATAGGAATAGGAATTTATGAAGGAAATAATGCCCTTGGTCCAAGTATGCATTCTATGTTAAGTCTAATAAATGCGGTTCAGTATTAATTAACAAGTTAATAATTCAGTGAGATCAAGTGAGCTGAATGCCTAGCTAGAGGCCGCTTCAGTTCAAGTGGAATTAATGATATTAATCCACAGCTTACTCTTGACTGAACCCGTAGGGTCACACAAATAGTACGTAAACGGATCAAGTATTTAATGGCATTAAATACTCCATCTATGAATATTCGGAATCGACGGATCTTGGTTTCAGTGGGAGCTGAGTGAAGGAAATAATGCCCTTGGTCCAAGTATGCATTCTATGATAAGTCTAATAAATGCGGTTCAGTATTAATTAACAAGTTAATAATTCAGTGAGATCAAGTGAGCTGAATGCCTAGCTAGAGGCCGCTTCAGTTCAAGTGGAATTAATGATATTAATCCACAGCTTACTCTTGACTGAACCCGTAGGGTCACACAAATAGTACGTAAACGGATCAAGTATTTAATAGCATTAAATACTCCATCTATGAATATTCGGAACCGACGGATCTTGGTTTCAGTGGGAGCTAAGATCGTCACAGGCAAGGAATGAATACTCCGGAAACGATGATATTGCCGGAAACGGAAATATGGATCGTATCGGAAATATAAATATTATCCAAGTCGTAGATGTTGCCGGAAACGGAAACATGGTACGTGTCGGAAAATATTATCGGAAATGGAAATATTGCCAGAATCGGAAATATTGCCGGAAACGGAAATATTGTCAGAATCGGAAATATTACCGGAATCGGAAAATAATTCCGGAAACGGAAATATTAAATATTTGTTCGAAACGGAAATTAATTCCGGAATCGGAAATATTAAATATTGTTCGTATCGGAAATAAATTCCGGAATCGGAAAATTTAATCGGAAGCGCATCGTACGAATAAGCATCGGACGAGGCCTGCCGGACGAGGCCCAGCACGAAGCCAGGCCATCGCCCAGCATGCCAAGCGCGCCGCACAAACAGCAACGCCAGGCCCAGCGCAAGGCCAGGCCCAGCAGGCTGCGCGCAGCGCGCACAGCGCGCACAGCACGCGCAGCGCGCAGCGCACGCGGGCGCTGAGTGGGCTGCTGCTCGCGCGCACGCATGGGGCCCATCGTGGCTGCCGTGCGTGTGTGTGCAAGTGTTTGTGTTCGTGCACGTTTCCTAAAACATGCAGAGTTCGGTTAATGATTAAATTCCTAATTCTATTTGATAAATTAATTAAATTAGAGTTCTTGTAGGATTCTAGGTTTAATTAATTTGTATCTGAATAGGATTTCGATTCCCTTTCCATACCGCTATAAATATGAGGCTAGGGCTCACAATTTATAACACAAGTTTCAAAGTATTCAAAGTGAGTTTTTGAGAGAAAAATTCAGTCACACATTTGCCTATAAAGTGCCGAAAATAATAGTACCTTAAGGGCGATTCTAGTTGGTCAATCTTAAGGCGGATCCGGACGTGCTGTGGACTATCTACGGAGGGACGACACTTGGAGTCCTAAAGACTTGTTCTTGTTCGGTTCGGGCGCAGCTAGGGAAGGCACGCAACAAAGAGTATGCATCTAATCTATGCTAAATGATTATGTGTAAATAATATGTTTTCCTGGGTTTATGGTTTTTCCGCATGATTTATGAATTGTCATATGTATCATAACCTAACAGTGGTATCACGAGCCCCTTATTATTTTCATAATCTAAATTGCATGAACATGGTTAAATATTACAAATTTGCAAGAATTAAAAGGGGTGATTAATTTTCGTAATTGTTAATTAATTGCAAATTGCGTTTATTTAATTATACGTACGCAGTTTTTCGGCAGTTTCTTCGTTACTCATCCGAATTGAGTGATTTTTGTGTCAATTCCGCATGTAAAAGGCATTCTAAAATTTTGACAAAAGTATTATTTTTCTGCCGAACCCAGAATTCTCAAATTCGAAGCCTAACTATGACTTTTCGAAGGTTTTAGTTTTTCGAATGCAAAATTTCGTAAATTTAAGATGTTAAATTAAATATTTGCGATTCTTGTTGATAAATCTTGAATTTTTGATTGACCTACTGCATATGTTTAACAAGTTTGAATGCCTAGTCTTGTTAATTATGCAATCTAATTTGTAATTATGATTAATTTGTTGAAAATTAGAATAATTTAGAATTAATTTGATTTTCATAATTAATTGTAATTTAATTAGAAACCTATGATTAAAAACCACCATAAAAATTGTAAATTTACGATAAATTTTAAATTTTTATGACCTAGACTTGAATCCATAACAATCGGAAATCAATTGGATAATAAATTTTCGATTTTTCGCCCTAAAATTATGAAATTAATATTATTTATTAATTTGTCATTAATTTTAAATATAAATTTTAAATTTTTATGCGATTCGTTCATATAACTTGCACGCACGAAGCAATGGACGCTTCGTGTTACCCTTAAGGGGTGTTGTATAATGCGGGCATGCGACGACGAGCAAGGGAGCTCGTCGCCCGTGCGGCACGAATACAATGAGCAAGGGCGTAGTGCACGAGCACAAGGCAGCAGCCCTGCCTTGTGTCGTGTGCCACGACCAATGGACGAATGGGCATGGGCGTAGGGCGAGCCAAGGCAGTCGCGTGTGGGCAGCAAGCGAGCTGCGCCACAACGCGCGCTGCCTCGCACAAGAGCGCGCAGCCTCGCGCGCAGCGAGCGCAAGCTCGCGTGCCACGAGCGCTGCGCCTAGCATTGCTCGCGCGCACAGCGAGCGATGTCGCCCGCCCAGCGAGCGATGTCGCACGCCCAGCGAGCGATGTCGCGCGCCCAGCGAGCGATGGCTCGCGCGCCCAGCGAGCGATGTCGCGCGCCCAGCGAGCGATGTCGCGCGCGCACTGCGAGCGATAGCCCGCGTGCGATGAGCGCTGGCGCGCGCAGCGAGCACCAATGCGTGCGGAGGCTTGCGATAGGGATGCAGCAGCTATGCGACGAGCGCATGGGCTGCGCGCACATGGCCAGCAATGGCTGTGTGCGTGCGGCCCATGGGCGTGCAACGCGTAGGGTGTTTGCGTTACGATTAGATCGTTTTGAATGTTTAATTTGAAAATTTCAGTTCACGTAATTTTAATTAATTTTAAAATTAATAATTTAAATTATTTTCTTGGATTTTAATTTTGAATATTATAATTATAATAAATGTTATTTATTCTAATTATTTTACTAAAATTAAAATCATGAATTAATTTAAATACGACTGAAATTAAATTAAACTTTTTGGATTCAATTATAAATTTATATGAGCTTTAAATTTTAATTAAATTTGTATGTTTCCGGTTAGACTAGAAATACATTTTTATGTTTAAAATTGGTAAAGCATATGAATTTATTGGTTTAAGTGGGAGCGCTTTTTGGTCATAAACTCTTGATTAGGTCTACAAATCCTTAAGGTTAAAACAACTTGATTAGAATTAATAAGGACTGAATAATTGGTAGATTATTGGTGCCCTTGATTAATTGCTGCAAATATTTACGTGATGCATAATGTGTTTTACTAACCAGCTATGTGGGCCATTCATGATAATGAATGGGTGAATGGTATATATTGTATATGTACTGTTTTGCAGGTTATGAAGTGACTAGTATGGCCCAAATAGGATAGAAAATATGGTCTGCGTACCATTAATTTGAATGTAATTGGTCTAAAGTACCAAAGTTATTTTTCAATTCAAATATGGTCTGCGAACCATCAAATAGTTGTAATTAGTTATAGCTTATCCTATTTGAAGAAAATGGTGCCTCCCACGGAGATTTTCAAGACGGACTTTGAAGTCAAAGCTTCAAGATGAAGTCGGGCCATACTAGATCACAAATATCTTATGCATGTTTTAAGTTATTTATTGTTTTAAATATGTCTTAAAATGCATGAGATCAAAAGCTTGATTATGTTGCATGATTAAGGATTTTAGTTCACTTAAAATCTAACCAACATAGTAAGAGCCTTAAGTTCCAAACTTAAAAATTGAGTTAAAAGGTGCCATGCCAAAATATACACTTGCTTGGATATCCTTTACATCAATCTAGTAATAGTTTTCGCTCAGCGAGGTGTTACTTATTGGTCCTAAAGGGGCAAGGTACACAAATAATTGTGAGTACATGTTAGTTTTGGTGAAACTCAACGATATAAGTAAGGAGTCCTTTTATGTCGTGGCAAATTCGATAGGTTTACCTAATAAGTTCTTAGACGTACCTATCAACCAAGAATAGTTTCTAGACTATTAGCAAAAGGCTTTTGCTTACCTAAGATGTTCTAGGATTAAGTTGACAAACTGTGCTTAGTTCTTCAATGATTTTAGGATCTTGGAATCATTTTATTCACACCTGCCGGAACAATAAAATCGAATAAAATGCTAATAACTTGTTTGAATTGCATGGTTGCTTTAATTTCAAGTTATTATTCATGGTAAATGTTTAGACTTTGCATGCTTCAATGTATGTTTTAATTATTGTTTATAATTAAATATCTTACACTGCAATAAATCCTTTTAGAAAGGTAACAGTAAATTTCCTCGATTGGTAGTGAATCCAAGAACGATTCACGGAAATGAGAGAAAGTGAGCAATTTAAAATGTACGTTTCTTATAGCGACTTTTATGGTTGTTTTCGAACATCAAAATCGAATGGCAAACCAATTGGTGCTTGTGAATTCAAAATACACTGTAGTTTTGAGATCATAAAGCATTGAGCTTAAACGCTCAGCTTTACCAATGGTTAACAACCTAATATCTTTGTCCATTTAATTCTCGAATGAGTCTAGTCCCTAGACATTCGAATAGATCGATGCTTAGAGAACTTTAGAAGCTTCTTGTAAGATCATCTAGTTGAAACAGAATATTCAACATAAATTAAAATGGTAAAAACCTTGTTAAGGTGACATTGGACATGTCTAACAAAGTATAAAAGTCAACACTAAAGAATTCAATTCTTAAGACTATAAGAAAGGGTACAAGAAATAGGAAACAAGGAACAAATGAAAGGAATTTACGATTCCGTTTCTACCTATAAGTTTATGTTTAAAGAGAAGTGATCTAGCAATCAAACTTCCTTGGTATCATATACCGCTTGAGGTTCTTACTTCGGTAATAACTCAAATAATGGAAGCTAGGCTACACTAATGGCCTACAAGTGGGAAATGAAGCATGGCAATGCTACATTAGTTGTAGGGTCATCTAGTTTGTTTTAAGTCCTTTCAAGGCTGGAACTAAATGGCTATTTTGTTCCATAATCAGCATACCTAAATTTCTGCTTCAAACACAGAAAGACTCACATTCAAGAAAAACAAAAGCAATGTTTGTTTGTTTATTTGAATGAAATGGTCAATTACAGGTTGAGTCAATATGCTTGATTAAAACAAACAACTCTTTAAAGAACTTTACTAGGTTCAAATCAACTTCTTGATTTGAGTTCCACTAATCTTTGGCATTGTTGCTTAGACCATATCAACAAGTTAACATTCAAAAGCTCTATTTTGATGGACTTTTGAAAGTTGGTTGATTTCTAGATCAACTTAAGACAAGCTAGTCTTACTTGTTGAAAGTAACAAAGAATATGAACTATTGTTAGAACGC
This sequence comes from Spinacia oleracea, assembly GCF_020520425.1. Classification (NCBI taxonomy): domain Eukaryota; kingdom Viridiplantae; phylum Streptophyta; class Magnoliopsida; order Caryophyllales; family Amaranthaceae; genus Spinacia; species Spinacia oleracea. Next base: position 63,763,528 of record NC_079492.1, on the reverse strand, counting down.
CTAGACGATAAAGTTCAAAGCTAAAGAAAGGTTTTATGACTTTATTATTTCACATGGATTTGAGTGAATATAGGTTTATTTACTCAAATGTGATATAAGTTGAATCTGTTTGGCTAGTTCAAAGATTCAGAAGTATAAAATCCACTTGGCAAGAAATCATAAAGATCTAGGTTAGATCATGTTGATGATTACTTGAGACCAAATATGATCATCAATGATTGTGTGTTGTAATTTCACAATCTAGGTCCTTAAGATATGGCATATCTTAGTTGGAATAATCGAAGTCAATTAGTACTTGATTCGATCAATGATGGATCATAAAGACTTTTCCTATAATTTCTAAAACAAAATGCTCAACTACCACCAAACTAAACCAAATTCGTCAAAGCTATTGAAAAGTAATTTCAGAATATCTTTTCATAATATATCTAAAGAGTTCTTAAACTCAGTGGGAGCTTAGTGTTTGTTATTCAACAAACTAAGGTCCAAGTATAGATATATGTTTCATTGTGATTTATTCAAATGAGACACAAGGGTATTGTTTCTACCACGAATTTTTGAGAACATAATGTTTGTTTGCTCGAAATAATGTCCTTTTGGAGATTCGTTTCCAAAATGACAAGTGGGAGAAAATAGACCTCGAAAGTCTTCGAGGCGAACAACAAACATAAACGGACATTCCGGAGGCTTTTCGAAGTTCTTCAGAAAATCAGAACTTATTCCTTAAGGACTTTAGAAGTGGCTTTAAAGAATACACATCTCTTAGAAGACTTTACAAGTGCTTCAAGGAGAACAGAATATTCAAAGGACTTTCAAGTGGCTATTGATATTCTATTGTTTGATGTTCTATACCCAAGTAGGCATAGAATTCAAGTCACTGAAACTATGAGATCCTTCTATTAGATAGTGAAGAAACATAGAGATCAGGTAAATGAAACTATGAGATTCTTCTATTAAATAGTGAAGAAACCTACAACTTGCAGTCAAACTGTTATCATGTAATGAGTTTGTGACTTGTAAGAAAGCTATGACAAAACCCAGATTCCCTAAAATGGTTAGAGGCCATATATAGACTAAATGTTTTAAATGGTTAGAGGCCATAAAACATACTCAATGTTTTGATGACAAAATTGAAATTTTGTTGATTTGCAAGAATAGTTTCACACCTATTGGTTGCAAGTTTGTTTTAAGGATAAAAACCATCAAACATGGAATTGTGTTCACACACAAAGCTAGATTAGTTGCTAAAGGTTACAAGCAAATTCATGGTATGGATTGTGTTGAAACCTCATGCAAAATTGTAATGCTTAAGTCTATAATTCAAGCAATAATTGCATATTGGTACATATGGCAATTGGATGACAAAACGTATTCCTCAATCAAATGTTGGAATATAATATGTACATGGCATGTCATAGAATTTGTGGATCCAAATAAATTCTTGAAAAGGAAAGCTAGCTTATAAAATCTAAGTACAGATTTAAGCAAGCAATTGGGAATTGGAACTGTATTTTAAGTGAAACTAATAAGCATTTTAGTTTCATAAAATATACATGATTCTTATAGATGTATAAGAAGTTTAGTGGGAGTACATAAAAACTTATTTGGTCCTATGTGTATCACACACATATCTCTCTATTGTGAAATAACATTCAAATGCTAATGACTTAGATTTGAAATTATTCATCAATGATGGACCATGGCGAAACTTAGTACATACTGGGTATTAAGATCTATTTACAAAGATCTTATGATATTGTTTTGGATTAAGTAATGGCATTTACTAAATCAAACACGAAAGTCTCCATTGGAGATATTCGACCCATGTGAATAAATCTAAGTAAAAGATGTTTGAACTATGTATAAGCATTTACTAAGTTAAACATCAAAGGATCTAAATAAGATTCTTAACCTATATTATATGTCAAAGAATTTAGCTGAATTTAGTATCTACTGAAACTAGATAAGCTAAAGTTACATGAATAGAATTCAATTGGGAATTATTCTGCAAAAGAATTTATCATGTATGATATAATATGAGGATCGCCAAAAACGTATCGTATGACTTTAGGCATGACGAACATATACCAATCTCTATTGATCTAAGTGAAGATCAACTAGATTGAGATCAAGAATACTTATGGTACTTGAAAAGGTACATAGGAATAGTTCTTGATTCAAGGAAATAAAGATATGCTAAATATTGATGCTACACGCATAAACACTGGCAAAGGATCAAGCAAGACCCTTTGGAGTTAACCATTGATAAGGACGAGCTATAGAGCATCGTGTTTTGAAATGGCAACATGGGTTGGAGACCATGAGTTGTTGCGTGGGAAATTAAAATAATAATTTCTATGTTCCAAGATATAGTTGGAGAATCTTCCACATATCTATGAACTGCCTGGATAGGTAAATCCAAACAAAGCATCACTAGCAACCTATACAGTTGAAGTAAAAGTAATTATTGCCTAAGAAGCAATAAAACAGGGTTGTTTAAAGTTCTTCACTGAACTTGGGTAGATCACCTATCTGCTGGCTTGATGGTTCTTCATTGAAAAATGCGTAGAACCACTCTTGAAGCAAGAAAAACGTCTGCTAACTTGATGGTTCTTCATTGCAAAATGAGTAAAACCACCATCGAAGTAAGAAAGACTAGATCACATAATAAACAAACTCGAAAAGATCTTATCATCATATCTCGAAGAACATTCGATGAAAAGGATATTAAGATTGGCAAAGCATGATAACTAAACCTATGCAACAAGTGAGAAGCAACACTCACGTTGTAGCACTGGAAATCAAGCATAGCTTTGAATTCCATGAATTGTTTTAGAAGATGGGTTTGAGGCCCATGGTTATAAAACATTTGGGTTGAACATTTATCATATATGAAATGTATTTTCATATTCCATTTAATCTTGGTTTAGTATTAAATGATGAGTCCCTTCAAATTTGACGATATATTCAAGATAGACTGTCAGGACCAGTCCTGTGACTAAGAAATGTCTATCAAGTGAACTTGAATGTCAAAGGTTGAAAATGGTCCCTAATCGGAGTTTTCTATAAAATTGGACGCATAGAAAACGTTAGACGATTAGAATGCAAGATGACTAGTAGTTCTGTTTCTTGAACTATGTGGACATGGCAATATCATAATCATTTGCATAGATACTTACTTTGGGAAGACTAGTATCGGACAAGACCTATGAAACTTTACTGTAAGAGATGAAAATCTGTCATAAGTAAATTTCATTAAATTATTAGACACTAAATCCTCAATACCTGAGTGATTTGAGATTACTTGTTTGAGAACTGGTTGCTTTGACGTTGACCAACCGTCGCACCGTAAAAGGAGGCTATAAAGGCAACGCTCAGGTAATCACCTATCAAACGAAGTCTAATCTCAAGATCGCAAGATTGGGATTGTCCTCCCATAAATCGGGATGAGATGCTTAAAAGTTGTACAAGGCCACTCGGAGAGCTAGAAACTGTGAAATGCATGGCCGTGCTCGGATGAATCATAGGCTATGATTATCTGTTTATTTGATCAGTTGAACTCTGAAACCGAGGAACACCTCTGGACATAATAAGGATGACAACTCTTACCTTATGTTCAAGAGCAAGCATCGAGCGACAAAGGAATTAGGAAATGCACACTTGTCCCTAAGGACAAGTGGGAGACTGAAGGAAATAATGCCCTTGGTCCAAGTATGCATTCTATGATAAGTCTAATAAATGCGGTTCAGTATTAATTAACAAGTTAATAATTCAGTGAGATCAAGTGAGCTGAATGCCTAGCTAGAGGCCGCTTCAGTTCAAGTGGAATTAATGATATTAATCCACAGCTTACTCTTGACTGAACCCGTAGGGTCACACAAATAGTACGTAAACGGATCAAGTATTTAATAGCATTAAATACTCCATCTATGAATATTCGGAACCGACGGATCTTGGTTTCAGTGGGAGCTAAGATCGTCACAGGCAAGGAATGAATACTCCGGAAACGATGATATTGCCGGAAACGGAAATATGGATTGTATCGGAAATATAAATATTATCCAAGTCGTAGATGTTGCCGGAAACGGAAACATGGTACGTGTCGGAAAATATTATCGGAAATGGAAATATTGCCAGAATCGGAAATATTGCCGGAAACGGAAATATTGTCAGAATCGGAAATATTACCGGAATCGGAAAATAATTCCGGAAACGGAAATATTAAATATTTGTTCGAAACGGAAATTAATTCCGGAATCGGAAATATTAAATATTGTTCGTATCGGAAATTAATTCCGGAATCGGAAAATTTAATCGGAAGCGCATCGTACGAATAAGCATCGGACGAGGCCTGCCGGACGAGGCCCAGCACGAAGCCAGGCCATCACCCAGCAAGCCAAGCGCGCCGCACAAACAGCAACGCCAGGCCCAGCGCAAGGCCAGGCCCAGCAGGCTGCGCGCAGCGCGCAGCGCGCACAGCGCGCACAGCACGCGCAGCGCGCAGCGCACGCGGGCGCTGAGTGGGCTGCTGCTCGCGCGCACGCATGGGGCCCATCGTGGCTGCCGTGCGTGTGTGTGCAAGTGTTTGTGTTCGTGCACGTTTCCTAAAACATGCAGAGTTCGGTTAATGATTAAATTCCTAATTCTATTTGATAAATTAATTAAATTAGAGTTCTTGTAGGATTCTAGGTTTAATTAATTTGTATCTGAATAGGATTTCGATTCCCTTTCCATACCGCTATAAATATGAGGCTAGGGCTCACAATTTATAACACAAGTTTCAAAGTATTCAAAGTGAGTTTTTGAGAGAAAAATTCAGTCACACATTTGCCTATAAAGTGCCGAAAATAATAGTACCTTAAGGGCGATTCTAGTTGGTCAATCTTAAGGCGGATCCGGACGTGCTGTGGACTATCTACGGAGGGACGACACTTGGAGTCCTAAAGACTTGTTCTTGTTCGGTTCGGGCGCAGCTAGGGAAGGCACGCAACAAAGAGTATGCATCTAATCTATGCTAAATGATTATGTGTAAATAATATGTTTTCCTGGGTTTATGGTTTTTCCGCATGATTTATGAATTGTCATATGTATCATAACCTAACACTGAGATCGTCACAGGCAAGAAATGAATACTCCGGAAACGATGATATTACCGGAAACGGAAATATAGATCGTATCGGAAATATAAATATTATCCAAGTCGTAGATGTTGCCAGAAACGGAAACATGGTACGTATCGGAAAATATTATCGGAAATGGAAATATTACCAGAATCGGAAATATTGCCGGAAACGGAAATATTGTCAGAATCGGAAATATTATCGGAATCGGAAAATAATTCCGGAAACGGAAATATTAAATATTTGTTCGAAACGGAAATTAATTCCGGAATCGGAAATGTTAAATATTGTTCGTATCGGAAATGAATTCCGGAATCGGAAATTTAATCGGAAGCGTATCGTACGAATAAGCATCGGACGAGGCCTGCCGGACGAGGGCCCAGCACGAAGCCAGGCCATCGCCCAGCAAGCCAAAGCGCGCCACACGAACAGCCAAGGCCACGCCAGGCCCAGCGCAAGGCCAGGCCCAGCAGGCCGTGGCAGCGCGCGCAGCGCGCGCAGGAGCTACGTGGGCTTGTAGCTCGCGTAGGCCTCGCTGCGTGGGCTGCTCGCACGCACGCGCATGGGCGGCCCATCGTGGCTGCCGTGTGTGTGTGCGTAAGTGTTTGTGTTCATGCACGATTCCTAAAACGTGCAGAGTTCGGTTAATGATTAAATTCCTAATTCTATTTGATAAATTAATTAATTAGAGTTCTTGTAGGATTCTAGGTTTAATTAATTTGTATCTGAATAGGATTCCAATTCCCTTTCCATACCCCTATAAATATGTGGCTTGGGCTCACAATTTATAACGAGTTTCAAAGTATTCAAAGTGAGTTTTTGAGAGAAAAATTCAGCCACACATCTTGCTCAAAAGTGCCGAAAATTCTAGTACCTTAAGGGCGATTCTAGTTGGTCAATCTTAAGGCGGATCCGGACGTGCTGTGGACTATCTACGGAGGGACGACGCTTGGAGTCCTAAAGACTTGTTCTTGTTCGGTTCGGGCGCAGCTAGGGAGGGCACGCAACAAAGAGTATGCATCTAAATTATGCTATATGATTATGTGTAAATAATATGTAATCCTGGGTTAATGGTTGTTTCCGCATGATTTATGTAATATCATATGTATCATAACCTAACAGTGGTATCACGAGCCCCTTATTATTTTCATAATCTAATTTGCATAAACATGGTTAAATATTACAAATTTGCAAGAATTAAAAGGGGTGATTAATTTTCGTAATTGTTAATTAATTGCAAATTGCGTTTATTTAATTATACGTACGCAGTTTTTCGGCAGTTTCTTCGTTACTCATCCAAATCGAGTGATTTTTGTGTCAATTCCGCATGTAAAAGGCATTCTAAAATTTTGACAAAATTAGTATTTTTCGGCCGAACCCAGAATTCTCAAATTCGAAGCCTAACTATGACTTTTCGAAGGTTTTAGTTTTTCGAATGCAAAATTTCGTAAATTTAAGATGTTAAATTAAATATTTGCGATTCTTGTTGATAAATCTTGAATTTTTGATTGACCTACTGTATATGTTTAACAAGTTTGAATGCCTAGCCTTGTTAATTATGCAATCTAATTTGTAATTATGATTAATTTGTTGAAAATTAGAATAATTTAGAATTAGTTTGATTTTCATAATTAATTATAATTTAATTAGAAACCTATGATTAAAAACCACCATAAAAATTGTAAATTTATGATAAATTTTAAATTTTTATGACCTAGACTTGAATCCATGTAAATCGGAAATCAATTGAATAATAAATTTTCGATTTTTCGCCCTAAAATTATGAAATTAATATTATTCATTAATTTGTCATTAATTTTAAATATAAATTTTAAATTTTTATGCGATTCGTTCATAAAACTTGCACGCACAAAGCAATGGACGCTTCGTATTACCCTTAAGGGGTGTTGTATAGTGCGGGCATGCGACGACGAGCAAGGGAGCTCGTCGCCCGTGCGGCACGAATGCAATGAGCAAGGGCGTGGTGCACGAGCACAAGGCAGCAGCCCTGCCTTGTGTCGTGGGCCACGAGCTATGAACAAATGGGCATGGGCGAAAGGCAAGCCAAGGCAGTCGCGTGTGGGCAGCAAGCGAGCTGCGCCACAACGCGCGCTGCCTCGCGCAAGAGCGCGCATTCTCGCGCGCAGCGAGCGCAAGCTTGCGTGCCACGAGCGCTGCGCCCAGCGTTGCTCGCGCGCACAGCGAGCGATGGCTCGCGCGCACAGCGATCGATGGCTCGCGCGCACAGCGAGCAATGGCTCGCGCGCACAGCGAGCGATGGAGCGCGCGCAGCGTGCGCTGGCGAGCGCGCACAGCGAGCGATGGCTCGCGTGCGTCCAGCGCTGGCGCGCGCGCAGCAAGCACCACAGCGTGCGATGGCTTGTGATGGTGATGCAGCAGCTATGCGACGAGCGCATGGGCTGCGCGCACATGGCCAGCAATGGCTGTGTGCGTGCGGCCCATGGGCGTGCAATGCGTAGGGTGTTTGCGTTACGATTAGATCGTTTTGAATGTTTAATTTGAAAATTTCAGTTCACGTAATTTTAATTAATTTTAAAATTAATAATTTAAATTATTTTCTTGGATTTTAATTTTGAATATTGTAATTATAATAAATTTTATTTATTCTAATTATTTTACTAAAATTAAAATCATGAATTAATTTAAATAACGACTGAAATTAAATTAAACTTTTTGGATTCAATTATAAATTTATATGAGCTTTAAATTTTAATTAAATTTTTATGTTTCCGGTTAGACTAGAAATACATTTTTATGTTTAAAATTAGTAAAGCATATGAATTTATTGGTTTAAGTGGGAGCGCTTTTTAGTCATAAACTCTTGATTAGGTCTACAAATCCTTAAGGTTAAAACAACTTGATTAGAATTAATAAGGACTGAATAATTGGTAGATTATTGGTGCCCTTGATTAATTGCTGCAAATATTTACGTGATGCATAATGTGTTTTACTAACCAGCTATGTGGGCCATTCATGATAATGAATGGGTGAATGGTATATATTGTATATGTACTGTTTTGCAGGTTATGAAGTGACTAGTATGGCCCAAATAGGATAGAAAATATGGTCTGCGTACCATTAATTTGAATGTAATTGGTCTAAGGTACCAAAGTTATTTTTCAATTCAAATATGGTCTGCGAACCATCAAATAGTTGTAATTAGTTATAGCTTATCCTATTTGAAGAAAATGGTGCCTCCCACGGAGATTTTCAAGACGGACTTTGAAGTCAAAGCTTCAAGATGAAGTCGGGCCATACTAGATCACATTTATCTTATGCATGTTTTAAGTTATTTATTGCTTTTAAATATGTCTTAAAATGCATGAGATCAAAAGCTTGATTATGTTGCATGATTAAGGATTTTAGTTCACTTAAAATCTAACCAACATAGTAAGAGCCTTAAGTTCCAAACTTAAAAATTGAGTTAAAAGGTGCCATGCCAAAATATACACTTGCTTGGATATCCTTTACATCAATCTAGTAATAGTTTTCGCTCAGCGAGGTGTTACTTATTGGTCCTAAAGGGGCAAGGTACACAAATAATTGTGAGTACATGTTAGTTTTGGTGAAACTCAACGATATAAGTAAGGAGTCCTTTTATGTCGTGGCAAAATCGATAGGTTTACCTAATAAGTCCTTAGACGTGCCTATCAACCAAGAATAGTTTCTAGACTATTAGAAAAAGGTTTTTGCTTACCTAAGATCTTTTAGGATTGAGTCGACAAATTGTGCTTAATTCTTCAATGATTTTAGGATCTTGGAATCATTTTATTCACACCTGCCGGAACACATAACTTGAATAAAATGCTTAATGAACATTGAATTATGCATGTATGCTAGAATTTAAGTTTATTAAGAGAAACTGTGAATGGTTATTTATTTGTTTATTCTTTTCAATTGTAGTTTTAATTATGGCAAACAACAATTCATTCAACATTCGATCAATTCTCGAAAAGGAGAAGTTGAGCGGGAAAAACTTCCTTGACTGGCAAAGGAACTTGCAAATAGTTCTTATGCAGGAAGAAAAGGAGTATGTCCTGGAAGAGGCGATGCCCGAAGCCGCAGGCGACGGGGTCACTCAGGCAGCCCTCAATCGTTGGATTGATGCCAACAAGGATGTGAAATGTCTAATGCTCGCCACCATGAGTGCAGATCTGCAGAAAACGTTCATCAACTCAGATGCTTTCACGATCATCAGTGAGTTAAAGAACATGTTCCAAGATCTGGCTCGAGTCGAAAGATTCGAGACTCATAGGCAAATTCTTGAGACCAAGCTTAAGAAAGGCGAGCCCGTAAGTCCACATGTTCTCAAAATGATTGGACTCATTGAGAATATGAGTCGGCTGGATCAGCAATTCTCTCAGGAAATGGCTGTAGACACCATCCTCCATTCTCTTCATAACGGGTATGATCAGTTCAAACTGAACTACAGTATGAATAGTCTGGACAAAACGCTCACTGAGCTTCACGGTATGCTGAAGACCGCTGAAAAGACGCTCAAAAGTGATAAGCAGGATGTGCTTATGGTGCGTGGGGGCAAGTTCAAGAAATCTGGAAAGAAGAGGAATGCTAAGAAAGGTGGCAACAAGGCCAGCCCAACTAAGCAAACTGGCGCCAAATCTGTAAAGAGGAAGGTCAGTCAACCCACTTCTGAATCCGAATGCTTCTACTGCAAGAAGAAGGGGCATTGGAAGAGAGATTGCTTGAAGCTAAAGGAAGATCAGAAGAACGGAACAGTCGTTCCATCTTCAGGTATTTTCGTTATAGACTGTATACTTGCTAATTCAACTTCTTGGGTATTAGATACAGGTTGTGGCTCACACTTATGTTCCAATCCACAGGGACTAAGAAGAAGTAGAAAGTTAAGCAAGGGTGAAGTCGACCTACGAGTGGGAAATGGAGCACGGATTGCTGCATTAGCTGTAGGAACTTACTATTTGTCGTTGCCCTCCGGGCTAGTTTTGGAACTGGAAGAATGTTTCCATGTTCCAAGTCTTACTAAAAACATCATTTCAGTTTCTTGCTTAGATGCTAAGGGATTTTCCTTTTTAATAAAAGACAATAGTTGTTCGTTTTATTTTAAAGAGATGTTTTATGGATCTACTAGATTAGTCAATGGACTTTATTTATTAGATCACGACAAACAAGTATATAACATAAATACCAAAAAGGCCAAAAAGGATGATTCAGATCTCACCTATCTGTGGCATTGTCGATTAGGCCATATAAACTTGAAACGCTTAGAAAGACTTCAAAAGGAAGGAATTCTAGAACCATTTGACTTAGAGGATTATGGTAAATGCGAATCATGTTTACTTGGCAAAATGACAAAGCAACCTTTCTCTAAAGTTGGAGAAAGAGCAAATGAACTATTGGGTTTAATCCATACAGATGTATGTGGACCAATGAGTACAAATGCTAGAGGTGGTTTCAGCTACTTTATCACTTTCACTGATGACTTCAGTAGGTATGGTTATGTCTACCTAATGAAAGATAAGTCTGAATCCTTTGACAAATTCAAGGAATTTCTGAGTGAAGTAGAGAATCAATTAGGCAAGAAGATTAAGGCACTGCGGTCTGATAGAGGCGGTGAATATCTGAGCTATGAATTTGATGACCATCTGAAAGAATGTGGAATTCTATCAGAGTTGACTCCTCCTGGAACACCACAATGGAACGGTGTGTCAGAACGGAGGAACAGAACCTTGCTAGACATGGTCAGGTCAATGATGGGTCAGGCCGAACTTCCATTAGAATTTTGGGGACATGCACTAAATACAGCTGCACTCACTATAAATAGAGCTCCGTCTAAAGCTGTCGAAAAGACTCCATACGAATTATGGTTTGGAAAGCCTCCAAATGTGTCTTTTCTTAAGATTTGGGGATGTGAAGTATACGTCAAACGATTAATTACAGACAAACTTCATCCAAAATCTGACAAATGTATCCTTGTGGGCTATCCAAAGGAAACAAAGGGGTATTACTTCTACAATACATCTGAGAACAAGGTGTTTGTTGCTCGAGATGGTGTCTTTTTGGAGAAAGATCACATTTCCAAAATGACAAGTGGGAGAAAAGTAGACCTCGAAGAAATTCGAGTCGAACAACAAATTCTAGAGAATGCTCAAGATGACATTCAGGATGAAACTCAGAGATCTTTAGAAGAATCTGGTGAGAATCATGGTCAATCTAGAAATGTTACCCCGCGTAGATCGCAAAGATATAGATCTCAACCGGAAAGGTACTTAGGTATTTTGACGAACGAGAGCTATGACGTTCTATTACTTGAAAGTGATGAACCTGCGACTTACAAACAAGCTATGACGAGCCCTAGCTCCAAGCAATGGCAAGAAGCCATGCAATCTGAATTAGACTCCATGTCTGAAAACCAAGTATGGGATTTGGTCGATTTGCCAGATGGCTACCAAGCCATTGGAAGCAAATGGGTTTTCAAACTGAAAAAGGACAAGGATGGGAAACTTGAAGTTTTCAAAGCTAGATTGGTTGCAAAAGGTTACAGGCAAGTCCACGGTGTGGATTACGATGAAACCTTTTCACCAGTTGCAATGCTAAAGTCTATTCGAATAATGTTAGCAATCGCTGCATATTACGATTACGAAATATGGCAGATGGATGTCAAAACTGCTTTCTTAAACGGCGTTTTAACAGAAACTGTGTTTATGACACAGCCTAAAGGTTTTGAGGATCCAAAGAATGCTAAAAGGTATGCAAGCTAAAGAAATCAATCTACGGATTGAAGCAGGCATCCAGGAGCTGGAATATACGTTTTGATGAAGCAGTCAGTGACTTTGGTTTCATCAAGAACGCAGACGAATCTTGTGTATACAAGAAGGTCAGTGGGAGCAAAATTGCTTTCCTAGTATTATATGTCGACGACATATTACTTATCGGAAATGACATTCCTATGTTGAACTCTGTCAAGATTTGGCTTGGGAAATGTTTTTCGATGAAGGATCTAGGAGAAGCACAGTACATATTGGGCATCAAGATTTACAGAGATAGATCTAAAAGGATGATTGGACTTAGTCAAAGCACTTATATCAATAAGGTGCTTGATAGGTTCAAGATGGCGGACTCCAAGCGAGGCTACCTACCCATGTCTCATGGAATGACTCTAAGCAAGACTCAGTGCCCAAAAACACTTGATGAGCGTAGACGAATGAATGGGATTCCATATGCATCATTGATTGGTTCAATAATGTATGCTATGATATGTACACGCCCGGATGTTGCGTACGCACTCAGTGCTACGAGCAGATACCAGTCAGACCCAGGAGAGGTGCATTGGACTGCTGCCAAGAACATTCTGAAGTACCTGAAAAGGCATAAAGATGACTTCCTGGTCTATGGTGGAGATGATGAATTAATTGTTAAAGGCTATACGGACGCAAGTTTCCAAACCGACAAAGATGATTTCAGATCACAGTCTGGGTTTGTCTTCTGCCTCAACGGAGGAGCAGTAAGCTGGAAAAGTGCTAAGCAAAGCACCATTGCGGATTCTACAACTGAAGCGGAGTACATTGCTGCACATGAAGCAGCAAAGGAAGCTATATGGCTAAGGAAGTTCATAGGTGAACTCGGTGTAGTCCCCTCCATTAAAGGACCAATAGCCCTGTATTGTGACAATAACGGAGCTATTGCACAGGCAAAAGATCCTAGACACCACCAGAGAGTCAAGCATGTACTTCGTAGATTTCACCTTCTACGAGAGTTCGTTGAAAGAAAAGAAGTCGAGATAAGCAAAACTGGAACTGATGACAACATATCAGATCCATTGACTAAACCTCTGCCGCAAGCGAAGCACAACTCGCACACTGCAGCTTTGGGAATCAAGCATATTGGAGAATGGCTTTGATGTCTCTATTTAATGTTTTAAAGTTTTAGAGTTTAAATCTTTGTAAAACATTATTGGTTAATCATTCACAATAAATGAAATGAATTCATTTTTCCATTTAATTTGTGGTTTATTAAATGATGAGTCCCTTCAATTTGACGATATATTCAAGATAGACTGTCAGGACCAGTCCTGTGACTAAGAAATGTCTATCAAGTGAACTTGAATGTCAAAGGTTGAAAATGGTCCCTAATCGGAGTTTTCTATAAAATTGGACGCATAGAAAACGTTAGACGATTAGAATGCAAGATGACTAGTAGTTCTGTTTCTTGAACTATGTGCTCATGGCAATGTCATAATCATTTGCATAGATACTTACTTCGGGAAGACTAGTATCGGACAAGACCTATGAAACTTTACTGTAAGAGATGAAAGTCTGTCATAAGTAAATTTCATTAAATTATTAGACACTAAATCCTCAATACCTGAGTGATTTGAGATTACTTGTTTGAGAACTGGTTGCTTTGACGTTGACCAACCGTCGCACCGTAAAAGGAGGCTATAAAGGCAACTCTCAGGTAATCACCTATCAAACGAAGTCTAATCTCAAGATCGCAAGATTGGGATTGTCCTCCCCTAAATCGGGATGAGATGCTTAAAAGTTGTACAAGGCCACTCGGAGAGCTAGAAACTGTGAAATGCATGGCCGTGCTCGGATGAATCATAGGCTATGATTATCTGTTTATTTGATCAGTTGAACTCTGAAACCGAGGAACACCTCTGGACATAATAAGGATGACAACTCTTACCTTATGTTCAAGAGCAAGCATCGAGCGACAAAGGAATTAGGAAATGCACACTTGTCCCTAAGGACAAGTGGGAGACTGAAGGAAATAATGCCCTTGGTCCAAGTATGCATTCTATGTTAAGTCTAATAAATGCGGTTCAGTATTAATTAACAAGTTAATAATTCAGTGAGATCAAGTGAGCTAAATGCCTAGCTAGAGGCCGCTTCAGTTCAAGTGGAATTAATGATATTAATCCACAGCTTACTCTTGACTGAACCCGTAGGGTCACACAAATAGTACGTAAACGGATCAAGTATTTAATGGCATTAAATACTCCATCTATGAATATTCGGAATCGACGGATCTTGGTTTCAGTGGGAGCTGAGATCGTCACAGGCAAGAAATGAATACTTCGGAAACGATGATATTACCGGAAACGGAAATATGGATCGTATCGGAAATATAAATATTATCCAAGTCGTAGATGTTGCCGGAAACGGAAACATGGTACGTATCGGAAAATATTATCGGAAATGGAAATATTACCAGAATCGGAAATATTGCCGGAAACGGAAATATTGTCAGAATCGGAAATATTATCGGAATCGGAAAATAATTCGGGAAACGGAAATATTAAATATTTGTTCGAAACGGAAATTAATTCCGGAATCGGAAATGTTAAATATTGTTCGTATCGGAAATGAATTCCGGAATCGGAAATTTAATCGGAAGCGTATCGTACGAATAAGCATCGGACGAGGCCTGCCGGACGAGGGCCCAGCACGAAGCCAGGCCATCGCCCAGCAAGCCAAAGCGCGCCACACGAACAGCCAAGGCCACGCCAGGCCCAGCGCAAGGCCAGGCCCAGCAGGCCGTGGCAGCGCACACAGCGCGCGCAGCGCGTGCAGGAGCTACGTGGGCTTGTAGCTCGCGTAGGCCTCGCTGCGTGGGTTGCTCGCATGCACGCGCATGGGCGGCCCATCGTGGCTGCCGTGTGTGTGTGCGTAAGTGTTTGTGTTCATGCACGATTCCTAAAACGTGCAGAGTTCGGTTAATGATTAAATTCCTAATTCTATTTGATAAATTAATTAATTAGAGTTCTTGTAGGATTCTAGGTTTAATTAATTTGTATCTGAATAGGATTCCAATTCCCTTTCCATACCCCTATAAATATGTGGCTTGGGCTCACAATTTATAACGAGTTTCAAAGTATTCAAAGTGAGTTTTTGAGAGAAAAATTCAGCCACACATCTTGCTCAAAAGTGCCGAAAATTCTAGTACCTTAAGGGCGATTCTAGTTGGTCAATCTTTAGGCGGATCCGGACGTGCTGTGGACTATCTACGGAGGGACGACGCTTGGAGTCCTAAAGACTTGTTCTTGTTCGGTTCGGGCGCAGCTAGGGAGGGCACGCAACAAAGAGTATGCATCTAAATTATGCTATATGATTATGTGTAAATAATATGTAATCCTGGGTTAATGGTTGTTTCCGCATGATTTATGTAATATCATATGTATCATAACCTAACAATTTAATCACACACCAAATCCTAATAGATTTAGGAATTGTGCATGGACACAAACACACACGCACGGAGCCACGAGGGCGCCCGCACGCGTGCGCTCGGCCCACGCAGCCCACGCTGGGCAGCCTTGCCTTGGCGCGCTGGGCCTGCCTTGCGGTGGGCCTGGCGCTGCCTTGGGCTGGGCGTTGGCGCGCGTCTTTGCTTGCTGGGCGATGGCCTGGCTTCATGCTGGACCTTCGCCCGGCAGGCCTCGTCCGATGCTTATTCGTACGATATGAAGGAAATAATGCCCTTGGTCCAAGTATGCATTCTATGTTAAGTCTAATAAATGCGGTTCAGTATTAATTAACAAGTTAATAATTCAGTGAGATCAAGTGAGCTGAATGCCTAGCTAGAGGCCGCTTCAGTTCAAGTGGAATTAATGATATTAATCCACAGCTTACTCTTGACTGAACCCGTAGGGTCACACAAATAGTACGTAAACGGATCAAGTATTTAATGGCATTAAATACTCCATCTATGAATATTCGGAACCGACGGATCTTGGTTTCAGTGGGAGCTAAGATCGTCACAGGCAAGAAATGAATACTCCGGAAACGATGATATTGCCGGAAACGGAAATATGGATCGTATCGGAAATATGAATATTATCCAAGTCGTAGATGTTGCCGGAAACGGAAACATGGTACGTATCGGAAAATATTATTGGAAATGGAAATATTACCAGAATCGGAAATATTGCCGGAAACGGAAATATTGTCAGAATCGGAAATATTGCCGGAATCGGAAAATAATTCCGGAAACGGAAATATTAAATATTTGTTCGAAACGGAAATTAATTCCGGAATCGGAAATATTGAATATTGTTCGTATCGGAAATAGATTCCGGAAATGGAATTTTAATCGGAAGCGTATCGTACGAATTAGCATCGGACGAGGCCTGCCGGACGAAGGCCCAGCACGAAGCCAGGCCATCGCCCAGCAAGCACGCACGCCACAGCCCAGCGCGCACAAGGCCACGCATGCGTGGGCCGCGCTGCGTGGGCTGCTGCTCGCATGCGTGGGCAGCCCTTGTGGCTGCCGTGTGTGTGTGAGTTTGAGCTCATGCGAGATTCCTGAATCTGCAAGAGTCAGTGTATGATTAAATGTCTATTCCTATTGGATAAATTGATTAAGTAGAATTCATGTAGAATTCTAATTCCAATTAATTCGCATCCTACTAGGATTACGATTCCTTTTCCATAACTCTATAAATAAAGGCCTAGGGGTCATAATTTATACACAAGTTTCAAAGTATTCAAAAGTGAGTTTTTTTGAGAGAAAATTCAAACACCCATCTTGCCCCAAAAGTGCCGAATTTTCTGAGTACCTTAAGGGCGATTCTAGTTGGTCAATCTTAAGGCGGATCCGGACGTGCTGTGGACTTTCTACGGAGGGACGACACTTGGAGTCCTAAAAGACTTGTTCTTGTTCGGTTCGGGCGCAGCTAGGGAAGGCACGCAACAAAGAGTATGCATCTAAACTATGCTAAATGATTATGTGTAAATAATATGTTTCCTGGGTTAATGGTTGTTTCCGCATGATCTATGTAATGTCATATGTATCATAACCTAACAGTGGTATCACGAGCCCCTTATTATTTTCATAATCTAAATTGCATGAACATGGTTAAATATTACAAATTTGCAAGAATTAAAAGGGGTGATTAATTTTCGTAATTGTTAATTAGTTGCAAATTGCGTTTATTTAATTATACGTACGCAGTTTTTCGGCAGTTTCTTCGTTACTCATCCGAATTGAGTGATTTTTGTGTCAATTCCGCATGTAAAAGGCATTCTAAAATTTTGACAAAAATAGTTTTTTTCTGCCGAACCCAGAATTCTCAAATTCGAAGCCTAACTATGACTTTTCGAAGGTTTTAGTTTTTCGAATGCAAAATTTCGTAAATTTAAGATGTTAAATTAAATATTTGCGATTCTTGTTGATAAATCTTGAATTTTTGATTGACCTACTGCATATGTTTAACAAGTTTGAATGCCTAGTCTTGTTAATTATGCAATCTAATTTGTAATTATGATTAATTTGTTGAAAATTAGAATAATTTGGAATTAATTTGATTTTCATAATTAATTGTAATTTAATTAGAAACCTATGATTAAAAACCACCATAAAAATTGTAAATTTACGATAAATTTTAAATTTTTATGACCTAGACTTGAATCCATATCAATCGGAAATCAATTGGATAATAAATTTTCGATTTTTCGCCCTAAAATTATGAAATTAATATTATTTATTAATTTGTCATTAATTTTAAATATAAATTTTAAATTTTATGCGATTCGTTCAAATAACTTGCACGCACGAAGCAATGGACGCTTCGTGTTACCCTTAAGGGGTGTTGTATAATGCGGGCATGCGACGACGAGCAAGGGAGCTCGTCGCCCGTGCGGCACGAATGCAATGAGCAAGGGCGTAGTGCACGAGCACAAGGCAGCAGCCCTGCCTTGTGTCGTGTGCCACGAGCAATGAACGTATGGGCATGGGCGAGGGGCGAGCCAAGGCAGTCGCGTGTGGGCAGCAAGCGAGCTGCGCCACAGCGCGCGCTGCCTCGCACAACAGCGCGCAGCCTCGTGCGCAGCGAGCGCAAGCTCGCGTGCCACGAGCGCTGCGCCCAGCATCACTCGCGCGCACCAGCGAGCGATCTCGCGCGCCAGCGCGCGATCTCGCGCGCCAGCGAGCGATGCAGCGCCCCAGCGAGCGATCTCGCGCGCCAGCGCGCGATCTCGCGCGCCAGCGAGCGATGCAGCGCCCCAGCGAGCGATGGCTCGCGCGCACCAGCGCGCGATCTCGCGCGCCAGCGAGCGATGCAGCGCCCCAGCG
Organism: Spinacia oleracea; assembly: GCF_020520425.1. NCBI lineage: Eukaryota > Viridiplantae > Streptophyta > Magnoliopsida > Caryophyllales > Amaranthaceae > Spinacia > Spinacia oleracea. Next base: position 63,745,337 of record NC_079492.1, on the reverse strand, counting down.
AGCGATGGCTCGCGCGCACCAGCGAGCGATCTCGCGCACCAGCGAGCGCGGTAACGCGCGCGCGCTGCGAGCGATAGCTCGCGTGCGGTGGGCGCTGTGCGGAGGCTTGCGTATGGGACAGCAGCAGCTATGCAACGAGCGCATGGGCTGCGCGCACATGGCCAGCAATGGCTGTGTGCGTACAGCCCATGGGCGTGCAACGCGTAGGGTGTTTGCGTTACGATTAGATCGTTTTGAATGTTTAATTTGAAAATTTCAGTTCACGTAATTTTTAATTGATTTTAAAATTAATAATTTGAATTAATTTCTTGGATTTTAATTTTGAATATTATAATTATAATAAATGGCATTTATTCTAATTATTTTACTAAAATTAAAATCATAAATTAATTTAAATGTGACTGAAATTAAAATTAAATTTTTGGATTCAATTATAAATTTATATGAGCTTTAAATTTTAATTAAATTTGTATGTTTCCGGTTAGACTAGAAATACAATTTTATGTTTAAAATTAGTAAAGCATATGAATTTATTGGTTTGAGTGGGAGTGCTTTAAGTCATAAACTCTTGATTAGGTCTACAAATCCTTAAGGTTAAAACAACTCGATTAGAATTAATAAGGACTGAATAATTGGTAGATTATTGGTGCCCTTGATTAATTGCTGCAAATGTTTACGTGATGCATAATGTGTTTAACTAACCAGCTATGTGGGCCATTCATGATAATGAATGGGTGAATGGTATATATTGTATATGTACTGTTTTGCAGGTTATGAAGTGACTAGTATGGCCCAAATAGGATAGAAAATATGGTCTGCGTACCATTAATTTGAATGTAATTGGTCTAAAGTACCAAAGTTGTTTTTCAATTCAAATATGGTCTGCGTACCATCAAATAGTTGTAATTAGTTATAACTTATCCTATTTGAAGAAAATGGTGCCTCCCACGGAGATTTTCAAGAAAGACTTTGAAGTCAAAGCTTCAAGATGAAGTCGGGCCATACTAGATCACAAATATCTTATGCATGTTTTAAGTTATTTATTGCTTTAAATATGTCTTAAAATGCATGAGATCAAAAGCTTGATTATGTTGCATGATTAAGGATTTTAGTTCACTTAAAATCTAACCAACATAGTAAGAGCCTTAAGTTCCAAACTTAAAAATTGAGTTAAAAGGTGCCATGCCAAAATATACACTTGCTTGGATATCCTTTACATCAATCTAGTAATAGTTTTCGCTCAGCGAGGTGTTACTTATTGGTCCTAAAGGGGCAAGGTACACAAATAATTGTGAGTACATGTTAGTTTTGGTGAAACTCAACGATATAAGTAAGGAGTCCTTTTATGTCGTGGCAAATTCGATAGGTTTACCTAATAAGTTCTTAGACGTACCTATCAACCAAGAATAGTTTCTAGACTATTAGCAAAAGGCTTTTTGCTTACCTAAGATGTTCTAGGATTAAGTCGACAAACTGTGCTTAGTTCTTCAATGATTTTAGGATCTTGGAATCATTTTATTCACACCTGCCGGAACACATAACTTGAATAAAATGCTTAATAAACATTGAATTATGCATGAATGCTAGAATTTAAGTTTATTAAGAGAAACTGTGAATGGTTATTTATTTGTTTATTCTTTTCAATTGTAGTTTTTAATATGGCAAACAACAATTCATTCAACATTCGATCAATTCTCGAAAAGGAGAAGTTGAACGGGAAAAACTTCCTTGACTGGCAAAGGAACTTGCAAATAGTTCTTATGCAGGAAGAAAAAGGAGTATGTCCTAGATGAGGCGATGCCCGAAGCTCCAGGCGACGGGATCACTCAGGCAGCCCTCAATCGTTGGATTGATGCCAACAAGGATGTGAAATGTCTAATGCTCGCCACCATGAGTGCGGATCTGCAGAAAACGTTCATCAACTCAGATGCTTTCACAATCATCAGTGAGTTGAAGAACATGTTCCAAGATCTGGCTCGAGTCGAAAGATTCGAGACTCATAGGCAAATTCTTGAGACCAAGCTTAAGAAAGGCGAGCCCGTAAGTCCACATGTTCTCAAAATGATTGGACTCATTGAGAATATGAGTCGGCTGGATCAGCAATTTTCTCAGGAAATGGCTATAGACACCATCCTCCATTCTCTTCATAGCGGGTATGATCAGTTCAAACTGAACTACAGTATGAATAGTCTGGACAAAACGCTCACTGAGCTTCACGGTATGCTGAAGACCGCTGAAAAGACGCTCAAAAGTGATAAGCAGGATGTGCTTATGGTGCGTGGGGGCAAGTTCAAGAAATCTGGAAAGAAGAGGAATGCTAAGAAAGGTGGCAACAAGGCCAGCCCAACTAAGGAAACTGGCGCCAAATCTGCAAAGAGGAAGGTCAGTCAACCCACTTCTGAATCCGAATGCTTCTACTGCAAGAAGAAGGGGCATTGGAAGAGAGATTGCTTGAAGCTAAAGGAAGATCAGAAGAACGGAACAGTCGTTCCATCTTCAGGTATTTTCGTTATAGACTGTATACTTGCTAATTCAACTTCTTGGGTATTAGATACAGGTTGTGGCTCACACTTATGTTCCAATCCACAGGGACTAAGAAGAAGTAGAAAGTTAAGCAAGGGTGAAGTCGACCTACGAGTGGGAAATGGAGCACGGATTGCTGCATTAGCTGTAGGAACATACTATTTGTCGTTGCCCTCCGGGCTAGTTTTGGAACTGGAAGAATGTTTCCATGTTCCAAGTCTTACTAAAAACATCATTTCAGTTTCTTGCTTAGATGCTAAGGGATTTTCCTTTATAATAAAAGACAATAGTTGTTCGTTTTATTTTAAAGAGATGTTTTATGGATCTGCTAGATTAGTCAATGGACTTTATTTATTAGATCACGACAAACAAGTATATAACATAAATACCAAAAAGGCCAAAAAGGATGATTCAGATCTCACCTATCTGTGGCATTGTCGATTAGGCCATATAAACTTGAAACGCCTAGAAAGACTTCAAAGGGAAGGAATTCTAGAACCATTTGACTTAGAGGATTATGGTAAATGCGAATCATGTTTACTTGGCAAAATGACAAAGCAACCTTTCTCTAAAGTTGGAGAAAGAGCAAATGAACTATTGGGTTTAATCCATACAGATGTATGTGGACCAATGAGTACAAATGCTAGAGGTGGTTTCAGCTACTTTATCACTTTCACTGATGACTTCAGTAGGTATGGTTATGTCTACCTAATGAAACATAAGTCTGAATCCTTTGACAAATTCAAGGAATTTCAGAGTGAAGTAATCAATTAGGCAAGAAGATCAAGGCACTGCGGTCTGATAGAGGCGGTGAATATCTGAGCTATGAATTTGATGACCATCTGAAAGAATGTGGAATTCTATCAGAATTGACTCCTCCTGGAACACCACAATGGAACGGTGTGTCAGAACGGAGGAACAGAACCTTGCTAGACATGGTCAGGTCAATGATGGGTCAGGCCGAACTTCCATTAGAATTTTGGGGACATGCACTAAATACAGCTGCACTCACTATAAATAGAGCTCCGTCTAAAGCTGTCGAAAAGACTCCATATGAATTATGGTTTGGAAAGCCTCCAAATGTGTCTTTTCTTAAGATTTGGGGATGTGAAGTATACGTCAAACGATTAATTTCAGACAAACTTCATCCAAAATCTGACAAATGTATCCTTGTGGGCTATCCAAAGGAAACAAAGGGGTATTACTTCTACAATACATCTGAGAACAAAGTGTTTGTTGCTCGAGATGGTGTCTTTTTGGAGAAAGATCACATTTCCAAAATGACAAGTGGGAGAAAAGTAGACCTCGAAGAAATTCGAGTCGAACAACAAACTCTAGAGAATGCTCAAGATGACATTCAGGATGAAACTCAGAGATCTTTAGAAGAATCTGGTGAGAATCATGGTCAATCTAGAAATGTTACCCCGCGTAGATCGCAAAGATATAGATCTCAACCGGAAAGGTACTTAGGTATTTTGACGAACGAGAGCTATGACGTTCTATTACTTGAAAGTGATGAACCTGCGACCTACAAGCAAGCTATGACGAGCCCTAGCTCCAAGCAATGGCAAGAAGCCATGCAATCTGAATTAGACTCCATGTCTGAAAACCAAGTATGGGATTTGGTCGATTTGCCAGATGGCTACCAAGCCATTGGAAGCAAATGGGTTTTCAAACTGAAAAAGGACAAGGATGGGAAACTTGAAGTTTTCAAAGCTAGATTGGTTGCGAAAGGTTACAGGCAAGTCCACGGTGTGGATTACGATGAAACCTTTTCACCAGTTGCAATGCTAAAGTCTATTCGAATAATGTTAGCAATCGCTGCATATTACGATTACGAAATATGGCAGATGGATGTCAAAACTGCTTTCTTAAACGGCGTTTTAACAGAAACTGTGTTTATGACACAGCCTGAAGGTTTTGAGGATCCAAAGAATGCTAAAAAGGTATGCAAGCTAAAGAAATCAATCTACGGATTGAAGCAGGCATCCAGGAGCTGGAATATACGTTTTGATGAAGCAGTCAGTGACTTTGGTTTCATCAAGAACGCGGACGAATCTTGTGTATACAAGAAGGTCAGTGGGAGCAAAATTGCTTTCCTAGTATTATATGTCGACGACATATTGCTTATCGGAAATGACATTCCTATGTTGAACTCTGTCAAGATTTGGCTTGGGAAATGTTTTTCGATGAAGGATCTAGGAGAAGCACAGTACATATTGGGCATCAAGATTTACAGAGATAGATCTAAAAAGATGATTGGACTTAGTCAAAGCACTTATATCAATAAGGTGCTTGATAGGTTCAAGATGGCGGACTCCAAGCGAGGCTACCTACCCATGTCTCATGGAATGACTCTAAGCAAGACTCAGTGCCCAAAAACACTTGATGAGCGTAGACGAATGAATGGGATTCCATATGCATCATTGATTGGTTCAATAATGTATGCTATGATATGTACACGCCCGGATGTTGCGTACGCACTCAGTGCTACGAGCAGATACCAGTCAGACCCAGGAGAGGCGCATTGGACTGCTGCCAAGAATATTCTGAAGTACCTGAAAAGGCACAAAGATGACTTCCTGGTCTATGGTGGAGATGATGAATTAATTGTTAAAGGCTATACGGACGCAAGTTTCCAAACCGACAAAGATGATTTCAGATCACAGTCTGGGTTTGTCTTCTGCCTCAACGGAGGAGCAGTAAGCTGGAAAAGTGCTAAGCAAAGCACCATTGCGGATTCTACAACTGAAGCGGAGTACATTGCTGCACATGAAGCAGCAAAGGAAGCTATATGGCTAAGGAAGTTCATAGGAGAACTTGGTGTAGTCCCCTCCATTAAAGGACCAATAGCCCTGTATTGTGATAATAACGGAGCTATTGCACAGGCAAAAGAGCCTAGACACCACCAGAGAGTCAAGCATGTACTTCGTAGATTTCACCTTCTACGAGAGTTCGTTGAAAGAAAAGAAGTCGAGATAAGCAAAATTGGAACTGATGACAACATATCAGATCCATTAACTAAACCTCTGCCGCAAGCGAAGCACAACTCGCACACTGCAGCTATGGGAATCAAGCATATTGGAGAATGGCTTTGATGTCTCTGTTTAATGTTTTAAAGTTTTAGAGTTTAAATCTTTGTAAAACATTATTGGTTAATCATTCACAATAAATGAAAGGAATTCATTTTTCCATTTAATTTGTGGTTTATTAAATGATGAGTCCCTTCAACTTGACGATATATTCAAGATAGACTGTCAGGACCAGTCCTGTGACTAAGAAATGTCTATCAAGTGAACTTGAATGTCAAAGGTTGAAAATGGTCCCTAGTCGGAGTTTTCTATAAAATTGGACGCATAGAAAACGTTAGACGATTAGAATGCAAGATGACTAGTAGTTCTGTTTCTTGAACTATGTGGACATGGCAATGTCATAATCATTTGCATAGATACTTACTTTGGGAAGACTAGTATCGGACAAGACCTATGAAACTTTACTGTAAGAGATGAAAGTCTGTCATAAGTAAATTTCATTAAATTATTAGACACTAAATCCTCAATACCTGAGTGATTTGAGATTACTTGTTTGAGAACTGGTTGCTTTGACGTTGACCAACCGTCGCACCGTAAAAGGAGGCTATAAAGGCAACGCTCAGGTAATCACCTATCAAACGAAGTCTAAATCTCAAGATCGCAAGATTGGGATTGTCCTCCCATAAATCGGGATGAGATGCTTAAAAGTTGTACAAGGCCACTCGGAGAGCTAGAAACTGTGAAATGCATGGCCGTGCTCGGATGAATCATAGGCTATGATTATCTGTTTATTTGATCAGTTGAACTCTGAAACCGAGGAACACCTCTGGACATAATAAGGATGACAACTCTTACCTTATGTTCAAGAGCAAGCATCGAGCGACAAAGGAATTAGGAAATGCACACTTGTCCCTAAGGACAAGTGGGAGACTGAAGGAAATAATGCCCTTGGTCCAAGTATGCATTCTATGTTAAGTCTAATAAATGCGGTTCAGTATTAATTAACAAGTTAATAATTCAGTGAGATCAAGTGAGCTGAATGCCTAGCTAGAGGCCGCTTCAGTTCAAGTGGAATTAATGATATTAATCCACAGCTTACTCTTGACTGAACCCGTAGGGTCACACAAATAGTACGTAAACGGATCAAGTATTTAATGGCATTAAATACTCCATCTATGAATATTCGGAACCGACGGATCTTGGTTTCAGTGGGAGCTAAGATCGTCACAGGCAAGAAATGAATACTCCGGAAACGATGATATTGCCGGAAACGGAAATATGGATCGTATCGGAAATATGAATATTATCCAAGTCGTAGATGTTGCCGGAAACGGAAACATGGTACGTATCGGAAAATATTATTGGAAATGGAAATATTACCAGAATCGGAAATATTGCCGGAAACGGAAATATTGTCAGAATCGGAAATATTGCCGGAATCGGAAAATAATTCCGGAAACGGAAATATTAAATATTTGTTCGAAACGGAAATTAATTCCGGAATCGGAAATATTGAATATTGTTCGTATCGGAAATAGATTCCGGAAATGGAATTTTAATCGGAAGCGTATCGTACGAATTAGCATCGGACGAGGCCTGCCGGACGAAGGCCCAGCACGAAGCCAGGCCATCGCCCAGCAAGCACGCACGCCACAGCCCAGCGCGCACAAGGCCACGCATGCGTGGGCCGCGCTGCGTGGGCTGCTGCTCGCATGCGTGGGCAGCCCTTGTGGCTGCCGTGTGTGTGTGAGTTTGAGCTCATGCGAGATTCCTGAATCTGCAAGAGTCAGTGTATGATTAAATGTCTATTCCTATTGGATAAATTGATTAAGTAGAATTCATGTAGAATTCTAATTCCAATTAATTCGCATCCTACTAGGATTACGATTCCTTTTCCATAACTCTATAAATAAAGGCCTAGGGGTCATAATTTATACACAAGTTTCAAAGTATTCAAAAGTGAGTTTTTTTGAGAGAAAATTCAAACACCCATCTTGCCCCAAAAGTGCCGAATTTTCTGAGTACCTTAAGGGCGATTCTAGTTGGTCAATCTTAAGGCGGATCCGGACGTGCTGTGGACTTTCTACGGAGGGACGACACTTGGAGTCCTAAAAGACTTGTTCTTGTTCGGTTCGGGCGCAGCTAGGGAAGGCACGCAACAAAGAGTATGCATCTAAACTATGTTAAATGATTATGTGTAAATAATATGTTTCCTGGGTTAATGGTTGTTTCCGCATGATCTATGTAATGTCATATGTATCATAACCTAACACGATACGCTTCCGATTAAATTCCCGGTTCCGGAATTCATTTCCGATACGAACAATATTTAATATTTTCGATTCCGGAATTAATTTCCGTTTCGAACAAATATTTAATATTTCCGTTTCCGAAATTATTTTCCGATTCCGAAAATATTTCCGATTCTGACAATATTTCCGTTCCGGCAATATTTCCGATTCCGGCAATATTTCCATTTCTGATAATATTTTCCGATACGTACCATGTTTCCGTTTCCGGCAACATCTACGACTTGGATAATATTTATATTTCCGATACGATCCATATTTCCGTTTCCGGCAATATCATCGTTTCCGGTGTATTCATTTCTTGCTTGTGACGATCTCAGCTCCCACTGAAACCAAGATCCGTCGATTCCGAATATCCATAGATAGAGTATTTAATGCCATTAAATACTTGATCCGTTTACGTACTATTTGTGTGACCCTACGGGTTCAGTAAAGAGTAAGCTGTGGATTAATATCATTAATTCCACTTGAACTGAAGCGGCCTCTAGCTAGGCATTCAGCTCACTTGATCTCACTGAATTATTAACTTGTTAATTAATACTGAACCGCATTTATTAGACTTAACATTGAATGCATACTTGGACCAAGGGAATTATTTCCTTCACGTGATTCTAATGAGGGAATATATCATTGGGATAATGGGGTGGAGGAAGACGTGTGTTCTGGTGAGGGAGAGGGTATTCGTGAGGTAGTTGCTGGTATGAGGAGGGGTGCAGCGAGGAGTGATGGAGCAGGGAGTAAGGCGCAACAGCCAGTGAGAGAGGCGTTGCATGTGCCAGGTGAGGCGCAACAGTCCTTGGACGAGGCGCAGCTAGCGTAACATCATGCAGTGAGTGAGGCCTTGCAGCCTCGGAATAAGGCGCTGCACCAGGCGCGCTGCGAGGCGTAGCATCAGGCGCAGGCAATGGCGCAACAGTCTGGCCTTTGTGGTGCACCGCAACAGGATGTTACAGCAGCAGGCCAGGGGCTGTTCAGAATGACAGTGCTGCAACAGCAGGGGATGTGAAGGTGAGAGTGGAAGGGAACAAAGGAAGATTAATGAAGATGAATTAGGGAGAGGAAAACGGGAAAAAAATTCCTCGATAAAATTGCGAGATTGTGTTCTACGTACAATACGGAAAAAGTATAGTACTCTTGAAAATTCATCTACAATATCATCCTCCTCAGGTACCCCTTATCCTATCACATATTTTGTTAATTTTGAACGTTTTTCGTCAAAACACAAAAAATTTATTGCACCATCGCAGGAAGCAAAGGCCCCTAAAACATTTAAACAGGCTATGCAACATGGGGGATGGAGAAAGACCGTGACGACTGAAATTGATGGACTGAAGGAGCAAGGAACCTGGACATTGGAAAGTTTGCCTAGGGGAAAGAAAGCACTCGGGAGTAAATGGGTGTACACTGAGAAACGGGATATGTTCGAATATTTTGCCAAATATAATACTTAGTTTTAATTCTTAAAACTAGATGTATGATTGAAAATTATGTCGTCATAAATTTGTGAATGCTATCACATATTTATAGAGTAGGAATATGGTATTGGAACTCTACTAGGACTTTAAGAATCCTAATTCTATTAGAATTAGAGTTCCATTAAAACTAGTAAATCAGAAAATTAATCTAATCCTAATCACTTAAGGATTCGAAGTATGCACAAACTCCAACACGCACACGAGCATGGCCCACATGCGAGCAGGCCATGCCCGCGCGCACGCAAAGCCCGCAGCAGGCCTCGCAGCCCATACGAGCTCGCTCCCATGTGCTCGCAGCCTTGGCGCGCTGGGCCTGGCCTTGCGCTAGGCCTGGCGTTGCCTTGGGCTGCTGTGACGCGCGCTGGGCTTGCTGGACGTGGGCCTGGCTTCGCGTTGGGCCTTCGTCTAGCAAGCTCGTCCGATGCTTATTCGTACGACGCGCTTCCGATTAATTTTCCGATTCCGGAATTCATTTCCGATACGAACAATATTTAACATTTCCGATCCCGGAACTAATTTCCGTTTCGAACAAATATTTAACATTTCTGTTTTTGGAATTATTTTCCGATTCCGATAATATTTCCGATTCTGACAATATTTCCGTTTCCGGCAATATTTCCGATTCCGGCAATATTTCCATTTCTGATAATATTTTTCGATACGTACCATGTTTCCGTTTCCAGCAACATCTACGACTTGGATAATATTTATATTTTCGATACGATCCATATTTCCGTTTCCAGCAATTTCATCGTTTCCGGAGTATCCATAATTTTCCTTTGACGATTTCAGCTCCCACTGGAACCGAGATCCGTCGATTCCGAATATCCATAGATGGAGTATTTAATTCCATTAAATACTTGATCCGTTCACGTACTATTTGTGTGATCTCACGGGTCTAGTCAAGAGTAAGCTGTGGATTAATATTATTAATTCCACTTGAACTGAAGCGTCCTCTAGCTAGGCATTCCCTTCACTTGATCTCACTGAATTATTAACTTGTATAATTAACACTGAACCGCATTTATTAGACTTACCATTAAATTCATACTTGGACCAAGGGCATTATTTCCTTCAGTCTCCCACTTGTCCTTGGGACAAGTGTGCATTTCCTAATTCCTTTGTCCCTCGATGCTTGCTCTTGAACATAAGGTAAGAGTTGTCATCCTTATTATGTCCAGAGGTGTTTCTCAGTTTCAGAGTTCAACTGATCAAATAAACAGATAATCATAGCCTATGATTCATCTGAGCACGGCCATGCATTTTACAGTTTCTAGCTCTCCGAGTGGCCTTGTACAACTTTCAGCATCTCATCCCGATTTATGAAAGGACAATCCCAATCTTGCGATCTTGAGATCAGACTTCGTTTGATAGGTGATTACCCGAGCGTTTCCTTTATAGCCTCCTTTTACGGTGCGACGGTTGACAACGTCAAAGTAACCAGTTCTCAAACAAGTAATCTCAAATCACTCAGGTATTGAGGATTAGTGTCTAATAATTTTAATGAAATTTACTTATGACAGATTTCATCTCTTACAGTAAAGTTTCATAGGTCTTTCCGATACTAGTCTTTCCAAAGTAAGTATCTATGCAAATGATTGCGACATTGCCATGTCCACATAGTTCAAGAAACAGAACTACTAGTCATCTTGCATTCTGGTCGTCTAACGTTTTCTATGCGTCCATCTTTATAGAAAACTCCGACCAGGGACCATTTTCAACTTTTGACATTCAAGTTCACTTGATAGACATTTCTTAGTCACAAGACTGGTCCTGACAGTCTATCTTGAATATATCGTCAAATTGAAGGGACTCATCATTTAATAAACCACAAATTAAATGGAAAAATGAATTATATTCATTAATGTGAATGGTTAACCAATAATGTTTTACAAAGTATTAAACTCTAAAAATTTAAAACATTAAATAAGGACATCATAGCCATTCTCCAACATGCTTGATTCCCATAGCTGCAGTGTGCGAGTTGTGCTTCGCCTGCGGCAGAGGTTTAGTTAATGGATCTGAGATGTTGTCATCAGTTCCAATCTTGCTTATCTCGACTTCTTTTCTTTCAACGAACTCTCGTAGAAGGTGAAATCTACGAAGTACATGCTTGACTCTCTGGTGGTGTCTAGGCTCCTTTGCCTGTGCAATAGTTCCATTATTATCACAATACAGAGCTATTGGTCCTTTAATGGAGGGGATTACACCAAGTTCACCTATGAACTTCCTTAGCCAAATAGCTTCCTTTGCTGCTTCATGTGCAGCAATGTACTCCGCTTCAGTTGTAGAATCCGCAATGGTGCTTTGCTTAGCACTTTTCCAGCTTACTACACCTCCCTTGAGGCAGAAGACAAACCCATACTGGTGATCTGAAATCATCTTTGTCGGTTTGGAAACTTGCGTCCGTATAGCCTTTAACAATTAATTCATCATCTCCACCATAGACCAGGAAATCATCTTTGTGCCTTTTCAAGTACTTCAGAATGTTCTTGGCAGTAGTCCAATGTGCCTCTCCTGGGTCTGACTGGTATCTGCTCGTAGCACTTAGTGCGTACGCAACATCCGGGCGTGTACATATTATAGCATACATTATTGAACCAATTAATGATGCATATGGAATCCCACTCATTCGTCTATGCTCATCAAGTGTTTTTGGGCATTGAGTCTTGCTTAGAGTCATTCCATGAGACATGGGTAGGTAGCCTCGCTTGGAGTCTGCCATATTGAACCTTTCAAGCACCTTATTGACTGAGTCCAATCATCTTCTTAGATCTATCTCTGTAAATCTGGATGCCCGGTATGTACTGTGCTTCTCCTAGATCCTTCATCGAAAAACATTTCCCAAGCCAAATCTTGACAGAGTTTAACATAGGTATGTCATTTCCGATAAGTAATATGCCGTCGACATATAATACTAGAAAAGCAATTTTGCTCCCACTGACCTTCTTGTATACACAAGATTCGTCTGCATTCTTGATGAAACCAAAGTCACTGACTGCTTCATCAAAACGTATATTCCAACTCCTTGATGCTTGCTTCAATCCGTAGATTGATTTCTTAAGCTTGCATACCTTTTTAGCATTCTTTGGATCCTCAAAACCCTCAGGCTGTGTCATAAACACAGTTTCTGTTAAAACGCCGTTTAAGAAAGCGGTTTTGACATCCGTCTGCCATATTCGTAATCGTAATATCACTACAAGAAAATTTAGTTACAGAGGCAACACCTTGAGGCAATTCATTTTTTATGGCCTCTAAAAGTGCCTTTTAGCGTTAGTTAATTATGGCAGCCTCTAAAAGTTACTTTTAGGGTCGGAGAAATTTAGCCTGCCACTAAAAGTACTTTTTTGCATTAATAGAATAATGGTTGCCCCTAAAAAGTTTCTTTAGCATCAAAAAACATTAAGTTGCCCCTAAAAAGTACTCCCTCCGTCCCTTAATACTTGCACCGCTTTCCTTTTCGGGTCATCCCTTAATACTTGCACCGCTTCTATAAATGGAAATATATACCAATATTATATTATTTCTCACACTTACTTACTAACCCCACCTACACCCATATTCCCTACAAAAAATCATTAAAATTCACACCCCCACTCACCAATCTCCACCTCTTACACATTTCCCACTAATTATATTAAAAAATACCCCACTATCAACTAATACCCATTAAATTAATAAGTCAATTCAAATGTCTTAAACTCCGCACTGGTCAAACCGGTTCGAGTATTAAGGGACGGAGGGAGTACCTTTTAGCATTAATGAAATAACAGTTGCCTCTAAAACTATTTTTTAGCGTCAATGAAATTTACGTTGCCCCTAAAAGGTACTTTTTAGCATTAATGAAATAATGGTTGCCTCTAAAACATTTTTTTAGCATCAGAAAATAATGGTTGCCTCTATAAAAAAAAATTACCATCAGTTAAACTTTAGTTGCCCCTAAAAAGTAATTTTTAGCATTAATGAAATAATGGTTGCCTCTAAAACATGTTTTTTAGCGTCAGAAAATAATGGTTGTCTCTATAACATTTTTTTTAGCATAAGCTAAATTGTAGTTGCCCCTAAAAAGTACTTTTTAGCATTATTAAAATAATGTTTGCATCAAAAAACTTCTTGTTAGCATCAATGAAATCTAGATTGTCCCTAAAAGTATTTTTTTAACATTACTGAAATAATGGTTGCCTTTAAAAGCTTCTTTTAGCATTAGTAAACTTTGTGTTCCCCCTAAACGTTTCTTTTTAGTCCGGTAAAATTATGATTGCCTCTAAAAGTTCTTTTTAGCATTACTATGATTGATGTTGCCTCTAAAAGTTCATTGTTAGCATTAGTAATAGTATAGTTGCCTCTAAGATTGTTTTAGCATTACAGAAATGTTGATTGCCCCAAAATGTTAATATTTTGTATTAGTGAAGTTTAGGTAGCCTCTAAAAGTCTTTTCAACAATTATTGAAATTTAGATTTCCCTAAAAGTTGTTTTTAGCATTAGTAAAATATAAATTACCATACTAACTATCTTCTAAATATATGTTGCAAAAGTCTATATAGAAAATCAAGACATGATACTGTTTTGGTCCCTCACATTTTAGCTTTACAACAAGTAACAAAACTATATCAAGTTGTGACCTATTACATCCTATTAAATATCGTTAAATTATATAAGAGGGTAAGTATAAATATATATCAAGTTGTGACCTCATGTGACCCGTTATACTCGAAGCATTTACAACCATTAACACGTGACCAATTTAAACTGATCCATTTACAATCGCAACTCATTTAACCCAACCTGAGTCGACTGTAAATTTATTCAAATATTTTATCTCTGCTAAACTCAAACACAAAAAACTAATCACAATTTAGAACCAATTTTTCCTTTGAATAAAATATGCGATTTATAGCTTGGGAATTTTTTTTCCTTTTTTGGTATATAAGCAATGTTATTAACCAAAAAACAAAGTAAAGTTTATACAAGCTCAACCAAACCTAGTCACACAACAAACTGCAGTCTTAATGAAATAAAGTTAGCCTACCAAAGCTAAAAGAAGAAAATTAAAAAAACAAAAAAAAACCAAAAACTAGCAAAGTCAACTATGGTCAACTTTGGTCTAAACTAGTTTTTACAAACTGAATATTCCACGCTTCTACTATATATGCTTCAACCATCCTCTGCAGCACTTTTATTCCTCGCCGGCAGGTATTTGTGAAGTCAACCCACGTCACAACCCATCAGCAACACCATTGTGCAGAAGGAACAGATATATAGAACTGAATCAGCAAGTGTGCAAGGACTCAGCCGGCACCCTATCATCAGCACAAGTATGCAGACAAGAATGGATAATGTTTTGCAAAGCATTATGCAATAGCTAAGATCAAGAAAGAAAATCAGCTGAACATAAAATGGCAAAATATTATAGGTTGATAACCAATGGAACCAACATAATAATTTCACATTTCCTTGAAATGAAGAAGGCATGGAAATCTTACGAACTGTGAACTACCTTTTGAGTGCCAAAGTTGAAAATGGTTAAAGTGGATGGGATAGCAAGTGACAATTTCAACACCGACATGCATCAGAACGGTTGAAACAATAAGCTGCTTCTTCAGTGCTAGCTCAATTTTGTTGACAGCTTCAATTTCAAAGAAATCAGCAAAGAGAGTTGTGATCAAACAAACTATGATGACAGAAGGTTACAAGGTTGTCCTTGAATTGGCAATAACAATCTTCATTCCTAGAAAACCAGAGATGACAGAAGTGACAACACTGAGCACGAAAGGCACAGTGCTAAAGAGAGCGGTAGCCAATGCAGGCTTCCACTTCTTGAAAGGGTTGTACATGCATGCTTGGCTTTCGGTTCTAAAGCCTTCCACTGGTCCTAAAAAGAGGAAAATGAGGACAGAAAATGCAACCATGAACACTCCAACATACTGGTATTCTATGTATCGTTGCTCCTGATAACAAAACAAATAATACAAGTCAATAAACTGCTGAGAGGAAGACACAAAAAACATTTAACTTCTGTAACCATGAACACTCCAACATACTGGTATCCATGAAGAAATCATAAGAAAAACCTTCAGAAGTTTGAAAAAGTCGACCAGATAAGTCAGTTACTTCAGAGTTTCAGATTCAAGTTGAGCCTTCAAAAACAGTTAACTTCTGTCAGATTTAGTTGCCGTCAGATTTAGTGAATTTCATGAAGCAATCATGAGCAAATATCTATAGTTTAAATCAATAAACAACTTCAAATCCTGGTTTAACCTTCAACTGTAGTGAACTTTTAACAGATTAAATCGCCGTTTCCGACACACATGTAAATCATGAATAATAAGCAAAACCCTAAATAATTGAAATTCAAGTCGACTAGATCTGTTAATTGCAATAGATACTAGTAGAACCTTCAAAATTGGTGAACTTTTCCGTATTTCTGACAGCATTATAAATCTAAAATCAAGCAAAAACCTATAAAGTTTGAAATTCAAGTAAGCCAGATCAATAAATTGCTTCAGATTCAAACTAAACCTTCAAAATTAGGAAAAACTAGAAACAATTGAAGCATGAAACTGTTCAACTTCAGAAAAAACTCAACAACTTAATCATGATATGAGATATGAGACTTTCAAAAGCTTGTATAAACCTGTATACTTGGTTGTGTAGGCAGAACATAATCATACAAATATGTGAATGGAAATCTCCACTTAATAAATAGTGCTTCTAGTTCACAAAACTAAAGTAATACTCCGTTAAGTATGTAAAATAGAAAGAAATAAAATTAAAAGCAATTAAGCATCCTACATAAAGATGCAACAAGACTTAAAGAAATCAAAAGTAAGCGTATAAGATAGCAAACAAACGATAACGGAAAAAAATGACACAAACATAGAAAGTCAACTCTGGTAACGTTGACCAGAATTAACAGCAAGCAGGCAAGCAGGCAAGCATTTATACAAGCAGGCAAGCAGTTAAACAGTTGCAAGAAGCATTATATAAAAAGCCCCACTCAATCAATTGGAAAACAAATCTCAGAAATTCACAACATGCAAGGACAATCTAGCAGAAAATCGTTTGCAAGTTACAACACCAAAAACGCATAATGTAATTGAAGTTTACTTGTAATCTTAAAAAACAAAAACTCTCAAGTCAAGTCCTCATCTGGTTTACTAGAAAGAAACTTGATGAAGCTTTACTAGAAAAATATAACTTTGTGGCATAGTGGGACAGAAAATAAAACTATAGTGATGCCTGATGATTGAGCAACTCAGGACCAGGGAGAGCATATTGGTGTCATAAAAAAACAATGTCCATGACCAAAGAAGTGCTTCTATTAAACCAAAATAGAGAAGATAATACACAATTTCAAACCGTTCTATGAACTATATTGACACAAAATCATGAATCATAACAATTTTTACCCACATTATACAAAATTAATGTTAATTAACAAACCCAGAAAATGTAACAGTACAAATTTTCAAGATGTAAAAAATACGAATTTACCAGCTCTATGGGGTCAAACCTGCAAATTTAGCTTATGGATTTTCTCTGAAGAATCAAGAACACCTGGAAAACCCAACAATTCAAAACACCCGAAAACAAATTAAAGATGAATTCAAAACCATCAAAGCCCATTTCTTCAAATAAGATCAAAATTGGCAAAATTAAAGAAAAGGGCACTTCAAATTCTGCAAAATTTACCTGTCTTTTTAATTGGCAAAATTACAAGCACGTTACTTTTGGATTCAATTGCACTTGAAATTGATTGATTGCGACAAAATAATTGATTAAGCCAAATTGGAGCAAATAAATGAGGTGTAGTTACCTGTTGATCGACATATGCAGCAAGACGCCATTTTTGGTGCTCCCCAATTGCAAGTTCATCTTCTCAATTAAACACTCATGAAATCGTATTTCTTTGTTCGAGGGAAAGATAATTGTGGGTTTAATTATTTGATTCTTCAGAAGAAATTGGAATGAATTGCAGATTAGGGTTTTATTGAGAAAACCCTATTGAATGTCGGGCTGCTGAAATGAATTGCAGCGGGATAACACAATTGGAAAACATTCTGCAGCGCCCTCTTGAATTAATTACCCGCCTAATGTATTTAGATAGAAATTTTCCCACTTACACTTTTATTCAACACCCTTTAAAATTTGAAATTTAGTTTATAGCCTTGAATTAGTTTCTACTAGATTTTAGCCCGTGCGATGCACGAATTCTATTAAATTGTTATGTTTAAATAAAATTCCTATGGATTAGATTAGTTTTTTTATTTTGCATTGAATTTCATTTTAGATTTTTTTTAATTATAAAAGTGTTTGTTTTTGGATGAAATTGTATATGCGTAATATAAATAAGTAATTAATAAAAATATCTACGTGACACTTAAATATTTATCTATGTGGCACTCGACTTTTATAATTCAAAATTAAGTTTGAAATCTTATTTTTCATTGGCCGAAACCATTAGATTTCCCACGTGGCGCTCTAATATTGGATTAATGTTTGATTTTAAATTGAATTTTATTTATTTTATTTTAGATTAGTATTTGATTTTGGATGAATTTTATTTTAGATTTATTTTTAATTATATTATTAGAGTGTTTGATTTTAGATGGAGTTGTATATATTAGTAATTAATTAATTAAAATATCTACGTGGCATTTAAATAATTATCTTCGTGGCACCTAAATAATAATCTACGTGGCAATCGAATTTTTTAATTCAAAAATAAATTATAAATCTTATTTTTCATTGGTCGAAACCATTAATAATCCTAGGTGGCGCTCTAATATATATATATATATATATATATATATATATATATATATTAGATTCCGTGTAATGCATAAATTTCGGATATACTGTCCATATAAGCACTTTTTATAGGGGAGTATAAAAAATTAGAAATAATAAAATATGATGCATTTGGGGAACTTTTGTTTTTAAATTTCAACCAAACCCATCATCGTGGTGAATTTCGGAATGTCAAAAAATCAATATGCTAGTAAATAAGCTCGGTCAATATGTTTCTTAAATACAAAGTAAATAACGAATAGAAATTTTTAAAATATTTAGTAAATGAAATTGATAGGGAAAAGTTGATGTTCTAGTCGTTTAAGCTCGCAGACAACTTATCGTGGTCGTTTACAATATCGTTCAAATCTTATTCAAATTCGCATTCTAAAGTTCGAAAATTATGACTTAAATATTCTTTTATTACCTCTGTTATTTATAGAATTGCATCATTTCCCTTACTTGGAATTTACATCCACCATTCTCCTTTATCATATATTTTCACATGTTTTTTTCATGCATTCACACACCAATTAGTCATTTTACCCTTATACCCAAAAGTTGTTGTTACCCCATGTTTTCTCTCCCTCTCTCTCTTTTGTCTGTATTCACATTGTCACTCTTGATATTTACTCTATTTCTTTATCTTTGTATTAAACCCAAATAGTGCAATTATGAAATAAAACAATGGAAGTATATGATATGAATAATACAATTAAGACAATTATAACAAAATCACAAAATGTTAATGAAAACTAAAGGCCAAAACCCAAACCCCTAAAACCCTAAACCCTAACCCCTAAAACCCTAACCCCTAATTAAACTTGAACTTAACTGAACTTATTAAAACTGATTAAACGTTAATACTTGATTGATGTGAATTGAACTAGTTGGACCTATTCATACATGCTTGCAAAAGAGTAAACTATAGAGTTAGAGTAAACATGTTGACCTAGTTGAAATTTATTGAAACGTATTAACCTGGTATAACCTTATTTTAACTTTGTTTGAATTTATTACTGAATTCATTACTACAAACCTCCACTCGGGTCACAAGTTATGCTCTAATATAAGAGTTATCGTGCAATTTTTTTTGAAAATAACGCTTCCTAGCTCGTGCTGCATGCATAAGAGTTGTATATATAGCTTATAAAGTTATTAGCTTATAATATTGAAATTTTTTCATACTTACATTTATAAGTTCTACTTATTTCAATTGTTTATAATTAACTATTAACTAGTAACTAAGGGTGTGTTCGGCATCGATGCAGTTTTTTTTTTTTTTCCTAATACAGGAAAAAATCAAAACCACTTCGGTTGAGTTGTTGAAAAAAACAACTCTTGTATTGTTTTTATGAAAACTAAAACGGAAAAAGGCGAACCACAAAATGTGGTTTTAGATTTTACGTTATATAAATCCGAAATATCGTATCCATACGTTGGCAGAAGGAAAAACCCTTCTTATTCTAAACAAGACAAAACATAAAGAAAAAACAACGAAAAAACAAGAAAAAGGGTCGAAAATATAATAGTCTAATTTCCGGAGAAAATAGACTATTTTCGGCCTAAGCAGCAAAGAAAAAAGAAACCCTAAAAGATGAGAGAGAAGAGAGGAGAAGGGGAGAGAGAGAGAGAGAGAGAGAGAGAGAGAGAGAGAGAGAGAGGAGCTGCGATCACAGGAAAGGAAAGGATGAGTCAGTTTGGGAATTAGTTTTTTTTCTAATTAAAATGATGTTTATGTCCTTAATTTACTAGTATGATGCTCATGATGATCGAATGGTGCCGAAGATGATGATGATGATGATGATGATAAATGGATGATGGATTGATGAACACCATTCAGAAATGATAAATATAGCAAAGCAAAAGAGGAGGAAGAACAGGAATGAATTAGTTTTTTTTAAACAAAGGAATTGAATAGGAATTGCTTTTATTTTCTAATTTTTTGTTAAGGGGCTGATGTAGTTTTTAATCAGTTTTTATAAATTAAAAAATTAAACCAAAACCAGATTTGTGATTTTTAAAAACAAAAACAAAAAATAAAAATCAAAAAATGATACCAAACATGCCCTAAGTTTATTCATCTGACTTAAGGATTTACGTTTTGAGTTTCAAGGACGAAACTTGTTCGAGGGTGTTATAGTGTAATATCCCACACTTTGAGCAGCTTTTAACTTAATAATTAAGTATAAATATGGTCTTAATGTTTCTCTTAAAATTTTCTTTCTAAACAAATTTGAGATTATGGTTTCGAAGTTTTAAAAATTAGTGAGTGAATTTGAATATTTTATTATTAGTTTTGAAATTTAAATCTCGAGTTTTATCTCTTAGATAAATTTTTGAAATTTTTTTTTAATGATTATAGATTTTATTATCCTAAAATAATTTATTTAAATCCAAGCATTAGCTAAGAATTTAATATTTTTTAAAATAAAATTATGGGAAAATATTTTTATACTTATAAGTGAATTTTGTTTAAATAAACATTCTCTAAATTAATCGATTTCTTTACTCCGTATAATAAATTACATCAACATTTCGAAACCATTTTCCAGAAATTCATTTGGGGAGACCGCTCCTCTCACTCCTCCATCTATCTCCCCGATTCACACCTCCCTTCCCCTCTAATTCAATTTCGCTCTCCAGCTCTCCTCCGTGTCGCCGCCGGAACGGCTGTTTTCTCGCCTCCCCTTCTGGCTGGTCTTCGTTTATTCGGTTCTTGTTGCGCTATTGTTGTTGGTGATGCTTCGCTTTCTCTCTCTCGTTTTCGTTCCCAGTACAGCCGACGATGGTGGTCTCGAATTTTCGTCTTCAACAACCCACCACTGAATTAGGTAATCTCTTTAATCATGTTCATTGATTTGTTGAATTGAAAAAAAAACCTAATTTACAAACCCTAACTCAGTCGATTTTCTCTCTCCTATAATGGTGGCGCGTCGTCCTCCACCGCCGGCGTTTTTCTATTGCAGGTGATGATGCCTTGGTTGTTGATTGATGTTTCCATGCCTCCACAATCACATATCCGCTTCTTATTCTCCTCCTCGTCGGAGCAATCACTGTTGCTGTTGCAGTTGTTGTTGCTCGACAAGGTTCTTTTTTCGGTATATTTCTTGCTATTTTTGGAATTTTTAATTAGTACTCCATAGTATTTTGTGTCATAATAATTTGTTGTGTTGATTATGAAATGTGAATATAATATGCAACTTGAATTAAAAACTGTTAATTTAGTTAACTGGGTTTTGTGTATTATTATACTATAGTATACAAATCATCTGCATTTTGTGTTTTTATAATGTTGCTTTTTTTAGGGTTGACATTTTTTAGATCTTATTCTTTGTTTTTGTGTTTTACTATACTACTACTGTTGTTGAGTTTGCTTTGGTGTAATGTTAACTATCTCCTGATGTTGGATGTTATGGACTTATGGTGGTTTTATGAAGAAGATCTTGTTAATGTTAGGATTCGACATTCTTGTTAGTGTCCAGATACAATCACACAGTACATAATCCTGTTGAAACGTCGATGCCAACTAGCTTATATTTCTTTTTGTGGCTCCCTATGCAACAAAATACGGAGTAAAAACATAGTACAATGTTGTGGTATTTGCATTTCCTTTCATTTGCTTGGTAGGACGTGAATACATTGTTATTCAAGCTCTTTACTGTTTTCTGTGTGTATAGGCTACTCTACAAGTTGGGAGATACATTGTGACAATGATGAGCACGGGTGTTGTTCTACTTACTAGAGTTCAATTATCAGGTTAGCACCACATTTACGTACTATACATACATCTCCCTTCTCAATTTAGGAATATCACAGGCTGATTCCATAACATTTTTATGATGTAAAGGTGGTGAGATGAATGACTTGATCTGGTATAGTTGGCTTGGAGGGGTCATAATTGGGACTATGGTAGGGGAAACATGGTTATGGATGATCATAGCCGAGGTGGTCCAAGGAATGTTGTAATAACTGGGAGGTACTACGCCTTGTGCTGATAGTTATTTTCTCTTTATGCTTGACATGTACTTCTCATTTTCTTACGAGAGTCATGAAGATGAATATCTTTCTTTCTGCTTGATGTGAGAGTAATATGGAACAGTATACTTCTTGGATACGAGAGCTTTTTTTTTCCGTGCAAGATTGGTCGTGAATACATTGTTATTCAGGCTCTTTACTGTTTTATGTGTGTATAGGCTGCTCAACAAGTTGGGAGATACATTGTGACAATGATGAGCACGGGTGTTGTTCTACTTACTGGATTGCAATTGCCACTGTACATGCTTCCATTATGTCTGAAAAAGTTTCTGGTGCACGGACAAGAGATCTATGTTGCTCAGTTTAGGTGACATCATTTGAAAAAAAAAGTATGTTGTCCTGCTGTATTGCTTCTGTATTGCTTCTCACCCTATTTTTTGAAATCGCTTGTCTAAATAGTACTCTTTATATATATGACCTTCAGAATAAGAGTTGCTGCTATATTGTGTTACACACTGATAATGTGTTGTCTCGCTTCTTCGCTGCTGCTGTCTCACTGCTACACTGCTGTTGTCTCGCTGCGACACTGCTGTTGTCTTGCTGCTACACTGCTGCTGTCTCGCTACCAATCTAGCGAAATTTAACCATGCACGAAAGCTATCAGAAGTTGTAGAAATATCCGAATATACCAATCAGGCATCTTCCAAGACATGTTATTTTTGCGATTTTTGTTAGTTTTGGGCTTGCGGGTTGTTGCAAGCCCTAAAGTGTTTTTTTGGTTGAGATTGAACAACAATTGTTTCTCATTTGGTTAATAATATTACTTGTAGTTGATAAATTTTCGATTCCTATGAAATTTGGTGTTTACTTTTGTTATCTTATCATGGTTATTTCTTATAGGTGGTCGTGGTTGCAAATGTGAATATGCTAGCAATTTTCGGGGCCTTTAAACACTTTTCATGATGATATCAAATGACATTTAAGTATCATTATTTTTAAAATAAGATACTGTCTTTAATCATATATAGTCATAATTAAATGGTTGCCCCTAAATATACGTCGTTTTGGAAACAACCTTTTATACCGCCCCTAATTATATTTCGAGGCAAAACCATATGGTTGCCCCCGACTTTTTATTTTGCCTCTAACTATATTTTGAGGAAAAATTATATGGATGCCCCTAAATGTATAGTGTCTTTAGAATCAACTTTTAATATTGCCTCTAAAAATATTTTGATACAAGATTATAGGTTAGCCTCTAATTATATTTTGGGACAAGAATATACGGATGCCTCTAATTATATTTCTAGGCACTAATATGTGGTTGCCTCTAATTATATTTTGAGGCAAAGATATATGGTTGGCTCTAATTATATTTTGAAGCAAGTATAAATGGATGCCTCTAATTATAATTTTAGGCAACAATATGGGGTTGCCTCTAATTACATTTTGAGGCAAGGATATATGGTTGCCTCTAAATGTATGAGCTTTTAAAGGCAACACGTTGTGTTGCCTCAAAAAGGGGCTTTTAGAGGCAACCACTAATTAGCGACGGACTTATTAGAGGCATCCACTTTTTTGCTTCAAAACCCATTAGAGGCTAAATCCCCCTATCTTTAGAGGCAATTATGACTTGCCCCTATATCCGATTTTTCTAGTAGTGTATGCAGCGATTGCTAACATTATCCGAATAGACTTTAGCATTGCAACTGGGGAAAATGTTTCATCGTAATCCACACCGTGGACTTGCCTGTAACCTTTTGCAACCAATCTAGCTTTGAAAACTTCTAGTTTCCCATCCTTGTCCTTTTTCAGTTTGAAAACCCATTTGCTTCCTATGGCTTGGTAGCCATCTAGCAAATCGACCAAATCCCAAACTTGGTTTTCAGACATGGAGTCTAATTCAGATTGCATGGCATCTTTCCATTGCTTGGAGCTAGGGCTCGTCATAGCTTGTTTGTAAGTCGCAGATTCATAACTTTCAAGTAATAGAACTTCATAGCTCTCGTTCGTCAAAATACCTAAGTACCTTTCCGGTTGAGACCTATATCTCTGCGATCTACGCGGGGTTACATTTCTAGATGGTCTTTGATTCTCACCAGATTCTTCTAAAGATCTCTGAGTTTCAACCTGAATGTCATCTTGAGCATTCTCTAGACTTTGTTGTTCGACTCGAATTTCTTCGAGGTCTACTTTTCTCCCACTTGTCATTTTGGAAATGTGATCTCTTTCCAAAAAGATACCATCTCGAGCAACAAACACCTTGTTCTCAGATGTATTGTAGAAGTAATACCCCTTTGTTTCCTTTGGGTAGCTGATCGAGGAGAAAACTAGGTCGTTACTAGTCTCTCCTAATCAAACAAATTACCTAAACTAACCACTAAACACGAGTAAAGCGGTAAGCAAGGGTCGGAATCCACAAGGACTAAGGTGCGCTAATTTATGCTAATCGAACAACAAGCTAGGTCGAAACGGGGTTTTGGAAATTCACGAATCGAATAAAACTAATAAAACTAAACTAGGAAATCAAAAGTAAACAAGATTAGGGAATGGGTCAAACAACAACAAAGCATGGATTGAACATAAAAGAGCTAAAAACCGGGAAGATTCACAAGCACTACATGAATAGGCGTTGAATTCACAAATAGCTCTAACTATCTCCCGACGTGCGAGCAATTTCCCTAAGCATCAAGGATGAACTCTCGTTCTACCCTATCATACCCGGAGTAAATCAAAATCTCAATTCAACAACATAGCCAAGCTTAGGTCTTTAATCCCTTTCCAACCAAACTAGACTACTCCAAACAATCATGGAACACTTAATTGATCAAGTTAAATGCAACATGTATTGGAAATGTCTAAACATGTAATTGTTTAATCATGAAAATCCCTAATTTCTAATCACAAACACCCAAACCAATCAATGTTGAGTTTTCACCAAACCCTAATCAATAAACTACTCCATCAACATAAAAATATGAAATTTATAGAAATTCACAACTAAAAACATGATTCTAAACAATAAGAACAACTAATCTAAACATGAATCATTAAACTAAACAAAAACAATTTAACTAATTAAAACAATAAATGAAAACAATAAATAAGGAGAGAGTAAGAAATTGCTCATTGATTGGTTGATCCTTCCATACAAGTTGTCACCCTTGAATTTCAAAAGCCCCAATTTTTCCATTGATTTTCCTCACTTTGTCTCTCTAAAAACTAAGCTAAACTAAAACCCTAGAAAAATTAGAAAACTAAACTAATTATTTTCCCTCCCCCTTTGAAATTGGGTATTTAGCTATTTATACCCCTTCAAAATAAACTAAAGAAAAAAAAAGAGTAAAAAAAAGAGAGGAGGAATTAAAGAGAAAAGAAAAAGAGAAAACTAAAAGTAAACTAAATAAAGAAGGAAAAGAAAAAGAAAAAAATAAAATAAACAAAAAAATAAAATGAAATCAAAATCCCCACAAAAATCAATGAAACCATCAGACCCCCTTTTTTACATTTCGTACTCCTCTTTTTCCCTTTCTTCGACGCGGTTCCTTCTTATCCCCTCATCTTCGACCTTCGCAGCTCTTCATCTTCCCAGCTCCACCATCATCACCGTCCATCCTCAACCATCATCAACGATCATCATTATCATCAAATTCAATCCGACGGCCGAAATTCGCTGCTAACCTTAACCAATCACAGCCGTCCAATTTCATTAATTCCGTACAAGAATTCAGCGCTAAAACGTTCGGTCGGACTCAATGGAGGTTCGGTCGGACTTCATTCTGGTTTGGGCGAACTCAATGGAGGTTTGGAAGGACCCGGCCTTGTCAGGAACTCTAAATTTTTAGTTCGGTCGAACTCCGTTACGGGTTCGGTCGAACCTGTTTACTCTGTTTTTGCTCTGTTTTTTGCTGCGATCTTTTATATTGTTGTTGTTGTTGCTTGCTGTTGTTGTTGTTGCGAGGATGGTGGCAGTGTGGTGGGCTGAGATGATGACGGTGTTGGTGGAGGGTGGCAGCAGGGGTTGGACTGGTGTTGCGAGGGAGGTGCGTTGCTGGAGTTGTTGGTGTAGGAGTGAGGTGGCAGGAGAGAGTAGTTGGAAGATGAAGGTGGTTGTAGGCCGGAGCAGGGGAGGGAGGATTGGTGTTGGTATGTTGATGCAACAGGCCTGTGATGTGGTGTAGGATTGGATATAGGGTGGTGTAGGTTAAGTTGTTTTCTCGACCATATTGTACAATTTCTTAGGCCCTTTCAATTGGTGCTCCAAAACCCGAGCACGTGCACCTACACAAAATAAAAAAGGAAAATAGGAGAGAAACAAGAATAGAAAAATAAGTAAATAAAATAATTAATAATAATAATGACTAAATATAAAGAAAAGGAAATGGAAATGGAAATAGAAATAGAAATAAAAATGGAAAATTCATAACGAAAACTAAATAATTAAACTATAAAAATTATTGAAACAAAGAAAAAGAAATAAGTTGAAAATAAGACCTAAAAACTAATAAAAATAGCCAATTATACTAAACTAAGCTATAAATAATTAAAACGGGAAATTAAGGAAAATAAAGATTAAAAACACAAAAAATATAATAAAACCGACTCAATTAATGCCTAAATTACTACCCTATGAGTGACATAAATGTCACTCATCAAATGCCCCCAAACTTGAGCTTTTGCTCGTCCATGAGCAAAACAATGAAACACAAAGGGAAATAGGATAGAAAATTTGAGCAAAACGAGTTATTAAGAAGCTAATCAACCTAGAAAATAGAAATTGAGAAAGAATATACACTAACTCACTATCGTAGGAATTACGGTTGCATTTAAGCACATGCAACAAGCTCTTTAAACCCCTAAATCGCTCTAGAGGGCGAGTGAGATCTCGCAAGGATTTCCCACAAGATTAACCCATAACTCTTATTAAGCACAATTGAGACATTTCGCCCAAAGTCATCTCATCAAGCATGGTTCACCCTATATCCAATCAACCAATAGCATTCCGAAATGCCTAAGTATTCAGTGTTTTTCCATTTCCGACAGCGCTATATTCATCAATGGATACACTATGAGGTTGCATTGGTCTTTGCTATCTTCTCCAAGTAATTCGACTGCATTGCGAACCACTGCTAGCAGATAGCTGAAGTAATGCTGCCTAAAAGTGATAACAAAATGTAGAAATATTAAAACAGTTCGGACATTCACCAATTCACCATAGAATTATCAAAAACATAAATATGACATAATGCTAGCTAGTAAACAAAGTATAAATTCGAATAGGCGGTAAATTCCGTTTAAATACCAGATACAGAATAATAATCAATTAACGGTTTCAGCAAATTGAGTTAAACCAAATCTGACACAAGAAATGCCCAAAATCAGAAGAACCCCCCCCCCCCCCCCCCTAAAAAGAACATACATCAATCAACTGAAATTCACCAGCCTAATTTACTTCTTAAAGTCAAGAAAAACATTAAACACTGATACAAATGGTCATTTGATCCCTGCGGAATTGCCAAAACTTCAATTCCAACTGTAATCAAAATCAAAATGCCAGAAAAAACAGACAGCAATCTTCTGCACTAATTTATTGGAAAAAGTCGGGGGAGGGGGGGGGGGGGGTGGGGAACCCGCAAGTCCGGTATCATAAGAGAAGAACGATAAACAATAAACAAATTAAAAATTTAACAGATCAACAAATCTCCGAAAAATAGAATCAAATAGAATTAGATAATTATAAAAGAAGAACAAAGAACAAATTACCCAAAAAAAATTAGAATTAGATAATTATAAAAGAAGAACAAATACCAATAAATTGACCAAATGAGTAGAGGTTTCACATATCTAAGCGATGAGAGATATAGAATTAGATTAGGGGATAAAGAAATTGAAGGTATTATGGAGAGTGAAAGAAGGAGAAAAATGTGGTGGTCTGGTAGAAGGAGGCGAATGATGGAGGAGAGAAGAGAAAGGGGCGGATGAGAGGTAGGTTGAAAGAGAAGGTGAAATTTGGGGGAAATGGGTAAAAGAAGGGAAGCACGTGCATGTAGACACCTACTTTTATCCCCATTCCCGAAAAGGAAGGTTCGATGATGAGAACATAAATCTCCACTTGGCAACGCATCTCCTATAAAAATAACGAATCTCAATCACCCTTTTCATTTCAGCCAAACCTGCTATTTATAGAAACCTGCTAAAAATAGTAACTGCCATAATGGGTAGTTGTTAAAAGTGGCAAGACATAAAAGATAGAAATCTGTAAGAACTAGGTGTTGCACTCCAACATAAGTCCTAAAAGAGATAGAATTGGCAAAAGGAATTCTATTCCTGCTATAATTCAAAAATAAGAGTTACGTATTAATTAAATTCCTAACGAACCTAGAGTTCGTAACAGGCCCAGACGCATTCCGTCATAAGTTGATACGCACTAAGAAACTCGGATAAGTCTCAAAAGCTCCGTGATTAAGAGTCCAAATCTGACAAAAAGCTCGGCTCAGATCCTATTTTCAACGCCTGGGTCTGGGAGCCGAAATCTTCGGCGCCCAGCCCTGGGCGCTGAAAATACCTGGGGCCGTGTCGTCTCCGAATTCTTTTTGGATTCGTATCCTAAAGATCTATCTTTCCACGAACTCTTTCCCTATAAATACAGCCTCAAAATCGACGTGAACACACACACAATTCATAATCTGGGTATTGACTCCAACCCTAAGCCTAAGCCTCACGCTGCGAAATTGATCCCGCGTTCTGTCGCAATCGACCCAAAAGTCGAACAGAACGTATCCTGTCCCTTGTAGCTGATGAATTAAGCCTAAATACTGGAACATTGCTTGGAAACCCGAGATTCGTTAAATAAAAGGAGAAACAGCAAAGCCAAGTGGTTAGTTTTCTGAGAACCACAACGCACCTCTCAAGGGTGCGTTGTAATGTGTCCCTCATATGATTTAATCGCTTTTATCACCCTTTTATAAAATTGTCAAACTATTAATTTGATTGATCTATCACGCCTAATAAGATAATACCTTGGACAATTGAATTATCATGCTAGGTACCTTAAATCAATCTAAATAAGATAATCACGATCGATCTAGTATTATGTGTTGCATATTGCTAAAATCAATTCAGAGTAGTTTAATAGTTAACGCATGTCCCTTCAGTTATTTATGCTGAGCTAGTAAGGATAACCTGCCTCTAGAGTTATCGATGAGCACTCGTCTC
Source organism: Spinacia oleracea (assembly GCF_020520425.1). Lineage (NCBI taxonomy): Eukaryota > Viridiplantae > Streptophyta > Magnoliopsida > Caryophyllales > Amaranthaceae > Spinacia > Spinacia oleracea. The sequence goes on along the minus strand of NC_079492.1, from coordinate 63,716,014 downwards.
GGTAGTTACAGTCCCCCGAACTCTCAATCTTTGCCCTGCGGGTGTACGTTGAGCGATCCCCACACCAGGGATCACAAGGGAACCTATGGCCGTCGTGGTCGAACATAATTTCACTCCCTTTATGTCACGATAACCGGGTTTTGTCAGTTTTTCTCATTGTCGTTAAAAACTGAATGACGACTCCTATATTACTAGTCGATTTGGTGTGAACTCACAGGAAATCTAACTACACTTGATCTGACAACGTCACGCCTACGAGGGACGAGGTCATGCATTAGCCTCGTGCTTTTTCGACCCCCTCACAATGCAAAAGAAGGAAAGAAGGGAAGCATGTGAAGCACTGTTCTTAAGAACAGTACTTCAATCTCATGCATTTTAAAAGTTTGGGATACAGCGCATAACATATTTCACATGGTGGACCAAAAATATCAGGGGAGCACTGAACAAGAGAATATAGGGTTGGAAATGGGGGGAAATCATCTCTCTAGTTGCATATCCATGGTACCTATTGTTGTAAGCTGCCTTCTGTATAAGGTTGTCCATTGTTGTTAATAGCAGCTTTTGTAAGTGATTAGGATTTGATACATTTTATCTGTCGTCAAACCACCTAGACCATCGAATGTCTTCGCCTAGAGACTCTAGAACAATGATTGGGCGGTTTGTATACCTTAGAGATCATTCCAGGCATCAACACATCATTTCAAGAATCATAGGGAAGCCAATGAGAAATATATTCTGGTTACAACTAATCATCATCTTCTATACTCTCATAACAAGTACAACCATCCAATTACTTAAGTTCTCCGGTCTCGAAATCCTTGATTGGTTATTTTACTCTAAACTCAATTTGTACAGCAATTAAGCAACAAACCAATAACAAAAAAATAGACAATAAAAAACATATTAGTAGAGCATTTACTTTCAATTCATGAATTTAGAGCATTTACTTTCAATTCCTGAATTTAGAATTCTTGAAATTCAATTCGTGGCTTCCAATCCCAAATTATAAATTTGGCAAAAACTAAGAATTCTAAATGTATCATATCAAATTGAGTAAGCAGGACATTGATGATGGACATGAAAATTAATGTGAAACTCTTAGGGTTAGCATTCTCCCAAAAATTCGCAGCTTAGCTAAAACATCTACAACCCTAACAATGTACTAATCAACGACTTCACCCAACATCAACCCACCACTTCCGTGGGAACACCAGATCTTCCTACCAAAATCCCAAAAAAAATCGAAATGAAGAGCTTTTGGGGGTTTTTATTTGTATGCGCAACTTCGACATAAATTCTTCAAATCGAACAAAAAAATAAAAATAAATATGAGATTGAAGGAGAGAATACCTTCAATATTTTCAGATTTATGAAGTGATGCTTCGTTTCTTCGTCATAATCAAGCTCCCAGAAACTCCGATGAATCAGTAATTAATTGCAGAATAAGGTCATATTCACCTATATACAATACCAGACGAATTATTTAGTGAAGAGAGATCGAAATGGAGTAGCGACAAGGAAGGGTCACAGGGACGAAGAAATAGATGAAGAGTACAACAATGGAGGAGAGAGAAGGAAATGAGTAGTACTGAGTAAAAAATAACGTAAGAAAAGAGAGAGAAGGATCAGGTAACCAATAGAAAGGAGAGAAAGGGAGAAAAAGTTTTTAAAAAAAATTGGCACGCGTTTCGCACGTGAAGTACTGTGCTTAAGAACAGTACTCCAATTGCACAGTACTCCAATTGCGTGCATTTAAAAGGTTCGGGATTTCGTACTCCCCTTTTCCTTTTCTTCGACGCTGTTGCTTTTTATCCCCTCATCTTCGACCTTCGCAGCTCTTCATCTTCCCAACTCCACCATCATCACCGTCCATCCTCAACCATCATCAACGATCATTATTATCATCAAATTCAATCCGACGGCCGAAATTCGCTGCTAACCTTAACCAATCACAGCCGTCCAATTTCATTAATTCCGTACAAGAATTCAGCGCTCAAATGTTCGGTCGGACTCAATGGAGGTTCGGTCGGACTTCGTTCTGGTTTGGGCGAAATCAATGGAGGTTCGGAAGGACCCGGCCTTGTCAGGAACTCTAAATTTTTGGTTCGGTCGAACTCCGTTATGGGTTCGGTCGAACCTGTTTACTATGTTTTTGCTCTGTTCTTTGCTGCGATTTTTGATATTGTTGTTGTTGTTGCTTGCTGTTGTTGTTGTTGCGAGGATGGTGGCAGTGTGGTGGGCTGAGATGATGATGATGGTTGTTTATGCCAAAATTCGTATTGGGGCGACTTTCGGCTAGGATCGACACTAACTAAGCAAAGAATCAACGACACAAATAAAGAGACACGACACAGAGGAGTGTTGACGCGGAAAACCCAGGAATAAGGTAAAAAACCGCGGATAGCTATGAGGCTATCAATCCACTAAGTGTTCTATATGATTGTTTATGCTCTTCTTTCTGAGAATTGATATTAAAAATCTAAAGTACAATAATGAATGCTGAAACAGTTGATAGCTTAAGAGTTTGAATGCTTGAGTGAACGTCCTTTGCTTGTCATCATCTTCGTCCTTTTATAGGATATTCTCAACGGTCTAATCGGTTGAGAAAATCCCACAAAGATAGGAGTATCTTTGTCACACGTCTCTTCAGTCTTCAACCGCTTCCGCGCTTCTCGCGCATGTCTTGGACTCGTTCTTGCTAGCGTGACGGCGCTGCCTATCATGGGCTTTAGGTTAACTTATCTTTATCAACCCGTTTCTTGAGGACGCGTCTCAGTTGCCTGTGCGTTGTCGCCTGTCTTTCGTGAAGGAAATAATGCCCTTGGTCCAAGTATGCATTCTATGTTAAAGTCTAATAAATGCGGTTCAGTATTAATTAACAAGTTAATAATTCAGTGAGATCAAGTGAGCTGAATGCCTAGCTAGAGGCCGCTTCAGTTCAAGTGGAATTAATGATATTAATCCACAGCTTACTCTTGACTGAACCCGTAGGGTCACACAAATAGTACGTAAACGGATCAAGTATTTAATAGCATTAAATACTCCATCTATGAATATTCGGAACCGACGGATCTTGGTTTCAGTGGGAGCTAAGATCGTCACAGGCAAGGAATGAATACTCCGGAAACGATGATATTGCCGGAAACGGAAATATGGATCGTATCGGAAATATAAATATTATCCAAGTCGTAGATGTTGCCGGAAACGGAAACATGGTACGTGTCGGAAAATATTATCGGAAATGGAAATATTGCCAGAATCGGAAATATTGCCGGAAACGGAAATATTGTCAGAATCGGAAATATTACCGGAATCGGAAAATAATTCCGGAAACGGAAATATTAAATATTTGTTCGAAACGGAAATTAATTCCGGAATCGGAAATATTAAATATTGTTCGTATCGGAAATAAATTCCGGAATCGGAAAATTTAATCGGAAGCGCATCGTACGAATAAGCATCGGACGAGGCCTGCCGGACGAAGGCCCAGCACGAAGCCGGGCCATCGCCCAGCAAGCACGCACGCCACAAGCCCAGCGCGCACCAAGGCCACGGATGCGTGGGCCGCGCTGCATGGGCTGCTGCTCGCATGCGCATGGGCAGCCCTTGTGGCTGCCGTGTGTGTGTGTGAGTTTGTGCTCATGCGAGATTCCTAAAACTGCAAGAGTTAGTGTGTGATTAAATTCCTATTCCTAATTAGATAAATTAATTAAATAGAATTCATGTAGGATTCTAATTTCAATTAATTCGTATCCTACTAGGATTGCGATTCCTTTTCCATAACTCTATAAATAAAGGCCTAGGGGTCATTATTTATATAAAAAAAAAAAAAAGTTTTAAGTATTCAAAACTAAGATTTTTAAGCAGAAAAATCAGCCAATATTCTTGCCTACCCAACCGAAAATATTAGAACCTTAAAGGCGATTCTAGTTGGTCAATCTTAAGGCGGATCCGGACGTGCTGTGGACTATCTACGGAGGGACGACACTTGGAGTCCTAAAGACTTGTTCTTGTTCGGTTCGGGCGCAGCTAGGGAAGGCACGCAACAAAGAGTATGCATCTAAACTATGCTAAATGATTATGTGTAAATAATATGTTTCCTGGCTTTATGGTTTTTCCGCATGATTTATGAACTGTCATATGAATCATAACCTAACAGTGGTATCACGAGCCCCTTATTATTTTCATAATCTAAATTGCATGAACATGGTTAAATATTACAAATTTGCAAGAATTAAAAGGGGTGATTAATTTTCGTAATTGTTAATTAATTGCAAATTGCGTTTATTTAATTATACGTACGCAGTTTTTCGGCAGTTTCTTCATTACTCATCCGAATTGAGTGATTTTTGTGTCAATTCCGCATGTAAAAGGCATTCTAAAATTTTGACAAAAATAGTGTTTTTCTGCCGAACCCAGAATTCTCAAATTCGAAGCCTAACTATGACTTTTCGAAGGTTTTAGTTTTTCGAATGCAAAATTTCGTAAATTTAAGATGTTAAATTAAATATTTGCGATTCTTGTTGATAAATCTTGAATTTTTGATTGACCTACTGCATATGTTTAACAAGTTTGAATGCCTAGTCTTGTTAATTATGCAATCTAATTTGTAATTATAATTAATTTGTTGAAAATTAGAATAATTTAGAATTAATTTGATTTTCATAATTAATTGTAATTTAATTAGAAACCTATGATTAAAAACCACCATAAAAATTGTAAATTTACGATAAATTTTAAATTTTTTATGACCCAGACTTGAATCCATATCAATCGGAAATCAATTGGATAATAAATTTTCGATTTTTCGCCCTAAAATTATGAAATTAATAATATTTATTAATTTGTCATTAATTTTAAATAAAAATTTAAAATTTTATGCGATTCGTTCATATAACTTGCACGCACGAAGCAATGGACGCTTCGTGTTACCCTTAAGGGGTGTTGTATAATGCGGGCATGCGACGACGAGCAAGGGAGCTCGTCGCCCGTGCGGCACGAATGCAATGAGCAAGGGCGTAGTGCACGAGCACAAGGCAGCAGCCCTGCCTTGTGTCGTGTGCCACGAGCAATGAACGAATGGGCATGGGCGAAGGGCGAGCCAAGGCAGTCGCGTGTGGGCAGCAAGCGAGCTGCGCCACAACGCGCGCTGCCTCGCACAAGAGCGCGCAGCCTCGCGCGCAGCGAGCGCAAGCTCGCGTGCCACGAGCGCTGCGCCCAGCATTACTCGCGCGCACAGCGCGCGATGTCGCCCGCCTAGCGAGCGATGTCGCGCCCCAGCGAGCGATGGCTCGCGCGCACAGCGCGCAATGTCGCCCGCCCAGCGAGCGATGTCGCGCCCCAGCGAGCGATGGCTCGCGCGCACAGCGAGCGATGTCGCGCGCCCAGCGAGCGATGGCTCGCGCGCCCAGCGAGCGATGTCGCGCGCGCGCACTGCGAGCGATAGCTCGCGTGCGATGAGCGCTGGCGCGCGCAGCGAGCATCAATGCGTGCGGAGGCTTGCGATAGGGAAGCAGCAGCTATGCGACGAGCGCATGGGCTGCGCGCACATGGCCAGCAATGGCTGTGTGCGTACGGCCCATGGGCGTGCAACGCGTAGGGTGTTTGCGTTACGATTAGATCGTTTTGAATGTTTAATTTGAAAATTTCAGTTCACGTAATTTTAATTAATTTTAAAATTAATAATTTGAATTATTTTCTTGGATTTTAATTTTGAATATTATAATTATAATAAATGTTATTTATTCTAATTATTTTACTAAAATTAAAATCATGAATTAATTTAAATACGACTGAAATTAAATTAAATTTTTGGATTCAATTATAAATTTATATGAGCTTTAAATTTTAATTAAATTTGTATGTTTCCGGTTAGACTAGAAATACATTTTTATGTTTAAAATTGGTAAAGCATATGAATTTATTGGTTTAAGTGGGAGCATTTTTTAGTCATAAACTCTTGATTAGGTCTACAAATCCTTAAGGTTAAAACAACTTGATTAGAATTAATAAGGACTGAATAATTGGTAGATTATTGGTGCCCTTGATTAATTGCTGCAAATGTTTACGTGATGCATAATGTGTTTTACTAACCAGCTATGTGGGCCATTCATGATAATGAATGGGTGAATGGTATATATTGTATATGTACTGTTTTGCAGGTTATGAAGTGACTAGTATGGCCCAAATAGGATAGAAAATATGGTCTGCGTACCATTAATTTGAATGTAATTGGTCTAAAGTACCAAAGTTATTTTTCAATTCAAATATGGTCTGCGAACCATCAAATAGTTGTAATTAGTTATAGCTTATCCTATTTGAAGAAAATGGTGCCTCCCACGGAGATTTTCAAGACGGACTTTGAAGTCAAAGCTTCAAGATGAAGTCGGGCCATACTAGATCACAAATATCTTATGCATGTTTTAAGTTATTTATTGTTTTAAATATGTCTTAAAATGCATGAGATCAAAAGCTTGATTATGTTGCATGATTAAGGATTTTAGTTCACTTAAAATCTAACCAACATAGTAAGAGCCTTAAGTTCCAAACTTAAAAATTGAGTTAAAAGGTGCCATGCCAAAATATACACTTGCTTGGATATCCTTTACATCAATCTAGTAATAGTTTTCGCTCAGCGAGGTGTTACTTATTGGTCCTTAAGGGGCAAGGTACACAAATAATTGTGAGTACATGTTAGTTTTGGTGAAACTCAACGATATAAGTAAGGAGTCCTTTTATGTCGTGGCAAAATCGATAGGCTTACCTAACAAGTTCTTAGACGTACCTATCAACCAAGAGTAGTTTTTAGACTATTAGCAAAAGGCTTTTGCTTACCTAAAATGTTTTAGAATTGAGTCGACAAACTGTGCTTAATTCTTCAATGGTTTTAGGGTCTTGGAATCATTTTATTCACACCTGCCGGAACAATAAAATCGAATAAAATGCTAATAACTTGTTTGAATTGCATGGTTGCTTTAATTTCAAGTTATTATTCATGATAAATGTTTAAACTTTGCATGCTTCAATGTATGTTTTAATTATTGTTTATAATTAAATATCTTGCACTGCAATAAATCCTTTTAGAAAGGTAACAGTAAATTTCCTCGATTGGTAGTGAATCCAAGAACGATTCACGGAAATGAGAGAAAGTGAGCAATTTAAAATGTACGTTTCTTATAGCGACTTTTATGGTTGTTTTCGAACGTCAAAATCGAATGGCAAACCAATTGGTGCTTGTGAATTCAAAATACACTGTAGTTTTGAGATCATAAAGCATTGAGTTTAATACGCTCAGCTTTACCAATGGTTAACAACCTAATATCTTTGTCCATTTAATTCTCGAATGAGTCTAGTCCCTAGACATTCGAATAGATCGATGCTTAGAGAACTTTAGAAGCTTCTGGTAAGATCATCTAGTTGAAACAAAATATTCAACATAAATTAAAATGGTAAAGAACCTTGTTGGTGACATTGAACATGTCTAACAAAGTATAAAAGTCAACACTAAAGAATTCAATTCTTAAGACTATAAGAAAGGGTACAAGAAATAGGAAAACAAAGGAACAAATGAAAGGAATTACGATTCCGTTTCTACCTATAAGTTTATATTTAAAGAGAAGTGACCTAGCAATCAAACTTCCTTGGTATCATATACCGCTTGAGGTTCTTACTTCGGTAATAACTCAAACGATGGAAGCTAGGATACACTAATGACCTACAAGTGGGAAATGAAGCATGGCAATGCTACATTAGTTGTAGGGTCATCTAAGTTTGTTTTAAGTCCTTTCAAAGGCTGGAACTTAATGGCTATTTTGTTCCATAATCAGCATACCTAAATTTCTGTTTCAAACACAGAAAGACTCACATTCAAGAAAAACAAAAACAATGTTTGTTTGTTTATTTGAATGAAATGGTCAATTACAGGTTGAGTCAATATGCTTGATTAAAACAAACAACTCTTTAAAGAACTTTACTAGGTTCAAATCAACTTCTTGATTTGAGTTCCACTAATCTTTGGCATTGTTGCTTAGACCATATCAACAAGTTAACATTCAAAAGCTCTATTTTGATGGACTTTTGAAAGTTGGTTGATTTCTAGATCAACTTAAGACAAGCTAGTCTTACTTGTTGAAAGTAACAAAGAATATGAACTATTGTTAGAACGCCTAGACGATAGAGTTCAAAGCTAAAGAAAGGTTTTATGACTTTATTATTTCACATGGATTTGAGTGAATATAGGTTTATTTACTCAAATGTGATATAAGTTGAATCTGTTTGGCTAGTTCAAAGATTCAGAAGTATAAAATCCACTTGGCAAGAAATCATAAAGATCTAGGTTAGATCATGTTGATGATTACTTGAGACCAAATATGATCATCAATGATTGTGTGTTGTAATTTCACAATCTAGGTCCTTAAGATATGGCATATCTTAGTTGGAATAATCGAAGTCAATTAGTACTTGATTCGATCAATGATGGATCATAAAGACTTTTCCTATAATTTCTAAAACAAAATGCTCAACTACCACCAAACTAAACCAAATTCGTCAAAGCTATTGAAAAGTAATTTCAGGATATCTTTTCAATTATATATATATCTAAAGAGTTGCTAAACTCAGTGGGAGCTTAGTGTTTGTTATTCAACAAACTAAGGCCCAAGTCTAGATATATGTTTCATTGTGATTTATTCAAATGAGACACGAGGGTATTGTTTCTACCACGAATTTTTGAGAACATAATGTTTGTTTGCTCGAAATAATGTCCTTTTGGAGATTCGTTTCCAAAATGACAAGTGGGAGAAAATAGACCTCGAAAGTCTTCGAGGCGAACAACAAACATAAACGGACATTCCGAAGGTTTTTCGAAGTTCTTCAGAAAATCCGAACTTATTCTTTAAGGACTTTAGAAGTGGCTTTAAAGAATAGACATCTCTTAGAAGACTTCACAAGTGCTTCAAGGAGAACAGAATATTCAAAGGACTTTCAAGTGGCTATTGATATTCTATTGTTTGATGTTCTATACCCAAGTAGGCATAGAATTCAAGTCACTGAAACTATGAGATTCTTCTATTAAATAGTGAAGAAACCTACAACTTGCAGTCAAACTGTTATCATGTAGATTAATGAGTTTGTGACTTGTAAGAAAGCTATGACAAAACCCAGATTCCCTAAAATGGTTAGAGGCCATATATAGACTAAATGTTTTAAATGGTTAGAGGCCATAAAACATACTCAATGTTTTGATGACAAAATTGAAATTTTGTTGATTTGCAAGAATAGTTTCACACCTATTGGTTGCAAGGTTTGTTTTAAAGATAAAAACCATCAAACATGAAATTGTGTTCACACGCAAAGCTAGATTAGTTGCTAAAGGTTACAAGCAAATTCATGACGTGGATTGTGTTGAAACCTCATGCAAAATCGTAATGCTTAAGTCTATAATTCAAGCAATAATTGCATATTGGTACATATGGCAATTGGATGACAAAACGTATTCCTCAATCAAATGTTGGAATATAATATGTACATGGCATGTCATAGAATTTGTGGATCCAAATAAATGCTTGAAAAGGAAAGCTAGCTTATAAAATCTAAGTACAGATTTAAGCAAGCAATTGGGAATTGGAACTGTATTTTAAGTGAAGCTAATAAGCATTTTAGTTTCATAAAATATACATGATTCTTATAGATGTATAAGAAGTTTAGTGGGAGTACATAAAAACTTATTTGGTCCTATGTGTATCACACACATATCTCTCTATTGTGAAATAACATTCAAATGCTAATTACTTAGATTTGAAATTATTCATCAATGATGGACCATGGCGAAACTTAGTACATACTGGGTATTAAGATCTATTTACAAAGATCTTATGATATTGTTTTGGATTAAGTAATGGCATTTACTAAATCAAACACGAAAGTCTCCATTGGAAATATTCGACCCATGTGAATAAATCTAAGTAAAAGATGTTTGAACTATGTATAAGCATTTACTAAGTTAAACATCAAAGGATCTAAATAAGATTCTTAACCTATATTATATGTCAAAGAATTTAGCTGAATTTAGTATCTACTGAAACTAGATAAGCTAAAGTTACATGAATAGAATTCAATTGGGAATTATTCTGCAAAAGAATTTATCATGTATGATATAATATGAGGATCGCCAAAAACGTATCGTATGACTTTAGGCATGACGAACATATACCAATCTCTATTGATCTAAGTGAAGATCAACTAGATTGAGATCAAGAATACTTATGGTACTTGAAAAGGTACATAGGAATAGTTCTTGATTCAAGGAAATAAAGATATGCTAAATATTGATGCTACACGCATAAACACTGGCAAAGGATCAAGCAAGACCCTTTGGAGTTAACCATTGATAAGGACGAGCTATAGAGCATCGTGTTTTGAAATGGCAACATGGGTTGGAGACCATGAGTTGTTGCGTGGGAAATTAAAATAATAATTTCTATGTTCCAAGATATAGTTGGAGAATCTTCCACATATCTATGAACTGCCTGGATAGGTAAATCCAAACAAAGCATCACTAGCAACCTATACAGTTGAAGTAAAAGTAATTATTGCCTAAGAAGCAATAAAACAGGGTTGTTTAAAGTTCTTCACTGAACTTGGGTAGATCACCTATCTGCTGGCTTGATGGTTCTTCATTGAAAAATGCGTAGAACCACTCTTGAAGCAAGAAAAACGTCTGCTATCTTGATGGTTCTTCATTGCAAAATGAGTAAAACCACCATCGAAGTAAGAAAGACTAGATCACATAATAAACAAACTCGAAAAGATCTTATCATCATATCTCGAAGAACATTCGATGAAAAGGATATTGAGATTGGCAAAGCATGATAACTAAACCTATGCAACAAGTGAGAAGCAACACTCACGTTGTAGCACTGGAAATCAAGCATAGCTTTGAATTCCATGAATTGTTTTAGAAGATGGGTTTGAGGCCCATGGTTATAAAACATTTGGGTTGAACATTTATCATATATGAAATGTATTTTCATATTCCATTTAATCTTGGTTTAGTATTAAATGATGAGTCCCTTCAAATTTGACGATATATTCAAGATAGACTGTCAGGACCAGTCCTGTGACTAAGAAATGTCTATCAAGTGAACTTGAATGTCAAAGGTTGAAAATGGTCCCTAATCGGAGTTTTCTATAAAATTGGACGCATAGAAAACGTTAGACGATTAGAATGCAAGATGACTAGTAGTTCTGTTTCTTGAACTATGTGGACATGGCAATGTCATAATCATTTGCATAGATACTTACTTTGGGAAGACTAGTATCGGACAAGACCTATGAAACTTTACTGTAAGAGATGAAAGTCTGTCATAAGTAAATTTCATTAAATTATTAGACACTAAATCCTCAATACCTGAGTGATTTGAGATTACTTGTTTGAGAACTGGTTGCCTTGACGTTGACCAACCGTCGCACCGTAAAAGGAGGCTATAAAGGCAACGCTCAGGTAATCACCTATCAAACGAAGTCTAATCTCAAGATCGCAAGATTGGGATTGTCCTCCCATAAATCGGGAAGAGATGCTTAAAAGTTGTACAAGGCCACTCGGAGAGCTAGAAACTGTGAAATGCATGGCCGTGCTCGGATGAATCATAGGCTATGATTATCTGTTTATTTGATCAGTTGAACTCTGAAACCGAGGAACACCTCTGGACATAATAAGGATGACAACTCTTACCTTATGTTCAAGAGCAAGCATCGAGCGACAAAGGAATTAGGAAATGCACACTTGTCCCTAAGGACAAGTGGGAGACTGAAGGAAATAATGCCCTTGGTCCAAGTATGCATTCTATGTTAAAGTCTAATAAATGCGGTTCAGTATTAATTAACAAGTTAATAATTCAGTGAGATCAAGTGAGCTGAATGCCTAGCTAGAGGCCGCTTCAGTTCAAGTGGAATTAATGATATTAATCCACAGCTTACTCTTGACTGAACCCGTAGGGTCACACAAATAGTACGTAAACGGATCAAGTATTTAATGGCATTAAATACTCCATCTATGAATATTCGGAACCGACGGATCTTGGTTTCAGTGGGAGCTAAGATCGTCACAGGCAAGAAATGAATACTCCGGAAACGATGATATTGCCGGAAACGGAAATATGGATCGTATCGGAAATATGAATATTATCCAAGTCGTAGATGTTGCCGGAAACGGAAACATGGTACGTATCGGAAAATATTATTGGAAATGGAAATATTACCAGAATCGGAAATATTGCCGGAAACGGAAATATTGTCAGAATCGGAAATATTACCGGAATCGGAAAATAATTCCGGAAACGGAAATATTAAATATTTGTTCGAAACGGAAATTAATTCCGGAATCGGAAATATTAAATATTGTTCGTATCGGAAATAGATTCCGGAAATGGAAATTTAATCGGAAGCGTATCGTACGAATTAGCATCGGACGAGGCCTGCCGGACGAAGGCCCAGCACGAAGCCGGGCCATCGCCCAGCAAGCACGCACGCCACAAGCCCAGCGCGCACCAAGGCCACGGATGCGTGGGCCGCGCTGCATGGGCTGCTGCTCGCATGCGCATGGGCAGCCCTTGTGGCTGCCGTGTGTGTGTGTGAGTTTGTGCTCATGCGAGATTCCTAAAACTGCAAGAGTTAGTGTGTGATTAAATTCCTATTCCTAATTAGATAAATTAATTAAATAGAATTCATGTAGGATTCTAATTTCAATTAATTCGTATCCTACTAGGATTGCGATTCCTTTTCCATAACTCTATAAATAAAGGCCTAGGGGTCATTATTTATATAAAAAAAAAAAAAAAGTTTTAAGTATTCAAAACTAAGATTTTTAAGCAGAAAAATCAGCCAATATTCTTGCCTACCCAACCGAAAATATTAGAACCTTAAAGGCGATTCTAGTTGGTCAATCTTAAGGCGGATCCGGACGTGCTGTGGACTATCTACGGAGGGACGACACTTGGAGTCCTAAAGACTTGTTCTTGTTCGGTTCGGGCGCAGCTAGGGAAGGCACGCAACAAAGAGTATGCATCTAAACTATGCTAAATGATTATGTGTAAATAATATGTTTCCTGGCTTTATGGTTTTTCCGCATGATTTATGAACTGTCATATGAATCATAACCTAACACTTCGTCGTTTATGCCTCGTCGTACGATGCTACGTCGGACGTATCTCCCTGGAGCTGTGTTTACCTGCGACACGACAGGACCTGGCTGACACGACATGATCAAACGTTATAACGGTTATGTCGTTAGTCCAAAAAGTGGGATAACAGTTTGCCCCCAATTGTGAATTTGCGGAGTCACACAGAGCAAAAGAAACAATTCAAATTTAAAAAACCGTCTCCAACTGCCTAATTCGTGGGATAAAACCGTTCAGAATTTCAGAGTAATAAATACCAATTCACGACATGCAATAAAGTTCTTCACACCAAGTTTTTTCAAAAAATTTCTAGATCCGAAAGCAGGAGAGAGAAGAGGGAGAAAGCGAAGTCGATTTTCGCACTGAGTTTGTTCGATTTCAGGTAAAATTTGCTTTCTTTTTCGATTTTCTTGTAGATTTTTGTAAGTGAGATGGGTAGATCTAATTCGGTTGTAGCGAGAGGAAAGGGGGAGTCGGGTTCCACTCGGGTTAAGTCCCTTAATCCGATATACTCTACTGTGGTGGATCCGGCGGCTTTTGTTGAACTTGCTGGTTTGCCGCCGTCGGCGGAGGTGAAGATTCCCGGCTCGGATGAGGAAGCCTTTGACTGTCCAGAGGGGTATGTGGTTATGTATGAGTATCCGTTCACAATTGGCTTCAAATTTCCTTTCACTCCTCTAGTTAGGTCCTTTATCGAGGTTTTCCATTTGAGCCCGGGTCAGTTGATGCCCCAGATATGGCGGGTTTTCACGGTGGTGCACGGAGTTACTGCGAACTGGCGTACGCCGTTTGACCTGTCTGACTTGATGTACACTTACGACCTAGCACTGCAGAAGTGTTGTAGGTGTACCTTGGTTACGAAGAAGGGGAAGACGAACCTAGGTGTTGGTTTAGGTGTGAACGACAGGGGTTGGCAGAGTCGTTTTGTCTTTGTAGGCAAAGATTCTCTGGGAGATAAAGGGCGGTTTCTGGTCGAGGGATGGACGACGGAAGGTAAATGTCTCATTTTATCTTTGTTTCTCGTCGTTTTACTGAACGTCGCCTTACTTGGTTTTGTTTTGCAGTTGTCAAGGCGTCGTCGTTGACTGAGTTGAACGCTGATTCTGAGGATAAGTATCGGAAGCTCTTGGGTTATTCTGTCGAGGATAGGTCTTTTAGTCGCGACGGAGAGTTTTTAGACGAGCAGGAGGCGAACCGGTCAGGCGACGTCGCCGAGGAGGAGGAAATAGACGAGGAATCAGGTCAACTGACTCGTCGTCGGAAAAGGTTGGATTTGCTTGAGGAGGTAGTGGCAAACTCATCGTCCGCCGAAGGTGAAGTAGGCGATATGGCTGACAACTCAGGTATTTGTCGTTTGTTTATTTCGGGGTTTGTATATATTTTTGTTTTTGCTTTGGATAATGTTTGACCTTGATTTTTTGTATTGGGTGTAGAGCATACTCTGTCGTCTAGGCCTGTGTCGAGGATGTCTCAGAGCGAGATTCAGTAGCGTGCAAGGAAGCGATTGAGGTCGTCCTCGACTTCTGGTGGACGAGGTATGACGGTCGTACCTCGGTTTTCTGCGATAGGTTCGTCGGCCGAGACGCCTGTCGTCATAGGAGCCGAAGGCTTTCATCCGATTGCTTCGTCGTCGCCTCCACAACCGTTCAAGGCGTCGTCTGCTGCTGTCGACGTTAGTAAAGTGTCTACTTCGTCGGCCAAGAAGCGTCATGTCGAGACGGATCCTGTCGAGGATACGGTTATCACTTTGCCCCCAAGCTTCTTGGGTGATGAAGAGGCGTCGGTTATATGGCCTTTCGCTGATCGCTTGATCTTGCCTACGACGTATCGACGATATCACGAGGTGGATCCTCTTCCTGTCGCGTCGGACGCCGCTGAGCTTAGTCTGCGGGTGAGTTTTATTTAGTTTATTCTTCTTTTTTGTTTGCGAAAGATGTGTGTTGTGTAAATCTGTTTTGGCATTGGTTTTGCGCAGGCGTCGCAGGCTGCCTTGGCTGTACGTAGGCAGTGTTCGTTGCTGTGCGACGAGGTGACGAATGCGAGGCAGCTGACAGCGACGGCGAAGAAGGCGGCCGCGTCGTGGGAAGCGAAGTGGAAAGCTGCTGAGAAGAAGGTCGTGGACCTTGCTGCGGTGGTTAAGGCCAAGGGTGATCAATTGAAAGGTAAGGATAAGCAGTTAGCCGACGTGGCTAAAGATCTGGAGAAAGTGAAGGAAGAGCTGGCCTCGACGACGGAGGAGTTGGATGGATTGAGGAGCTTGTAAGACGCCCTGCAGGAGGAGGCGAAGGACGTCGAGGCTCTCGCTATATGGAGGACGCGGGCGCAGATGATGTATTCCTGCTTGATTGGGGAGACTAGCCTTTGGCCGTGTCAAAAGGAGGTGGACGACTATCTGGCTAATGGCGGTACCATGGCTGACCTGTCGGTGCCTGTGGTGGATCCGGAAGAGTTAGCGAAGACGGCTGACACTGCTAGTACTGAGGCGACAGAGGTGGATGCGGCTTTGTTGGTGGTGAGTGCGCCTGTTCCGGACCAAGAGGGGGAGGTTTTAGCTGTTGGGTGCGAAGAGGAGGCCCTCGTCGTCGTTTCTCAAGACGAGACGTTGGACGTGGCGTCGGTGGAGGTGCCAGTCGTGCCCCCAGAGCAGGAGTCGGAGCAGGAAGCCGTGGCCTTTACTCAGGAAGAAGGGATGTAATAGTTTGTAGTTTTCGAATTTCTGTTGGTTTTTGTGTTTTGTTTGTGAACTTCTTTACTCGTCGTCGATGGCGACGACGAGGTGGTTTGGATGACTTGTGTTTTGTTTTCGTGTTTGGAATGTTTTTATTCGTCGTCGGTAGCGGCGACGCGGTGTTTGGATAATGTTTTGTGTTTGAATTTCGGAAGTCGTGGCCTTAGGGGTCGCGCGTCGTGTATGATAAGTTTGTTTTTTTTTCCTTAGTCGTTTGTTCCTTATGGTTATCCCGTTGCGTTTTGATGTCTTAGTTTCGTGTAGCAGATACTTTGCAAGTAATAAGTATTGAATCGACTGATGTGTAAAATCATACCTGCGCTGTTTGTTCGTTGTCTCTCGCGATCTCGTTGTGAGTCGTACGTTGTTGCTTATGGATGTCATTCGTCGTGCGTCTTGCATTCTGCAAAAGAAAACATGGGTCGCTAGGAGGATTGGCCGTTGGGGATGCCAACGGCCCTCCGATGCTTAAGTCATTAATGGTTTTTAAACGAAAATAAAACAATAAAGAAAAATAAAGACGACGATACGATGACTGATAAAATTGGTTACGACGAGATTTCAAAAATGGTAGAATTTAAGATGTGTTGCGTTCCAGCTTCGGGGGACCGACTTGCCATCTTTGGTAATGAGTCTGTATGCCCCCTTTCCGACGATTTTGTCGATCAAGTACGGTCCTTCCCAAGCTGGTGCTAATTTACCTGCGTTTACTTCTTTCGTGTTTTGAAATACTTTGCGCAGTACCCAATCTCCTTCTTTGAACATTTTCACTTTGACATTTTTGTTGAAGCATTTTGCCACGATCTGTTGTTGTGACGCCATTCTTATCAACGCTGCTTCCCTGAGATCTTCTGTGTTGTCGAGGTTTTCGCTGAGTTCTACGTCGTTTTGCTCCGGCGTCATGAGTCCATATCGTGCACTGGGAAGCGTCACTTCAGGGGGAAGTACTGCTTCGCACCCGTAAACGAGTGAGAAGGGAGTCTGTCCCGTCGCCGTCCTAGGCGTCGTCCTGTTGGCCCATAGGATGGATGGTAGTTCTTCCCATCGCCCCTTCTTGTCGTCGAACCGCTTTTTCAGCGACGCGATGATCGTTTTGTTGCTGGATTCCGCCTGTCCGTTTGCTTGGGGGTATCTGGGCGTCGACGTCTTTAGCTCGATGTTCCATGTTTTGCAGAAAGCTCTTGTCTTGTCGCTGATGAATTGTGATCCGTTGTCGCAGATGATTTGTGACGGTATTCCGAACCTGCATATTATGTTAGTCCATATGAACGAGCATACCTCTTTGTCCCTTACTTGTTGGAATGCACCTGCTTCTATCCACTTGGAAAAATAATCTGTTAGGGCTAACATGAAGACCTTTTGTCCTGGGGCGACGAGCAATTTGCCGACGATGTCCATCCCCCATTTCATGAAAGGCCACGGAGTTAGGGTTGGATGCAAGAATTCGGATGGTTTATGTGTCATACCTGCGTGTCGTTGGCACTTGTCGCACTTGGATACGTACCTCATGGCGTCCTTAAGCATTGCTGGCCAATAGTATCCATTTCTTTTGATTCTGGTTGATAAGCTTCGTCCTCCTTCGCGTCCTCCGCATTCTCCTTCGTGGTATTGTTTCAATAGTATTTCCCATTCGATTTCTTCGGCACATCGCATCAACATTCCGTTTGCTGATCGCTTAAATAGTACGTCCTGCAAAATAACATATCGTGAAGCTTTGAAAAGTATCTTTCTGGCTTCTAGCTTGTCGTCGGGTAGAGTTTCGTGCTTTAGGTAATCGAAGATGGGTTTGGTCCAACTGTCTGTGTTTAAGGTTGATAGGACGAGGCTGGCGTCTTGTGGTATGTCTTTTTCGACGGCGGGCGACAGTAGGTGTACTAGAGGTATGGTCGAGAATGGTGATTTTCTGAGTGCGGATCCTAGGTTGGCAAGGGCGTCGGCTTGCGTGTTTAGGTCTCTTGGGATTTGTTTGATGGAGAAGGGTTTGAATTTGGAAGTTAATTCTTTTGCTTTCTCGAGATACAAGGTCATTTTTAGGTCTTTAGCTTCGTAGTCGCCGTTAATCTGGTTGACGATTAGTTGTGAGTCGCTGAAGATGTTGAGTCCGCTTGCCCCTAATTCCATAGCTAATGTCATTCCGGCGATTAGCGCCTCGTATTCTGCTTCGTTGTTAGTTGCCTTGAAATCGCAGCAGATTGCCTGTGCTATCATGTCCCCTTGTGGTGACTTCAGTACGACGCCTAAACCTGCACCACGAAAGTTAGATGAGCCGTCGACGAAGAGTGTCCATATTCCTTCTATGTTGTTGATGAGTTTGACTTCGTCGTCTGCTATCCTCTCTAAGTCGGGGCTGAAGTCTGCCACAAAATCTGCTAGGGCCTGCGATTTTACAGCCGTTCTTGGTTGATACTTGATGTCGAACCTTCCTAGTGCCATTGTCCACTTCTCCATTCGACCTGTCAGTTCTGGCCTACGCATCACAGACTTGATTGGATAGTTAGTCATCACCACTATTTGGTGAGTTTCAAAATAATGCCTTAGTTTTTTGGCTGCGGTAACGAGTGCTAAAACGAGTTTTTCGAGGGAGGAATACCTGGTCGCTGCTTCCAGTAGTGACTTACTGATGTAATAAATGGGTAGTTGTTGTGCTTCGTCTTCTCGAGCTAGGACCGCGCTGACTGCCGTCGAGCTAACGGCTAAATAGAGTTGTAAGACTTCTCCTTCTTTTGGCTTGGATAGGAGGGGTGGCGACATCATGTATTTTTTGAGGTTTTGCAGGGCTTCTTCGTGGTCGTCGGACCAGTTAAACCCCTTGTTTTTGCGCAGGACGTCGTAAAATAATCGACACTTGTCCGACGACCGCGATATAAAACGGTTTAGTGCCGCCACTCTCCCTGTCAAGCGCTGTACCTCTTTTATGTTCCTGGGGGATTGAATGTTGATGATCGCGCGCACTTGGTCGGGGCTGGCCTCGATTCCTCGTTGGGTGACGATGTAACCTAAGAATTTTCCTGCGGACACTCCGAAAGAACATTTAGTCGGGTTAAGTTTCATACCGTACTTTTTTAGTATGTCGAAGGATTGTCGTAAGTGTTCCACGTGATCGTCAGCCTTCCTCGATTTCACCAGCATGTCGTCAATGTATACCTCCATTGTGTCTCCGAGTTGGTCTTTAAACATCCTGTTGACTAATCTTTGGTACGTCGCACCTGCATTTTTAAGACCAAAAGGCATGACTTTATAACAATAAATTCCTCTATCCGTTACAAAAGATGTTTTTTCCTGGTCGTCTGGGTGCATAAGGATTTGGTTGTATCCTGAGTAGGCGTCCATGAATGTGAGTAGCTCGTGTCCGGCTGTGGCGTCGACCAGGGCGTCGATGTGCGGCAGAGGGAATGGGTCCTTGGGGCAAGCTTTGTTGATATCTGTGAAGTCGATGCAGACTCTCCATTTTCCGTTCTTTTTACTGACGACGACGACGTTTGCTAACCAGTCTGGATATTTGACCTCTCTGATCTTCCCTGAATCTATCAGGTTTTGGACTTCTTCGTCTATGATTTTATTCCTTTCGGGTACGAACTTACGTCGTTTCTGTTTACCGGTCTGAAGCTGGGGTCGACGTTGAGCTTGTGGGTGATCACGTCTGGGCTGATTCCTGTCATGTCCTCGTGCGACCAAGCGAAACAGTCCGAGTTTTCTCTTAGAAACGACATTATCTGACTTTTGATGTTGTCAGGCAGTGAGGCTCCGATCCTTACGACTTGGTCTGGCTTTGTCTGGTCTAGTACTATCTCGTCGATTTGTTGGTCGTCGGGGTCGTCCGATGTCGACCCTGGCTGTAATTGCTAGATGGGTGACTTGGATGGTTTCAGTGCTGTCTCGTAACATTTCTTCGCATCTCTTTGCTGCCCTTTGATTTCCATGACCCCCCACTTGGTTGGAAACTTGATTGATTGGTGATATGTTGATGGCACTGCCTTCATTTTGTGGATCCATGGTCGTCCTAGGATGACGTTGTATGCTGATGGACAATCGACGACGTTGAACTTGGTCATCATGTTGACGCCTTCTGCGTATGTAGGCAGCGATATCTCTCCTACCGTCCGTAGTGCTTCTCCACTGAACCCTACCAGGACTGTTGATCTCCTTACAATGTTTTTCTCTTCTAATCCCATTTCTTGTAGTGCTTCCAAGAACAGTACGTTGGTTGAGCTTCCGTTGTCGACCAGTATCCTTTTGATCAATGCGTTCCCTATTGGGATCGATATTACCAACCCGTCGTGGTGCTCCCGCTGTGTATCTACAGAATCTGAATCGTCGAAAGTGATAGCCATTGCGGTCAGGGACCTGTGTAGTGTGACCTCGTCTTCGGTTTGTCCCTCTTCTACGGTCTCAGATTCTCCCCTGTTAATTTTTTTAGCTGCAGAAGAGGTTAGTCCACAAATATCTGAGCCACCGAAAATAACATTTACCACTTTATTGAATGGTGGTGGGTCTGGTCGCTCGCTGCTTGTCGTTGGGCCGGGCAGGGTGGTTTGCTCTTTGGAAAATGTTTCTTTTCCCTTGTCGCTCAACAGTTCCTTTAGATGCCCCCGTTTCAGGAGGTATGCGACCTCCTTTCTGAGGGAGATGCACTCCTCGGTTGTGTGTCCGTTGTCGCGGTGGAAGTCGCACCATTTGCTCATGTCCTTCATGGAGTCCGGTCCGTCGTTCTTCCGGGGCCATCTGACTGTTCCACCTACATTTTGAAGGGCGTTCACCACACCTCCAATGTCGACGTTGAAGCCGTAGTCGGAGATGTTAGGGTATTCGACCCGCTCGTTCCTGTAAACATTGTTAGTATCATAATACTGATTGACACTTTGTACCTGGTTTTGCCGAACATATGGTTGGTGTCGCCAATTGTTGTTCCTTGGGGTGTACGATCTTCTGTCGCTGCTGCCCCCTATCGATCGTTGAGATGCTGTTCGGATAACCTCGTCGTCTTCGATTCGCATCTGGGCGATGGCCCTTGATCGCACCTCTTCGAAAGTTGCACAGGGGTATTTGGTTATTTCCCGGTATAGCTCCGAATTGGGGATGAGGCCTCTCTTGAACGCCTCAATAGCAGTCCTGACATCACAATTTTTTATACCAATTTTTTCACAATTAAAACGGTTAAAATAATCGCGTACCGACTCGGTTGGCCCTTGAACCAACCGATAGAGATCACTGGTTTGTTTTTCTAACTGGCGACTGATGGCGAATTGTTGGTAGAAGGCGTTGATGAGATCGGACAAACAGGAGATGGATCTGGGAGGGACGTTCGTGAGCCATTCCAAAGCTGCTCCATCTAGGGTGCCGCTGAATGATTTGCACATAACAGGTTCCACTAGGTCATGCGGAATCCCGATCTGCCACATGCGCTGCTTGTAGAAGTTGACGTGCCTATAGGGGTCGGATGTCCCGTCGTACAGGGTGGTCCAGGTTGGGAGCCGGAGTGTGTGCGGAACTGTCACTCTAGCGATCGCTTCGCAGAACGGCGACGCTGCATACCCGTCGGTCGGCTCGGTCTCCACTGGTGTAGGTGCCCCGGGGAACCTGGTCATCAACTTCATCAGGCGGGAATAGTGCTTCGTCATGCGTGCATCCATCTTGTTCAGGCGTTGGGTCACCGGATCGGGAGCTTCTTTGTCTTCTTCCTCACGGGTTTCCTCCTCATCGTCGGTCACATCTTCAAAGTCATCGGGCATCTCGAACGTTAGCTTTTTTGGCTTCCCACCTTTGTAGCGGGACTGGTGCTTGTTGCTCTTCACAGATTCGAGCTCTTTCTGGAGGGTTTCATTGGATGCCCTCTCTTGGGCTAGCTCGGCTTGGGCTTTCTAGTAAGCCGCTTTCATCTCTGCGATCGTCATCTCTCCAGTAGTCATGGTGAAAGGGGTGCTTTTGTGTAAAACCTAGTTAATGTCCCCACAGACGGCCCCAAACTGTTTATGCCAAAATTTGTATGGGGGCGACTTTCGGCTAGGATCGACACTAACTAAGCAAAGAATCAACGACACAAATAAAGAGACACGACACAGAGGAGTGTTGACGCGGAAAACCCAGGAATAAGGTAAAAAACCGCGGATAGCTATGAGGCTATCAATCCACTAAGTGTTCTATATGATTGTTTATGCTCTTCTTTCTGAGAATTGATATTAAAAATCTAAAGTACAATAATGAATGCTGAAACAGTTGATAGCTTAAGAGTTTGAATGCTTGAGTGAACGTCCTTTGCTTGTCATCATCTTCGTCCTTTTATAGGATATTCTCAACGGTCTAATCGGTTGAGAAAATCCCACAAAGATAGGAGTATCTTTGTCACACGTCTCTTCAGTCTTCAACCGCTTCCGCGCTTCTCGCGCATGTCTTGGACTCGTTCTTGCTAGCGTGACGGCGCTGCCTATCATGGGCTTTAGGTTAACTTATCTTTATCAACCCATTTCTTGAGGACGCGTCTCAGTTGCCTGTGCGTTGTCGCCTGTCCTTCGTCGTTTATGCCTCGTCGGACGTATCTCCCTGGAGCTGTGTTTACCTGCGACACGACAGGACCTGGCTGACACGACATGATCAAACGTTAGAACGGTTATGTCGTTAGTCCAAAAAGTGGGATAACAATGGTGTTGGTGGAGGGTGGCAGCAGGGGTTGGACTCACTACTAGAAAAATCGGATACATGGGCAAGTCATAATTGCCTCGGAAAATGGGGATTTAGCCTCTAATGAGTTTTTGAAGCAAAAAAGTGAATGCCTCTAAAATCCGTCGCTAATTAGTGGTCGCCTCTAAAAGCACCTCTTTGAGGCAACACGTCGTATTTCTTCTAAAAACACATACATTTAGGCTGCGTTCTATTCACCTGATTTCCATTTATTTTTCCTGAACTTATCTTATCTGAACTTATCTGAACTTAATTGAACTTATCTGAACTTATTAGAACTTATCAAAACTTATTAGAACTTATCAAAACTTATTTTAGTTATAAATTGTACTTGGCCAACCCTTATTTTTCCTGAACTTATCTTATCTAAACTTATCTGAACTTAACTGGACTTATCTGAACTTATCTGAACTTATTTTTCCTGAAATAAGTGGAAATAAGGTGAACATAACAGGGCCTTAGAGGCAACCATATAATTTTGCCTCAAAATATAATTAAAGGCAATATAAAAAGTTGCTTCTAAAAACAACATCTATTTAGGGGCAACCATATAATTTTGCCACGAAATATATTTAGAGGCAACCTAAAAAGTTGCTTCTAAAAATCACATGTATTTAGCAACCATATAATTTTGCCACGAAATATATTTAGAGGCAATATAAAAATTGCTTCTAAAAATCAAATGTATTTAGGGACAATCCTATAATCTTGCCTCGGAATATAATTAGAGGCAACATAAAAAGTTATTTTAAAAATCACGTATATTTAGGGGAAACCATGTAATTTTGTCTCGAAATACTATTAGAGGCAATATCTTATTCTTTAAAATATTATGCAATTTGAGATTGTTGTGAACAGTTTTTAGAGGCAACGGAATTAATCTAGTGCATTATTTCATACATTTCCGAACATGTGACAACCTATAAGAAGTAACCTGATATAATAGCAAAAGTAAACCACAACTTTTTATGGAAATCATAAATTTAATAACTCCAAATATATTATGAACTAAAACAAACCAATTTTTGTACAAGCTCAACCAATCAAACCCCAGGGCCTTGCAACAACCTACAAGCCCAAAACTACAAAAACCACTAAAAAATTAAAAAAAAAATAACCAAAGGCAAACCAAGTTAACGTTGGTCTAACAAAGTTTTGATCCAAACTAACCACACCGCATCCTACATATAACTCCTCATTTGGGTCGCCTTCAATCTTCAAGAAAAACAGCAACAATGTGCAGAAAAGACAGCAGATCACACGACAGCAAAGTGCAGATTAGCAGGAGTAGACCAATCAACACCACTTAGTAGAACAAAACAACATCACATCAAACCAGCAGGCCATCAGAAGAGGACATCAAAAGACAGAGCACCAGGAGCACAATCGTTGCAGCCTAGACTGAGATACCAAAGCCAAATGAACAAGATATACAACGAGCAGAATAGAATCGAGCAACAGACAATAAAAAAGAAACACCATCCACCAATACACTAATAATAGATACATGCAGTAGAGAAATCAGGCCAACCATATAAAATTTATGCTAATGTCCTATTTAATTTATCATAGAATAAAATAATATAGAAAAAGTAACTATAGCACATAAGTGGCAATCATATAAACACCAACACTACATGCAATCAACCAAGTGACAGTTTAATTATAGTAGTGTGTAAGTTGCAATCAACCACTTTCCAAATATCAGGGGGGGAAAAGCTTAACAAACACCTAAGACATTATAAGCTTAGATTAATAACTGAAACAATTTTATGAGCAAGAATATCAACAAAAATACAAGATAACTCAACCTCACTACGCAGAAACAAGTTATCTATCAGGCATTTTTATCAACAATGAACCAATTAGCAACCTTGAGTAAAAAGTATTATATGGACTTTTTAACATTTGGACCAGGTATGTGGGGATTATAAGTACGGTTTATTTGTCACTGATACTGCAGGGTACATAGAGTATCATATCATATCATGCAGACAATGTTTTTACAATATGTATGCCACAGTTTCATATATTTCATTAATTGGTTATTGCAACCTTGTAAATAAGAACTATTTGTATCTTATAATGCACGCATTTCTCTACTAATCAAAAAATCAATGAACCAATTAGCCAAAGAAACTTCAAACTAAGAAATTTTGCATATAAATCATAAAATTGAAATTTAATGCATCCCACAAAGTAAAGTAAAGTAAAGTAATGGATTATTAATTGTAGAGTACAAGTTCGAAATGGAGAAAGTATATCCTTAGCTTGTAGAGCAAAAAAGTTCAAGGTGACATTAAACACCCTTATCCTTATTCTTACTATTTGGCGCCACAGGTTCATAGATAACCTTTTCCTGAGCAATTCGCCTCATATAATTTCTTACATATACCTGGGTTGATAGCCTCATAGTTGTGTTGATGTTTGCTAGCTGCCTTCACGACTGCCTCAAATCTACACTGACCAAAGTCTCTAGCTGGATATTATTGCCCATTAAAAATAGTACTTTGCTCTGCCTGATTCCTGTAATATATTCAAGTAATGAGAAGGTATGAAATCTCTCAATTTGTTTCAAGATTACGGAATTTTAATTTGCAGGGGTTTTTACAATCTTGTAATGCGGCGACATAAAGATCTTCAGCTGTCAAGTCAATGTAATTGATGAATCTTCAGCCAAACGTAGCACCAATGGCCATAATATACTTACATATTTAATATGTTCTCATTAAATGTATAAAATCTAGTAGTGTTACATATGCAGAACTTACTCAAACCCCTTTTTTATGATGCCAAACCCAATTCCATATTAAAGAGAACACTAGAACTCAGGTATCTTGCATAAATGGTTTAACATCAACACAACCTCTAATTCAGGTAGCATTGATTTTTTACTTAAGGCTCGTGACATATCCAAATAATTCCAAACAAATTGAGGGGAAAAAATGGAAACCTGTTTTAGCTTAGTTGAAACAGGGATGAGAAATGTGAATTTCAGAACACGGTTAAAAACATAGTGACAATAGGGAAATAGATTCCCCACACAAGAATTGGGCATTACTGTCATCTTCTAGAACCAAAAGGCAAAGATATTAAATTTATAATTATAACTGGTGAAGTCACCAAATATTTGGAATCATTACTATATTTATTAAACATGACTTCCATTTTCCCAGGTAACAAAATCATCAATAAGAAATAAGTAGGGTTTGAGATTATACCCATAAGAGAAATAGGGAGGCAGGGAAGCAGCAGCAACAACAACCATAAGACAGATAACACAACAACAATATCAACGGAATAGCAGCAGGAGCAGCTCCGGCAGAGCCACGAGGGGTGGCCCTCCGTGAGTCTAGCGGAGGAGAGGAGAGGTAGAGGAGTGAAGCAGGGGAGATGAGTCGAGGAGAGGAACAAGAACACAACGATCAACACCGATCAACCTCCAACAAAATACGACAACGGCGATGGAACACCATCGCACCGGCAACCCAAAGGGATAGCGCACCCACAAGAGGAGAGAGAAATTCAATTAGTTAGGGTTTGGAATTTTAAATCATAATTTAATTCAATCAATTTATGGAAGGATTTAGATGGTTTACCAATTGAAGAGGGCGTCTAGATGAGGGTGGTTTAGCGGCCACCATCGGCGGCGGCATCACGAAGCTTGGACGAGATGGAAGAGGGACGAGATGGAGGAGAGACGAGAGAGGGGAACAGCAGCAGAACCAACGCAACAACAACGAACCAGTGTCGCCGATGAGAGGGAAACGACTGGCGGGGTGGCGACGCAAGGAGCAGGAAGGAGGGAGAGGCGAGGTGATGTGTGTAGTGCGCAAGTGAAGGAAAGGAATCAGTTTCTGTACAAGTTGACTTCTCTTAAACAATTGTTTTTATGACTCATCAAGAGGAAACGAGAAAAGAATTAGGCTTCGGTGATCAACAGGAACAAATTATAGAAAAAAGTCAACTACATACACTTGAATAATTTATTTAACATTTAAAATAACTCTTTTGTAATTCGATTTAATAAATCAAATATTTTCACTAGTTCAATTGATAAAATATGAATCATAATTTACAATTTCACGTTCAAATAAAACAAAATAATTCAAAATAATAAAAATCTAAATTCTTTAATACTCCGTAGAATATATTTCTAAAATTCCGGCTCGTTGTAATAATCGGGAATTAATCTTTAAACTGTTTTAATAGATATTAATAAACTTAATCCAATCATTAATAAAATCTTAAATTACAGACTCAAAATTGTTTCAAAATAATTTTAAGAGTGAGTTTAAGAAAAATAATTATACTTAATAGCAGACTAAGAGCTGCTTAAAATCTAGGCTAATACATTAATAGTCACCGCTACATTTCTCAGCCAAAGGAAGGCTTTAAGCACACAATTACTTAGAGATTCTGCTAATCGATATACCAAAGAACGCATATATAGGATGCTCCAATTCAAAAAATACATCAAGTTCACACTCTTGAGTTGCACCAATCTAAGTCTCTATTGGATAAATATAAATATGCAACTTGAGAAACCAAGTGTTATTATCTCACTCTAAGCATCTTCTGCAAACCACTTAGTTGAGCGATCCTTATCTCCAGCAAGAAATATACCTGATTCCTACAGTGTAATAGAGTAAGCATTTGTACTGGTCATATAGATGACAAATAAATAAATAGCTGAATTTGGTACTTGCGCTTCTCAATTCCGTAACAATATAATTGCATAAGTAGATAATAGAATCAAAGTTTTCAAACGGTTTGCATAAACCTAATTAAGCAAATAAGACAAAATGGAGGCTTAAATGCCTCAATATTTTGTCATCTACCAAAATTGGTAGCATAACAACAAATGAGGACCTTCAAAACCTCAATTATTTTCAACATATTCAAAGCATGAACACAATCAATCAAGCATACACAATCATTTTCCATAAGAAATTCACCGGTCGATTTAGTAGAGACAACAAAAGTTATCGTATTCAAATAAAAAATGAAATTAATCAAGTTTAACCACAAATTACAGAGAACACTGCAAAACTGGAAAATCCTTGTCAAATTTTCACAAAATTATACAACCATGCCGAAATTAGGGTTTCATAACATAGAAACAAAAAAATCAAAATGAACCAAAATCAATTTAGTCGAAATAACAAAAATAACAAAACCCAATTTATTTTAATAAATCATAGTTATTGAAGTTCAAAACAAGAAAAAGTGAAAAATAAACAAAAATGATGAGAAAAATTACCCACTATTGCTGAGAATGATTACGACGATGAGTTGTAATTTATGATATAAATTAATCGAAGAATTTGAGATATTTTATTTGTATTTTCTAGATGAGGGCATAGAGTAGTAGAAAACCAGCTGCGAGGGAGAAGAGATTAGATCTGGGCGCACCACAAACAGCGAGGGAGAAGAGAGACACCAGCGAGAAATCCAGGCGATATCAATGAAGAATGGACATTTCAGGAGCATCAATGGGGTGGACATCATCGTGATTGAATATGAGGTGATTGATTTTCCGTTTGGATTTCTTGGTTGATCTTGAAACAAGTTGTTAGAATTACGTTTTTAGGCATAGCCCACAATATATTTAGTGTGAAACAGGTTCATTTAAAGAACTAATGCTAATTTGGACATGATCCATTTTGATATGGACAAATTGGTTATGTGAATTGAAATACTTTGTTTTTTTTTTTGGGTGAAAGAGAGGGGAAGACCCCTAAAAAAGCAAACAAAACACACGGGAAAGAAAACGAACTAAGGCAAAACGAAAACAACAAACAAAAAGAAGCAAAAACAAACTACACTACTAGCCGTGCCCCGCAGCGAGACTTAATCCCTATGAACCGAAACCAATCGAGCCCGGGTGTTTATATTTTTTTAATTTTTATTATTTTGTTAGTGTTTATATTTTGGAATACTTTGTTAGTGTTTATATTTTGAAATACTTTGTTAGTGTTTATATCGAGCCCTATGAATTGAAATACTTTGTTAGGGTTTATATTTTTATTTATTTTTATTATTATGGCTTGAACAACACTCACATCACAATTGCACCATCACTACTAAAAACAACAACAACAACAATAATAACAGTAATAACAATAATTCGTGTACTTTTTAGATTTTAGTTACCTATAAATTTGCAACAAGTTCAATTAATTCCTATAAATTTCAATCATGTTCAATCAATTCCTAATAGTTTCAATTATGTTCAGTCAATTCCAATCAAATAAGTTGCATTCAAATTAGTTTATGTGTTATTATGTGAACATAAGAACACATTCATATTCAAACAAAATAATTTTTGTTTACTCAGAAAAATATGTTATTAGATTATTTTATGGTAATTTATATAACTATACAACCCGTGTACCGCATAAGCATAAAATTAGTTATAAAATATAAACTTATAATAATAACAAACCCATATTTAAGGGTATAAGGTTAATTTTTGTAGTCATTTTAAATAAAAGGCAAATTTGCCAAAAAGGACCTTTTATAACTCAAATTTTGCGAGAAAGGACCTTATATAATTTTTTTTGTGAGAACACACCTTAAAGTAATTTTTTTTGCGAGAAAGGACCTAAGGAAAGTTTTCGGCATTGACTGAGCTTTTCCGGCCATTGACTTGCACGTGAGCAGCACGTGTGGCTTACGTTGGCTAAAGACATTGATTTTCCCGAGTCTTGAATTTTCAAACTTGATTTTATTTCGATTTTTTTTTTCCAACTTTAGGTTTTAAAGTTTGAATTTTGGAGGAAAATTGGGTGTGATTAGCAATATAAAGTCACACGTGCTTCTCACGTGCAAGTCAATGGCCGAAAAAGCTCAGTCAATGCCGAAAATTTACTTTTGGTTGTCTTTCGCAAAAAAAAAGTTACATTAAGGTGTAATTTCACAAAATAAAATTATGTAAGGTCCTTTCTCGCAAAAAAAATTACATTAAGGTGTAATTTCGCAAAAAAAATTATATAAGGTCCTTTCTCACAAAATTTGGGTTATAAAAGGTCCTTTTTAACAAATTTCCCTAAATAAAAATTAAGTGGATTTTTTTTCCGTAAAAGTACAAAATTCAATTAGGCGGTAAATAGATCTCAAGAGCCCGCTAGTAGTCCCGCTAGAATTTCATTATCCTACCTTTTCCAATTTCATTATACCGCCACAAATCATTCAGTAACCGTCTGTTTAACCAAGGGGGCTTTCAATAAAAAACCTAATCTTCATTTCATTCCAAATTCTTGGGAAGAATCTAATAGAGGGGTTCTCTTATAAGTGAAACCCACAATTCTGTTCTTAATATGAACTTGCAATTGGGGAGCACAAAAAATATGGAGTCTTTTGCTACAGCTGCAGATCACAGGTAACTACTATCCACCTCACTTCTTGCTTCAATTTGGGTTTTTTAATCAATTATTTTGTTGTAATCAATCAATTATAACTGCAATTGAATTCAATAGTAAATTGTTTGCAAATTTTAGATGTGTATTGCCGATTTTTCTTATTTTATTACGAATTTGGGATGATTATTTTGCAAGTTAGCATTTTAGAATGTTGGTCTTGTTATTAAGAACTGGAGCTGATTCTTTTTTTCATCTTATTTTGGGTACTGGAAATTGAAAGTTTTTGAAATATAAAGTTGCGTTATCTTTCTTTGTTTAAACTGTGCATCAATCTCACATGATGGATCTTTGGTTTCTGGTGGATTTAAGCTTGGTCTTATGATTTGTTCCTAGAAATTCCATATACTTCGTTTTAGGGTCATTCTGGGCCTGTTTAGTCAGCGTCGTTCAGCCCTCTTGGGGACTTCATCCTCTCTTCTTCAACAAATTCAACTGGTTTGTTCCTGATAATGTCATACATTCATCTGCATCATTCTTTCTTCAGCAGATTCAACTGATTAGATGTTGCATTTGCCCCATTTTCTCTTAACTTCAATTTATGAGCTGCACTGCGGCTTTTATGAGCTTTTAGAAGCCCAATTCTGTGATAGTTGTTACTATTATGGTAGTCCGAACACTGTGAATCATTCTTTTGAGTGGTATATAAATTTCGCTTCGCGTTTTGAAGTACAAATTTACCGAGACCAGGAAAATAACAACTTTTTGGAAATTAATTCCCGGTAACTCGGTTGAAGATTTAGGTGCACATAACTGCCTCCATTGTAAATCTCTAGTTTTGAATATCAGATCTTCTGGTCTTTGTGTTTTATGTTATCACGGGGCTCTCTTGAAGATTCATGGCTTTAATAAAGTGTGTTCTGTTGCAGTGCTTATGACCTCATTGTCCACCCTGACCTTCATGGTGGATATCTTTCTTTCACTTCACAGGTACTTTAATGATTCTCTTTCTTCTGGTCAGTAAAAGAATGTTCTTCATCCCGCTTAGATGTTTCCTTCAGTAGATCAACTTCAATACTGAAAACAAATTCATGTTTCCACATTTGAAACTTGTAGTATAGTACCTGTGCGATGTAACATAGTATTATACCAAAAATTTCCTTAATAGACTGATATTGAAGTTACTCTTAAACAGATGTTTTGTTACCTGTCATGTTTATGTTTCCATTTAAGTGGTTTTTTTTTCTTCCATTTTTTGTATATTTATATCCAGTTATTGATTACTAATCATCCAATTTGAAGCAAGTTTTCAGACCAGCAAAAACAGGTTACGAATGGCTTTTTATTTGGTTTACCATGTCAGCCACCAGTTCAATAAACCAGCTACATAAATCCCACCTGACTCATGTTGCTCCACAATAAGCCTCAACAATGATCAAGAGATCAACATAATTTAAATTTAGCAATCTCTTGACATGATTAAAATAAAATCCATGTACTGAATCATGCCGAAATGTCCACCAGAGAAAATGCTGATAGAGTGTTAGTACGTGTCAGTTGAAAGACAAGATTTTTTAGCATTAAGCACTTATGTTTTTCCTTTCTTATCGGTCTTTAGTTGAATCTCTCTGACACGTCCTTTAATCTCTTTAATTTCTTTTTTCAGTAAAAGACAATATACAAGGTACATTGTCTCGATTAGGAGATGTACCTAGTTCATCAGATGCATTACATCAACAGAGCTTTAAATGGTGGATTCAGATTGCCATTTGCATAATTTTTATCCTTAACGGGGAGTCCATAGCTTTTCTACTTGGAAGATTTTATTACAACAAGGGAGTCATTTTATTTTGGATAATGGAAATCGAAAGTCGTTGAAATTACGATGAGGATATTACAATATTCGTATTAGCTGCTATTTCTTTTATATATTATAGTGTATTGTTTCCCTATTTATGTAACTTCAGTTAGAGATATTAGGAATGAGATAAATCAATTTATCCAACTTGAGTGTGATCCCCCAGAGCATATCATTGATGAGATGAGCATATTAGATATTATGAAATTTCTTAGTGTGCTATGATGTGCGCTTCTTTGTGTTTTTGTGTGTGTAGTTGTGTACCCTCAGGTACTGTTATTAGTTGTGGACTTTAAACTTGTTAGGCTACTTGTTAATGAATTCTGTAATAAAAATTTAATGAGTTAGTCCTTTGCATAGAATTCTGTTGCAATATTTTTTTTCCTTATTAATTTCATTTTCACCAGAATGCTATTGTACATGTTGACTCTGACTTCTTCTGAGTGACATTACTGTCATGGGTTATCTTAGGGATTAAACACTGTGGGTCTCTAGAGTTATGATGACATGTAAATGTCACTCCATAACTGTGATTAGATGGAGTCATATGGATTTGAGGTAATAATTTGTAATGGTTGCCACCTTGACTTCTGACTCAAACCTTCTTAGTGAATATTGTTTGTTGTTTTCTGTTATTTTGGAGTTGTCATTTCATTAAGCCGTATGTCTTATTTTTCAAACATAGTCTGCTGCTCGATCTTTGAAACTTAGTGGAAATATTTAGACGAATTTAAGGATCTGCTAGCCACCTGATTGCCCAAAGTTTCTTCCAGACACTGACTACTACTTGTTGTTGTTCAATTTCTCAAAGTCTATCAGAGCTTTAGGAGTATCAAATTGCAAAACTGTGAGATATAGTTGGACCATTTTAGAGCAGGCTTGGACATTTTGCCTTCAATTCTTTCTGGTATTTACTATTCTATTCTTGATCATCTCTATATTATGATGCATTGAAGTATAATACGATTTGAAATTTGTTTTCAGGAACTCTTAGTTTACTAGGAGACGAGCAACGTAAATCCTATGTTCTCTCAGAGTGCAAATTAATAAAAATTATTGATGTACTCTTACAGAAAGTGTATCACTCTAAAAAGTGTAACTTTCCCTTTTAATTGGTTTGCAGAATGCTGATAACCGAAGCCTAGTAGATCTGAAACAAAAATTCTTGATGAGTCTGCATACAAGTCGAAGATCTGTAAGCTCACTGAAATTAATAAATCTTCAGTGTCGGTCACTAAGAATTCCTGATATTATATCATCTATGAGGGTAGGTCTTTGGTGTTCTTTCCATATGGTATCCTTTTCTAGTGCTAATGTCTGGATTAATCTTGTTTGGACAATATTGGTCATTTGTTACTATTCTTTGGACTTAATGTCTAAGGGCTTCTTGTCTGCTATTAGCAGTTACTTCTGCTTCTGTTTGTATCTGGTTGCTTTGTGTTGGAGTTTTCACATTGTTTCAACGAAAAACACTTGCAATGGAAAATTAATTAGCTGTTTATGAGTTGGCCCTAGTTTTAGATAATAGATGCTAGTTTTGTTTATGAGATGGCCCTAGTTGCAAGCTTTGACATGACGCTAGATTTTGATTTACTGTTTATTGGTTCTGCTTAGATGGAGCTGCCTCACTGGACTGAGATTGTCAAGACTAGTAAACTCAAGGAACTCGCTCCATAGGATCCTGACTGGTATTACACCAGAGCTGTAGGTGCAAATTTTTCCCTGGAAGCTTCATTTGCTTGTCCACTTTAGTAATCAACTTTGTTGATCTATGGTTCCTTTCTGTTTCAACTTTGCATATTTTCGTCAAGCGAACGTAGATTTGTAAAATATGAAAATGCCTAACCTCACTGTTACTTGTTATAGCCGGAAAAGGCTGGGATATCTGTCTTATTTTTAGTGTGATAATTTTGTTGATCACTGTTACTTGTTCATTTCTACGAAAGAGATGGCATTATACTGATGAATTTACATATTTTTATTGTGTTTATTTGTGAATGGATATCTTAGTGAAGAAAACAAGAGGAGATAGTGATTAGATGGATATTGTTGTATTTAGATTCTGACACATAATCCTTTTGTAAAGATTAGGTGACTTACGGGTTGATTAGCACGAAACCACAGTTCACTATGGTAACATTAAGAAGAAAATCTTGTATGACTTTACCCTTATGTCATATGGTTTTCCGTTCAAAAGTGAGTATCATTTTCTGGCATCAACTGATTGCATGCACTAGAGATTTCCTGTTTTTTGAGAATTATATAGCAATTAAACATGACCCATGAGATTTTCTCAGTACTAGATCTACTAAACATAAAATCTTCTCTCCCTGGTGCATCAGTATAGTTTTATTTTCTGTTCCACTATGCCACAAAACTATTTTTTTCCATGGAAGCTTCATCATTAGTTTCTTTCTAGTAAACCAGATGATGACTTGACTTGAGAGTTTTTGTGTTCTAAGATTACAAATAAACTTCAATTACATTATGCGCTTTTTGTGTTGCAACTTGCAAGCGATTTTGTGCTAGATTTTTTCCCTTGCATTCTGGAAGTTTCAAAGATTTGTTTTACAATTAATTGAGTGGGGTTGTTTTATATAATGCTTCTTGTAACTATTTAACTGCTTGCCTGCTTGTATACTGCAAAGCAGATTGATCGTTTCTTAGATATACCTCTACACGACCACTGCACGACCAACTCTAACGGTCCAAGGCAGACCTTAGTGAGAATAAGTAATCAACTTCGCCAAATTAACCTGGTTTGACCGAGCACCATCTCAAAGTTCTGACTGCAACCCCAATCCAACAGAACCAGCTGCACCCAATGTGTGAACTGAGGCAACACTGTCGCAAGCGTACAAGCAATAAGCAACCTGTAAAGTTTACACCACCCTGCCTGCATCCTCGGATAAAATACCCAAGACCAGCTATGTGAAAAATGGCTCATCCAAAGGGTTAAAATGTAAGTCTTGGAAGTTTATCTAAATTTTCAACTATCCTACTTTGATCTATCAACATTTGTTATGTTTTTGGTTTAATTATGCTCATATGCAAAGGTTAATGAAAGTAATTATTGAAATTAGTTTCCTCAAACTTCGATTCTGAGTTATGATAACACAAGCTAATGGGAAATTTGTAGTTAATCTGGTAGACATAAGGTAAAGCTATCCACTGTGATTCTGTCAAAGTTTCGATTTTGTTTGGTCGTATTTGAAGTTTTAGTGTTAGGTTTTGATCTTGGACATTGTTGAGATTGTTTGTTGGTAATACAAGAGTGAACCTATTTTCTCTAAGGCCACATCCTTAATTAATGTGTAAAAAGACAATCGACATATGCTGCAAGCCATATATAAAGTGGTTTAATCTGTATGTATAATACAGACCTAGGCATTAGCGTAACTTGGAGGGAGTTGTTATAGGCCAGGAGAATTGAAGTTGAGTCTGGAGATTTAATACGAAACACTGCTGTTTGGTTTAATC
Source organism: Spinacia oleracea (assembly GCF_020520425.1). Classification (NCBI taxonomy): domain Eukaryota; kingdom Viridiplantae; phylum Streptophyta; class Magnoliopsida; order Caryophyllales; family Amaranthaceae; genus Spinacia; species Spinacia oleracea. The sequence goes on along the minus strand of NC_079492.1, from coordinate 63,680,737 downwards.
TGCGATGTTTGTTCTGCTGTTGTATGTTCTCTTCAGCTGGCTTGGGTGTGTCTGATCTGATCCTGAGTTACAGAACTAGGCTGACATGGTTGTGTTGTGCTGCTTCTGGTGCTCTATTGTTGTTCTGATGTCCTTTTGGTACTGCTGTTTTGTTTGTTCAGCTCTGGTCTGCTCCTGCGTGCACTTTGTTGTTTTGCACATTATTGTTGGCACATTGCTGTTGTTAAAGCCTGATGGTGGTCGTGTATCCGAACATCATATAGCATGTGGTGCAATCAGTTTGTACAAAGCTATTTTAGACCAATGTTTTGTTTTGGTTAATAAAAGTTTATTTATTTATCAAAAAAATGAGCTTATAGATGATCGGCCTTGTAATGTACAAATGATACGCAAAATTATTTGCAGTTTCACACATTAATATGTCACTACACTTTGTTTTTTTCCCCTTAAAACTGTCATGACACTATACCAATAAAAAGAGTCTATTAGCTCAATTGGCAGAGCTTTGTGCAATTGCACAATGATGTAGGTTTGAATCCTACATAGGTGTAATACCCCGAATTTTTGAAAACTCGATTAATTATGATTAATTATTTTTTTAGTTTAAAATCGTTTTAAAATCCTGATTTCGAACTTTATTTTAATTAACGAAGTTTTATTGCGATTAAGTTTTAATATCGTTACACGATTTATTTTTCAGATTTTATAAATCTAATTTTTATTCGAGCATAAACTACATTTTTAAATCCTGTTTATTTCGAATTTTTAATAATTTCGGAACATCCTTATTTTATTCAAAAATTTAATTTACTTTGTGTTATCGATATTTCATAAAAATTATTTGAAAATCTGATTTTAAATAAACATTCCTAATTATATCAATTTCTAAATGTAGCAAAGAATTTTCAGAATTTTTCCTAACTAAGTGAAATTACTAAAATACCCCTAAAGAGCAAAATTCCAATTTTCTTCTCTTCCTTGCTCTTCACGTACAAGTGAGAAGGAAGCCATTCTTTCTTTCCCTTCTTCCCTTATTTCAGTCCACATCCATGCCTTGTTCCCCAAGGACATTTCAACTTCTCATTCACTCTACTTGTCATTATAATCAGCCCAATTCTTTCCAATTTTCTCAACCAAAAATCAGTTATCAAAATTGCAAGTTCCCCCCCCTTGTTTCCTTCCTGATCGAACCACAGTCACCACCAACAACCACAGCCACCATTAACCGCCCCACCTCCCGGCTTCGCTAGCCGACCACCACCGCCCTACCACCATTACTCGTCCCACCTACCTTCATCGCCGGCGAGAACCCGATCCAATCCCCCACTCAAACTCCCCTGCTTCCCAGTTTTCGCACCACCCAGCCACGAAACCACCACACCTCTGCCTCCCTCTTTCTTCGCCGCTGCCGCACCACCTTCTATACCCACCTCCGCCTCACAAGACCCGGCGAGCTGCTGCTGCGCCGCCCAGAATCGACCGGGAAACACCCCTCCCCTGTTTCTCTCCCCTGTTTTCGCTCCTGTTCATGCTTTTTCCCTTCCTTTCTCTCGTGTTCCGCCGCCGAGAACCACCACCGTTGCCACCTTGCGCGGTTCCTCGCAGCTGCGCCGCACAGACGAGTCACCACCTCTATTTCTCCTCCTCCCCTGTTCCTTCGTGCCCCTGCTTCGTTCGTGCCCTGCTCCCCTGCTTTTGTTTTCAATTACCCAGGAACAAAGTTCCACTCACTCCATTGGTCAGCCCATTACAAAGAGTTGGCCCAATTTATTTGAGTAAGTTGTACCCATCATCTATTTTTCAGAAATTTTCACTCATAATAAAAGCTGACGTTTTAGAAAAGAAAAAGAATGCCTTTAAATTATTGATTTTAAGAAAATAAGTTATTAGCTTCACTTAAAATTTTTAAAATAAAACTTAAATAATATTTCTTTGAAATCTATTTATAACATTATCGATTTTAAATTATTTATTATTTTATTACTAATTCAACAATTTAATACTTTGAAAGAAATCGGACTTGAAGCTCAGGAAGAACGATCCATCGAACAGGAAGTATAAACTACGGTTGAGGTAACATCTATTGCTAACACCCACGATCCCCTTATGAAATGTGTTTTATGGGATTATGAAATGTGTTTATAATGATATGTTTTTATTGAATTGTGGGATATGAAATGTATTTATGAAGTGTGTTTTATGAATGATGATATTTAAATATGTTTATGAATGATTTTGTAAGATGATGATTATGAGTTACGAATAAGATACGAAACATGATAAATAAAAGTGTAACCGGTTCTGGCAGTTAGTGGGGTTACTATTTCTAGGTCGTGCACGTACCGCCGTACCGCGGGACACCCAACAAGGGAGAGTGCTCCTTGAGGGTTACCGCAAGCTAAAAAAAAGAAACTATTTAGGTACGGGCGTATGTCCAACAAGGGAGAGTGCTCCTTGAGGACTATCGCAAGGTGGGAGACGTCCCGCAAGGCTAACTTGTCAGTTACCAAGTAAAAAGAAGGTTTTAAGAAAGATAATGGGAACTATCAAAGTTTCAAGTTATAAATGATGTTTTATTGCATTTATGAAAATGTTTTACTATGTTCTATTCTCCCTGATTGCAAAGTAAATAAAATGAATTGAAATGAGTTTACGCTGTTAGGGTAGTATGTTACTGGGCCTCGGCTCACGATGTTGCTTTTGTTTTAGGTACGAAGAAGATCATGGGATGCCTTAGAGTGAGGATGCAACCATCAAATTCACGATCGATGTTTAATAAAGATAACTATGTCATTAGTAATAAAGGGATGTATTAATTAAACTCTAAATTTGATCTCATGATTTGAGTTAGATTTTAATACTAATATTAACCAAATGATAAAAGTATTTATTATTAAAGTTTATTTAGTAATTTAAAAAGGTTATGTCGCCTTGTATTTTCCACGAGGGAAATACGGCAAGTGACGCTCCGACTAAATTAGGGTTTCCGCTGCTAATTAAAGATAATTAACCTAATTAATGGTGTTTAGAAGTCGGGGTGTTACAATAGGCTACTATTAATTTATAATATTATTCTCCTATTGGTTGATCGTTTACTTTAGTTTATTATACCCTTATTAATCCAAGAAAAAAATATCAGAAACCTAATTCTTGAAAAATAAGTCGAGAAATGAACATTAGAATATAAAAACCACGGTTACGAGCACAAAATATGGATAAAAAGCAAAAAACGAACAATAAAAATCAAAGACTTGACCTAAAATTTCTTTAATGCTAAAAAGTATTTTTTAGGGGCATCATACATTTCATTGATACTAAAAAAAAAGGTTTTATAGGCAAACATTATTTTATTAAAGCTAAAAAAAATAGTTTAGGACAATTAAAATTTCTCTGATGTTAAAATATATTTAAGAGGCAACCATTACTTCATTAATGCTAAAAAGTACTTTTTAGGGGTAACTTAAATTTCACTGATGCTAAAAAAAAAAGGTTTTTGAGGCAAACATTATTTTAATAATGCTAAAAAGTACTTTTTAGGGGCAACTAACATTTAACTGATGTTAAAAAGAAGTAATAGGGGCAACTATTATTTTCTGATCCTAAAAAGAATATTTTAGAGGCAATCATTATTTCATTAATGCTAAAAAGTACTTTTTAGGGGCAACAAAATTTTAATTGATGCTAAAAAAGAAGTTTTATAGGCAACTATTATTTTCTGATGTTAAAAAAAATGTTTTAGAGGCAACCATTATTTCGTTAATGCTAAAAAGTACTTTTTAGGGGCAACATAAATTTCATTAATGCTAAAAAAAAAGTTACAGAGGCAACAATTATTTTCTGATGCTAAAATAAATGTTTTAGAGGCCATCATTATTTCATTAATGCTAAAAAGTACCTTTTAGGGGCAACGTAAATTTCATTGACGCTAAAAAACAGTTTTAGAGGCAAATATTATTCCATAATGCTAAAAGATGCTTTTTAGGGGCAACTTAATTTCATTTGATGCTAAAGAAACTTTTTAGGGGCAACCATTATTTTATTAATGCTAAAATGTACTTTTAGGGGCGGGCTAAATTTCACCGACCCTAAAAATCACTTTTAGAGGCTACCATAATTAACTAATGCTAAAAGGCACTTTTAGAGGCCATAAAAAATGAATTGCCTCAAGGTGTTGCCTCTATATCTAAATTTTCTTGTAGTGACTGGTGTTGCGAGGGAGGTACGTTGGTGGAGTTGTTGGTGTAGGAGTGAGGTGGCAGGAGAGAGTAGTTGAGAGATGAAGGTGGTTGTAGGCCGGAGCAGGGGAGGGAGGATTGGTGTTGGTATGTTGATGCGACAGGCCTGTGATGTGGTGTAGGATTGGATATAGGGTGGTGTAGGTTAAGCTGTTTTCTCGACCATATTGTACAATTCCTTAGGCCCTTTCAATTGGTGCTCCAAAACCCGAGCACGTGCACCTACACAAAATAAAAAAGGAAAATAGGAGAGAAACAAGAATAGAAAAATAAAAATAATAATAAGTAAATAAAATAAATAATAATAATAATAATGACTAAATATAAAGAAAAGGAAATGGAAATGGAAATAGAAATAGAAATAAAAATGGAAAATTCATAACGAAAACTAAATAATTAAACTATAAAAATTATTGAAACGAAGAAAAAGAAATAAGTTAAGAAAATAAGACATAAAAACTAATAAAAATAGCCAATTATACTAAACTAAGTTATAAATAATTAAAACGGGAAATTAAGGAAAATAAAGATTAAAAACACAAAAAATATAATAAAACCGACTCAACTAATGCCTAAATTACTACCCTATGAGTGACATAAATTTCACTCATCAGTAGCCCACAAGGATACATTTGTCAGATTTTGGTTGAAGTTTGTCTGAAATTAATCGTTTGACGTATACTTCACAACCCCAAATCTTAAGAAAAGACACTTTTGGAGGCTTTCCCAACCATAACTCATATGGATTCTTTTCAACAACTTTAGACGGAGCTCTATTTATAGTGAGTGCATCTGTATTTAGTGCATGTCCCCAAAATTCTATTGGAAGTTCGGCCTGACCCATCATTGATCTAACCATGTCTAGCAAGGTTCTATTCCTCCGTTCCGACACACCGTTCCATTGAGGTGTTCCAGGAGGAGTCAATTCTGATAGAATTCCACATTCTTTCAGATGGTTATCAAATTCATAGCTCAGATATTCACCGCCTCTATCGGACCGCAGTGCCTTAATCTTCTTGCCTAATTGATTCTCTACTTCACTCTGAAATTCCTTGAATTTGTTAAAGGATTCAGACGTATGCTTCATTAGGTAGACATAACCATATCTACTAAAGTCATCAGTGAAAGTGATAAAGTAGCTGAAACCACCTCTAGCATTTGTACTCATTGGTCCACATACATTTGTATGGATTAAACCCAATAGTTCAGTTACTCTTTCTCCAACTTTAGAGAAAGGTTGTTTTGTCATTTTTCCAAGTAAACATGTTTCGCATTTACCATAATCCTCTAAGTCAAATGGTTCTAGAATTCCTTCCTTTTGAAGTCTTTCTATGCGTTTCAAGTTAATATGGCCTAATCGACAATGCCACAGATAGATGAGATCTGAATCATTCTTTTGGGCCTTTTTGGTATTTATGTTATAAACTTGTTTGTCGTGATCTAATAAATAAAGTCCATTGACTAATCTAGTAGATCCATAAAACATCTCTTTAAAATAAAACGAACAACTATTGTCTTTTATTAAAAAGGAAAATCCCTTAGCATCTAAGTAAGAAACAGAAATGATGTTTTTAGTAAGACTTGGAACATGGAAACAATCTTCCAGTTCCAAAACTATCCCAGAGGGCAACGACAAATAATAAGTTCCTATAGCTAATGCAGCAATCCGTGCTCCATTTCCCACTCGTAGGCCGACTTCACCCTTGCTTAACCTTCTACTTCTTCTTAGTCCCTGCGAATTGGAACATAAGTGTGAGCCACAACCTGTATCTGATACCCAAGAAGTTGAATTAGCAAGTATACAGTCTATAACGAAAATACCTGAAGATGGAACGACTGTTCCGTTCTTCTGATCTTCCTTAAGCTTCAAGCAATATCTCTTCCAATGCCCCTTCTTCTTACAGTAGAAGCATTCAGATTCAGAAGTGGTTTGGCTCACCTTCTTCTTTTCAGACTTGGTGCCGCCAGGTTGCTTAGTCGGGCTGGCCTTGTTGCCACCTTTCTTAGCATTCCTCTTCTTGCCAGATTTCTTGAACTTGCCCCTGAAGGAAATGATGCCCTTGGTCCAAGTATGCATATAATGTTAAATCTAATAAATGCGGTTTAGTGTTAATTAACAAGTCAATAAATTCAGTGAGATCAAGTGAGCTGAATGCCTAGCTAGAGGCCGCTTCAGTTCAAGTGGAATTAATGATATTAATCCACATCTTACTCTTGACTGAACCCGTAGGGTCACACAAATAGCACGTAAACGGATCAAGTATTTAATGGCATTAAATACTCCATCTATGGATATTCGGAATCGATGGATCTTGGTTTCAGTGGGAGCTAAGATCGTCAAAGGCAAGTAAATGAATACTCCGGAAACGATGATATTGCCGGAAACGGAAATATGGATCGTATCGGAAATATAAATATTATCCAAGTCGTAGATGTTGCCGGAAACGGAAACATGGTACGAATCGGAAATATAACCGGAAACGGAAATATTGTCAGAATCGGAAATATTATCGAAATCGGAAAATAATTCCGGAAACGGAAATATTAAATATTTGTTCGAAACGGAAATTTATTCCGGAATCGGAAATATTAAATATTGTTCGTATCGGAAATAAATTCCGGAATCGGGAATTTAATCAGAAGCGTATCGTACGAATTAGCATCGGACGAGGCTTGCCAGACGAAGGCCCAGCACGAAGCTGGGCCATCGCACAGCAAACCACATGCATCAATTACACACATCCAATCCCCGCCAGGCCCAGCGCAAGGCCAGGCCCAACAAGGCCTTGGCGCGCGCGGAGCAATATGGGCTGCGACATTTGGGCTGCGAGCGAGTGCAACTCGCGTGGGCCGCAAGGCTTGCGCGGGTGGTGCTCGTGTTCGTGCTCGTGTACAGTTGTGTGCAATACAAATCCTAAAGCTATTAGAATTTGTTCCATGATTAAATCCTAATCCTAGTAGATAGATTTTATTTAATAAGAGTCCTAACAGGATTCTAATTAAACTAAATTGGTATTCTAATAGGATTCTAAGTCCTTTTCTATAACTCTATAAAGATGTGCCTAGGGTCACAAATTTATTGACGTAAGATTCAAGTATTCAAAGGTAAGATTATCAAGCAAAAATCAGCCACAAACACTTGCCCTATTAGCCGAAATTTATAGTACCTTAAGGGCGATTCTAGTTGGTCAAGCTTAAGGCGGATCCGGACGTGCTGTGGACTATCTACGGAGGGACGACACTTAGAGTCCTAAAGACTTGTTCTTGTTTGGTTCGGGCGCAGCTAGGGAGGGCACGCTACAAAGTGTATGCATCTGAATTATGCTAAATGATTATGTGTAAATAATATGTTTCCTGGCATTAAGGTTTTCCGCATGATTTATGTTTTGTCATATGTATCATAACCCAACAGTGGTATCACGAGCCTCTTATTATTTTCATAAAGTCTTCGAGGCGAACAACAAACATAAAACGGAGATTCCGGAGGCTTTTTGAAGTTCTTTAGAAAATCCGAACACTTATTTTTTGAGGACTTTTGAAATGGCTTTAAAGAATAGACATCTCTTAGAAGACTTTACAAGTGCTTCAAGGAGAACAGAATATTCAAAGGACTTTCAAATGGCTATTGATATTCTATTGTTTGATGTTCTATACCCAAGTAGGCATAGAGATCAAATCACTGAAACTATGAGATTCTTCTATTAGATAGTAAAGAAACCTACAACTTGCAGTCAAACTATTATCATGTAGATTAATGAGTTTGTGACCTGTAAGAAAGCTATGACGAAACCCAGATTCCCTAAAATGGTTAGAGGCCATATATAGACTCAAATGTTTTAAATGGTTAGAGGCCATAAAACATACTAAATGTTTTGATGACAAAATTGAAATTTTGTTGATTTGCAAGAATAGTTTCACACCTATTGGTTGCAAGTTTGTTTTAAGGATAAAAACCATCAAACATGGAATTGTGTTCACACACAAAGCTAGATTAGTTGCTAAAGGTTACAAGCAAATTCACGGCGTGGATTGTGTTGAAGCCTCATGCAAAATCGTAATTCTTAAGTCTATAATTCAAGCAATGATTGCATATTGGTACATATGGCAATTGGATGACAAAACGTATTCATCAATCAAATGTTGGAAGAAAACTATGTACATGGCATGTCATAGGATTTGTGGATCCAAATAATGCTTGAAATGAATGCTAGCTTATGAAATCTAAGTACAGATTTAAGCAAGCAATTGGGAATTAAAACTGTATTTTAGTTAAGCTAATAAGTATTTTAGTTTCATAAAATATACATCATTCTTATAGATATATAAGAAGTTTAGTGGGAGTACGTAAAACTTAATTGGTCCTATGTGTATCACACACATATCTCTCTATTGTGAAATAACATTCAAATGCTAATGACTTAGATTTGAAAATTATTCATCAATGACGGACCAAGGCGAAACTTAGTGCATACTGGGTATTAAGATCCATTCACAAAGATATTATAACATTGTTCTGGATTAAGTAATGGCATTTACTAAATCAAACACGAAAGACTCCATTGGAGATATTCGACCCATATGAATAAATCTAAGTAAAAGATGTTTTTAACTATGTATAAGCATTTACTAAGTTAAACATCAAAGGATCTAAGTAAGATTCTTAACCTATATTATATGTCAAAGAATTTAGCTGTATTTAGTATCTACTGAAACTATATGAGCTAAAGTTACATGAATAGAATTCAATTGGGAATTATTCTGCAAAAGAATTTATCATGTATGATATAATATGAGGATCACCAAAAACGTATCGTATGGCTTTAGGCATGACGAACATATACCAATCTCTATTGATCTAAGTGAAGATCAACTTGAAGGAAATAATGCCCTTGGTCCAAGTATGCATTCAATGTTAAGTCTAATAAATGCGGTTCAGTATTAATTAACAAGTTAATAATTCAGTGAGATCAAGTGAGCTGAATGCCTGGCTAGAGGCCGCTTCAGTTCAAGTGGAATTAATGATATTAATCCACAGTTTACTCTTGACTGAACCCGTAGGGTCACACAAATAGTACGTAAACGGATCAAGTATTTAATGGCATTAAATACTCCATCTATGGATATTCGGAATCGACGGATCTTGGTTCCAGTGGGAGCTGAGATCGTCAAAGGCAAGCAAATGAATACTCCGGAAACGATGATATTGCCGGAAACGGAAATATGGATCGTATCGGAAATATAAGTATTATCCAAGTCGTAGATGTTGCCGGAAACGGAAACATGGTACGTATCGGAAAATATTATCGGAAATAGAAATATTGCAGGAATCTGAAATATTGCCGGAAACGGAAATATTGTCTGAATCGGAAATATTATCGGAATCGGAAAATAATTCCGGAAACGGAAATATTAAATATTTGTTCGAAACGGAAATTAATTCCGGAATCGGAAATATTAAATATTGTTCGTATCGGAAATGAATTCCGGAATCGAGAATTTAATCGGAAGCGCATCGTACGAATTAGCATCGGACGAGGCCTGCCAGACGAAGGCCCAGCACAAAGCCGGGGCCATCGCCCAGCAAGCCAAGCGCAACAACCACACGCCAAGCATGCGACCAGGCCCAGCGCAAAAGCCAGGCCCAGCTGAAGCTTGGGCGCGCGCGCGGGGCTGCGACGAGTGGGCTGGCGCTGTGCGTGGGCCGCAAGGCCTGCGTGCGGTGCTAGCGTATTACTCGAAGTGTGTTACTCGAATCCTAAAGCGTATAGAATTCGTTTAATGATTAAATTCCTAATCCTAAAAGATAAATTAATTAAATAAGAGTTCCACTAGGATTCTAATTTAATTAATTCGTATCGTAGTAGGATTCCAATTCTCTTTCCATACCCCTATAAATATGTGGCTTGGGTTCACAATTTATAACGAGTTTTCAAGTATTCAAAGTGATTTTTTGAGAGAAAAATTCAGTCACATACCTTGCCTAAAAGTGCCGAAATTATTAGTACCTTAAGGGCGATTCTAGTTGGTCAATCTTAAGGCGGATCCGGACGTGCTGTGGACTATCTACGGAGGGACGACACTTGGAGTCCTAAAGACTTGTTCTTGTTCGGTTCGGGCGCAGCTAGGGAAGGCACGCAACAAAGAGTATGCATCTAAACTATGCTAAATGATTATGTGTAAATAATATGTTTTCCTGGCTTAATGGTTTTTCCGCATGATTTATGAATTGTCATATGTATCATAACCTAACAGTGGTATCACGAGCCTCTTATTATTTTCATAATCTAAATTGCATAAACATGATTAAATATTACAAATTTGCAAGAATTAAAAGGGGTGATTAATTTTCGTAATTGTTAATTAATTGCAAATTGCGTTTATTTAATTATACGTACGCAGTTTTTCGGCAGTTTCTTCGTTACTCATCCAAATCGAGTGATTTTTGTGTCAATTCCGCATGTAAAAGGCATTCTAAAATTTTGACAAAAGTAATATTTTTCTGCCGAACCCAGAATTCTCAAATTCGAAGCCTAACTATGACTTTTCGGAGGTTTTAGTTTTTCGAATGCAAAATTTCGTAAATTTAAGATGTTAAATTAAATATTTGCGATTCTTGTTGATAAATCTTGAATTTTTGATTGACCTACTGTATATGTTTAACAAGTTTAAATGCCTAGCCTTGTTAATTATGCAATCTAATTTGTAATTATGATTAATTTGTTGAAAATTAGAATAATTTAGAATTAATTTCATTTTCATAATTAATTATAATTTAATTAGATACCTATGATTAAAAACCATTATAAAAATTGTAAATTTATGATAAATTTTAAATTTTGATGACCTAGACTTGAATCCATGTTAATCGGAAATCAATTGAATAATAAATTTTCGATTTTTCGCCCTAAAATTATGAAATTAATATTATTTATTAATTTGTTATTAATTTTAAATATAAATTTTTTAAAATTTATGCGATTCGTTCATATAACTTGCACGCACAAAGCAATGGACGCTACGTGTCACGCTTAAGGGGTGTTGTATAGTGCGGGCATGTGACGACGAGCAAGGGAGCTCGTCGCCCATGCGGCACGAATGCAATGAGCAAGGCCATGGTGCACGAGCACAAGGCAGCAGCCCTGCCTTGTGTCGTGGGCTATGAGCAATGGACGAATGGGCATGGGCGAAGGCAAGGCACGGTAGTCGCGTGTGGGCAGCAAGCGAGCTGCGCCACAGCGCGCACTGCCTCGCGCGCAGCGAGCGCAAGCTCGCGTGCCACGAGTGCTCCGCCCAGCGTCGATGCCTCGCATAGCGAGCGATGGCCCGCAGCATCGAGCGCTGGCAAGCGCGCGCAGCGAGCGCTGGCGAGCGCGCACAGCGAGCGCTGGCGAGCGCGCACAGCGAGCGATGGATCGCGTGCATCAAGCGCTGGCGCGCGCGCAGCGAGTACCAACTCGCATGAGGCCTTGCGAAGGAAAGTAGCAGCAGCGATGCGACGCAGCGCATGGGCTGCGCGCACATGGCCAGCGATGGCTATGTGCGTGTGGCCCATGGGCGTACGTTGCGTAGGGTGTTTGCGTTACGATTAGATCGTTTTGAAATTTTAATTTGAAATTTTCAGTTTACGTAATTTTAATTAATTTTAAAATTAATAATTTGAATTATTTTCTTGGATTTTAATTTTGAATATTGTAATTATAATAAATTTTATTTATTCTAATTATTTTACTAAAATTAAAATCATGAATTAATTTAAATACGACTGAAATTAAATTAAACTTTTTGGATTCAATTATAAATTTATATGAGCTTTAAATTTTAATTAAATTTGTATGTTTCCGGTTAGACTAGAAATACATTATTATGTTTAAAATTAGTAAAGCATATGAATTTATTGGTTTAAGTGGGAGCCCTTTTAGTCATAAACTCTTGATTAGGTCTACAAATTCTTAAGGTTAAAACAACTTGATTAGAATTAATAAGGACTGAATAATTGGTAGATTATTGGTGCCCTTGATTAATTGCTGCAAATGTTTACGTGATGCATAATGTGTTTTACTAACCAACTATGTGGGCCATTCATGATAATGAATGGGTGAATGGTATATATTGTATATGTACTGTTTTGCAGGTTATGAAGTGACTAGTATGGCCCAAATAGGATAGAAAATATGGTCTGCGTACCATTAATTTGAATGTAATTGGTCTAAAGTACCAAAGTTGTTTTTCAATTCAAATATGGTCTGCGTACCATCAAATAGTTGTAATTAGTTTTAATTATAGCTTATCCTATTTGAAGAAAATGGTGCCTCCCACGGAGATTTTCGAGACGGACTTTGAAGTTGAAGCTTCAAGATGAAGTCGGGCCATACTAGATCACATTTATCTTATGCATGTTTTAAGTTATTTATTGCTTTTAAATATGTCTTAAAATGCATGAGATCAAAAGCTTGATTATGTTGCATGATTAAGGATTTTAGTTCACTTAAAATCTAACCAACATAGTAAGAGCCTTAAGTTCCAAACTTAAAAATTGAGTTAAAAGGTGCCATGCCAAAATATACACTTGCTTGGATATCCTTTACATCAATCTAGTAATAGTTTTCGCTCAGCGAGGTGTTACTTATTGGTCCTAAAGGGGCAAGGTACACAAATAATTGTGAGTACATGTTAGTTTTGGTGAAACTCAACGATATAAGTAAGGAGTCCTTTTATGTCGTGGCAAAATCGATAGGTTTACCTAATAAGTTCTTAGACGTACCTATCAACCAAGAATAGTTTCTAGACTATTAGCAAAAGGCTTTTGCTTACCTAAGATGTTTTAGGATTAAGTCGACAAACTGTGCTTAATTCTTCAATGATTTTAGGATCTTGGAATCATTTTATTCACACCTGCCGGAACAATAAATTCGAATAAAATGCTAATAACTTGTTGAAATTGCATGATTGCTTTAATTTTCAAGTTATTACTCATGATAAATGTTTAGACTTTGCATGCTTCAATGTATGTTTTAATTATTGTTTATAATTAAATATCTTGCACTGCAATAAATCCTTTTAGAAAGGTAACAGTAAATTTCCTCGATTGGTAATGAATCCAAGAACGATTCACGGAAATGAGAGAAAGTGAGCAATTTAAAATGTACGTTTCTTATATCGACTTTTATGGTTGTTTTCGAGTATCAAAATCGAATGGCGAACCAATTGGTGCTTGTGAAATCAAAATACAATGTAGTTTTGAAATCATGAAGCATTGAGTTTAAACGCTCAGCCTTACCAATGGTTAACAACCTAATATCTTTGTCCATTTAATTCTCGAATGAGTCTAGTCCCTAGACATTCGAATAGATCGATGCTTAGAGAACTTTACAAGCTTCTGGTAAGATCATCTAGTTGAAACAGAATATTCAACATAATGGCAAGAACTCTGTTGGAATGACATCGGACATGTCTAACAAAGTATAAAAGTCAACACTATAGAATTCAATTCTTAAGACTATAAGAAAGGGTACAAGAAATAGGAAAACAAGGAACATATGAAAGGAATTTACGATTCCGTTTCTACCTGTAAGTTTATGTTTAAAGAGAAGTGACCTAGCAATCGAACTTCCTTGGTATCATATACCGCTTGAGGTTCTTACTTCGGTAATGACTCAAACAATGGAAGCTAGGATACACTAATGACCTACAAGTGGGAAATGAAGCATGGCATTGCTACATTAATTGTAGGGTCATCTAAGTTTGTTTTAAGTCCTTTCAAAGGCTGGAACTTAATGGCTATTTTGTTCCATAATCAGCATACCTAAATTTCTGCTTCAAACACAGAAAGACTCACATTCAGAAGAACAAAAACAATGCTTGTTTGTTTGTTTATTTGAATGAAATGGTCAATTACGGGTTGAGTCAATATGCTTGATTAAAACAAACAACTCTTTAACAATAAGAACTTTACTAGGTTCAAATCAATCTCTTGATTTGAGTTCCACTAACCTTTAGCATTGTTGCTTAGACCATATCAACAAGTTAACATTCATAAGCTCTATTTTGATGGACTTTTGAAAGTTGATTGATTTCTAGATCAATTCAAGACAAGCTAGTATTACTTGTTGAAAGTAACAAAAGATATGAACTATTGTTAGAACGCCTAGACAATAGAGTTCAAAGCTAAAGAAAGATTTTATGACTTTATTTCACATGGATTTGAGTGAATATAGGTTTATTTACTCAAATGTGATATAAGTTGAATCTGTTTGGCTAGTTCAAAGATTCAGAAGTATAAAATCCACTTGGCAAGAAATCATAAAGATCTAGGTTAGATCATGATTACTTGAGACCAAATATGATCATCAATGATTGTGTGTTGTAATTTCACAATCTAGGTCCATAAGATATGGCATATCTTAGTTGGAATAATCGAAGTCAATTAGTACTTGATTCGATCAATGATGGATCATAAAGACTTTTCCTATAATTTCTAAAACAAAATGCTCAACTACCACCAAACTAAACCAAATTCGTCAAAGCTATTGAAAAGTAATTTCAAAATATCTTTTCATAATATATCTAAAGAGTTCCTAAACTCAGTGGGAGCTTAGTGTTTGTTATTCAACAAACTAAGGCCCCAAGTATAGATATATGTTTCATTGTGATTTATTCAAATGAGACACAAGGGTATTGTTTCTACCACGCATTTTTGAGAACATAATGTTTGTTTGCTCGAAATGATGTCCTTTTGGAGATTCGTTTCCAAAATGACAAGTGGGAGAAAATAGACCTTGAAAGTTTTCGAGGCGAACAACAAACATAAATGGACATTCCGGAGGCTTTTCGAAGTTCTTTAGAAAATCCGAACACGTATTCTTTAAGGACTTTAGAAGTGGCTTTAAAGAATAGACATCTCTTAGAAGACTTTACAAGTGCTTCAAGGAGAACAGAATAATCAAAGGACTCTCAAAGTGCCTGTTGATATTCTATTGTTTGATACCCAAGTAGGCATAGAGTTCAGGTCAATGAAGCTATGAGATTCTTCTATTAATAGTGAAGAAACCTACAACTTGCAGTCAAACTATTAATGAGTTTGTGACCTGTAAGAAAGCTATGACGAAACCCAGATTCCCGAAAATGGTTAGAGGCCATATATAGACTCAAATGTTTTAATGGTTAGAGGCCATAAAACATACTCAATGTTTTGATGACAAAATTAAAATTTTGTTGATTTGCAAGAATAGTTTCACACCTATTGGTTGCAAGTTTGTTTTAAGGATAAAAACCATCAAACATGAAATTGTGTTCACACACAAAGCTAGATTAGTTGCTAAAGGTTACAAGCAAATTCATGACATGGATTGTGTTGAAACCTCATGCATAATCGTAATGCTCAAGTCTATAAATCAAGCAATGATTGCATATTGGTACATATGGCAATTGGATGACAAAACATATTCCTCAATCAAATGTTGGAAGAAAACTATGTACATGGCATGTCATAGGATTTGTGGATCCAAATAATGCTTGAAATGAATGCCAGCTTAGGAAATCTAAGTACAGATTTAAGCAAGCAATTAGGAATTGGAATTGTATTTTAGTGAAGCTAATAAGTATTTTAGTTTCATAAAATATACATGATTCTTATAGATATATAAGAAGTTTAGTGGGAGTACGTAAAACTTAATTGGTCCTATGTGTATCACACACATATCTCTCTATTGTAAAATAACATTCACATGCTAATGACTTAGATTTGAAATTATTCATCAATGATGGACCATGGCGAAACTTAGTACATACTGGGTATTAAGATCTATTTACAAAGATCTTATGATATTGTTTTGGATTAAGTAATGGCATTTACTAAATCAAACACGAAAGACTCCATTGGAGATATTCGACCCATATGAATAAATCTAAGTAAAGGATGTTTGAACTATGTATAAGCATTTACTAAGTTAAACATCAAAGAATCTAAGTAAGATTCTTAAACCTATATTATATGTCAAAGAATTTAGCTGGATTTAGTATCTACTGAAACTAGATGAGCTAAAGTTACATGAATAGAATTCAATTGGGAATTATTCTGCAAAAGAATTTATCATGTATGATATAATATGAGGATCGCCAAAAACGTATCGTATGACTTTAGCCATGACGAACATATACCAATCTCTATTGATCTAAGTGAAGATCAACTAGATTGAGATCAAGAATACTTATGGTACTTGAAAAGGTACATAGGAATAGTTCTTGATTCAAGGAAATAAAGATATGCTAAATATTGATGCTACACGCATAAACACTGGCAAAGGATCAAGCAAGACCCTTTGGAGTTAACCATTGATAAGGACGAGCTATAGAGCATCGTGTTTTGAATTGGCAACATGGATTGGAGACCATGAGTTGTTGCGTGGGATATTAAAATAATAATTTCTATGTTCTAAGATATAGTTGGAGAGTCTTCCACATATCTATGAACTGCTTGGATAGGTAAATCCAAACAAAGCATCACTAGCAACCTATACAGTTGAAGTAAAAGTAGTTATTGCCTAAGAAGCAATAAAACAGGGTTGTTTAAAGTTCTTCACTGAACTTGGGTAGATCACCTATTTGCTGGCTTGATGGTTCTTCATTGAAAAATGCGTAGAACCACTCTTGAAGCAAGAAAAACGTCTGCTAACTTGATGGTTCTTCATTGCAAAATGAGTAAAACCACCATCAAAGTAAGAAAGACTAGATCACATAATAAACAAACTCGAAAAGATCTTATCATCATATCTCGAAGAACATTCGATGAAAAGGATATTAAGATTGGCAAAGCATGATAACTAAACCTATGCAACAAGTGAGAAGCAACACTCACGTTGTAGCACTGGAAATCAAGCATAGCTTTGAATTCCATGAACTGTTTTAAAGATGGGTTTGAGGCCCATGGTTGTAAAACAATGGGGTTGAACATTTATCATATATGAAATGTATTTTCATATTCCATTTAATCTTGGTTTAGTATTAAATGATGAGTCCCTTCAATTTGACAATATATTCAAGATAGACTGTCAGGACCAGTCCTGTGACTAAGAAATGTCTATCAAGTGAACTTGAATGTCAAAAGTTGAAAATGGTCCCTAGTCGGAGTTTTCTATAAAATTGGACGCATAGAAAACGTTAGACGACTAGAATGCAAGATGACTAGTAGTTCTGTTTCTTGAACTATGTGGACATGGCAATGTCATAATCATTTGCATAGATACTTACTTTGGGAAGACTAGTATCGGACAAGACCTATGAAACTTTACTGTAAGAGATGAAAATCTGTCATAAGTAAATTTCATTAAAATTATTAGACACTAAATCCTCAATACCTGAGTGATTTGAGATTACTTGTTTGAGAACTGGTTGCTTTGACGTTGACCAACAGTTGCACCGTAAAAGGAGGCTATAAAGGCAACGCTCAGGTAATCACCTATCAAACGAAGTCTAATCTCAAGATCGCAAGATTGGGATTGTCCTCCCATAAATCGGGATGAGATGCTTAAAAGTTGTACAAGGCCACTCGGAGAGCTAGAAACTGTGAAATGCATGGCCGTGCTCGGATGAATCATAGGCTATGATTATCTGTTTATTTGATCAGTTGAACTCTGAAACCGAGGAACACCTCTGGACATAATAAGGATGACAACTCTTACCTTATGTTCAAGAGCAAGCATCGAGCGACAAAGGAATTAGGAAATGCACACTTGTCCCTAAGGACAAGTGGGAGACTGAAGGAAATAATGCCCTTGGTCCAAGTATGCATTCAATGTTAAGTCTAATAAATGCGGTTCAGTATTAATTAACAAGTTAATAATTCAGTGAGATCAAGTGAGCTGAATGCCTGGCTAGAGGCCGCTTCAGTTCAAGTGGAATTAATGATATTAATCCACAGCTTACTCTTGACTGAACCCGTAGGGTCACACAAATAGTACGTAAACGGATCAAGTATTTAATGGCATTAAATACTCCATCTATGGATATTCGGAATCGACGGATCTTGGTTCCAGTGGGAGCTGAGATCGTCAAAGGCAAGCAAATGAATACTCCGGAAACGATGATATTGCCGGAAACGGAAATATGGATCGTATCGGAAATATAAGTATTATCCAAGTCGTAGATGTTGCCGGAAACGGAAACATGGTACGTATCGGAAAATATTATCGGAAATAGAAATATTGCCGGAATCGGAAATATTGCCGGAAACGGAAATATTGTCTGAATCGGAAATATTATCGGAATCGGAAAATAATTCCGGAAACGGAAATATTAAATATTTGTTCGAAACGGAAATTAATTCCGGAATCGGAAATGTTAAATATTTTTCGTATCGGAAATGAATTCCGGAATCGAGAATTTAATCGGAAGCGCATAATACGAATTAGCATCGGACGAGGCCTGCCAGACGAAGGCCCAGCACAAAGCCGGGGCCATCGCCCAGCAAGCCAAGCGCAACAACCACACGCCAAGCATGCAACCAGGCCCAGCGCAAAAGCCAGGCCCAGCCGAAGCTTGGGCGCGCGCGCGGGGCTGCGACGAGTGGGCTGGCGCTGTGCGTGGGCCGGAAGGCCTGCGTGCGGTGCTAGCGTATTACTCGAAGTGTGTTACTCGAATCCTAAAGCGTATAGAATTCGTTTAATGATTAAATTCCTAATCCTAAAAGATAAATTAATTAAATAAGAGTTCCACTAGGATTCTAATTTAATTAATTCGTATCCTAGTAGGATTCCAATTCTCTTTCCATACCCCTATAAATATGTGGCC
Source organism: Spinacia oleracea (assembly GCF_020520425.1). Classification (NCBI taxonomy): domain Eukaryota; kingdom Viridiplantae; phylum Streptophyta; class Magnoliopsida; order Caryophyllales; family Amaranthaceae; genus Spinacia; species Spinacia oleracea. The sequence continues at coordinate 63,661,718 of NC_079492.1, read as the reverse complement.
TGGGTTCACAATTTATAACGAGTTTTCAAGTATTCAAAGTGAGTTTTTGAGAGAAAAATTCAGTCACATACCTTGCCTAAAAGTGCCGAAATTATTAGTACCTTAAGGGCGATTCTAGTTGGTCAATCTTAAGGCGGATCCGGACGTGCTGTGGACTATCTACGGAGGGACGACACTTGGAGTCCTAAAGACTTGTTCTTGTTCGGTTCGGGCGCAGCTAGGGAAGGCACGCAACAAAGAGTATGCATCTAAACTATGCTAAATGATTATGTGTAAATAATATGTTTTCCTGGCTTAATGGTTTTTCCGCATGATTTATGAATTGTCATATGTATCATAACCTAACACAACTATATTGAGATGGCAACATGGATTGGAGACCATGAGTTGTTGCGTGGGAAATCAAATATAAATTTCTATGTTCTAAGATACAGATGGAAAGTCTTCCACATATCCATGAACTGCTTGAATAAGAAAATCCAAACAAAGCATCACTAGCGACCTATACAGTTGAAGTAAAAGTAATTATTGCCTAAGAAGCAATGAAACAGGGTTGTTTAAATTAAAGAGTTCTTCACTGAACTTGGGTGGATCACATGTCTGCTAACTTGATGGTTCTTCATTGCAAAATGCGTAGAACCACTATCGAAGTAAGAAAGACTAGATCACATAATAAACAAACTCAAAATATCTTATCATCATATCTCGAAGAAAATTCGATGAAAAGGATATTAAGATTGGAAAAGCATGATAACTAAACCTATGCAACAAGTGAGAAGCAACACTCACATTGTAGCACTGGAAATCAAGCATAGCTTTGAATTCCATGACCTGTTTTAAAAGATGGGTTTGAGGCCCATGGTTGTAAAACATTAGGGTTGAACATTTATCATATATGAAATGTATTTTCATATTCCATTTAATCTTGGTTTAGTATTAAATGATGAGTCCCTTCAATTTGACGAAATATTCAAGATAGACTGTCAGGACCAGTCCTGTGACTAAGAAATGTCTATCAAGTGAACTTGAAAGTCAAAAGTTGAAAATGGTCCCTGGTCGGAGTTTTCTATAAAGATGGACGCATAGAAAACGTTAGACGACTAGAATGCAAGATGACTAGAAGTTCAGTTTCTTGAACTATATGGACATGGCAATGTCATAATCATTTGCATAGATACTTACTTTGGGAAGACTAGTATCGGACAGACCTATGAAACTTTACTGTAAGATATGAAAATCTGTCATAAGTAAATTTCATTAAAATTATTAGACACTAAATCCTCAATACCTGAGTGATTTGAGATTACTGTTTGAGAACTGCTTACTTTGACGTTGACCAACCGTTGCACCGTAAAAGGAGGCTATAAAGGCAACGCTCAGGTAATCACCTATCAAACGAAGTCTAATCTCAAGATCGCAAGATTGGGATTGTCCTCCCATAAATCGGGATGAGATGCTTAAAAGTTGTACAAGGCCACTCGGAGAGCTAGAAACTGTAAAATGCATGGTCGTGCTCAGATGAATCATAGGCTATGATTATCTGTTTATTTGATCAGTTGAACTCTGAAACCGAGAAATACCTCTGGACGTAATAGGGATGACAACTCTTACCTTATGTTCAAGAGCAAGCATCGAGCAACAAAGGAATTAGGAAATGCACACTTGTCCCTAAGGACAAGTGGGAGACTGAAGGAAATGATGCCCTTTGTCTAAGTATGCATATAATGTTAAGTCTAATAAATGCGGTTCAGTATTAATTAACAAGTTAATAAATTCAGTGAGATCAAGTGAGATGAATGCCTAGCTAGAGGCGCATCAGTTCAAGTGGAATTAATGATATTAATCCACAACTTACTCTTGACTGAACCCGTAGGGTCACACAAATAGTACGTAAACGGATCATGTATTTAATGGCATTAAATACTCCATCTATGGATATTCGGAATCGACGGATCTTGGTTTCAGTGGGAGCTAAGATCGTCAAAAGCAAGTAAATGAATACTCCGGAAACGATGATATTGCCGGAAATGGAAATATGGATCGTATCGGAAATATAAATATTATCCAAGTCGTAGATGTTGCCGGAAACGGAAACATGGTATGTATCGGAAAATATTATCGGAAATGGAAATATTGCCGGAATCGGAAATATTACCGAAAACGGAAATATTGTAAGAATCGGAAATATTATCGGAATCGGAAAATAATTCCGGAAACGGAATATGAAATATTTGTTCGAAACGGAAATTTATTCCGGAATCGGAAATATTAAATATTGTTCGTATCGGAAATAAATTCCGGAATCGGGAATTTAATCGGAAGCGTATCGTACGAATTAGCATCGGACGAGGCCTGCCAGACGAAGGCCCATCACGAAGCCGGGCCATCGCCCAGCAAACCACACGCATCAATTACACACAGCCAAGCCCCGCCAGGCCCAGCGCAAGGCCAGGTCCAGCAAGGCCTTGGCGCGCGCGGAGCAATATGGGCTGCGACATTTGGGCTGCGAGCGAGTGCAGCTCGCGTGGGCCGCAAGGCTTGCCCGGGTGGTGCTCGTTTTCGTGCTCGTGTACAGTTGTGTGCAATACAAATCCTAAAGCTCTTAGAATTTGTTCCATGATTAAATCCTAATCTTAGTAGATAGATTTTATTTAATAAGAGTCCTAACAGGATTCTAATTAAACTAAATTGGTATTCTAATAGGATGCTAAGTCCTTTTCCATAACTCTATAAATATGTGCCTAGGGTCACAAATTTATTTACGTAAGATTCAAGTATTCAAAGGTAAGATTTTCAAGCAAAAATCAGCCACAAACACTTGCCCTATTAGCCGAAATTTATAGTACTTTAAGGGCGATTCTAGTTGGTCAAGCTTAAGGCGGATCCGGACGTGCTGTGGACTATCTACGGAGGGACGACACTTGGAGTCCTAAAGACTTGTTCTTGTTCGGTTCGGGCGTAGCTAGGGAGGGAACGCTACAAAGTTTATGCATCTGAATTATGCTAAATGGTTATGTGTAAATAATATGTTTCCTGGCATTAAGGTTTTCCTCGTGATTTATGTTTTGTCATATGTATCATAACCTAACAGCCCCCACGCACCATAAGCACATCTTGCTTATCACTTTTGAGCGTCTTTTCAGCGGTATTCAGCATACCGTGAAGCTCAGTGAGCGTTTTGTCCACACTATTCATACTGTAGTTCAGCTTGAACTGATCGTACCCGTTATGAAGAGAATGGAGGATGGTGTCTACAGCCATTTCCTGAGAGAATTGCTGATCCAGCCGACTCATATTCTCAATGAGTCCAATCATTTTGAGAACATGTGGACTTACGGGCTCGCCTTTCTTAAGCTTAGTCTCAAGAATTTGCCTATGAGTCTCGAATCTTTCGGCTCGAGCCAAATCTTGGAACATGTTCTTTAACTCACTGATGATCGTGAAAGCATCTGAGTTGATGAACGTTTTCTGTAGATCTGCACTCATGGTTGCAAGCATTAGACATTTCACATCCTTGTTGGCATCAATCCAACGATGGAGGGCTACCTGAGTGACCCCGTCGCCTGCGGCTTCGGGCATCGCCTCTTCCAGGACATACTCCTTTTCTTCCTGCATAAGAACTATTTGCAAGTTCCTTTGCCTGTCAAGGAAGTTTTTCCCGTTCAACTTCTCCTTTTGGAGAATTGATCGGATGTTGAATGAATTGTTGTTTGCCATAGTAAAAACTACAATTGAAAAAGAATAAACAAATAAATAACCATTCACAGTTTCTCTTAATAAACTTTAAATTCTAGCAAACATGCATAATTTATCATTTATTAAGCATTTTATTCAAGATATGTGTTCCAGCAGGTGTGAATAAAATGATTCCAAGATCCTTAAATCATTGAAGAATTAAGCACATTATGTATTTAGACTCAATTCTAAAATATTGTAGGTAAGCAAAGCAAAGTCTAGAAACTACTCTTGGTTGATAGGTACGTCTAAGAACTTATTAGGTAAACCTATCTCATTTTCCACGACATAAAGGACTCCTTACTTATATCGTTGAGTTTCACCAAAACTAACATGTACTCACAATTATTTGTGTACCTTACCCCTTTAGGATCAATAAGTAACACCTCGCTTAGGCGGAAAACTATTACTAAGATTGATGTAAAGGTTTATCCAAGTAAGTGTTATTTTGGCATGGCACCTTTTAACTTAATTTTAAAGTTTGGAACTTAAGGCTCTTACTATGTTGGTTAGATTTTAAGTGAACTAAAATCCTTAATCATGCAACATAATCAAGCCACAATCTCATGCATAATTAAGACATATGTAAAGAAATAAATAACTTAAAACATGCATAAGATATAAATGTGATCTAGTATGGCCCGACTTCATCTTGAAGCTTTAACTTCAAACTCCGTCTTGAAAATGAATTGGAAACTCCGTCTTGAATTTCACCATGGGAGGCTCCATTTTCTTCAAATAGGATCAGCTATAATTTAAACTAATTACAACTATTTGATGGTACGCAGACCATATTTAAATTAAAAACTTTGGTGCATTAGACCAATTTTACATTCAAATTAATGGTACGCAGACCATATTTTCTATCCTATTTGGGCCATACTAGTCACTTTCAATAACCAGCAAAACAGTACATATACAATATATACCATTCACCCATTCATTATCATGAATGGCCCACATAACTTGCTAGTAGAACATATTATGCATCACATAAACATTTGCAGCAATTAATCAAGGGTTCCAATAATCTACCAATTTAATCAATCCTTATTAATTCTAATCATGTTGTTTTAACCTTAAAGGAATGTAGACCTAATCAAGAATCTATATATTATACTAAAAGAGAGGAAATCAATGTGGTGATGACAAATGTCACTCATTGATTCGCCTCTCTTTTAATTAAAAAAATAACTAAATAAATATTTTAATTAAGGAAAAATATTATTAGTTGTCATTATAAATCCTAAATATTTTGTTGATAATAAACCTCCTATAATTAAACAAATTCATTATAAGAATTATATATAATTCATTTCAAATACTGGGGGACCCTTGCCTAGAAATAACATTTGGAGTACCGAATTCCAAATGTTTTGTCATAAAGTAAAGATGATTATATTAATATTCATGACAACTATTGTACGCTCTTGCACGCACATGTTTTACAATAAATTTATTATATATCGGAGTAAAAGTTAACTCAAAATGCTTAAAAGTTATTACCTACTCTGTGTATAAAAGTTATCTATTTTATAGTGATAAAAGTTTCATTTTAATAAAAATTATTTTTTCAAAATCACTAATAACAAATTCATTATACGAATTCATATTGGGATGTTACCTTTTAATAGTACCCTAAAAACATGTCTAAAAAGATACTTTTTATCTATATAATACGGAGTATACTAAAAGACAGAAAATCAATGTGGTGGTGACAAACGTCACTCATTGATCCGCCTCTCTTTTAATTAATAAAATAACTAAATAAAAATTTTAATTAAGGAAAAATATTATTGATTGTCATTATAAATCCTAAATATTTTGTTGATAATAAATCTCCTATAAATATTTTCCGCTTCTTTATTTCCTTCCTAATTACACAAATCCATTATATGAATTATATATTTCATTTCAATACCATATTAGGATGTTACCTTTTAATAGTACCCTAAAAACGTGTCTAAAAAGATATTTTTTAATAGTACCCAAAAAATATGTCTAACAAAGATAACTTGTGAATCTTGATCATCACTATATGTAACGAATTTTTATTGTTGACATATATGCAAGTACTTAGGACATGAAAATATAAAGGATAGTGGCAAAATCCTATAGTTTATTTTAAAAATCAAAAATAAATTTTGGTAATACTATACGGAGTAGTTATGGGAATATTTTTATACAGAGCATGAATAATAATTTATTCTCTCATACGGAGTATTATTGAAGTCTTAAGGTCATGTTGATTTTTTTTTTTACGGTCGTAATCAACTATTTCTAAAGTCATAGAATCTAAGTGATTAAGTTTCTTTATTATGTTTGCAACAACAAAAATATTGTTTATACGTTATTGTAAAGGATTGTAATATCACTTACTCCGTATTTATAAAATTTCGTGCAAAATTAACATTTTCATATGTAAACCGTGCAAAATAACATTTTCTTATGTAAACCAACATAAAAAATGATGGGGCGAGTTTGGATTTAAGATTGGTCTGACGACGAAAATAAACGTCGATGATTGACTAATATTGACTAATAAATAAAGATTTGATGTTGGTGTGCGGGTATAAGAATAACATGTACCCACCTTGGCGATGAGACAAATTTGAATCTTGAATTTAGAACATTCACTCAATCCTAATTATGTATGTCACCTTTAAATATTTTTATCAAAATTATAGTTAATACCATTAATTTTAATAATAAACTTATGTCAATATATACAAAAATTAGTACGTTGAAGAGCAAGTGGCTTATTTACCAAATACAGAGATGTCAGGCTGTCCTCTTTGTGAGATTCCCTGCGCATCATCCTCACAAGTGGGCGGGAATGGAGGAAATTAAGTTTGATGGTGATGGAGTTAAAAAGTTATTTGTAGTAGGTGATAGGGCGAGGATGAATTTTAGATTGGACCCACCCGCGTCCCTTATCTTTGCTCTAATTGATTATAAGTATATCAACATTTTTTACTACTAATGTACATATTATAATATTTTATTTATTTACTCAATTACTCTAATCAGGTAACCGAATTATCGGAGACTCTAGAATAGAGTTTTAAAATTCAAAATTCTTTTAATAAAAAAAATAGTCGAGTCTAAGGATGGGTTTGAGGCGGGTGTGGATATACGGGTAGGTGATGGAGCGTGAATAAATTTTATTTTGTACCCCTCGAGGCGAGGATTGGGAGGGGGTTACCATTCCCATATGGGTGCATGTCAGGGATGTATATGAGAATTTTAGGCAGAAACTGGTGTGGAGGCTCCACCCCACCTCAAAGACATCTATAGGATGAATAAAGTAAATGGCGTAAGTAGGTGTTAATTGGCCAGGTAATGAGATAAAAATGAGGCAAATATTAAGTGGGTATAACTACCAAAGTGAAGGGTGGATGTGGTACCTTCATGCTTGACAGAGTGATGAATGGAGATGAAAATGATTCTATCCATGTACCCTTATTCGTTTTAATTTTTTTTAATAAATAAGACAATGAAATGGGTAATAACAAACTTATCCGTCATTATTTTAATTAGGATAATATATATAATCTCTATTTTAATGATAATTGTCTACTAGATTTCATACAAATTCATATAAAGATTATAAACCGTGCATCGCACGGGTACTATACTAGTTTATGACTAAAACGCTCCCACTTAAACCAATAAATTTTACATGCTTTACTAATTTTAAACATAAAATTGTATTTCCTAGTCTAACCGAAAACATACAAATTTAATTAAAATTTAAAGCTCATATAAATTAATAATTGAATCTTTTAATTTATTTTCAGTTGAATTAAATAAATAAATTTAAATTTATTCAAAGTTTTAATTTTAGTAAAATAATTAGTATAAATGAAATTTATAATAATAAGATTATTCAAAATTAAATTCCGAGAAAAAAAAAAATTTAATTACGAATTTCAAAAATTAATTAAAATCGTCTGGTCTGCTCGCTGCCCACGCGCGTTGTGGCGCACCATCCATCGCTGCCCACGCGCGCCTGCTCGCTCGTTGTGCCTTGCATCATCGCCCATCGCCCATGCGCGCAGCACACACGCCCAAGCATCACTGCCTTGCGCGCGTGCCACACTTGTTGCTCGCTGTATTTGTACCGCACGGACGACGAGCTCCCTTGCTCGTCGTCGCATGCCCGCACTATACAACACCCGTTAAGGGTAACACGTAGCGTCCATTGCTTTGTGCGTGCAAAATTCATGAGCGAATTATATAAAAATTAAAACTTTTTAATTCAAATTTATAGACAAATTAATAAATTATATTAATTTCATAAATTTAGGGCGAAAAATCGAAAATTTATTAATCAATTAATTTCCGATTATGATAGATTCAAATCTAGGTCATAAAAATTTAAAATTTATCAAAATTAACAATTTTTATGGTGCTTTTTAATCATGGATACCTAATTAAATCGTCAATTAATTATGAAAATCAAATCATATTCTAAATTACTCGAATTTCAACAAATTAATTACAATTACAAATTAGGTTGTATAATTAACAAGCTTAGGCACTTAAATTTGTTAAACATATACTGTAGGTCAATCAAAAATTCAAGATTTAACAACAAGAAGCGCAAATATTTAATTTAACATCTTAAAAATTACAAATTTTGCGTTCGAAAAACTAAAACCTCACTAGTGGAAAAAGGGTCATTTGCATCGCACTTTTAAGCATATTTGCGTCGCACATCGTGCGTGGCAAAAGCTCTCGACGCAAATGAACCTTATTTGCGTCGCACAATTAGCAAATGTGCGACGCAAAAAACTTTTCAGGCACCATGTTGAAAAGTCATTTGCCACGCACATTAGCTAAATGTGCGACGCAAATAAGAGTCATTTGCGTCGCACATTTAGCTAATGTGCGTGGCAAATGACTTTTCAGGCACCATGTTGAAAAGTTATTTGCCACGCACATTAGCTAAATGTGCGACACAAATGACTTTTAGGCGCCAAAAAAAAAGTCATTTGCCACGCACATTAGCTTAATGTGCGACGCAAATGACAATTTTAGCGCCAAAAAATTAAGTCATTTGCCTCGCACATTGAGCTAACGTGCGTTGCAAATGACTTATTTTTTTTAAAAAAAAAATTCGTTTTTTAATATTTTAGTTGGAAATTCCGACATGATCGTCTTTGAAATTAGACGCTTCATTCCCAATACCGGGAATACATTTATAAATAATACCTGTCACAAAAGTTTACAACGTAATTAACGTTCCCAATAAAAGGCAATTAAATTCGTCATAGATCGATCAACCAACATGTTACAACAAACATAAAATTATTACAACAAAGGTACGTAGCTAGCTAGAGATCAAGTTCATATTACAAATTAAGCTAAAAATTCGACATTGTTCATGAAGTAATCTGCCCAAAAATCTTTCACCTCATTAATCTCCTCCGGTGAATAAGGCAATGTTCTTGAAAAATCCTAAAAAAATGTAAATAATTCAATTTATCAACGATTGATCAATATAATAGTTTTGTGTACTTCAATTTATTATATAAAGTACGTAATTTATGAGAACATACCTTAGTAAGATCTTGACTATTACCATGATTCATTATTATGTCGTACATAAAACACATGACGTAGTAGCCACAATCTAGTGATCCCGGTTGTTGAGCACACTAAATGCATTAAAATAAATAACACAAGTAAAATTTCTATCACATTTTATGTTATAATTTTTAAAAACTTACTTCTTAGGTAAATAATAAACTAATTATACCTGTGCTGGAATCCATGTTAATTTAGTTCCCTTAGATTGTCCACCTAGTCTCTTGTAACTCCGAAAAGCACTACACATTCGATAAAATATGCAATTATATATACTTTGTTTACACATGTAAATGCAAAGAATATTTTACATGTAAGTGCAATTATATACTTTGTTTACACATGTAAATGCAATTATATACGTAGTAGCCACATTTAAGGCTAATTGAGTCGTTCTAGGTCATTTTTAGGCAAAAATGATGTTTTCGAACCCAACTTTGAACTAAATAACCTAAGGAATGTTTTCAAAGTTATTACACGTCTCATATGCATAGTTATAACTTTCTAAGCCTCTTTACAATCTATTATTTCACATTTAAGGCTAATTGGGTCGTTCTAGGTCATTTTTAGGCAAAAATGATGTTTTCGAACCCAACTTTGAACCAAAGAACCTAAGGAATGTTTTCAAACTTATTACACGTCTCATATGCATAGTTATAACTTTCTAAGGCCCTTTACAATCTATTATTTCACATTTAAGGCTAATTGGGTCGTTCTAGGTCATTTTTAGGCAAAAATGATGTTTTCGAACTCAACTTTGAACTAAAGAACCTAAGGAATGTTTTCAAACTTATTACACGTCCCATATGCATAGTTATAACTTTCTAAGGCTCTTTACAATCTATTATTTCACATTTAAGGCTAATTGGGTCGTTCTAGGTCATTTTTAGGCAAAAATGATGTTTTCGAACCCAACTTTGAACCAAAGAACCTAAGGAATGTTTTCAAACTTATTCTACGTTTAATATGCTTATTTACAACTTTCTAAGGCTCTTTACAATCTATTATTTCACATTTAATGCTAATTGGGTCGTTCTAGGTCATTTTTAGGCAAAAATGATGTTTTCGAACCCAACTTTGAACCAAAGAACCTAAGGAATGTTTTCAAACTTATTACACGTCTCATATGCATAGTTATAACTTTCTAAGGCCCTTTACAATCTATTATTTCACATTTAAGGCTAATTGAGTCGTTCTAGGCCATTTTTAGGCAAAAATGATGTTTTCAAACCCAACTTTGAACTAAAGAACCTAAGGAATGTTTTCAAACTTATTACATTTCTCATATGCATAGTTATAACTTTCTAAGGCTCTTTAAAATCTATTATTTCACATTTAAGGCTAATTGGGTCGTTCTAGGTCATTTTTAGGCAAAAATGATGTTTTCGAACCCAACTTTGAACCAAAGAACCTAAGGAATATTTTCAAACTTATTCTACGTTTAATATGTTTATTTACAACTTTCTAAGGCTCTTTACAATCTATTATTTCACATTTAAGGCTAATTGGGTCGTTCTAGGTCATTTTTAGGCAAAAATGATGTTTTCGAACCCAACTTTGAACCAAAGAACCTAAGGAATGTTTTCAAACTTATTCTACGTTTAATATGCTTATTTACAACTTTCTAAGGCTCTTTACAATCTATTATTTCACATTTAAGGCTAATTGGGTCGTTCTAGGTCATTTTTAGGCAAAAATGATGTTTTCGAACCCAACTTTGAACTAAAGAACCTAAGGAATGTTTTCAAACTTATTACACGTCTCATATGCATAGTTATAACTTTCTAAGGCTCTTTACAATCTATTATTTCACATTTAAGGCTAATTGGGTCGTTCTAGGTCATTTTTAGGCAAAAATGATGTTTTCGAACCCAACTTTGAACCAAAGAACCTAAGGAATGTTTTCAAACTTATTCTACGTTTAATATGCTTATTTACAACTTTCTAAGGCTCTTTACAATCTATTATTTCACATTTAAGGCTAATTGGGTCGTTCTAGGTCATTTTTAGGCAAAAATGATGTTTTCGAACCCAACTTTGAACTAAAGAACCTAAGGAATGTTTTCAAACTTATTCTACGTTTAATATGCTTATTTACAACTTTCTAAGGCTCTTTACAATCTATTATTTCACATTTAAGGCTAATTGGGTCGTTCTAGGTCATTTTTAGGCAAAAATGATGTTTTCGAACCCAACTTTGAACCAAAGAACCTAAGGAATGTTTTCAAACTTATTATACGTCTCATATGCATAGTTATAACTTTCTAAGGCCCTTTACAATCTATTATTTCACATTTAAGGCTAATTGAGTCGTTCTAGGTCATTTTTAGGCAAAAATGATGTTTTCGAACCCAACTTTGAACTAAAGAACCTAAGGAATGTTTTCAAACTTATTACATGTCTCATATGCATAGTTATATCTTTCTAAGGCTCTTTACAATCTATTATTTCACATTTAAGGCTAATTGGGTTGTTCTAGATCATTTTTAGGCAAAAATGATGTTTTCGAACCCAACTTTGAACCAAAGAACCTAAGGAATATTTTCAAACTTATTCTACGTTTAATATGCTTATTTACAACTTTCTAAGGCTCTTTACAATCTATTATTTCACATTTAAGGCTAATTGGGTCGTTCTAGGTCATTTTTAGGCAAAAATGATGTTTTCGAACCCAACTTTGAACCAAAGAACCTAAGGAATGTTTTCAAACTTATTCTACGTTTAATATGCTTATTTACAACTTTCTAAGGCTCTTTACAATCTATTATTTCACATTTAAGGCTAATTGGGTCGTTCTAGGTCATTTTTAGGCAAAATGATGTTTTCGAACCCAACTTTGAACTAAAGAACCTAAGGAATGTTTTCAAACTTATTACACGTCTCATATGCATAGTTATAACTTTCTAAGGCTCTTTACAATCTATTATTTCACATTTAAGGCTAATTGGGTCGTTCTAGGTCATTTTTAGGCAAAAATGATGTTTTCGAACCCAACTTTGAACCAAAGAACCTAAGGAATGTTTTCAAACTTATTCTACGTTTAATATGCTTATTTACAACTTTCTAAGGCTCTTTACAATCTATTATTTCACATTTAAGGCTAATTGGGTCGTTCTAGGTTATTTTTAGGCAAAAATGATGTTTTCGAACCCAACTTTGAACTAAAGAACCTAAGGAATGTTTTCAAACTTATTACACGTCTCATATGCATAGTTATAACTTTCTAAGGCTCTTTACAATCTATTATTTCACATTTAAGGCTAATTGGGTCGTTCTATGTCATTTTTAGGCAAAAATTATGTTTTCGAACCCAACTTTGAACCAAAGAACCTAAGGAATGTTTTCAAACTTATTACACGTCTCATATGCATAGTTATAACTTTCTAAGGCCCTTTACAATCTATTATTTCACATTTAAGGCTAATTGAGTCGTTCTAGGTCATTTTTAGGCAAAAATGATGTTTTCGAACCCAACTTTGAACTAAAGAACCTAAGGAATGTTTTCAAACTTATTACATGTCTCATATGCATAGTTATAACTTTCTAAGGCCCTTTACAATCTATTATTTCACATTTAAGTCTAATTGAGTCGTTCTAGGTCATTTTTAGGCAAAAATGATGTTTTCGAACCCAACTTTGAACTAAAGAACCTTAGGCAAAAATTTAGGCAAAAATGGCATTTTCATATGCATACTTTACTTACTTGTTTAGTGGCTCCTTAATCATCAAATTTCTCTTCTTCTGTTGAGAATCAAATATGTAGACCTCACGTTTAGACAAGCAAAGAACTAAAAGCATCCAGTGACTCCTATATACAAACAATAAACGTATGTAGTTAGAAAAAAAAAAGTTAAATTTATAACAATCAATTAAAAACGAAGTTCAAAGTAATTTTCATACTTTTCGTAGTATGGACATAAGATGAATGTCTTAAAACTAAGTGCACTCATGGACCTCGTCATGTACAATAGAATTCGATCTGCATCGGACTTTAACATGGTGGCCGAGATCATCTCCGGGCACATGAATCCAATACTATTGGGGTGACAATCATCGTGAAAACACAACTCACTCAAAGCCCTATAATATATAGTGTAAGAACGTTAAGACAATCATAAAAATCAAATTTAGGGGCAAAATATGAATTTAGGTAACTCACGTAACAAAAACTTGTATTATTGATATATTGAGCCATGCTCCCGAGAGAAGTTGATCGGTGTCTTCAACGGTGACACTAATTTCAAAGTCCTTTTCCATATTGAATGTCCTTTTAGTGCAATGTACCTTAACGTGCTCCCCTTCTTTTAATCCCAACATCATAGTTTTCATCACATTGCACTTACCACTCAAATTTTGCACTTTATAATTTTCAAGGAAATAGGTTTTTGATTTAGTGTTGGACGCTTTTGTTCCACTTCCCCCAAGCACTATCTCTTTCCCTTTGTTCCCTTTCCCTTTAGGCTCTTTACTTGTAGGCTTGTTTACCTGAGGTATGATTTTCAAATAACGATATACATATTAGTGAGCATACATGGTATAATAGTTCTACTTCAAATTATCATGCATATGTTAGTTACCTCCTCATTCGTAAGCGACACCAAATGCTTTGGCCACTGAGTGAAGGTACCATGAGCTTGAGCAAGTTTCTTAATATATTGAGAAGGCACGGGGACGGGAGCTTCTTTGTACGCGGGCTCAAAATCATCAACGCTCACTTTCACGTTATCGGACGTGACGTCGTTGTGGTGATCAAGGAGCAACTCTGGACATATGGTACCATAGGCAACAAAGACTTTCTCCGAGCCTATGTTCAGGTATAGATGGCACGGGACAGGTTCCTTATTATTTATTTTGAACAATAACGCAAATACAATGTAACATGTTAGAAAAGTTCAATAGAATTAAGTAGAAACAAATTACTTGAAAAACACAAATTATCATACCGTAATGTCGGCAAATGGATCTAAACCCCCGGAACGACAACTACTATGAACATTTGCGTCTATCCTCATCTGGCTTGGTATTTGGACACCAAGTTCTTTAGCAAATGTGATAAATTTCTCCATAACCATGGCATCCATCTTGGAGTTCATCTCTTGTATTGTCTCATCTTTGACCCTTTTGGTCACTCTTGCTTCCATTTCCTCCATCTCCGCATCTCCATACCGTCGAAAGCTACGCCGCTCTCCGGTCCCCCCACAGCTTTGATGCCTACTCCACCACCAAATGTTAGTGGTCTCCCTTCTTTAGTCTTACCAAGTGAACGAGATAAGACATCATCTCGTGCACTTTTGGGAACAAATTCCCCTTCATCTTGTTTCCTTTTCCATTCATCCTACATGAAATCAAATGGTTTTGAGAAAAGTTCAACACTTGGTTTCATATTTAAGAACATATATGAAATTAGAGGAATCACAACATTACGCAAAATTGTTAAATGAACTTACAATATTTTCTTTGACCTTTTGTGTGCCCTCATCCGGCAAGTAAGGATTTCCTTTCTCATCTGGTACCGATCTTGCAAGAAGCCATAAACATGTCCTACTCGGCAAACTTGAAGAAATTGTAGACGCAGAGGAACCTTCAGATGACGAAGAAACTGAGGGAATGTACCCTTTTCTCTGCCATTCACTTGTCATTTCAGCATATGATTTCTGTCCCATATGATGAGGAAATATGTTGAAAGATTGACTTTGTCTTGCTTTCTCACTTATTTCCTAATTTTAGGGGGGTAAAAGAAATTATTACAACAAAATAAAACTTAGATTATACCAAGACTTTAAATAAGAATAATTTTTATACCTCAGCTTCTTCGGAGGTACGTATCTTCACAAATTCCTTCCATATATCCTTAGTTATATAACTATACAAATCATATGGCATCTTTTCATCTTTTGGCCTTTTTCTTGTACCTCGGATCCAACCAGTCGTCAATCTTGATTTGAATTCCCTCCAACGCTTATCACAACTCTTTAAGACAACTTCTTTCTTAGTTTCATCTGTGATATGAAATTCTCTCTAAATGAAAGAAAAAGAAAAGGAACAAGAAAGTCTTTTAGCACATGAAAAAGACACGTAGATATGTACAACTGAATTTCCAAAATAAAACCGGTTACCTTGACGTCTTCCCACAAAGTGTCTTTTATTCCTTGTGAAACATCTTCCCAGGTTCTGATCAATATTGAAACCTTTGCGCGACTTATCTCGCCAATTTGATTCTTGTAATCCGTTGCCCATTTCCCTGTGGGTCGGTCCAAGTGATCCCATTCAATTATTCTTGGAACCCCGGGCATGGATTTTATTCCTTTTGTAGGGCCTCTTGGCTTCTTTTTTTGCTTTTGGGGCACTTGATTTGGTGATTTGTTAGATGGACCTGAATTTGCGTGTTAATCTTCATCCATGCCTGACGCTACTGCATTGGAAAATCATCAAAATTACATACCTTCAAAAGCAGGATTTTAAAAGAAAAATAAAGAACTGATCAGTTCTGTGCACTGATCTGCACAGTTCTGATCTGAGCTGTGCAGATGAGTGCACAGAACTGATCAGAACTGACCAGTTCTGTGCACTGATCTGCACACCTCAGATCAGAACTGTGCAGATCAGTTCTGATCAGTTCTGTGCACTGATCTGCACAGTTCTGATCTGAGATGTGCAGATCAGTGCACATAACTGGTCAGTTCTGATCAGTTCTGTGCACTGATCTGCACAGTTCTGATCTGAGCTTTGCAACATTTTGGAACAGATCGAAACCCATAAAAGACACCATCAATCATGCATGTTGTCATTATTTCGATTCTAACCCAAACCATATGCATAGTTATACCTTTCTAAGCCTCGTACTAATCTATTATTCCACATTTAAGGGTAATTGGGTCGTTATAGTACATATTTAGGCAAAAATGACGTTTTCGAACCCAACTTTTAACTAAACAACCTAAGGAATGTTTTCAAACTTATTACATGTCTCATATGCATAGTTATAACTTTCTAAGCCTCGTACTAATCTATTATTCCACATTTAAGGGTAATTGGGTCGTTATAGTACATATTTAGGCAAAAATGACGTTTTCGAACCCAACTTTTAACTAAACAACCTAAGGAATGTTTTCAAACTTATTACATGTCTCATATGCATAGTTATAACTTTCTAAGCCTCGTACTAATCTATTATTCCACATTTAAGGGTAATTGGGTCGTTATAGTACATATTTAGGCAAAAATGACGTTTTCGAACCAAACTTTAACTAAAGAACCTAAGGAATGTTTTCAAACTTATTACATGTCTCATATGCATAGTTATAACTTTCTAAGCCTCGTACTAATATATTATTCCACATTTAAGGGTAATTGGGTCGTTATAGTACATATTTAGGCAAAAATGACGTTTTCGAACCCAACTTTTAACTAAACAACCTAAGGGATGTTTTCAAACTTATTACATGTCTCATATGCATAGTTATAACTTTCTAAGCCTCGTACTAATCTATTATTCCACATTTAAGGGTAATTGGGTCGTTATAGTACATATTTAGGCAAAAATGACGTTTTCGAACCCAACTTTTAACTAAACAACCTAAGGAATGTTTTCAAACTTATTACATGTCTCATATGCATAGTTATAACTTTCTAAGCCTCGTACTAATCTATTATTTCACATTTAAGGGTAATTTGGTCGTTATAGTACATATTTAGGCAAAAATGACGTTTTCGAACCCAACTTTTAACTAAAGAACCTAAGGAATGTTTTCAAACTTATTACATGTCTCATATGCATAGTTATAACTTTCTAAGCCTCGTACTAATCTATTATTCCACATTTAAGGGTAATTGGGTCGTTATAGTACATATTTAGGCAAAAATGACGTTTTCGAACCCAACTTTTAACTAACTACAAATTAACTTGGTGAAAAAAATAGTTGCCAAAATAGTACCTATCTCACTATTTCTCTTTTTCAACATAAAATCCTTCATCATGATCTCGGCGCGTATAACTCATGTCAACATCGTCAATCATTTGAGGGATATGCCAGGAGGAAGGTGGAATCTCATTAAACTGCTCATCATACTCTTCTTCATCATCTACATCCTCAACGCCAAGTATTCTTCTTTTGCCTTCCAGAACAACTGACCAACTACGATCGGCAGGGTCAACCATGTAAAAGATTTGTTTTGCATGTGATGCTAATATGAAAGGATCTGCAAGATGCCCAACTCGACTAAAGTTTACAAGTGTCAGGTACCCATGTTCATCCTTTTTGACACCGCGACTAATATCAACCCACTTGCACCGGAATAGAGGAATCTTAAAATACTTATATTCCAACTCTAATATTTCTTCAATGACTCCATAGTAAGAGTTCGTCTTATCTACAAGTGTTCTATCTTTTACACTAGCATACTCTGAAGACAAACATATTGCCGTAACACCACTATTTTGCATCGTCGTTTTGTCATCTTGTCGCTTCGTGTAAAAAGAATAGCCATTGATGTCGTACCCCTCATAAGATATGACTTGACATTTAGGACCATATGCCAACCATCTCACCATGTCAGATACCTCATTAGGCGTGTCGGAAAATTGATCCATCACTCGACGCTTGAACCATGTGAGGAATGAATGATTATGCTCTTTTATCAGTTGAGGACCATTTTTTGAAGGATATTGCTCTCTAAGAAAGTTCATGTGCTCAGCCACGTATGGATGGACTTCACTAAGACTTTGCACCACAAACAGCTCAACCTTACACATCATTTCAGAACCGATTGGTATCCTTTTCTTGCCAATTGTACCTTGACCCCCAAGTCTCCCATCATGTCTAGACTTTGGTACTCCGACTTCTTTCAAACGTGCCATATATTGAGAAACCCATGCAGCAACTTCCTCCGCGACGGTTCGTTGGACAATACTAGCTTCAGGTTTGGCCGGATTCATCACTCTATCTTTCAAGGTACCCATTTCCCGTTCAAAGGGATACATGTACCTCATACAAACTGGCCCACAAAGCTTAATTTCACGAACAAGATGAATAATCAAATGAGGCATCATGTCAAAGAATGATGGCGGAAAATACTTTTCAAACCGACACATGGTCTCAAGTACATCGGCCTGCAAATCATCCAGTATTGTTGGATTGATCACCTTGCTACAAATTATGTTGAAAAAGAAACACAATCTTGTAATGGTATACCTCACTTGTGGCGGCAATATCCCTCGAACTGCAACCGGCAGCAATTGTTGCATCAACACGTGACAATCATGAGATTTCATTCCAACTAATTTCAAGTCAGACATGGACACAAGTCTACGAAAATTTGAAGAGTAACCGGCAGGGACCTTTAAGCCATGCAAAGACTCACAAAAGCTAACTTTCTCCTTTTTAGACAAGGTGAAACAAGCTGGGGGAAGCTACCAGCGTTTTCCCCTTTCTTGAGGTGCCAACTCGGAGCGACCCATAGCAGCCATATCTTGTCTAACTTTAGGCCCATCCTTCGTTTTCCCTTGCATATTCAACAATGTCCCAACAATGGCATCACAAACATTTTTCTCAATATGCATTACATCCAAACAATGCCTAACTTCCAAATCTCTCCAATATTGGAGATCCCAAAAGATAGACCTCTTCTTGTAACCACCACTTGGCTGACCTTTATAAGGCTTACCAAACTCTGTCTCAATGTCTTTAACCCGTTCATAAACCTCACACGCACATAAGGGGGCAGGAGCTTCTCTCATCTCCAATTCTCCATTAAAAGCTTCCTTCTCTTTTTGAAATGGGTGATCTTCAGGAAGATACATCCGGTAATCCATGTACACATCTTTCCCACAAAATTTTAGGCGCCTAGAGACCAAATCATCATGACAAACTGGACATGCCTTCTTTCCCTTTACAGAATACCCTGACAAATTTCCATAAGCCGGGAAATAATTTATCGTACAAAAAATCATGCCACGTAAAGTGAAATTGGTTTTGGTGTATGCATCAAACATCAACACCCCTTCATCCCACAACAATTTCAAATTTTCAATGAGTGGCTCTAGATACACATCTATGTCATTTCCGGGTTGTTTAGGCCCAGAGATTAAGAGCGACAACATGATGTATCTACGCTTCATGCATAACCAAGGAGGCAAATTGTATATGGTGAGAAGAACCAGCCAAGTGCTATATTGGGTACTAAGTGTCCCAAATGGGTTCATTCCATCCGTGCAAAGACCAAGCCTGAGATTCCGAACTTCTTCCCTAAAGACCTTGTACTTTCGATCAATGTTCCTCCATTGTGGAGAATCAGCAGGATGCCTCATTAACCCATCTTTCTTCCTCCCTTCGGCATGCCACCTCAAGAGTTTTGCAGTTTTCTCTTCTGAGAAAAGGCGCTTAAATCTTGGTATAATTGGAAGATACCAAAGCACCTTAGCCGGAGAAGGTTTCTTCTTAGTTGATGTTGCATCATTCTCCACGATCTTGTAACGGGACAATCCGCATCTTGGACACTCATGCAGATTTGCATACTGCTTTCGATACAACACGCAATCATTTGGACACGCGTGTATCTTCTCATAATCCATACCCAAAGGACACATAAGCTTATGGGCCTCATAGTTAGACCTTGGAAGTTTGTTTCCTTCAGGAAGATTACCAGACGTGGCCTCCAAAAACTGTGAAAAACTCTTGTTGGTCCAACCGTTTTCCACCTTTAAGTTGAAATATTCGATGACGGCACCAAGTACAGTTTGTGTAGAACCAGGATATAACGGTTTTGCGGAAGCTTTGATTATACTATCATACATATGGGGACGCTCAACGAAATGATGGTCTTCCACATCATGCATCATATCATCTATCCTATCTTTCTCCTCTTCTTCCTCACTTTCAACACCAATATCATCCTCAATTTCATTATCATCACCATTATCACAATGATTATGCTGACTCGAGCTCGGCATACTAGAACTTGCCTCATGATCTATGCTCTCACCATGCCATGTCCATGTCGTGTAGTTACCCTTAAAACCGCGACGAACTATGTGATCAACAATATCATCAATATCCCGATACCCCCTTGAATTATTGCAATCACAACAAGGACACAAAATTAAACTTGATTCATGTTCTGATTGATGTTTCAAGGCAACCTTAATGAACTCTTGAATCCCTTGTAAGAACCTTGTAGAAAATCGTTTACTACCATACATCCAACTCCGATCCATTTTCAACCACTAAAGATAAAACAATATGACCAAATTTTGTCAAAGGTTAGAATATAAACTAGGCTATTCATATCATTATAAATCCATGGCTTCCAACAAAACCTACCATAACTAATAACAAGTTCCCATAGTACAATTCATTTCACATCACAAATTCACAAACCCGAATTTTGTAGCAAACCCAAAACATCATTTCATAACCTACACAAACCATCTCATAAACCTACACAAACCCAAAAATTCATTTCATAACCTTAATTCAACAAAACCTAATTGTAATAAACAAATAATTTCAACAAAACCAACTATTACAATTCATCAAAAACTACAATTAAAATTCAACAAAACCTAAATCTTAAATGTGCACAATTAAAATTCAATTAAATAATATCCACAATTAAAATTCAATCTTAAAATTCAACTAAAATGTACCATTAAAATTCAAACATAATATCCACAATTATAATTAAAATGCACAATTAAAATTCAATTAAATAATATCCACAAAATAAAATTTAAATGTACCGAATTAATCGATGAAGCAATTGAAGAGAGGAGGGCCAGCGGCGTGGTAGCCGACGGCGTTAGCAAGCAGCGGCGACAGTATAGGAGGAAGCGGCGACAGTGACCTGTGAAGAGGCCGGGGGTTGAACGACGATCAGGGGGCGGCGACGAGCAGGAAGTTGGAGGACAATGAGCTATGCGAAGAGGAGGTTGACGCGGCAGGAGGACGAACATCAGGTCGAGGAAGACGGAGGTTGACGGCGGAGGACGAGGTTGACGGCGGAGGACGAGGAAGGCCGAGGAAGTTGGAGGAAGGAATTGAAGCAGTGAAGGGGTGAAGCTTTTGCAATTGGGTTTCAATTTAGGTCGCTGTGGAATATCGAATTGGAGAGCTAGCGCCAACAAAATTAAATTTTAGAAAAATTCAAAACATCATTTGCGTCGCAGAATTACTAGCCTGCGACGCAGATGACTCTAAGATGTTCTCAGAGTCATTTGCGTCGCAGGTTAGTAATTCTGCGACGCAAATGATTAAATAAATTGCGTCGCAGAATTACTAATCTGCGACGCAAATGACTCTGAGAACATCTTAGAGTCATCTGCGTCGCAGGTTAGTAATACTGCGACGCAAATGACTAATTTTAATGATAAGAATTGTCAATTGCGTCACATGTTTGAATGTGCGAGGCAAATGTGGCGATGCAAATGAACACTTTTCCACTAGTTAGGCTTCGAATTTTAGAATGCCTTTTACATACAGAATTGACACAAAAATCACTCGATTTCGTTGAGAAACGAAGAAACTGCCGAAAAACTGCAAACATATAATTAAATAATGCAAATTTGCAATTAATTACAATTACGAAATTAATCACCCCTTTTAATTCCTTGCAAATTTATAAAATTTAACTATGTTAACTAATTATTATGGAATTAATTAGAGGTTCGTGATACCACTGTTAGGTTATGATACATATAAATGAATATAAATCATGCGGAAAAACCATAAAAGCCAGGATTCCAAATTAATTTCCAAATAACAATTAGCATAATTTAGGACACATATACTTTATAGCGTGCCCTCCCTAGCTGCGCCCGAACCGAACAAGAACAAGTCTAGGACTCCAAATGTCGTCCCTCCGTAGATAGTCCACAGCACGCTCGGATCCGCCTTAGATTTAATTAACTAGAATTGCACCTAAGGTTCTATGAATATGTTCGAATATTTTGGCAAATATAATACTTAGTTTTAATCCTTAAAACTAGATGTATGATTGAAAATTATGTCGTCATAAATTTGTGAATGCCATCACATATTTATAGAGTAGGAATATGGTATTGGAATTCTACTAGGACTTTAAGAATCCTAATTCTATTAGAATTAGAGTTCCATTAAAACTAGTAAATCAGAAAATTAATCTAACCCTAATCACTTAAGGATTCGAAGTATGCACAAACTCCAACACGCACATGAGCATGGCCCACATGCGAGCAGGTCATGCCCGCGCGCACGCAAAGCCCGCAGCTGGCCTCGCAGCCCATACGAGCTCGCTGCCATGTGCTCGCTGAGCCTGTCCTTGCACTGGGCCTGGCGTTTCCTTGGGCTGCTGTGACGCGCGCTAGGCTTGCTGGACGTGGGCCTGGCTTCGCGCTGGGCCTTCGTCTAGCAAGCTCGTCCGATGCTTATTCGTACGACGCGCTTCCGATTAATTTTCCGATTCCGGAATTTATTTCCGATACGAACAATATTTAACATTTCCGGCACTATTTCCGATTCCGGCAATATTTCCATTTCCGATAATATTTTCCGATACGTACCATGTTTCCGTTTCCGGCAACATCTACGACTTGGATAATATTTATATTTCCGATACGATCCATATTTCCGTTTCCGGCAATATCATCGTTTCCGGAGTATCCATAATTTTCCTTTGACGATTTCAGCTCCCACTGGAACCGAGATCCGTCGATTCCGAATATCCATAGATGGAGTATTTAATTCCATTAAATACTTGATCCGTTCACGTACTATTTGTGTGACCCTACAGGTTCAGTCAAGAGTAAGCTGTGGATTAATATTATTAATTCCACTTGAACTGAAGTGGCCTCTAGCTAGGCATTCAGTTTACTTGATCTCACTGAATTATTAACTTGTATAATTAACACTGAACCGTATTTATTAGACTTACCATTAAATGCATACTTGGACCAAGGGCATTATTTCCTTCATAAACAATCATGCTCTGATTATTCTCTGTTCACATTATCCAAGGGCGAGCTGCAATTGAGTGTTCTTATTTATGTGGATGATATGATTATTGCAGGAAATAATAAGTTTGCATTGGAAAGTCTTAAAGCATATTTGAGCAAATGTTTTAAAATGAAAGATCTAGGTGCTCTAAAGTATTTTATGGGATTAGAAGTGGCCTGTAGCAAGCATGGATTTTATGTTTGTCAACGAAAATATGCACTAGACATTATTTCGGAAACTGGATTATTGGGGCGAAGCCTGTAGATTTTCCGATGGAGCAAAATCATAAACTGGCCCTTGCAGACGGAAAGGAGTTAGCAGACGAAGAGAAATATAGACACTTGATAGGGCGCCTGATATACTTGGTTTTTACTAGGCCAGATTTAGCGTATTCCGTCCACATTTGTTACAGTTTATGCAAAAACCACGAGAGGGCATTGGCAGGCTGCGTTGAGAGTAGTACGGTACCTGAAAAATGTCTGGGTCAAGGAATATTATTAAGGAGTGACAATAAATTGCAGCCAGAAGGATGGTGCGACTCCGATTGGGCGAGTTGTCCTTTGACTCGTCGTTCATTGACAGGATGGTTTGTGTTACTTGGTCTTTCGCATGTGTCGTGGAAAACTAAGAAACAACATACAGTTTCTCGTTCTTCTCCAGAGGAAGAATATCGTTCGATGGCAGCATTGACTTGTGAACTAAAGTGGTTAAAGCAACTACTACGGGACATGGGAGTTTCACACAAGCAAGGTATGAGTATGTTTTGTGATAGTCAGTCTGCTTTGCATATTGCACAGAATCCGGTGTTCCATGACCGGACAAAGAATATTGAGTCGGATTGTCATTTTATTCGTGATGCTATAAAGGAGGGGATCATTTGTCCTTCATATGTATCAACGAAGATTCAGTTAGCGGATATTTTCACCAAGGCATTGGGGAAGACGCAATTTGCGTTTTTTCTGAACAAGATGGGCATTCGAGATCTTCATGATCCGCCTTGAGGGGATGTTACGATAATATATACGGAGTATACAGAATATATTATGTTAATATTGTAATATTCTAGAATATACGGAATTACCGAAATAGCCTAGCTTCCTATCTAATATATATACAGTTTAGATTAATGAGAATGGGTGAGACATTACGTTAATTTAACAGAACCGTCTGCGAAATGTGAAATAAGAAAGATAAAAGGTCATTTTAATCAGATTAAACATGTTAACAACTGAGAAACTTTGAACAAATTTAATGAGATGATTAACTTAAACTAGCAGTGAATGTTAAACAATTGAATTATGTGTGAAATGTAAAGACATGAATAGAAGAAAAGTGAATGTTTTACTATTGAATGGAAATGATCAATTAAAGGAGGAGGTGATTCTGATACTTGCAGTTTGAAAAGTCTTTGGATTTGTTTTCTTTTGGCATTAAGGTAGGACGTCTTATTTTTTTTTTATGCAAAGGCAGGAAAAAACTTAAAAAAAACAAGTACTCCCTCCATTTCTTTTTGATGTATCCATTACAGAAAATGGGAAGTTTTTAAGAAAATTGAAATCTTAGTTTGTATTGGTATAAGTGTAATGATTGGGTGTAAGAAAAATGATTGTATGAAAGAGATTATAATAAAAAAAGAAGAGAGAAAATAATAAAGAAATAAGGTAAGAGAGAGGAGTGATAATGATGAGTGATAAAAGGAGGTGAGAGAGTGGGTATATGGGGAAGGAAAAAGAATTAAATAATAGGGGTGGGGAAATTTAGGTGGGAATATGGGTAGAATCTTTAGGTATTTTGGTAATTAGATAGAAATGTAAGGGTATTTTAGGATAAAATGTATGTCCAAAAATAGAAACGGATACAACAAAAAAAAACGCTTAAAATGGAAACGGATAAAACAAAAAGAAATGGAGGGAGTAGTTAAGTACTACAACCAAAGTTCAGGGAGGTTTGTCATCCTCCATAGCAGCTAACACAGCCTCAACAGGGCTAATAATCAAGGATAAAGGGTTTATAGATAACTGATTACAGTAGGCATCTTTCCCTACAAGTTTTCCTTTTTTTGTTTCTTTTCAGTTTCATGACTTATTTTTTAAGTTAATTTATTTTAGTAAAGTTTAACTCAAAAGAACAATACCTTATTTTTTTTTTATCTAAGTTTAATGATAAGGATTGTATAATAATAATAATATCAAGGGTTGACTATGGCAATCCTTATCATATAAAAGTAGATTTTAATTACTGGATTGAAACAGTTGTGTTATGTTCAAATGAATTTCGCTTATCGTATCCTAGTTCAAATTATTATCTCTGAATTATACATAGTACAATATTATCTCACTTGAACTTATTACTCCCTTTGTTTCTTTTTGTTTTTTCTGTTTGGAATCGGGGAGGGGATTAAGAAAATTCAAATCTTGGTATAATTGGGTGTAAAAGTAATGATCTATTACTATATACTAAAAGACATCAGGAATGACACGTGTCAATTCTTGGTGTGATTTTTTCCCGCCTAAAATCAATTTCCCAAAAAAATGTATTTATTTTATTTTATTTTTATTCTCTACTTTTTTTTATAAACTATTTATGTATGGAAATAAAATTTAGTTTTATAAATTATAGCAATAATAAATACGACGTAATAATAATTATTCTAAATTAGTAATATTTTAGTCAAATCGCTATATTAATAATGCAAAATATATCACTCAGTATTTTGCTCAAATTACCATATTAGCATTTTAAATATGCATATTAGATGAATAAATTTAAATGAGTATGTTAAAAATGCTATAACTATGCAGTAGTTTGGGAAGGTATTCAGTTAAATATTTTGTGAAAAAATTATCAAAAGCCGTGCGTGCACGGGATCTAATCCAGTTGTGTATAGGAGAAAGTAATAAATAAGTGAAGGAAAGAGGAGATATTTTTATTAAAGTAATAAAAAATCAGAAAAGAGGTGGGTGGGTGAATGAATTAAATAAGGAATGATGGAAAAAATTAGGGTAAAATATGTAGAGATTCTTAGGTATTTTTTGTAATTAGAAAGATAAATAAAGGTATTTTGGTAAAAAATTATGTCCAAAAATCTTATAGATTACAAAAAGGAAAAACAAAAAGTAACGATATTTCGGGAAACAAGAAGAATAAAACGGAATGGAGGGAGTATATATAAGTCAATCATTACCTGAATTTATTATAATTAAGGAAGGTTCTTGAGTGGCTACAACAAAAGGGTAGCCACCACAATACATTAAATTTGAGCCAATCATTTTTGTTGACTCATCTGGGTCATTGATTATGTTGACTTTATATTAAAACGGCAACTTTTGTGTAAGACCGTCTTACCGGAAAGACCACTTTGATTGTTTAACTAATTGGTTTTATTGGTTAACTAATTAGTTCTAGTGCTTAACTAGTTATTTTCATTGTTTAACTAATTTGTTTAAGTGCTTAACTAATTAGTTCAAGTGTTTAACTAATTGATTTCATTGCTTAACTTACCGCCTTATATAAAAGTTTGTAATATTAAAATCGTAATTTTTTGCATCAAAAAAATAAATTAAAAATTCTTCATTTCCACGCTCAATTTAATTGATTAATTTTCTCTCTCTTAATAACTTCCCCACGTTCCTGTAAAAAAAAAATATATATATATATATCTTTAAGAAAAAACAAAAACAAAACTAAGCCTTATTCTCCCATTTGAGTATTTGTTTGTTGATTTTTTTTTTTAATGAAGTGCATTGGCAATTATCAATAAAAAAAAATTGATTCCTCTGTATCAAGAATTGAATGGTGTGTTTGTTAAATGAATGAATGATTATTAATGGTGTATTCTTTTTTTCAATTGGGTTAGATGAACGGTTGTCAATTGAATATATTCTTTATTATACAAGTAAATACATTACATTTACGATTTAACGTTCCAATCTATACTAATATATTAAAAGGCGTTGTGGAAAACTTCTATGTGTCACGTAGTACTCTTCCTTTTACGCCACATCATTCACTAGTATGTCATGTCATGTCATGGATAGCCAAAAATTAATACAACGAGGTTCGAACTCTAGACCTCATATCTGAATGATTATTCTCATTACCATCTTAACCAACCACAAATTGTGGTTTATTTCTTCACATTAATTTATAAATTAATGTTAACGTGAAGTCTAAACCAACTGAATTTTTATATGATTTTTTATTTTCTATTGAATATTTTGAAAAAAAAGTAAAAATAAAGAATTAGGACAACTATGAAGAAACATGATGTCATGAATCTCATAAGCATCAACTATAGAATATCTTGCATGGCTGCTTCTATCTAATTTGGTGTTATTAATTTGAAGCACTTAGTTCCACTAGAAAATAAATTATACAAATTGTAAGATGATCTAATTGAAAAATTACTTGACATGATAAATGACGCGGTGTGTCTGTGTAGTTAACAAACTTAATTGATGTTTTTCACTTTATGATATACATGCATTTCGTCAAATATTGAGCTCAAAAAAATCTAAATTTTTTACTATTCAATGTAGCGATCGGGGCATCGCCCGGGCCACACACAGTTTGATTATAAAAACCAGACGGAAATGAAGAATAAAATCAATTTGATTATAAAGAACAGATGAAAATGAAGAATAAAATCAAGAGTTTCAGAAATTTTGCTTTTTTTTTTTTGGAGATGAAACTTCTCAGTAAAATTTAGATGAAAGTATGTGGATATTTTTTCATTTATTTTTATGGTAAAATATT
The DNA here is from genome assembly GCF_020520425.1 of Spinacia oleracea. Taxonomy (NCBI): domain Eukaryota; kingdom Viridiplantae; phylum Streptophyta; class Magnoliopsida; order Caryophyllales; family Amaranthaceae; genus Spinacia; species Spinacia oleracea. Next base: position 63,633,669 of record NC_079492.1, on the reverse strand, counting down.
TTTTCAATTAAATTAAAAATGGTTTATAATAAATTAAAAGTTAAGATCAATGGTTTAAAATAGTCTACTCTTATTAGGTTGAGATTTACTACCTCCGTTTTAAAAAAATCTTTACAGTTACTATTTTCACGAAATCGAATGCAATATTTAACTACTAATATATCTCGTTTTGTATGTGAAAAAATTATAAAAATTTGATATTCTAAATTTACATCTCGAGACCAATCTAACAAGATCGTACATGTAACGTTTTGATGTATATAATTGTGAGAATTTACGGTCAAAATTTTTATACTTTGGATACATTTTCCAAAGCGTAAAAAACTTTCTGAAACGGAGGTAGTAGTATATTGTAATGACTACCATTTTATTGTAGCTATTGTAAATTCATCCTATAATTAAATATGCAAATAATAAAAGAGAGCGTTAAAATATGGATGTACGTAAGAGAAAGTTATGTAGTCTTGGAAAAGCCCCTCAGATTCGCCCCTCAAAACATTTACAATAGGTATTTCCATTCTTTCGATTTATTTTCAGTTTCAAGATTTAATTAACTGGTTAGTTCAGGAGTATTGTTCACATGAATTTCACTTATCTTATCTTAGTTAAAATTATTATCCCTGAATAGCTACTGGTACTGTTTTTGTTAAGAATTAAAAACAACTTAGTTAAGTCGACAAGAATACGAAACGTACTTGTTTGGTTTAATATATTGTTTCCTAGTTTAATTAGAATTGTAATTAGGAAACTAGATATATTTTGGTATGTAATCTCTAAGATTATTTAGACTTGAGTAACAAGTATAATTCTAGTAGATGTAGGTTTCTAGTTTAGCCTATAAAAGGGGTTAGGACTAGCTAGAAAATAAGAGGGAAATATGGAAAATACATTGTTGAGAGGAATCATCAATGAGGGGTTATTGTATTATTTTGCAAGAACTTAATATTACGATAATATTTGGGGGGGGGGGGGGGGGAGGAAATCTAAATTTCCTCACAAACACTTGTGTCTTTATTATTGTTTTTGCTATCTATTCTACATTGTATTTGCAGGGTTTGTCTCAATCGCTCGTGGCACGCGTTTGGCTATGACAAACTGGTATCAAGAGCTGGGTTTAGTCATGGATGATTTAGGGAACAAGTACAAGGTCGAACTTTTTAATGGGAAGACGAATTTTTCATTATGGCAAAGTACAATTAAGGATATTCTTATACATCAAGGTCTTCACAAGACTTTGGATGATAAAAAACCCGATTCGGTAGGCAAGGACAAATGGGAGGATATGCAACTACGGGCTACTAGTATGATCAGATTGACTCTTGCACCGGAGATCAAGTACAATGTCTTAGAGGATAATAATCCAAAAGAGTTGTGGGACAAATTGATTAAGATGTACGCATCTAAGTCATTGGCCAACAAATTCTTTTTGATCATCTAAGTAAGTTTAACGGCTTGATTGTTAGGTTATGATACATATGACAATTCATAAATCATGCGGAAAAACCATAAAGCCAGGAAAACATATTATTTACACATAATCATTTAGCATAGTTTAGATGCATACACTTTGTTGCGTGCCTTCCCTAGCTGCGCCCGAACCGAACAAGAACAAGTCTTTAGGACTCCAAGTGTCGTCCCTTCGTAGATAGTCCACAGCACGTCCGGATCCGCCTTAAGCTTGACCAACTAGGATCGCCCTTAAGGTACTTAGAATTTTCGGTTAGTATAGGCAATTGTATGACTGAATTTTTGCTCTCAAAAATCACTTTGAATACTTGAATACTCTATACAAAATAATGACCCTAGGCCTTTATTTATAGAGGTATGGAAAGGGAATCGTAATCCTATTAGGATACGAATTAATTAAACTAGAATCCTAATAGAATTCTTATTTTAATTAATTCATCCTTTTAGTTTTAGGAAATTAATCATTAGTTGAAACCTGATTGCTTTAGGATTCGTATAGCACACAAACACACACGCACGCACAGCAGCCCACGAGGGGCGCCATGCGCGCGCGCGCAGCCCGCGAGCTCGCAGCCCACTGCCACAAGCCCACATGCTGCCGCAGCCTTGGCGCGCGCTGGGCCTGCCTTGCGGTGGGCCTGGCGCAGCCTTGGCTGGTGCGTTTGTGGCGCGCTGTCTTGCTGGGCGATGACCCGGCTTCGTGCTGGGCCTTCGTCTGGCAGGCCTCGTCCGATGCTAATTCGTACGATACGCTTCCAATTAATTTCCCGATTCCGGATTTCATTTCCGATACGAACAATATTTAATATTTCCGATTCCGGAATTAATTTCCGTTTCGAACAAATATTTAATATTTCCGTTTCCGGAATTATTTTGCGATTCCGATAATATTTCCGATTCTGACAATATTTCCGTTTCCGGCAATATTTCCGATTCCGGCAATATTTCCATTTCCGATAATATTTTCCGATACGTACCATGTTTCCGTTTCCGGCAACATTTACGACTTGGATAATATTCATATTTCCGATACGATCCATATTTCCGTTTCCGGCAATATCATCGTTTCCGGAGCATTCATTTCTTGCCTGTGACGATCTCAGCTCCCACTGAAACCAAGATCCGTCGATTCCGAATATCTATAGATGGAGTATTTAATGCCATTAAATACTTGATCCGTTTACGTACTATTTGTGTGACCCTACGGGTTCAGTCAAGAGTAAGCTGTGGATTAATATCATTAATTCCACTTGAACTGAAGCGGCCTCTAGCTAGGCATTCAGCTCACTTGATCTCACTGAATTATTAACTTGTTAATTAATACTGAACCGCATTTATTAGACTTAATATTATATGCATACTTGGACCAAGGGCACTATTTCCTTCAGTCTCCCACTTGTCCTTAGGGACAAGTGTGCATTTCCTAATTCCTTTGTCGCTCGATGCTTGCTCTTGAACATAAGGTAAGAGTTTTCATCCTTATTATGTCCAGAGGTGTTCCTCGGTTTCAGAGTTCAACTGATCAAATAAACAGATAATCATAGCCTATGATTCATCCGAGCACGGCCATGCATTTCACAGTTTCTAGCTCTCCGAGTGGCCTTATACAACTTTTAAGCATCTCATCCCGATTTATGGGAGGACAATCCCAATCTTGCGATCTTGAGATTAGACTTCGTTTGATAGGTGATTACCTGAGCGTTGCCTTTATAGCCTCCTTTTACGGTGCGACGGTTGGTCAACGTCAAAGCAACCAGTTCTCAAACAAGTAATCTCAAATCACTCAGGTATTGAGGATTTATTGTCTAATAATTTTAATGAAATTTACTTATGACAGATTTTCATCTCTTACAGTAAAGTTTCATAGGTCTTGTCCGATACTAGTCTTCCCAAAGTAAGTATCTATGCAAATGATTATGACATTGCCATGTCCACATAGTTCAAGAAACAGAACTACTAGTCATCTTGCATTCTAATCGTCTAACGTTTTCTATGCGTCCAATTTTATAGAAAACTCCGACTAGGGACCATTTTCAACCTTTGACATTCAAGTTCACTTGATAGACATTTCTTAGTCACAGGACTGGTCCTGACAGTCTATCTTGAATATATCGTCAAATTGAAAGGACTCATCATTTAATCAATACTAAACCAAGATTAAATGGAATATGAAAATACATTTCATATATGATAAATGTTCAACCCCATTATTTTACAACCATGGGCCTCAAACCCATCTTTAAAACAGTTCATGGAATTCAAAGCTATGCTTGATTTCCAGTGCTACAACGTGAGTGTTGCTTCTCACTTGTTGCATAGGTTTAGTTATCACGCTTTGCCAATCTTAACATCCTTTTCATCGAATGTTCTTCGAGATATGATGATAAGAACTTTTGAGTATGTTTATTTTGTGATCTAGTCTTTCTTGCTACATTAGTGGTTCTACGCATTTTGCAATGAAGAACCATTAAGTCAACAGACATGTGATCTTCCCAAGTTCAATGAAGAACTCATATAAACAACTCTATTTTATTGCTTCTTAGGCAATAATTACTTTTACTTCAACTGTATAGGTTGCTAGTGATGCTTTGTTTGGATCTACTTATCCAAGCAGTTCACAGATATGCGGAAGACTCTCCAACTATATCTTTGAACATAGAAATTATTATTTTAATTTCCCACGCAACAACTCATGGTCTTCAATCCATGTTGCCATTTCAAAACACGATGCTCTTTAGCTCGTCCTTGTCAATGGTTAACTCCAAAGGGTCTTGCTTGATCCTTTGCCAGTGTTTATGCGTGTAGCATCAATATTTAGCACATCTTTATTTCCTTGAATCAAGAACTATTCCTATGTACCCTTTTAAGTACCATAAGTATTCTTGATCTCAATCTAGTTGATCTTTACTTAGATCAATAGAGATTGGTATATGTTCGTCATGCCTAAAGTTATACGATACATTTTTGGCGATCCTCATATTATATCATACATGATAAATTCTTTTGCAGAATAATTCTCAATTGAATTGTATTGATGTAACTTTAGCTCATTGAATTTCAGTAGATACTGAATCCAGCTAAATTCTTTGACATATAATATAGGTTAAGAATCTCACTTAGATCCTTTGATGTTTTAACTTAGTAAATGCTTATACATAGTTCAAACATTCATTACTTAGATTTATTCATATGGATCGAATATCTCCAATGGAGTCTTTCGTGTTTGATTTAGTAAATGCCATTACTAAACAATATCATAAGATCTTTGTAAATAGATCTTAATACCTAGTATGTACTAAGTTTCGCCTTGGTCCATCATTGATGAATAATTTCAAACCTAAGTCATTAGCATTTGAATGTTATTTCACAATGGAGAGATATGTGTGATACACATAGGACCAAATAAGTTTTACGTACTCCCACTAAACTTCTTATATATCTATAAGAATCATGTATATTTTATGAAACTAAAATGCTTATTAGCTTCACTAAAATATAGTTCCAATTCCCAATTGCTTGCTTAAATCTGTACTTAGATTTCATAAGTTAGCATTCCTTTTCAAGCATTTATTTGGATCCACAAATCCTATGACATGCCATGTACATAGTTTTCTTCCAACATTTGATTGAGGAATACGTTTTGTCATCCAATTGTCATATGTACCAATATGCAATCATTGCTTGAGTTATAGACTTGAGCATTACGATTATGCATGAGGTTTCAACACAATCCATGCCATGAATTTGCTTGTAACCTTTAGCAACTAATCTAGCTTTGTGTGTGAACACAATTCCATGTTTGATGGTTTTTATCCTTAAAACAAACTTGCAACCAATAGGTGTGAAACTATTCTTGCAAATCAACAAAATTTCAATTTTGTCATCAAAACATTGGTTATGTTTTATAGCCTTTAACCATCTAAAACATTTGAGTCTATATATGGCCTCTAACCATTTTAGGGAATCTGGGTTTCGTCATAGCTTTCTTACAGGTCACAAACTCATTAATAGTTTGACTGCAAGTTGTAGGTTTCTTTACTATTTAATAGAAGAATTGCATAGCTTCAGTGACCTAAACTCCATGTTTCTTCACTATCTAATAGAAGAATTGTTAGGTTATGATACATATGATATTACATAAATCATGCGGAAACAACCATTAACCCAGGAATACATATTATTTACACATAATCATATAGCATAATTTAGATGCATACTCTTTGTTGCGTGCCTTCCCTAGCTGCGCCCGAACCGAACAAGAACAAGTCTTTAGGACTCCAAGTGTCGTCCCTCCGTAGATAGTCCACAGCACGTCCGGATCCGCCTTAAGATTGACCAACTAGAATCGCCCTTAAGGTACTAGAATTTTCGGCACTTTTGAGCAAGATGTGTGATTGAATTTTTCTCTCAAAAACTCACTTTGAATACTTTTGAAACTCGTTATAAATTGTGAACCCAGGCCACATATTTATAGGGGTATGGAAAGGGAATTGGAATCCTATTCAGATACAAATTAATTAAACCTAGAATCCTACAAGAACTCTAATTAATTAATTTATCTAATAGAATTAGGATTTTAATCATTAACCGAACTCTGCATGTTTTAGGAATCGTGCATGAACACAAACACTCACGCACACACACACGGCAGCCACGATGGGCCGCCCATGCGCGTGCGTGCGTGCAGCAGCCCACGCAGCGAGGCCTACGCGAGCTACAAGCCCACGTAGCTCCTGCGCGCGCTGCGTGCGCTGTGCGCGCTGCCTCGGCCTGCTGGGCCTGGCCTTGCGCTGGGCCTGGCGTGGCCTTGGCTGTTCGTGTGGCGCGCTTGGCTTGATGGGCGATGGCATGGCTTCGTGCTGGGCCCTCGTCCGGCAGGCCTCGTCCGATGCTTATTCGTACGATACGCTTCCGATTAAATTTCCGATTCCGGAATTCATTTCCGATACGAACAATATTTAATATTTCCGATTCCGGAATTAATTTCCGTTTCGAACAAATATTTAATATTTCCGTTTCCGGAATTATTTTCCGATTCCGATAATATTTCCGATTCTGACAATATTTCCGTTTCCGGCAATATTTCCGATTCTGGCAATATTTCCATTTCCGATAATATTTTCCGATACGTACCATGTTTCCGTTTCCGGCAACATCTACGACTTGGATAATATTTATATTTCCGATACGATCCATATTTCAGTTTCCGGTGATATCATCGTTTCCGGAGTATTCATTTCTTGCCTGTGACGATCTCAGCTCCCACTGAAACCAAGATCCGTCGATTCCGAATATTCATAGATGGAGTATTTAATGCTATTAAATACTTGATCCGTTTACGTACTATTTGTGTGACCCTACGGGTTCAGTCAAGAGTAAGCTGTGGATTAATATCATTAATTCCACTTGAACTGAAGCGGCCTCTAGCTAGGCATTCAGCTCACTTGATCTCACTGAATTATTAACTTGTTAATTAATACTGAACCGCATTTATTAGACTTATCATAGAATGCATACTTGGACCAAGGGCATTATTTCCTTCAGTCTCCCACTTGTCCTTAGGGACAAGTGTGCATTTCCTAATTCCTTTGTCGCTCGATGCTTGCTCTTGAACATAAGGTAAGAGTTGTCATCCTTATTATGTCCAGAGGTGTTCCTCGGTTTCAGAGTTCAACTGATCAAATAAACAGATAATCATAGCCTATGATTCATCCGAGCACGGCCATGCATTTCACAGTTTCTAGCTCTCTGAGTGGCCTTGTACAACTTTTAAGCATCTCATCCCGATTTATGGGAGGACAATCCCAATCTTGCGATCTTGAGATTAGACTTCGTTTGATAGGTGATTACCTGAGCGTTGCCTTTATAGCCTCCTTTTACGGTGCGACGGTTGGTCAACGCAAAGCAACCAGTTCTCAAACAAGTAATCTCAAATCACTCAGGTATTGAGGATTTAGTGTCTAATAATTTAATGAAATTTACTTATGACAGATTTTCATCTCTTACAGAAAAGTTTCATAGGTCTTGTCCGATACTAGTCTTCCCAAAGTAAGTATCTATGCAAATGATTATGACATTGCCATGTCCACATAGTTCAAGAAACAGAACTACTAGTCATCTTGCATTCTAATCGTCTAACGTTTTCTATGCGTCCAATTTTATAGAAAACTCCGATTAGGGACCATTTTCAACCTTTGACATTCAAGTTCACTTGATAGACATTTCTTAGTCACAGGACTGGTCCTGACAGTCTATCTTGAATATATCGTCAAATTGAAGGGACTCATCATTTAATAAACCATAAATTAAATGGAAAAATGAATTCATTTCATTTATTGTGAATGATTAACCAATAATGTTTTACAAAGATTTAAACTCTAAAATTTTAAAACATTAAACAGAGACATCAAAGCCATTCTCCAATATGCTTGATTCCCATAGCTGCAGTGTGCGAGTTGTGCTTCGCCTGCGGCAGAGGTTTAGTTAATGGATCTGATATGTTGTCATCAGTTCCAATTTTGCTTATCTCGACTTCTTTTCTTTCAACGAACTCTCGTAGAAGGTGAAATCTACGAAGTACATGCTTGACTCTCTGGTGGTGTCTAGGCTCTTTTGCCTGTGCAATAGCTCCGTTATTATCACAATACAGGGCTATTGGTCCTTTAATGGAGGGGACTACACCAAGTTCTCCTATGAACTTCCTTAGCCATATAGCTTCCTTTGCTGCTTCATGTGCAGCAATGTACTCCGCTTCAGTTGTAGAATCCGCAATGGTGCTTTGCTTAGCACTTTTCCAGCTTACTGCTTCTCCGTTGAGGCAGAAGACAAACCCAGAATGTGATCTAAAATCATCTTTGTCGGTTTGGAAACTTGCGTCCGTATAGCCTTTAACAATTAATTCATCATCTCCACCATAGACCAGGAAGTCATCTTTGTGCCTTTTCAGGTACTTCAGAATATTCTTGGCAGCAGTCCAATGTGCCTCTCCTGGGTCTGACTGGTATCTGCTCGTAGCACTGAGTGCGTACGCAACATCCGGGCGTGTACATATCATAGCATACATTATTGAACCAATCAATGATGCATATGGAATCCCATTCATTCGTCTACGCTCATCAAGTGTTTTTGGGCTTTGAGTCTTGCTTAGAGTCATTCCATGAGACATGGGTAGGTAGCCTCGCTTGGAGTCCGCCATCTTGAACCTATCAAGCACCTTATTGATATAAGTGCTTTGACTAAGTCCAATCATCTTTTTAGATCTATCTCTGTAAATCTTGATGCCCAATATGTACTGTGCTTCTCCTAGATCCTTCATCGAAAAACATTTCCCAAGCCAAATCTTGACAGAGTTCAACATAGGAATGTCATTTCCGATAAGCAATATGTCGTCGACATATAATACTAGGAAAGCAATTTTTCTCCCACTGACCTTCTTGTATACACAAGATTCGTCCGCGTTCTTGATGAAACCAAAGTCACTGTCTGCTTCATCAAAACGTACATTCCCGCTCATGGATGCCTGCTTCAATCCGTAGATTGACTTCTTTAGCTTGCATACCTTTTTAGCATTCTTTGGATCCTCAAAACCTTCAGGCTGTGTCATAAACACAGTTTCTGTTAAAACGCCGTTTAAGAAAGCAGTTTTGACATCCATCTGCCATATTTCGTAATCGTAATATGCAGCGATTGCTAACATTATCCGAATAGACTTTAGCATTGCAACTGGTGAAAAGGTTTCATCGTAGTCCACACCGTGGACTTGCCTGTAACCTTTTGCAACCAATCTAGCTTTGAAAACTTCAAGTTTCCCATCCTTGTCCTTTTTCAGTTTGAAAACCCATTTGCTTCCAATGGCTTGGTAGCCATCTGGCAAATCGACCAAATCCCATACTTGGTTTTCAGACATGGAGTCTAATTCAGATTGCATGGCTTCTTGCCATTGCTTGGAGCTAGGGCTCGTCATAGCTTGTTTGTAAGTCGCAGGTTCATCACTTTCAAGTAATAGAACGTCATAGCTCTCGTTCGTCAAAATACCTAAGTACCTTTCCGGTTGAGATCTATATCTTTGCGATCTACGCGGGGTAACATTTCTAGATTGACCATGATTCTCACCAGATTCTTCTAAAGATCTCTGAGTTTCATCCTGAATGTCATCCTGAGAATTCTCTAGAGTTTGTTGTTCGACTCGAATTTCTTCGAGGTCTACTTTTCTCCCACTTGTCATTTTGGAAATGTGATCCTTCTCCAAAAAGACACCATCTCGAGCAACAAACACCTTGTTCTCAGGTGTATTGTAGAAGTAATACCCCTTTGTTTCCTTTGGATAGCCCACAAGGATACATTTGTCAGATTTTGGATGAAGTTTGTCTGAAATTAATCGTTTGACGTATACTTCACATCCCCAAATCTTAAGAAAAGACACATTTGGAGGCTTTCCAAACCATAATTCGTATGGAGTCTTTTCGACAGCTTTAGACGGAGCTCTATTTATAGTGAGTGCAGCTGTATTTAGTGCATGTCCCCAAAATTCTAATGGAAGTTCGGCCTGACCCATCATTGACCTGACCATGTCTAGCAAGGTTCTGTTCCTCCGTTCCGACACACCATTCCATTGTGGTGTTCCAGGAGGAGTCAATTCTGATAGAATTCCACATTCTTTCAGATGGTCATCAAATTCATAGCTCAGATATTCACCGCCTCTATCAGACCGCAGTGCCTTAATCTTCTTGCCTAATTGATTCTCTACTTCACTCTGAAATTCCTTGAATTTGTCAAAGGATTCAGACTTATGCTTCATTAGGTAGACATAACCATACCTACTGAAGTCATCAGTGAAAGTGATAAAGTAGCTGAAACCACCTCTAGCATTTGTACTCATTGGTCCACATACATCTGTATGGATTAAACCCAATAGTTCATTTGCTCTTTCTCCAACTTTAGAGAAAGGTTGCTTTGTCATTTTGCCAAGTAAACATGATTCGCATTTACCATAATCCTCTAAGTCAAATGGTTCTAGAATTCCTTCCTTTTGAAGTCTTTCTAAGCGTTTCAAGTTTATATGGCCTAATCGACAATGCCACAGATAGGTGAGATCTGAATCATTCTTTTTGGCCTTTTTGGTATTTATGTTATATACTTGTTTGTCGTGATCTAATAAATAAAGTCCATTGACTAATCTAGCAGATCCATAAAACATCTCTTTAAAATAAAACGAACAACTATTGTCTTTTATTAAAAAGGAAAATCCCTTAGCATCTAAGCAAGAAACTGAAATGATGTTTTTAGTAAGACTTGGAACATGGAAACATTCTTCCAGTTCCAAAACTAGCCCGGAGGGCAACGACAAATAGTAAGTTCCTACAGCTAATGCAGCAATCCGTGCTCCATTTCCCACTCGTAGGTCGACTTCACCCTTGCTTAACTTTTCTACTTCTTCTTAGTCCCTGTGGATTGGAACATAAGTGTGAGCCACAACCTGTATCTAATACCCAAGAAGTTGAATTAGCAAGTATACAGTCTATAACGAAAATACCTGAAGATGGAACGACTGTTCCGTTCTTCTGATCTTCCTTTAGCTTTGGACATTCTCTTTTGTAATGGCCTATTCCATCACAATAAAGACAGCTTGATGTGGACTTGTCCTGCTTTGATTTAGCATTGCCCTTGGACTTTCCACCTTTCTTGAACGGTCTCTTTCTAGCCTTGAGTAAATCTTTGGCTTCACAGTCCAGTATTATTTCAGCCTTTCTGACAAGGTGAACAAATTCTGCAACTGTTTCTTCTCTTGGTTCACTTAGGTATAGTTGCTTTAAGCGACCAAACCCACTGTGTAGTGAATTGAGCAAGACAGAGACTGCCATCCTTTCGCTTATTGGTGTTCCTAGTAGACTTAGGCGATCAAAATATGAACACATAAGATCCACATGGAACCTCAGTGGGACGCCTACCCTCTGTTTAGTGCGAAGGAGCTGAACATGTGTTTCTTGGACCTCCATCCTATAACACCTGTTGGGAGAACTAACCTTTAGACCAGACATTGATTCAATCAACTCATGGACGTTCAGGTCCCTGTCCTCCGTACTTCCACGACAGATATCCCTCAGATTCTTGATGAGCGTAAAAGGTTCATAGGCTACAAACCTTTTAGCCCAATCATCAGGGATATTGTTCAGCATGAGACTCATAACCTTTTTGAGATCCGCATCCCAGGCGTAAAATCTCTCAGGGGTTATGTCTCTGGCATAGTAGCTTGGCATGGGATGAGACAGTACATACTCAAGTCGATTGAGTTTGACTATTTCAACTAGCTTAGCTTCCCATTCAAGAAAATTTTCCAGGTTCAGCTTGACCATAAGCTCAGAACCCATGATGATGTTTTGATTGTTGTTTGCCATATTAAAACTACAATTGAAAAGAATAAACAAATAAATAACCATTCACAGTTTCTCTTAATAAACTTAAATTCTAGCATACATGTATAATTCAATGTTTATTAAGCATTTTATTCAAATTATGTGTTCCGGCAGGTGTGAATAAAATGATTCCAAGATCCTAAAATCATTGAAGAACTAAGCACAGTTTGTCGACTTAATCCTAGAACATCTTAGGTAAGCAAAAGCCTTTTGCTAATAGTCTAGAAACTATTCTTGGTTGATAGGTACGTCTAAGAACTTATTAGGTAAACCTATCGAATTTGCCACGACATAAAAGGACTCCTTACTTATATCGTTGAGTTTCACCAAAACTAACATGTACTCACAATTATTTGTGTACCTTGCCCCTTTAGGACCAATAAGTAACACCTCGCTGAGCGAAAACTATTACTAGATTGATGTAAAGGATATCCAAGCAAGTGTATATTTTGGCATGGCACCTTTTAACTCAATTTTTAAGTTTGGAACTTAAGGCTCTTACTATGTTGGTTAGATTTTAAGTGAACTAAAATCCTTAATCATGCAACATAATCAAGCTTTTGATCTCATGCATTTTAAGACATATTTAAAACAATAAATAACTTAAAACATGCATAAGATATTTGTGATCTAGTATGGCCCGACTTCATCTTGAAGCTTTGACTTCAAAGTCCGTCTTGAAAATCTCCGTGGGAGGCACCATTTTCTTCAAATAGGATAAGCTATAACTAATTACAACTATTTGATGGTTCGCAGACCATATTTGAATTGAAAAATAACTTTGGTACTTTAGACCAATTACATTCAAATTAATGGTACGCAGACCATATTTTCTATCCTATTTGGGCCATACTAGTCACTTCATAACCTGCAAAACAGTACATATACAATATATACCATTCACCCATTCATTATCATGAATGGCCCACATAGCTGGTTAGTAAAACACATTATGCATCACGTAAACATTTGCAGCAATTAATCAAGGGCACCAATAATCTACCAATTATTCAGTCCTTATTAATTCTAATCAAGTTGTTTTAACCTTAAGGATTTGTAGACCTAATCAAGAGTTTATGACTAAAATACGCTCCCACTTAAACCAATAAATTCATATGCTTTACTAATTTTAAACATAAAAATGTATTTCTAGTCTAACCGGAAACATACAAATTTAATTAAAATTTAAAGCTCATATAAACTTATAATTGAATCCAAAAAGTTTAATTTAATTTCAGTCGTATTTAAATTAATTCATGATTTTAATTTTAGTAAAATAATTAGAATAAATAAAATTTATTATAATTACAATATTCAAAATTAAAATCCAAGAAAATAATTTAAATTATTAATTTTAAAATTAATTAAAATTACGTGAACTGGAATTTTCAAATTAAACATTCAAAACGATCTTTAATCGTAACGCAAACACCCTACGCGTTGCACGCCCATGGGCCGCACGCACACAGCCATTGCTGGCCATGTGCGCGCAGCCCATGCGCTCGTCGCATAGCTGCTGCATCCCCATCGCAAGCCTCCGCACGCATTGGTGCTCGCTGCGCGCGCCAGCGCTCATCGCACGCGAGCTATCGCTCGCAGTGCGCGCGCGACATCGCTCGCTGGGCGCGCGAGCCATCGCTCGCTGGGCGCGCGAGCCATCGCTCGCTGGGCGCGCGACATCGCTCGCTGGGCGCGCGAGCCATCGCTCGCTGGGCGCGCGAGCCATCGCTCGCTGGGCGCGCGAGCCATTGCTCGCTAGGCGCGCGACATCGCTCGCTGTGCGCGCGAGCAACCCTGGGCGCAGCGCTCGTGGCACGGGAGCTTGCGCTCGCTGCGCGCGAGGCTGCGCGCTCTTGCGCGAGGCAGTGCGCGTTGTGGCGCAGCTCGCTTGCTGCCCACACGCGACTGCCTTGGCTTGCGTTTCGCCCATGCCCATTTGTTCATAGTTCGTGACACACGACACAAGGCAGGGCTGTTGCCTTGTGCTCGTGCACTACGCCCTTGCTCATTGCATTCGTGCCGCACGGGCGACGAGCTCCCTTGCTCGTCGTCGCATGCCCGCACTATACAACATCCCTTAAGGGTAACAAGAAGCGTCCATTGCTTTGTGCGTGCAAGTTTTATGAACGAATCGCATAAAAATTTAAAATTTATATTTAAAATTAATGACAAATTAATAAATAATATTAATTTCATAATTTTAGGGCGAAAAAATCGAAAATTTATTATTCAATTGATTTCCGATTTACATGGATTCAAGTCTAGGTCATAAAAATTTAAAATTTATCATAAATTTACAATTTTTATGGTGGTTTTTAATCATAGGTTTCTAATTAAATTATAATTAATTATGAAAATCAAATTAATTCTAAATTATTCTAATTTTCAACAAATTAATCATAATTACAAATTAGATTGCATAATTAACAAGGCTAGGCATTCAAACTTGTTAAACATATACAGTAGGTCAATCAAAAATTCAAGATTTATCAACAAGAATCGCAAATATTTAATTTAACATCTTAAATTTACGAAATTTTGCATTCGAAAAACTAAAACCTTCGAAAAGTCATAGTTAGGCTTCGAATTTAAGAATTCTGGGTTCGGCAGAAAAATATTATTTTTTTCAAAATTTTAGAATGCCTTTTACATGCGGAATTGACACAAAAATCACTCGATTTGGATGAGTAACGAAGAAACTGCCGAAAAACTGCGTACGTATAATTAAATAAACGCAATTTGCAATTAATTAACAATTACGAAAATTAATCACCCCTTTTAATTCTTGCAAATTTGTAATATTTAACCATGTTTATGCAAATTAGATTATGAAAATAATAAGGGGCTCGTGATACCACTGTTAGGTTATGATACATATGATATTACATAAATCATGCGGAAACAACCATTAACCCAGGAATACATATTATTTACACATAATCATATAGCATAATTTAGATGCATACTCTTTGTTGCGTGCCTTCCCTAGCTGCGCCCGAACCGAACAAGAACAAGTCTTTAGGACTCCAAGTGTCGTCCCTCCGTAGATAGTCCACAGCACGTCCGGATCCGCCTTAAGATTGACCAACTAGAATCGCCCTTAAGGTACTAGAATTTTCGGCACTTTTGAGCAAGATGTGTGATTGAATTTTTCTCTCAAAAACTCACTTTGAATACTTTTGAAACTCGTTATAAATTGTGAACCCAGGCCACATATTTATAGGGGTATGGAAAGGGAATTGGAATCCTATTCAGATACAAATTAATTAAACCTAGAATCCTACAAGAACTCTAATTAATTAATTTATCTAATAGAATTAGGATTTTAATCATTAACCGAACTCTGCATGTTTTAGGAATCGTGCATGAACACAAACACTCCCGCACACACACACGGCAGCCACGATGGGCCGCCCATGCGCGTGCGTGCGAGCAGCAGCCCACGCAGCGAGGCCTACGCGAGCTACAAGCCCACGTAGCTCCTGCGCGCGCTGCGTGCGCTGCCTCGGCCTGCTGGGCCTGGCCTTGCGCTGGGCCTGGCGTGGCCTTGGCTGTTCGTGTGGCGCGCTTGGCTTGATGGGCGATGGCCTGGCTTCGTGCTAGGCCCTCGTCCGGCAGGCCTCGTCCGATGCTTATTCGTACGATACGCTTCCGATTAAATTTCCGATTCCGGAATTCATTTCCGATACGAACAATATTTAATATTTCCGATTCCGGAATTAATTTCCGTTTCGAACAAATATTTAATATTTCCGTTTCCGGAATTATTTTCCGATTCCGATAATATTTCCGATTTTGACAATATTTCCGTTTCCGGCAATATTTCCGATTCTGGCAATATTTCCATTTCCGATAATATTTTCCGATACGTACCATGTTTCCGTTTCCGGCAACATCTACGACTTGGATAATATTTATATTTCCGATACGATCCATATTTCCGTTTCCGGTAATATCATCGTTTCCGGAGTATTCATTTCTTGCCTGTGACGATCTCAGCTCCCACTGAAACCAAGATCCGTCGATTCCGAATATTCATAGATGGAGTATTTAATGCCATTAAATACTTGATCCGTTTACGTACTATTTGTGTGACCCTACGGGTTCAGTCAAGAGTAAGCTGTGGATTAATATCATTAATTCCACTTGAACTGAAGCGGCCTCTAGCTAGGCATTCAGCTCACTTGATCTCACTGAATTATTAACTTGTTAATTAATACTGAACCGCATTTATTAGACTTATCATAGAATGCATACTTGGACCAAGGGCATTATTTCCTTCAAGAATCTCATAGTTTCAGTGACTTGAACTCTATGCCTACTTGGGTATAGAACATCAAACAATAGAATATCAATAGCCACTTGAAAGTCCTTTGAATATTCTGTTCTCCTTGAAGCACTTGTAAAGTCTTCTAAGAGATGTCTATTCTTTAAAGCCACTTGTAAAGTCCTTACAGAATAAGTTCGGATTTTCTGAAGCACTTCGAAAAGCCTCCGGAATGTCCGTTTATGTTTGTTGTTCGCCTCGAAGACTTTCGAGGTCTATTTTCTCCCACTTGTCATTTTGGAAACGAATCTCCAAAAGGACATTATTTCGAGCAAACAAACATTATGTTCTCAAAAATTCGTGGTAGAAACAATACCCTTGTGTCTCATTTGAATAAATCATAATGAAACATATATCTATACTTGGGCCTTAGTTTGTCGAATGACAAACACTAAGCTCCCACTGAGTTTTGCAACTCTCTAGATATATTTTATGAAAAGTTATTCTGAAATTACTTTTCAATAGCTTTGACGAATTTGGTTTAGTTTGGTGGTAGTTGAGCATTTTGTTTTAGAAATTATAGGAAAAGTCTTTATGATTCATCATTGATCGAATCAAGTACTAATTGACTTCAATCATTCCAACGTAGATATGCCATATCTTATGGACCTAGATTGTGAAATTACAACACACAATCATTGATGATCATATTTGGTCTCAAGTAATCATCAACATGATCTAACCTAGATCTTTATGATTTCTTGCCAAGTGGATTTTGTACTTCTGAATCTTTGAACTAGCCAAACAGATTCAACTTATATCAAATTTGAGTAAATAAACCTATATTCACTCAAATCCATGTGAAATAATAAAGTCATAAAATCTTTCTTTAGCTCTGAACTCTATTGTCTAGGCGTTCTAACAATAGTTCATATCTTTTGTTACTTTCAACAAGTAAGACTAGTTGTCTTAAATTGATTTAGAAATCAATGAACTTTTAAAAGTCCATCAAAATAGAGCTTTTGAATGTTAACTTATTGATATGGTCTAAGCAACAATGCCTAAGATTAGTGGAACTCAAATCAAGGGGTTGATTTGAACCTAGTAAAGTTCTTTAAAGAGTTGTTTGTTTTAATCAAGCATATTGAGTCAACCTGTAATTGACCATTTCATTCAAATAAACAAACAAACATTGTTTTTGTTTTTCTTGAATGTGAGTCTTTCTGTGTTTGAAAACAGAAATTTAGGTATGTTGATTATGGAACAAAATAGCCATTAAGTTCCAGCCTTTGAAAGGACTTAAAACAAACTAGATGACCCTACAACTAATGTAGCATTTCCATGCTTCATTTCCCACTTGTAGGTCATTAGTGTATCCTAGCTTCCATTGTTTGAGTTATTACCGAAGTAAGAACCTCAAGCGGTATATGATACCAAGGAAGTTTGATTGCTAGGTCACTTCTCTTTAAACATAAACTTATAGGTAGAAACGGAATCGTAAATTCCTTTCATATGTTCCTCGTTTTCCTATTTCTTGTACCCTTTCTTATAGTCTTAAGAATTGAATTCTTTAGTGTTGAATTTTATACTTTGTTAGACATGTCCAATGTCACCCCAACAAGGTTCTTACCATTTAATTTATGTTGAATATTAAGTTTCAACTAGATGATCTTACCAGAAGCTTCTAAAGTTCTCTAAGCATCGATCTATTCGAATGTCTAGGGACTAGACTCATTCGAGAATTAAATGGACAAAGATATTAGGTTGTTAACCATTGGTAAAGCTGAGCGTATTAAACTCAATGCTTTATGATCTCAAAACTACAGTGTATTTTGAATTCACAAGCACCAATTGGTTTCCCATTCGACTTTGATGTTCGAAAACAACCATAAAAGTCGCTATAAGAAACGTACATTTTAAATTGCTCACTTTCTCTCATTTCCGTGAATCGTTCTTGGATTCACTACCAATCGAGGAAATTTACTGTTACCTTTCTAAAAGGATTTATTGCAGTGCAAGATATTTAATTATAAACAATAATTAAAACATATATTGAAGCATGCAAAGTCTAAACATTTATCATGAATAATAACTTGAAAATGAAAGCAATCATGCAATTTAAACAAGTCATTAGCATTTTATTCGAATTATGTGTTCCGGCAGGTGTGAATAAAATGATTCCAAGACCCTAAAATCATTGAAGAACTAAGCACAGTTTGTCGACTTAATCCTAAAACATCTTAGGTAAGCAAAAGCCTTTTGCTAATAGTCTAGAAACTATTCTTGGTTGATAGGTACGTCTAAGAACTTATTAGGTAAACCTATCGATTTTTCCACGACATAAAAGGACTCCTTACTTATATCGTTGAGTTTCACCAAAACTAACATGTACTCACAATTATTTGTGTACCTTGCCCCTTTAGGACCAATAAGTAACACCTCGCTGAGCGAAAACTATTACTAGATTGATGTAAAGGATATCCAAGCAAGTGTATATTTTGGCATGGCACCTTTTAACTCAATTTTTAAGTTTGGAACTTAAGGCTCTTACTATGTTGGTTAGATTTTAAGTGAACTAAAATCCTTAATCATGCAACATAATCAAGCTTTTGATCTCATGCATTTTAAGACATATTTAAAAGCAATAAATAACTTAAAACATGCATAAGATAAATGTGATCTAGTATGGCCCGACTTCATCTTGAAGCTTTAACTTCAAAGTCCGTCTTGAAAATCTCCGTGGGAGGCACCATTTTCTTCAAATAGGATAAGCTATAACTAATTACAACTATTTGATGGTACGCAGACCATATTTGAATTGAAAAACAACTTTGGTACTTTAGACCAATTACATTCAAATTAATGGTACGCAGACCATATTTTCTATCCTATTTGGGCCATACTAGTCACTTCATAACCTGCAAAACAGTACATATACAATATATATACCATTCACCCATTCAATAACATGAATGGCCCACATAGCTGGTTAGTAAAACACATTATGCATCACGTAAATATTTGCAGCAATTAATCAAGGGCACCAATAATCTACCAATTATTCAGTCCTTATTAATTCTAATCAAGTTGTTTGAACCTTAAGGATTTGTAGACCTAATCAAGAGTTTATGACTAAAAAGGGCTCCCACTTAAAACAATAAATTCATATGCTTTACTAATTTTAAACATAAAAATGTCTTTCTAGTCTAACCGGAAACATACAAATTTAATTAAAATTTAAAGCTCATATAAATTTATAATTGAATACAAAATTTAATTTAATTTCAGTCGTATTTAAATTAATTCATGATTTTAATTTTAGTAAAATAATTAGAATAAATAAAATTTATTATAATTACAATATTCAAAATTAAAATCCAAGAAAATAATTTAAATTATTAATTTTAAAATTAATTAAAATTACGTAAACTGAAAATTTCTAATTAAAATTTCAAAACGATCTAATCGCAACGCAACAATCCTACGCAACGCACGCCCATGGGCCACACGCACACAGCCATCGCTGGCTATGTGCGCGCAGCCCATGCGCTGCGTCGCATCGCTGCTGCTCACCATCGCAAGGCATCACGCGAGCTGGTGCTCGCTGCGCGCGCCAGCGCTCGACGCAACAAACATGCTGCCGCAGCCCATCGCTGGGCGCAGCGCTCGTCGCACGTCGCAACAAGCACGCTGCTTGCCATCGCTGGGCGCAGCGCTTGTCGCACGCACAACAAGCACGCCGCACGCCATCGCTGGGCGCAGCGCTTGTCGCACGCAAAATAGCGCTCGCTGCGCGCGAGCGATCGATGCTGGGCGTAGCACTCGTGGCACGCGAGCTTGCGCTCGCTGCGCGCGAGGCTCCGCACGCTTGCGCGAGGCAGTGCGCGCTGTGGCGCAACTCGCTTGCTGCCCACACGCGACTGCTCGTTCCTTGCTCTCGCCCTCGCCCATTCGCCCATCGCACATAGCCCACGACACAAGGCAGGGCTGCTGCCTGGTGCTCGTGCACCATGGCCTTGCTCATTGCATTCGTACCGCATGGGCGAGGAGCTCCCTTGCTCGTCGTCACATGCCCGCACTATACAACACCCCTTAAGGGTAACACGTAGCGTCAATTGCTTTGTGCGTGCAAGTTATATGAGCGAATGGCATAAAAATTTAAAATTTATATTCAAAATTAATGACAAATTAATAAATAATATTAATTTCATAATTTTAGGGCGAAAAATCGAAAATTTATTATTCAATTGATTTCCGATTAACATGGATTCAAGTCTAGGTCATAAAAATTTAAAATTTTAACATAAATTTACAATTTTTATGGTGGTTTTTAATCATAGGTATCTAATTAAATTATAACTAATTATGAAAATCAAATTAATTCTAAATTATTCCAATTTTCAACAAATTAATCATAATTACAAATTAGATTGCATAATTAACAAGGCTAGGCATTCAAACTTGTTAAACATATACAGTAGGTCAATCAAAAATTCAAGATTTATCAACAAGAATCGCAAATATTTAATTTAACATCTTAAATTTACGAAATTTTGCATTCGAAAAACTAAAACCTCCGAAAAGTCATAGTTAGGCTTCGAATTTGAGAATTCTGGGTTCGGCCGAAAAATAATGTTTTTGTCAAAATTTTAGAATGCCTTTTACATGCGGAATTGACACAAAAATCACTCGATTTGGATGAGTAACGAAGAAACTGCCGAAAAACTGCGTACGTATAATTAAATAAACGCAATTTGCAATTAATTAACAATTACGAAAATTAATCACCCCTTTTAATTCTTGCAAATTTGTAATATTTAACCATGTTCATGCAATTTAGATTATGAAAATAATAAGAGGCTCGTGATACCACTGTTAGGTTATGATACATATGACAATTCATAAATCATGCGGAAAAACCATAAAGCCAGGAAAACATATTATTTACACATAATCATTTAGCATAGTTTAGATGCATACACTTTGTTGCGTGCCTTCCCTAGCTGCGCCCGAACCGAACAAGAACAAGTCTTTAGGACTCCAAGTGTCGTCCCTCCGTAGATAGTCCACAGCACGTCCGGATCCGCCTTAAGCTTGACCAACTAGGATCGCCCTTAAGGTACTTAGAATTTTCGGTTAGTATAGGCAATTGTATGACTGAATTTTTGCTCTCAAAAATCACTTTGAATACTTGAATACTCTATACAAAATAATGACCCTAGGCCTTTATTTATAGAGGTATGGAAAGGGAATCGTAATCCTATTAGGATACGAATTAATTAAACTAGAATCCTAATAGAATTCTTATTTTAATTAATTCATCCTTTTAGTTTTAGGAAATTAATCATTAGTTGAAACCTAATTGCTTTAGGATTCGTATAGCACACAAACACACACGCACGCATAGCAGCCCACGAGGGGCGCCATGCGCGCGCGCGCAGCCCGCGAGCTCGCAGCCCACTGCCACAAGCCCACATGCTGCCGCAGCCTTGGCGCGCGCTGGGCCTGCCTTGCGGTGGGCCTGGCGCAGCCTTGGCTGGTGCGTTTGTGGCGCGCTGGCTTGCTGGGCGATGGCCCGGCTTCGTGCTGGGCCTTCGTCTGGCAGGCCTCGTCCGATGCTAATTCGTACGATACGCTTCCAATTAATTTCCCGATTCTGGAATTCATTTCCGATACGAACAATATTTAATATTTCCGATTTCGGAATTAATTTCCGTTTCGAACAAATATTTAATATTTCCGTTTCCGAAATTATTTTCCGATTCCGATAATATTTCCGATTCTGACAATATTTCCGTTTCCGGCAATATTTCCGATTCCGGCAATATTTCCATTTCCGATAATATTTTCCGATACGTACCATGTTTCCGTTTCCGGCAACATCTACGACTTGGATAATATTTATATTTCCGATACGATCCATATTTCCGTTTCCGGCAATATCATCGTTTCCGGAGCATTCATTTCTTGCCTGTGACGATCTCAGCTCCCACTGAAACCAAGATCCGTCGATTCCGAATATCCATAGATGGAGTATTTAATGCCATTAAATACTTGATCCGTTTACGTACTATTTGTGTGACCCTACGGGTTCAGTCAAGAGTAAGCTGTGGATTAATATCATTAATTCCACTTGAACTGAAGCGGCCTCTAGCTAGGCATTCAGCTCACTTGATCTCACTGAATTATTAACTTGTTAATTAATACTGAACCACATTTATTAGACTTAATATTATATGCATACTTGGACCAAGGGCACTATTTCCTTCATTGATCACCCAATTGGCGAGTTTGCATTTTTAACAAATATATAACAAAATTGCATTTTTATCATTGATTACATTAATAAGAATTGTACACAATATTTGCTTTGGTAGAATTCTTGTTTCTACCCCTCATATTTTGTGGGAGCTCTCTTGATTAGCTCATCCCTAAACTTATGCAAATACAACCTATTTATAGTTGTTGTATTATGGTTTCTAGATTCTTCTACTCCCCTCATCATCTAGATTTTTCTTAGGATAATTCTAAACATTTCCTAAATTTATTCTAGATTATAATTTACAATTATATTCTAGATTTTTCTACACAATACCTTCCACTACTAGATTTTTCTAGATTAATATTTTAACACTTCTCTAGTTTTACTTGATTCAACTTGACTTCATTTAATGCATCGTTCATTATTCAACTCTTATTCACGGCATTTGCTCACGGCCATCATACGTGCCCGTGTTTATTAATTGGGGCCTTGCGTTACTTGTAAAATTAAAGCAGGATATTAAAATATACAGAATAAATAAAACAAAAAAAACTAAGATCATATAATTAAGTACTCCGTTTTTGCCAATTTAGTGTCTATTTACTTCTAAGATGCCCGGCCCCCTCAAGTTAATTTTACTAGTCTTATATGCACGCAATGTGTGCGAGATTATATAAAAATTAAAAGTTGTGTTATTACAACTATTCATGCTAAGTAATAATCCAAAAAACAAATATATATATATATATATATATATATATATATTTATATATATATATATATATATATATATATATATTTAATATATAAATATATAGGGTCACCCTCTAATGAGAAGATCCTTATTATGAGAAGAATGAGAAGCGATCTTGACCATGCAACCCAATTAATCCAACGGCCCAAGATTAAACCATTAATAAACCATTAAATGAAGAAAAAAATATCCGAAAACCACATCCCCCGTACCCACCATCGAAAACCCACCCCTCATTCTTTTCTCTCTCCTCTATTCCATGGCTTTCTCCTCTGTAATGGGGTATATATGTGACCTTCTCCTCTTCATCCCCTTCTTCCATTTATAATTAATCATCTTCAATTCCTAGAATCTCATATTTTTTACGATTTGTGTCTTGCTCATATATGTTTACAATAGTAGCTCTATAATTGGCTTTTGATGGTAGCTTTGATGCTTAACAATCTCTGCATCAATGGAGGATTCGTAATTAGCGTCCATTGTAGCACACGAAAAATGGCGTCGAACGTATTTCTGTTCTATCGAGCGTTACAACCGTGGATTAAGCATCGTATCTCTGGTTTCAATTGATTTTCATTGTTTTGATGTTTGTCGATTGTGTTTGTCGGTGCTTGATTTGGAAGGAGTGGGTGTGCTGGAATTGAATTTTGGTTTCAGTTGAATTGTTCAATCTCAAACCGTTTTTGATAGAATATGTTAATTGACGAGTTAAATGAGCAAAAATAATTTAAGTCCTGATTACTGCAATCTTCAAGATATCATGGTTAAATTCCTTGCTTATTTAATTTGTCTTCGTCTACTAATCTTCATGAGAAAAAATACAGAGAAATAAAAATTAATGAGCAAAAATATTTTTAATGAGCAAAAAAAAAAAATTGTAAATGAGCAAAAATAATACTCCCTCCGTATTTATTTAAGGGATACACTTTCCTTTTTCGACCGTATTTATTTAAGAGATACATTTGTCATTTTTAGTAACTTATCAACCCCACCATCTAATTAAATAATATATCTAACTTACCCTATCACCCACCATCCTATTAAACAAATAATTTAATAAACCCACCCCACCTCCCACCCACCAAAATGACATGGTCTCCACTTATTTAATTATTAAAATATCTATCAAACCTCACTTACTTTATTATTTTATTTCATTCAGTTCTTCTTCTTAATACTCGTGTCCGGCCAAGTGTATCTCTTAAATAAATACGGAGGGAGTAATTAAATTAGCAAAAAAAAGTTTAAATGAGCGCCAAAAAAAAAAATATATTAAATGAGCAAAACTAAATTTAAATGAGCAAATTTTCTGTACACGTGGATACTCTAAAATCCTTCTCATTTTTCTCATTATAAGGTGTCTTCTTATTTGAGCGACGAATCGAAAGAGCATGTCATCGATTCGACCCTAATCCGACACAAAAAACACAAAAGCTGATCAAATAATTTTTAATTTTTGAGAAATTAAGCTCTTTACTAACAGAGTATCCAAATAAAGTTCTTATTTTAAACTTTTGCTAATTGTATCCGAACGAGCAAAAATTTAAACCCGAACCTGTAATTTTTGCTCATTGTGTCTAAATGGGCAAATATTATGGTTTCAATTTAAAATTTTTGCTCATTGTGTCTAAATGAGAAAATATTAAAGTTCGGATTTTAAACATTTGCTCATTTAGGCACAAATGAGCAAAATTTTAAAGTTCAGATTTTAGTATTTGCTCATTTAGAAACAATGAGAAAAACTTTAAAATCCAAACTTTAATATTTTCTCATTTGGACACAACGAGCAAAATTTTAAAATTTGAACTTTAATATTTGCTCATTTAGACACAATGAGCAAAAATTTAAAGTTCAGATTTTAATATTTGCTCATTTAGACACAATGAGGAAATGTTTAAAATCTGAACTTTAATATTTGCTTATTTAGACAAAATGGGCAAAAATTTAAAATCGAAACTATTATATTTGCTCATTTAGACACAATGAGCAAAACTTTAAAGTTCGGATTTTAATATTTGCTCATTTAGACAAAATGAGCAAATGTTAAAATCCAAACTTTAATATTTTCTCATTTAGACACAATGAGCAAAAATTTAAAATCAAAACTATAATATTATCTCATTTAGAAACAATGAGCAAAAATTTAAAATCGAAACTATAACATTTGCTCATTTAGAAACAATGAGCAAAAATTTTAAATCGAAACTATAATATTTGCTTATTTTAGACACAATAAGCATTGGTTTAGAATATTAACAAATCCGAACTTTAAAATTTAAAAAATGAGCAAAAATATTTTCTAATGAGCGAATTTTTTTGAAGGTTACATAATTTTAGATTTTAAAATATTTGCTCATTTAAACAGAATGAGCAAAAGTTTTGAGTATTAACAAATCCGAACTTTAAAATTTAAAAAATGATCAAAAATATTTACTCATTTGTGTAAACAATAACAAAATGAGTAAATTTCTTGGATGTTAATTAAGTTGGAATTTTAAAATATTTGCACATTTAGACACTATGAGAAAAAGTTTTGAATATTAACAAACCCGAATTTTAAAAATGAGCAAAAATATTTGCTCATTTAGACACAATGAGCAAAAGTTTTGAATATTCAAACCCGAATTTAAAAAATGAGCAAAAATATTTGCTCATTTGTGTAAACTATATAAAATGAGCAAAAATATTTGCTCATTTAGTATAAACTATATAAAATGAGCAAATTTTTTGAATGTTAAGTAATATGAGATTTTAAAATATTTGCTCATTTAGAAAGAATGAGCAAAAGTATTGAATATTAACAAGCCCAAACTTTAAAATTTTAAAAATGAGCAAAAATATTTGCTCATTTGTGTAAACTATATGAAATGAGCAAAAATATTTGCTCATTCGTATAAACTATAAAAAATGAGCAAAGATATTTTGCTCATTTGTGTAAACTATAAAAAATGAGCAAATATTTTGAATGTTGAGTAATCTGAGATTTTAAAATATTTGCTCATTTAGACACAATGAGCAAAAGTTGTGAATATTAACAAACCCGGACTTTTAAATTTTATAAATGAGCAAAAATATTTGCTCATTTGTGTAAATTATAAGAAATGAGCAAAATTTTTAAATGTCAAGTAATCTGAGATTTTTAAATATTGGCTCATTTAGACACAATGCGCAAAAGTTTTGAATATTAACAAACCCGAAAACAAAAATTTGCTCATTTGTTTCATTTTTTGTATGTAACTACAAAGGTTTTTATTTTTATACGCACTAAATAAACCTTTTCTTGAGAAAAGCACGTGGAGTTCCCTTCGCTAACTGCCACGTGCAAGGCTGTGCTACCATTGAACTTTGAAACAACACTAGCTGCTGCGAGAGTTACATCATCACCCTCGCAAACAACAGTTTTGAGGAGGTCGGGGTTGTTTTTCTGAACATCTATACAAGCATACAGACCTACATCGCCTGCACAAATGTTAGCACCATAGATTTTTAGATGTTTCACCACCGCCCCATGACCACCCTGCATTGCATCCCATAATGTATGCTCCCTTCTTGATCTGTATTCAGTTAGAAAAACAAGAAAACTTCAGAAACTTTGTGAAAGTCTGTTTCCCCTGCATTTTTTAACTAGCCTTTTCAGGAGTGTTCAATTAGTTTAGAACTGATGATAAATATACATCTGCAATCAGGATCAACACCATAGTCTAGCAGGAGACGCACACATTTGTCACTTCCATTTGATGCTGCAATATGCTGACAGTTTGAGACAGTCAGAAGATTTTGACAAATATCAAACCAAAATTTATGGTGTAATGTCAAGAGGTCCCCACCTTTGCAAAAGCTCAAACAAATGGCAGGCTCCTCCCTCAAGTTTTGTTAAGATCAGATGCTTCTTTAGTTGTTGATTGGGGTTGGAGCAGTGGCGAGGTCCTGTTTGCGGGATGTCGAAGGTTTCAAGGGCGTTGGCCTCTTTGCAATCCAACTGGCTCGAAGGTATGGCTACAACAAAGTGATCTTGGAAACTGATTGTCAGGTGCTCGTTTCAAGAATGACGAAGGCTTCAACTTTCTTTTCTGATTTAGATGGTATACTTGATGATGTTCTAGCCCTTAGCTCTAATCTTGATTGCATTATTTGGTCTCATGTCAAAAGAGATGGTAATGTGGTCGCTCATCACCTAGATAGATTAGTGTCGTTCGGGTGCGAACAAGTTTGGGAAACAAATTGTACTAGAGATGTATCCCGCATGTACTCATGGACATGTTGTACCTTGATTAATGAGAGCAATAAAATTTTCCCTAAAAAAAACAAACCTACGTGGAATTCGAGCCCACATCTTTTGTGCATTTGCACAATGCTCTACCTGTTAAGCTAGTAGGCTAGTGTTCTTAAATAGAATCAACAAAAGTAAAACAAAAACAAAAAAAAAGTAAATCAAAATAATTCGAAAACTTGAGCTAATATCCATCACATGACTAGAAAACTTACAGCAACAACAACATAAGAACCAATAAGGCCAGAAGTCAACGCTGGTCCAAGCTGACAAAAAACAGCAGCAAGGTAGACCTGAGATCATGGCTGCCAATCTGCCATGCCCTTCTGTGATGACATGAAACGGCGTGGTTATCACTCATCAGTCCATGCATCCACGGGAAAATTTTGGAACCCAGTCATTAGATTCTCCTGGTGTAACTATTGTACCATCAATCTGTACTCCAAGCAAACAACAACAGCCAATATATAATTCTCATGAGAAATAATTACATCCCAGGGGGCTCACAACTTCACATCAACTTAGAAGACATCACAACTAGAATGCAGCATAGACATATTCACACTTCTGGATAAAAACTTACCTGGACAACTAGTCTACCTGCACACGGTCCTTCAAATCTTGTTGCATTAACAAGATAGCGACGTCCTTCAGGAACTATTAGGACCAACGTTTTGCATATTAATGTATATGAAAGATCATTAACGTTTGGTTCTCCTCAACAATTTCTTGGTAAAAGGAAATTATTTTCCTCAATCAAATAATTTTTATTATTAAACTAACATTAATTGGTTAAACCAATTTTAATAAATGAAATGAAAGCATAATTGATTTAACATTACATATAGCCTCTTAACCGACTACCTGGTATTCAAAAGGCCTCGAAAAGATTAATTTAGTAATGTACTACGTAGTCAATAAACAATTTTACACCCGAAAGGCCCCGAAAAGAATAATTAGTAATGTGATGTTATTAACTTATTACGGAGTATTAGTGTGATAATAACACATAAGAGTAGTTGTAGCAATAGAAAAATGATTAATGGAGTAATTTACGTGCTAAGCAACAGTTTAGTAAAAATGGATCAATCTATCAATCTATCTCTGTCCTCCTACTACGACTACTACTGCCTCAATTCAAGAGTATTATAGCTAAAACCCTTTCTGAGCCACTGTAAAAAGTAGTTCATGATCTGAAGTTTATAATTTCTTACTGATTTCATCAACGCAAAAGATTAGTAGGAACCATGACAATGTAGTCTATCAGTAACAAACTAACAATATTAACAGTGTAACAGGCAGAGACTTAAGCACTGACAAAGATTCTAGTAACTAATACATTCATCTTGATCTATCAATCCAAAGATTCTAGTAACCGATGCATTCATCTTGTAAAATTTCAAACAAAAGATTCTATTAACAAAAATTTCAAACAAAATCTCCTTGTAAATTCAAGCAACTATGTGAAGTGTCTAAACACAACTCAAAGGATCCATGTGTATATATATAAGCTAATAAGAAGAAAGAATCCCACTCAAGTATTACCTGCTGCGAAAGACTTCCAGCTAAAATTCTCTAAGGAATTATTCTCCTGCTCAGGTCCTTCCTTTCTCGAATTATTCTGCAATCCCATGAACTGTGACCAATAAAATTGAACAGAATAAGAAAATCATAAATCTTCATAACCATAAACACTTAAAAAACTTTGAATTTACTATCCAATTCGAGTTAATTGCACCAAAATTCGACATACTGCAAAAATCAATCACAAAACAATTTAATTGCACCAAAATTCGACAGAAAATTAAACACAATTCGAACTAAATTAACTCATTTTCTACATTTTAAAGAAACAATTAGAGAAAGAAAGAACAATTTAACCAATAAAGCATGAGGTGAACATTAAATCTCAACAAAATTGTAATAAAACTCAAAATATAACCCTACAATTTCATAAATCAGCAAAGAATCACTCACCAATTGCAATAGAGGAGATGATGAAGGAAATAATGCCCTTGGTCCAAGTATGCATTCTATGTTAAGTCTAATAAGTGCGGTTCAGTATTAATTAACAAGTTAATAATTCAGTGAGATCAAGTGAGCTGAATGCCTAGCTAGAGGCCGCTTCAGTTCAAGTGGAATTAATGATATTAATCCACAACTTACTCTTGACTGAACCCGTAGGGTCACACAAATAGTACGTAAACGGATCAAGTATTTAATGGCATTAAATACTCCATCTATGGATATTCGGAATCGACGGATCTTGGTTTCAGTGGGAGCTGAGATCGTCACAGGCAAGAAATGAATACTCCGGAAACGATGATATTGCCGGAAACGGAAATATGGATCGTATCGGAAATATAAATATTATCCAAGTCGTAGATGTTGCCGGAAACGGAAACATGGTACGTATCGGAAAATATTATCGGAAATGGAAATATTGCCGGAATCGGAAATATTGCCGGAAACGGAAATATTGTCGGAAACGGAAATATTGTCAGAATCGGAAATATTATCGGAATCGGAAAATAATTCCGGAAACGGAAATATTAAATATTTGTTCGAAACGGAAATTAATTCCGGAATCGGAAATATTAAATATTGTTCGTATCGGAAATGAATTCCGGAACCGGGAAATTAATCGGAAGCGTATCGTACGAATAAGCATCGGACGAGGCCTGCCGGACGAAGGCCCAGCACGAAGCCAGACCATCGCCCAGCACGCAAAGACGCGCACCAACGCCCAGCCCAAGGCAGCGCCAGGCCCACCGCAAGGCAGGCCCAGCGCGCCAAGGCAAGGCTGCCCAGCGTGGGCTGCGTGGGCCGAGCGCACGCGTGCGGGCGCCCTCGTGGCTCCGTGCGTGTGTGTTTGTGTCCATGCACAATTCCTAAATCTATTAGGATTTGGTGTGTGATTAAATTCCTATTCCTATTAGGATTATTTAATTAATTAGAGTCCTTGTAGGATTGTAAGTTTAATTAAATCGTATCCTACTAGGATTCCAATTCCCTTTCCAAACCTCTATAAATAAGGGCCTAGGGTCATAATTTATGGGAACGATTGAAGTATTCAAAGGGTAAGTTTTTGAAATAAAATCAGCCATACACTTGCAATAATAACCGAAAATTCTAAGTACCTTAAGGGCGATCCTAGTTGGTCAAGCTTAAGGCGGATCCGGACGTGCTGTGGACTATCTACGGAGGGACGACACTTGGAGTCCTAAAGACTTGTTCTTGTTCGGTTCGGGCGCAGCTAGGGAGGGCACGCAACAAAGCGTATGCATCTAAACTATGCTAAATGATTATGTGTAAATAATATGCTTTCCTGGCTTTATGGTTTTTCCGCATGATTTATGTTTTGTCATATGAATCATAACCTAACAGTGGTATCACGAGCCTCTTATTATTTTCATAATCTAAATCGCATAAACATGGTTAAATATTACAAATTTGCAAGAATTAAAAAGGGGTAATTAATTTTCGTAATTGTTAATTAATTGCAAATTGCGTTTATTTAATTATACGTATGCAGTTTTTGGCAGTTTCTTCGTTACTCATCCAAATCGAGTGATTTTTGTGTCAATTCCGCATTTAAAAGGCATTCTAAAATCTTGACAAAATTGTATTTTTCGGCCGAACCCAGAATTCTCAAATTCGAAGCCTAACTATGACTTTTCGGAGGTTTTAGTTTTTCGAATGCAAAATTTCGTAAATTTAAGATGTTAAATTAAATATTTGCGATTCTTGTTGATAAATCTTGAATTTTTTATTGACCTACTGTATATGTTTAACAAGTTTGAATGCCTAGCCTTGTTAATTATGCAATCTAATTTGTAATTATGATTAATTTGTTGAAAATTGGAATAATTTAGAATTAATTTGATTTTCATAATTAGTTATAATTTAATTAGATACCTATGATTAAAAACCACCATAAAAATTGTAAATTTATGTTAAATTTTAAATTTTTATGACCTAGACTTGAATCCATGTTAATCGGAAATCAATTAAATAATAAATTTTCGATTTTTTCGCCCTAAAATTATGAAATTAATATTATTTATTAATTTGTCATTAATTTTGAATATAAATTTTTAATTTTTTATGCGATTCGCTCATATAACTTGCACGCACAAAGCAATGGACGCTACGTGTTACCCTTAAGGGGTGTTGTATAGTGCGGGCATGCGACGACGAGCAAGGGAGCTCGTCGCCTATGCGGTACGAATGCAGCGAGCAAGGGCATGGTGCACGAGCACAAGGCAGCAGCCCTGCCTTGTGTCGTGGGCTGTGAGCAATGGGCGCATGGGCAAGGGCGAGAGCAAGGAGCGAGCAGTCGCGTGTGGGCAGCAAGCGTGCTGCGCCACAGCGCGCACTGCCTCGCGCAAGCATGCGGAGCCTCGCGCGCAGCGAGCGCTAGTGTGCGTGCGACGAGCGCTGCGCCCAGCGATAGCGTGCAGCGTGCTTGTTGCGACGTGCGACGAGCGCTGCGCCCAGCGATGGCGTGCAGCGTGCTTGTTGCGACGTGCGACGAGCGCTGCGCCCAGCGATGGCGTGCAGCGTGCTTCTTGCGACGTGCGACGAGCGCTGCGCCCAGCGATGGCGAGCAGCTTGCTTGTTGCGACGTGCGACGAGCGCTGCGCCCAGCGATGGGCTGCGGCAGCATGCTTGTTGCGTCGAGCGCTGGCGCGCGCAGCGAGCACTGGCTCGCGTGTTCAATTGATGCCTTGCGATGGGGAGCAGCAGCGATGCGACGCAGCGCATGGGCTGCGCGCACATGGCCAGCGATGGCTGTGTGCGTGTGGCCCATGGGCGTGTGTTGCGTGGTGTTGTTGCGTTGCGATTAGATCGTTTTGAAATTTTAATTTGAGATTTTCAGTTTACGTAATTTTAATTAATTTTAAAATTAATAATTTAAATTATTTTCTTGGATTTTAATTTTGAATATTGTAATTAAAATAAATTTTATTTATTCTAATTATTTTACTAAAATTAAAATCATGAATTAATTTAAATACGACTGAAATTAAATTAAATTTATGGATTCAATTATAAATTTATATGAGCTTTAAATTTTAATTAAATTTGTATGTTTCTGGTTAGACTAGAAATACATTTTTATGTTTAAAATTAGTAAAGCATATGAATTTATTGGTTTAAGTGGGAGCCCTTTTTAGTCATAAACCCTCCGCACGCAAGGTACACAAATAATTGTGAGTACATGTTAGTTTTGGTGAAACTCAACGATATAAGTAAGGAGTCCTTTTATGTCGTGGCAAAATCGATAGGTTTACCTAATAAGTTCTTAGACGTACCTATCAACCAAGAATAGTTTCTAGACTATTAGCAAAAGGCTTTTGCTTACCTAAGATGTTTTAGGATTAAGTCGACAAACTGTGCTTAATTCTTCAATGATTTTAGGATCTTGGAATCATTTTATTCACACCTGCCGGAACAATAAATTCGAATAAAATGCTAATAACTTGTTGAAATTGCATGATTGCTTTAATTTTCAAGTTATTACTCATGATAAATGTTTAGACTTTGCATGCTTCAATGTATGTTTTAATTATTGTTTATAATTAAATATCTTGCACTGCAATAAATCCTTTTAGAAAGGTAACAGTAAATTTCCTCGATTGGTAATGAATCCAAGAACGATTCACGGAAATGAGAGAAAGTGAGCAATTTAAAATGTACGTTTCTTATATCGACTTTTATGGTTGTTTTCGAGTATCAAAATCGAATGGCGAACCAATTGGTGCTTGTGAAATCAAAATACAATGTAGTTTTGAAATCATGAAGCATTGAGTTTAAACGCTCAGCCTTACCAATGGTTAACAATCTAATATCTTTGTCCATTTAATTCTCGAATGAGTCTAGTCCCTAGACATTCGAATAGATTGATGCTTAGAGAACTTTAGAAGCTTCTGGTAAGATCATCTAGTTGAAACTTAATATTCAACATAAAATGGTAAGAACCTTGTTGGAGTGACATTGGACATGTCTAACAAAGTATAAAAGTCAACACTAAAGAATTCAATTCTTAAGACTATAAGAAAGGGTACAAGAAATAGGAAAACAAAGGAACAAATGAAAGGAATTTACGATTCCGTTTCCACCTATAAGTTTATGTGTAAAGAGAAGTGACCTAGCAATCAAACTTCCTTGGTATCATATACCGCTTGAGGTTCTTATTTCGGTAAAAACTCAAACAATGGAAGCTAGGCTACACTAATGGCCTACAAGTGGGAAATGAAGCATGGCAATGCTACATTAGCTGTAGGGTCATCTAGGTTGTTTTAAGTCCTTTCAAGGCTGGAACTAAATGGCTATTTTGTTCCATAATCAACATACCTAAATTTCTGCTTCAAACACAGAAAGACTCACATTCAGAAGAACAAAAACAATTCTTGTTTGTTTGATTATTTGAATGAAATGGTCATTTACGGGTTGAGTCAATTTGCTTGATTAAAACAAACAACTCTTTAACAATAAATACTTTACTAGGTTCAAATCAAACCCTTGATTTGAGTTCCACTAATCTTTGGCATTGTTGCTTAGACCATGTCAACAAGTTAACATTCACAAGCTCTATTTTAATGGACTTTTGAAAGTTGGTTGATTTCTAGATCAACTTAAGACAAGCTAGTCTTACTTGTTGAAAGTAACAAAGAATATGAACTATTGTTAGAACGCCTAGACGATAGAGTTCAAAGCTAAAGAAAGGTTTTATGACTTTATTATTTCACATGGATTTGAGTGAATATAGGTTTATTTACTCAAATATGATATAAGTTGAATCTGTTTGGCTAGTTCAAAGATTCAGAAGTATAAAATCCACTTGGCAAGAAATCATAAAGATCTAGGTTAGATCATGTTGATGATTACTTGAGACCAAATATGATCATCAATGGTTGTGTGTTGTAATTTCACAATCTAGGTCCATAAGATATGGCATATCTTAGTTGGAATAATCGAAGTCAATTAGTACTTGATTCGATCAATGATGGATCATAAAGACTTTTCCTATAATTTCTAAAACAAAATGCTCAACTACCACCAAACTAAACCAAATTCGTCAAAGCTATTGAAAAGTAATTTCAAAATATCTTTTCATAATATATCTAAAGAGTTCCTAAACTCAGTGGGAGCTTAGTGTTTGTTATTCAACAAACTAAGGCCCCAAGTATAGATATATGTTTCATTGTGATTTATTTAAATGAGACACAAGGGTATTGTTTCTACCACGAATTTTTGAGAACATAATATTTGTTTGCTCGAAATAATGTCCTTTTGGAGATTCGTTTCCAAAATGACAAGTGGGAGAAAATAGACCTCGAAAGTCTTCGAGGCGAACAACAAACATAGACGGACATTCCGGAGGATTTTCGAAGTTCTTTAGAAAATCCGAACACGTATTCTTTAAGGACTTTAGAAGTGGCTTTAAAGAATAGACATCTCTTAGAAGAATTTACAAGTGCTTCAAGGAGAACAGAATATTCAAAGGACTCTCAAAGTGCCTGCTGATATTCTATTGTTTGATACCCAAGTAGGCATAGAGTTCAGGTCAATGAAACTATGAGATTCTTCTATTAATAGTGAAGAAACCTACAACTTGCAGTCAAACTATTAATGAGTTTGTGACCTGTAAGAAAGCTATGACGAAACCCAGATTCCCTAAAATGGTTAGAGGCTATATATAGACTCAAATGTTTTAGATGGTTAAAGGCCATAAAACATAACCAATGTTTTGATAACAAAATTGAAATTTTGTTGATTTGCAAGAATAGTTTCACACCTATTGGTTGCAAGTTTGTTTTAAGGATAAAAACCATCAAAAGCTAGATTAGTTGCTAAAGGTTACAAGCAAATTCATGGCATGGATTGTGTTGAAACCTCATGCATAATCGTAATGCTCAAGTCTATAACTCAAGCAATGATTGCATATTGGTACATATAACAATTGGATGACAAAACGTATTCCTCAATCAAATGTTGGAAGAAAACTATGTACATGGCATGTCATAGGATTTGTGGATCCAAATAAATGCTTGAAAAGGAATGCTAACTTATGAAATCTAAGTACAGATTTAAGCAAGCAATTGGGAATTGGAACTGTATTTTAGTGAAGCTAATAAGCATTTTAGTTTCATAAAATATACATGATTCTTATAGATATATAAGAAGTTTAGTGGGAGTACGTAAAACTTATTTGGTCCTATGTGTATCACACATATCTCTCTATTGTGAAATAACATTCAAATGCTAATGACTTAGGTTTGAAATTATTCATCAATGATGGACCAAGGCGAAACTTAGTACATACTGGGTATTAAGATCTATTTACAAAGTTCTTATGATATTGTTTAGTAATGGCATTTACTAAATCAAACACGAAAGACTCCATTGGAGATATTCGATCCATATGAATAAATCTAAGTAATGAATGTTTGAACTATGTATAAGCATTTACTAAGTTAAACATCAAAGAATCTAATGAGATTCTTCACCTATATTATATGTCAAAGAATTTAGTTGGATATAATATAATATGAGGATCGCCAAAAACGTATCGTATGACTTTAGGCATGACGAACATATACCAATCTCTATTGATCTAAGTGAAGATCAACTAGATTAAGATCAAGAACACTTATGGTACTTGAAAAGGTACATAGGAATAGTTCTTGATTCAAGGAAATAAAGATATGCTAAATATTGATGCTACACGCATAAACACTGGCAAAGGATCAAGCAAGACCCTTTGGAGTTAACCATTGACAAGGACGAGCTAAAGAGCATCGTGTTTTGAAATGGCAACATGGATTGAAGACCATGAGTTGTTGCGTGGGAAATTAAAATAATAATTTCTATGTTCAAAGATATAGTTGGAGAGTCTTACACATATCTGTGAACTGCTTGGATAAGTAGATCCAAACAAAGCATCACTAGCAACCTATATAGTTGAAGTAAAAGTAATTATTGCCTAAGAAGCAATAAAATAGAGTTGTTTATATGAGTTCTTCATTGAACTTGGGAAGATCACATGTATGTTGACTTAATGGTTCTTCATTGCAAAATGCATAGAACCACTAATGTAGCAAGAAAGACTAGATCACAAAATAAACATACTCAAAAGTTCTTATCATCATATCTCGAAGAACATTCGATGAAAAGGATGTTAAGATTGGCAAAGCGTGATAACTAAACCTATGCAACAAGTGAGAAGCAACACTCACGTTGTAGCACTGGAAATCAAGCATAGCTTAGAATTCTATGAACTGTTTTAAAGATGGGTTTGAGGCCCATGGTTGTAAAATAATGGGGTTGAACATTTATCATATATGAAATGTATTTTCATATTCCATTTAATCTTGGTTTAGTATTAAATGATGAGTCCCTTCAATTTGACGATATATTCAAGATAGACTGTCAGGACCAGTCCTGTGACTAAGAAATGTCTATCAAGTGAACTTGAATGTCAAAGGTTGAAAATGGTCCCTAGTCGGAGTTTTCTATAAAATTGGACGCATAGAAAACGTTAGACGATTAGAATGCAAGATGACTAGTAGTTCTGTTTCTTGAACTATGTGGACATGGCAATGTCATAATCATTTGCATAGATACTTACTTTGGGAAGACTAGTATCGGACAAGACCTATGAAACTTTACTGTAAGAGATGAAAATCTGTCATAAGTAAATTTCATTAAAATTATTAGACACTAAATCCTCAATACCTGAGTGATTTGAGATTACTTGTTTGAGAATTGGTTGCTTTGACGTTGACCAACTGTCGCACCGTAAAAGGAGGCTATAAAGGCAACGCTCAGGTAATCACCTATCAAACGAAGTCTAATCTAAAGATCGCAAGATTGGGATTGTCCTCCCATAAATCGGGATGAGATGCTTAAAAGTTGTACAAGGCCACTCGGAGAGCTAGAAACTGTGAAATGCATGGCCGTGCTCGGATGAATCATAGGCTATGATTATCTGTTTATTTGATCAGTTGAACTCTGAAACCGAGAAACACCTCTGGACATAATAAGGATGACAACTCTTACCTTATGTTCAAGAGCAAGCATCGAGCGACAAAGGAATTAGGAAATGCACACTTGTCCCTAAGGAAAAGTGGGAGACTGAAGGAAATAATGCCCTTGGTCCAAGTATGCATTCTATGTTAAGTCTAATAAGTGCGGTTCAGTATTAATTAACAAGTTAATAATTCAGTGAGATCAAGTGAGCTGAATGCCTAGCTAGAGGCCGCTTCAGTTCAAGTGGAATTAATGATATTAATCCACAGCTTACTCTTGACTGAACCCGTAGGGTCACACAAATAGTACGTAAACGGATCAAGTATTTAATGGCATTAAATACTCCATCTATGGATATTCGGAATCGACGGATCTTGGTTTCAGTGGGAGCTGAGATCGTCACAGGCAAGAAATGAATACTCCGGAAACGATGATATTGCCGGAAACGGAAATATGGATCGTATCGGAAATATAAATATTATCCAAGTCGTAGATGTTGCCGGAAACGGAAACATGGTACGTATCGGAAAATATTATCGGAAATGGAAATATTGCCGGAATCGGAAATATTGCCGGAAACGGAAATATTGTCAGAATCGGAAATATTATCGGAATCGGAAAATAATTCCGGAAACGGAAATATTAAATATTTGTTCGAAACGGAAATTAATTCCGGAATCGGAAATATTAAATATTGTTCGTATCGGAAATGAATTCCGGAACCGGGAAATTAATCGGAAGCGTATCGTACGAATAAGCATCGGACGAGGCCTGCCGGATGAAGGCCCAGCACGAAGCCAGGCCATCGCCCAGCAAGCAAAGACGCGCACCAACGCCCAGCCCAAGGCAGCGCCAGGCCCACCGCAAGGCAGGCCCAGCGCGCCAAGGCAAGGCTGCCCAGCGTGGGCTGCGTGGGCCGAGCGCACGCGTGCGGGCGCCCTCGTGGCTCCGTGCATGTGTGTTTGTGTCCATGCACAATTCCTAAATCTATTAGGATTTGGTGTGTGATTAAATTCCTATTCCTATTAGGATTATTTAATTAATTAGAGTCCTTGTAGGATTCTAAGTTTAATTAAATCGTATCCTACTAGGATTCCAATTCCCTTTCCAAACCTCTATAAATAAGGGCCTAGGGTCATAATTTATGGGAACGATTGAAGTATTCAAAGGGTAAGTTTTTGAAATAAAATCAGCCATACACTTGCAATAATAACCAAAAATTCTAAGTACCTTAAGGGCGATCTTAGTTGGTCAAGCTTAAGGCGGATCCGGACGTGCTGTGGACTATCTACGGAGGGACGACACTTGGAGTCCTAAAGACTTGTTCTTGTTCGGTTCGGGCGCAGCTAGGGAGGGCACGCAACAAAGCGTATGCATCTAAACTATGCTAAATGATTATGTGTAAATAATATGCTTTCCTGGCTTTATGGTTTTTCCGCATGATTTATGTTTTGTCATATGAATCATAACCTAACAGATGACACATAGATGATGGAAACGTAGAGATGGAGGCTGCGCGGTGGTTGCAACAGGTGAGGACATGGTGGTGGTGACGAGAGAGAACCACGAAGGGAGAGTAAAAATGGAGGAGAAAGAATCACGAAGGAGATGGAGAGCGAAAATGGAGGAGCTCCTGAAAGTGAAGCACGAGGAGAGAGAAAATGGAGCAAAATATTTGCTCATATTTCTTTTCAATATTTATGATTTTGCCATTATTAAAACTCGAAAGATAGAGCATTAGAGCTGTCAGATCTAATTACATCCAACGAATGAGATTGCTTCTCATTTTTCTCATTTTAAGTCCCCTTCCTAATTGAGTGTATATATATATATATATATATATATATATATATATATATATATATATATATATATATATATACATATATATAAATATATATATACATATATATATATATATATATATATATATATTTCAAAGCATCTAATAGTGAAACTATACTCATGCTCTTAGATGACAGATATATCTAAATCAAAGTACCAAAGTAAAGAAATTAAACATATAACGTGTTTCCTTTTTATATTTTTCCTGCATATTAACTTGTCTAACCACATTTCTGTCCAATCAATTTGCAGTAATTATAAGAATATTTTGGATTAAAATCTTCGATTGTTGGTGGAGATAGCACCCACAGAAAACTTTGTTTCCAAAGGTTGATAATGCATTTTCCATTCCCCGACTACGTCTATTAGACTGCATTAACGTAAATTTTTTAATTTTAAATACAACATGAGTTAATTATTATAACTTTTTTCAATACGAACTACATCATTTCACCAAATTACCTATATAAGTATGTATAAACCAAAATTTTCTTTTAAAAAAATGACAATCTATTACATTATACTAAAACAGACACCAGGAATGACACGTGTCACTTTCTGGTGCAAAATTTTCCCGCCAAAAAATGTTTCCTAAAAAATCTCTTCTTTACTTTATTTTGTTTTTCTATCTATTTTATTAAAATAATTATACGCCATATAATAATTTTCTAAAAATAACTTTTGGTAATATTTTGGTGAAACAGTTATACTAATAATCGAAAAATGTTTACTTAATATTTTGATCAAATATATTAGTATATCGAATATTTTGGTCAAATCGGCTTATCAAACATTTAAAATATGTACTCCGTAATATTTAGTAGGATGAAAATTGTATTAGATGATTAAATAAAATTTTAAAGATTTATTAATTATGCAATATTTTAGTTAGAGAAATATTTCAGTCAAGTAATTTAAGAATATCCGTGTATACACGGGACCTAAATCTAGTACTCAATATTACCCACAACCATTTTCACAATACTGGTTATAAGCTCGGTAACTCATCAGGAATTAATTTAAAGTACTCCGTATCAAAATCTTAATTACCCACTATAAAAAGTTAAAGCCCATTATAATTGCCTTAATTCTAACTCTTATTAAAACATCATCCACACTTTCTCGCATTATATAATTCGTTAATTTCCATAATTGCCATAATGCGTTACATTTTTAGATTACAATGAATTTTATACATGTATGTAGAGGGTAATTTAGTAATCCA
Organism: Spinacia oleracea; assembly: GCF_020520425.1. Lineage (NCBI taxonomy): Eukaryota > Viridiplantae > Streptophyta > Magnoliopsida > Caryophyllales > Amaranthaceae > Spinacia > Spinacia oleracea. The sequence goes on along the minus strand of NC_079492.1, from coordinate 63,593,129 downwards.
AGGGGGACACCAAAAGCGTGATTATGAATATAACCCTCCCCTCTTGGCTTATATAATAGAGATTACTCTTAAAAAATAAAATAAAGCTTCTGAATAATTATTCCTCATACGTATTAAAAAAAACCAGTCTTTGGACCCGTTCGTCGAACGGGCTTGTTGTATGTTGGTCCATCTGGATGTTCTATTTTGAAGGTTCGCTTTTGTTAAAAGTGCAACTTTGTATAAAAGTTTCATTGTCGTAACCACCCTTAATTTTTTTTTGTGACATGATGATAGTAGTTCAGACATTGCACTATGATGCATTGAAAATACATGTCCATTTTAGAAGGCTGCGTACTCTAAATGCCAAATTTGCATATATTTTTTATTTAATGGTTTGTGCATATTAGTAACTGTGTAACTTTCCCTTTTAAAAAAAAATAAAAATAGATCATCTGAAATTTATTTGTCCTTTTCACACCAACTAACAGGATTGAAGAAATTCCTAATTAAACCTAACCATATAATCTACCATATCACAACACATAGTTTGAAACCATAAGTAACTATTAAAAACCTAAATAACCTATCATTCTTGGTAAAGAAAAGTGAAGAAGTTAAAGTTACACAAAAAAGCTTTGTATGTGTGTTTGACATTTAGCCATTACCCACTATCTCCTCGGTATCTCCCATGTTGCTGCTATAAGTAATTAGCCATTATCCATGTAGAAGTACAAAGATAACCAACTCTTCGGTTGCTTGACTTCTATTCCAGTAATTTCTTGTAGCGGCACATCAATCATGCTTTTTGAAAGGCTGCTATGGATAATTAGTAACGTACGTGGAAAGTATTAGTTGTAATTGTTGATGATTCGTTGGTGTTACATTTGAAGTTCGACGGTGTCTTACTCTCTCTTGTAATGTTCAACTTTTGGGATGTCTAGGTTGACGTAGATCTTAATTCTAGTTAATGTCTAGGTACAACTTAAGAATATAAAGGTAAATGCAATACTACATTTTAAAAAAAAATGTACTTCGTATATTATAGTTGGATTGTTTAAACCTATTTTCTTGATAAAAGTACATAATTGTGCCTAGTCCAAATCATGAAAATAATTAGAACCAAGAACAATGATGATTTCTCCCGAACCCTACTAGATATTATAGAGTAAATCCCTATTTGTCATAAATCCCAGGATATGTATGACCAAAAAGCTGATGTAGAACTACAAAGGTTGCAAGAGTGGTATGTCCTCTGAAAGTAAAAACTTTTGACAATAAGTGAATGACAGTTATGAGGAGGGGAGGGGGTGACAGCATCACTGAGACTCACCCTATCAGAGAGGCGGCATGCCGCATTTAAAGCCGTTTTGAAGGAAATAATGCCCTTGGTCCAAGTATGCATTTAATGATAAGTCTAATAAATGCGGTTCAGTATTAATTAATAAGTTAATAATTCAGTGAGATCAAGTGAGCTGAATGCCTAGCTAGAGGCCGCTTCAGTTCAAGTGGAATTAATGATATTAATCCACAGCTTACTCTTGACTGAACCCTTAGGGTCACACAAATAGTACGTAAACGGATCAAGTGTTTAATGGCATTAAATACTCCATCTATGGATATTCGGAATCGACGGATCTTGGTTTCAGTGGGAGTTGTGATCGTCAAAGGCAAGAAATGAATACTCCGGAAACGATGATATTGCCGGAAACGGAAATATGGATCGTATCGAAAATATATATATTATCCAAGTCGTAGATGTTGCCGGAAACGGAAACATGGTACGTATCGCAAAATATTATTGGAAATGGAAATATTGTCGGAATCGGAAATGTTGCCGGAAACGGAAATATTGTTAGAATCGGAAATATTATCGAAATCGGAAAATAATTCCGGAAACGGAGATATTAAATATTTGTTCGAAACTGAAATTAATTCCGGAATCGGAAATATTAAATATTGTTCGTATCGGAAATGAATTCCGGAATCGAGAATTTAATCGGAAGCGTATCGTACGAATTAGCATCGGACGAGGCCTGCCAGACGAAGGCCCAGCACGAAGCCGGGCCATCGCCCAGCACGAAGCCGTGCCATCGCCCAGCACGAAGCCGGGCCATCGCCCAGCAAGCCGAAGCGCACCAAACACACGCTGCCAAGCCACGCCAGACCCAACGCAAGGCCAGGCCCAGCAATGGCCGTGGCGCGCGCGGGGCTGCGACGAGTGGGCTGGCGCTTTGCGTGGGCCGCAAGGCCTGCGTGCGGTGCTAGCTTGTCACTCGAAGTGTGTTACTCGAATCCTAAGGCTACCGGGATTCGTCATATGATTAAATCCTAATCCTAATAAAGATAGAATTTGTTTAATAGAGTTTTAATAAGATTCTAATTAAATAAATTAGTATCCTAATAAAATACCAAGTCCTTTTCCATAACTCTATAAATAGGTACCTAGGGTCACATATTTACATCGAGGATTGAAGTATTCAAAGGTAAGATTTTGGAACAAAATCAGCCAAACACTTGTAGCCTATTAGCCGAAAATTCCTAGTACCTTAAGGGCGATTCTAGTTGGTCAAGCTTAAGGCGGATCCGGACGTGCTGTGGACTATCTACGGAGGGACGACATTTGGAGTCCTAAAGACTTGTTCTTGTTCGGTTCGGGCGCAGCTAGGGAAGGCACGCTACAAAGTGTATGCATCTGAATTATGCTAAATGATTATGTGTAAATAATATGTTTCCTGGCTTTATGGTTTTTCCGCATGATTTATGTTTATTCATATGTATCATAACCTAACAGTGGTATCACGAGCCTCTTATTATTTTCATAATCTAAATTGCATGAACATGGTTAAATTTTACAAATTTGCAAGGAATTAAAGGGGTGATTAGTTTTCGTAATTAATTGCAAATTGCGTTTATTTAATTATATGTACGCAGTTTTTCGGTAGTTTCTTCGTTACTCATCCAAATCGAGTGATTTTTGTGTCAATTCCGCATGTAAAAGGCATTCTAAAATTTTGACAAAATTAGTATTTTTCGCCGAAACCCAGAATTCCCAAATTCGAAGCCTAACTATGCCTTTTCGGAGGTTTTAGTTTTTCGAACGCAAAAGTTTGTAAATTTAAGATGTTAAATTAAGTATTTGCGATTCTTGTTGATAAATCTTGAGTTTTTGATTGACCTACTGTATATGTTCAACAATTATGAATGCCTAGACTTGTTAATTATACAACCTAATTTGTAATTATGATTAATTTGTTGAAATTCGAATAATTTAGAATTGATTTGATTTTCATAATTAATTAATAATTTAATTAGGTATCCATGATTAAAATCTACCATAAAAATTGTTAATTTATGTTAAATTTTAAATTTTTATGACCTAGATTTGAATCCATGTTAATCGGAAATTAATTGATTAATAAATTTTCGATTTTTCGCCCTAAAATTATGAAATTAATATGATTTATTAATTTGTCATTAATTTTGAATTAAAAATTTTAAATTTTTATAAAGCACGCCCATAAATCTCGCATGCACAAAGCAATGGACGCTACGTGTTACCCTTAAGGGGTGTTGTATAGTGCGGGCATTCGACGACGAGCAAGGGAGCTCGTCGCCCATGCGGTACAATGCGCGAGAAAGGGCCATGGCGCACGAGCACAAGGCAGCACGCTGCCCTTGTGTCGAGTGCCGTGTGCAGCGTGGGCGAAGGGGCAAGGGCGATGGCATTGGCGCAAAGCCAGGCGAGCAGTCGCGTGTGGGCAGCGAGCATGCTGCGCCACAGCGCGCGCTGCAGCGCCCAGCGAAGCACCCAGACGCGTCGAAGTGAGCGGGCAGCGCGTAGCGTGGCCTGGGCTTGCTGCGTTGCGTGTGGCCTGCTCGCGTATGCCATACGATTAGTCGTGCGGGGCGATGCGGCCTCGTAGCTCGATGGGGCTTGGGCGCAAGCCCAAGTGCCTCGTCTTGAGACGATTGATACGTTTTGATATTAATTTAGAAATTTTAGTTCGAAAATAATTTTAATGAATTTTAAAATTAATAATTTAAATTGTTTTCTCGGATTTTAATTTTGAATATTATAATTATTATAAATTTTATTTATGCTAATTATTTTACTAAAATTAAACCTTGAATTAATTTAAATTCATTTAATTCAACTGAAAAATAAATTAAATAAAATGGATTCAATTATAAATTTATATGAGCTTTAAATTTTAATTAAATTTGTATGTTTCCGGTTAGACTAGAAATACATTTTTATGTTTAAAATTAGTAAAGCATATGAATTTATTGGTTTAAGTGGGAGCAATTTTAGTCATAAACTCTTGAGTAGGTCTACATATCCTTTAAGGTTAAACAACTTGATTAGAATTAATAAGGACTGAATAATTGGTAGATTATTGGTGCCCTTGATTAATTGTTGCAAATATTTATGTGATGCATAACGTGTTTTACTAACCAGCTGTGTGGGCCATTCATGATAATGAATGGGTGAATGGTATATATTGTATATGTACTGTTTTGCAGGTTATGAAGTGACTAGTATGGCCCAAATAGGATAGAAAATATGGTTTGCGTACCATTAATTTGAATGTAATTGGTCTAAAGCACCAAATTTGTTTTTCAATTCAAATATGGTCTGCGTATCATCAAATAGTTGTAATTAGTTTAATTATAGCTGATCCTATTTGAAGAAAATGGCGCCTCCCACGGTGAAATTCAAGACGGAGTTTCCATTCCATTTTCAAGACGGACTTTGAAGTTTAAGCTTCAAGATGAAGTCGGGCCTTACTAGATCACATTTATCTTATGCATGCTTTAAGTTATTTATTGCTTTTAAATATGTCTTAAATATGCATGAGATTGTGGCTTGATTATGTTGCATGATTAAGGATTTTAGTTCACTTAAAATCTAACCAACATAGTAAGAGCCTTAAGTTCCAAACTTAAAAATTGAGTTAAAAGGTGCTATGCCAAAATAACACTTACTTGGATATCCTTTACATCGATCTTAGTAATAGGTTTCCGCCATAGCAAGGTGTTACTTATCGATACTAAAGGGGTAAGGTACACAAATAATTGTGAGTACATGTTAGTTTTGGTGAAACTCAACGATATAAGTAAGGAGTCCTTTTATGTCGTGGCAAATTCGATAGGTTTACCTAATAAGTTCTTAGACGTACCTATCAACCAAGAGTAGTTTCTAGACTATTAGCAAAAGGATTTTGCTTACCTAAAATGTTTTAGAATTGAGTCAAAATACATAATGTGCTGAATTCTTCAATGATTTTAGGGTCTTGGAATCATTTTATTCACACCTGTCGGAACAATAAAATCGAATAAAATGCTAATGACTTGTTTAAATTGCATGATCGCTTTAATTTTCAAGTTATTACTCATGATAAATGTTTAGACTTTGCATGGTTCAATGTATGTTTTAATTATTGTTTATAATTAAATATCTTGCACTGCAATAAATCCTTTAGAAGGTAACAGTAAATTTCCTCGATTGGTAGTGAATCCAAGAACGATTCACGGAAATGAGAGAAAGTGAGCAATTTAAAATGTACGTTTCTTTTAGCGACTTTTATGGTTGTTTTCGAATATCAAATTCGAATGGAAAACCGATTGGTGCTTGTGAATTCAAAATACAATGTAGTTTTGAGATCGAAAAGCATTGAGTTTAAACGCTCAGCTTTACCAATGGTTAACAACCTAATATCTTTGTCCATTTATTTCTCGAATGAGTCTAGTCCATAGACATTCGAATAGATCGATGCTTAGAGAACTTTAGAAGCTTCTGGTAAGATCATCTAGTTGAAACAGAATATTCAACATAAATAAAATGGTAAGACCTCTGTTGGAATGACATTGAACATGTCTAAACAAAGTATAATAGTCAACACTAGAGAATTAAATTCTTAAGGATATTAGAAAAGGTACAAGAAATAGGAAAACAAAGGAACAAATGAAAGGAATTTACAATTCCGTTTCTACCTATAAGTTTATGTTTAAAGAGAAGTGACCTAGCAATCAAACTTTCTTGGTATCATATACCGCTTGAGGTTCTTACTTCGGTAACAACTCAAACAATGGAAGCTAGGCTACACTAATGACCTACAAGTGGGAAATGAAGCATGGCAATGCTACATTAGTTGTAGGGTCATCTAGTTTGTTTTAAGTCCTTTCAAAGGCTGGAACTTAATGGCTATTTTGTTCCCCAATCAGCATACCTAAATTTCTGTTTTCAAACACAGCAAGACTCACATTCAGAAGAACAAAACAATGTTTGTTTGTTTATTTGAATGAAATGGTCATTTACGGGATGAGTCAATATGCTTGATTAAAACAAACAACTCTTTAACAATAAGAGCTTTACTAGGTTCAAATCAATCTCTTGATTTGAGTTCCACAAACCTTTAGCATTGTTACTTAGACCATATCAACAAGTTAACATTCAAAAGCTCTATTTTGATGGACTTTTGAAAGTTGATTGATTTCTAGATCAATTTAAGACAAGCAAGTCTTACTTGTTGAAAGTAACAAAAGATATGAACTATTGTTAGAACGCCTAGACGATAGAGTTCAAAGCTAAAGAAAGGTTTTATGACTTTATTATTTCACACAGATTTGAGTGAATATAGGTTTATTTACTCAAAGTGATATAAGTTTGAATCTGTTTGGCTAGTTCAAAGATTCAGAAGTATAAAATCCACTTGGCAACAAATCATAAAGATATAGGTTAGATCATGTTGATGATTACTTGAGACAAAAAATGATCATCAATGATTGTGCGTTGTAATTTCACGATCTAGCTCCATAAGATATGGCATATGTAAGTTGGAATGATCGAAGTCAATTAATACTTGATTCGATCAAATGATGAATCATAAAGAATTTTCCTATAATTTCTAAAACAAAATGCTCAACTACCACCAAACTAAACCAAATTCGTCAAAGCTATTGAAAAGTAATTTCAGAATATCTTTTCATAATATATCTAAAGAGTTCCTAAACTCAGTGGGAGCTTAGTGTTTGTTATTCAACAAACTAAGGCCCAAGTATAGATATATGTTTCATTGTGATTTATACAAATGAGACACAAGGGTATTGTTTCTACCACGAATTTTTGAGAACATAATGTTTGTTTGCTCGAAATAATGTCCTTTTGGAGATTCGTTTCCAAAATGACAAGTGGGAGAAAATAGACCTCGAAAGTCTTCGAGGCGAACAACAAACATAAACGGACATTCCGGAGGCTTTTCGAAGTTCTGTAGAAAATCCGAACACGTATTCTTTAAGGACTCTAGAAGTGGCTTTAAAGAATAGACATCTCTTAGAAGACTTTACAAGTGCTTCAAGGAGAACAAAATATTCAAAGGAATTTCTAGTGTCTATTGATATTCTATTGTTTGATGTTCTATACCCAAGTAGGCATAGAATTAAAGTCACTAAAACTATGAGATTCTTCTATTAGATAGTGAAGAAACATGGAGTTCAGGTCACTGAAACTATGCGATTCTTCTAGATAGTGAAGAAACCTACAACTTGCAGTCAAACTATTATCATGTAGATTAATGAGTTTGTGACTTATAAGAAAGCTATGACGAAACCCAAATTCCCTAAAATGGTTAGAGGCCATATATAGACTCAAATGTTTTAAATGGTTAGAGGCCATAAAACATACTCAATGTTTTGATGATAAAATTGAAATTTTGTTGATTTGTAAGAATAGTTTCACACCTATTGGTTGCAAGTTTGTTTTAAGGATAAAAACCATCAAACATGAAATTGTGTTCACACACAAAGCTAGATTAGTTGTTAAAGGTTACAAGAAAATTCACGACGTGGATTGTGTTGAAACCTCATGCATAATCGTAATGCTCAAATCTATAAATCAAGCAATGATTGCATATTGGTACATATGGCAATTGGATGACAAAATAATTCCTCAATCAAATGTTGGAATAAACTATGTATATGGTATGTCATAGGATTTGTGGATCCAAATAAATGCTTGAAAAGGAAAGCTAGTTTATGAAATCTAAGTGCAGATTTAAGCAAGCAATTGGGAATTGGAACTGTATTTTAGTGAAGCTATTAAGATTTTAGTTTCATAAAACGTACATGATTCTTATAGATATATATAAGAAGTTTAGTAGGAGTACATAAAACTTAATTGGTCCTATGTGTGTCATACACATATCTCTCTATTGTGAAACATTCAAATGCTAATGACTTAGATTTGAAATTATTCATCAATGATGGACCAAGGCGAAACTTAGTACATACTGGGTATTAAGATCTATTTACAAAGATATTATAATGTTGTTTTGGATTAAGTAATGGAATTTACTAAATCTAACACGAAATACTCCATTGGAGATATTCGACCCATGTGAATAAATCTAAGTAAAAGATGTTTGAACTATGTATAAGCGTTTACTAAGTTAAACATCAAAGGATCTAAGTAAGATTCTTAACCTATATTATATGTCAAAGAATTTAGCTAGATTTAGTATCTACTGAAACTAGATGAGCTAAAGTTACATGAATAGAATTTAATTGGGAATTATTCTGCAAAAGAATTTATCATGTATGATATAATATGAGGATCGCCAAAAATGTATTGTATGGCTTTAGGCATAACGAACATATACCAATCTCTATTGATCTAAGTGAATATCAACTAGATTGAGATCAAGAAAAACTTATGGTACTTGAAAAGGTACATAAGAATAGTTCTTGATTCAAGGAAATAAAGATATGCTAAATATTGATGCTACACGCATAAACACTGGCAAAGGATCAAGCAAGATTCCTTTGGAGTTAACCATTGACAAAGACAAGCTAAAGAGCATCGTGTTTTGAAATGGCAACATGGATTGGAGACCATGAGTTGTTGCGTGGGAAATTAAATATTAATTTCTATGTTCTAAGATACAGCTGGAAAGTCTTCCACATATCTGTGAACTGCTTGGATAAGTAAATCCAACCAAAGCATCACTAGCAACCTAAACAGTTGAAGTAAAAGCACTTATTGCCTAAGAAGCAATAAAAAAGGGTTGTTTACGTTAAAGAGTTCTTCACTGAACTTGGGTGGATCACATGTCTGCTGACTTGATGGTTCTTCATTGCAAAATGCGTAGAACCACTATCGAAGTAAAAAAGACTAGATCACATAATAAACAAACTCAAAATATCTTATCATCCTATCTCTAAGAAAATTCGATGAAAAGGATATTAAGATTGGCAAAGCATGATAACTAAACCTATGCAACAAGTGAGAAACAACACTCACATTGTGGCAATGGAAATCAAGCATAGCTTTGAATTCCATGAACTGTTTTAAATATGGGTTAGAGGCCCATGGTTGTAAAACACTGGGGTTGAACATTTATCATATATGAAATGAATTTTCATATTCCATTTAATCTTGGTTTAGTATTAAATGATGAGTCCCTTCAATTTGACGATATATTCAAGATAGACTGTCAGGACCAGTCCTGTGACTAAGAAATGTCTATCAAGTGAACTTGAATGTCAAAAGTTGAAAATGGTCCCTGGTCGGAGTTTTCTATAAAGATGGGCGCATAGAAAACGTTAGACGACTAGAATGCAAGATGACTAGTAGTTAAGTTTCTTGAACTATGTGGACATGGCAATGTCGTAATCATTTGCATAGATACTTACTTTGGAAAGACTAGTATCGGACAGACCTATGAAACTTTACTGTAAGAGATGAAAATCTGTCATAAGTAAATTTCATTAAAATTATTAGACACTAATCCTCAATACCTGAGTGATTTGAGATTACTTGTTTGAGAACTGCTTACTTTGATGTTGACGAACCGTCGCACCGTAAAAGGAGGCTATAAAGGCAACGCTCAGGTAATCACCTATTAAACGAAGTCTAATCTCAAGATCGCAAGATTGGGATTGTCCTCCCATAAATCGGGATGAGATGCTTAAAAGTCGTACAAGGCCACTCGGAGAGCTAGAAACTGTAAAATGCATGGCCGTGCTCAGATGAATCATAGGTTATGATTATCTGTTTATTTGATCAGTTGAACTCTGAAACCGAGAAACACCTCTGGACGTAATAAGGATGACAACTCTTACCTTATGTTCAAGAGCAAGCATCGAGCGACAAAGGAATTAGGAAATGCACACTTGTCCCTAAGGACAAGTGGGAGACTGAAGGAAATAATGCCCTTGGTCCAAGTATGCATTTAATGATAAGTCTAATAAATGCGGTTCAGTATTAATTAACAAGTTAATAATTCAGTGAGATCAAGTGAGCTGAATGCCTAGCTAGAGGCCGCTTCAGTTCAAGTGGAATTAATGATAATAATCCACAGCTTACTCTTGACTGAACCCGTAGGGTCACACAAATAGTACGTAAATGGATCAGGTATTTAATGGCATTAAATAATCCATCTATGGATATTCGGAATCGACGGATCTTGGTTTCAGTGGGAGCTGAGATCGTCAAAGGCAAGAATTGAATACTCCGGAAATGATGATATTGCTGGAAACGGAAATATGGATCGTATCGGAAATATAAATATTATCCAAGTCGTAGATGTTGCCGGAAACGGAAACATGGTACGTATCGCAAAATATTATTGGAAATGGAAATATTGTAGGAATCGGAAATATTGCCGGAAACGGAAATATTGTCAGAATCGGAAATATTATCGAAATCGGAAAATAATTCTGGAAACGGAAATATTAAATATTTGTTCGAAACGGAAATTAATTCCGGAATCGGAAATATTAAATATTGTTCGTATCGGAAATGAATTCCGGAATCGAGAATATAATCGGAAGCGTATCGTACGAATTAGCATCGGACGAGGCCTGCCAGACGAAGGCCCAGCACGAAGCCGGGCCATCGCCCAGCAAGCCGAAGCTCACCAAACACACGCTGCCAAGCCACGCCAGGCCCAGCGCAAGGCCAGGCCCAGCAATGGCCTTGGCGTGCGCGCGGGGCTGCGGCGAGTGGGCTGGCGCTGTGCGTGGGCCGCAAGGCCTGCGTGCGGTGCTAGCTTGTCACTCGAAGTGTGTTACTCGAATCCTAAGGCTACCGAGATTCGTCATATGATTAAATCCTAATCCTAATAAAGATAGAATTTGTTTAATAGAGTTTTAATAAGATTCTAATTAAATAAATTAGTATCCTAATAGGATTCCAAGTCCTTTCCATAACTCTATAAAAAGGTGCCTAGGGTCACATATTTACATCAAGGATTGAAGTATTCAAAGGTAAGATTTTGGAACAAAATCAGCCAAACACTTGTAGCCTATTAGCCGAAAATTCCTAGTACCTTAAGGGCGATTCTAGTTGGTCAAGCTTAAGGCGGATCCGGACGTGCTGTGGACTATCTACGGAGGGACGACACTTGGAGTCCTAAATACTTGTTCTTGTTCTTGTTCGGTTCGGGCGCAGCTAGGGAGGGCACGCTACAAAGCGTATGCATCTGAATTATGCTAAATGATTATGTGTAAATAATATGTTTCCTGGCTTTATGGTTTTTCCGCATGATTTATGTTTATTCATATGTATCATAACCTAACACGTTTAACATCATAAATTTCAATAAGGCGCAACCTGTACCAAAATAAATAGAGGGTCGATCATTCAACATAAATTATGTGGATATATAGATACATATGTAGGCATTCAAAAGTGAAATAAGTAGGTAGATTTTGCAGGAGAGCATCCACCAGGCTAAAGCAATGGCATACTCAACTTAAAAATAGACCCATCGATTCCCACAAGTAAAGTAACATTGGAGATAATACCTCAGCACATAGTAAACAGTATCTACAAAAGCCCCATGTAATACAACTAAAGAAAGGGAAACAACTTTATGTAGTGATATACTGATACCAAAGGCTTTTTATCCTCGGTATAAATGCACAAAAGTGTAATTAAGAAAATTTGTCAAAACAGACATTTTATACACATTTTGCGAAAAGAAAGAGCACAGGAAGGTAAGGTGGTGAACCATTTCCCCTCCTTTAATGGCTTACTACCCATAAATGGGGAAAATGGCTTTTTAAAAAGATTCTGGCAACTTCAGACCTTCAAACTGATAGGTTATGATTCATATGACAAAACATAAATCATGCGGAAAAACCATAAAGCCAGGAAAGCATATTATTTACACATAATCATTTAGCATAGTTTAGATTCATACACTTTGTTGCGTGCCCTCCCTAGCTGCGCCCGAACCTACCAAGAACAAGTCTTTAGGACTTCAAGTGTCGTCCCTCCGTAGATAGTCCACAGCACGTCCGGATCCGCCTTAAGCTTGACCAACTAGAATCTCCCTTAAGGTTGCTTAGGAATTTCGGCTAATATGGTGCAAGTGTATGGCTGATTTTTCGTCAAAATCTTACCTTTAGAATACTTCAATTGTGTCTATAAATTATGACCCTAGGCACCTATTTATAGAGGTATGGAAAAGGAACTGGAATCCTATTAGGATACGAATTAATTAAACTAGAATCCTAATAGAACTCTTATTTAATTAATTTATCCTTTTAGGATTAGGAATTTAATCATATATCGAAACCTGATAGCTTTAGGATTCGTATAGCACACAAACACACACACGCACGCACAGCAGCCCACAAGGGGCGCCATGCGCGCGCGCGCAGCCCGTGAGCTCGCAGCCCATTGCCACGAGGCCCACACGCTGCCGCAGCCTTGGCGCGCGCTGGGCCTGCCTTGCGGTGGGCCTGGCGCAGCCTTGGCTCGTGCGTTTTGGCGCGCTGGCTTGCTGGGCGATGGCCCGGCTTCGTGCTGGGCCTTCGTCTGGCAGGCCTCGTCCGATGCTAATTCGTACGATACGCTTCCGATTAATTTCCCGATTCCGGAATTCATTTCCGATACGAACAATATTTAATATTTCCGATTCCGGAATTAATTTCCGTTTCGAACAAATATTTAATATTTCCGTTTCCGGAATTATTTTCCGATTCCGATAATATTTCCGATTCAGACAATATTTCCGTTTCCGGCAATATTTCCGATTCCGGCAATATTTCCATTTCCATCAATATTTTCCGATACCTACCATGTTTCCGTTTCCGGCAACATCTACGACTTGGATAATATTTATATTTCCGATACGATCCATATTTCCGTTTCCGGCAATATCATCGTTTCCGGAGTATTCATTTCTTGCTTGTGACGATCTTAGCTCCCACTGAAACCAAGATCCGTCGATTCCGAATATCCATAGGTGGAGTATTTAATGCCATTAAATACTTGATCCATTTACGTACTATTTGTGTGACTCTACGGGTTCAGTCAAGAGTAAGCTGTGGATTAATATCATTAATTCCACTTGAACTGAAGCGGCCTCTAGCTAGGCATTCAGCTCACTTGATCTCACTGAATTATTAACTTGTTAATTAATACTGAACCGCATTTATTAGACTTAATATTATATGCATACTTGGACCAAGGGCATTATTTCCTTCACAAACAACTTCAAATATTGATCAGATTGTTGTGGTTGGACGCAAGTCTGATACATTGGGGCATAGGATGCAACAGGAATAGAATTTTTGTAATATTGGGGAATATAGATGGGTTGAGAGGCAAGGTAATGAATGTAATTATTGATGATATATAAGGCTTAAGGTTTTGAGCTTATGTGGGGGTCTTTAAGTATAGAGCACGATCTATTAATATTATCTCGATGATTGTCTACGGTTTAAGAACCATAAACCCGACCATCCCAGCAACACTAACAAACCCACTACTACTACTCCTCCTTCCATTATTACCTATCCCTATACCATAATTCTTTAATCATTACTAACAATGAGTCAACTTGAGGTCAGTTCAGTTAAACCCATCAGAAATACGAACCAAGACCATTACTACACGCAAAGGTATAATCTTTCTCTGATCTCTATCCAATTTCAGGTAATTTTATTTTTGAATCAAACAAAAATTAGACAAACAATTTAAGAAATTAAAAAATGCAAGGGTGGAAATTATCGTATGGTGTACGGGATTGGAATCTTAGGCGGTTTGAGATCAATCCAAAATCAATTTTTGATTTAGATTGATGATCACAACTTCCCATAATCAAGCATTTGATAATGGCATCAAGATTACTGACCCAAATGGTGGAATGTTGTGTAAGCTTTCGGAACACTTTGTTGATTTCCTTTCCAAAAGCAATGATACAGCAGATTAACCCCAACTGAGGCTACCGCATAATTCATAAAATTAGGGAAAAATGTCACTATTCAGTAAATAATACATTTTAAAAATACAACAACGTATAAACACATCAATTTGAAACTTGAAAAGTGGAAATCTATACCTATTAACAAAAAATACAGCAATTCAAAATTAGGCATACAAAACGGAATCATACCTGTCTGTAGCTCTGGGTCATATCATCACTCGTGGCGAACCTAACTGTGTTAAATAGAGTTAGAATTGGATTAAGAGATGAGAGATGGAAGGTCAATGACCATTTGTAACAAACCGTATCCGACATCATTTAAGAAATTGTCAATGTTTTTGGGGGAAATTAATTTGTGAGTGAAGGCTATTAAAGTTAGGGAGAAGATTGTGGGATCGAATTGAAGGTGACATTGGAGTTTGATTCTAGCTTGAGGTCCAATTGAGGGTTTTTGAGAGGGTGTTTCTTTGGAGTTTAATGCAAAATGAATATTGTTAAATTTCCATTGAAGCTGAAACTAAAGATGATTAATATTCAGTGCTCATACTTTGTATTTAGATTACTGATCAATTTGGAGTCAATGATGATTAATGGAGAGGAATGAATGATAGATTAATAGCGAGGAGTAATGGGGAAGATGAAAGGGGCATGGTGATGCCGAGCTTAGTTTTTTTCTCTGCCTTATTTTTTAATGAAAATTTTTTATTATGGCCACATGTATTTTAGTGACAATACACAATGGGCCATGTGTCTTTATAGTGAAACTATACATGTGTCATTGATATGGTGTTGGTTTTGTTTTTAAAATACTAGGTATTGATTATTAAATTTCCATTGAAGCTGAAACTAAAGATGATTAATATTCAGTGCTCATACTTTGTATTTAGATTACTGATCAATTTGGAGTCAATGATGATTAATGGAGAGGAATGAATGATAGATTAATGGCGAGGAGTAATGGGGAAGATGAAAGGGGCATGGTGATGCCGAGCTTAGTCTTTTTCTCTGCCTTATTTTTTTAATGAAAAAAATTTATTATGGCCACGTGTATTTTAGTGACAATACACAATGGGCCATGTGTCTTTATAGTGAAACTATACATGTGTCATTGATATGGTGTTGGTTTTGTTTTTTAAATACTAGAAATTGATTCACGTGGATCTTATTTGATTCGTTTCAATATGTGTTTTAAGAGTATCAAACTTTTACATAGTATTAACTAGTCTTATATGCACGCGATGCGTGCGAGATTATATAAAATTGTAGTATTACAATTAATCATCACAAATATGGAGTAATATGCAAGAAAAAATGCTCGTAAAGTAAATCTAAAAAAAATTTATGGTCCCTATTTAAAAATATCTAAATAGTAAAACAATTTAATATTCATGCGCTTACATGACTAAAAATCAAAATCTTAGTACCAAACTAAAGTAACTAAACATATAAAATAGTTTGTTTCTGCCTTGCTGCTTAGTTTTAACTCGTTTGAGTGTGTACTTGAAATCCCAGGGACGCCAATTGCTAATAACTGTTCAAGCAGTAATGAGAGCACATCAATGGCACGTACTGCTGGTGAAATAAATGAAGCAGGAATGCATACTGGAGCATAATTTGTAAGAGGTGATTGACAAATTCTTTACTTTTTGTTTAATTGAATACGTATAAATAAAGTAATAATAGTATACCTCTTTCCTTTCTGAGGAAACACGACGCAGTCAACCATGTGATGCAAAAGAAGGCACATTTACTACCATCGGGACTTTGTCTTATAGGTTAGAATCTTGCTACTGCAATCAAATTACTGATATGATACTTTTAGAACAACAAGTGGAAACATTGTCTTACATCGCTATTGTCAATCCAGTGATGGCATTTGGGACATTCACGCTTTGCTCCACGGTCTTTCACCTGCATAGATGAAGATAAGGTTGCATGTCTTGCTTTTAGTGGCAATTCCTTTACAATCAACAATCCAAGTTCTGCAACATCAATTTGCAGACAACAAACCAACATCAGAGAATTACTCAACCAGACAAACACGAAAATCAGGTATGCATAGCAAACAACATCAGTCAAACAAAATGCAGCACTGCACAATAATGTAGCTCTTAGTCAAAATGCACAACAGGAAAATCACAATAACAATTGAAACATCTAGTCAGAAAAAAAAAGAGTTGAATGTCTAAACATCAGTATACCCAGGTTATTGCTTCAGTTAATTTATTGGCCATCTCATCAACCAAGATTAACATTTCCATTTTTGGTATTTATTCAGGAATGCATACTGGAGCATAGTTTGTTCAAAAGTTCCAGTCTTATGAACGAAATCATGTAACACTTGTCTTCTACCAATAAAGAAATTGGTAATTTACCTTTAAATTTGGTCTGATGATTGAGGAAAACACCAATGCGATTGGCACAGCTGGATCAGCAGGTTATTGTGCACCGGAGCTTCCCAAGACTAAGAAGGCGACAACAAAAACTTAAAATGTCATATTTTTCCAGCCATCAGACGCCGAAACAGAAATTGAAATTTCAACCAGCTAATCGCAAATCGAATCAAATGCAAATTCACCAAGTCAAAAACACCGATATAAAATCAATCAACATTCAAAAAATTCAAATGTGCAACATTTTTAACCTTTTCCTTCAAATTTCAGAAATTACAAAATGCAAAAAAACTGACAATTTTTCAGCCTCGGAAGATGACACCACTTAAATCCGTAAATCTAATTCATTAAAATATTAGTCAAAATTAACTCCAATACTTGTTCAATCTCTATGAAATCGAATAAAATCGATTTGCTCAAATCCAAAAAAAAAAACTCAAATCCAATAAAATCGATTAAATTTAGATAAAATAAAATATTAAATCATAAAATGAAACAAAAAATTCGAGACCTAATCAAAAAAACAAAAACTGAAAAAAACGAAAAAATCAACATACCTGCTCGGAATTGAGAACAAATTTGCAAAGATGAATCGATCGAAGGAGAGGATGAAGAAGATCGAAGTATTTGTAGAGGAAGAAGATCGAAGAAGATCAAAGAGTCATAGATGAAGAAGATTGAAGCAGAATACGGGAGGAAGGTGAGAGAAAACAGGAGGGAGGAAGGAGAGAGAAAACGGTGAAGCAGGAAGCCAGCACTACAAGAATTTGTATCTTTAACGACAACCTAATTACGACGGGTCAAAAATCCCGTCGCAAAAACCTTTTGCGACGGGGCTAACAACCAAACAATGACGGGAATAACTGTTGCAAATGTATTTTACGACGGGTTTAAGACGGATTTACGACGGGATTTCTATTAACGACGGCCCCCTTTTATGACGGGTTTCCGACAGGAAATCCCGTCGTTAATCAACGATTATTGGCCTTTCGCGACGGGATTTTCCGTCGTTAATAGTACAATTTCTTGTAGTGCAGGAAGGGTTAGGGCAGTTTAGTGTAAGGGTATTTTCGTCTTTTTGCTTGTGGACACGAAAAGTGGTGTTACTTAATTTCCCCTCCCTTCTTGACTTACACAATAGAGATTACGTATAATTTTCACTAACATATAATTAGAGATACTAACGGAAAAACCCTCACAATCATTTAGTGAAATTAAATGTGATTTGGTGTGTACGTTGTTGCAATCTACTTTCAGGCAACTTGCCAAGGTGCATGCTAATGAATATGACATCAACCAATATATCCAGCACTTAATGCATTAGCCTTAATTACACCCAAAATAATTTGCGAAAATGATAAAGGTCGCAACATGCGACCTTTAAGCCGTGTCACAATGATGACATGACATGCTTATGTGTCATGATTTAAATTGGAAACTAAAATATTTAACTTATATAATCTATTATATACCTTTCAAAAAAAAGGTAGGAAAATCTTAATATTCTAATTTGTTTCCTTCTTTACATTGATTACCTTATTTATATATTTTTATAGTAAAAATATTGAATTGATAGTAAAAATATTCTGATGACGCATAGCCTACGTGGCGCCTATATGTACCAATGAAACTGCGACACGTAAGATTGCGACAACTAAATGTTGTCGCAACTTGCGACCTTTATCATCACCCAATAATTTGTACGATCCATCATATTCGTCCTTCCAATAATCAATCTTTCACTAAACACATTTTACAATGCTGCTTCTCAACCTGAACAGGATAATAATTTCCTGCATCATCTGCTCCACTACAATATTGCTTGTTTCGACGGCCTTCGACACCATCACCACCGGCCGCTTCCTCGACGATTCAAGAACTATAGTCTCCCCACACAATGTATTCACACTAGGATTTTTCAGCCCCGTAAATTCATCTCATCTTTATGTCGGGATCTGGTACACCGTTTCACCTAGGGACGTGATTTGGTTAGCCAACCGAGCAACGCCACTTAATGACACTAAGGGCACGTTAATGATATCAAAGGATGGAAATCTTGTTATCTTGAGTGGCCGAAAAGAGATTGTTTGGTCGTCAACTTTGTCACCTCTTATTGATCAATTTAGCAATGGTTCAGTTGTTCATGCACAACTTTTAGATACAGGGAACTTGGTACTACTGAGTAGTACTAGTGGAAATACGATGTGGGAGAGTTTTGATCATCCTATTGACACCTCTGTCCCGGATATGAAACTAACTGTTACCGGTTTTTCGACTAGGAAACCGGTTATGCAGTCTTGGGCTAGCCCCTCGGATCCGTCCCTCGGAATATTTACAGTAGGTATTTCCGTTCTCCCTTCTCAGACTCTCTAATAATTTGGCATTACTTAGGTCTTGTTCCTTTTTGGTTTCATGAATTATTTTTTAATTTAATTTATTTTACTAAAATTTAACTCAAAAGAACAATACCTTAATTTTTTTATTTAAGATAATGATAAGCATTGACATAGTCAACCCTTGATATTATTATTCTACACAACTAATACTAATAATACCAACGGTTGACCATGTCAATCTTTGTAGATATAAGTAGATTTTAATTAGTGGATTGAATCAGTTCTGTTAGGTTCACATGAATTTCGCGTATCGTATCTTAGATAAAATTATTAGCTCTGAATTCTATGATATTATCTCACTTTAACTTATTACTCCACCCGTTTTTTTTCCTTCTTCCTGTTTGGAATCGGGGAAAAGATTAAGAAAATTGAAATCTTAGTACTTCCCGTCCAGATTAGTTGTTACACTTTCTTTTTTCATCTGTTCCAGATTAATTATTACAATTCTAATTTAGGAATGACCTTACAATCATCGTATTGTCTCTCTTCCATAATTTTTTTAGTCCTTGCACCCATTTCATATAATTAAAAAAAATACCCACTAAATCCTATCACATCTACTCTTTCAATAAAATAACAATTGGTAATCAAACAACCACTTATC
The DNA here is from genome assembly GCF_020520425.1 of Spinacia oleracea. NCBI lineage: Eukaryota > Viridiplantae > Streptophyta > Magnoliopsida > Caryophyllales > Amaranthaceae > Spinacia > Spinacia oleracea. The sequence goes on along the minus strand of NC_079492.1, from coordinate 63,573,538 downwards.
ATCTAAAAATTTGTGCAAAGGTAAGTGCAACGACTAATTTGTGACACCATTTCGAAAAACAGGAAGAACAATAGGAACACAATTTCGAAAAACAGGAATGACAAAAGGGAACGGAGGGAGTATAATTTATTAGTCAATCATTACCTAAACTTATTATAATTAAGTATGGAAAAAGTAAGAGAGAGTGTAAAAATATGGATGCATAAGAGAAAGTTATGTAGTCCCTCAAATCTGCCCCTCGAAGCATTTACAATAGGTATTTCCTTTCTCCGACCCTCTAATTTGGCATTATTTAGGCCATGTTCTTTTCAATTTATTTTCAGTTTCAGGATTTAATTTACTTTTTAGTTCAGGAGTGTTCGGTATCATTTAGTTCAGTAAAATTCAGCAAAAAGAAAAAAAGCCTTAGTTTTTTTTATCAAAGATAAAAACTAGATTTTAATTATCGAATTGAATCAGCATGTAGTATTGTTCTGTTCACATGAATTTTGCTTATCTTATCTCAGCTAAAATTATTACTCCTGAATCTATATGATCTTATCTTACTGAACTTATTATAAGTCGATCATTACCTGAACTTATCTCATACGGACTATATAGGGTAAAACTGAATAATTTTCCAACAGGTATGGACCCTTTGCTTCTACCACCGCAAATGATGATATGGAAGGGTGATAAACCCTACTGGAGAAGTGGTCCTTGGAGTGGTATTATCTTCATCGGTACAGAGCATAGCATAAATGGTGATCCTACTAAAACTAGATGGACTCTTCTTAATGATAATGATAAACTGACAATGGAATTTAATTACCCAAACAAGTCTTTACTGTCAAATTACGTCTTAGGCTCTCAAGGGTTCATGACCCAAAGAATGTGGGATGATGGTAAGAAGAATTGGCAAATTCTATGGCAGGCTCCTGAGAATGAGTGTTCAGTTTACGGAAAATGCGGCGAATTTGGATATGGAAATTGTTACTTAAACAAGAAGTTACCAATCTGCCAATGTTTAACAGGTTTTGCCAGTTTCTTTGAACCATACTGGTTTACGTGCAGATCTCTTTTATCTTTGTAAATATTGTATGTCTGATTATTAATGATATTGTTTTTCTCTATATATAAAAAAAAAAAGGTTTTGTACCTAGGAATGTTGAGGAATGGAGTAAAGAAAACTGGAGTCGGGGCTGTGTTCGAAGGACACCATTGCAATGTAGTCCAAAAGGAGGAAAGAGTAAACAAGATGGTTTCTTTAAGTTAGAGGGTTTTAAGATTCCAGACCGACCGATGTGGAAAACAGAATATAGTGAGGATCAGTGTAGAAGAAATTGCTTGATGAATTGTTCATGCCTAGCTTATACTTCCTCCGTTTCAAAAAGATCTTTACAGTTACTATTTGCACAAACTCCAATGCAATATTTAACTACTAATATATCCAATTTCGTATGTGAAAAAATTATAAAAATTTGATATTGTGAAAATACATACCAAGACCAATCTGACAAGATCTTACATGTAACATTTTGATGTATATAATAGTGAGAATTTACGGTCAAAGTTTTTATACTTTGGGCACATTTTCCAAAGCGTAAAGAACTTTCAGAAACGGAGGTAGTACGAGTTATTATGGTCTAGGGTGTATGTTTTGGACTAGAAACTTGATTGATACAGTTCAGTTATCCGAGAATGGTGCTACTCTTCACGTTCGTTTAGCACACTCGGAACTAGGTACGTAACAATATCAATTATACGTGGTTATAGTTTCATGTCTATGACAAGCTGATAGAGTACAAGTTGTGCTTTAGGATGCATAATGGTAATTGGTTTGGGTGATGATAAAGGTCGCAATTAAGTTACGACAACATTTAGTTGCTGCAATCTTACGTGTCGGATTCTAAATGGTCCTTATAGCCGCCACGTAGATTATGCGTCATCAAAATATTTTTACTATCAATGCAATATATTTACAAGTTAAATATTTTAGTTTTCAATTACGTTCATGACACCTAAACATGTCATGTCATAATTTTGACACGGGTTAAAGGGTCGGTCGCTGTTGGAAATGCTCCCAAAATTATAGTTAGTGGGTTAATGGATCATGAGATCATGATTAATAATATTTCTAATTTTAGGTACATGAATATTATTAGTGGGTAATAATGGGTTAGTGGTTTATTCCACATAATGTAGTATGTTTTATGAGCCTATAAAAAGTCGTTTAATGTAACTTAATTAATTGGATTGAATGAAATAATAGTATAATTTTGCTACATTCTTTCCCACTCACTCATCTCCATTATAATTTCAACAGTCGCAAGTTGCGACCTTTATCATTTTCGATTAATTTGATGGTAACAATTATATCTTTTCTTTAAATGTGTGGTTTAATCTTTGTAGATGACGTATGACTGATTATTAATGATGTTGTTCTTTCTCAAAAATAAATAAAAAAATTCCATGACAAATATAGATGTTAAATATTGTGATGTTTTCTTACTCTAATACCTTGAAGACGACGTTTCTTGCTCATTTCTAGGACACAGCAAGGAGGTAATGACAATTACGGCAATGGGAGTAGCCTCAGTTGTGATCATTGTTGCTGTTTTTATAGGGTTGATTTGGAGGTGGAAGACCCTACAAAAAGGTAATTCACTGTCTGTTGATTATCTGTACGAGTTTAGAAACTGAAAATTTGTTTGAACTTCACTTCAAATCACAGCATTTGACAAAAAAGAAGTTGCATTTGGTAAAGAACCATTATGTACATGCTCTGTTGCCATTAGTCTCGTGCTCATCAGACGCCTTTTTATGTTTCGTTGTTGCAACATTTAATTGATTTTGAAGAATTGATCAAAGGAATAAGTGATGTTATGGTATAATCTGCAGTGACAAAGAGAACAGCGGAAAGAAAGAAAATGTTGTTAGATATGGTCGGAGGTGATCCAATAAGCCTAAGAAAACTCGAAGAGCTGCCATTGTTTGAATTCGAAAAACTTGCAGTTGCTACTTGCTACGAACAACTTCCAAGACAGTAATAAACTTGGACAAGGTGGATTTGGTCCGGTGTATAAGGTATGTAAAAAATTACACAGCTTTCTTTACTGTTGCATCGGACATATTAGTATATTACCTTAACCTTATTGTAGGGAACACTCGAAGATGGACAAGAAATAGCTGTGAAAAGACTCTCGATAGCCTCTCATCAAGGGTTGGAAGAATTCAAGAATGAGGTATTAGTGATATCTAAACTTCAACATCGGAATCTTGTTAGGATTTTGGGCTACTTTGTAGAAGGTCAAGAGAAAATGTTGGTTTATGAGTACATGCCTAACAAAAGTTTGGATTCATATCTTTTTGGTATGTTTACCTATCATATTGATGGACTAGCAAAAGTTTGTTTGATCAAACAAATTGTGAGTTAATCAAGATGCATGGTTTTTTTTTTTGTTATGTAGATCCGCTTAAGCAAGAATGTCTTGAGTCTTGACTGGAAAAGACGTTTTAATATCATAGAAGGGATATGTCGAGGTCTCCTTTATCTTCATAGAGATTCTCGATTGAATATTATTCATAGAGATCTCAAAGCGAGTAACATTTTACTGGACGGAGATTTCAACCCTAAAATTTCAGATTTTGGCACAGCACGCATCTATCAAGGCAACAAAAGTCAAGCTGATCTAACCAAAAGGATTGTAGGAACATAGTAAGTTTGTAATACTTCACTCTTCATAGTAAGTAAGTTTGGTATCGCTTTAACCTTTGAATTCATATCATAATATGCTCTGTATAAGCTAACTCAACAAGATGCAGCGGTTACATGCCTCCTCAGTATGCGTTGGATGGACAATATTCGGAAAAATCGGATGTGTTTAGCTTTGGAGTTCTATTATTGGAGATAATTTCTGGGAAGAAAAACAAATGGTTTAGTGAGGAGTCGTTAAGTCTTTTAGCATATGTAAGTCTATCACTCTTGTCTACCTTTAAAATAATATTAACAGTTTCGGTTTTAATCCGTTTTATAATATTTTTATATTGTGTTTTATTCTATTTCTGGACATGAAAATTTGTTATTTTACCCCTGTTACCCCCACACCATTTATCACTACCCGTACCATTTCTACGAATTACTTGTCTATTATTTCCAGCACTGATGGTCGATAGAAATTAAAGCCTTGGGAGTTTTTGTTCTTTTAATTTTAATTTTATGGGAATTAAAGGATTTGGAGTTAATCCAGACTTTGAGTTTACATCCTTTATGAGTTTATGAAGGCATGAATCTCCTTTAAGTTTTACGTAGTAATTCTATAGTCTATAACCTATGTACAAATAGCTATACTTGATGTATCGATCAGTTAGATGTTTGCAAGTTGTTATTAAAGATGGCCATGAGCCGAGCCATATATATTAATGATCAAACATTGAACCGAATTCCGTGCAAAAAGTAAATGTAAAGATCTTTATGAAACGAAAGTAGTATAACTTAATAATCATATCTTGAAAGCTTAATTGTATAATGATGTGCTTTTAAGTTGCACATAGTTAGAAACATTAGTAATATTTTTATGTTCATGTTAGCGTATTTTGGTTACATATATACAGGTTGCATTTAGAGCAAATAATTCATGGCTTGTTTTGTACGAAGAGCTTATCTCTCCCTATTTTCAAGCCAAATTAAAGTGACGCATTGAAATTAGGATCCGGCTAATTCAAAGAGAGAAGGACCAAGAGAATGCCGAAGAAAAATAGCCACGAGGCCTCTTGATTCTCTTATTCATCACCATCGATCATCAAGGACTCGTGAAGGAAGGAGGAGTGAAAATAGAAAATCTCCCACCAGATCAAGTTGAAGCCCCAATGCCTATATTAACACAAAGGAGTATCTATCTAAACGAGAGAAGAAGGGGAGTAGTCAGGGGTGCGGTCCATACCAAACCGTGCAGCCCGTGGAAGTTGGGAACACTGTGAAATTCCATGCAACCAACTCTTAATTAATTAGAGCATCTTTAATGGTAAGCTAATTTATAAATTAGCTTGTCATGCCACATAATATTTCAAGCTACTTTCATTTCTAGTTAGTTAGTACCCTAGTGGTTAGCTACTAGCTTAATATTTAATGTAGTCATATTTGTCAATCAATATTTTAATTTAATTTAATTTAATATTATTTCATTGGTCAAGATTTTTCAAGCAAATTAGCTTAAATAAGCTACTTTGCTTGGCCAAGCTAATTTATCATTTGAACTCCAATGGTCAAGCTAGTAGCTTAGAATTTCTAAAAATTACAAGCAAGTCCCTAGCTACAACCATTGGAGATGCTCTTAGAGACATATGGAATATTTACTAACGGTACGTTTCAACTACAATTGTACAAATTTCCCCTGTTTATTTTGTTTGCATGGATACAGATTTAGTTACAAAAAATACATACACAATGAAAACTGATAACGTAATACGTAGTACAATTTACGAATAAAATAAAATAAAATAAAATAAATAAATAAAGCTATGTTCGGCATTAGTGCGGTTTCTCGTTTTTCCATTTTTTAAAACAAAAAAATTAAACAAAACCTTGTTCTGTGACATTGATTTATAAAACAATTTCTCCATTTTCCACAAAACAGCAACGGAAAACCTTAAACCACTAATAGTAGTTTTCATCGATTTGTTTTTTCTCTTCATTTTCATAATCCACGCAATTACAGTTGTACGGAGTAGAAGTAACCTAGCAGATCATCCATGTCACAGCAGACCATCTGACATCTGATAAGACAGATCAAGCAAAGTAACCGCAGGAAGTACCTATTGAAAGTACCACAAGTCCTCAAGAATCGCGCAGACCCTCACTAGCGTAGATACGTCGTTAAGCAAAAGGACAAACAACAAGTACATCACTAGCGTACACGCGGCAACATCTGAATAGGCCAAGTACTGAATAGTACGCCTATAAATACTGTCGTCCCCATTCATTTGCGGACACGTTGAATACAAGTACAATTCTTAACCCTCTCTACTTTCTCTCTCTAGAGCATTATCTCATTTGCTGACTTAGGCATCGGAGGGGGTTTCCTCGGTTAAACCCCCGAGGTTAGCTTACGTTCGTTCTGTCTGACAGGGCAACATCACCAGGCAGGGCTCCCCCAGTTCCATACTCGGAACAAGTGGCGCTAGAAGGAGGGGTACCTCCCATACCTCGCTCTTTAAAAACCTACCCTCCCACATAATGACCGAGTCAAGCGAACCGGTAATCCAACAGATAGAACCACCCACCTCAAAAAACAACCAGAAAACCACAAACATACCCTTGTTTGGCATGCCTCAAAGTCTTGATCCGCCAAGAGAAACACCACAACCCAGAGCTATGGCAACCCCCAGCCAGGCCCAAGGTATCCCAATTCCGACCAGTGCCTCGCTAGCACGGCTGGGGGCACAGTTCTCACCTGACCAGATGCGCACAGCAATAGAAGTCCTGACATTCCTTACTCAAACAACCCCACAAGCCCAGGTCATGAGAACGGCCCCAGAGGTTGAGGTTGAGCAGAGGAGAAAACGTCCCAGACCCCAACATAGTCCGAATGTTTGGAGGAGGAATCTGCATCAAGACATGGAAGGGGCTGACAATCAAGAGTATGAAGCAGAGAGTATCACACCAAGCAGAGCTCAACCCCGAGCAAGGACTGAACAAGCACCCAGTCATAGACACCACTCCGTGTCAGGTACGCCCAATCCCATCCGAGCAGTAGTTAAGCCTGATAACTCTCCCTTCTGCGATGAAATACTCTCTGAAAGAATGGAAAAGATAAAAATTTCCACCTGCAAATACTCCGGAAAGACAGACCCAACGAATCACCTCTCTGCCTTTGGGGGACACATGATGCTATATACCAACACAGACTCTATGTGGTGTAAGGTCTTTCCTTCCACTCTAGAGGGGATGGCACAGAGCTGGTTTGGTAAAATACCCAAAGGCACCATAACCTCTTTCCGGCAGCTAGCTATCTTATTTCGCACCCAATACGTGGCAAACATTGCCAGAGAAAGGATGACAGGGGAGCTGATGTCAGTCATCCAGGGGTCTCAGGAATCTCTGAGGGAATACATATCCAGATTCAATATGGAGGCGTCGAATATACCCAAGTTGCAGCAGGAGGTAGCAGTCCTGGCCATGATGACTGGTCTGCGGGATGGAGAGTTCAAGAGTTATCTGGGCAGAAAATCATTCACAACCCTGGCAGAGGTACTAGGAAAGGCAAATGAATTTATAAAGAGTGAAGAAATTGGCAGAGCAACCTCACGTCGATATGTGGCAAGTGAGAACAATTACGGTAGTCAGAGCAAGAAAGAGCCATACAAAAAAGAATACCCAGACAGAAGAGAAAACCCACAACCCAGAAGAGACTGGCAGGTACCAGGCAGAGGCAGAGGTAACGAATTCAAAACTGAAAAAAGGGGGAAGTTCAATGAATATACCCCCTTAGTGGCATCCAGAACTCAAATTTTTGCCATCATCAAAGAAGACGAGAAGTGGCAGAGACCTCCCAAAATGTACAACAAATACAGGGACCCAAAAAAGTACTGTGACTTTCACAGAGATCATGGCCACCTCACAGAAGAATGCACTCATTTGAAGGATAATATCGAAGATCTGATCCGGAGGGGATACTTGACTCAGTTCAAAGCAAAAAGCTCGTATAGCAGGACCTATGAGAATAGAGATAATGATAATAGGTCCGACAATAAGAAGGTGGAACCCAAGCAAAGCTACCCAGCAGACCAAAAGAGAATGGGCGACATTTTGGTCATAACAGGAGGGCCAGTTTACGCAGGAACCACTGTTAGCGGGGCCAAGGCCAGTGTGAGCGAATTCAAACACCAGGTTAATTACCATAATTCTGGCAGGTGGCCTGCCCCTCCAAAAATCCCGCAGTGCACTTTCACAGAGGAGGACTATAAAGGCATAATATACCCCCATGACGACCCTATGGTACTAGCCCTGAACGTAGCAAACAGAAAAATCCACCGTATTCTGATAGACGGAGGTAGCTCTGCAAACATCTTGTTCTGACCTGCTTTCCAGGAGTTGCAAATTGATGAGAAATACGTAAAGCCAGTCAATTACCCAGTAATCGGATTCACAGGAGCCACAGTGATACCAGAAGGGATAGTCAGTTTGCCAGTGCAGATTGGCCAAGGGAAGGATATCAAGGACATCATGGTAGACTTCATGATTGTGAAAGTCCCTGCAGCCTACAACGTCATTCTTGGCAGACCATTCATTCATGACGCAGGGGCTGTAGTCTCTACTTATCACCTCACCATGATGTATACGACAAATTATGGCCGCTCAGCCAAGGTCAAAGGCAGTCAGGAGCAGGCTAAGAAGTGCTACCACACAGCGCTAAAACAACCACCCAGACCCCCACCACTGGCAGAAGAAGAACTTCCCCAATCTCGAAAAAGAAAGAGAGCAGAGCGCAAAAAAGACAAGTTGCTAAGCATGGAAAACTTCGAGCATCGGGAAGAAGGTCTGTTGGAACCCACGTCAACTGACGAAACTGAGGAGATAGAATTAGAGGAAGGGTTGACAGACAGGACGGTTCGAATTGGCACAGACGTAGATCTATCCCTCAGAGTGAACATCATTGGTCTGCTGAGAGAGCACGCAGACATATTTGCTTTCTCAGCGGACGAAATGCCAGGGATTGACCCCAGTGTTATGGTCCATAGACTGAATGTCAGCAGAGAAGTTAGGCCAGTGAAACAGAAGAAGAGAAATTTCTCGGCAGAGAAGAATGTAGCCATCCAAGAAGAAATCAACAAATTGCTAGCAGCCAAGTTTATAGAAGAGTGCGATTACCCAGAATGGCTGGCTAACGTTGTGATGGTAAAGAAAGCAAATGGTCAATGGAGGATGTGTGTAGACTTCACAGACCTAAACAAGGCCTGTCCGAAGGACTGTTACCCATTGCCCAGAATAGATCAGCAGGTTGATTCCACCAGTGGACACGCTCTCTTGAGTTTCATGGATGCATTTTCCGGCTACCATCAGATCAGTTTACTCGAATCAGATCGTAAGAAAGCTGCTTTCATCACAGACGCTGGAGTTTATAACTACAAAGCTATGCCATTCGGCCTAAAAAATGCGGGTGCAACTTACCAGAAGCTTGTAGATAAGATATTCGCACAGAAAAAGGGCCGGAATGTGGAAGTATATGTGGATGATTCCATAGTCAAGAGCAAAAAAGAGGCCGATCACATCGCAGACTTGCGGGAAACATTTGCTACGTTGAGACAGTACGGCATGAAACTAAACCCAAAGAAATGTGTGTTCGGTGTTAAGTCAGGAAAATTCTTGGGATTTCTGGTCAGTGAAAGGGGAATAGATGCCAACCCAGAAAAAGGGAGGCCATACTCAACTTGCCAGAGCCAAAAAACATACGAGATATACAGAGATTAACTGGAAAGATGGCAGCACTCACTCGTTTTATCAGTAAATCTGCAGATAGATCCCTCCCATTTTTCCAGGTACTGAAAGGAAACAAAACATTCAAGTGGGAAGCAGAGCAAGAAAAGGCATTCGCAGAGGTAAAGAATCATCTGAAGAGCCTCCCAACCATAGCCAGACCAGAAGTAGGAGATGTTTTGCAGTTGTACATCTCTGCCTCCAAAAAGACTGTAGCAGCAGCCTTAATAGTGGAAAAGGACAAGGCCCAACAGCCAGTATATTTCGTCAGTCACATTCTCAACCCCGCAGAGCAAAGGTACCCCCTGATTGAAAAAATGGCCTTCGCAATTATGATAGCTGCCAGGAAGCTGAAACCATACTTCGACGCTCACAAGGTACAAATATTAACAAATCAGCCTTTAGAGAAATCATTGCGAAGGCTGGATACCTCAGGCAGACTGCTGAAATGGGCGATAGAACTCTCAGAGTACGATATTGAATACAGGCCAAGAACGGCCATAAAGGCACAGGCACTAGCAGACTTCATAGCTGAGGCATCTTACGAGGAGGAAGAGGAGCCTCTGGGGACCTGGCAGATATATGTAGATGGCTCAGCCGCAGTTACAGGGTCAGGAGCAGGCATTATAATGACTTCACCAGAAGGTAATGTCTTTGAATATGCCATAAAGTTCAAGTTCAAAGCCTCAAATAATTAAGCAGAGTACGAAGCAGCGATCGCAGGCATTCAAATGTGCAAGGCAGCGGATGCTAAGAAAATCGTGTTGAAAACAGATTCCCAGTTAGTGGCCAGTCAGTATAGAGGCGAGTATGAAGCTCGAGAACCGTCCATGCAGAGGTATCTGGCACTGATGAAAGAAGCAGTAGCCCAGTTAGAATGCTTCGAGATTCAGTTGGTCCCCAGAGCAGAGAATAGCCAAGCAGATGCTCTCTCAAAATTAGCAAGCTCTTCGCTGCAAGACCTTGAAAGAACAGTGATGGTGGAAGTACAGGAAGAAAAGAGTATCGATAAGAGGCCTATGGTAAATGCCATCAACATAGAGCCTCAGTGGTACGACAGTATAGTATCATACAAGCTTGGCAGGGGTCTCCCTACAGCAGAGCCAGAACAGAAGAAGATAAAGCGAAACGAACACTGGTTTGTGATCTACCAGGGCAGATTGTACAAAAAATCCTTCTCCCTACCCCTGCTGAGATGCGTCTCAACAGAGGAATCACAGAGAATCATTGAAGAAATTCATGAGGGAATATGTGGTAATCATATTGGAGGTAGAACACTAGCCTTAAAAGCTCTCAGAGCAGGGTACTATTGGCCAACCATGGTGAGTGACTCGCAGTCATACGTGAAGAAATGCGACAAATGCCAAAAGTTCGCTCCAGTAATCAATCAGCCCTCAAATGATCTGCAACCAATCATCAATCCCATACCATTCGCTCAGTGGGGAATGGACATCCTGGGTCCGTTTACAGCCGCGAGTGGAGGAAGAAGATACTTGATCGTGGCAGTGGATTATTTCACCAAGTGGATAGAAGCAGAGCCCACAAAGAGCATAACAGCCAAACGAATGAAAGACTTCATCTGGAGAAACATCATCACAAGATTTGGCATCCTAGAAAGTTTGGTCTTTGATCACGGGACACAATTCGATTGCACACCGGTAAAGGATTATTGCGCAGAGCTAAGAATCAAGTTTGCCTACGCATCAGTATGCCACCCACAAAGCAATGGACAGGCCGAGGCGGCGAACAAATAGATCCTTGGAGCTCTGCGAAAGAAAATCGAGGATTTTAAGGGTGCATGGGTAGACCTCATACCAGAAATTTTGTGGTCCAATAGAACAACTGAGAAAGAGGCGACAGGAGAAAGTCCCTACAAGTTAGCCTTTGGAGCAGAAGCAGTATTACCGGTAGAGGTTGGCCTGCCCAGTTTCAGAGTGCAGTACTATGATGAAACCACCAATGAACAACTCATGAGGGAATCATTAGACCTTCTGCCAGAGGTAAGGTTGCTAGCAGAGCTGAGACTCACAGCAAACAAAGAGAGAATGAGCATAGCTTACAATAAAAGAGTCAAACACAGACCTATGCATGTGGGAGACATGGTGCTCAGACGAACAGCGACCACAGGAAAGGGCAAGGCAGAAGGGAAATTCACTGCAAATTGGGAGGGGCCATTCCAGATCACAAGGGAAATAGCCCCTGGCTCATATCATCTCATGACAATGGATGAAAAAGAGTTAAAGAACAGCTGGAAAGCCAACATGCTAAAAAAATACTATGTTTAGTATAAGTGATCTATACAATGATAAGGCAAGATAAGCCAAAATTATCCCCTTTTGTACTCCTTTTTACAGAATGCATATAATGAAATGAGCTTGGCGGTTTCAGAAAAAGATATGATGATAAGCAAAAGACAGTGTAACTTAGAAATAGACCATGATACACACATTCAACAGGTAACTTGACTTGATCACTCAAGTTAGCTGGAGAACAGTGCCATGATGAATTTCTAAGCTAGAATATCGCAGAGTAATTTCCGAGTTTTGCCTTGGCCAAAGCCAAGGCAATTCAAAATTGAAAGCAGCCCAAAGGGTTAGCTAAAATATCGCAGAGTAATTTCCGAGTTTTGCCTTGGCCAAAGCCAAAGCAATTCAAAATTGAAAGCAGCCCAAAAGGTTAGCTAAAATATCGCAGAGTAATTTCCGCGTTTTGCCTTGGCCAAAGCCAAGGCAATTCAAAATTGAAAGCAGCCCAAAAGGTTAGCTAGAATAACGCAGAGTAATTTCCGAGTTTTGCCTTGGCCAAAGCCAAAGCAGTTCAACATTGAAAGCAGCCCAAAAGGTTAGCTAGAATATCGCAGAGCAATTTCCGAGTTTTGCCTTGGCCAAAGCCAAGACAATCCAAAGTTGGAGGCAGCTCAGAAGGCTAGCCGGAACACCACAGAGAAGTCCCTGAGTTTTGCCTTGGCAGAAGCCAAGACAGTCCAAAAGGGGAGGCAGTCAAGAGACATGCTATAAAGCTTGGCTCTGATCGAAACCAGAACTTTCCAAAAGGCAAACAAAATATCAGAAATTGGCTAAGTACTTAACAAAATATGCATATCAATGCCGGCGGCTATACCTTCATTAAAACCAAGAAAAAAGAAGAGATAAAGTACAGCCCTACAAAATGGCTCTGGGCAGTAAACACACCAGCCCAACTCGAAAATATCTAAGAAGAAAAGCAGAAATAAACAAACTGCAAATTGTTCCAAAAACAGAGTGGCACAAACGCCACCACCCAACAGGGTAAACTCTAAATAATATTGTTCAAAAACTAAACTATTACATAACAGGCCCAGTCACACAAGAAGAACAGGGGGATAGCCGCCACACCCATTATTCGCCATTGCCTGCAACATCATCTTCATCTGAGAAGGGCAAATCTCCTGGGTGAATGTTCACGACGCAAAAGTCGGGCACATCACTAGGCTCTGTGGCATGACCCTCAGCAGCTTCAGCCTCTCGCAGTTCCTTAAGAATAGTAAGGTGCAGGCCAGCGAGCCAATCCTCTTCGATCAAGCTCCAATCGAACTGCGGATATTTGCGCTTGATTATAAGAGAGGCTGCTTTCCACCCACCATCATACCTCTGCGTCAAAAGGGCATATTGAGCGTCAGATCGACAAAATTCCCGCACAGCAGCAGCCACCTCCTTCTGCACAGAAAGGCGAAGGTCTGCCAGCTCATAAGCATGCCTCTGCTCAACAAGGCTTAGCTGCTCCGCCAAATCCTCAGTACGCTTCCTCTCCGCCTCTATCTCCGCCTGAGCCTTAGCTAAATTCTCCCCAGCTGGGCGCAGAGCTACAACCTCACTAGCCAAGTTGTCTCTCTCGACAGATATCGCTTGAACATTGGCATTGGCAATAGTAAGGGAAGAAGATGCTCTTTCGTTTTCCAGGGTCAGGTCTCGGATCTGCCTGTCCCTTTCTTCGAGAAGAGCAAGATGTTCATCATGCTTCCTCTGATAGAAGAAAAAGAAGTCGCAGAGCTCCTTCACAGCAGCCCCAGCCTGCAAATGGAAAGCAACGCAAAAAATAAGGATAAGTTATAATAAAAACACGCAAAAAAATGACTAAGTATAAAAACAGCATAGATTCATAAGCTTCTTACCTCTAGCACCTTCTGGCAGGCGTTAGCCCCAGGGGTATAAACACGCTCAAGAGGGCGGTCGGCTGGCAGTGTTAATCCCTTCAACATCCGGTATGCCAACGTTCCGCCTTTCTCTGGGAAGCTGGCATACAAAGACTCGTTAGCTCTAACATCCCAGTGAGGAACAAAGATGTCATCGCTAATCGGCGCAGGGGAGAAGCAGGCAGCCAACTCAGGGTTCACCGCAGGGCGAACATCAATGGTCTCCTTCTCCAGAAATTCTCTATTCCTAATGTTCACAAAAGAAGGAACAGAAGACTCAGGCAACCTCAGCTGCTCCTCCAAGTAAGCAGCAAGAGCAGCAGATGAAGTAGGGAGAGAAGCAGTACTTTGATTAGCAGGGGCAGAAGCTTGGGCCTGCTCCTGCGAGCGAGAACCCTCCCCAGTGCAAATGCGTTCCTCCTCCCTTCTGCCTTCTGCTCCTTCTACCTCCTTCTTTTTCGTTCTTTGCTTTCTAATGTCTTACGTTCTTTTATCCTTTTGATTGGTCTCCGTTCGACTTCGCACAGCAGCCCACCGTGTTGTAACCGCCGTCCGGCAACCACCCATCGTGCCGCCGTCCACCTTGCACGGTAGCCTTCTCTTTCCTCCTCCCTTTTTCTTTTGATTTTTCGTTCTTCGTTCATTGCTTGTACTCTTCGATTTCGTGGCTGACCACCACCATATTCGCGCAGCAACCACCGCACACAACCACCATGCTCCTCCCTCGCCGCAAGCCGCCACCTGTCTACCGGCCAGCCTCCTCTCCCCTCTTCAATTCTTGGTTATTTCTTAAACCCTAAGTAAACTAAATATTTTGATTTTATTTTGTTTATTTAATTCATGATTTGATTTAATAAATTTATGATTTGATTTAATAAATTTATGATTTTTATGAGTTAATTGGATTTTCAGATTTATGTAGTATGCTCAAATAATATATTTAATTTTCAGATTATGCAATTTGATTGAAATAATGGTTTTAATTATTAAAGTATGAATTTTAATGGTTTTAATAGTTTTGAAATCATGGTAGGATGATTATAAATTATTAAAGTTATTGTTTTTATGATTTCAAAGTTTAGGGAGTAGTGTGAAATTAGTTATATTGCTGAAAATTTAAAGTACGATGTTTGCAAAAGTTTTCAACGAATTTCAATCACTAATTCAATAATCATGATTCTAGGAAATCAAATGTTTAAGTTTTGATAGTGGGGAAAGTTCTAAATATGTTTAGGATGCATTTAGAATGCTTTCTTATGGTTGTCAATGATTAGAGATTTATTGGGATTATTTGTTGGTTGTTTTAGGCGGAGAATTCTCTTTAGGCGACTTTTGAGAGTGCTAAAGTGGCCTATCAGTTTGTTTACACAAGGTACGTACATACCTGTGTGCTTGGAATGTGTGCTAATTGTTGAAACCATGTTGAATCTTGTTGTTGAACTTGGTTATGTTGATATTATTGTTGAACTTGGTGATGTTGATATTATGGACGAACTGGGTTATATTGAATGTGCATGTTTAATACTGTTGGACAAACTTATTGAACTTATTTTGCACTATGAGAACTGTAACATGTTAGTATGGATGATTGATACAAACATGTTGGTTGGGAACACTAGATTATTCTATATGATTGGGTTGGATCGATTGGTTGTTGTTCCCTTTCTATCTTTTCACTACTTTATGAGGGCGGAGGACCTTGTTTAGTAAGTTGAAACTTTATGCCCATATACAGGGTTGCTCATGGTTAAAGGAAAGGTTGGATAAATTGGAATGAGTCTTGATTGATGCTTTTATGATCACTTACTTAATTCCAAGATAAAAATAGTTGTGAACAAATGTGAATTGTCTGTCTTATGTAATGGTTGAGTCATAACGGAATCTCAATTTGTAAATCATGTAAAGTGAAACTGAATAGCAATAGCTTTAGACTGTGCACGTCTGAAGTGACGGACAAACAGGAGTTGGGGTTCATGGTGGTAGCCCATGGCCTTTTCTGGGACCGGATTGATCACCGTGTTCTATTTTTATTCAAACGTTCCTCGATATCGCAGGTCACTGAGGTTACGGAGTCGCGCCCGTACCTCGTCTTCCTTGGGGAAGACTTTTGGTTGGACAACTCGGTCCATTGTCTATTTCAACTAAAATAATATTATGGTTATTAAGTCTAGCTTAGTCTAGTCAAGTATGGTCGTCAAATTATTATGTTTTGTCTGTCCTTACTTATATTTATTAGTATCATGTTAGGGTTGTTAGTTTGATAGTATTATGCTAGGATTGTTGTTGTTTTAGTATGTAGTACTCAGCTTTGCTGATTACGTGCTTTGTTTGTGTGTGTTGATCATGGCTATGCCTTATTGATCCTGTGATGACCCATCTTTGGTGAGCAGTCTCTAAGGATCAATAAGTGTTGCCCATCTACAGGTTTGAAGATGATGCATCATTGGGATCGGGATTAGAGAGCTTGTAGTTCTATTTGTTTAATTAAGTGATTTAATTTGTTAACTTGGATTTGAAATTTGTCGTACTATTCGTATTTCCTTATTTCAGTTAATTGGTTTGGACCTAATATGTAATGGATTATTTATGAACCTAAAAGTTAGTTTTATGTTTTCCGCTGCAAAATTCTGAATAAGCCGTAACGTTTTCACACGGGCGATAATACTTTGATAATTCCCTACAGTTATATTTAAAAAGGGATTATTTTAGAAAATGGGAATTGTTGGGGTGTTACAAAGTGGTATTTTTGAGCTAAAGGTTTTACTGACATTTCGTGTCTACCTTTTTAAATTTTAGGCACCTAACTAACTAATTAGTTACATCAAAAGAATTTCGTTGAAGTAAACTACAACTAGTGAATAAATTGAAAGTTATTAGTTAAAAAAAAAATGTTTGAATTTATTTTAAAATTAACTCTGAAATTACATGCTTTGAAATACGTTCTTGTTTGTGTGACTTCATGTATTTCGTTTTTTTTTAATTAATATTTTCGTAATTATATATATATAAAAAAAAAAAACTTTTACTGCTGCTACAGTACCGTAGAAAAAATAAAAAATAAAAAATAAAATATATATATATATATATATATATTGTATTTATTTATTAATTATTTGTCTTTAAATAATTATTCGTTTAAACAAATTAACTCTTATAAATCATTCTCGTTTTATTCTTTTATGCTTCAATGTTTGATATACTATGTTTATTTTGAGAGATGGGTAGCATAGGAAAGGGCATATAGAATAGAAACATTGTGTCTGCACTATGTCAACATGATTGTACTTTTGTGCCTGCTAACTGTCGTGTCTTTCCTATGCTTTGCTATTAATACATATTCTTACTTGTTGTGTATTGTGGGATCATACGGTAAGCAAGAGTACTAATTACTAACATAGAAACTATGTTTAATTGTTATAGATCACTAATCATGTCTGGCATACAAGGAAATAGAATAGGGAGCAATTCTAACCCTATTGTTCTAAGTGATGATGAAAATGAAATGGATTACGAGTCTGACATTAACAGTTACACCAGCCATGAACTTGTTCTGCGTCGAGCTTTAAGAGCAGGAGAACCTGATAGTGATGATGAAGCCCTTCGTGAATTTGATCGTGCTAGAGGGCAAACTAGGGTCGATATTTATCAAGCTGTTTTGAGACCTGAAAGCGATTCGGAGCCTGAGTTTGAGCATGAATTTGGGTATGAGTTCGACCAAGAATTTGAGTTTGAGTTCGAGCATGAATTGGAGGTTGAACCTGAGTTTGAGTTCGAACCTGAACCTGAACCTGAGCCTGAGCCAGAGGAAACTAATCATCAACTTCAAGGTCTACGAAGATCCTCTAGGCCAAGAAAAGAAGCTTATTATTTTGATATGGATGACGATGATGAACTTAAACATGAGTTATTCACCCTAGAAGGTTATAGCGAATCAAAGGACAAGTCTGATGATGTTTCCCTTTAGCTTTGCTTACATATTTAGTTGTGTGTGAGAAAAATGTTGGACAATCCGCCCAACCATAGTTTATGTTTATATCGTAGAACCTTTTTACTTTATTTTGAGAACAGGTGTGTGTTAATATTTAGGATTGTTATTGACATTCTTCTGAGGAATAAAAGTTAGATTATTGACTATCTAAAGAATCAAAGTTTTACGGGCACGCAAGGGGAATGTTTTCTTCTTTTATTCTAACTTATTATTCGTGATGATTGAAGTTATTCCTTGTCTCTCAGTTGAATGTTTTGCATGATTGTTCATTTCGTGTGCATTTTGAATATTAATGTGATATTGCATTGCTAGACGATAATGTAAGTAAAGTTTTGAACCTGAATTAGAGCATATTAATTTCAGGTCGCGCTCTAGGATGGCCAATAATAGTGACCTAGCTGCTGCTATTCGCCTCTTGGCGGAAAAACTAACCCAGGAAAGAACTGAGCGTCCCGATTCTGCAGGGGACATGTTTGAAAGGCTTGCGAAAGTTAAGCCACCATACTTTAAGGGGCAGGCAGACCCCACCTTCCTTGAAAACTGGATCAGGGAATTTGAGAAACTATTTGGGGCGGTAAACTGTCCTGAGCATATGAAAGTAGGCCAAGCTGTCCTCTACCTGAAAGATGAGGCCGACCTTTGGTGGAGGGAAAATGGGACTAGACTAAGCGCTGCTGAGGGATTCAATTGGGATTCTTTTATTGTTGCTTTGAGGGGGAAGTTTTATCCTCCTTTTATGAGGAAGCAGAAAGCCCAGGAATTTATCAACCTTAGGATGGGGAATATGACCATTGCTGAATACTACAGTAAGTTTATAGCTTTGTCGAGGTTTGCACCTGAGGTGGTAGCTACTGAGGAACTAAAGGCTCAGAGGTTTGAGCAAGGGTTAACCGATGAGATCCAACTGGGATTAGGCGGGGAAACCTTTACGTCCTTAGACATTGTTTATGGGAGAGCTGCTCATATCTATGGCCTTCAGACCAGGAGAGACAAAAGAAATATTGTTGTTGGGGAAAAAAGGAAAGAGTTAAATGCTGGGGGCAGTCAAGGGGATTTCAAAAGGAATAGAAATGGTAATGGTAATGGTAATGGTAATGGTAATGGTAATGGTAATGGTAATGGTAATTTCCAGGGAAGAAACAACCAGGGGAATAACTATAACAACAGAAACCAAACTGACAGAGTGTACCACTGCAAGAGGTGCAACAACAACCACCCTGGGAAGGATTGTAAGGGGGAATTGGTAATTTGCAACTATTGTCATAAGAAGGGACATAGGGAGTTTGAGTGCTTCACAAAGCAGAAGAGAGAGCAGAATGGTATTGGGAGTAGTAACCAAGGGAAACCAGGGTTTAACCATTCGGGGAACCAAGGTTCGAAGCCTGCTGGGGCACTAAACAACCAGGGAAACCAAAACAAACCTGCCAATGGAAACAACAATAACAACAAGGCTCCCGGAAAGCTGTTCGTAATGAGTAGAAATGAAGCTGAACGTTCTGCAGACGTAGTTTCGGGTACTTTCTCTATCAACTCCTTACCTGTTAAAACATTGTTTGATTCAGGGGCAACATATTCTTTTATTTCGACCTCTATTGTTAAAAATTTGAAGTTAGTAGATTTTGAGGCAATTGATTTACCTGTTAGTATGCCTAATGGTGCAACAATAAGGTGTACGAAATTATTTAAGAACTTGCCTTTGAAGATAAAAGATTGCACTTTTCCATCTAATTTGATAGAATTTAGTTTGGGGGACCTAGATGTGATTCTGGGGATGGATTGGCTAAGCGTATACAAGGCCAGGATAGATTGCGAGATTCAGAAAGTAAGCCTAAAGAACCCTACTGGGAAATCAATATCATATAGACGTTTTGGGAAGTCTAGGAACTTTGGGGTGATCTCCGCATTACAAGTGAGGAAACTGGTCAATAAATGGTGTGAACTATTTTTCTGTAGTGTCCAAGATGTGAGTAAGAAAGTTGGGGTAAAGATAGAGGATGTCCCAATCGTAAGAGAATTTGTAGATGTATTTCCGGATGAGATTCCGGGTATGCCACCGGCTAGAACCCTTGAATTTACCATAGAGTTAAATCCCGGAACTGCACCTATATCCAAAGCACCTTATAGGATGGCACCCCCAGAAATGAGTGAGTTAAAAACACAATTGCAGGACTTGTTCGACAAGGGGTACATTAGGCCTAGTGCATCACCGTGGGGAGCTCCAGTATTGTTTGTCAAAAAGAAAGATGGGAGTATGCGGCTATGTATTGATTATAGGGAGTTGAACAACGTAACAATCAAAAACAAATATCCTTTGCCTAGGATAGATGACCTGTTTGACCAGTTGAACGGGGCAAGTGTATTCTCAAAGATTGATTTGCGTTCGGGATATCACCAATTGAGGGTAGCCGAAAAAGACATTCCTAAGACTGCATTTAGGACTCGTTATGGCCATTATGAGTTTACAGTAATGCCTTTTGGGTTAACCAATGCACCCGCCATATTTATGGATCTGATGAATAGAATTTTCCATGAGTTCCTGGATAAGTTTGTGGTGGTATTCATTGATGATATTATGATCTATTCGAGGAATGAAAAGGAACATGACGAACATTTGAGGGTTATCTTGGAGACGCTTAGGAAGAACCAGTTGTATGCAAAGTTCTCTAAGTGCGAGTTCCGTCTGGAAAAGGTAGCATTTTTGGGGCATTATGTGTCAAAGGAAGGAGTCTCTGTGGATCCTGCCAAGATTCAAGCTGTGAGTGGGTGGCCTACTCCGAAGAATGTGTCTGATATTCGGAGTTTCTTAGGTCTAGCTGGGTATTATAGGAGATTTGTGAGAGATTTCTCAAAGATAGCAAGACCCATGACCAACTTGATGAAGAAAGAATCAAAATTTGAGTGGAGCGAAAAATGTGAGGAAGCCTTCCAAATTCTCAAAGAGCGTTTAACCTCAGCACCTGTTTTAACCTTGCCTGATGGGAATGAAGGGTTTGAGGTATATAGTGATGCGTCGAAGAATGGGTTGGGGTGTGTATTACAGCAAAATGGGAAGGTGATTGCTTATGCGTCGCGTCAATTAAAACCATATGAGGCTAATTACCCTACCCACGATCTAGAGCTAGCTGCGATTGTTTTTGCTTTGAAAATTTGGAGACATTACCTCTATGGGGCAACATGTAAGATCTTCACAGACCACAAAAGCCTAAAATACATTTTCACCCAGAAAGATCTCAACATGAGACAAAGAAGATGGTTAGAGTTGATCAAGGACTATGATTTGAACATCCAGTACCATGAGGGGAAAGCAAACGTAGTTGCCGATGCATTGAGTAGGAAATCTAGCCATAGTATGAATGTCTTGATAGTGCCTGAAGAGTTGTGTTGAGACATGCAGAGACTTAGCCTGGAAATAGTAAATCTTGGGGAAACCAAAGCGAAACTGAGTGCATTATCATTGGGGTTGTCTATATTCGAGGAGATTAGAGAAAGTCAAGCTGGGGATGAGTGCTTAGAGAAAATCAAAGAAAAAATGGGTCAAGGGAAAGAAGTGGATTTCAAGATTCATGAAGATGGTAGTTTGAGGTTCAAAGGGAGATGGTGTGTACCACAGAAGTGTGAAGAACTCAAGAGACGTCTTATGGATGAGGGGCATAATACTCCATATTCTGTGCACCCTGGGGGTAACAAGTTGTACAAAGACCTGAAACAAATCTATTGGTGGCCTAATATGAAACGGGAAGTTGCTGAGTTTGTGTCTAGATGCCTAACCTGTCAGAAAGTCAAAATAGACCACAAAAGACCCATGGGGAAAGTTCAACCTTTAGAAGTGCCTGGATGGAAGTGGGATTCCATTTCTATGGATTTTGTTACTGCCTTGCCTAGATCAAAGAACGGAAATGATACCATTTGGGTGATTGTGGATCGTCTAACAAAATCAGCCGTGTTTATTCCGATTAAAGAGACTTGGAAAAAGAAACAGCTTGCAAGGACATACATTAAGCATGTAGTGAGGTTGCATGGGGTCCCAACCGATATTATCTCAGACCGTGACTCAAGATTCCTCTCGAAATTTTGGCAAAAAGTCCAGTTGAACCTTGGGACAACTTTGAAAATGAGCACTGCTTTCCACCCTGCAACCGATGGTCAGACTGAGAGAACTAACCAGACTATGGAAGATATGTTGAGGGCTTGTGCAATTGACTTTAAGGGTAGTTGGGAAGACCATCTAGACTTGATCGAATTTTCATACAACAATAGCTACCATGGAAGCATTAAGATGGCACCTTTTGAGGCACTATATGGGAGAAAATGTAGAAGTCCCACCTGCTGGAATGATTTCAGTGAAAATATAGTCTTGGGAATGGAATTCATTGAGGAGACTGTCAGGAATGTGAAAATAATTCAGGCTAGAATTCAAGCTGCCCAGGATAGGCAAAAGAGTTATGCTGATTTGAAAAGAAGAGATGATGAATTTGCAGTAGGTGATAAAGTGTTCTTGAAAGTATCACCAACCAAGGGTGTGATGAGATTTGGGAAGAAGGGCAAGCTAAGTGCCAAGTATGTAGGCCCATATGAGATTCTGCAACGAATAGGGAAAGTAGCATACAAGTTAGCCTTGCCAATGGAGTTCGAAAAGATGCACGACGTGTTTCACATTTCCCAACTAAAGCGCTATATCCCTGATGAGCGTCATATCTTAGAGCCTGAGAGAATCCAGATTGATAGTAGCCTCACATACGAAGAAAGGCCTGTGAAAATCCTTGATAGAAAAGTGCCTAGTACACGCAATAAGGACGTCAGCATAGTGAAAGTGCTTTGGTCGAACCACGAGTACGAAGAGGCAACGTGGGAAGCCGAAGATGACATGAAGATCAAGTATCCAGAGTTATTTTCTGAGGTGAGTTACGAGGGCGTAACTCGTTTTCTTTAAGGGGGTAGAATGCGATAGAAATTCGCGCTTTTTACCTATTTTTATGATATTTTATGCATTTTATGCTTATTTCTAGCAACCTTTACATGTTGATGCAAGTAAATAGATCTTCCGCATAAGAAAATGTGTTTTTGAGTATTGCAAGTAACGCTTGGTTGGCAAAAGAGTGCACAAGAGTGGCACAGAGTGCAAAAGTTTGGAAAAATATGCGAATTTTCGTGTCAAGTTTCGGGACGAAACTTCTTTTAAGAGGGGTAGATTGTAATCCCCCGTAATTTTATACATTTTATTTATATATTTTAACGAATATTTAATATATTTAATATATATTTAAACATAAATTACGGATTTTAGAAACAAATATGTAGTTGAAATGTAATTAGTTTATTTCAATTGAAATACTTTAACGATTTACGAAGTCAAAATGTATTTTCGAAATTTTACGTTAAAACGATTTCGAATTACGAAACCACGTTCTATTGAAATTAGAAAGCAATACTAAACATTGTGGATTCATCAACCTAAATCCTACTCCTAGCCCAAGCCCAAACCAATAAACCCAACACAATACTCCCTTCTCTTTTGTATTTTCACGTGAAACCAAAAAGAGAGAGGAAACCTCTCCTCCTTCACTATTCACGTAACAAAACCCTCAACACTTCCTCTCCTTGCTGCCGCCTCCCTCGCCGTCGGACCACCACCTGCGCGTCCAACCAGTCGCCGCCGGTAAGCTCGGCCTTCTGCTCCTTCTACCTCCTTCTCTTTCGTTCTTTGCTTTCTAATGTCTTACGTTCTTTTATCCTTTTGATTGGTCTCCGTTCGACTTCGCACAGCAGCCCACCGTGTTGTAACCGCCGTCCGGCAACCACCCATCGTGCCGCCGTCCACCTTGCACGGTAGCCTTCTCTTTCCTCCTCCCTTTTTCTTTTGATTTTTCGTTCTTCGTTCATTGCTTGTACTCTTCGATTTCGTGGCTGACCACCACCATATTCGCGGAGCAACCACCGCACGCAACCACCGTGCTCCTCCCTCGCCGCAAGCCGCCACCTGTCTACCGGCCAGCCTCCTCTCCCCTCTTTAATTCTTGGTTATTTCTTAAACCCTAAGTAAACTAAATATTTTGATTTTATTTTGTTTATTTAATTCATGATTTGATTTAATAAATTTATGATTTGATTTAATAAATTTATGATTTTTATGAGTTAATTGGATTTTCAGATTTATGTAGTATGCTCAAATAATATATTTAATTTTCAGATTATGCAATTTGATTGAAAT
Source organism: Spinacia oleracea (assembly GCF_020520425.1). NCBI lineage: Eukaryota > Viridiplantae > Streptophyta > Magnoliopsida > Caryophyllales > Amaranthaceae > Spinacia > Spinacia oleracea. Next base: position 63,549,717 of record NC_079492.1, on the reverse strand, counting down.
AATGGTTTTAATTATTAAAGTATGAATTTTAATGGTTTTAATAGTTTTGAAATCATGGTAGGATGATTATAAATTATTAAAGTTATTGTTTTTATGATTTCAAAGTTTAGGGAGTAGTGTGAAATTAGTTATATTGCTGAAAATTTAAAGTACGATGTTTGCAAAAGTTTTCAACGAATTTCAATCACTAATTCAATAATCATGATTCTAGGAAATCAAATGTTTAAGTTTTGATAGTGGGGAAAGTTCTAAATATGTTTAGGATGCATTTAGAATGCTTTCTTATGGTTGTCAATGATTAGAGATTTATTGGGATTATTTGTTGGTTGTTTTAGGCGGAGAATTCTCTTTAGGCGACTTTTGAGAGTGCTAAAGTGGCCTATCAGTTTGTTTACACAAGGTACGTACATACCTGTGTGCTTGGAATGTGTGCTAATTGTTGAAACCATGTTGAATCTTGTTGTTGAACTTGGTTATGTTGATATTATTGTTGAACTTGGTGATGTTGATATTATGGACGAACTGGGTTATATTGAATGTGCATGTTTAATACTGTTGGACAAACTTATTGAACTTATTTTGCACTATGAGAACTGTAACATGTTAGTATGGATGATTGATACAAACATGTTGGTTGGGAACACTAGATTATTCTATATGATTGGGTTGGATCGATTGGTTGTTGTTCCCTTTCTATCTTTTCACTACTTTATGAGGGCGGAGGACCTTGTTTAGTAAGTTGAAACTTTATGCCCATATACAGGGTTGCTCATGGTTAAAGGAAAGGTTGGATAAATTGGAATGAGTCTTGATTGATGCTTTTATGATCACTTACTTAATTCCAAGATAAAAATAGTTGTGAACAAATGTGAATTGTCTGTCTTATGTAATGGTTGAGTCATAACGGAATCTCAATTTGTAAATCATGTAAAGTGAAACTGAATAGCAATAGCTTTAGACTGTGCACGTCTGAAGTGACGGACAAACAGGAGTTGGGGTTCATGGTGGTAGCCCATGGCCTTTTCTGGGACCGGATTGATCACCGTGTTCTATTTTTATTCAAACGTTCCTCGATATCGCAGGTCACTGAGGTTACGAAGTCGCGCCCGTACCTCGTCTTCCTTGGGGAAGACTTTTGGTTGGACAACTCGGTCCATTGTCTATTTCAACTAAAATAATATTATGGTTATTAAGTCTAGCTTAGTCTAGTCAAGTATGGTCGTCAAATTATTATGTTTTGTCTGTCCTTACTTATATTTATTAGTATCATGTTAGGGTTGTTAGTTTGATAGTATTATGCTAGGATTGTTGTTGTTTTAGTATGTAGTACTCAGCTTTGCTGATTACGTGCTTTGTTTGTGTGTGTTGATCATGGCTATGCCTTATTGATCCTGTGATGACCCATCTTTTGTGAGCAGTCTCTAAGGATCAATAAGCGTTGCCCATCTACAGGTTTGAAGATGATGCATCATTGGGATCGGGATTAGAGAGCTTGTAGTTCTATTTGTTTAATTAAGTGATTTAATTTGTTAACTTGGATTTGAAATTTGTCGTACTATTCGTATTTCCTTATTTCAGTTAATTGGTTTGGACCTAATATGTAATGGATTATTTATGAACCTAAAAGTTAGTTTTATGTTTTCCGCTGCAAAATTCTGAATAAGCCGTAACGTTTTCACACGGGCGATAATACTTTGATAATTCCCTACAGTTATATTTAAAAAGGGATTATTTTAGAAAATGGGAATTGTTGGGGTGTTACAGACGTTGGCCCGCAATATTACCCCCTCCACGAGTGGTCTGACCACGCCGAGCAGAGGCAAATATAGAAGGTGCAGCCCGAGAAACAGGGGCAGAGCGCGGCGTCGAGGTGCTCGCCCCAACAACTATTCCTGCAGAGCCTCCCCCTCTGCTAGTGCGGTTAGCCACAGAGCCCCCACCTCTAGCAGTACGGCTAGCAGCAGAACTCCCCCCTCGAACAGTCCGTCGAGAGCTTGCTCTGCGTCCGCCAACAACATCAGCTATAGTATGATAAGCGTTGGCGGGATCTTCAGGTGGCTCGTTAGTCTGGGGGGTTCCATCAGCAGTTAAACCCAGGGAGCTCATATCAAGGTGTTGGCGACCTAGCAGGACAAAGAAACACAAGAAAATGTTACATAAAAAAAAGAAAAAAAAAAAAAAGAAGAGAAAGAGAAGAAAAACAGCTAAGTACAAAACAAAAAGAGAAAAAAGGAAAGAAAAATGTACCGTGAGGATGAGTGTTGCACAAGTGCATAGCGAAAAGAACATCATTCCGCAGAATATACATCGACTGAGGCAGCCAGTTCTTGGGGGCGCGGCCGATGTCCTTCCCGTTCGCGTCGCGCTTAATTACTGAGTCAAACCACTCATAAGCAGCGTCCTCCAAGTTGTGACCAACCAGAACCTCCACACCCTCCATCTTGCCATTTGGAGAGACAAAGGTGCGAGGCAGAGGAAAGTCAGCGGGAACTCGAAGCCAGAAGAATCGACCCTTCCAATCCCTCTGCCAAGTGGGATTGCCCAAACAGGTCATTTTGCCCCGAGCAGTGTAGGTGGTAAACCAACCAATGCTTCCCTCCTTGTTATCGCTGCTTCGGACACAATGCAGCCGTTTACACAGAGAAAGGGTCTCAGGGAAACCCTTGAAGCGCACCACCCAGAGGTAGCAAATTAGAGTCCTTACAGCGAAAGGATGCAGCTGCGCCAAGCAGACGTTGAATGCCTTCAGAAACTTGGCTAAGGTTGGATCAAGGGGAAAGCGCAGACCGAAATCCAAATGGTATGAGTACAGCCCAATATGACCAGGAGGAGGAGCAGTAATACGGGCATCGTCTGCGGGAACGACCAACTAATACCCAGGAGGAAAGGCATAAAGCTCATTTCCAACGCCGGGATAGTCATGCTGGCGAGCTGCCTTAAGCCAGTCCGTGTCTGGCGCAGCGTTTAAAGGGCCAAAAGAAACCTCAGGACTTAGATACTCATCGGTCGGACCAACGGGCACATCCTCCTCAACATACAGAGGAAAGGGACGCAGATGCTCCACCTCCTCGAGGATGGGATTTTCTACATGACGCTCTGCGTCACCGAAAGCACTGCCGGAACCAGTTGCCATCGAAGAACGTCTGCGGTAAACATGCAACGACCCATCAATACTCCCAATAAAAGGCTCGTCTAGTTGATCAAAACTGTCCAACCAAGCTACTTCTGCCAGGGGTTGGATGTCTAGCCCAACAGGGGCATTAGGGGGAGGGTTCAATCGAACCGCACTGGCCAAATGCTCATGGCGCAGTTCTCTAAGACGCTGACGAAAGGCAGGAGTAGGCCCTGACACAACAGGCGTAGCCCTGCCAACAACGGGGGACCCACCCCCAGAGGAAGAACCACTGGAGATAGGTATCACCGCAGGCTCAGAACGAGAAATGACATCATGCATAGACTTAGTCCTATTCTCTGCTATTGTCCTAGCCTCTTCATCAGAGGGTAAAGAGACGGAGGAAGGGGAAGAAGGAGAGTATGGCTCGGAGGAATCACTCATATACCCAGGGCTACTAGGGTTGGCACTATCAGAGGTATCAGACATGTTGACTGAAAGAAAAAAGAAGAAAGAAAGAAGAATAAACAAAGGGTAGAAGGAGAAAAGTCAAGGCAAAACGTAAAAAAAGCACTACAGAATACAAAACGACAGAGAAAAAAGAGCAAAACGACATAAAAATATACATGTAATAAAATAAAAAAAAAAAGAGAGAGAGAAGGAAGAAGAAGAAGAAAAGCTCCAAAAAGCGCAGAAATGGCGAAGCCAAAAACACAAACACTCCCACATTTCACTCAAAGAACACATACCACAAAAAACTCGCAGAAACTACTAAAACAGTTGAATGTACATGCAAAACCAAAGAAAACAACAAGGAAAAAGCAAAAGAATTACCTGGAAAAGAGAAGGGCGAAGAGAGAAGTTCAACAATGGCGGACTAGAAACCCTCGAAGAAAAACGCGAACCCTAAAAACCTCGACAATTTCAGAAGAAAACGACACCACCAACGGATGCGCAATCGCCGGAATAACACGAAAACACAAGAAAGCAAAGAACTTGGAGTTAGAGCGCTCGGAAAATGGTGAAATTGAGTTCGAAGCGAAGTGAAGTTAGAGGAGAGTAAGAAAATGAAGAAGGTAAGAAAGAGGAGAGAGAAGAAGAAAGTGACTGAAACCCATATTTAAAAGAAGAAATAAACGGCCAAGATTTGAAGACCCTTCGAGTCACCTACCTGGATGAAGGACACGTGGGGCGTAATAAACCGTGACGGTTTACTTTCCTTCCAAACGTTTATTTACTACAGTAAAACCGCGACGGTTAAAAAAAAAGAAGAAAAAAAAAAAAAAAACGCGCAGGTTACGGCCAGAAAAAGCAGGCCTAACTCCAAGTAGTCAGCCCTACTCTTGGGGACTAGTTGACAGGATGCAGCCAAAAAACACAGAAAGAGCAGGTCTAACTCCAAGTAGTCAGCCCTACTCTTGGGGACTAGTTGTACGGAGTAGAAGTAACCTAGCAGATCATCCATGTCACAGCAGACCATCGGACATCTGATAAGACAGATCAAGCAAAGCAACCGCAGGAAGTACCTATTGAAAGTACCACAAGTCCTCAAGAATCGCGCAGACCCTCAGGTCTGCGGGGAAACGACCTGCTAGACGACAACATAGATACGTCGTTAAGCAAAAGGACAAACAACAAGTACATCACTAGCGTACACGCGGCAACATCTGAATAGGCCAAAGTACTGAATAGTACGCCTATAAATACTGCCGTCCCCATTCATTTGCGGACACGTTGAATACAAGTATAATTCTTAACCCTCTCTACTTTCTCTCTCTAGAGCATTATCTCATTTGCTGACTTAGGCATCGGAGGGGGTTTCCTCGGTTAAACCCCCGAGGTTAGCTTACGTTCGTTCTGTCTGACAGGGCAACATCACCAGGCAGGGCTCCCCCAGTTCCATACTCGGAACAACAGTATACCATTATCTATTATTATTTACAGAAACCATAATTGTGCATCTTTCATGCCCTCTCATTACAATTGCTTCTATCAAATTTTGCCTCATCGTGCCTTCATCCTACCATTGTTGCACCATCATCGATGTCGCAGACGTTCATTACCGTCGGTCAATTGATGCTACTCATGTTATTACGATGCAATAATTTCACTCTTTCTCCTAATTTAAAATGCGAAAATGATAAAGGTCGCAACATGCGACCTTTAAGCCGTGTCACAATGATGACATAGCATGCTTATGTGTCATGATTTAAATTAGAAATTAAAATATTTAACTTATATTATCTATTATACATGTTATAAAAAAAGGGTAGGAAAATCTTAATATTCTAATTTGTTTCCTTATTCATATCGACTACCTTATTTACATATTTCATAGTAGAAATATTGCATTGATAGTAAAAATATTATATTGACGTGTATCCTACGTGGCGTCTATATGTACCAATTAAACTGCGACACGTAAGATTGCGACAACTAAATGTTGTCGCAACTTGCGACCTTTATCATCGTCCTTTAAAATGACCTACTAACTCCAACAAAATCGGTGTACACAAATTTCAGATACTCGTTTAATCTATAAGAGAGTACAGAGATTGTGAAAAGTATATTATTCTTATCATTAAGTGCGTGTATATATATACACAAGATTACAGTAGCCTATCTAGGGTTTAATAACAAACTAGGAGTAATAATAGGAGAAGTTACAAAAGAATAGGAAACTGACTATGACTAAGTAATGACTATTAACAGAAAGCAAATAACAGAAAGATTGTGAATATCTTTGACTTAGATATTTCTATCATGACCCCTCAAGACGGACGGCCGAAGAGAAAGTTCGATCTTGGATAATAGCATCTTTAATCGACAGCGAGGTAGCGGCTTTGTCAAGGCATCAGCTAACTGATCATCGTTAGCAACACTTGTGACTCTTAAGATTCCGGCTTGCACACGTTCTCTAATAAAATGGTAATCCACACCCAGATGTTTCATTCGTGATTGAAAAACTGGGTTTGCACTTAGTTTTGTAGCCCCAATATTATCACAATATATGACTGGCATATTTGAACATGGTAGCTTAAGTTCACGCATGAGATGACTCACCCAAGCAAGTTCGGCTGCGGTTTGTGCGACACTTCTGTATTCAGCCTCTGTGGATGATCGTGCTACAGATTTTTGCTTCTTGGAACTCCATGAGATGGGATTTTTACCTAAGTAAACAATATAGCCACCAGTAGAAATAAAATCATCGCGATCACCCGCCCAATCGGCATCGGAGAACGCATGAAGGTGAATAGGGGAGTCTGAGTATATATTAAGACCAAGATCAATTGTACCGTGGAGATAGCGAAGGAGACGCTTCAATGCTTGGTAATGCACAGTTGTAGGTTTATGCATGAATTGTGAGAGTTTATTCACTGCAAAAGCTACATCTATACGAGTAAGAGACAAATAGTGGAGACCACCAACCAAAGTACGATATGCAGTGGGATTATCAAGTGTAGTGCCAGCTCCTAAAGTTAACTTAATATTGAGATCAAGTGGGGAGCTGACTGGCTTGCAATCAGACATAGTGGCACGATCAAGCAAGTCTGCAATATACTTTCTTTGGGATAGGAATAAACCATGAGAGCACTGTTGGACTTCTACACCCAAGAAATAATCAAGATCACCAAGGTCTTTGAGTGAGAACCTTTGTGCAAGAGCAGTAATGAACTTGGATACGGTTGATGAACATGGTCCTGTAACAATTATGTCGTCAACATAAACAAGTACATAAATAGGGGGGTTAGTTCCAGTAATAAAGAACAAAGATGTATCCATGATTGAGTTAGTAAAGCCAACTGCAAGGAGATAAGTGCGGAGTTCGGTGTACCAAGCACGAGGTGCTTGTTTGAGACCGTAGATAGCCTTGCGAAGATGACATACATGGTGAGGTTTATTCGTATCAACAAAGCCTTGTGGTTGGGCCATGTAAACATCATCAGTGAGGGTACCTTGGAGGAAGGCGTCGTTGATATCAAGTTGACGTAATTGCCATCCATTTGTGGTTGCAAGAGTAAGAATAAGACGGACAGTTGAGGGTTTAATCACCGGGCTAAACGTCTCTGAGTAATCAAGGCCTGGACGTTGATGAAAGCCCTTCGCAACCAAACGAGCCTTTAGTCGTTCAACCTTTCTTTCTTTAGTATATTTGACACGGAAAAACCATTTGCAACCAACCAGATTTTGAGCCGAAGAGGGTGGGACAAGTTCCCACGTGCCATTATCAATAAGAGATTTATATTGATCCTCCATGGCAGCCTGCCAGGCGGGATCACATAAGGCTTGCTTGACGGTTTTGGGCTCAGTTGGATGTAGTTGGGCAGTGAGGTTCAGTTTAGTTACGGGTTTAAAGATGTTGTTCATGGCTCTTGTAGTGACAGTGCGGGGAGGCGAAGGAGGGGGTGGGGGAGGCGGGGTGGATGTGGATGTGGGGATTTGTGGTGATTCCGTAGGAGGGTTGGTTGCTGCATCAGTAGCAATAAGATGTTGTGGTGTAGTTGGTTCTAAAGGAGTTGGGGGGGTGGGTGGGGTGGGGTCAAGGTGGGTAAAGGGTTGATGGGTTGGGGCTAAGGGAGTAGCAATATTAAAGGAGCACCACTCATCTAGAATATCATCAGTAAGAGAGGCGGAAGCATGAAGTGTAGCAAAAGGATAAGTGTTTTCCACAAATCGGACATGTCGAGAGGAGTAAATACGATGAGTAGCAGGGTTAAGGCATAAGTAAGAGTGTTGGGTAGGTGAGTAGCCGAGAAAAACACAAGCAGTGGATTTAGGGGCAAGTTTATGAGGAGTGTACGGCCTTAACCATGGATAACATAAACATCCAAAATTATGTAGATGAGTGTACTTAGGAGGTGTCCTAAAAAGTTTCTGATAAGGAGAAATATTATTAAGAGTGGGAGTGGGCATACGATTTATGAGATAGACAGAGGTAAGAATAGCATGAGACCAATACTTTAATGGCATGGATGCATGTGTGAGGAGTGCTAGACTTGTTTCTACAATGTGTCTATGACGGCGCTCCGCATACCCATTGTGTTCGGGTGTGTGGGGCGGGGATGTGAGATGAGTGATTCCATGTTTAGCAAGATAGGAAGCTAGTTTTTTATACTCACCACCATTGTCGGAATACAGAGTTTTAATTTTTGTGTCAAAGAAATTTTCCACTAATGCTTTAAATTTGGGAAAAATAATTGCAGTATCAGATTTATTCTTGATAGGGTATAGCCACACATACTTGGTGTAATGATCAACAAACACCACATAATATTTAAAATTATCAAAAGAATGTATAGGGGAGCACCAAACATCACTGAAAATAATTTCAAGAGGAAAAGAAGTGGAGAGAGTTGATAAACCAAATGGGAGTTTGTGACTTTTATTAATGAAACAAGAATTACAATGTGAATCATCATTAATATGAGTTACTGCTAAACCAGAGAATTGTTTCTTTAAAATTGGTGTGGAAGGGTGACCAAGACGATGGTGCATCCAATCAACATTCTTGGTAGTGTGATAGACTCGAGGACGAATAGAAAAAGACTTGGGCCACTCATAAACTCCATCTTTAGTTGGTCCTTGAAAGAGGGTCTCCCCTGTGCTAGGATCCTTGACATAGAAGAAAGAAGATGTGAATTCAATATTGACATTATTATCATGACAAAATTGACGAATTGAAATAATGTTTCTATGCATAGAAGGGACACAAAGCACATTAGACAATTTAAAAGAATGAGAAGAGGAAGGGAGAAGAGTTGAACCAGTATGTGAAATCGGAAGGCCAGAACCATCACCAATTACTATCTCATCAGTACCATCATAAGGGGAGTGAAGAGAGAGGTTTGCTAAGTCGGTTGTGACATGGTGACTGGCCCCACTGTCTAGCAGCCAGCTTGGAGGTGCTTGAGACGAGGATGCGGCATGGGAAGTGGCCACATGAGCTTGTGGTTGGTTGGTGTTGCGGCTGCCACGAGGTGGCAGTTGGACAGCAGGGTGGAGTTCCTTGAAATTAGGACAATAGGCAAGCACATGACCTCTCACATTGCACCACTGACATTTACCTTCAAAGGGTTTAAAGTGTTTGGGAGGCTGGGTAGAGGGAGCAGGGGCGTTTGGTGGAGATGTGGTGCGACGGTTGTTGTTCCAGCGAGTGTTGGTGTAGTTTGCCGTTGCCGGAAAAGCCATTGATTTCTTGCGGGTAGCAATCATGAGTTCCTTGTTGATAAGCTTCTCATTAAGCTCTTCAAAGGATATTGGAGAGTCACGAGCGTGGACAGAATCAATGACAGATTGGTAGTCCTCATCTAGCCCTTCAAGAACACGATCAGTGACATCTTCTTGGGAGAGTTGAACACCTAACAGTGCTAGTTCATTCACGGCACGTTTGATCTTGTGCATGAACTCTTCGACAGATAAGGGACCTTTGGAAATGTTTCGGAGTTGCGCCTTTAATTGCTTGACGTGGCCACGAGAGGGATTGGCATATGTACTAGCGAGAATATCCCAGGCTTCCTTGGTGGTGGCGGCTCGTGTGATGAGAGGGCCAAGGTTAGGACTGAGGGTGCCAGCAAGCGCACCAAACAGAAGTTTATCTTGGCGAACCCAAGATATATAGGCCGGGTTTGGTTCTTGCTTGGAGTCCTTGGTGATGGTGGTCGAGGGTGCGGGTTTTGAACCATCAACAAAGGAGTAGAGGTCATATCCTATGAGGAGAGCTTCAACTTGGGATTTCCAAGTAAGATAAGTGGAGGGGGTGAGTTTTTGAACGGAGTGAACATTCACAACAATGAGAGGGTTGTTTGGGTCACAAATGTTGGGGATGCTGTGATGAGAATCCATGGAGATACAGCCAACAGAGATACACAGGAGAGAGGAAAAAAAAGATCTAGGCTTGATACCATATAAGAGAGTACAGAGATTGTGAAAAGTATATTATTCTTATCATTAAGTGCGTGTATATATATACACAAGATTACAGTAGCCTATCTAGGGTTTAATAACAAACTAGGAGTAATAATAGGAGAAGTTACAAAAGAATAGGAAACTGACTATGACTAAGTAATGACTATTAACAGAAAGCAAATAACAGAAAGATTGTGAATATTTTTGACTTAGATATTTCTATCATAATCAGTTCCCCCAAGCTCCCCATTTCTGGACACAATAGTGCCATTAAAGGCGGAAATTGAAGGTGGATATTGTCGCCAATAACTTACACTGGATATCAGAGTAGAAGGAAAACACTCTCTTACCATTAAAAATTTTGACAGAAAATCATGTTGATGTTGGGTTGGTGCTTAGTCTACTTAATTTTGCAGAAGATAACAGTAGGGGTGTTTAATATACTCTGGTTTCATATCTTTCTTCTTTCTTTCTTACTTTATTTTTTTTTAATATTTTATTGTTTTGCACCCTTCCAACTTTCCACATGTCTCTTAGTAAATCCTATATGGTGAGGTTCAACTGTTCAAGGTTCGGTGACATAAATGATGGTGAGATTCGTTTGATTAGATTACTTATGTAGTTATAGAGTATCTGAGTATGCAGGAATAATAAATAAATAAATGTTATCCCTCATTAGTCACAATTTTTGAAACGGTTTTATTTTAGTTTGAAAAACATAAGTCCTAAAAACTAAAATCAGTTTCCAGTTTTTTAAAATCACAAAACTCAAAACTTAAAATAATACCGAACAAGTCCTAAGCAATTGGCATTAATCATTTAACTTGTTTAGGTTATTAGAGTTTAATATTTTTGAAAAATAGATTGAAAAATAATTTGATATAAACCCACATTTAAAATCTTTCATGACCCCTATAAGTAGGGATGTGCAGAAATAACCCGGGTCCTAAATCCGGTCCGGACCGGTCTGGTCCGTTGGATTCAGGACCGGGCACCGGACATTAAAATTTAAGCATTCCGGATCCAGGACAGGTACGGACAAAAATCGGATAAATCCGGTTACCCGCTTAAATTTGAAAAAAAAAATTCCCACCAAAATGCAAAACTAAGAGGTTAGGCAATTAGGGTTATGCGTTCAGTCTCCTCCTCCCTCATTCTCTCTCCTCCCTTCTCCCTCCCCCTCCTCAATTCCAGATCTGAGTATTTGACTATCACAGTATCACGTATTCACGCACGCCGGTACGTCGTAGCTGCGACGCAACGGACCTCCGACGCAACGGACCTCCGACGCAACGGTCCTCTGTCACGTATTCACGCAAGCAGCCGCGACGCACCTCCGAGGCTCCGAGGCTTCGACTGCGACAAGTCTCCGGCGAATCTCTCCGCTTGTTCTTGATATTCTTTCTCCTTTTTATTATTTCAATTATATGTTTGATGTGAAGTTCTAAATGTCTTTCAAAATTATGAGATTCTAATTTTAATTACAACAACCTTAGATTGTTTATGTGAAAAACTTGTTGCTGCTATTCATGAAAGTCATGATAAACTTGTTGCTGCATTCATCAACATTCTTTGCTAAATTTAAAGTCAATATGTTAGGATTTTTGTTGTATACAGATTCGTACTTAAAAAAACAACAGGGTTTTTCACAATCAGTAAAACCGGACAAACAGGGCAAAATCCGGTCCGGTCCGGTATTTTCAGGACAGGACCGGTCATGTACGGTAAAATTTAGGACCGGACACTGAAAAAAGTTGATTCCGGATCCGGTCCGGACCGGGCCGGATTTTTTTCCGGTGCACACCCCTACCTATAAGCTAGAGTCACTTTCAAATTTGTCAATTTTGACTTTTTTGAGTCACACTCTATAAGCTAGACTCCAAGACTTGACTTTCTTTGAAATATGATTAATTGAGTATATTCATGCTCTAATGTGCGTTGATCGTCGGAGATTTAGGCGGGTTGTAATTGTGAATTTAAAATTAATTCCACATTTAATAAATTTTCAATTTGTGATATCCCAAATTAAATTTTGATTAATAAACAAACAATATTTAATTCCAATTAAAATAAAATTTAATAAATTAACAATCTTTATTCCTAATTGAAATTCAGATTTGACAAACTTGGAAACGATGTTACAAAATCGTACTTCTTTTCTTCATCTTTGATGGAATATTGATTCTTTTTTATTTTAGCTTTGATTGTGATTTAAGCGATCTAATATGATTTTACGGGATCATTCAAATTTTAAGCAAATCACAAAATATAGTTATATAGAAATGAAAAAAAAAAAAACTAAATTCATACTCAGTCTACTTTGGAATATAATATATCCAACGAATTTATGTTGCAATTGTGGATGGGACACCCCTTGTCATAATAGTCACCGTAACGTTGTTTGAGCTTCTAATATATTTACTTGTAATTGTGTATGAATACAAGAACTAACAATGTTTTTTATTTTTACTTTGAGTATGAATATATGGGATCATTTCATGTTTTGGAAAAAAGAAAGTCCTTTTATTTTGACTGCGAAGTTATGGTTTCAGTTTTAAGAAAATAAAAAAATAAACTAAAATCATAATCAGTCTACACAAGAATAGATTAAAACAAATATGTTGTAATTACGAATGTGCTGATACCCCTAACAAAGTTGCTTGAACCACTAAATTGCGAGCATCCGTGTTCGAATTCTAACAAAAAGAAAATTAATAATTTTGTAACGTTGACTATTAATTTATAGGATCATTTTAGTTTTTAGGAAATATTAGAAGTTCAATATCTTATTTGGCCAATTAAACGCCACATACGATCTACATAATTTATGAACATCATATTAACTTTCGAATTTAACTTCTAAACAATTTATTTACAACTTATTAATTTTTAGAGATCGTAAAAATATTTCTAAATATTATAAAGGGTTAAACTTACGTCAAAGAAAATCACCTTTAAGATCGTAATCAATTTTGTGGTATCATTATATATTTTTTTTATTAGCCCTTGTGCAATCATAAAAATATAAATTAATTATAAAATATAGCCAATTTTATAATTCGTATCCCTTTGATAATGGGGACATTAAATATTTGTTAGTCCCCATAAAAGTAACAAAGATTTCCATAAAATCATAGTTAAAGTTGAAAAATTACATATAATATTTTGATTTCCTTATAACCGAAATGATCCCATACAATCTTAGTTAAAAGTCAAAAATTATTTGTATCACAAGTATGCGCAAAGAGGGTAGAAGTTCAAGCATATAGTAGTGACCATTATGGCAAGGGGTATCAACACATCATTATTTGTATCAACAAAAATTCCTTTAATCTATTTAATTGAGTTTTTTTACTTATTTATGTATGATTTCTTTAAAGGTGAAATGATCTTAATAATCATATATTATCAAAGTTCATAAAAAAATAGTTGTTTTGCAAATAGATTAGAAACTCAAGCATCGTACGTTTTCTATCTTGGTGGTGGGTCGTCATTTTATTCTATAGAAGATGTAAAAACTTAGATTATTAGCACTCATAAAAATATTAGGATTTACATATCTCATTTGGACAATTACCACCAAAAGATCTACATAACTTATACACAACATATTAATTTCGAAGTTACCTTTTATACAACATATTAGTTTTCGAAGTTACGTTCTAAGCAATTTATTTACAACATATGGAGTATTAATTGGAGATCATAAATATTGTTAAGGTTAAAAAATACGTTATTAAAAATCACCTTCAAGACAGTTAACTATTTTTTGTATCGTTATATTCTATTATTAGCTCTTGTGTTTATCATAAAAATCCAACATTTTGATTTCCAAAAGTCTTTGTCAAAAGTTCAAAAAGAAATTTTGTTTCGCTCTTGTCAATATTCGAATACGGGTAATATAAGTTCAAGCAGTGTAATAGTGACGGTTGTGGCAAGAGGTTATTACTTATTAGCACATCATCTTTAACAACATAATTCCTTTAATCTACTCCGTATTTTATTTGAATTTATTTAGGTATGATTTCTTTAAAGGTGAAATGATCCTACATAATCATATATTGTCAAAGTTAATAGAAAAATTATTTCGCAAATAGATTAGAAACTCAAGCAGTTTAATTTTGACAAATCTGCTCTCTCGGCCGTGTTCCACAAGCTTCATCATCTTCTAAGTAGAAGTCCAGTAAGATGGAAGCCTATCAGAAACCACAGCTGGTAAATTTCCGACATTAACATCCATGGACAACATACGATACTCAATATCAAGAACTCTGGAGATCTTGACCATCTCCTCAACAAGAAAGGATCTCCTAACCCATCTCTCCCCCATGTCCTCATGATTCATCCTATGTGAATCACTATAATTGGGGTCTGGTACCAGTAATTCGACTTGTTGTCAATATACTTGAAGCCGGACAATCAAACCAGGAATTATGAATGTTGTAGCCACTATATTCACTTTATTTGGAGATGTATTAACCCCACATGTGCAAGTGATTGAGAGACATGTTCAACCAACTTTCAACTTACAAATTAATTAGTAAAAATCAACTTCAATCTAATTAGTTCAATCAGTAAAAGCAGCAACCACACTCTACCCCTCGTGATGTCTAACCATGGTTCTTCAATCTTCCTGCTCAAAAGTTTATCATGTATCACTCGCAATTTCTACAGAATCATGATGTCAGCCGTCCATTTAAGCAAATGGCATTGTCAGGGAGAGAAATAAATAAACCTCTTATGAGAGCCCATAGTAGACCCAATCTCCACGCTCTTGTTTGTCATATTTGATACTGAAATGGTAGAAATTGAGTACCTTGAACAACCTCATCCATCTTCGCTCAAATTTAATCAAATGAGTTTTCCAAACAAAAAATGTAAATAAACATACAAAAACTCAAATGAGTGTAAAATCTGAATAAAACTCTCTCTTGGTAATTTTATCTTGGTAATTTTATCAAACAAGTTGTGTGCATTAATCACAAAGGGAAGTTTTTTTAATGAAATATCCAATTTATATGCTACAAACGTTGAGTAAACACACGCTCATTACCATTCGAAAACCATTCAAGAATTATTCGTGTAAATGAAGATAAAAAAAAATTGTGAATTTTTTTTACCCTATAATGACAGAAATGGAAGCTTTCCTGGTTATTAATGGTGGAAAAGAAAATTGAAGAAGATGAAGTCTTAAAGGAGATAAATACTATTTGCAATTTGCTGTGGCGCAATGTTTGGCGCTCAACCAAATTATCCCGCTCAACAAGTGTCTCATGGCGCAATTGATGAAAAAAAATACCGCCCAAAAACTTTGTTTTAGTTTTGTTTTCCCCCTCTTTTTTTTAGTAGGGATAGCTGATTTGTCAATTTATTGTTGGTGGTGTACAAGATACCTTGTACACTAGGTGTACATGTAGCCTTTTCCTAGTCTTTTAACTGCTACTACGTATATCTTTTCCATTTTCCAATGTTCCCTGAAAAATGACTTTGTCGCAATCAGCATGATTAATGGTCACACACGCTCATACATACACATACACACTCAATACACTGCTTAAAATGCAAAAAATCATACCTTGTACACTTGACCAAAGCCACCTTGGCCGAGCTTGTTCAATACTTAAAAGTTGTTTGTTGCAATTACTAACATATCTGTTGAAAGGAGAATGCAGTAGTGCAGCAGTGTAGTAGTGTAGGCCTTAAATCCCAATAGAATAGTACTATGTAATAGCACATGATCCAAGAAAGATTGAGCTATTTCCTAGGTAGTTTCCCTAGTGCAAGGTGGCAGCTACTTAGTGGTTAAGTTGTACTATTTATTGGAGCATTTCACCAACTTGTAAACCTAACACAAAATCAATGAATGAAAGCTCAAGTTGGTAGAAAGCTGCGCCGTTTTTCTCATGCATAAACAGCATATTGCTGTCTTCATGGTATCAGAGCCAAAATGGTAAAAATTCAATCTTTTTAGTAAAAACAGCATTGTTCTTTCATTTCCTGGCAATACAAACCTGTTCTTAGCTTTATTCAGCTTGTATCCTTTTCATTTCATTTGAAATGACAACAATCGAGGTGACCAGTCCACTATATTTGCACCCATCTGATGGGAGCAATTTTATGAATGTTGAGAAACTTCATGGGTCTGGAAATTTTAGATCATGGAAAAGATCCATGGAAATAGCCTTAAGCTCTAAAAGGAAGCTAGGTTTTGTAACTGGTGCAGTAAAGAAAGATGCAGCAGATGAAGTAAAGGCAGAAGCATGGGAGACTTGCAATAGCATGATCATCTCTTGGATCATGCAGTCAGTCTCAGATTCAATCAAAAAATCTATCATGTTTGTGAACGATGCAGAACAGATCTGGAAACAACTGGACCAGAGGTTTGCACTAACAAATGGCTCAAGAAAATACAAGCTAAACAAAGAGCTGTATAAAATGAAACAAGGAAGCAAGTCCATCGGTGACTATTACACTCACATGAGAGGCTTGTGGGAAGAGTTGGATTCCTTAAACTGCTTGCCTCCAATCACAACAGTGACAACAGAAATCACAAGTTTTCTAACCTCTCTGAATCAGCAAATGGAAGAACACAAACTTTTCTTGTTCTTAAATGGACTAGAAGATCAGTATGGAGCTCAGAGGAGTCAGCTGTTGATGACTTATCCTCTACCAACTGTGGAAGTAGCCTGCAGCTTTCTTGAACAGGAAGAGTCACAGAGACAAGTGTTAGGTCAGATGAAGGATCAACATGACAGTTTAACCATGTCCAGCAAAGGATCAAATGAAGGGTCTACTTGCAGTGCTTGTGGAAAAGCTGGACACTCAGGTGATAAATGTTGGTTTGTGGTAGGTTTTCCAGCTTGGCATCCAAAATCTGGAAATGGATGGAGCAGGTATGGTGTCCTGTAATTATGTGAAAAGCATAGATAAAGAATGGATAATTGATTCTGGTGCCTCAGATCATATGATTGGTAGTTTTGATTGCTTGAATAATGTTTGTGAAAGCAAGAACAATCCTCATATTAACTTACCAACTGGTCAAACATCTAGAATTTCCCACACAGGAAACGTAATACTTGAAAATGATCTGAACCTCAAAAATGTCTTGTATGTGCCTAGCTTTAAACATAATCTCATTTCTGTGAACAAGTTGTCCCAAGACATGAACTGTCAAGTATCTTTTCACTCTGGTTTTTGTTTAATTCAAGAAGTAAGGAGTGGGAAAGTGAGAGCAGTTCGGAAAGCCAGAAATGGCATATACTACCTGTTAAATGAAAATCTTGAGCAGGTATTAGAAAAGGTGAGAAATGAGATTATAGGAACAGAAAAGAATGGGAGTAAGTGTGCAATGGAAGTTAGTAGTTGCAGAGAGGTTCCAAGTGTTGTGACTGATGTTCCAGTGTTGAGCAAGTCAACCTTATGGCACCACAGACTAGGTCATGCACCTATGTCTAAAATACAGAAAATTGATGGACTTAAGTGTCCAAAGAGCAATGACAGAGAAGTATGTTTGACATGTCCTCTTGCTAAATTCACCAAACTACCCTATTCTGTGAGTGAATCAAAGGCTAGAAGAGTGTTTGATCTTGTGCATATAGATATATGGGGACCTTATAAAGTGCCTACAAGAAAGAACTTCAGGTACTTTCTCACCATGGTTGATGATCATAGTAGAGTGACTTGGGTGAATCCTTCTCAAACACAAATCTGATGCATATGAAGCTATTGAGAGCTTTGTGAATATGGCAAAAACTAAGTTTGAGAAAAGTGTAAAAATCATAAGATCAGACAATGCTCTTGAGTTTGATGACAGGCAGTGCAAACCTTTCTTTGAAAGAATGGGGATCATTCATCAAACCTCATGTGTGAATAGACCTCAGCAAAATGGTAGAGCAGAGAGAAAGCACAGAAATATACTTGAAATGTCAAGAGCTTTGAGATTTCAAGCTGGCCTACCTCTCCATTTCTGGGGGGATTGTGTAATGACTGCCACACACATAACAAACAGGCTACCAAGTGAAATCTTGGAGCACAAAAGTCCCTATGAAGTGTTGTATCAAGAGAAACCCAAATACAATCACATGAAGGCATTTGGGTGCCTAGCCATGGGTAGCAATCCTACTGTAACATCTGACAAACTTCAGGCTAGAGGTGTACCTTGCATCTTTTTAGGGTATCCTCACACTCAGAAGGGCGATAGGCTCTGTAATTTGCTTACTCATGTGACTTTTGTCTCAAGAGATGTCAGATTCTATGAAACTATTTACCCTTATCATATATTCCATTCAACCTCTGCTCAACCACAAAACACAAACAACTCAAACACAGTTCCAACACAAACATGGGTTGATACTGATGAGCCTATGGGTACTGTGTTGCAAGATCATCCTCAACCTCAAACACCACCTCAAAATCACCCTCAAACACAGCCTCAAACACAGCCTCAAACACAGCCTCAAACACAACCCCACTCATCACCTCAACCTAACCCAAATCCACCAGTGAGAAGGTCTGGAAGAGGACATAGACCACCATCTTGGTATACAGGCTTTCATATCACAAACATGACAACCAGCTCATCTCTTACCCAAATACAAGAAAAGACACATGTTCATGTGAGCCAGCAATACTACTGTCTGATGAGTCATTTGGCTCCTCAAAGTGATCCTATTTTCTTCAAAGATGCAGTGAAGAAAACTCATTGGCTTCAAGCCATGAATGAAGAACTTGATGCATTGGAAAGCAACAATACATGGGAAATCACCTTCCTGCCACCTGGTAAAATTGCAATTGGATCAAAGTGGATCTACAAAACCAAGTATCATGCAGATGGTGGATTGGATAGGTACAAGTATAGACTGGTGATCATGGGAAATAGACAACAACATGGCATTGACTATGAAGAAACTTTTGCTCCAGTGGCAAAGCTAGCCACTGTGAGATCCTTGTTGGCTGTTGCTGCTCTTCAAGGATGGGATGTACATCAAATGGATGTAAAGAATGCATTTCTGCATGGAGACCTAGAGGAGACTGTGTTCATGAAACTTCCACCTGGATACACAAGAAAAGGATTCAGATTTGGTGATAAGTTTGAGGGGGAGTTATCTAACTCAAAGGGTAAACCTCAACTTGTGTGTAGATTGCTGAAAGCTCTGTATGGTCTGAAGCAGGCACCAAGACAGTAGTTTGCCAAGCTAAGGTCTTCCTTATTGGAACACAACTTTGTCCAATCAAAAACAGAATATTCTTTGTTCACAAAAATAGAAGGAAGTAACTTTGTTGCAATATTGGTCTACGTGGATGATTTGGTGATAATTGGTAATAACTTAAATGTTATTACAGCAGCAAAAGAGATGTTGGCTTCTCAATTCCATATGAAGGATATGGGAGAATTGAGATACTTTCTGGGAATTGAAGCTGACAGAACTCAAAAAGGCATTTTCCTTTCTCAAAGAAAGTACACCTGTGACTTGCTGAGTGAGTATGGGCTGACTGAGTGCAAACCTCTCAAGCTGCCAATGGACTCTCATGTAAAACTCACTATGGCAACAGGAACACCTCTCACAGATCCAGAGGAATATCAAAGATTAGTTGGAAAATTAATCTACTTGACCATAACTAGGCCTGATATTGCCTATACAGTACATGTGCTAAGCCAATTTATGCACTGTCCTACTTCAGTTCATCTTCAAGCAGCTAAGAGAGTTCTTAGGTATCTTTCAGGCAGTGTTGATCAAGGTATACTATTGGCCTCTTACTCAGAAGCAAAACTAACTTCATACTGTGATAGTGATTGGGCAGGCTGTCCACATACTAGGAGATCTACCTCAGGATTCTGCATTCTTCTAGGTGACTCTCCTATCTCTTGAAAATCAAAAAGGCAAAGTGTTGTTGCTATATCCACAGCAGAAGCAGAGTATAGATCAATGGCCATCACAGTGTGTGAAGTGATGTGGCTGAAACAATTGCTCAAGGATTTAGGTACGGTGTTAAATTTGTTGGGACTACTCCTATTCTTTGTGACAATCAAGCAGCTATTGCAATAGCTGCCAATCCTGTTCATCATGAAAAGACAAAGCATGTGGAGATTGACTGCCACTTCATCAGAGACAAAGCCCTGTCAGGAGAAATCAAACCCTCTCATGTGTCTTCTTCAGACCAACTAGCAGACATCTTCACCAAGATCTTGCCTACACACCAGCATAATGTCATTCTCTTCAAGCTGGGAGTCATTACCCACTCTCAGCTTGAGGGGGAGTGTTGAAAGGAGAATTAAGCAATGGTAAATCTCGGAACTCATATATGCTAGTATACAATTTAAAGGGTAGATCGAGCATCTCTAGTGCTACAGCTTCGCTCATAAGCCCCATCGAGGCATAAAAAATTAGGTGGATTGACCATCTAATTCGTGCAATCGTCACATTGACCATCTTCAATCATCCATTTTACCTCGAAACCGTTGCTCAAAACAATGTCAACATTTGTTGTTCAGCTGGCTATTTTTTGTCACTTCGGTTCTAAGTACCGGAATTTGAGTTTCGAAACTACACTTTTTTCTAAGCTCGAGCGTGCTCGATCCCATGTTTTGTCATCTATGCCAAGAAAGACGACATTACAGCTAGATTTGGTGGGAAATGAGCAACAAGCTTTCACTAGAGGGACAAGGGCTTTTGAAAACCGGGGTGTTGTAATGGTAAAGAACTTAACAACATACTTCCTCCGTTCCTAAATAGTTATACCGTTTTGACTTTTACATTTGCCAATGCATAACTTTGACCATCAACACTTATAATTATGTATTAGTAAAAATTATAAAAAAATGATATATTTAAAATATATATTAAGACAAACCTAATAATATACTTTGTATAATAATTTTAAAATTTATTTATTAGTAAAAAAAATTGAAGTCAAATCAAGACAAGTGAATAGTGTCAAAAGTCAAAATGATACAACTATTTAGGAACGAAGGAAGTAGTTGATTTCGAGTATATTTCATGTCTGATTTTCGATGTTGATTGAGAGTGTGCCCCTGTTCTTTTGGACTTTTTTGCAGTTCCATTCAGGTCAGTTCAGTTCAATTCAGTTTAGTTCAGTTCAGCTCCATTTAGTTTAGTTCAATTCAGTTCAGTTCAGTTCAGATCCATTCAGTTCAGTTCAGCTTCATTCAGTTCAATTCGATCAGTTCAGTTCAAAAGAATGGATTCATTTTTCTTTGTAATTATTTTTATTCTTCATATTTCAATTAAAAATGACATTTATTACTTATATATACGGAGTATATATAAT
This sequence comes from Spinacia oleracea, assembly GCF_020520425.1. Taxonomy (NCBI): domain Eukaryota; kingdom Viridiplantae; phylum Streptophyta; class Magnoliopsida; order Caryophyllales; family Amaranthaceae; genus Spinacia; species Spinacia oleracea. Next base: position 63,528,410 of record NC_079492.1, on the reverse strand, counting down.
TATTATTATTATCGTTATTATTACTGAAATATTACTATTATTATATTAATATTATATGTAATTATGGTTATTAATAAATAATTATGATGTGTTATTATTTATTATTATGAGTATTGTTATAAATATTAACGTTATATTTATTTTTTATTATTAATTATTAATTATTTATTAATTTTATTATTTATTATTTAATTATTTAATTATTAATTATTATTTAATTTTATAATTTTATAATTTTATTTTTTATTATTTTATAATTTTATAATTTTTTATTATTATTTTTTTATTATTATTTATTAGTTATTACTTACTTTTTTCTATTTTTTATTATTTATTATTTACTATTTATTATTTACTATTCATTGAGTTCCATTAAGTTCAGTTCAGTTCAGCTCCATTAAGTTAAGTTAAGTTCAGTTCAGCTCCATTAAATTCAGTTCAGTTCAGTTCAGCCAAATAAAGTTCAGAAGAACAGGGCCTGTTTCATAATTATCACAGTAGAGCTTGAAGGTGGGATGACCGCAATAATCCGGGAGTTTTCGATCCGTCCCAAATGGGATAGGTAATGTTCGATACATGAGCACATGATGTTGAGTTGACGGTGGGAGCGCAACCGTCATATAGTGGATCCACACTAGTAGTAGTAGATGACGACAACGGTATGTATGAATTCAAGATGATCAGCAATATAATCGAGAATAGGCAAGCATTAAATGATGTACTACGTATTTGTTATGTTAACGCTGTACAATAACAACTTAAAAGACGGTTGACTTTATTACGTAGAGATCTCTTTCGTGAACGAGTATTTTGTAAGAAATTAGGAAATGCAATACTTTTTATGTAGACTACTGGCCTCGCCCGTGAACGAAACACAGTCACACACACAAAAGAGATAGATAGAGAGATAGCGAGAGAGAGTCTACATGTTGATAGCCTTAATGCATGCCGGCTTTCACATGTGTTGGATGTCAAGGTCCTAAGAAACTACTTCATTCAACAATTAGCTTGGATTTTAGTCGATCTCTATTCTCTTATAGCACATAAATCGCATCCTAAAACATTTACAACCGAAAACATGGAGCAAAAACATATATTCTAAAACGTTTCTTTTAACATAGAAACGAAGAGAGTTTATATTAGACTAAATAGATAAAGTTGATTACAAATTATTCCACAAAAACTAGCTTCACTTTGATAAAACTAACAGGTCTATCAGAATTTTGTAAACCATGAATCTGCACGGATCGATGTAAACGAAGCATCTAAACTAAAGTGAATATTTCTTGAGTTGGATCATTGGAATCCAAGATTTGAGATTGAATATCATCATCACTCTTTCTCCCTCTCCCTCCTTTGAGAGAAACAAAACTCTTGTAATATTTTGTAAAATAATAACCACCACGACCCACTCTCTCCAGTATAATATTAAATCCTATTTCCATTTTGCGAAAAGAGTTGTAGCGTAAGTTGTACAAAAAGAGCCCCCTATAAGGCCAACCAAACATAAGATGACCATTTTGGATGACTATAACAGGATGATCATCAAAATCATATCGAATATGGTGAAATGGTCGACCAAGGTTTACTACATACCTTTTTACCCATATCCAATTAACAAGGTCGTCCAAAATCCATACTTGAATTGTCTCTTTTCATACATTAGACAAAGATAATTGTCCATCCATTTCCAAAAGTCGCATTTGAACATGAATACCTCTATTTGCAAAGCTAAATGAACAACTAGGTCCAGGATGAGGCATCACATGAAACATTTCTTTCTTCAAATTAAACATCATTATAGAATCTTCTCTAATGTTTCGAATAAGAAGATAATAATCCCGTTATGTTTTAATTCCCATGCTGATGTTAATGCTCTTTCATCACCCAATAATACAGGAGTAACATGATTGAGATGCATTTCAGCAAAAGATGGTGTGGATGACAAGTTAAGCCATAGTGAATGTTCCGGTGTTGTAAAGATGGAAACAATGGGCTTCGAATGAAGGCCCTTTTGTATGTGTTGAAGATCTTGCTTGTTTGAATGAGTAGAGTCCGAATTCACCTGCACAAGAGCAAAGTCACTAGCCTCGGGGGTGTTTCCGAGGAAAGCCCCTCCGATGCCTAAGTAAGAACGATGCTCGGATTCTAGAGAGAGGTTCTCTAGAAGAGTAGTCTTAAGGCGATAAATTGGACGTACCTTGAGGTGTGAGCCTTGGCGGCCTATTTATAGTGTTTGCATAATAAATGCCCATAGGTCATTTATTGCTTTTGGGCCTTGGGCCTTGATGGATGGCTGACTAGCCATTGGTGGGTTTGATGCTGTTTGTTTAGAGCCATTGGGCTTTGGATTTAGTGGCCCAATTGAGAATCAATTGGGAGCCCAAACAACATGCCCCCCAGACCCGGTCCATTTAGAATTAAATGGGTGGGTTTCCAGCTGTCAGAAGTCCGAAAGTTCCCTCTCTTTTTTTGAAAATGGATGATTTGCATTGATGACAAGTGTTGGGAGTTGTACTGTGTCGTGGAGATCGTGGGTTGAGGAAGTTGATGCGCCCTTTTTCTTTTCTATAAATACTGGGTGCTTTGCTCTTTTTGAACTTTTTACTCCTTCTTTCAAACCCATTCTCTCTCTAAATTCCGGCGATCGCAGTGCAATTTGCTTCTTCAGATCTACGAAATTCGGCCAACCTTAGACTTCGGGAACTTGTGTTGTTCGCTTTATCGGCGAATTCCGCTTCGGAAAAAGGTAATTTGCTTCTGAGTTCTCCTTTTTTCTTCGTTCTTCCTTCTACCCCTCAATCTAAACCCTAGATCGAGATTTCGCGACCATGGCAAAGAATAGGGGCAAAAGCAAGTTCGTCGTTGGCTCCTCTAGTGAGAGAGAGAACGTGCCTTCGGGGAGGTTACCGAAAACTTCGAGGGGTCGGCCTTCGGCGAGGCCGTTGGAGAAGAGTTCGATTGGTTGGGATGCTTCCGAAGATGAACGCGCAACCTCTGGTGAAAGAGCTGGCTTTTCGGGTGCTCGTCGTCGTTACCCCGAGTTTCCAGTTCATTGGACGGAAGCTGATCCGAAGGGCAAGTATGCCTCAATTTTGCACGAGACCACGCAGATCGACGGTCCGTTGGAGAAATCGGTCAGCGGTGACTGGTTGGTGGAAGCGAAGTTAGGGAATTATCATCGGAAGGCCGAGGAGCTATACGGAATTCAGCATGCCTTGGGGTACTGGTGCGAGCTTCCTGAACAAGAGCGTCCTCGGGTGACTCATCCACCGAGGGGGTTCATTTCCGTGTATACTCACCATTTGGAGAATGGTCTCCGCTTTCCTTTGGATCCGTTCGTATCCGAGCTTTTGGTGTCGTACAACATTAGTTTGGCCCAGCTAACACCCAAATCTATGAGGCACATAATCGGATTTAGATGGGTGTGTGACTTCGTCAATTTCCCTTGCTCTGTCGCTATTTTTCGGGATCTTCACGATCTGGTTCTCAACCATGCTTCCAAGGGTGATGGGTATGGTTGGTGGACCATTGTCAACAAGAAGTCCCGAAAGAGGGGGGATCCGAACTACATCACGGCGTACCCCTACCTTAGCTCTGACCACAATTGGAAGACGGAGTGGTTGCTCGTCCGTGTGCCGACGGATCCGAAGCATCCCAACTTTTATCGTCCTCCGAAGTGGTTCGTGGCTCCTGATCCTGATATGAGGGGTGTGGCAGCTCCAGATCGGAACCATCGCCACTATGTGGACCTCCTCCAGTGGTTCTTGGCTCAAGAGGATAACCATCGACTGCCGTCTAGCTGGCTCCCGAATCTCAATTACATTTTGAGGGAGGACATTCTTGCTGTTGCCGGTCTCAGCAGGATTTTTGACAGGGGTAGGTGTCTTTCGGCTGAGACCGTTTTTCAGTGAGTTTGTCCTCTTTCTTGCTTCGTTTTGCTGACATGTTTTGTGCTTTGTTTTTGCAGAGTACGGCTTTAGCTGCATTGATCCTAAGAAGTTGGGCATTTCTTTGGATTTGAAGACTATTCACGACCCGGCTCCCGAGTACAAGTTCGGAAAAGATAACCCTCGTAATCCTCGTCTGAAGGATTACGTGTTGTCTCCTTCGGGGGTTGCTCGGATATCCGAAGTTCGAGCTGATCCGTGGGATTCCGCCTCCTCTGTTGAAGCTGTTCCTGTGAAGGTTGTGCTTCCTGAGTTGAAGACAACTTCGGACCCGGTGAGTGTTCATTTATAGGCTCGATTTTCTGTTTATCTTCTTCTTTTCGGTTAGCCGTCGGCTAACGTCTTGGTCCTGGACCATCTTTTTAGGGTCCTGGGACTGACGCTGTGCCGCGTGCCATTCCTTCGGTTTCATCTCCGGCTCGGATAGATATCTCTTTATCTAGGAACCGGGTATTTCCCGCTTTTTTCTCTATTTCTTCCTTTTTCTTCTTTTATATTCGTTGACCCTTGGTCTCCCCTTTTTAGGATCAACGCAAAAGGAAGGGTAGCACTCTTTTGAGGCCTTCCACGCATCCGAAGAAAGCGAAGGCTTCTCAGCCCTCGGAGAAGGTATTTGTTCTGACTTGGAGTTTTTTGTAGTTCGTTTCTCCCTTTTTCTGAAACTAATCTTTGAACGCTTGCTATGTAGGAAGCGGTTTCGGAAGTCATGCCTCCTCCTAAGAATCTTCTTCACTTCATGCCCTTGCCAGGGCAGAAGTTAAAGAGTGTGGTGGTTGCTGAACCGCCGCCCGTGGATCAGCCGCTGATCGAGGAAGATATCATCCCCTCTCCACTGAAACCATCTGCTGCTTTGGGGATCGAAATCCAGGATATCACCGAGGTGATGGAGGCGATTGAAGCCGATTTTGTTCCTGGTTCGGATGTCCCTGAGGTAGCTGGGGAGAAGAAGGAGTCTGCTGATCTTCCCTTCGAGAGAGAGAAGAGTCCAGACAAGGAGATGATAGATCTCTCGGGCCCCGAAGCTGCGGTCCCCGAGTTTCAGAAGGAGGTTCCCTCTGCTGGAGAGGAGGAGCAGCCCGAGCAAGGTTTGACGAGGAAGAGGCGCCACTCAACTTTGGGTTCTACTTCTACCTCGGCCCTGGATAGGCTGATCCATGCTGATCCCTGTTCGGATGTTCCGCTAAAACGGATCCCCGAAGAAGTAAGGGAGGCGATGGCTTGATATGCCAGGGCTCCGATTTTGGGAGAGGACCCCTTGGCTCACGTGGGATCCTTGGTGGGCCCCGAGGCTGCTCGGGAGAATCTGCTTCGTGCTAACCCGCAGTGGAGGGTCCCTGGGGCCGAAGAGAGGAATCCGGCTATGATGGCCCAGTACTATCTGAACGAGGTAATTTGCTAGATTTTTCTCTTTGAGTTGTGTTTTTGTTTTATGTTTTTCCTATTTTGCTCATCTTTCTCTCGTTCCCAGGCTGTTTTCTGGTCCTCGTTCGCTTCCGAGTGTAGCTCGGTTGAGGAGAAACAATTGAGGAAATATCGTGAGGCTTATGCTCGTGATATTCCCATTTTGGACCAGAAGGCTGGGCAACTCCTCTCCGAGCTTACGGAAGTCAAGCAGCTATACCTTCATTATAGTCGCGAGGCTAGAGAGTCTGCTGAGAAGATCGGGACCGAGGTTGGCCAGCTCATCTTCCGAGTTGAAGAGGATGCTGAGAAGATCGCTTCCTTTGCTGAGGAAAAGAAGGATATGGCCGCTAAGTTCGCTAGCGAACTTGAGGAAAAAGATAGACTCTTCCAGGAGATGAAGTCTAAATTTGAAGCGGCCGACAAGGAGCATAAAGAGGCGGAGTTAAGGCTCCACCATTTTGTCCAGCATCGGGAGTTGATCCAGCAGCAAGCTGATAAGGTGCCTGTCCTTCGGCTGAAGCTTCGGGAAAAGGATGACTATATTCGGAAGTTGGAGCAGGAGCGAGTCGACCTCTACACTGCTGATCAGTGTAGAGAGCAGTACTGGAACGGCATCCTGGGTGCTCGGCGCATGTTTGCGAAGCACATGCCTCACTTCCCTTGGAACGAGAAAGTTCCCCTATGGATGCAGGCCGAGGACCACTTGGTGGAATGCCAAGCTGATCGAGATGAAGCTGAAGCTGAACGCCAAGCTGCTCTTGCAGAGGCTCGGGCCCAGAAGGCAACTTCCGAGGGTGATACTACTGCTGGGGATTCTTCGAAGGATGCTCCCCTAGGGGCCGCTCCTGAGACTCCCAAGAGTTAGGGATTCGGGCCGTCGTCTTCTTCAGAGTCGGTCGGTTCCAGTTGAGGACTTCCGAATATGTGCTTGCTTTTCCCCCTTTTGCCTCGGCGCTGCGTTGTACTCGTTTCTTTTTGCTTTCTTAGTACTTCGGTAGGCCGGTATTGTCTGTTGATGGCTGCCGATTTTAACTGTTTCATTTTGTTTTCAATTTTTGAGGTTTTCAATGTATTTGTACTTCCCCCAAATATTGAATGAAAAATGAGTGTTAGTTACTTGGCTGCTTTTCAGTTTTGTACTTTCGAGCTTTTCAAATCCTTAGATCTGCCAGGGGACTCTTTAGTTTTGCGAGTTCTTCAAATCCGTAGATCTGCTAAGAGACTCTTTAGTTTGCGAGTTCTTCAAATCCGTAGATCTGCTAAGAGATTCTTTTAACTTTGCGAGTTCTTCAAATCCGTAGATCTGCTAAGAGACTCTTTAGTTTTGCGAGTTCTTCAAATCCGTAGATCTGCTAAGAGACTCTTTAGTTTATGAGTTCTTCAAATCCGTAGATCTGCTAAGAGACTCTTCAGTTTATGAGTTCTTCAAATCCGTAGATCTGCTAAGAGACTCTTTAGTTTATGAGTTCTTCAAATCCGTAGATCTGCTAAGAGACTCTTTAGTTTCCAGACTCTTCAAATCCGTCGATCTGCTCAGAGGTCTGGATTGTTCTTCCGATCTCTTGTGGTTTGGAAACCTGGGCAAGAGATCGCTAGTCTGCCTCTTAGTTATGCCTTCGGCGATCCGTGGATCTGAGCCGGAGTTTTATAACTTGATTCGAGCGACTGTTTGTGGCGAACAAGTTTAATTTGGTTATCGCGAATCCGAGGATTCTGGACGATTCCCCGAAGTGTATGATTTGGTCATTCCTTGCTTTTTATCAAGGAATGGGCAAAGTCAACCTGTTTTTAGTCTCGGATTGATCAGATCCGAGGCTGCATGTATATATAAGGGGACAATAAATATAGAGATAAGTTTAATGAAACACATGGTGCCAATGGCTTTCCTCTTCTCATTAAACAACTTACTTGGTTTACAGACAGAGATCATACAAAATATTTCTTGAGAACATCGGTATTCCAATGGTTCTTCAGAATTGTTCCATCTAACTGTTTCAGCATAAACGTGCCTGGCCTTTTTTCGGAGTGGATGATGTATGGTCCTTCCCAAGTGGCTGAGAGTTTGCCATGGATCCGTCCTTTCTGAACCGAGGCGGCGTTTCTGAGCACTAGATCACCGACTTTTAGGGGTCTGGCGTTGACTCTTCGGTTATAGTGCTTGTTGACCCTCTGCAAATAGGCTGCGTTGAGCGTCCTCGCATCGTTCCGAGCTTCGTCCAGTAGATCGAGGGTTTCGGACAAAAGTTGGTTGTTGCTTTCTCCCTGGAGCCCATCATACCTGTTGTATGCCTGGATCCTCAGGCTTTCTGTTCCGATTTCCACAGGGATTACAGCTTCGGATCCATATACAAGGTGGAACGGTGTTTGCCCGGTAGCTTCTTTCTCGGTGGTCCGAAGGGACCATAGCGTTCCGGGTAGCTCTTCTAACCATTTGTTTTTGTCATCCTCGACTCTTTTCTTGAGTGCATTGAGGATGAGTTTGTTAGCAGCTTCGGCTTGCCCGTTGCTTTGTGGGTGACAGACTGCCGAGTACGCTAGGTGTATGTCGAACTGTTTGCACCACTTTTGCAACGGGGTGTTGTCGAACTGTTTCCCGTGGTCGAAGACCATCAGTCTTGGTATGCCGAACCTTGTGATGATGTTCTGCCATATGAACTTGCGGACCTGAGGTTCGGTGATGGAGGAGACAGCTTCGGCTTCGATCCATTTGCTAAAATAGTCGACTCCTACAATCAACCACTTCTTCTGGTTCGTCGCTGAGGGGAAGGGACCAATGATGTCTAACCCCCACTGTGCGAACGGTAATGGATACAGTGTTGATTGTAGGGTTTGAGCTGGTTGATGGATGGCTGGTGCGAACTTTTGGCATTTCTCGCATTTCCTTGCCATCTGCTTTGCCTCGGAAACCATAGTGGGCCACCAGTACCCAGCCCGAAGGGCTTTATGTGCCAATGTCCTGCCTCCGATGTGGTTTCCGCATATCCCGAGGTGGATCTCCCTTAGGATGTAGTCAGTGTCTGTTGGACCCACACATTTTAGCAGCGGAGCGGAGAATGATTTCCTCATGAGCTCTCCTTCAGCGCTGATGATGAACCACTTGTTGAATCTTTTCAGTTTTCTTGCCTGCAGCTTATCCTCGGGAAGTTCTCCCCTTTCTTTGTATGCAACTACTGCGTCCATCCAGCTGGGTTCGGTACGTAAGCTGCATACTGTGGTGGGTAGTAGGTCAATGCTTCTCTCTTGGTGAACTTCCACGTGGACCGACCTGTTTAGGTCGATGAGTGTTGAGCTTGCGAGTTTTGACAGTGCATCTGCTTGCGTGTTTTGTCCTCGGGGAATGAGAATGACTTCAAAGGATCTTAACTTTGACGTTAAGGACTTAATTTTTGCTAAATAAGCTGTCATGCTGGGCCATTTGGCCTCATACTCCCCTCGGATCTGGTTGGCTACAAGCTGGGAATCAGTTTTGAGGCGAACATGCTCGGCTTCCAGGGATAGGCAAAGTTCTATCCCTGCGATTGCGGCCTCATATTCGGCCTCGTTGTTAGTTGCTTTGAAGCCGAACTTCAATGCATACTCTATGCTTTTCCCCGTCGGGGGAATGAGTACAACTCCTGCTCCTGAGCCGTTTACTGTGGAAGATCCGTCAGTGAAAACCTCCCAAGTGCTTTTCGTGTCATCCAGCATTTCTTGGTATGAGCATTCGGCCAAGAAGTCGGCCAATGCTTGTGCTTTGATTGCTGTCCTCGGCTGATATTTGATGCCGAACTCTGATAGTTCGAAGGCCCAGGCCGCCAATCTTCCTGACCTCTCTATTTTGTCGAGTACTTTCTCGAGCGGTTGGTCAGTTAGCACTGTGATCTGGTGGGAGTCGAAGTATGGCCTCAGTTTTCGTGCAGCTACCACTACTGCATATGCGACTTTCTCGATGAGTGGGTACCGGGTTTCGGCCCCTGTGAGTGTTCGGCTGGTGAAGTAGATTGGCTGTTGCTTCTTTTCTTCTTCTCGAAGAAGCACTGCGCTGACGGTTCCAGGGCTAACTGCGACATATAGGTACAGGGTTTCCCCCTCCTTTGGTCTGGCCAGTGTCGGCAGTTGAGCTAGGTGGGCTCTGAGTTGCTGAAAAGCTTCTTTTTGCTCCTGTTCCCATATCAGTTCGGGATCCACTTTCCTCGGGACCCCCTTTTTCTTGACTGGTTCTGTTTCTCCCCCGGGGAGGTTCTTTGGTTTCAGTGCTTTGAAGAAGGGGGCTCCCTTGTCCGAGGCTTTTGATATGAACCTTGTCAGTGCGGCTAACCTGCCGGTTAGCCTCTGCACATCTCCCTTGGTCCTCGGCTCGGGTAAATCCAATGCCGCTTGGACTTTGTCTGGGTTCGCATCGATTCCTCTTTCGCTCACCATAAATCCGAGGAACTTCCCTGACTTCACCCCGAAGACGCACTTTTTTGGGTTCAGCTTCATGCTGTATTTCCGCAGATTTCCGAAGGTCTCTGCCAAGTCTTTGACATGGTCTTCCTCTTTGATGCTTTTTACGATGGAGTCATCCACGTAGACCTCCACGTTCCTCCCTTTCTGGTCGGCGAAGACGTGATCAACTAACCTCTGGTAGGTGGCTCCGGCATTTTTCAAGCCGAAAGGCATCATTTTGTAGTTGAACACTCCTGCGCTTGTGATGAACGCTGTCTTTGCCCTGTCATCGGGGTGCATGAATACTTGGTGGTAGCCTGAAAAGGCGTCCATGAAGCTGAGCAGTGCATGGCCGCTGGTGGAGTCAACCAATTGATCTATCCTTGGCAGGGGATAGCAGTCTTTGGGGCAGGCTCGGTTCAGGTCTGTGAAATCCACGCACATTCGCCAGGAGCCGTTCGCTTTTTTGACCATCACCACGTTGGCCAGCCATTTCGGATACATGCAGGGTTCAATGAATCCGGCCTCTTGCAACTTTTTCACCTCCTCGGCGATGGCTTTGTTTTTCTCCGAGGAGTAGTTCCTCTTTTTTTGCTTGACTGGCCGAGCTTCAGCGTTGACGTCTAGCTTGTGACAAATTAGCTTCGGATTTATCCCTGGCATATCTGCTGCTGACCATGCAAAGATGTCTTTATGATCCCTGAGTAATCGGATCAAATCGATTCGGAGCCCCGAGCTTAGGCCCTTGCCTATTCGGACGCTCCTGTCTGAATCCTCTTCGAGGAAGATATCCTCCATTTCTTGATTTGGTTCGGGAGATAGGGTTTCGGGGCGGGCATCAACTTCTGCGGGAGACAAGCTGCTCGTGCTTGCTCTTCTCCTTTTTGCCTCGCTTTCCTCTCCCGTAGCTCCTTTTTCTTCCTCGGGGCCGTCCCCTAGTTTGGGCTTTCGGACAGCAGTGTGGCAGGTTCTTCTCGCCACTTCTTGATCACCTCTGATTCGTTCGGCGAATCCTGCATCCGAGACGTATATCATCAGCTGGTGGTATGTGGAGGGGACTGCTTGCATCTTGTGAATCATGGTTCTCCCCATGATTACGTTGTATACGGAGTCGCAGTCCATCACCAAAAATTCATCCCGAAGGGTTTTTGCTGCCTGGCCTTCACCCACTGTGACTGGCAGGGTGATCTTTCCTCGAGGGATAGCTGCGGATCCGTTGAATCCGATCAGAGGATAACTGACTTTCGTCAGTGCTTCCTCTGGCTCTTCGAGGATCAGCTGCTCGAAGCAGTTTCTGAAGATGATATTGACGGCACTTCCTCCGTCGACTAACACTCGATGTACGTTGTGGTTATTGAGGTCCATGGAAATGACCAGAGGATCGTCATGTTTGTACTGGACTCCGAAGCAATCATCAGCAGTGAAGGTCATGTTCGGGGGGTGTGGCTGGTTGTCTCCCACCGCGCTGAAGTTGATCCGATGGGAGAGGGCTCTTAGGTGTTTTTTGCTGGCCTGGCCAGACTTCTGTCCCCCGAACACCACTAGGATGTCATTCTTCTTGTGCCCTGTTGCTTCGTAGACCCTTTTCTGGGGTTGCTCGTGTTGTTTGCCGGTTGCGGCCTTTTCTTTTTCCTCCCTTCGGTCTAACAAGTATTGTTTCAGGTAGCCTCGGCGAACGAGGTCCTCAATGTTGTCTTTCAGCGAGTTGCATTCTTCGGTGTGGTGACCGAAGTCATCATGAAACTCGCACCATTTGTTCTTGTTTCTCCGAGCTGGGTTGGACTTGAGCTTCCCAGGTAGTTTCCACTTTTCGTCATTTCTGTTGAGGCTAAATATCTCTTTTCGGGGTAGAGCTAGTGGAGTGTAGTTGGTGTACTTGGGTTGAAGTTCACCCCTTCTCCCGTCTTTCTTCGGGCTCATCTCTCTAGCTCCTACTTTCTCTTTCCCCTTCCTTGAGCTGCCCTCGGGCTTGCTCTGGGTATTCTTTGTGTCTCTCGGATCCGACGATCCTTTCAATCTTGCAGCGGCCTTGTTGAACTCTTCGGTTCTGATGAACGCATCAGCCATTTGGAGCACGTCAGCTATTCTGGAGGGGTTCTTCATTGAGAGTTCGTCACGGAACTTCCCTTCCTGGAGCGCGTGTTTCAAGGCAAAGATGGCCACGTCTGGCTGCAAATTTGGTATGTTTGTTGATTCCTTCATGAATCTGGCCATGAATTCTCTCAGACTTTCGTCTCTTTCTTGTTGGATTGAGGTCAGTTCTGCTGTGGTTCGCTCGGGGCGATTGTTGCTCACGAACTGTGTGCAGAATCTCTTTTTCAGCTTTTTCCAGCTCTTGATCGATCCCTTCGGCAGCGATCTAAACCACTCTCCCGCCACTCCGGTTAGCGTGGTTGGGAAATATTTACACCAACATGCTTCGGAGTAGGGACTCAAGAACATTTGCTGCTCGTAGGAGATGACATGATCCCTCGGATCTGTGATTCCGCTGTAGGTCAGGTGCGCTGGCAGTCTTACCTTCGGTATTTCTTCCATGATCAGCTCGTCCGAGAAAGGGGATGACGTGGGAGTCATGATTCTTTTCCCGAGTCTAGCCCTGATGCCTTCGTTTGCCGAGGTTCTGTGATTAGAACGTTCGGGCGTACGATGGGGGCTAGGGGTTCGATCATGCCTCCTGTCTCTTCTTCTCTCTCGGCTACTGACCTCGGGTCGTTCGCCAGATCTGCTTGGCTCGCCCACCCCGAGTCTCGTATGGATCGAGGGTCTTAACCTTGAGTGGACCGAGGGCCTCAACCTGCTGAGCACCGAGCTTCGGACCCGAGTGTTACGAGTAGTCGATTCACTTTGGAGAGCTGTTGGAGTAGGCGATGGTCTCGCAAACCAATCTGGTTGCTGTTGTGCCCTTTTTTGGGTGTCCCACGTGCTTTCCATCCACCTCGACGTCAAGTGTGTACCTGTCAAGGGAAGGAGTTCTTGTTCGGGTCTGGACACTTCCGCACTGGGTGGCTCGTTCAGCCTTCGCCTGGTCCTCCTCTCTTCTCTGCGGTCATTTGTCAATCCTTGCTGCTTCTCATTGAAGAGGAAGTTCTGCATGATGGTCATGACCGCAGTGAGCTCTTCCCTAGTTGGAATCGGAGGTCCTGCATTTGTGGCGGTCGTAGCTCTGCTTGGCTGTGACCTCGCCATCGATTGAGGGTGCTCCTCTTGGTCAGATTCTGAATCTGACCGCACCATCATATCGTCGTCATTGTTGTTAACAACATCATTCACCATTTTCGCGGAAAGAGGTGATTGATGTCTTTCAAAGGCTTTGAAGTGTTCTTCCCCACAGACGGCGCCAAGTTGTTCCGGTGTTGTAAAGATGGAAACAATGGGCTTCGAATGAAGGCCCTTTTGTATGTGTTGAAGATCTTGCTTGTTTGAATGAGTAGAGTCCGAATTCACCTGCACAAGAGCAAAGTCACTAGCCTCGGGGGTGTTTCCGAGGAAAGCCCCTCCGATGCCTAAGTAAGAACGATGCTCGTATTCTAGAGAGAGGTTCTCTAGAAGAGTAGTCTTAAGGCGATAAATTGGACGTACCTTGAGGTGTGAGCCTTGGCGGCCTATTTATAGTGTTTGCATAATAAATGCCCATAGGTCATTTATTGCTTTTGGGCCTTGGGCCTTGATGGATGGCTGACTAGCCATTGGTGGGTTTGATGCTGTTTGTTTAGAGCCATTGGGCTTTGGATTTAGTGGCCCAATTGAGAATCAATTGGGAGCCCAAACAGTGAACAAACTCATCTACAAGCTAAAACACTCTCAACAGGGTGTCTACTAAGGATATCTACGATGATTTCATCGGGAAGGCTTGAGATGGAACTACTAGTGGTATTATGTTTCCAGAAATTCGTTATGGAAAATATCATCTTTCTCGTCAAAACCCGCTTTCCAGCTGAAATCGAATAAGACATGAGTCAATATACATATATATAAAGAAAACTTGACCGAGTGATATAAAATAACTCTATTCACTTCCCATGTATTTGCTTATACAACCTATTATATATTTACAGTAGGAAAATCTTAATATTTTAATTTATTTTTTTCTTTATATCGACTACATTGCCCTATACTTTAGGAAAACTATGTTCATTTGAGATTTTGTTAAATCCGTATTAATGTATATTTTACGAAAATTAATTATATTTATAATTTTACTAATCAGTAATTAAATATATATATATATTAATTATTCAAGATATACATTGACAGACGTGAAAAGCAAAATAATTGATATTCTATTAATCAAGATAAGGATAACTAATCAAAACAAAATTCAAGAATTAACACTATAACTCTCATCAACTACCCATAAATCAAAACTATTTCAATAGAAAGACGCGAATAAAAGGCCGTGAAGATGAAACTAAAACATTAGTACATTACCATTTGGAATTCGGCAGGCGCTACGCAAACACGAGCTTGAGAATCTGCCATGATTGGCCATCTTGGAGGAGAAAGAAAGTAGGGATTGAATGATTGATTTAGAGGATGCACTTCTTGATTTTCTTCTTGATTTATAACTGGTTTCATGGTATAAGGATGTAATTGCCTACTACTAATCGGCATAGCAGACTTTTGCGTAGGAAATTAGGAGTTACAATCTAACTAAAATACTAATGCTAAAAATTGAAATATTATCCAAACTCTAAGACTGTCAAATATTACTCAATGGGCTTAATCCATATTATTGATCAACGTTAAAGTATATAGAATCAAGTAGTTTACTCCTACTTCAACAGTCCAACTCTAACAACTACTAGTACTATCCTAATACTCACGTAATACTAGTACTCCAATAATTCTAACACACTAATATCCTATGCTTACTAGATTACTAGATTTTAGATTATACTAGTATTGATGCCCGTGCGATACACGGGTTTGTAACGAAAAATACATATGTCTTATTATATCATTGTATACAGATAAGTGTTTTATAAATGCACGAGTTTGTAATAATAATCAGATAAAAATATAGGTTTAATGTAAGTAGAATCAATTATAATATGAATTAGTTCAAATATTAAATGTTTAATGTAAATAAAATTCTATAAGAATTTTTATCTAAAATTCTATTTGGTTCATAATAAAGTCCAATCTGGTCATCCTTGTACATGTACAAGTTCAACCCAAGAACAAAATACTCATCTTGCACCTCTACGCCTATCTCAAAGAATGGAATCACATCTACCGTATATTTATCTTTTTATCTTTATCGTAATAAGGTAGATTTCATAACTATCACTCTATCAGTTTAAATATTTATCTTTTTTTGAGAAGTTTAATTTCGATTTTTATTTTAAAGCTTAATGTGAATACAAATTCTATCTATTTTTCTTCTTTGACTATTCTATCCACTCTCTATGGTATTTTACATTTGAGAAAACTCACTATTTATAATTCTATCTTATTTTTTAAAAGGCGATAATTGTATCTTTTATACTATTACCGAAATTTATCTCTTCGTAATAGTAATTATCATATTCAGATTTGAGGATAAGTATATCAAAGATTGACAAAATATAAGGGGTTTGACAAAAAAAATCAATCAAAATTACATCTAACAATAGGAGGTTAATTATAGTTAGATCATCACTACCCCAACTCCTAATCAAGTTTAAGATCTAAAGAAATCAGACTTGATTCTTCAGTCCAATACACAACATAACAAACTGTTTCTGATTTATTCAAATTAATTAATTAATACGTAGTAGGTATCTATATAATATTTGAACCTATATATTTGAATATGACCAATCTATATACGTATTTAACACTGCAACAATATGATTTACCAATATTACCTACTCGTTAATTGTGTTTTATATTTTATAAAACTACATTTGAGCTTTATTTAAATATGTCTTTCATAGATAGTTAAGTTAGTGGAATGCTTCCAAGTAAAATATTTTTTAAATTTTTTGATGCAATATGATATTGGGGCGACCTTCCAGCTGTTGTCCTTCTAATTCTACCTATCTCAGGTTTGCGGTGAATATATTATGGACACATGTAGGCTTGCAACCGCGGTTACACACCTATATTGTAGTTCGTTGTGCTGTATAAAAGAAAACCTTTTGTCATCAATTGAACAGTAGCAGTTCAATATAACTTGTTGCATCAATCGCCCTCCTTGCATTAAAGTTTGTGTTTCACTTGTTATTGTGTGCAACCTATATGCGTAATACTCCACCATCGACTTTTACGCTGAAACACAATAAATAATTAATGTGCGTGAGTTAATTAAACAAGATGAAATCAAGCACAATAAATACTTAAATAATACAATACATACAAATCAAGGAAACTAATTCATTGCATACAAATCAAGGGAAACTAACTCATTGCATACAAATCAAGGGAAACTAATTCATACACCGACCAACAAAACTTAATGCATACATATGAAAGAAAACTAATTCATACACCAAGCAACAAAACTTAAATAATACAACGCATACAAATCAAGGGGAACTAATATGTTCTCATGGCCCGTTCATAGGCTAGCTCCGTTTGCATCTCCTCCATTAACTCACCTTTGTACTCGAACAAATCCCACCTGCACCATTGTAAACTAATATTACTACCTACGTCCTGGGTTACAATATTTGAGAATGATTTGATTGTGAACGACGTTTGTCGTGGATGGTTTAATTTCATACTACGTTATTTATACAATAATATATAAGAATGATATATTTGTACGTGGTGGTTCTGTTAAGCTATAACTTATCATTTAATTAGATAAATTTTGTAAAGTAGCTTGTAAAAGATATTTGTGATAAGTTATTCAACCATATTATTTTATCCCCATTCGTTTTTATCTTTTACGTAGTATTTAATATAGAATAAAATAAAATTGTGACTGTACAATCCTACGTGGCGCTCCAAAATCTCTTGAAAAAACTCCCCTTTATATATATATATTAGATTAAATGATTATGCTTAAATAGAACTCCTATGTATATACCAAATTTATATATTAGATTAGATTAGTTTTTATTTTGCATTGAATTTCATTTTAGATTTATTTTTTATAATTATGAGAGTGTTTGTTTTTAGATGAAATTAATAATTAACTAGATTTAACCCCGTGCGATGCACGGGTTTGCCATGCTAATCGGGCAATAGATCTCATAATTTTTTTATATTTATTATAGGAATTATTATTGTGCACATTTTTTCAATAAACTCATTTATGTATGAAATATATGAGAAAAACTTATTTTTTATAAAACTTAATCTCTGTTCTATTCAACTTATTTTTTTCTGAACTTATATTATCTGACTTATCTGATCTTATTAAACTTAGGGGAACTTATTTTATCTGGAAAAAAAAACTTATTTCAATAAGTCAAAATCAGTAGAACAAAACAGAGCCTAAATTGAACATAATAGAGCCTTTTATCTATTTTTACCCTATCTTTTTTAAATGTTATGTTCCAAGCTATCTTAAAATATTATCGGATATTTAGTTGTTACCCGTATATCTTACGGCACATTGAATTCTCATAATTGATTATATTTTACTATGTATTAATTAAATGACTTTTTAATTTGTTTATTCAAATGATTTGGTGGGTTATCTTCTTCGGCAATGATGTGGTGGTTTATGTTCTTGATGATCTTAGTCTTTTGATTAAAAAATTTAAAAAATTATAAGCCTAATAGATTAATTGGGTTAATGATAAATGATAAATGATACTCCCTAAGAGATAAATATTCAAAAATCAGTACGTACCTATGATAAAAGTTTGTCTTTTTTTGTGTGGAAAAATTAAAACTATATTTTAATTTAGAATGACTTGAATTTGAAAAATATAAATTAAATTTATATTACTTTTACATATTCCGTAAATGATAAAGAATAATATTCCGTATTAACGTAACTTATCAGTGTCTATGTAAATATTTTTATTTTAATAAATCTGAAATAATAATATTGAATTATATTTGATGACGTGGAAATCATATGTGGTATTCCGAAATCTCTTAAAAAAAACTCTCCTTTATATAGATATATATTATAAAAGTAGAGAGAAAGTGAGAGAGAGGAAGAGAGAAACTGTCAGTTATATTATTATTCATCCATATCCAAAGGCCTATATATAATATATACACATATAGGGGTAAGCGTATAATGGTCATCCATTCTAATACATGTATTTTATAACACTCCCCCTTGGATGTCCATTATCCAAAACAATACAATGTCTTATAATGCGCATGAAATGCTGCCTCATTAAAAACCGTACCAGGAAAACCCAGTGGGAAAAACCATGGTTAAGGGAAAAAGAGTGCAGCGCGCATTTACTCCCCCTAATGACAACATCACTGAAGATCTTTGAGACGGCGCAATCCAATGAGGTGAATCAACTTTTTAAATGTAGCAGTTGGGAGCGCCTTAGTAAACAAATCTGCCAAATTTTCACTTGAACGAATCTGCAAGACATTTATATCGCCATTCTTCTGAAGTTCATGAGTGAAAAAGAATTTTGGTGAGATGTGCTTTGTTCTATCACCTTTGATGTATCCTTCCTTGAGTTGTGCAATACATGCTGCATTATCCTCATATAAAATTGTTGGTGTATCTTTCCCAGAAGATAAACCACAATCTTCTCTTATATGCTGAATCATAGACCTTAGCCATACACATTCACGACTAGCCTCGTGAATTGCTAAAATCTCAGAATGGTTAGAGGAAGTAGCTGCAATAGTTTGCTTCATAGAACGCCAAGAAATGGCAGTACCTCCACATGTGGATAGATATCCAGTTTGTGATCGGCCATTATGAGGATCAGATAAATACCCTGCATCTGCAAAACCAACTAAACCTTCTTTTGATAAATTTGGAAAGAACAAACCCATATCTTTCGTACCTTGTAGATAACGAAGTACATGTTTAATCCCATTCCAATGCCTACGGGTTGGGCATGAGCTAAACCTTGCTAACAAATTCACAGAAAATGATATGTCAGGTCTTGTATGACTAGCAAGATACATCAATGCTCCAATTGCACTTAAGTATGGTACTTCAGGCCCAAGAATTTCTTCATCATTTTCCCGAGGATGGAAAGGGTCTTTATCCACTTCAAGTGATCTTACAACCATAGGGCTACTCAATGGATGTGCTTGATTCATAGAGAACCTTTTTAGCACCTTTTCTGTATATGTTGTTTGATGCACAAGGATTCTATTCTTTAGGTGCTCAATTTGTAACCCCAAGCTAAATTTTGTCTTTTCAAGGTCTTTCATTTCAAATTCTTTCTTTAAACATTCCACGGTCATGGAAATCTCTTCAGGAGTTCCAACAATGTTTAGATCATCAATATACACTGCAATTATAACAAATCCTGATCCAAATCTCTTTATAAAAATGCATGGGCTAATAGGATCATTCTTATAGCTTTCTTTCAATAAGTACTCACTAAGGCGATTATACCACATACGCCCAGATTGTTTCAATCCATATAGGGATCTATTCAATTTGATAGAGAAATGTTCTCGAGAACTTGATTTTGTTGCTTCTGGAAACTTAAATCCTTATGGGAGTTTCATATAGATATCATTATCCAGTGGGCCATACAAATAAGGTGTGACTACATCCATTAAGCGTAAGTCAAGTACCTCTCTCATTGCCAGACTGATTATATATCTAAAAGTTGTGGCGTCCACCACAGGAGAATATGTCTCCTCATAATCAATTGCAGGTCTTTGTGAGAATCCTTGTGCAACTAATCTTGCTTTATATCTTTCAATATCACCATTTTCATTTTTCTTTCGCACAAAGACCCATTTATGTCCCACTGGCTTTACATCTTCAGGTGTACGGACTACAGATCCGAATACTTCTCTTTTTGCAAGAGATTTCAATTCTGATTCAATTGCTTCCTTCCACTTAGGCCAATCATCTCTACGTCTACATTCTTCAATAGACTTTGGTTCATGATCCTCATCATCATCCACAACATTTAATGCTACATTGCATGCAAAAACATCATCGACGTCGATTTGATTTCGGTTCCATGTAATTCCAGACATGATATAATTTGTTGAAATTTCTTCATTATCAGGTACCTGAATTTCATCTTCTATCATGTCTAAAGTCTCTTATGGAGATCCTTTAAAATTGATTGTATCCTCGATTTGACCATCATCAACTATTGCTCCTTTTCTTTTTCGAGGATTCTTGTCTTTGTAACCTATTGGTCTTCCACGCTTCTGGCGTGCCTTAGACTCATTAGCAACATCATTTTGTCCTTCCGGGACATCAATCTTAATTGGAGCATTCACAGCTGGTATATGTGACTTAGTCACTCTCTTTGGCTCAGTAAAAGCGTGTGGCAACTGATTTGCTAAACTTTGTAAATGAATTATCTTTTGAACTTCTAGTTCACATTGCTTAGTACGAGGATCAAAATGAGATAATGATAATTCATTCCAACTAATTTCTTTATCCAGCTGTTTGTTTTCTCTCCCTAAACCTGGGAAAACTGACTCATTAAAATGACAATCAGCAAAACGAGCCTTAAATAAATCCCCTGTAGTTGGCTCAAGATATTTGATTGATGGGGAATCAAATCCAACATATATTCCCAACCTCCTTTGAGGACCCATCTTGGAGCGTTGTGGTGGAGCTATAGGGACATAAACTGCACATCCAAAAATTCTAAGATGGGATATATTTGGTTCCTGACCATAAACCAATTGTGATGGGGAGAACTTATGATAATTTGTTGGCCTGATGCGAATTAATGCTGCTGCATGTAATATAGCATGTCCCCAAGCAGAAATTGGGAGTTTAGACTTTATTAGCAATGGTCTAGCAATCAACTGAATGCGTTTAATTAATGATTCAGCAAGACCGGCCATTTTGTGTATGAACATGTGCTACAGGATGTTCAACATTTATTCAAATGGACATGCAATAATCATTGAAAGATTGAGAAGTAAATTCACCAGCATTATCAAGACGAATAGACTTAATAGGAGTATCTGGAAAATGTGCTCTTAATTTAATCAATTGAGCAAGTAATCTCGCAAACGCCAGGTTGCGAGATGATAACAAACATACATGTGACCATCTAGTCGATGCATCGATTAAAACCATAAAGTATCTAAATGATCCACATGGGGGATGTATTGGCCCACAAATATCCCCTTGTATGCGTTCCAGAAAATCGATTGATTCAAAATTTATCTTAGGTGGTGATGGCCGAATTATCAACTTTCCTTGTGAGCAAGCAACACATGAAAAATTATTAGAGAGAATCTGCTGGCTCTTTAATGTATGCCCACAAGAATTGTCAATGATTTTTCGCATCATGATTGAACCGGGATGGCCTAACCGGTCATGCCAAACTATGAAGCTATCAGTAAACTTCTGGTTTACTATAGCATGTGTTTCAATAGAATTAATTCTCGTGTAGTACAAACCAGTGGAGCATGTAGGTAATTTCTCCAAGACAGTCTTTGTGCCATTAGTTATGCTCGTGATTTGAAGGAATTCATCATTTCCTTCACTAATTGTCTCAATATGATAACCATTACTTCGAATATCTTTAAAACTCAATAAATTTCTTTGAGACTTGGGAGAATATAATGCATCAATGATGACAAATTTAGTTCCCATAGGCAACAATATATTTTCTCGTCCGGAGCCTTCTATAATATTTGTACTACCCGATATAGTACTTACACTAGTTTTTCTCATTATCAATTGAGAGAAATATTTCTTATTCTTAAGTATAGTATGAGTAGTTGCACTGTCTGCAAGACACAATTCTTCATCATTTATTTCCCACTGACCTTGAGAGATATTCATATTCTTCAAGGAAATAAAAGTATGTGTCATAAAAATAAACATGTTTAAAATAACCATTATAAAATAAAAACACCCAAAATAATACAATATCTTAGAAAACACACAAAATATAAAGTCATAGTACAATCATAAAGTTCACAACATAAACACATAATATCAATTTTAAATTACTACTACAAGTTTATATCAAATCCAACACAATATATTAAAAGCTTAATTATTCCCTTCAGGGGAAGTAAAGAAATCTGCAACATCTAAATAAGTTGCATCACCATAATCGAAATCACCTTCGCCATCTTCAAATACAAGATTGGTCTCAACATTCTTTCCTTTCTTCTTTAATGATTGTTGATAAACATCAACAAGATGTTTTGGTGTGAGACATACACGTGACCAATGACCTTTTCCTCCACAACGGTGGCACACATTAGTCACATTGTCACTTTTTCCTTTCTCACCTTTACCATCTTTGCGGTCCCACTTCTGGTGGGAATGTGAGCTCTTGTAATAACCTCCACGACCTCTACCATAGCCACCAAAACCACGTCCACGCCCACGGCCTCGCCATTGGCCACGACCACTGCTGCTGGCATGGTCTGTATTCTTTGATACTTTCCCAGTATGGGATGTCACATTCGCTTCAGGGAATGGAGTTGAGCCAGTAGGGCGTGCTTCATGATTTTTCATTAACAGCTCATTATTTTGTTCAGCCACAAGAAAACAAGATATCAATTCAGAATATTTCTTAAAACCTTTTTCTCGATACTGTGTCTGCAGGACAACATTGTTTGCATGAAAAGTGGAGTATGTTTTTTCTAACATATCTGCGTCAGTAATTTTCTCTCCACATAATTTAAGTTGAAAAGTAATTTTAAACATGACTGAGTTATATTCACTCACGGATTTAAAATCTTGCAATCTTAAATGCAACCAATCATAACGAGCCTTTGGCAATATCACAGTTTTCTGGTGGTCATACCTTTCCTTTAGATTACTCCAAAGGATTTGTGGGTCTTTAACTGTCAGATACTCAGTTTTAAGCCCCTCGTGGAGGTGATGGCGAAGAAATATCATTGCTTTAGCTTTATCTTGACATGTTGCTTTATTTTCTTCTTTTATTGTGTCACCAAGCCCTTTAGCATCTAGGTGTATTTCAGCATCTAACACCCATGATAAATAGTTTTTTCCAGTAATATCAAGGACCACAATTTCAAGTTTTGCTAGATTCGACATAATTAACTATACAAGAAAATAATATTCATCAGGGATCTCAATTACAACACTTTAAAAACTTGATATGGAACAACATTCAATCGCACAATAAAGTAATACCATGAGCACGACGTTAACGCAAACATGTTTTATGCTAAAAACAATCATGAAAGGAATCTAAATAAATATTAAAAATTAAAAATAATAAGATCTAGCACATTTACGGAGTGTACAAAAAGTCAAAAACTGCCACAATAAAGTAATTCCAAGGCCATTAACTGCAAAGTAACACCAAGTATAGAAGTATACTAGTATAATACCCGTGCGATGCACGATTTATGATCTAAATATAAATTTATATGAAAATCTGGCAGTCAATTATCATTAAAATAGTGCATGAACAAAATTATTATTCATCCCTATTCATCATCTCATGTCAAACATTAAGTTATCTCATCCACCCTTCTTTTCGTTAGTCATATCTACTTAATACTTGTCTCATTTATCTCATTATTCGATCATTTAACGCCTACCCACCCCTCCCAATCTCCATCTCGAGAGATCAGGTATAAAATAAAATTCATCCAAGCTCCATCACCCACCTATGTAACCTCATCCCTAGTGTCAATTTTTATTTTATTTTTGGTAAAAGAGTTTTGAATGGTAAAACTATATTCTGACGTCTTCGATAATTCAATTGTCTGGTTATATTAATTGAGTAAATATATAAACATTATCATATGTACGTTAGTGTAAAAAAATGTTGATATATTCATAATCATTTTGATGAAAGATAAGCGATGCGGGCGGGAGGGTCCAATTTAAAATTCGTTCTCGCCCCCGTTACCCGCTTGCGGATACATTTTTAACCACATCTCCCACCAAACTTTCATTGGTTCTCTCCCACTTGGAGAGGATGCCCGGAGGACTCCCAAAAAACCACCTCCGCTGACAATATGACATCTCTATATTCGGTAAATAAGCCACTTTATCTTTACCTAACTTTTGAATATATTGGCATAACTTTATTATTAAAATTAATTGTATTAGCTAAAATATTTAAAAATGACATCCGTAATAGTTAGGATTGGGTTAGTGATCCAAGTCCAGGAAATGTAAACTCACCCCATCACCAAGGTGGGTACATGTTATCCTTATACCCGCTCACCAACACCAAATCTATATTTATTAGTAATATTAGTCAATCATCCACGTTATCTTCGTCTTCAGCCTTATCTAAAATATACCTCACGGAGTAAATGATTTGTAATATTTTACATTAACATATAAAGATTATTTTTGTTGTTCCAAACATAATAAGCAAACAGATCGAATCATCTAAATCTTACTCCCTCCGTCCCATAATATAGCGCCTGTTTTCCTAAAATTGTGTCCCTAAATGATGTGCATATTTCTATTTTAAACCATTAATTTTTACCCATAATACCCTCATGCACTATTTGTAATTCCAATATTGTCCTAAATAAGTTAGAATTTTTACTTTGAAAATTATACTTTTTGACTTTTATTCAACTCATGTGCTTGATTTTTGTCTTTTTTAGGCCTATTTATTATGTACACACCTTTAATCTCTAATTTCTCTCTTCATAAAAGCCAAGTAACATGTACTTTATCTTAAAAGTACAAATAATTATTGTTTTTATTATCAATGTTATCCTTTACCTTAATAACCGTGATTTTGGTCAAACGGACACTATATTATGGGACGGAGGGAGTATGATTTTAGAAATAGTTGATTACGATAAATTAGTCAAAAGTTTAAATTAACATGCCCTTACGACTTCAATAATACTATGTGTGAGGGAATAACTGGTTATTTCTGAATTCGTGTAAAAATATCACGATAATGAGAACGTGAATCTTTTTTAAAATAATTGATAGTATTTATTATATGGCAAAAAAAATTAAATAATTGATAGTATTTATATATGACACAAATTTTTAAACAATTGAATGGATAGTACAAGTTCAACTATTATAAGATTTTCTATACGAAGTATTGGTTATCTGAAATTGCATTCAGTAGATTATAATGTAAAAATATATTACCCACCAAATGATCAAAAAAAAAAACAAATAATACAAAAATTAAGCGAAGTATTAGATGATTCAATCAATATGTACGTTCAAGATTTTTCAATTATACATTAGATTTAGGGGGAGAAATATTTTATACGGGGTAAAAAATATGGCTGGTCAAATATAATCAGTACTTGTTTGCTCAAAATATTATCTTTAACGTTAATTAAGCAATTGAACCAATAAGTTAAGAAATATAAGCGGTCGTTTGGTTAAGGGGGTCTTACACAAAGTTGCCGTTTTTTTTTATTTTACAAATTTTTTGATTAGTGTTTGATTTTGGATTGATTTTTATTTTAGATTTATTTTTAATTATTAGAGTGTTTGATTTTGGATAGAGTTGTATATATTAGTAATTAATTAATTAAAATATCTACCTAGCGCACACACTTTTTTTTTGGACAATACTAAAAGTCCTGTATTTTTCACGTAAATATGAAGATTTGTGTTTTTGGGGTTTTTTTTTAAAAAAATAGATTAATATTTGATTTTGAATTGACTTTATTGTAGTTTTTTTTTTTTTTTATTAAAGTGTTTGATTTTTGATGGATTTGTATAACTTGTATATATTAGTAATTAATTAATTAAAATATCTATGTGACACACATATTTTTTAATTCAAAAATAAATTAGAAATCTTACTTTTCATTGGTCGAAACCATTAGATTTCCTACGTGGCACTCTAATAGCTCAGCAAATATGCACGGTCATTTTTCAATGTGTTCTTTGAAAAATAAAATAAGAGATAATGTATGCCAAAATGAGTTAAGCTCCCTTATAATGAATGCGGCAGTTAAGGGTCTTATATTTTTAGTAGCGCTACACGATATATTGTATAAAGAGAATATTTATATATGATTCATGTAGTACAAACTTATAAGCTTTAAGTATGGATAAATAAATAAATAAAAGTACGGATAATAAAATACTACCATCTTCTAACGTCTTAGTTTGCTTGACTGTACCTAAATAAGTTTGTGTACCCTTTATTTTATTAATTATCTCCATAATATCTACGGAGTAAATATTTTGATTATAAAATTTGTAATACAATATTTAAAATATATGTAGTAGGAGTTACTAAAAATCATTAAGTAATTACAACTCTATAGGTTTCCATATAACAATTATAAATCTATCTTACGTTGTACTATAATTTTACTAAAATATATCGTGAAAATCTACCGTAAAGTTTCACTCCATGAAGTGTTTGTTGAAGAGCAAAAATAAATAAATTATAATATATACGTAGTAGTACCTAATGTGATAGGATAACATAGAACATGTTATATTTTAAAATATTATGTTAATTTTATCACATGCTTCTTAATATATATCTAAATACAAATGTTACAAAAATATAAATATAATACATACGAAAAGACCTTGATGTGTTCCTCTACTTATCTAGGATAACATATACCCCGTATATATATAGATGTTTAAAGACCTAGATAAGAATTAATCACAATTAGATATTTTTTTAAAGACCTAGATAAGTAGAGGAACACATAGACTTCCATTTTTTTAAAGACCTTGATATTGGTGTTAGTCTATCATTTTACTTGCTTTGTCATCCCACTACAAGAAATTGTACCATTTAATGACGAGAAATCCCGTCCCTAGAGATCAATAGTGGTGGGATTTCCAGTCGCAAACCCATTATAAAAAGGGGATGAATTGATGAAAAATATCGTCGTTAGCCTATCGTAAAAGGAATATGCGATGGTTGTTCCCGTCTTTATTTGATTGTTAGCCCCATCGCAAAAATCTTTTGTGACAGAATTTTTAATTTGTCGTTATTGGGTTGTCAGATACAAATTCTTGTAATGCCCTTTTTTATTTAATAATCCTCTCTTATTTATATTGTTTTTGCATATTTTTTTGAGAAAAATAAGAAGAAATGCTTGAAGATCATCGCGCATTGTTTTAACATAATCTTGGTTGAATTAGGATGCAGAATTATTTTTATCTATGACTTATGGGTTTGGTAATATATAATGAGTATTCTTTTCTATTTTGGATTTTGTACAGTACGTGGTACGGAGAGGTTTGAGAATTGAAAAGAAAATTAGTTTAAATTGTTGTGTCAATGAGAATATGAGATATTGGTGGATCATTTTTTATGCATTTTCCATATTAGTTAGTGTTACCATAAAATACAATAAGTTAAATATGACAACAAAAAATTATATATTAATTAATTTGTTGATATTAAAAGAGAGGCCAATCAATGAGTGACATTTGTCATCACCACATTGATTTCCTCTCTTTTAGTATAATATATAGATTTATCATGCAAATCCAATCGTTTTTAATGTAATTAATAAATGGGAAACAGATCGAATATATGAGATTCATTTAGAGGTTATTGACAATCGCCATTTATAAAGCATCATTCTTATATAAAACAAAGTACGAAACCATTAATAGTGTAAAAATAATATCATAAATCAAGAGGAGACATCATAGTATCATACCCTTCTTGATATCGTCAATACAAATACAGTTACGAACTTCAAAACAAAAAGAAACATCATATTGCATAAATCAAGGCAAAAATAGAATTACAAAAATAATGGAACATCATATTAACACACTATCAGTAAATCAAATAGCACTGTTCGTTAACAAAACATGGCAGTGAATTAAGAAGAAACCATTAACAGTGTCAAATATACCAAACCGCTAAGTACGAAATTATTGATGGCAGCGATATCCAAAGAAAAATAATAAGAATAATAATTATGTCATCAAGTCAAACAACATGTATGGAGTATCATGAAAATACCAATTGATCTAAAGTATGATAAAACAAATATTTTATTAAACAAATATCAATTAAACCCGGACAAAGTATATTTTAACACGTATAATTTCATGCGTGTCTAAGAAAATCAGTTAATGAACTTACATCGACAGTGATACGGAGTAGATGATTCTCTTTATTATACTTTCTTATTCCTTCAATCTCTATTTCCTTTGATGGTTAGCAATGGTGCTGAAAACGTATTATAAAAATAGAGAGAAAGGGAGAGAGAAGAAGAGAGAAACTGTCAGTTATATTATTATTATTATTCATCCATATCCAAAGGCCTATATATAATATATACACATATAGGGGTAAGGGTATAATGGTCATCCATTCTAATACATGTATTTTATAACAATATATATATATATATATATATTAGATAATAAAAATATCTATGTGATACTTAATTATTTATCTATTCGGCACTCGAATTTTTTAATTCAAAATTAATTTTGAAATCTTATTTTACATAGGCACCAACCAATAGATTTCCTACGTGGCGCTCTAATGTTGGATTAATGTTTGATTTTAAATTAAATTTTATTTATTTTATTTTATATTAGTGTTTGATTTTGGATGAATTTTTATTTTAGATTTATTTTTTAATTTTTAGAGTGTTTGATTTTAGATAGAGTTGTATATATTAGTAATTAATTAATTAAAATATCTACGTAGCACCTAATTAATTATCTACGTGGCAATCGATTATTGTTTTAATTCAAAAAAACTTAGAAATCTTATTCTTCATTGGCTGAAACCATTAGTAATCCTACGTGGCGCTCTAATAATTCAGCAAATATGCCTCCTTTATATATATATATATATATATATATATATATATATATATATATATATATATATATATATATATATATATATATATATATATTAGTCATTGTCAAATTTTATATGTAACATTCCCTCAAGGTGGAGTTTGAAGATCTTGAATGACCATCTTGTTAGGTTATGATACATATGACAATACATAAATCATGCGGAAAAACCATAAAGCCAGGAAAGCATATTATTTACACATAATGATTTAGCATAGTAGATGCATACACTTTGTAGCGTGCCTTCCGTAGCTGCGCCCGAACCGAACAAGAACAAGTTTTTAGGACTCCAAGTGTCGTCCCTCCGTAGATAGTCCACAGTACGTCCGGCTCCGCCTCAAGATTGACCAACTAGAATCGCCCTTAAGGTGCTTAGGAATTTTCGGCTATTAGTGCAAGACAGTGGCTGAATTTTCTTTCAAAAACTTACCCTTTGAATACTTCAATCGTGCGTATAAATTATGACCCTAGGCCCTTATTTATAGAGGTTTGGAAAGGGAATTGGAATCCTAGTAGGATAGGATTTAATTAAACTTAGAATCCTACAAGGACTCTAATTAATTAAATAATCCTAATAGAAATAGGAGTTTAATCATACACCAAATCCTAATAGATTTAGGAATTGTGCATGGACACAAACACACGCACGGAGCCACGAGGGCACCCGCACGCATGCGCTCGGCCCACGCAGCCCACGCTGGGCAGCATTGCCTTGGCCCGCTGGGCCTGCCTTGCGGTGGGCCTGGCGCTGCCTTGGGCTGGGCGTGCGCGCGTCCTTGCTCGCTGGGCGATGGCCTGGCTTCGTGCTGGGCCTTCGTCCGGCAGGCCTCGTCCGATGCTTATTCGTACGATACGCTTCCGATTAAATTTCCGGTTCCGGAATTCATTTCCGATACGAACAATATTTAATATTTCCGATTCCGGAATTAATTTCCGTTTCGAACAAATATTTAATATTTCCGTTTCCGGAATTATTTTCCGATTCCGATAATATTTCCGATTCTGACAATATTTCCGTTTCCGGCAATATTTCCGATTCCGGCAATATTTCCATTTCCGATAATATTTTCCGATACGTACCATGTTTCCGTTTCCGGCAACATCTACGATTTGGATAATATTTATATTTCCGATACGATCCATATTTCCGTTTCCGACAATATCATCGTTTCCGGAGAATTCATTTCTTGCTTGTGATGATCTCAGCTCCCACTGAAACCAAGATCCATCGATTCCGAATATCCATAGATAGAGTATTTAATGCCATTAAATAGTTAATCTGTTTACGTACTATTTGTGTGACCCTACGGGTTCAGTCAAGAGTAAGCTGTGGATTAATATCATTAATTCCACTTGAACTGAAGCAGCCTCTAGCTAGGCATTCAGCTCACTTGATCTCACTGAATTATTAACTTGTTAATTAATACTGAACCGCATTTTATTAGACTTAACATTGAATGCATACTTGGACCAAGGGCATTATTTCCTTCAGTCTCCCACTTGTCCTTAGGGACAAGTGTGCATTTCCTAATTCCTTTGTCGCTCGATGCTTGCTCATGAACATAAGGTAAGACCTGTCATCCTTATTATGTCCAGAGGTGTTTCTCGGTTTCAGAGTTCAACTGATCAAATAAACAGATAATCATAGCCTATGATTCATCTGAGCACGGCCATGCATTTCACAGTTTCTAGCTCTCCGAGTGGCCTTGTACAACTTTTAAGCATCTCATCCCGATTTATGGGAGGACAATCTCAATCTTGCGATCTTGAGATTAGACTTCGTTTGATAGGTGATTACCTGAGCGTTGCCTTTATAGCCTCCTTTTACGGTGCGACGGTTGGTCAACGTCAAAGCAACCAGTTCTCAAACAAGTAATCTCAAATCACTCAGGTATTGAGGATTTAGTGTCTAATAATTTTAATGAAATTTACTTATGACAGATTTTCATCTCTTACAGTAAAGTTTCATAGGTCTGTCCGATACTAGTCTTCCCAAAGTAAGTATCTATGCAAATGATTATGACATTGCCATGTCCACATAGTTCAAGAAACAGAACTACTAGTCATCTTGCATTCTAGTCGTCTAACGTTTTCTATGCGTCCAATTTTATAGATAACTCCGACCAGGGAACATTTTCAACTTTTGACATTCAAGTTCACTTGATAGACATTTCTTAGTCACAGGACTGGTCCTGACAGTCTATCTTGAATATATCGTCAAATTGAAGGGACTCATCATTTAATAAACCACAAATTAAATGGAAAAATGAATTCTATTCATTTATTGTGAATGATTAACCAATAATGTTTTACAAAGATTTAAACTCTAAAACTTTAAAACATTAAATAAGGACATCAAAGCCATTCTCCAATATGCTTGATTCCCATAGCTGCAGTGTGCGAGTTGTGCTTCGCCTGCGGCAGAGGTTTAGTCAATGGATCTGATATGTTGTCATCAGTTCCAATCTTTCTTATCTCGACTTCTTTTCTTTCAACGAACTCTCGTAGAAGGTGAAATCTACGAAGTACATGCTTGACTCTTTGGTGGTGTCTAGGCTCCTTTGCCTGTGCAATAGCTCCGTTGTTATCACAATACAGGGCTATTGGTCCTTTAATGGAGGGGACTACACCTAGTTCACCTATGAACTTCCTTAGCCATATAGCTTCCTTTGCTGCTTCATGTGCAGCAATGTACTCCACTTCAGTTGTAGAATCCGCAATGGTGCTTTGCTTAGGACTTTTCCAGCTTACTGCACCTCCGTTGAGGCAGAAGACAAACCCATACTGTGATCTGAAATCATCTTTGTCGGTTTGGAAACTTGCGTCCGTATAGCCTTTAACAATTAATTCATCATCTCCACCAAAGACCAGGAAGTCATCTTTGTGCCTTTTCAGGTACTTCAGAATATTCTTGGCAGCAGTCCAATGTGCCTCTCCTGGGTCTGACTGGTATCTGCTCGTAGCACTGAGTGCGTATGCAACATCCGGGCGTGTACATATCATAGCATACATTATTGAACCAATCAATGATGCATATGGAATCCCATTCATTCGTCTACGCTCATCAAGTGTTTTTGGGCACTGAGTCTTGCTTAGAGTCATTCCATGAGACATGGGTAGGTAGCCTCGCTTGGAGTCTGCCATCTTGAACCTATCAAGCACCTTATTGATATAAGTGCTTTGACTAAGGCCAATCTGTTAGGTTATGATACATATGATATTACATAAATCATGCGGAAACAACCATTAACCCAGGAATACATATTATTTACACATAATCATATAGCATAATTTAGATGCATACTCTTTGTTGCGTGCCTTCCCTAGCTGCGCCCGAACCGAACAAGAACAAGTCTTTAGGACTCCAAGTGTCGTCCCTCCGTAGATAGTCCAGAGCACGTCCGGATCCGCCTTAAGATTGACCAACTAGAATCGCCCTTAAGGTACTAGAATTTTCGGCACTTTTGAGCAAGATGTGTGGCTGAATTTTTCTCTCAAAAACTCACTTTGAATACTTGAAAACTCGTTGTAAATTGTGAACCCAGGCCACATATTTATAGGGGTATGGAAAGAGAATTGGAATCCTATTAGGATACGAATTAATTAAATTAGAATTATAATAAAACTCTTATTTAATTAATTTATCAAATAGAATTAGGAATTTAATCATTAACCGAACTCTGCACGTTTTAGGTTTCGTATGCGAACACAAACACTTACGCGAGCATAACCCGCAAGCGTGCAGGCCATGCCCGCGCACAGCCCACACGACCGCACGGCCCACGCGAGCTACAAGCCCACGTAAGCAGCTGCGCGCGCTGCGCGCGCTGTGCGCGCTGCCACGGCCTGCTGGGCCTGGCCTTGCGTTGGGCCTGGCGTGGCCTTGGCTGTTCGTGTGGCGCGCTTGGCTTGCTGGGCGATGGCCTGGCTTCGTGCTGGGCCCTCGTCCGGCAGGCCTCGTCCGATGCTTATTCGTACGATACGCTTCCGATTAAATTCCCGATTCCGGAATATATTTCCGATACGAATAATATTTAATATTTTCGATTCCGGAATTAATTTCCGTTTCGAACAAATATTTAATATTTCCGTTTCCGGAATTATTTTCCGATTCCGATAATATTTCCGATTCTGACAATATTTTCGTTTCCGGCAATATTTCCGATTCTGGCAATATTTCCATTTCCGATAATATTTTCCGATACGTACCATGTTTCCGTTTCCGGCAACATCTACGACTTGGATAATATTTATATTTCCGATACGATCCATATTTCCGTTTCCGGCAATATCATCGTTTCCGGAGTATTCATTTCTTGCCTGTGACGATCTCAGCTCCCACTGAAACCAAGATCCGTCGATTCCGAATATCCATAGATGGAGTATCTAATGCCATTAAATAATTGATCCGTTTACGTACTATTTGTGTGACCCTACGGGTTCAGTCAAGAGTAAGCTGTGGATTAATATCATTAATTCCACTTGAACTGAAGCGGCCTCTAGCTAGGCATTCAGCTCACTTGATCTCACTGAATTATTAACTTGTTAATTAATACTGAACCGCATTTATTAGACTTAACATAGAATGCATACTTGGACCAAGGGCATTATTTCCTTCAGTCTCCCACTTGTCCTTAGGGACAAGTGTGCATTTCCTAATTCCTTTGTCGCTCGATGCTTGCTCTTGAACATAAGGTAAGAGTTGTCATCCTTATTATGTCCAGAGGTGTTCCTCGGTTTCAGAGTTCAACTGATCAAATAAACAGATAATCATAGCCTATGATTCATCCGAGCACGGCCATGCATTTCACAGTTTCTAGCTCTCCGAGTGGCCTTGTACAACTTTTAAGCATCTCATCCCGATTTATGGGAGGACAATCCCAATCTTGCGATCTTGAGATTAGACTTCGTTTGATAGGTGATTACCTGAGCGTTGCCTTTATAGCCTCCTTTTATGGTGCGACGGTTGGTCAACGTCAAAGCAACCAGTTCTCAAAAAAGTAATCTCAAATCACTCAGGTATTGAGGATTTAGTGTCTAATAATTTAATGAAATTTACTTATGACAGATTTTCATCTCTTACAGTAAAGTTTCATAGGTCTTGTCCGATACTAGTCTTCCCAAAGTAAGTATCTATGCAAATGATTATGACATTGCCATGTCCACATAGTTCAAGAAACAGAACTACTAGTCATCTTGCATTCTAATCGTCTAACGTTTTCTATGCGTCCAATTTTAAAGAAAACTCCGACCAGGGACCATTTTCAACCTTTGACATTCAAGTTCACTTGATAGACATTTCTTAGTCACAGGACTGGTCCTGACAGTCTATCTTGAATATTTCGTCAAATTTGAAGGGACTCATCATTTAATACTAAACCAAGATTAAATGGAATATGAAAATACATTTCATATATGATAAATGTTCAACCCCAATGTTTTACAACCATGGGCCTCTAACCCATCTTTAAAACATTTCATGGAATTCAATAGCTATGCTTGATTTCCAGTGCTACAACGTGAGTGTTGCTTCTCACTTGTTGCATAGGTTTAGTTATCATGCTTTGCCAATCTTAATATCCTTTTCATCGAATGTTCTTCGAGATATGATGATAAGATCTTTTCGAGTTTGTTTATTATGTGATCTAGTCTTTCTTACTTTGATGGTGGTTTTACTCATTTTGCAATGAAGAACCATCAAGTTAGCAGACGTTTTTCTTGCTTCAAGAGTGGTTCTACGCATTTTTCAATGAAGAACCATCAAGCCAGCAGATAGGTGATCTACCCAAGTTCAGTGAAGAACTTTAAACAACCCTGTTTTATTGCTTCTTAGGCAATAATTACTTTTACTTCAACTTTATAGGTTGCTAGTGATGCTTTGTTTGGATTTACCTATCCAAGGAGTTTATAGATATGTGGAAGACTCTCCAACTATATCTTAGAACATAGAAATTATTATTTTAATTTCCCACGCAATAACTCATGGTCTCCAATCCATGTTGCCATTTCGAAACACGATGCTCTTTAACTCGTCCTTGTCAATGGTTAACTCCAAAGGGTCTTGCTTGATCCTTTGCCAGTGTTTATGCGTGTAGCATCAATATTTAGCATATCTTTATTTCCTTGAATCAAGAACTATTCCTATGTACCTTTTCAAGTACCATAAGTGTTCTTGATCTCAATCTAGTTGATCTTCACTTAGATCAATAGAGATTGGTATATGTTCGTCATGCCTAAAGTCATACGATACATTTTTGGCGATCCTCATATTATATCATACATGATAAATTCTTTTGCGGAATAATTCCCAATTGAATTCTATTCATGTAACTTTAGCTCATTAAATTTCAGTAGATACTGAATCCAGCTAAATTCTTTGACATATAATATAGGTTAAGAATCTCATTTAGACTTTTTGATGTTTAACTTAGTAAATGCTTATACATAGTTCAAACATCCTTTACTTAGATTTATTCACATGGGTCGAATATCTCCAATGGAGACTTTCGTGTTTGATTTAGTAAATGCCATTACTTAATCTAAAACAATATTATAAGATCTTTGTAAATAGATCTTAATACCCAGTATGTACTAAGTTTCGCCATGGTCCATTATTGATGAATAATTTCAAATCTAAGTCATTAGCATTTGAATGTTATTTCACAATAGAGAGATATGTGTGTGATACACATAGGACCAAATAAGTTTTTATGTACTCCCACTAAACTTCTTATACATCTATAAGAATCATGCATATTTTATGAAACTAAAATGCTTATTAGCTTCACTTATAATACAGTTCCAATTCCCAATTGCTTGCTTAAATCTGTACTTAGATTTTATAAGCTAGCTTTCCTTTTCAAGCATTTATTTGGATCCACAAATTCTATGACATACCATGTACATATTTTATTCCAACATTTGATTGAGGAATACGTTTTGTCATCCAATTGCTATATGTACCAATATGCAATCATTGCTTGAATATAGACTTGAGCATTACGATCATGCATGAGGTTTCAACACAATCCATACCGTGAATTTGCTTGTAACTTTTAGCAACTAATCTAGCTTTGTGTGTAAACACAATTCCATGTTTGATGGTTTTTATCCTTAAAACAAACTTGCAACCAATGGGTGTGAAACTATTCTTGCAAATCAACAAAATTTCAATTTTGTCATCAAAACATTGGTTATGTTTTATGGCCTTTAACCATCTAAAACATTTGAGTCTATATATGGCCTCTAACCATTTTAGGGAATCTATATTTCGTCATAGCTTTCTTACAAGTCACAAACTCATTAATTTATATGATAATAGTTTGACTGCAAGTTGTAGGTTTCTTCACTATTTAATAGAAGAATCTCATAGTTTCATTGACCTGATCTCTATGTTTCTTCACTATCTAATAGAAGAATCTCATACTTTCAGTGACTTGAATTCTATGCCTACTTGGGTATAGAACATCAAACAATAGAATATCAATAGCCACTTGAAAGTCCTTTGAATATTCTGTTCTCCTTGAAGCACTTGTAAAGTCTTCTAAGAGATGTCTATTCTTTAAAGCCACTTCTAAAGTCCTTAAAGAATAAGTTCGGATTTTCTGAAGCACTTCGAAAAGCCTCCGGAATGTCCGTTTATGTTTGTTGTTCGCCTTGAATACTTTCGAGGTCTATTTTCTCCCACTTGTCATTTTGGAAACGAATCTCCAAAAGGACATTATTTCGAGCAAACAAACATTATGTTCTCAAAATTCGTGGTAGAAACAATACCCTTGTGCCTCATTTGAATAAATCACAATGAAACATATATCTATACTTGGGCCTTAGTTTGTCGAATGACAAACACTAAGCTCCCACTGAGTTTTACAACTCTCTAGATATATTTTATGAAAAGTTATTCTGAAATTTCTTTTCAATAGCTTTGACGAATTTGGTTTAGTTTGGTGGTAGTTGAGCATTTTGTTTTAGAAATTATAGGAAAAGTCTTTATGATTCATCATTGATCGAATCAAGTGCTAATTGACTTCGATTATTCCAACTAAGATATGCCATATCTTATGGACCTAGATTGTGAAATTACAACACACAATCATTGATGATCATATTTGGTCTCAAGTAATCAACATGATCTAACCTAGATCTTTATGATTTCTTGCTAAGTGGATTTTATACTTCTGAATCTTTGAACTAGCCAAACAGATTTAACTTATATCACATTTGAGTAAATAAACCTATATTCACTCAAATCCATGTGAAATAATAAAGTCATAAAACCTTTCTTTAGCTTTGAACTCTATCGTCTAGGCGTTCTAACAATAGTTCATATTCTTTGTTACTTTCAACAAGTAAGACTAGCTTGTCTTAAGCTGATCTAGAAATCAACCAACTTTCAAAAGTCCATTAAAGTAGAGCTTGTGAATGTTAACTTGTTGATATGGTCTAAGCAACAATGCCAAAGATTAATGGAACTCAAATCAAGGGTTTGATTTGAACCTAGTTAAGTTTTTATTTAAAGAGTTGTTTGTTTTAATCAAGCATATTGACTCAAACCGTAAATGACCATTTCATTCAAATAAACAAACAAACAAGCATTGTTTTCGTTCTTCTGAATGTGAGTCTTTCTGTGTTTGAAGCAGAAATTTAGGTATGCTGATTATGGAACAAAATAGCCATTAAGTTCCAGCCTTTGAAAGGACTTAAAACAAACTAGATGACCCTACAACTAATGTAGCAATTCCATGCTTCATTTCCCACTTGTAGGTCATTAGTGTATCCTAGCTTCCATTGTTTGAGTTATTACCGAAGTAAGAACCTCAAGCGGTATATGATACCAAGGAAATTTGATTGCCAGGTCACTTTCTTTAAACATTAACTTTTAGGTAGAAACGGAATCGTAAATTCCTTTCATTTGTTCCTTGTTTTCCTATTTCTTGTACCCTTTCTTATAGTCTTAAGAATTGAATTCTTTAGTGTTGACTTTTATACTTTGTTAGACATGTCCAATGTCACCAACAAGGTTCTTTACCATTTTAATTTATGTTGAATATTTTGTTTCAACTAGATGATCTTACTAGAAGCTTCTAAAGTTCTCTAAGCATCGATCTATTCGAATGTCTAGGGGCTAGACTCATTCGAGAATTAAATGGACAGAGATATTAGGTTGTTAACCATTGGTAAAGCAGAGCGTATTAAACTCAATGCTTTATGATCTCAAAACTACATTGTATTTTGAATTCACAAGCACCAATTGGTTTGCCATTCGATTTTGATATTCGAAAACAACCATAAAAGTCGCTATAAGAAACGTACATTTTAAATTGCTCACTTTCTCTCATTTCCGTGAATCGTTCTTGGATTCACTACCAATCGAGGAAATTTACTGTTACCTTTCTAAAAGGATTTATTGCAGTGCAAGATATTTAATTATAAACAATAATTAAAACATACATTGAAGCATGCAAAGTCTAAACATTTATCATGAATAATAACTTGAAATTAAAGCAATCATGCAATTTAAACAAGTCATTAGCATTTTATTCGAATTATGTGTTCCGGCAGGTGTGAATAAAATGATTCCAAGACCCTAAAATCATTGAAGAACTAAGCACAGTTTGTCGACTTAATCCTAAAACATCTTAGGTAAGCAAAAGCCTTTTGCTAATAGTCTAGAAACTATTCTTGGTTGATAGGTACGTCTAAGAACTTATTAGGTAAACCTATCGATTTTGCCACGACATAAAAGGACTCCTTACTTATATCGTTGAGTTTCACCAAAACTAACATGTACTCACAATTATTTGTGTACCTTGCCCCTTTAGGACCAATAAGTAACACCTCGCTGAGCGAAAACTATTACTAGATTGATGTAAAGGATATCCAAGCAAGTGTATATTTTGGCATGGCACCTTTTAACTCAATTTTTAAGTTTGGAACTTAAGGCTCTTACTATGTTGGTTAGATTTTAAGTGAACTAAAATCCTTAATCATGAAACATAATCAAGCCGCGATCTCATGCATAATTAAGACATATTTAAAGCAATAAATAACTTAAAGCATGCATAAGATAAACGTGATCTAGTATGGCCCGACTTCATCTTGAAGCTTTGACTTCAAAGTCCGTCTTGAAAATCTCCGTGGGAGGCACCATTTTCTTCAAATAGGATAAGCTATAACTATTTACAACTATTTGATGGTACGCAGACCATATTTGAATTGAAAAACAACTTTGGTGCTTTAGACCAATTACATTCAAATTAATGGTACGCAGACCATATTTTCTATCCTATTTCGGCCATACTAGTCACTTCATAACCTGCAAAACAGTACATATACAATATATACCATTCACCCATTCATTATCATGAATGGCCCACATAGCTGGTTAGTAAAACACATTATGCATCACGTAAACATTTGCAGCAATTAATCAAGGGCACCAATAATCTACCAATTATTCAGTCCTTATTAATTCTAATCAAGTTGTTTTATGACTAAAAGGGCTCCCACTTAAACCAATAAATTCATATGCTTTACTAATTTTAAACATAAAAATGTATTTCTAGTCTAACCGGAAACATACAAATTTAATTAAAATTTAAAGCTCATATAAATTTATAATTGAATCCAAAAAGTTTAATTTAATTTCAGTCGTATTTAAATTAATTCATGATTTTAATTTTAGTAAAATAATTAGAATAAATAGAATTTATTATAATTACAATATTCAAAATTAAAATCCAAGAAAATAATTTAAATTATTAATTTTAAAATTAATTAAAATTACGTAAACTGAAAAATTTCAAATTAAACATTCAAAACGATCTAATCGCAAAGCAAACACCCTACGCATCGCACGCCCATGGGCCGTACGCACACAGCCATCGCTGGCCATGTGCGCGCAGCCCATGCGCTCGTCGCATAGCTGCTGCATCTTCCATCGCAAGCCATCGCACGCTGTGGTGCTCGCTGTGCGCGCGCCAGCGCTCGTCGCACGCGAGCCATCGCTCGCTGTGCGCGCTCGCCAGCGCTCGCTGCGCGCGAGCCATCGCTCGCTGTGCGCGCGAGCTATTGCTCGCTGTGCGCGCGAGCCATCGCTCGCTGTGCGCGCGACATCGCTGTGCGCGCGCGAGGCAGTGCGCGTCGTGGCGCAGCTCGCTTGCTGCCCACACGCGACTGCCTTGGCTTGCCTTTCGCCCATGCCCATTTGTTCATAGCTCGTGGCCCACGACACAAGGCAGGGCTGCTGCCTTGTTCTCGTGCACCATGCCCTTGCTCATTGCATTCGTGCACCATGGCCTTGCTCATTGCATTCGTACCGCATGGGCGACGAGCTCCCTTGCTCGTCGTCGCATGCCCGCACTATACAACACCCCTTAAGGGTAACACGAAGCGTCCATTGCTTTGTGCGTGCAAGTTATATGAACGAATCGCATAAAAATTTAAAATTTATATTTAAAATATTGACAAATTAATAAATAATATTAATTTCATAATTTTAGGGCGAAAAATCGAAAATTTATTATTCAATTGATTTCCGATTTACATGGATTCAAGTCTAGGTCATAAAAATTTAAAATTTATCATAAATTTACAATTTTTATGGTGGTTTTTAATCATAGGTTTCTAATTAAATTATAATTAATTATGAAAATCAAATTAATTCTAAATTATTCTAATTTTCAACAAATTAATCATAATTACAAATTAGATTGCATAATTAACAAGGCTAGGCATTCAAACTTGTTAAACATATACAGTAGGTCAATCAAAAATTCAAGATTTATCAACAAGAATCGCAAATATTTAATTTAACATCTTAAATTTACGAAATTTTGCATTCGAAAAACTAAAACCTTCGAAAAGTCATAGTTAGGCTTCGAATTTGAGAATTCTGGGTTCGGCAGAAAAAGAACTATTTTTGTCAAAATTTTAGAATGCCTTTTACATGCGGATTTGACACAAAAATCACTCGATTTGGATGAGTAACGAAGAAACTGCCGAAAAACTGCGTACGTATAATTAAATAAACGCAATTTGCAATTAATTAACAATTACGAAAATTAATCACCCCTTTTAATTCTTGCAAATTTGTAATATTTAACCATGTTCATGCAATTTAGATTATGAAAATAATAAGGGGCTCGTGATACCACTGTTAGGTTATGATACATATGATATTACATAAATCATGCGGAAACAACCATTAACCCAGGAATACATATTATTTACACATAATCATATAGCATAATTTAGATGCATACTCTTTGTTGCGTGCCTTCCCTAGCTGCGCCCGAACCGAACAAGAACAAGTCTTTAGGACTCCAAGTGTCGTCCCTCCGTAGATAGTCCAGAGCACGTCCGGATCCGCCTTAAGATTGACCAACTAGAATCGCCCTTAAGGTACTAGAATTTTCGGCACTTTTGAGCAAGATGTGTGGCTGAATTTTTCTCTCAAAAACTCACTTTGAATACTTGAAAACTCGTTGTAAATTGTGAACCCAGGCCACATATTTATAGGGGTATGGAAAGAGAATTGGAATCCTATTAGGATACGAATTAAGTAAATTAGAATTATAATAAAACTCTTATTTAATTAATTTATCAAATAGAATTAGGAATTTAATCATTAACCGAACTCTGCACGTTTTAGGTTTCGTATGCGAACACAAACACTTACGCGAGCATGACCCGCAAGCGTGCAGGCCATGCCCGCGCACTGCCCACACGGCCGCACGGCCCACGCGAGCTACAAGCCCACGCAAGCAGCTGCGCGCGCTGCGCGCGCTGCGCGCGCTGCCACGGCCTGCTGGGCCTGGCCTTGCGCTGGGCCTGGCGTGGCCTTGGCTATTCGTGTGGCGCGCTTGGCTTGCTGGGCGATGGCCTGGCTTCGTGCTGGGCCCTCGTCCGGCAGGCCTCGTCCGATGCTTATTCGTACGATACGCTTCCGATTAAATTCCCGATTCCTGAATATATTTCCGATACGAATAATATTTAATATTTTCGATTCCGGAATTAATTTCCGTTTCGAACAAATATTTAATATTTCCGTTTCCGGAATTATTTTCCGATTCCGATAATATTTCCGATTCTGACAATATTTCCGTTTCCGGCAATATTTCCGATTCTGGCAATATTTCCATTTCCGATAATATTTTCCGATACGTACCATGTTTCCGTTTCCGGCAACATCTACGACTTGGATAATATTTATATTTCCGATACGATCCATATTTCCGTTTCCGGCAATATCATCGTTTCCGGAGTATTCATTTCTTGCCTGTGACGATCTCAGCTCCCACTGAAACCAAGATCCGTCGATTCCGAATATCCATAGATGGAGTATCTAATGCCATTAAATACTTGATCCGTTTACGTACTATTTGTGTGACCCTACGGGTTCAGTCAAGAGTAAGCTGTGGATTAATATCATTAATTCCACTTGAACTGAAGCGGCCTCTAGCTAGGCATTCAGCTCACTTGATCTCACTGAATTATTAACTTGTTAATTAATACTGAACCGCATTTATTAGACTTAACATAGAATGCATACTTGGACCAAGGGCATTATTTCCTTCACAGTCATCTTTTTAGATCTATCTCTGTAAATCTTGATGCCCAATATGTACTGTGCTTCTCCTAGATCCTTCATCGAAAAACATTTCCAAAGCCAAATCTTGACAGAGTTCAACATAGGAATGTCATTTCCGATAAGTAATATGTCGTCGACATATAATACTAGGAAAGCAATTTTGCTCCCACTGACCTTCTTGTATACACAAGATTCGTCTGCGTTCTTGATGAAACCAAAGTCACTGACTGCTTCATCAAAACGTATATTCCAGCTCCTGGATGCCTGCTTCAATCCGTAGATTGATTTTTTTAGCTTGCATACCTTTTTAGCATTCTTTGGATCCTCAAAACCTTCAGGTTGTGTCATAAACACAGTTTCTGTTAAAACGCCATTTAAGAAAGCGATTTTGACATCCATCTGCCATATTTCGTAATCGTAATATGCAGGGATTGCTAACATTATCCGAATAGACTTTAGCATTGCAACTGGTGAAAAGGTTTCGTCGTAATCCACACCGTGGACTTGCCTGTAACCTTTTGCAACCAATCTAGCTTTGAAAACTTCAAGTTTCCCATCCTTGTCCTTTTTCATTTTGATAACCCATTTGCTTCCAATGGCTTGGTAGCCATCTGGCAAATCGACCAAATCCCATACTTGGTTTTCAGACATGGAGTCTAATTCAGATTGCATGGCTTCTTGCCATTGCTTGGAGCTAGGGCTCGTCATAGCTTGTTTGTAAGTCGCAGGTTCATCACTTTCAAGTAATAGAACGTCATAGCTCTCGTTCGTCAAAATACCTAAGTTTCTTTCCGGTTGAGATCTATATCTTTGCGATCTACGCGGGGTAACATTTCTAGATTGACCATGATTCTCACCAGATTCTTCTAAAGATCTCTGAGTTTCATCCTGAATGTCATCTTGAGCATTCTCTAGAGTTTGTTGTTCGACTCGAATTTCTTCGAGGTCTACTTTTCTCCCACTTGTCATTTTGGAAATGTGATTTTTCTCCAAAAAGACACCATCTCGAGCAACAAACACCTTGTTCTCAGATGCATTGTAGAAGTAATACCCCTTTGTTTCCTTTGGATAGCCCACAAGGATACATTTGTCAGATTTCGGATGAAGTTTGTCTGAAATTAATCGTTTGACGTATACTTCACATCCCCAAATCTTAAGAAAAGACACATTTGGAGGCTTTCCAAACCATAACTCATATGGAGTCTTTTCGACAGCTTTAGACGGAGCTCTATTTACAGTGAGTGCAGCTTTATTTAGTGCATGTCCCCAAAATTCTATTGGAAGTTCGGCCTGACCCATCATTGACCTGACCATGTCTAGCAAGGTTCTGTTCCTTCGTTCCGACACACCATTCCATTGTGGTGTTCCAGGAGGAGTCAATTCTGACAGAATTCCATATTCTTTCAGATGGTCAGTAAATTCATAGCTCAGATATTCACCGCCTCTATCAGACCGTAGTGCCTTAATCTTCTTGCCTAATTGATTCTCTACTTCACTCTGAAATTCCTTGAATTTGTCAAAGGATTCAGACTTATGCTTCATTAGGTAGACATAACCATATCTACTGAAGTCATCAGTGAAAGTGATAAAGTAGCTGAAACCACCTCTAGCATTTGTACTCATTGGTCCACATACATCTGTATGGATTAAACCCAATAGTTCAGTTGCTCTTTCTCCAACTTTAGAGAAAGGTTGCTTTGTCATTTTTCCAAGTAAACATGATTCGCATTTACCATAATCCTCTAAGTCAAATGGTTCTAGAATTCCTTCCTTTTGAAGTCTTTCTAAGCGTTTCAAGTTTATATGGCCTAATCGACAATGCCACTGATAGGTGAGATCTGAATCATCCTTTTTGGCCTTTTTGGTATTTATGTTATAAACTTGTTTGTCGTGATCTAATAAATAAAGTCCATTGACTAATCTAGCAGATCCATAAAACATCTCTTTAAAATAAAACGAACAACTATTGTCTTTTATTAAAAAGGAAAATCCCTTAGCATCTAAGCAAGAAACTGAAATGATGTTTTTAGTAAGACTTGGAACATGGAAACATTCTTCCAGTTCCAAAACTAGCCCGTAGGGCAACGAC
This sequence comes from Spinacia oleracea, assembly GCF_020520425.1. Taxonomy (NCBI): domain Eukaryota; kingdom Viridiplantae; phylum Streptophyta; class Magnoliopsida; order Caryophyllales; family Amaranthaceae; genus Spinacia; species Spinacia oleracea. The sequence continues at coordinate 63,484,140 of NC_079492.1, read as the reverse complement.
AAATAATAAGTTCCTACAGCTAATGCAGCAATCCGTGCTCCATTTCCCACTCGTAGGTCGACTTCTCCCTTGCTTAACTTTCTACTTCTTCTTAGTCCCTATGGATTGGAACATAAGTGTGAGCCACAACCTGTATCTAATACCCAAGAAGTTGAATTAGCAAGTATACAGTCTATCACGAAAATACCTGAAGATGGAACGACTGTTCCATTCTTCTGATCTTCCTTTAGCTTTGGACATTCTCTTTTGTAATGGCCTATTCCATCACAATAAAGACAGCTTGATGTGGACTTGTCCTGCTTTGATTTAGCATTGCCCTTGGACTTTCCACTTTTCTTGAACGGTCTCCTTCTAGCCTTGAGTAAATCTTTGGCTTCACAGTCCAGTATTATTTCAGCCTTTCTGACAAGGTGAACAAATTCTGCAACTGTTTCTTCTCTTGGTTCACTGAGGTATAGTTGCTTGAAGCGACCAAACCCACTGTGTAGTGAATTGAGCAAGATAAAGACTGCCATCCTTTCGCTTATTGGTGTTCCTAGTAGACTTAGGCGATCAAAGTATGAACGCATAAGATCCACATGGAACCTCAGTGGGACACCTACCCTCTGTTTAGTGCGAAGGAGCTGAACATGTGTTTCTTGGTCTTCCATCCTATAACACCTGTTGGGAGAACTAACCTTTAGACCAGACATTGATTTAATCAACTCATGGACGTTCAGGTCCCTGTCCTCCGTGCTTCCACGACAGATATCCCTCAGATTTTTGATGAGCGTAAAAGGTTCATAAGCTACAAACCTTCTAGCCCATTCATCAGGGATATTGTTCAGCATGAGACTCATAACCTTTTTGAGATCCGCATCCCAGGCGAAAAATCTTTCAGGGGTTATGTCTCTGGCATAGTAGCTTGGCATGGGATGTAACAGTACATACTCAAGTCCATTGAGTCTGACTATTTCAACTAGCTTAGCTTCCCATTCAAGAAAATTCGATAGGTTCAGCTTGACCATAAGCTCAGAACCCATGATGATGTTTTGATCGTTGTTTGCCATAATTAAAACTACAATTGAAAAAATAAACAAATAAATAACCATTCACAGTTTCTCTTAATAAACTTAAATTCTAGCATACATGCATAATTAAATGTTCATTAAGCATTTTATTCAAGTTATGTGTTCCGGCAGGTGTGAATAAAATGATTCCAAGACCCTAAAACCATTGAAGAATTAAGCACAGTTTGTCGACTCAATTCTAAAACATTTTAGGTAAGCAAAAGACTTTTGCTAATAGTCCAGAAACTATTCTTGGTTGATAGGCACGTCTAAGAACTTATTAGGTAAACCTATCGATTTTGCCACGACATAAAAGGACTCCTTACTTATATCGTTGAGTTTCACCAAAACTAACATGTACTCACAATTATTTGTGTACCTTGCCCCTTTAGGACCAATAAGTAACACCTCGCTGAGCGAAAACTATTACTAGATTGATGTAAAGGATATCCAAGCAAGTGTATATTTTGGCATGGCACCTTTTAACTCAATTTTTAAGTTTGGAACTTAAGGCTCTTACTATGTTGGTTAGATTTTAAGTGAATTAAAATCCTTAATCATGCAACATAATCAAGCCACAATCTCATGCATAATTAAGACATATTTAAAGCAATAAATAACTTAAAGCATGCATAAGATAAATGTGATCTAGTATGGCCCGACTTCATCTTGAAGCTTCAACTTCAAACTCCGTCTCGAAAATCTCCGTGGGAGGCACCATTTTCTTCAAATAGGATAAGCTATAATTAAACTAATTACAACTATTTGATGGTACGCAGACCATATTTGAATTGAAAAACAATTTTGGTACTTTAGACCAATTACATTCAAATTAATGGTACACAGACCATATTTTCTATCCTATTTGGGCCATACTAGTCACTTCATAACCTGCAAAACAGTACATATACAATATATACCATTCACCCATTCATTATCATGAATGGCCCACATAGCTGGTTAGTAAAACACATTATGCATCACATAAACATTTGTAGCAATTAATCAAGGGCACCAATAATCTACAAATTATTCAGTCCTTATTAATTCTAATCAAGTTGTTTTAACCTTAAGGATTTGTAGACCTAATCAAGAGTTTATGACTAAAAGGGCTCCCACTTAAACCAATAAATTCATATGCTTTACTAATTTTAAACATAAAAATGTATTTCTAGTCTAACCGGAAACATACAAATTTAATTAAAATTTAAAGCTTATATAAATTTATAATTGAATCCGCTTATTTAATTTATTTTTCAGTCGTATTTAAATTAATTCATGATTTTAATTTTAGTAAAATAATTAAAATAAATGAAATTTATTATAATTATAATGTTTAAAATTAAAATCCACGAAAATAATTTAAATTATAAATTTTAAAATTAATTAAAATTACGTAAACTGAAAATTTCAAATGACCATCTTGTTAGGTTATGATACATATGACAATACATAAATCATGCGGAAAAACCATAAAGCCAGGAAAGCATATTATTTACACATAATCATTTAGCATAGTATAGATGCATACACTTTGTAGCGTGCCTTCCCTAGCTGCGCCCGAACCGAACAAGAACAAGTCTTTAGGACTCCAAGTGTCGTCCCTCCGTAGATAGTCCACAGTACGTCCGGCTCCGCCTCAAGATTGACCAACTAGAATCGCCCTTAAGGTGCTTAGGAATTTTCGGCTATTAGTGCAAGAGAGTGGCTGAATTTTCTTCCAAAAACTTACCCTTTGAATACTTCAATCGTGCGTATAAATTATGACCCTAGGCCCTTATTTATAGAGGTTTGGAAAGGGAATTGAAATCCTAGTAGGATACGATTTAATTAAACTTAGAATCCTACAAGGACTCTAATTAATTAAATAATCCTAATAGAAATAGGAGTTTAATCATACACCAAATCCTAATAGATTTAGGAATTGTGCATGGACACAAACACACACGCACGGAGCCACGAGGGCACCCGCACGCATGCGCTTGGCCCACGCAGCCCACGCTGGGCAGCATTGCCTTGGCGCGCTGGGCCTGCCTTGCGGTGGGCCTGGCGCTGCCTTGGGCTGGGCGTGCGCGCGTCCTTGCTCGCTGGGCGATGGCCTGGCTTCGTGCTGGGCCTTCGTCCGGCAGGCCTCGTCCGATGCTTATTCGTATGATACGCTTCCGATTAAATTTCCGGTTCCGGAATTCATTTCCGATACGAACAATATTTAATATTTCCGATTCCGGAATTAATTTCCGTTTCGAACAAATATTTAATATTTCCGTTTCCGGAATTTTTTTCCGATTCCGATAATATTTCCGATTCTGACAATATTTCCGTTTCCGGCAATATTTCCGATTCCGGCAATATTTCCATTTCCGATAATATTTTCCGATACGTACCATGTTTCCGTTTCCGGCAACATCTACGATTTGGATAATATTTATATTTCCGATACGATCCATATTTCTGTTTCCGGCAATATCATCGTTTCCGGAGTATTCATTTCTTGCTTGTGATGATCTCAGCTCCCACTGAAACCAAGATCCATCGATTCCGAATATCCATAGATAGAGTATTTAATGCCATTAAATACTTGATCCGTTTACGTACTATTTGTGTGACCCTACGGGTTCAGTCAAGAGTAAGCTGTGGATTAATATCATTAATTCCACTTGAACTGAAGCGGCCTCTAGCTAGGCATTCAGCTCACTTGATCTCACTGAATTATTAACTTGTTAATTAATACTGAACCGCATTTTATTAGACTTAACATTGAATGCATAATTGGACCAAGGGCATTATTTCCTTCACATCTCGCCAAGAAAAAATTTAAATTGTGCATTTTCTAACACTTTTGTAAAAATATCTCCCAACTATGTACACATTTGTAGAAACATGATACGAACAAATGATGTCTTCCTTGATTGCGTATCTGATAAAATTACATTCTTGTTCAGGCCCACAATGGGATCCACCTCCAAAATATAGAAAAATACAAAATACCCCAGAGGATAAAATTACAAAAATACCCCCGACGACAACCTTGATATGGGATTCATAACAATCTCGTGCGGGGCCTAAATCCTAGCCTCCAAATTAAAAGGCCAAGGGTTTCATACCCCTACAATTGCACAAATTTACTATCAATTATCTCTATTATCTCTCTACCAGAATCAGACTTGAGCATCGGAGAAGGTTTTCTCGGCAAACCCATGAGCTAGCTCCATGTGCCCTTTTGTAGGATACTCAGCAGACATGGTTGAAAGAAACGGTTTTCCTATTAGACGAACCTTCCCCATTATTCAAAGGTGACATTTCTTTGAGAGAGTAATGGATAACTCAGTTGGTTAGAGCTTCCATCCCGGTTCCAGGTGATCCTGGTATCGATTCTCATCTCCGCCGTTGTGGCTCATTCGAACCAAATATATATATATATATATATATATATATATATATATATATATATATATATGACAGGATCGGTCCTGTCCTAAAAATTCCAGACCGGATCGGGTTTAGACCTGTTTGTCCGGCTTTTTATAATTATGAAAAACCTGTTATTTTTTTAATCATAAATCTGCTGTTTTTTTTAATCTGATGATATTTGATTCAATAACTCGAATAGGCTTAGCAACACAGCCATTGATTGTTTATTTAAAAAGTAATTAATTACCATTTGAAGTTTGACTTTTTTTCTCAATAATAAAGTATTTAGCAATTAACATGAAGTTTCTAAAATTCCACAAGTCATATAATTCAAAGGAATCCAAATAAAAATCCCAATTTGATGACAACTAAGCAGAACAGTAGCTAAATCCTAATTGTATGGAATAAGAAAAATTAATTAGAAGTGTGATGCGCACTGTTGGTACTTCACGGAATCACGAACTGAAATTATTCTATGAAATAAGCATCATGAATTCACTAGCTAAATCATATAATATGACTATATATAAGAGTAAGACCAACAGCTATTATCAACGAAAGTAAGATTTAAGATAGAGAAATCTTATGAGTAAGAAAGACACCAATACAAGTGTACAACCCAGAAGCGTTGGAGCTCGGGGGTGGGAGGATGCGTAGTTTGTGGTGGTTCTGATGGTCGACGGGAGAGTTAGATCTGTAATTGAACCGTTGAACGAGGGGGGAGGAGAGAGAATGAGGGAGGGAGGGAGGGAGGAGGCTGCGTGAGAATGTGAGGCTTTGGAACAAAAAGAAACCCTATTTTTTTTGTTAACCGCTGCCAAACAGGGAGTTTTTTTTTTTTTTTTTTTAAAAGAAATTAAACGGGTTCCGGACAAATCCGGATTTATCAGGATTTTGCCCAATCCTGTCTTGAATCCGGAATGCCATATTTTTGAAGTCCAGTGTCCGGTCCTAAATCCACATGTCCGGACCGATCCGGATGATTCAGGACCGGTTCCGGACCGGATTCAGGATTCTGGCAACTTCTGCACACCCCTAGCCACAAGCGCAACGCAGCACTCCAATTAGCTGCAAGGCCCAACGCGCAGCAGGAGCAGCAAGCTGTTGGACCTGCGCGCACAATAAGTCCACACATGGCTTTGCTTGTGCACCAAGCTGGACGGCCACCCTAAGGAGTTTTATGGTCTTTGGATTTTTCCCAAAACTGCCTAAAGTTACTTCTAGTGTTTTGTGCAAGTTTCCTAAAAGTCAAACTTTCCTATACCTAATTTATTAGGGTTTTGGAAACTTAGGGCTTTCCTATTTCCTATATATATGTGGTCTATGATCATTATATATACACAAGTTTTTCATTCTTTGCCTATCACATTAAAAGTGAGATCTGGAGTTAATAATACCTTAGATTAAATCCTAGTTGGTTGAACCTAAGGCGGATCTGAACATACTGTGAACTTTCTACGGAGGGACGACGTTTGGCACTATGTTGTGGACACCCATTGTCCTAAAAGACAATTTCGCGCTACTTCCCAGTGCAGCAGAGTAGAAAGCTCACACTATAGGATTAACGCAGGTTTGAAATTTTGTGCACTCACAAATCTGAATGGAGTCAAACATATATGCCAAAACCGAGAAAAATTTTAGAGAGAGAAAGAAACGTATTTGATATTCTAGAAATTGTATGTATTATGTTTATAGGGAAGCAATGAAAATTTTGATTAAGTAATCAAAACTGGGAAGAGCAAAAGACAAAAACGGAAACAAGAATTAAAGTTGTAACATACGCCACTAATGTTAATTAATCCAATAGTTACGTAATTAATTCAGATTACAAACAAGGATTTAATCAATACAGTCGGGTATCAAAAAGAATAGGTAAGGCCCACCTCACGCCTGTGCATCGCATTCTCCAAGATCGCAAGTCCTGAGGTCCGAACCAGACCCGACCAACAAGCGCGCGTGTGTGTCTCCACCCATAACACTCTCACACTTTCTTAAACAAGAGTTGTACCCTCAACCCATTATATAAACAAGGAGGAATTGAATAATTCTTTTAACGCGGGGAAAAATAGTATCCACCTTTTACACTCTTTTCTTTTGACTTTCCCAACCAAGAACTTCCAACACCAAATCATGAAGATTGCTCATATTTACTTATACTCCCTCTATCCCTTATTACTCACCCCGTTTTGACCGACACATAGTTTTAGGCAATTTAATTGACTTATTAATTTATTAGGTGGTAGTTGATAGTGACATATTTGTTTAATATAGTTAGTGAGAAATGTGCAATTTAAAGGATTGGTGGTGGTTTTGGTTGAATTTTTTAATGTTTTTTAACGAAGTAAGAATATATGTGGTTCCATGGTAAGTGATATAAATGATACTAGTTTAGGGCCCGTGCAACGCACGACTACTACTAAAACAATTTATTATTTTAATAGTAACTAAAAGACTTGTGATATTAGAAAGACATGAAAGTAAAAATGATATATGAAAAAGTATAAATTCAAAGTTGTGTAAAAAAAAATATTCAAATGAACTAAATTAATTTGCATATTACTATACAAAGTTAAAAATTATAGTCGTTTACTTGTATGTATAATAATCTAACAATGTTAACCAAACTCGAATGACTCAAGATTAATTTTCGAAAAGACCCGAGCATAACCGAGTTAGTCAAATACAACATATTTTGAATTGAGTAAAATCTTGATAAATAAACTTATATGTTAGTCTACTTACCATGTATTATTATTTTAATTAACGTTCTTACTTACCAGTTACCAATTTACCATGTATTATATTATTAATAGTAGACTAACATTAGAAGTTCATTTATCAATATTTTTTATCAGATTAAAAAATTATAATAATACATAAATAAAATTATATCATAAAGGAAAAAATAATATTGATTTAGCTTTCCTCTAATAATATATTATGCAGTACACATCTATGGTAATTAAAATATATATTTATCTTAGTTTCTTAAAAAAAACTTAATGTAATTTATTTATTTTAAAGTAAAAAATAAAAAAACATTTTGGTGGGAAAAAATCGCACCAGGAAATGACACGTGTCATTCCTAGTGTCTATTTTAGTACATAGTAATAGATAATATTAGTAAAAATAAGTCATTTATAGAAACAAGACAATTATTAAGGGACGACTTTATAAGGAAAGTGGAGCGAGTATTAAGGGGCAGAGGGAGTATTAAATACCTTATTAATTAGGATAAACACATGTATTCATCCTCCATTGTAATTCATTCATCATTCAATTAATAATACTTCTCTTTGACGAATTACCAATCGAGCTCTCAATTGCATGTTCTAGATTAATTATGATATTCTAGTTCGCCTCGAAACATTCAGTCCCGCTAGCTGTATCGACAATTAGATTGAGTTCATCTTGATTCCCTTCCTCTATTATTTGGAGTTTTCCCTTTATTTAATTATGTTCTTTATTATATCATCATTTTTAAGAGTCTTTGCGCTATAATTATTAGTCTTGCAAACCAAACAAATTATACGGATCTATTCTATGAAAAAAATTCCCCCAACAGAAACCAATATGTAAAAAGATACGAGATGAGAAAGTGGGACTTGAAGTAGTTATTTTGGGAAGAATTATGTGGTAGCTTTGGCGCGCATTTCACAATTTAAATCGACTTTCAAACTTCAACCCGTCCTCTTATTAAACACATTTAAATTAAATTAGGGTCATTACAGAATACCATAAAAAAGAGATAACAGTAGGACACATTCGGGAAATTTACTTTTACCATCTAAAATAATTGAAAATTTAATTTTTACCACCTAAAAATATATAACTTGTATTTTACCTATTAAAAAAATTATAACTTGTTTTTTACCACCTGAAAAAGAAACTATTATGTGGGTGGGTACAATACCGGTATTGTTTCTGATATTTTCTTTTCTTCCACGATTTCATGTATTTAACTTAATTCTATCACAGAGGGAGTGTAAAAATAACGGAGGGAAACTAAATTAGAGAACACATAACGATTTCATCTATTTTTCCGTTTTCATGTGGTAAAAAACAAGTTTAAATTATTTTTTTATGTGGTAAACTATATGTTTTAGGTTTTAGGTGGTAAAAAAATAAAACTTCGATTTTTGTAGGTGGTCAAAAGAATATATACATACATTCCCCTTTGACATAATAAACACACAAACATGTAACCGAAAAGAACACATCCGATCCATGCATATTATAATAATTGAAGTGTACAACATAAGGTAGCTGGGATCACACACATATTCCCTTTTTAAGTAAAAAATAAAAAACAAGATAACAAATAGATCAATGATGACCCATAATTAATATAATGAAGTAGAGAATGAAGTTTAACTTAGTAACTTAAACATTTTTGGATCGGATACTCGGACATTGTTAGATTATAATGGTGGTTCAACAGCCCTGGGCGCCGCGCGGAGAGATACACCACCAAGATGCAAAATAATCGCAGTGACATCTTCCGCAACAAGGCTTCACGAAATTGCACGGCTTCCTATCGCCAACGCAAGCCGTGGCAGTTTGAGCTAAAACAACCAAAAAGGTAAGCATGAGTACAATACTAACAAACTTCTTCATCAACATCATCTCCATCCTTAATTTCTAGTAACAAATATAATAACTTTGTATACTTTTAAAAATTGTACGTATATTTTTTATGTTTGAGTTGTTTGATAAGAATGTATGGAGTACGATTAAGTGTCCTCTTTTATACATACTGCAACAATTATAAAATCCACATCTATAGATCATGTTTAGCACCATCTTTCATCACATTATTACTGTATATTATTATGAGTATTATTTGCGCTGGCAGACTAGCAGTCCCGCACGATGAATTAGAGCATAATATCAAGTTTTAGAAATACAATAGAAGATACTATACAACAGAACCAAGATATTACAAATATAAACTAAATATATATTTATATATATTTCCTTTACAATAATAGAATACGGACATTAAATATTAAGATACATATCTCCAACAATGTGCAATGAACATGCATGGTTGAAGTGCAAACACTAATCACTAATTTTTAAAAATCAAAATATATCTATACTAATATACTAAAAAGCGTTTCCAATAACGTACACACGCCACATGCATGGACTCTTCTATTCACTAGAACACTCCTTATCAAAGAATATGTACAACAAAAATTTGTTATAATAGGATTCAAACATATATGGGACCTGTTACACGCAAAGTAGATACCATTGGATATTCTTTTTTTTTGCGCATAAATATATGTAACTACATTAGATCCCGTGCACGCATGGATATCTAAAATTATTTTTTGATTATTTTTTGTATAAAATGTTTAACATGTATATTTCTCCTCATAAATCAAATGCATAATAAATAAATCAGTTACATACTCATTTAATCATTTAATAATGTAATTTTCTTCCTATTATATATTACATATTTAATATTCTTAATATGCTAATTTGACCAAAATATTAAGTACATCAATGTAGGGGTTTTTTCCCGTATTCTGACGAAGGCGTATTGTATTTTGTATGTCCCCTACGGGTTTTGGAAGATTTTGAATTTCGAAGGAGTCGCCACCAAACAATATTTAAGGGTCCGGTTTGGAAAGACCAAAGTTGACTCTTTGTGGATAAGGCATTGAATCTTAGAAACGGATAGGAGAGATCCGGGCAAGGGAACGAGATGCTTATTTTGCGAGATTTTAGAAATGCATTCGAGTGCAAGACAAGGATTGTTTTCGGATAACCCTAATCATGACACTAGGTCGGTTTGAACATGCATTTAGGACATAGAATTGCTACTTGTATGTGATCACTTTGCTTTAAAGTTAATTAACTGAACCTAAGGCTGGTTTGTCCAAAAATTATCTTTGTTAAGCGTGATGTGACCTTTTGTATATTGTTGAATTTAGCATGCGAGGTGATGAAAGCAATAAACAAGTAAAGCATCATCACAATAAATAAATGAATTATTGAAAGCGTGTACAAAACCACACCACCTTAAAATAAGGTGAGTAAAGAGTGCGGAATTGAAATTGCAAGAATAAATGTGCAATAATGAAATGCGATATTGAAGTGCGATATTGAAATGCGGTATTGAAAGGTGCGATATTGAAGTGCGTTATTGAAATTGCGATATTGAAATTGTATTATTGTATTTGAGATCCAAACGCCAAACGACTACTTAACAATAAGTGCATCCGACACAGATTCAATTCTAAAAATCTCAACTTTAGGACGAGTTGCTCATCCCAAAGTGTCTTAGATTTTGGTTATTGAAATTGAACTTTGAACATTGAACTTTGAATATTGAATCTTAAATATTGAATCTTGAACTTGGGAGGCTAAATGCTTAGAGTCCAAATATTTAAATGTGAAAAAGATCTCAACTTTAATTTTCTCCATAACTTTGACGTTAATTCTAATTTAAGGAAGTTATTACAAACAACCTTAAACATCATAGAATCCATAACTTGTATTTGAATCATAAAAAAGTTTTGATTTTGTAAAAATGTATGATTGTTGTAAGTAACACTTTTGAGAGTAAAAGTGTCAACTTTACTAATCATTTTTGGAATAAAGATTGAATCTTGTATGACATAATTGAAATGGTGTTTTGGACAATCATTTGGAGAGGGTTTCAAGAGTTAAACCTCCCAAATATGACACCTTTGGCATAGTTTTTTCTAGTTAATCATGGGTATGCCCCCTAATGATAACATCATTGGATTTTGTATTTAGAAAGGTAGAAGAGTAGAATGCATTGTAGATTTAAGTAGGGATTCGGAATTACCTATTTAGGATTAGGTTGTATTTCCGATTAGTGCTCCCAATTGCTCAAATGCTTGAAATTATGTAGGAAATTGTAGTTTAGGATTTGATTTTGTATTTTGATTTTGAGAGCAGATTTTGAAATTACGACGATGTGTTTTTGATTTACTTCCCCAAATGCTTAGTAAATGAGGGCTTAAATAGAGAATTAATCGGCTAAAATCCAAAAGCCAGTTGTGCCTGGCGCAGGGCCTGCGCCTGGTGCAGGTGACATGGCTCAGAATCCGCCAAAGCAAGGACGATGACGCCGTCCTTGCCTTTGGCTTATATGACTTATATGGCTGTACCTTTGTACGAATTGTATGAAGTTGGCACGTAGTGAATGATTAGGGATTAAGGCTTGATTTTTGTATAAAAATAAGCCGTTTTGAATATCGATTTCGTGTTTGGACTCGGTTTTACGGGTCGGGGCCCGGCATGCTCGGTTTTGTGGGTCGGCTTCCGAATTTGGATTGCTTAATGTCATTTTGACTGGAAAAGGCCTTGTAAAACCAATGGATAGGTCCATTGGATGATATTATGTTTGGATTTTGAAATTGATTTTTGGAAATTGAATTTTGTACAGAGTTTCGTAATGGAAACGGGCTCGGGAATTGGACATTGGATTTTGAATTTTGTAATACATTTTAGCAATTGGGACTTCCGCACAGAGTTGCACCAACCACCTAGCAAGGATAATAGTGTCGTCATCATCCCATTAGGGGAGGCACGATTTAGGTGTCTACAATCAATTTTTCATTTCATATGCCTATTTGACTAAAATATTTCCTAAACCATTTTAAGCGAATTATTGTTATGTGGAATATATTAGTTGTCATATTCTATATGCCAATAATTTATTTTCCACACATAAGTATTTTATGAAGAAAGGATAGAAAATAAAAAATAAAGAAATAAATATTGTAGATATATTTTTTTTAAAGGGTTTTTTGCGGGAAATATTTCTATCAGGAAGTGACGCGTGTCACTCGTGGTGTATGTTTTAGTATAATGTAATACAATTGAAACATGAAATTGTATATTATATACTAACATTTTACGTTTACACACCACATTATGTTACTCAAAGTAGTGACACGGGGCATCGTCCGGGCCAAACACTAGTTACTCTTTATAATCAGAATATAGTATTACTCTGTTATACATTCGATCTTTAAACGCGTATAAAATTAATTGGGGTGTTTGTGTGCGAAACGGGACCGACTACGATAATATATCTTTTTGCGGGACTTCGATGGATTTTGGATATATTCATTAGAGCGAGTAGTGGGACATCTATAAAGGCCTGCCAAAAAAAAAGCATCAATAAAGCATATACATACGTACTAAGTGGTAATAAATGGTGAGAAGTAAGAATTCATTCATTCCTTACCCCCTTGTAAGTTATTTTCAATTAGCTACAAACAATTAGTGAACACTGGATTAACAGTAACATAATAATGCTACCAAAAACATATCATAGAAAGCTATTAGAAAAGTCCTAGAAAGTATTAGATAAGAAAAATACAAGTAAAGGAAAGTTGGATTCTAACACATTGACTTGCAAATGTGTAGCTTGAATTTGTATAAGCATTCATTAATGCCATTTGTAATATTTGTACAACCGTGAATTTTGATGGCCCATTGGAGAATTCACATTCATATAATAATTCAAACCTAACTGGATATCCAAAACATTAATATTTCCTCCATTCTCTTTTAGTTGCGTAACGTTAAAACGTTTACACTTTATTGAAGTATAGTCTCACATTGGTAAAATGTGAGAGAGTTAATAACTTAATAAAAACAATGGGTTACTCCCTTTATTGTCATGTGGCTTTAAGGTGGAATCTAGTTTGGATTTGTTAAGTGGATATCTCTCTCTCTTAAAATAGAATAGAGGAAATACGTGTTTCATGAAATGACAATTGACAAGTGATAGGGTGTTTTTCCGTCGTTGAATAGAAATACACCTCACCAAACAAAATTTATAAAACACCTAAACTACCGGCTATATTGGCTATAGCGGCAAGCGTAGGGATCGTCCCATAGGAATGGATATGTTTGACTACTCAATCTATGCGTTCACAAGCTAGTTCGGAAGGAATTTGAGTTTTTGAATTAAACTAATCAAAGCTAGAAATGCAAACAAATAAAGAAACTCCAGAGGATTCGGGAATCGGCTATGGAAATCGAATCAAAGGAAGCACAAGGTCCAAACAATCATGAATATGCAAAGACATAGCAAGTAGGGGAATGAAAACTAATGACGAACCCGCCACCTCTCGGATAGGGAACGCTAAGCGTCTAATCCACGGAAGAGCTTTCGCCTAATCCTAGATTAAACTAACTAGCATATAATAGGAACTATCATTCACTTGCACAATTAGGCTCACAATGTCTTGCCAAACCTAATCATACATTCCAATCTAATCCAATCGAATAGCATTCGCGACTACTACTCAACTAGTCATGGAATTCCTATCACTAAATCACATTTAATCACAACATCAATCATGAATTTCCCCAAAACTTCTCCAAATTCAATCCCAAAGCTTCATCCCTAACCTCTAGACTAAACTACTCAATAAGCATGATTAACATCAACATTAAACTAATATTAATCCTAATCATGAATCTAATTGCAATTATGAAGCTAATTGAAACAAAGAAAATCAGAAAATTCAAACTACAAAATTGGGGAAAAAATCAAGAACATTCAAAATGAGAAACTAATTCTAGAATTCAAGCATAAAATCAAAGCATAAACGAAATTAACAAAGCAATTAAAGAATTGAAGAACAAAATCAAAAGAAGAATTAGAATTATACCTTGGAATGAAGAAATTGCATCAAACTTGAAGCACAAAATTGAAGAACAAAACTCAAAGCAAAGAGAAAAGAAATCTGAAAATGATGATTGAATTGAATTTAGAATCAAGAATTTGAGGCTAAGAATCCTTAATCCTAATCTCTAATCAAATCCCTAAACTAATTCTAGAGAGAAAATTCTAAGAATTGCGTAATGAAAATCTAATTAAGCCTAACTAAACCTCCGCGATTTCTCGTATTTATAGCAGCCCCGCGTAACCGTGTGTTCGCACGAAACAGGCCGTGCGTTCGCACCAAACAGCAAGGAGTTCCTGATCCAAATATGGCATTTCGTGGGCTCGCACAGACTGCAGGCTGCGTTCGCACAGATGGCTGGTGCGTCCGCACAGCCTGCTGGTGCGTTCGCACTGGTTGAGTTGCTGCGAGTGCCTGCGAGCTACTGCTGCGAGCTACTGTGGTGCTGTTGCTGCGTGGGTCTACGATGGTGCTGCAGTGGATGCTACGAAAGTGCTACGATGGCCTGCTGTGAGTGCCACGATGGTGCCATGCTTTGCTTTGTCGAGTGCAGTGGCTGATGTGCTTTGCCTGCTGCTCATGTGTGGCTGCCATGGCATGCTGTGCTTGGCAGCAAGTTTCGTCGCTGCACATTGTTGCATCGTATAGCCCATGGCCAAAATCGTCGCTGCACATTAAAAATATCGTATAGCATATCAATAAAAACGTAGACCACATTATAAAATCGTGTAGCACGCTCAAAAATCGTATAGCACATTATTAAAATCGGAAAACGCATTATTGAATCGGAAAACCACATATTTAATTCGTTTGATATTTTCGCAAATCGTAAAGCCATTTAAATCATCGTCTAAGCCAAAAGTCATATTATTTAGCACGTTAACACTCCAAATGACCCCCATGTACAAGATTGAGCATAAAAGACATATTTAAAGCGAAAACGGCTAGAATACACGCAAGACGAGAGAATGATACGATTAATGCAAAAATGTAACAAACGAACTAAAAACGATAAAACTAAGAGAAAATAAGAATAAAAAGCTAATAAAATGAACTAAAAACCTAAGCTAAGAGCGACATAAATGTCGCTCATCAAACTCCCCCAAGCTAACCCTTTGCTTGTCCTCAAGCAAAGCTAGAATGAGAAACGGGGAGGAGAATGAGCTTATTTATTAAAATCAAAATTACGAAAATAAGATCTACAAGAATGCACACTAACTCACTTTCATAGGAATCACGGTTGCATTTAAGCGCATGCAACAAGCTCTTTGAACCCCACAATCGCTCATGAGGGCGAGTGGGATCTCGCAAGGGTTTCCAAAGAGAAACACCCATAACTCTTCCAAAAATTTGAATCAAGGCAAGAACTAAAAGTGAAAAACAAACAAGAAAAAGAAAGAAAAGAAAAGAAAAAGAAAAGGAAGGAAAAGAAAATGAAAAACGAAACTACAAAACTCAAGATGAGGGCCTTTATTATGGAACAAGCACAAAAGAATGCTAATATTACTAACTAAATAGACGAATGCACGCTAACCAATGTCCTAGATCGAGTGAAAGATTCAAATGCCAAGCAAAGTGAACTAAGGGTAAGCACTAATCAATTCCCCTACAACCGAGCATACCACGTCAAATCTCTAGATCCTATCCACCCTTGAGAATAGCGTCTCGAGACACCGCGAAGGCGCCGGAAAACAAGATTAGGCTACCCGACATCTTAGCATGACAATCCCATTCCATAAACTTGACCAAATCCTCCCTCCACCGGCAATGACTCAACTCTAAAGGGCCAAGAGGACTTTTTAGGGTGTAACGTAGGCTAGGGGTAAGGTGCGGAATAAATTTGGGATGTGGTGCTCATACCTAAAGTGAAGCGCAATGAATGAACTCAACTCAAGCAATCAAACCATAACAAACTCATACCACTTATTTGGGGTACCCCCAAGCTTATTCAAAAACTATTCTAAACTACAACTCTTTTTGCACTTTTCTTGATTTGATTTTCTCTCTTTTTTTGTGTTTCAAATGAAACTTTTCTTATTGCCTTGTTTTTCTCTATTTTTGGCTTTTTCAAAACTTTTGCTTTTGCTTATTTATTCACTATATACAACATACTTCCCAAACTTTGCCATTCATACCAATCAACATTCATTCCTCAACTTTGCATAATCAATCAAAACCAACAAGCATCATAACTCAAAGCTTCACTATCACTTCTAAGGGTGAAAACAAAACAAAGGCTATTAGGCTTGTAATGTGCTTATAAGAAATGAAGGGTCAAGGCTCAAATGTCTAGCAAAGGGGGCAAATGCAAACAAAAACATATGAGAAAAATGGAAAATAAAGTCCTAAACTAAAAAGAAAAATAGTCACCGAAAGAAATGCCTCTATCGTCCCCTAAAGTAGTTCGGTCGCGGTCTCGGGAAGGAAATGGTCAAACTCGGGGGATAAGAAAGTCAATTCTAAGGATCCATGCCACTCAATATATGTATATGTGTTTGGGCTATTTTGAACATGAACCTCACATGGGAGCAAATGCCACTCTCTCCGGTTTCAAGTCACTAGAGAGATTGACACCATCTTACCACAAGCCAAGGGTTCAAGACGCATGCTACCCAAAGTTCAACCAACTTTCTTAACACCAAATCCTAGATTCGACCTAAGACATTGAAGACCGTGCAACCATCTACCAATTAGGAATAAAAGCATTCTAGACTACAAGTTCCAATTTTATTTGCCCAAATCAAGAATAATGCCTAAAAATCTAGAAAAGCTTGCCTTGACAAAGATCGAAAAAAGAAAAGAAAGAAAGAGAAAAGAGAAAGAAAAGGAAAATAAAGAAAATATTCACAAAATAAAAAACTAATCAAGAAATATGCACAAAATCTAAATATTCACAAAATCAAGCAATCCATCACACGGAGATCAAAGTAGCAAACAATAGAATCTCCCCCCAAGCTCGAATTAGGCCATGTCCTCAAGCCCTAAAACGAAACTAGGAGGGGCACAACTACCATCCAACCAATGCCCCGCAATAAAGATGCCCAACCCAAAGAATGCATGTGAGTTAGAAGGATATTACCGGTGATGACGTGGGAGCAAGTCCCGCAAAGAACCGTAATAACGAACGAACTCACCAAGAAGAATAGCCGGACATGGAAAAGATGGATGCAAAAATTTCCACATCAAGAAAGCTTGAGCCACAAAAAACTTCAAAAATCAAGAAAAATTAGTATACATGGGCCAAATGGCCAACACCCACGGGTTGCCTCCCGAGAAGCGCTCTTTTTACGTCATTAGCTTGACGCTTCTTACCTCTAGTAAATACCCCGACAATGATCGCAATAGTTTGTCATATGCAATGGAAAACATATCCAATAGTAACAAGTAGGCAAGAGTCAAAAGAGAAGCAAGCACAAAGTGAAATGCAACTCTATGCCTACTAGGGGTAGGGAACCAAAAATAAGAAAAATCAAAATGAAAAATAAAAGAAATACTCCCTTCTTCATGCTCCTTTGAGTAAGGAGAATCATTAGGATCAATAGAGGAAAAAGAATCCTCAAGCGGTGGGAGTCTTGACAAAAAGGGAAAGGAAATGGGAAATGAAGGATAAATGTTGACTTTTCTCTTTCGGAATGGGGAATGAGGGAAGGGAGTGGGAACAAGAGATTCACAAACAACTTCACTCACATCACATAAAGCACAAGAAATCTCAACATAAGATCCTTCATTCACTTTAAAATCTTTTTGGTTGGCACATTTACTCTCTTCCTCAATTTGAATCGACTTAAGCACTTCGAGGCAAAATGAAGCAAATAGATTTTCATCACCATCATCGATGCACTCACTCAAAGAGGAACGAGTAGGAACAAACTCTCGAATACTCAACTCCTCAATGTCATGCATCATAGGTGGTAATGTAGCCTCAAACTCTTCTCTTCTCCATGAAACTTCCTTAATAGACTCTTGCAATAGGTAAGAAATGCCCAAAAAACCTTTGACAATTTGTTGGGACATGCCTTCAAATGAATGCAAACAAGAGTCTATTCTTTGCTCTTCTTGAATTTCAAGATACTTTATGAAAAGGAGCCTCTCAAACAATGATTTTGGAGACTCAAAATTCAAAGAGCTTAGGAAATTATCATGGAGAGAAAGAAGATCATCAAGCGTAATCGATTCATCATCTTGAGAAACAAAGGAATTTGCCATTTTTTGGTTTTCAAAGAAAAAGAAAAACGAACTAGACTAGCGAACTAGAATGAAGAATCAAACAATGATGCCATTCCCCGGCAACGGCGCCATTTTGATAGGGTGTTTTTCCGTCGTTGAATAGAAATACACCTCACCAAACAAAATTTATAAAACACCTAAACTACCGGCTATATTGGCTATAGCGGCAAGCGTAGGGATCGTCCCATAGGAATGGATATGTTTGACTACTCAATCTATGCGTTCACAAGCTAGTTCGGAAGGAATTTGAGTTTTTGAATTAAACTAATCAAAGCTAGAAATGCAAACAAATAAAGAAACTCTAGAGGATTCGGGAATCGGCTATGGAAATCGAATCAAAGGAAGCACAAGGTCCAAACAATCATGAATATGCAAAGACATAGCAAGTAGGGCAATGAAAACTAATGATGAACCCGCCACCTCTCGGATAGGGAACGCTAAGCGTCTAATCCACGGAAGAGCTTTCGCCTAATCCTAGATTAAACTAACTAGCATATAATAGGAACTATCATTCACTTGCACAATTAGGCTCACAATGTCTTGCCAAACCTAATCATACATTCCAATCTAATCCAATCGAATAGCATTCGCGACTACTACTCAACTAGTCATGGAAATCCTATCACTAAATCACATTTAATCACAACATCAATCATGAATTTCCCCAAAACTTCTCCAAATTCAATCCCAAAGCTTCATCCCTAACCTCTAGACTAAACTACTCAATTAGCATGATTAACATCAACATTAAACTAATATTAATCCTAATCATGAATCTAATTGCAATTATGAAGCTAATTGAAACAAAGAAAATCAGAAAATTCAAGCTACAAAAATTGGGGGAAAAATCAAGAACATTCAAAATGAGAAACTAATTCTAGAATTCAAGCATAAAATCAAAGCATAAACGAAATTAACAAAGCAATTAAAGAATTGAAGGACAAAATCAAAAGAAGAATTAGAATTATACCTTGGAATGAAGAAATTGCATCAAACTTGAAGCACAAAATTGAAGAACAAAACTCAAAGCAAAGAGAAAAGAAATCTGAAAATGATGATTGAATTGAATTTAGAATCAAGAATTTGAGGCTAAGAATCCTTATTCCTAATCTCTAATCTAAGCCCTAAACTAATTCTAGAGAGAGAATTCTAAGAATTGCGTAATGAAAATCTAATTAAGCCTAACTAAGCCTCCGCGGTTTCTCGTATTCATAGCAGCCCCGCGTAACCGTGTGTTCGCACGAAACAGGCCGTGCGTTCGCACCAAACAGCAAGGAGTTCCTGATCCAAATATGGCATTTCGTGGGCTCGCACAGACTGCAGGCTGCGTTCGCACAGATGGCTGGTGCGTCCGCACAGCCTGCTGGTGCGTTCGCACTGGCTGAGTTGCTGCGAGTGCCTGCGAGCTACTGCTGCGAGCTACTGTGGTGCTGTTGCTGCGTGGGTCTACGATGGTGCTGCAGTGGATGCTACGACGGTGCTACGATGGCCTGCTGTGAGTGCCACGATGGTGCCATGCTTTGCTTTGTCGAGTGCAGTGGCTGATGTGCTTTGCCTGCTGCTCATGTGTGGCTGCCATGGCATGCTGTGCCTGGCAGCAAGTTTCGTCGCTGCACATTGTTGCATCGTATAGCCCATGGCCAAAATCGTCGCTGCACATTAAAAATATCGTATAGCATATCAATAAAAACGTAGACCACATTATAAAATCGTGTAGCACGCTCAAAAATCGTATAGCACATTATTAAAATCGGAAAACGCATTATTGAATCGGAAAACCACATATTTAATTCGTTTGATATTTTCGCAAATCGTAAAACCATTTAAATCATCGTCTAAGCCAAAAGTCATATTATTTAGCACGTTAACACCCCAAATGACCCCCATGCTACAAGATTGAGCATAAAAGACATATTTAGAGCGAAAACGGCTAGAATACACGCAAGACGAGAGAATGATACGATTAATGCAAAATGTAACAAACGAACTAAAAACGACAAAACTAAGAGAAAATAAGAATAAAAAGCTAATAAAATGAACTAAAAACCTAAGCTAAGAGCGACATAAATGTCGCTCATCAACAAGGATTACAATCAAACTAAATTAGGGACCATTCACGAATAGACAAGGCAACAATTTTTTCTTTTTTTGGGTTTTAATACGACGAGTTCCCACCGCCATTTTTAATATTTCGCAAGAGTTGTAATACCCCGTATTTTTAATATTTTATAAATTTTAATGTAGTTATAATTTAATGAAGCATATTTTAAAGTATTTATATGATTTAATTCATTCAATATTTATTATAATTATTACATGTATTTTAGAAAACAAAAATTTTATTAAATTCCATAAATAGAAATAGATTTAAATAAAGGATTATTTACTTTTAATAATCCAATCTTTGAGCCATTTTCCCAAATTAATCCAACCTTTTGATTATTACCTATTCATCTAACCTTTATACCCCTTTAACCTATAGTGCACCCTACTTGTTACGTAGCAGGTGAAGCCGGTCATAATGATGGCGTGGCTTATCATCGTTATAAAAAGTATGACAGGGACCCTATTTCCCGGTATTTTTTTACCCTTCCACTCAGATCCTCATTCCCCCTCTTCTTCTTCCCCAACGCATTAGAAGCGCCATGGAAGAAAGGCTAAGCTTTAATTTTTTTTATTTTTAATTCAACATCAGACCTCAAATAGTTCAGGCTGTCAAGATCAGCAGAAAACATAGTGGGATTTGGCAATTTTCCCTCTTAATGATTCGAGCAAAGAATATTCAATGAACAACCCTAGGTATTTCTTTCCCAATATGCGATCTCCGATGGGTTTTGATGAGTTGCAAACTCTGGAAAAGCAGATTGTGAAGGAAAGAAAAAAAGGGCAGGATGAGTGACATTACATAGTAATGTTTTTAGGTTTTGGAGGGAAATCAGAGATAACCAAAGGTCAACAACACTCAACTCTTTGTTTGACTTTGTTAGCCGGTTTCCTGTTTTTTGGAGCACTATAGGTTAAAGGGGTATAAAGGTTAGATTGATAGATAATAATCAAAAAGTTGGATTAATTTTGGAAAATTGCTCAAAGGTTGGATTATTAAAAGTATATATATAATCCTTAATAAAAACATGGAGAAATAAGAATTAGGAAACATGGCAATTTAAGTAGACTTGGGTTTCCTAAACCTTACTTGAGGCCCAAATAAGGAATAGTATAAATAACGAAGGCTTAAATAAACCCTAATATTCAATTTGCCCCTCCTAAATTTTGTCTCTCTCCTCAACATAGGTGGGTTGTCAACCAAAAAGGGGAAGTTCCCGTGATTTAAGGTTTATGGATATCGTGATCGTGACTCATGGGACGAAATAATGTCAGCCTCTCTCTCTCTCTCTCTCTCTCTCTCTCTCTCTCTCTCTCTCTCTCCCCTAGATCGAGTGCCGCAAGGAGCAACAACTCAGCCGAGCACCACCTAGCCGAGCTGCTAAAATGATTTAGTGTGAGAATCTAATTTGCAATCAAGTTTAACAAACAAGAACAAATTCAAGAAACAATGATGAAGAAATTTAAATGACAGAGGATACAAGGTTACCGTAGGAAACCCGTGAACCAGGACAAAAACTCACCCTATGCACTATGGAGTAGTATTGATGATGAATGAAGATTACAAGAGCATCAATTGCTTAGAATTCAATGCTCTTCCCAAACTCTCTGGTGTGAATCTCCCATTAAAATGGAGTACAACAAGTATATATGATGTACCCAAAGAGCTAATCCAACGCTCCACAAGAAGCCACACAGCTAGCCAAAAAGTGGAGAGGAAAAGCTGGGCGGAGAAACCAGCGGGCACCCAGCGAGCCCGATGGATTTCTCGGACACAAAATAGTTTGTAACAGTCCTGCCCGGTGGGAATCAAGCGGGCCCGCTGGATTTCCCTTCTAAAAATAAATGCATAAAAAATCCCCCTTAACTTAGACCAAATGCGAACACAAGTTCCACCTTATGCCTCCTTAATTTGTGCTTCTTTCCACACATATATCCTAACGATCTCCCACTTGGAGATAAGCACTATTAAGGGTTAAAACTTCAATATACTTTAATCATCATCATTCAACACAAAATTTTCACCATAGCGCTGTTAGGTTATGAATAATACAATAATATAATTCATGCGGAAAAACCATAAAGCCAAGTCCAAATTAATTGTCACATAGTCAATTAGCATAACTTAGGTTACATATAATGTGACGTGTGCCTTCCCTAGCTGCTCCTGAACCGAGCAAGAACAAGTCTTTAAAGCCCCAAACGTTGCCCATCCGTAGAAAGTCCAGCACGTTCGGTTCCGCCTTAGGTTTAACCAACTAGAATTTTACTTAAGGTTTTATGTATTCGGGTTAGGCTATATTATGTTATCCCTTGAATACAATGAGAATAAAGAATATTATTTTCAATGTAATTGATGTGTATAATTTATAGGGAAATACAGTTAAACATAATAACATGTGCGGAACAATCCCCAAAGCCAGGAAACATGTATAAAGCACATATTAAGCAAACTTACATTCGAAGCGTGTTTTTCACAATAATATGTCAACGAACACGAACAAGAACTCCACTTGTCGTTCCTCTACTTGGTTCACCGACACGTTCAGATCCGTCTTGATTATCGTAGCTTAGACAATCGATCAAGATACTTTGCCTTTTGGGATGAACACACTATGGAGGCACATAGAGAATTAGAGTTCTCTGTTTTCTCCTAGGGTTGTGTGTATTGTGTTATGATTGTGCTAAGTTGGAAAATAGGTTATAAGGTTATTTACATAACCTTACTAACCGATTAAGCCATGAGGCAAGGCCGGCTAGCAAGCTCGCACGCCAAACACACGGACACGCACAGCCAGTGGGCCGTGGGCCGCGCTGCTGCTGTGTCGTCGTCTTGGCCCGCACGCACGCGCACAGCTCCACGCCACAAGGGCCTCGCTGCTGCTGCGTTTGCTTTCCTTGCTCGCCTAGTCGTGCGCGCGCCCATGGGCCTTGAGTGTTTCGTGCACTTCCGCTCGTGGGCAGCTCCTCGTATTCGCGATAAAATATATTTCCGATATATTTTTTATCGTTTCGCATACGACGAATCACCATCGTACGATACGATTTATTCGTCTCGCCTAACTTACGAATATTCGCGATACGATATACGATTCCGATGCAAGGTCGTATCGTATAATACGTTTCCAACTTAAATCCCGAAAGGCTATTAAATGAATTTCCGATTCATTTAATCTGGTGATCTGTTACGTGTCATTGGTGTGACCTTGTAGGTTCAGTCAAGAGTAACTTGTGAGTTCAATATCCATTAGAACTCACTGATCGGAAGCATTGATCCAGCTAGCTGTTCCGATCACTTGATCTCACTGAATTAATTGTTCGCAATTAATCTGAACCTTTGGTATTAGACTTAATGCACCTTGGGTGAAGGACATATTTCCTTCAATCTCCCAATTGTCATTCAGACAAGTATGCATCCACATTCCATTGTCACTTAGTGTTACTTACTGAACATAAGGTAAGATCCAAGCCATCCTTATTAGGTCCAGAAGTGTTTCTCGGATTACAGAGCTCAACTGTTAAACTTTTGCAGAAGGTTAAGCCTTAACCATTCTGAGCATGACCATGCATTTTACAGAATCTAACTCTCCAAGAGGCCTTGTTACACAACAACACCATATCCTATCAAAGATAGGAGGACAGTCCATTCTTGCAATCTATGAACACTCACTTTGATTCATAGTACGCCCTATAACTGCTTTTATAGCCTCCTTTTACGGTGCGACGTTTAGCTAGTATCAAAGCGAACTAATTCTCAAACGAGCAGACATAATCGCTCATGTTCTGAGGAACGGTTTCTAATCACCATTAATGAGAACTACCTATGACATGACTTTAATCTCTTAAAGTGTTCTCATGGTCAATCCGATACAAGATCCAATAAGTATCTATGCAAAAGATTCTAACATCCAGTCACTATAGTTCATGAAACAGAACTAAGTAATCTACTTGCAATCTAATCTTCATTAGTCATTGGTCGTCCACCTTTCAATGACCTGGATTAGAGATCCTTTGTGACTTCAATATTCAAGTTCTTATGGGTGTTTCTTTGTCGAAGAATCCATCTTGACATCCCATTTGAATGACTTGAATCACATGGACTTATCTTTTAATTCTAAACCATAATTAAATGAATATGAAATAAATAAATTTCATAAATATGAAATGGTTAAACCAATTGTTTTAAACATAAATCTAACAGATGTTCTAAAACAATTCTTAGAAAATCAAAGCCATTCTCCAACATGCTTGATTCCCATGGTTGCTACATGTGCGTTGTGTTTCACTTGTGGCAACGGTTTAGTCAATGGATCCGCGACATTGTCGTCAGTTCCAACCTTGCAAATCTCGATTTCCTTTCTTTCAACGATCTCTCCAAGTATATGAAATCGCCGCCGTACGTGCTTGGACTTCTGGTGGCTCCTAGGCTCCTTTGTCTGGGCAATGGCTCCGCTATTGTCGCAATACAAAGCCACTGGTCCTTTAATGGAGGGGACAACACCAAGTTCTTCGATGAACTTCCGAATCCAAATAGCTTCCTTTGCTGCTTCTGAGGCAGCAATGTACTCGGCTTCAGTTGTAGAATCCGCAATAGTGCTTTGCTTAGCACTTTTCCAGCTTACTGCTCCGCCGTTGAGGCAGAACACAAACCCAGACTGTGATCTGAAATCATCTCGGTCGGTTTGAAAGCTTGCGTCCGTATAGCCCTTAACAATCAACTCATCTGTATCACCATAAACCAGAAACTGATCCTTAGTCCTTTTCAGGTACTTTAGGATGCTCTTGGTGTTAGGTTATGATACATATGACAATTCATAAATCATGCGGAAAAACCATAAACCCAGGAAAACATATTATTTACACATAATCATTTAGCATAGATTAGATGCATACTCTTTGTTGCGTGCCTTCCCTAGCTGCGCCCGAACCGAACAAGAACAAGTCTTTAGGACTCCAAGTGTCGTCCCTCCGTAGATAGTCCACAGCACGTCCGGATCCGCCTTAAGATTGACCAACTAGAATCGCCCTTAAGGTACTATTATTTTCGGCACTTTATAGGCAAATGTGTGACTGAATTTTTCTCTCAAAAACTCACTTTGAATACTTTGAAACTTGTGTTTTAAATTGTGAGCCCTAGCCTCATATTTATAGCGGTATGGAAAGGGAATCGAAATCCTATTCAGATACAAATTAATTAAACCTAGAATCCTACAAGAACTCTAATTTAATTAATTTATCAAATAGAATTATGAATTTAATCATTAACCGAACTCTGCATGTTTTAGGAAACGTGCACGAACACAAACACTTGCACACACACGCACGGAAGCCACGATGGGCCCCATGCGTGCGTGCGAGCAGCAGCCCACTCAGCGCCCGCGCGCGCTGCGCGCTGCGCGTGCTGTGCGCGCTGTGCGCTGCGCGTGCTGTGCGCGCTGTGCGCGCTGCGCGCTGCGCGCAGCCTGCTGGGCCTGGCCTTGCGCTGGGCCTGGCGTGGCTGTTTGTGCGGCGCGCTTGGCTTGCTGGGCGATGGCCTGGCTTCGTGCTGGGCCTCGTCCGGCAGGCCTCGTCCGATGCTTATTCGTACGATGCGCTTCCTATTAAATTTTCCGATTCCGGAATTCATTTCCGATACGAACAATATTTAATATTTCCGATTCCGGAATTAATTTCCGTTTCGAACAAATATTTAATATTTCCGTTTCCGGAATTATTTTCCGATTCCGGTAATATTTCCGATTCTGACAATATTTCCGTTTCCGGCAATATTTCCGATTCTGGCAATATTTCCATTTCCGATAATATTTTCCGACACGTACCATGTTTCCGTTTCCGGCAACATCTACGACTTGGATAATATTTATATTTCCGATACGATCCATATTTCCGTTTCCGCTAATATCATCGTTTCCGGAGTATTCATTCCTTGCCTGTGACGATCTTAGCTCCCACTGAAACCAAGATCCGTCGGTTCCGAATATTCATAGATGGAGTATTTAATGCTATTAAATACTTGATCCGTTTACGTACTATTTGTGTGACCCTACGGGTTCAGTCAAGAGTAAGCTGTGGATTAATATCATTAATTCCACTTGAACTAAAGCGGCCTCTAGCTAGGCATTCAGCTCACTTGATCTCACTGAATTATTAACTTGTTAATTAATACTGAACCGCATTTATTAGACTTAACATAGAATGCATACTTGGACCAAGGGCATTATTTCCTTCAGTCTCCCACTTGTCCTTAGGGACAAGTGTGCATTTCCTAATTCCTTTGTCGCTCGATGCTTGCTCTTGAACATAAGGTAAGAGTTGTCATCCTTATTATGTCCAGAGGTGTTCCTCGGTTTCAGAGTTCAACTGATCAAATAAACAGATAATCATAGCCTATGATTCATCTGAGCACGGCCATGCATTTCACAGTTTCTAGCTCTCCGAGTGGCCTTGTACAACTTTTAAGCATCTCATCCCGATTTATGGGAGGACAATCCCAATCTTGCGATCTTGAGATTAGACTTCGTTTGATAGGTGATTACCTGAGCGTTGCCTTTATAGCCTCCTTTTACGGTGCGACGGTTGGTTAACGTCAAAGCAACCAGTTCTCAAACAAGTAATCTTCAAATCACTCAGGTATTGAGGATTTAGTGTCTAATAATTTAATGAAATTTACTTATGACAGACTTTCATCTCTTACAGTAAAGTTTCATAGGTCTCGTCCGATACTAGTCTTCCCAAAGTAAGTATCTATGCAAATGATTATGACATTGCCATGTCCACAAAGTTCAAGAAACAGAACTACTAGTCATCTTGCATTCTAATCGTCTAACGTTTTCTATGCGTCCAATTTTATAGAAAACTCCGATTAGGGACCATTTTCAACCTTTGACATTCAAGTTCACTTGATAGACATTTCTTAGTCACAGGACTGGTCCTGACAGTCTATCTTGAATATATCGTCAAATTGAAGGGACTCATCATTTAATACTAAACCAAGATTAAATGGAATATGAAAATACATTTCATATATGATAAATGTTCAACCCCAATGTTTTATAACCACGGGCCTCAAACCCATCTTCTAAAACAATTCGTGGAATTCAAAGCTATGCTTGATTTCCAGTGCGACAATGTGAGTGTTGCTTCTCACTTGTTGCATAGGTTTAGTTATCATTCTTTGCCAATCTTAATATCCTTTTTCATCGAATGTTCTTCGAGATATGATGAATAAGATCTTTTGAGTTTGTTTATTATGCGATCTAGTATTTCTTACTTCGATGGTGGTTTTACTCATTTTGCAATGAAGAACCATCAAGTTAGCAGACGTTTTTCTTGCTTCAAGAGTGGTTCTACGCATTTTTCAATGAAGAACCATCAAGCCAGCAGATAGGTGATCTACCCAAGTTCAGTGAAGAACTTTAAACAACCCTGTTTTATTGCTTCTTAGGCAACAATCACTTTTACTTCAACCGTATAGGTTGCTAGTGATGCTTTGTTTGGATTTACCTATCCAAGCAGTTCATAGATATGTGGAAGATTCTCCAACTATATCTTAGAACATAGAAATTATTATTTTAATTTCCCACGCAACAACTCATGGTCTCCAATCCATGTTGCCATTTTAAAACACGATACTCTATAGCTCGTCCTTATCAATGGTTAACTCCAAAGGGTCTTGCTTGATCCTTTGCCAGTGTTTATGCGTGTAGCATCAATATTTAGCATATCTTTATTTCCTTGAATCAAGAACTATTCCTATGTACCTTTTCAAGTACCATAAGTATTCTTGATCTCAATCTAGTTGATCTTCACTTAGATCAATAGAGATTGGTATATGTTCGTCATGCCTAAAGTCATACGATACATTTTTGGCGATCCTCATATTATATCATACATGATAAATTCTTTTGCAGAATAATTCCCAATTGAATTCTATTCATGTAACTTTAGCTTATCTAGTTTCAGTAGATACTAAATTCAGCTAAATTCTTTGACATATAATATAGGTTAAGAATCTTATTTAGATCCTTTGATGTTTAACTTAGTAAATGCTTATACATAGTTCAAACATCCTTTACTTAGATTTATTCACATGGGTCGAATATCTCCAATGGAGATTTTCGTGTTTGATTTAGTAAATGCCATTACTCAATCCAAAACAATATCATAAGATCTTTGTAAATAGATCTTAATACCCAGTATGTACTAAGTTTCGCCATGGTCCATCATTGATGAATAATTTCAAGTCTAAGTCATTAGCATTTGAATGTTATTTTACAATAGAGAGATATGTGTGTGATACACATAGGACCAATTAAGTTTTATGTACTCCCACTAAACTTCTTATATATCTATAAGAATCATGTACATTTTATGAAACTAAAATACTTATTAGCTTCACTAAAATACATTTCTAATTCCCAATTGCTTGCTTAAATCTGTACTTAGATTTCACAAGCTAGCTTTCTTTTTCAAGCATTTATTTGGATCCACAAATCCTATGACATACCATGTACATAGTTTATTCCAACATTTGATTGAGGAATACGTTTTGTCATCCAATTGCTATATGTACCAATATGCAATCATTGCTTGAATTATAGACTTGAGCATTACGATTATGCATGAGGTTTCAACACAATTCACACCATGAATTTGCTTGTAACCTTTAGCAACTAATCTAGCTTTGTGTGTGAACACAATTCCATGTTTGATGGTTTTTATCCTTAAAACAAACTTGCAACCAATAGGTGTGAACCTATTCTTCCAAATCAACAAAATTTCAATTTTGTCATCAAAACATTGAGTATGTTTTATGGCCTCTAACCATTTAAAACATTTGAGTCTATATATGGCCTCTAACCATTTTAGGGAATCTAGGTTTCGTCATAGCTTTCTTACAAGTCACAAACTCATTAATCTACAGGATAATAGTTTGACTGCAAGTTGTAGGTTTCTTCACTATTTAATAGAAGAATCTCATAGTTTCATTGACCTGATCTCTATGTTTCTTCACTATCTAATAGAAGAATCTCATAGTTTCAGTGACTTGAATTCTATGCCTACTTGGGTATAGAACATCAAACAAATAGAATATCAATAGCCACTTGAAAGTCCTTTGAATATTCTGTTCTCCTTGAAGCACTTGTAAAGTCTTCTAAGAGATATCTATTCTTTAAAGCCACTTCTAACGTCCTTAAAGAATAAGTTCGGATTTTCTGAAGCACTTCGAAAAGCCTCCGGAATGTCCGTTTATGTTTGTTGTTCGCCTCGAAAACTTTCGAGGTCTATTTTCTCCCACTTGTCATTTTGGAAACGAATCTCCAAAAGGACATTATTTCGAGCAAACAAACATTATGTTCTCAAAAATTCGTGGTAGAAACAATACCCTTGTGTCTCATTTGAATAAATCACAATGAAACATATATCTATGCTTGGGCCTTAGTTTGTTGAATAAAAAAAACACTAAGCTCCCACTGAGTTTAGGAACTCTTTAGATATATTATGAAAAGATATTCTGAAATTACTTTTCAATAGCTTTGACGAATTTGGTTTAGTTTGGTGGTAGTTGAGCATTTTGTTTTAGAAATTATAGGAAAAGTCTTTATGATTCATCATTGATCGAATCAAGTACTAATTGACTTCGATCATTCCAACGTAGATATGCCATATCTTATGGACCTAGATTGTGAACACACAATCATTGATGATCATATTTGGTCTCAAGTAATCATCAACATGATCTAACCTAGATCTTTATGATTTCTTGCCAAGTGGATTTTATACTTCTGAATCTTTGAACTAGCCAAACAGATTCAACTTATATCACATTTGAGTAAATAAACCTATATTCACTCAAATCCATGTGAAATAATAAAGTCATAAAACCTTTCTTTAGCTTTGAACTCTATCGTCTAGGCGTTCTAACAATAGTTCATATTCTTTGTTACTTTCAACAAGTAAGACTAGCTTGTCTTAAGTTGATCTAGAAATCAACCAACTTTCAAAAGTCCATCAAAATAGAGCTTATGAATGTTAACTTGTTGATATGGTCTAAGCAACAATGCCAAAGATTTAATGGAACTCAAATCAAGGGTTTGATTTGAACCTAGTAAAGTTTTTTTTTTTAAGAGTTGTTTGTTTTAATCAAGCATATTGACTCAACCAGTAATTGACCATTTCATTCAAATAAACAAACAAACAAGCATTGTTTTTGTTCTTCTGAATGTGAGTCTTTCTGTGTTTTAAGCAGAAATTTAGGTATGCTGATTATGGAACAAAATAGCCATTAAGTTCCAGCCTTTGAAAGGACTTAAAACAAACTAGATGACCCTACAACTAATGTAGCATTGCCATGCTTCATTTCCCACTTGTAGGTCATTAGTGTATCCTAGCTTCCATTATTTGAGTTATTACCGAAGTAAGAACCTCAAGCGGTATATGATACCAAGGAAGTTTGATTGCTAGGTCACTTCTCTTTAAACATAAACTTATAGGTAGAAACGGAATCGTAAATTCCTTTCATTGTTCCTCGTTTTCCTATTTCTTGTACCCTTTCTTATAGTCTTAAGAATTGAATTCTTTAGTGTTGACTTTTATACTTTGTTAGACATGTCCAATGTCACCAACAAGGTTCTTAACATTTAATTTATGTTGAATATTAAGTTTCAACTAGATGATCTTACTAGAAGCTTCTAAAGTTCTCTAAGCATCGATCTATTCGAATGTCTAGGGACTAGACTCATTCGAGAATTAAATGGACAAAGATATTAGGTTGTTAACCATTGGTAAAGCTGAGCGCATTAAACTCAATGCTTCATGATTTCAAAACTACAGTGTATTTTGAATTCACAAGCACCAATTGGTTTGCCATTCGATTTTGATATTCGAAAACAACCATAAAAGTGGATATAAGAAACGTACATTTTAAATTGCTCACTTTCTCTCTTTTCCGTGAATCGTTCTTTGGATTCACTACCAATCGAGGAAATTTACTGTTACCTTTCTAAAAGGATTTATTGCAGTGCAAGATATTTAATTATAAACAATAATTAAAACATACATTGAAGCATGCAAAGTCTAAACATTTATCATGAATAATAACTTGAAATTAAAGCAACCATGCAATTCAAACAAGTTATTAGCATTTTATTCGATTTTATTGTTCCGGCAGGTGTGAATAAAATGATTCCAAGACCCTAAAACCATTGAAGAATTAAGCACAGTTTGTCGACTTAATCCTAGAACATCTTAGGTAAGCAAAAGCCTTTTGCTAATAGTCTAGAAACTATTCTTGGTTGATAGGTACGTCTAAGAACTTATTAGGTAAACCTATCGAATTTTCCACGACATAAAAGGACTCCTTACTTATATCGTTGAGTTTCACCAAAACTAACATGTACTCACAATTATTTGTGTACCTTGCCCCTTTAGGACCAATAAGTAACACCTCGCTGAGCGAAAACTATTACTAGATTGATGTAAAGGATATCCAAGCAAGTGTATATTTTGGCATGGCACCTTTTAACTCAATTTTTAAGTTTGGAACTTAAGGCTCTTACTATGTTGGTTAGATTTTAAGTGAACTAAAATCCTTAATCATGCAACATAATCAAGCTTTTGATCTCATGCATTTTAAGACATATTTAAAACAATAAATAACTTAAAACATGCATAAGATATTTGTGATCTAGTATGGCCCGACTTCATCTTGAAGCTTTGACTTCAAAGTCCGTCTTGAAAATCTCCGTGGGAGGCACCATTTTCTTCAAATAGGATAAGCTATAACTAATTACAACTATTTGATGGTTCGCATACCATATTTGAATTGAAAAATAACTTTGGTACTTTAGACCAATTACATTCAAATTAATGGTACGCAGACCATATTTTCTATCCTATTTGGCCATACTAGTCACTTCATAACCTGCAAAACAGTACATATACAATATATACCATTCACCCATTCATTATCATGAATGGCCCACATAGCTGGTTAGTAAAACACATTATGCATCACCTAAACATTTGCAGCAATTAATCAAGGGCACCAATAATCTACCAATTATTCAGTCCTTATTAATTCTAATCAAGTTGTTTTAACCTTAAGGATTTGTAGACCTAATCAAGAGTTTATGACTAAAAAGCGCTCCCACTTAAACCAATAAATTCATATGCTTTACCAATTTTAAACATAAAAATGTATTTCTAGTCTAACCGGAAACATACAAATTTAATTAAAATTTAAAGCTCATATAAATTTATAATTGAATCCAAAAAGTTTAATTTAATTTCAGTCGCATTTAAATTAATTCATGATTTTAATTTTAGTAAAATAATTAGAATAAATAACATTTATTATAATTATAATATTCAAAATTAAAATCCAAGAAAATAATTTAAATTATTAATTTTAAAATTAATTAAAATTACGTGAACTGAAATTTTCAAATTAAACATTCAAAACGATCTAATCGTAACGCAAACACCCTACGCGTAGCACGCCCATGGGCCGCACGCACACAGCCATTGCTGGCCATGTGCGCGCAGCCCATGCGCTCGTCGCATAGCTGCTGCATCCCTATCGCAAGCCTCCGCACGCATTGGTGCTCGCTGCGCGCGCCAGCGCTCATCGCACGCGGGCTATCGCTCGCAGTGCGCGCGCGACATCGCTCGCTGGGCGCGCGACATCGCTCGCTGGGCGCGCGAGCCATCGCTCGCTGGGCGGGCGACATCGCTCGCTGTGCGCGCGAGCAATGCTAGGCGCAGCGCTCGTGGCACGCGAGCTTGCGCTCGGTGCGCGCGAGGCTGCGCGCTCTTGTGCGAGGCAGCGCGCGTTGTGGCACAGCTCGCTTGCTGCCCACACGCGACTGCCTTGGCTCGCCCTACGCCCATGCCCATTCGTCCATTGGTCGTGGCACACGACACAAGGCAGGGCTGCTGCCTTGTGCTCGTGCACTACGCCCTTGCTCATTGCATTCGTGCCGCATGGGCGACGAGCTCCCTTGCTCGTCGTCGCATGCCCGCATTATACAACACCCCTTAAGGGTAACACGAAGCGTCCATTGCCTCGTGCGTGCAAGTTATATGAACGAATCGCATAAAATTTTAAAATTTATATTTAAAATTAATGACAAATTAATAAATAATATTAATTTCATAATTTTAGGGCGAAAAAATCGAAAATTTATTATCCAATTGATTTCCGATTGTTATGGATTCAAGTCTAGGTCATAAAAATTTAAAATTTATCGTAAATTTACAATTTTTATGGTGGTTTTTAATCATAGGTTTCTAATTAAATTACAATTAATTATGAAAATCAAATTAATTCTAAATTATTCTAATTTTCAACAAATTAATCATAATTACAAATTAGATTGCATAATTAACAAGACTAGGCATTCAAACTTGTTAAACATATGCAGTAGGTCAATCAAAAATTCAAGATTTATCAACAAGAATCGCAAATATTTAATTTAACATCTTAAATTTACGAAATTTTGCATTCGAAAAACTAAAACCTTCAAAAAGTCATAGTTAGGCTTCGAATTTGAGAATTCTGGGTTCGGCAGAAAAAAACTATTTTTGTCAAAATTTTAGAATGCCTTTTACATGCGGAATTGACACAAAAATCACTCAATTCGGATGAGTAACGAAGAAACTGCTGAAACACTGCGTACGTATAATTAAATAAACGCAATTTGCAATTAATTAACAATTACGAAAATTAATCACCCCTTTTAATTCTTGCAAATTTGTAATATTTAACCATGTTCATGCAATTTAGATTATGAAAATAATAAGGGCTCGTGATACCACTGTTAGGTTATGATACATATGACAATTCATAAATCATGCGGAAAAACCATAAACCCAGGAAAACATATTATTTACACATAATCATTTAGCATAGATTAGATGCATACTCTTTGTTGCGTGCCTTCCCTAGCTGCGCCCGAACCGAACAAGAACAAGTCTTTAGGACTCCAAGTGTCGTCCCTCCGTAGATAGTCCACAGCACGTCCGGATCCGCCTTAAGATTGACCAACTAGAATCGCCCTTAAGGTACTATTATTTTCGGCACTTTATAGGCAAATGTGTGACTGAATTTTTCTCTCAAAAACTCACTTTGAATACTTTGAAACTTGTGTTTTAAATTGTGAGCCCTAGCCTCATATTTATAGCGGTATGGAAAGGGAATCGAAATCCTATTCAGATACAAATTAATTAAACCTAGAATCCTACAAGAACTCTAATTTAATTAATTTATCAAATAGAATTAGGAATTTAATCATTAACCGAACTCTGCATGTTTTAGGAAACGTGCACGAACACAAACACTTGCACACACACGCACGGAAGCCACGATGGGCCCCATGCGTGCGTGCGAGCAGCAGCCCACTCAGCGCCCGCGCGCGCTGCGCGCTGTGCGCGCTGCGCGCTGCGCGCAACCTGCTGGGCCTGGCCTTGCGCTGGGCCTGGCGTGGCTGTTTGTGCGGCGCGCTTGGCTTGCTGGGCGATGGCCTGGCTTCGTGCTGGGCCTCGTCCGGCAGGCCTCGTCCGATGCTTATTCGTACGATGCGCTTCTGATTAAATTTTCCGATTCCGGAATTCATTTCCGATACGAACAATATTTAATATTTCCGATTCCGGAATTAATTTCCGTTTCGAACAAATATTTAATATTTCCGTTTCCGGAATTATTTTCCGATTCCGGTAATATTTCCGATTCTGACAATATTTCCGTTTCCGGCAATATTTCCGATTCTGGCAATATTTCCATTTCCGATAATATTTTCCGACACGTACCATGTTTCCGTTTCCGGCAACATCTACGACTTGGATAATATTTATATTTCCGATACGATCCATATTTCCGTTTCCGGCAATATCATCGTTTCCGGAGTATTCATTCCTTGCCTGTGATGATCTTAGCTCCCACTGAAACCAAGATCCGTCGGTTCCGAATATTCATAGATGGAGTATTTAATGCTATTAAATACTTGATCCGTTTACGTACTATTTGTGTGACCCTACGGGTTCAGTCAAGAGTAAGCTGCGGATTAATATCATTAATTCCACTTGAACTAAAGCGGCCTCTAGCTAGGCATTCAGCTCACTTGATCTCACTGAATTATTAACTTGTTAATTAATACTGAACCGCATTTATTAGACTTAACATAGAATGCATACTTGGACCAAGGGCATTATTTCCTTCACTTGGCAGCAGTCCAATGCGCCTCACCTGGTTCTGACTGGTACCTGCTCGTTGCACTGAGTGCGAACGAAACATCCGGCCTTGTACAAATCATAGCATACATGATGGATCCAATAGCCGAAGCGTATGGAATTCCACTCATCTTTCTACGCTCATCAGATGTTTTGGGACACTGATTCTTGCTTAGATATATGCCATGGGACATGGGTAGATGGCCTCTCTTGGCTTCCGTCATATTGAACCTAGCTAGCACTTTGTCAATGTAAGTGCTTTGGCTTAGTCCAATCACCCTCTTAGATCTATCCCTATAGATCTTGATGCCCAATATGTATTGTGCCTCTCCTAAGTCATTCATTGAGAAACACTTCCCGAGCCAAGTCTTTACAGACTCCAACATAGGAATGTCGTTTCCAATAAGTAGTATGTCGTCAACATACAAGACTAGGAATGCAATTTTACTCCCACTGACCTTCTTGTATACACAAGATTCGTCCTGATTCTTGATGAAGCCAAACTTATTGACTGCTTCATCAAATCGTTTATTCCAACTCCTTGATGCCTGCTTTAGTCCATAGATGGACTTCTTAAGCTTGCATACCTTTCCTTGGTTCTTTTGATCGACAAAACCCTTCGGCTGTGTCATGAACACAGTCTCCTAAAGAACACCGTTCAAGAAGGAAGTTTTGACATCCATTTGCCATATTTCATAGTCATGAAACGTGACAATCGCAAGGATTATCCGAATAGACTTAAGCATCGCGACTAGAGAAAATATTTCATCGTAGTCAACGCCGTGAACTTGCCTGTAACCTTTTGCTACCAATCTAGCCTTGTATATGTATACAATTCCATCTTTGTCTTTCTTCAACTTGAAGACCCATTTGCATCCGATAGGTGTGAACCCATCCGGCAAATCAACCAAATCCCAAACTTGATTTTCAGACATGGAGTCTATTTCAGATTGCATGGCCTCTAACCATTTAGTGGAGCTTGGGCTCGTCATAGCTTGCTTGTAAGTCATAGGTTCATCACTATCCAATATGAGAACGTCTAAGTTTTCAGTCAAGAGGACGCTTGTCCACTTGTCTGGCTGAAAAATAGTTATATTTGACCTACGAGGGGCAACAACGTTTTGAGGAACTACTCCCACTGGATCTTCTAAAGACCTTGGAGGTTCATCAACCTGAACTGCTTCTAAAGAGTTCTGAGTTCTTTGTTCGTCTCGAATCTCTTCGAGGTCTATTATTCTCCCACTTGTCCATTTGGAAATATGATTTCTTTCCAAAAAAGACACCGTCACGAGCAACGAAAACCTTGTTGTCTGACTTGTTGTAGACGTAATACCCCATAGTTTCTTTTGGATACCCAACGAAGAAAAATTTGTCCGATTTAGGTTGTAGCTTCTCCGAAATTAATCGCTTGACATATGTTTCGCAACCCCAAATCTTCAGAAAAGACAACTTTGGAAGTTTCCCAGTCCATAATTTGTATGGAGTTTTTTCAACAGCTTTTGACGGAGCACGATTCAGTGTGAGTGCTGCAGTTTGCAACGCATGTCCCCAGAACTGTAAAGGAAGTTAGGCCTGACCCATCATTGACCTGACCATATCGAGTAAGGTCCTGTTTCTCCGTTCCGACACTCCATTCCATTGAGGTGTCCCCAGAGCAGTCAATTCAGAAAGAATACCGCATTCTTTTAGATGGTCATCAAACTTGTGGCTAAGATATTCACCTCCTTGATCAAATCTTACAGCTTTGATTTTCTTGCCATGTTGATTCTCTACTTCATTTTGAAATTCTCTGAATTTCTCAAACGATTCAAACTTGTGCTTCATTAAGTAAATATAGCCATATCTACTGAAGTCCTCCGTAAACGTTATGAAATAGCTGAACTCACCTCTAGCTTTCGTACTCATAGTCCCACATACGTCTGTATGTATTAGCCCTAGTAGTTCGCTTGCTCTTTCTCCCACCTTTGAGAAAGGTTGCTTTGTCATTTTGCCAAGTAAACAAGATTCACATTGATCAATCTTCTCTAAGTCGAATGATTCTAGAATTCCTTTCCGTTGAAGTAATTCCATGCGCTTTATGTTTATATGGCCTAATCGACAATGCCACAAAAATGTGAGATCCGAATCACCAGTTTTAGCCTTTTTGGTATTTATGTTATAAATGTGTTTGCTCGTATCTAGCACATAAAGACCATTTTCTTGTTTTGCTGAACCATAAAACATTCCATTCAAAGCAAAAGAACAACTATTGTCTTTAAATCGAAAACTAAAACCTTTAGAATCCAAACTTGAAACGAAAATGATGTTTCTGGTGATACTAGGAACATAGTAACAGTTTTCTATTTCCAAAACAAACCCACTAGGCAAAGAAATAAAATAAGATCCTACGGCTAATGCAGCAATCCGTGCTCCATTTCCCACGCGTAGATCCATCTCGCCTTTACCAAGCTTTCTACTTCTCCTTAGTCCCTGCGAATTGGAACATAAGTGTGAGCCACAACCAGTATCTAATACCCAAGAAGTAGAATTAGCAAGATTACAATGTATAACATACATACCTGAAGGAGAAGCAACGTTCCCGTTCTTCTCATCTTCCTTTCTCTTCAAGCAATACCTCTTCCAATTCCCCTTCTTCTTGCAGTAGAAGCATTCAGAGTCGGCAGGAGAACAAGTCACCCTTTTCTGTTTACCAGAACTGGTGCCGTTGGACTTGGATGAGGGCGAGGCCTTGCCCTTACCCTTCTTGCCCTTATTCCTGCCTGATTTCTTGAAGTTCTTGCCCTTACGCACCATAAGCATATCGTGATTGTTCTCTTGCTTGAGCGTCTTTTCAACGGTTTTCAGCATATCGTGAAGCTCAGTAAGAGATTTCTCCATGCTGTTCATGTTGTAATTCAACTTGAACTGATCATAGCCATTATGAAGCGAATGGAGAATGATGTCAATAGCCATTTCATTTGAGACGTCAGAATCTAGAGCTCTCATGTTCTCAAAGAGTCCAATCATTTTAAGAACATGTGGGCTCACCAGTTCTCCTTTCTTGAGCTTAGTCTCAAGGATAAACCTCTGAGTCTCGAATCTTTCGATTCTGGCTTGGTCCTGAAACATGTTCTTAAACTCCGAGATGATTTGGTAAGAATCCGAGTTAATGAACGTTTTTTGAAGTTCAGGTTTCATGGATGCAAGCATCACACATTTGACATCCCTGTTGGCCTGAATCCAACGATTAAGGGCAGCTTGAGTTACCTCCGGCCCAGCCTCTTCCGGTAATTCTTCCTCAAGGACATATTCCTTTTCCTCATGCATAAGAACTATTTGTAAGTTCCTTTTCCAGTCGAGGAAATTGTTGCCATTCAACTTCTCCTTGTCGAGAATTGAACGCAGATTGAAAGTGTTATTGTTTGCGGCCATTTTGATTACTACAATCGAAAAGAATTTGCAATAAATAACCATTCATACAATTCAATAACTTTGAAATAAAAGCAAAACATGCAATCATTAAAGCTATTAAAACATTTCATTCATGCAAAAAACAAAAAACATGGTCCAAAATGAATGAAACGATTCCAAGACCCCAAAAGTCCTAAATCCTTAAGCAGCTTTAGCATGTCTTAAGTAGTTTAAGATTTTAGGTAAGCAAAACCTATTGCTAGTAATCTCCAAATTACTCTTGGTTAATAAATTAATGCCATAATTTATCCCATTGCCACAACTTAATGCCATTGTTGTTTGAGTTGTAACCACAATCAACGTGCTCCTTTAGGACGCCTTACCACCTAAGTCAACTAAAATAGCACCTCGCTTTAGCGTAAACCTACTATCTTAGATCCCTAGATTTTTGTAAGTGTTGATTTGGAAGGAAATTTTTTAACTCAATATTACTTGGACCTAGTTGTTTTCTATGTTGGTTCGATTATTTAGTGAACTTAATCTAATCGATTCATATGAAACAACCTGTTCATGCAAAGCATACATACATTCATACATTCACGCATAATATATATATATATATATATATATATATATATATATATATATATATATATATATATATATATATATATATATATATATATATATATATATATTAAATTGCATAAATAAATGGTGATCTAGTATGGCCCAAAACTTCTTGTCTTGAAGCATCCAATCTTCATCACCTCCTTGTTATCTTGGCATCGTCTTGAATCTTCGTTCAAATGCTAACTTAAAGTTCTAAACTTAGAAATACTTGAAAATAATAAATTACATCAAAATTTCCATGGTACGCAGATGATATTTAAAACTTTACATTCAAAGATAGAACGGTACGCAGACCGTATTTAACTATCCTAAATTTGGCCATACTAGTCACTTGGAGTACCTGCATTACATAAAATATATATTCTATGCATTCATCCATTCGTGTGCTAAAACGAATGGCCCATATTAATATGCAAGTATTTACGTGAATTAATTAAAATTCACGTTCACATAAACGCGTTCTAAAAGATTAATCAATTTCCAAATTATTAATCCTTAGACTTATTCTAATTAAAATTGAATTTAATTAAAATAATGCGACCTACGAAAATAATTAAAATAATTATTTCATTTTAATTTCATTTAGTGGCTCCCACTCAAACGAATAATTATTCCGGATAATTAATTATGAAATATTAAATTAAAACTCGCGGCCCGGCCCAAGCAAATAAAATATTAAATTAAATATCCCGTTAGCCCAAATTAATGCAAATATACGAAGCCCAACGAAATAAAAAAATTTCAACGAAAAAGGTCCGATTACGTAGTTGGGCTAGGCTTGCTCCCAGCCCTATGCCTTGCGTGTGGCCCAAGAGGCGCACGAGCAAGGCTCGCACACCCCCAGGCCCCTCGCGCGCGCGCGTCCCCGCAGCATCGTTGCCCCTGCGCTGCGTGTTGTGCGTTCGTGTGTGCTGGACGTCGCATGGTTCGCGCCTTGCTTCTTCGCAGCCCCCCGCTAGCGTTCCGCCTGCCCCTTCCTCGCCCAGCGCGTACGAGGCACGCAGCACGCATGCTGCTTCCCGTGTCGCTGCGGCTCGGCCTTCGTGTAGCAGCCTGTATGGCTCGACGAGCCATACGTCCACCACACTCGTGTTCGTGCCTTTGATTTGTGATACGGACCAACTCAATTAAAATTAAATTTAATTTCACGAACTTGCATTAATTTTATTTTTCAAAAAGTTACGATTTTATTTTCGAAAAACGACGATTTTTTACGATTTATTAAACTTTAACGACAATCCAACTTCGTAAAATATTAAATCAAAGGCTAAAATTATTCAAATTTTTATGAACGAACGAATCAACATTAAAATTTGAACTTTTAATTAATAAAATTCGAAGCTTTAAATCGTTCCTTAACATTTAAATTTCAGATTTTTAATAATTTGGTTTAAGTGCGATTAAAATTAACGAAACCATTCAAAATTTGAATCCAATAATTTTTAAAATTATCCACTGACCCATAAAATTATATCCCTTTTCCCAATTAACCGAATTATTAAACCAAAATTAATTAAAATTCAATTAGGGTTTCAAATTTTACGAATTGGGGAAAGGCAAAATTAGGGTTTATACTTATCGGAAAAATCTGAAATATTTACCATAGATCCAGAATATACCCAGAAAGATTGTGTTAAACTTTCAAGAAATTACGAGTAGTGTAGGTCGACCTTTTAATCGAATTACTGTTCGACACTTTTAATTTTTAATGAAAAATTAACAAAAACGACCAAAAAACGACATCTCGAGGCCTGGTTTTGCAATTCCGTTCAAATGAGTTGATCTTAGAAAATTGTTTTCATTCAAATTAGGGTTTTAAATCTCGAAAAAACGAACATTTTTTATTTCGGACCTGATTATTACGCTATTCATCCAATAATTCGTAAAAATTACGAAAAATCAACAAAAATTCCAAATTTTTCGACAGATGCAAAAACAATAATAATCATGCTAATTCATGCTTTGAATACATAAGGCTCATAATACCACTGTAGGGGAATACATTTAAACATAATAACATGTGCGGAACAATCCCCAAAGCCAGGAAACATGTATAAAGCACAGATTACACAAACTTACATCCGAAGCGTGTTTTCCACAATAATATGTCAACGAACACGAACAAAGAACTCCACTTGTCGTTCCTCTACTTGGTTCACCGACACGTTCAGATGCGTCTTGATTATCGTAGCTTAGACAATCGATCAAGATACTTTGCCTTTTGGGATGAACACACTATGGAGGCACAGAGAGAATTAGGGTTCTCTGTTTTCTCCTTGGGTTGTGTGTATTGTGTTATGATTGTGCTAAGTTGGAAAACAGGTTATAAGGTTATTTACATAACCTTACTAACCGACCAAGCCATGAGGCAAGGCCGGCTAGCAAGCGCGCACGCCAAACACACGGACACGCACAATCAGTGGGCCGTGGGCCGCGCTGCTGCTGTGTCGTGGTCTTGGCCCGCACGCACGCGCACAGCTCCGCGCCACAAGGGCCTCGCTGCTGCTGCGTTTGCTTTCCTTGCTCGCCTAGTCGTGCGCGCGCCCATGGGCCTTGAGTGCTTCGTGCACTTCCGCTCGTGGGCCGCTCCTCATATTCGCGATTAATTATATTTCCGATATATTATTTACCGTTTCGTATACGACGAATCACCGTCGTACGATACGATTTATTCGTCTCGCCTAGCTTAAGAATATTCGCGATACGATATACGATTCCGATGCAAGGTCGTATCGTATAATACGTTTCCAACTTAAATCCCAAAAGGCTATTAAATGAATTTTCGATTCATTTAATCTGGTGATCTGTTACGTGTCATTGGTGTGACCTTGTAGGTTCAGTCAAGAGTAAGTTGTGAGTTCAATATCCATTAGAACTTACTGATCGGAAGCATGCACCAGCTAGCTGTTCCGATCACTTGATCTCACTGAATTAATTGTTCGCAATTAATTTGAACCTTTGGTATTAGACTTAATGCACCTTGGGTGAAGGACATATTGAAGGAAATAATGCCCTTGGTCCAAGTATGCATATAATGTTAAGTCTAATAAATGCGGTTCAGTATTAATTAACAAGTTAATAATTCGGTGAGATCAAGTGAGCTGAATGCCTAGCTAGAGGCCGCTTCAGTTCAAGTGGAATTAATTATATTAATCCACAGCTTACTCTTGACTGAACCTGTAGGGTCACACAAATAGTACGTAAACGGATCAAGTATTTAATGGCATTAAATACTCCATCTATGGATATTCGGAATCGACGGATCTTGGTTTCAGTGGGACCTAAGATCGTCAAAGGCAAGAAATGAATACTCCGGAAACGATGATATTGCTGGAAACGGAAATATGGATCGTATCGGAAATATAAATATTATCCAAGTCGTAGATGTTACCGGAAACGAAAACATGGTACGTATCGGAAAATATTATTGGAAATTGAAATATTGCCGGAATCGGAAATATTGCCGGAAACGGAAATATTGTCTGAATCGGAAATATTATAGAAATCGGAAAATAATTCCGGAAACGGAAATATTAAATATTTGTTCGAAACGGAAATTAATTCCGGAATCGGAAATATTAAATATTGTTCGTATCGGAAATGAATTCCGGAATCGGGAATTTAATCCGAAGTGTATTGTACGAATTAGCATCGGACGAGGCTCGCTAGTCGAAGGCCCAGCACGAAGCATGGCCGTCGCCCAGCAAGCCAAGCGCAACACGCCAAGCCTCGACCAGGCCCAGCACAAGGCCAGGCCCAGCCAAGGCCTGTGGCGCGCGCGGAGCAGTCGTGGGCTGCGACATGGGCTGCGAGGCTTGCGCGGGCTGTGCTCGTGCTCGTGCTCGTGCTCGTGTGCGGTTGTGTGCAATACAAATCCTAAGGCTATTAGAATTTGTTCTATGATTAAATCCTAATCCTAATAAAGATAGAATTTGTTTAATAGAGTTTTAATAAGATTCTAATTAAATAAATTAGTATCCTTATAGGATTATAATTCCTTTCTATAAACTCTATAAACAGGTGCCTAGGGTCACATATTTAGATAGAGGATTTCAAGTATTCAAACAAAAAAAAGCTAAGATTTTTAAGTAGAAAAATCAGCCATATTCTTGCCCTATTAGCCGAAAATATATAGTACTTTAAGGGCGATTCTAGTTGGTCAATCTTAAGGCGGATCTGGACGTGCTGTGGACTATCTACGGAGGGACGACACTTGGAGTCCTAAAGACTTGTTCTTGTTCGGTTCGAGCGCAGCTAGGGAGGGCACGCTACAAAGTGTATGCATCTGAATTATGCTAAATGATTATGTGTAAATAATATGTTTCCTGGCTTTATGGTTTTTCCGCATGATTTATGTTTATTCATATGTATCATAACCTAACACATATTTCCTTCATAATTATGAGGGCCTAGCCTCATATTTATAGGGTAGGAAATAAGGAATTTAATTCTTACTAGGAAGAGAATTACCAACCCTACTAGGATTGAAATTCTTATTCAATTAGGATTGCACCATTAATTAAACTCTTAAATAAATCAATTCTAGTAGGACTACTTAATCCAAGGTTACTTGAGAATTAAGAAATCGGACCTTTCTTGGAGCCCAAGATGAAACAACCCGACGCAGTCACAACGGGCCACGTTGGTGCGCATGCCTGCCTAGGCC
This sequence comes from Spinacia oleracea, assembly GCF_020520425.1. NCBI lineage: Eukaryota > Viridiplantae > Streptophyta > Magnoliopsida > Caryophyllales > Amaranthaceae > Spinacia > Spinacia oleracea. Next base: position 63,439,741 of record NC_079492.1, on the reverse strand, counting down.
CAGCCACAGCCGCAACTGGCCGAAGGCCTAGCGCGCTGTGGCCTTGCCTTGGCAGGCCTGCACTGCTTTGCTTGCTGGCTTGACGCAACCCATGGAGTTGCTGCCTTGCTCGCTTGCTTGGCGCGGCCCATTGGCGCTGGTGCCTTGCTCCCTGGCTTGGCGTGGCCCATTGGCGCTGCTGCCTTGCTTGTTTGTCGAGCGATAGGCCGACTCGCTTGCCGGCTTGTCGCTCGTCGAGCTTCCGATTCGTTTTCCAATTCCGGAATCCATTTCCGTTTCGAATAAATATTTACGTTTCCGTTAATATTTCCGATTCCAGAAATAATTTCCTCTTCCGACAATATTTCTTATTCCGGTAATATTTCCGTTTCCGACAATATTTCCGATTCCTGCAATATTTCTATTTCCGATAATATTATCCGATACGAACCATGTTTCCGTTTCTAGCAACATCTACGACTTGGATAATATTTATATTTCCGTCATGAACCGTATTTCCGTTTCCGGCAATATCATCATTTTCGGAGTATTCTTTATTTTGCCTTTTGACGATTTCACCTCCCACTGGAACCGAGATCCGTTGTTTCCGAATGTTCATAAATGGAGTACTTAAGGAATAATATATTAACTTAAATACTTGATTCCTTCACGTACTATTTGTGTGACCCTGGGGGTTCAGTCAATAGTAAGTTAATGATTAATATTATTAATTTCACTTGAACTGAAGAGGCCTCTAGCTAGGCATTCAGTTCACTTGACCCCACTGAATGATTAACTTGTTAATTAATACTGAACCACATTTATTAGACTTAGCATTAAATGCATACTTGGACCAAGGGCATTATTTCCTTCGGTCTCCCACTTGTCCTTAGGGACAAGTGTGCATTTCCTAATTCCTTTGTCGCTTGATGCCTGATCATGAACATAAGGTAAGAGTAGTCATCCTTATTATGTCTAGAGGAATTTCTCGGTTTCATAGTTCAACTGAACAAATAAACAGATAATCATAGCCTATGTTTCATCTGAGCACGACCATGCATTTTCCAGTTTCTAGCTCTCCGAGTGGCCTTGTACAACTTTCAGCATCTCATCCCGATTTATGGGAGGACAATCCCAATCTTGTGATCTTGAGGTTAGACTTCGTTTGATAGGTGATTACCTGAGCGTTGCCGTTATAGTCTCCTTTTACGGTGCGACGCTTGACAACGTCAAAGTAACCAGTTCTCAAACAAGTAATCTCAAATCACTTAGGTATTTAGGATTAGTGTCTAATAATTAAAATTACTTATGACAGATTTTCATCTCTTACAGTAAAGTTTCATAGGTCTGTCTGATGCTAATCTTTTTAAGTAAGTATCTATGCAAATGATTGCGACATTGCCATGTCCACATAGTTCAAGAAACGGAACTACTAGTCATCTTGCATTCTAGTCGTCTAGCGTTTTGTATGCATCCACCTTTATAGAAAACTTCCTACCAGGGACCATTTTCAACTTTTGACATTCAAGTTCACTTGATATACATTTCTTAGTCACATGGCTGGTCCTGACAGTCTATCTTGAATATATTGTCAAATTAAAAGGACTCATCATTTAATATTAAACCAAGATTAAATGGAATATGAAAATACATTTCATATATGATAAATGTTCAACCCCAATGTTTTACAACCATGGGCCCCTAACCCATCTTTAAAAAAATTAATGGAATTCCAAACTATGCTTGATTTCCAGTGCCACAATGTGAGTGTTGAGTCTCACTTGTTGCATAGGTTTAATTATCATGCTTTTCCAATCTCAATATCATTTTCATCGAATGCCTTTCCAGATAGGATGATAAGATCTTTTGAGTATGTATATTTTGTGATCTAGTCTTTCTTTCATCAAGAGTGGTTCTACGCATTTGGCAATGAAGAACCATCAAGTCAATAGACATGTTATCCACCCAAGTTCAGTGAAGAACTCTTTAACGTAAACAACTCTGTTTTATTGTTTCTTAGGCAATAAGTACTTTTACTTCAACTGTATAGGTTGTTAATGATGCTTTGTTTGGATTTTCTTATCCAATCAGGTCACGGATATGTGGAAGACTTTCCAAATGTATCTTAGAACATAGAAATTACTATTTAATCTCCCACGCAACAACTCATGGTCTTCAATCCATGTTGTCATTTCAAACCACGATACATATATCTCGTTCTTGCCAATGGTTAACTCCAAAGGTATCTTGCTTGATCCTTTGCCAGTGTTTATGCGTGTAACATCAATATTTAGCATATCTTCATTTCCTTGAATCAATAACTATTCCTATGTACCTTTTCAAGTACCATAAGTTTTCTTGATCTCAATCTACTTGATCTTTACTTAGACCAATAGAGATTGGTTTATGTTCGTTATGCCTAAAGCCATATGATACATTTTTGGCGATCCTTATATTATATCTTATATGATAAATTCTTTTGCAGAATAATTCCCTAATTGAATTTTATTCATGTAACTTTAGCTCGTCTAGTTTCAGTAGATACTAAATCCAGCTAAATTATTTGACATATAATATAGGTGAAGAATCTCATTTAGATCCTTTAATGTTTAACTTAGTAAATGCTTATACATAGTTCAAACATACTTTACTTAGATTTATTCATATGGGCCGAATATCTCCAATGGAGTCTTTCGTGTTTGATTTAGTAAATGTCATTACTTAATCTAAAACAATATTCTAAGATCTTTTTAAATAGATCTTAATACCCATTATGTACTAAGTTTCGCCTTGGTCCATCATTGATGAATAATTTCAAATCTAAGTCATTAGCATTTGAATGTTATTTCACAATAGAGAGATATGTGTGTGATACACATAGGACCAATTAAGTTTTATGTACTCCCACTAAACTTCTTATACATCTATAAGAATCATGTACATTTTATGAAACTAAAATACTTATTAGCTTCACTAAAATACAGTTCTAATTCACAATTGCTTGCTTAAATCTGTACTTAGATTTCATAAGCTAGCTTTCTTTTTCAAGTATTTATTTGGATCCACAAATCCTATGACATGCCATGTACATAGTTTTTCCAACATTTTATTGAGGAATACGTTTTGTCATCCAATTTCCATATATACTAATATGCAATCATTGCTTGATTTATAGACTTGAGCATTACGATTTTGCATGAGGCTTCAACACAATCCACGCCGTGAATTCGCTTGTAACCTTTACCAACTAATCTAGCTTTGTGTGTGAATACAATTCATGTTTGATGGTTTTTATCCTTAAAACCAATTTGCAACCAATAGGTGTAAACCATTCTTGCAAATCCACAAAGTTTCAATTTTGTCATCAAAACATTGATTATGTTTTATGGCCTTTAACCATCTAAAACATTTGAGCCTATATATGGCCTTTAACCATTTTAGGGAATCTGGGTTTCGTCATAGCTTTCTTACAAGTCACAAACTCATTGATCTACATGATAATAGTTTGACTGCAAGTTGTAGGTCTCTTCACTATCTAATAGAAGAATCTCATAGTTTCAATGACCTGGATTCTATGCCTACTTGGGTAAAGAACATCAAACAATTATTCTGTTCTTTACCCTTGAAAGTCCTTTGAATATTCTGTTCTCCTTGAAGCACTTGAAAAGTGTTCTAAGAGATGTCTATTCTTTGAAGCCACATCTAAAGTCCTTAAAGAATAAGTGCTCGGATTTTCTAAAGAACTTCTAAAAGCCTACGGAATGTCCGTTTATGTTTGTTGTTCGCCTCGAAGACTTTCGAGGTCTATTTTCTCCCACTTGTCATTTTGGAAACGAGTCTCCAAAAGGACACTATTTTGAGTAAATAAACATTATGTTCTCAAAAATTCGTGGTAGAAAGATTACCCTTGTGTCTCATTTGAATAAATCACAATGAAACATATATCTTTACTTGGGCCTTAGTTTGTCGAATAACAAACACTAAGCTCCCACTGAGTTTAGAAACTCATTAGATATATATATATATATATATATATATATATATATATATATATATATATATATATATATATATATATATATATATATATATATATATATATATATATATATATATATATATATATTTTATTGAAAAGATATTCAAAAATTACTTTTCAATAGCTTTGACGGATTTGGTTTAGTTTGGTGGTAGTTGAGCATTTTGTTTAGAAATTATAGGAAAATTCTGTATGATTCATCATTGATCGAATCAAGTATCAATTAACTTTGATCATTCCAATTTAGGTATACCATATATTATGGAGCTCGATCGTGAAATTACAACACACAATCATTGATGATCATTCTTGGTATAAGTAATCATCAACATGATCTAACCTAGATCTTTATGATTTCTTGCCAATTGATGATTTTATACTTTTCTATGAATCTTTGAACTAGCCAAACAGATTCAAACTTATATCACATTGAGTAAATAAACCAATATTCACTCAAATCCAGGTGATATACTAAAGTCATAAAATCTTTCTTTAGCTTTGAACTATATTGTCTAGGAGTTCAAACAATAGTTCATATCTTTTGTTGCTTTCAATAAGTAAGACTAGCTTGTCTTGAATAATCTAGAAATCAATCAATTTTCAAAAGTCCATCAAAATAGAGCTTTTGAAATGTTATCTTGTTGATATGGTCTAAGCAACAATGCTAAAGGTTAGTGGAACTGAAATTAAAAGATTGATTTGAACCTAGTAAAGTTTTAATTGTTAAAGAGTTGTTTGTTTTAATCAAGCATACATGACTCAACCTGTAAGTGACCATTTCATTCAAATAAACAAACAAACATTGTTTTTGTTTTTCTTGAATGTGAGTCTTTCTGTGTTTGAAAACAGGAATTTAGGTATGCTGATTATGGAACAAAATAGCCATTAAGTTCCAGCCTTGAAAGGACTTAAAACAAACTAGATGACCCTACAACTAATCACTAGAGGAAAAAAGCTTATAAGTTGCTCAACATAAGTTGCCCTTATAAAACAAGAGCACCTTATAATGGTTTTAAAAAAAAAATGAATATTACTTTCCCTCCAATTTGAAACAAGGGCACCTTAAACCTAACTCTTTCATTTTCACGCAATACAGCAGCTAAAAACTCACGTCCAACTTCCGTACAACCCAAGTTTCCTCTCTCGTTTTGTTAGACGCAAACTCTGGCCACCATCACAGCGAACCATCACCACCGTCGGCCCTTCTTCTTTACCGCACACTCAAACTCCGGCCACCATCACCGTGCACCATCCTCACCGTCGTTCTTCGCAGCTGGCTCCAACTATTAGGGATGTTACGTTCGACACCCCCTAGCTAGCTGCGTCACTTCACCGGCGACGAGGCTCTGCTCCTCCTCTTCACCGGCCTCCTCTGAGGCTCTACTTCATGCGCCACCTCTGCTCCTTCTCACGTACCGGCGGCAATTCTCTTCACTCACCACTCAATTATCTCCATATTAGGTGGTTGATGTTCCTATGTATGATTTAATTGCATAATTCAGTTACATTACACCCTTATTTAATATGAAATTGATTTGTCGATCGGTTTTGTTCTTGTGGTGGTAGTTCATTGGTTGATTCGGTGGTGGTGGGAGTGGGGGGAGGTGGTCAATGGGAGGGAGTTGTATTGGTGGTGGTGGGAGGTGGTGGTGGGCAGTGTGGGAGGGAGGTGGTCAGTGGTGGTGGTACATGGGAGGGAGGTGGTGGTACGTGGGAGGTGGTCAGTGGTGTATTGCATAAAAATAATAATAATAATAATAATAATAATAATAATAATAATAATAATAATAATAATACAAATCAAAATTATATATAATAATAATAATAAAAATTAATAATAATAATAATAATTATAATAATAGTAATAATAATAAAAATAATAATAATAATAATAATTATTATTATTATTATTATTATTATTATTATTATTATTATTATTATTATTATTATAATTATAATAGAAGTACAATTACAATTAGAAATAAATAATGAAAACTAAAAACTAATAAAACCAATTAAACTTTAAAATTTTATAAAAACAAAGAAAACAAACGAGTTATGAAAATAAGGCCTAAATCTTGTTATTAACAAGAACACAATTCCTTATTTTTAATTTGTTGATCTCATCTGTATGCGGCCTAAAATCTTTTTATTATCAGTAGAACACATGCAATTCACTTTTTTGTAATCTAATAGCTTCTTGCTCTTATGTGCAGGCTAGACGCTTCCCCACCTTGTTCAGTAGAAAATTAAATTGTCGATTGTTTTTAGGTGAGTTTTCCCCCTTTACACTTTGTTTTCGAGCATTTATGTATATATGTTTACTGTTTACATTATTGTCTAGAAGTAAATGCATCATCATCATATGCCTAGATACCCGTTCAAGACTTACTCGTTAGGAGTAAGTCTTGAATAGTCCCCGGTTTGGGACTCTTAGGAAGTGAATGTATGTCTTCTTTTTGATTCTAAGGAATATACTGGCTCTTCGTTTCCCTATTTTGTTCTCTGGGTACATATGTAGGTAATAACTTACCTACATCGTGTACTTGGTAAACAGTAGGGAAATGCTGCCGGATTTTCCTTAGAATTGAATAGTTGACATGCATTCACTAGTGGGGTTAGACGTTCAAGGATGGGTTAGGTTGGAGTGATAAGGACCTTTGGAAGCATGCATTCATTCGATAAATCAACTTCTGTATGCATATGCTAAAGTGGTAGAGTTTTTGCTTTTCTATGCCAATTAAACGGGGGTTTTGGTTTGTTTAGAAGTTCCCGGAGATGGATCGTAGTTGGATGTATGGTAGACGTGACACAAAGGATTTCATGCATGGGGTTTCGGAGTTCTGTATGAGTGCTTTACAACATCATGCTAGTACGGGGGTCAAAGAGTTTTATTATCCTTGTGCCGATTGTGAGAATGTGAACACGGTCAATAATGTTTTGGTGATTAGAGATCATGTATTTATGCGTGGGTTTAGACCTAATTACCATGTATGGGTTTATCATGGTGAGAGTGGAGTGTACGTAGGTAATTCTAGTAAGAATGTTGTGCATGAACAAGAAGAAGCTATCTATGCGGAAGGGGAAGCCGATTGTTTTGAAGATGAGGATGACGATGACGTTGAAAATAATATTGATGATGATAATGATCGTGTCGAGGACATGTTGCACGAGGTCGAGGATGAAGTTCGCGATCGTGTTTTTGAGTGCTTGTCTAAGGCGGCTGAAACGCCATTGTATCCTGGTTGTACAAAGTATAGCAAGCTTTCCGCTGTTTGCACACTCTACAATATCAAGACAAGCGGAGGCTGGACTGACATTAGTTTCACTGAGTTGTTGGTGGCGCTAAGTGATATGTTACCGGCTGGCAATGAACTTCCCAGGTCGAACTATTATGCCAAGAAGCTCATGTGTCCCTTTGGTTTAGAGTACAAGAAGATACATGCTTGTCCAAATGATTGTCTGCTATATCATAAGCAGTATGAGAATTTGGATAAGTGTCCATGGTGCGGAGTGTCGCGTTACAAACGCAAAGGGGTAAGCGAGGGTAAGAATGTTTACCCAGCTAAGGTGTTGTGGTATCTTCCCATAATACCGAGATTCAAGCGCTTGTTTTCGATAAAAAAAAGATGCAAGGAATTTGAGGTGGCATGCAGATCCTGATCAAAGGAAGAGAGATGGTTTGCTTAGGCATCCTGCTGATTCTCCCCAGTGGAAGACTATTGACAAGCTTCATAACACTTTTGGTAAGGAACCTCGGAATTTGAGGCTTGGGTTATGTACGGATGGGATGAATCCATTTGGCACTCTTAGCTCCCAACATAGTACATGGCCAGTACTTTTAGTCATATATAATTTACCTCCTTGGTTGTGTATGAAACGCAAGTACATCATGTTGTCGCTTCTTATATCGGGGCCTAAACAACCGGGAAACGACATAGATGTCTACCTTGAACCTCTCGTTGATGATTTGAGAAAGATGTGGGATGAAGGGGTTTCCGTGTTTGATGCACATGCAAATGAGACGTTTAGATTGCGTGCAATGCTTTTCTGCACCATCAATGACTTCCCTGCTTATGGTAACTTATCCGGCTACAAGAACAAAGGAATGAAAGCATGCCCGACTTGTGAAGAGGATACACAATCCAAATATATTTCTGAATGTCACAAATATGTGTTCTTGCGAACGCGAAGGCTTCTTAGACGTGATCATCCCTATCGTAAGATGAAGACAGCATTCGATGGGAATGTTGAGATGGATGTCGCCCGTAGAGAGTTGACTGGTAAGGAAGTTTATGAGCGGGTCAAGGGTGTTGAAACGGTCTTCGGCAAGTCAGTGAAAGACAAGGGTACAACTGGATTATGGAAAAAAGAGTCTGTGTTCTGGAAACTTCCATATTGGAAAGATCTACCGGTTAGGCATTGTCTTGACGTCATGCATATCGAGAAAAATGTTTGTGAAGCAATTCATGGGACACTTATGAATATTCCGGGCAAGACAAAGGATACCAAGGGAGTGCGAGAATACTTTAAAAGTAAGGGGCTTCGTCCAGAGCTGTGGCCTCCGACTTCGGGAAATAATAGAACGAAGGAAATGGAAACAGGGGGTGCCAAGACAAAAGGAAAAGGCAAAGGCAAAGGCAAAGGCAAAGAAAAGGGCAACGACAAAGGGAAGAAGAAAACCCATTACTTGCCTCCGGCTTGTTACACATTGTCCAAATTAGAAAAGCGGTTATTTTGTGAGTGCTTGTATGGCATTAAGGCTCCCTCGGGGTACTCATCGAACATGAAAAGATTTGTGTCTTTAAATGGCGAGTTGAAGTTGACAAGTATGAAATCTCACGATTGTCATGTCATGATGCAAACTTTCTTACCCATAGCAATTCGTGGGATATTGCCAAAGCATGTGAGACATAGTATTACTAGTCTTTGTTCATTTTTTAATACGATATGTAGCAAAGTGCTTGATCCGTCAACACTCGATGAACTTCAGAACAAAGTAATCCAAACATTATGCGAATTTGAGATGTATTTTCCACCTTCGTTCTTTGACATAATGGTTCATTTAATTTGCCATCTTGTTCGAGAAATTAAGTTGTGCGGTCCAGTGTTCATGAGGTGGTGTTATCCTTTTGAGAGACACATGGGTGTTTTACAAGATAAAGTGAGGAATCCTGCACAACCAGAAGGTAGTATGATTCAAGGCAACGTGGGTGAAGAAGTTGGAAATTTTGTGGCCGAGTATTTAGCAAAACCTGAACCGATTGGACTTCCTACATCTCGGCATGAGGGAAGACTAGAAGGCAAGGGTACAATTGGGTCAAAATTGATCTCACCTCCTACGCATAAGCTATTACAAGCTCACTTATATGTGTTGCATCATATTCTAGCCGTCCACCCATATTTGGTGATGCATAAGCAGGAATTGGCTAATGAATACCCTTCCAAAGGGGAAAGAGAATTGACGCAATTGCATAATAGAGAGTTCATTAAATGGTTCCAAGATAAGGTGATGGGTGAACTAGAGGTAGCTGGTAATACTGTTTGTGAAACTGTTCAGTATCTAGCTCTTGGTCCTCGGGAAGCCGTGCAGTCATATCAGGGTTATGATGTCAATGGATACACATTTTGGACCGAGCGCCAAGATCAGAAGTCCTTGTCAGTGCAAAATAGTGGTGTCTCCCTTGTGGCGTCATCAAGAGAGTATGCTAGTGCTAAGGATGGATCTCCGGTTGATGCCAAGTTGTCTTACTACGGGCGAGTCCAAGATATATGGGAGCTTAAGTACGGAACAAAATTGACTGTTGGTCTGTTTTGGTGCAAGTGGGCTGATAATAATAAGAGGTGTGTAAAAAGGGATGATCCTTGTGGGTTCACTCTTGTAGACCTGGGTCGTTTGCGTGAGACTGAAGATCCATTTATACTTGTATCACAAGCTAAGCAAATATTTTATATAACCGACCCTGCCGATAAGAAGTGGTCTATTGTTGTACCGGGAAAGAGAAACATCCTCGGTGTCGGTGATGTTGAGGATGAGGACGAGTATGATGCTTTTGATGATACACCTCCATTCACCAATCCCGAAACTGAAGTGAGAAACAATGTGGATAATGACACAAATTACATGCGTTCAGATCACACGGAAGGAATACTAGCTTGTTGATGACGAAATCTAGCAATGGTTAGAGGTATGAACTAAACAAGTTAAATTGGCACAACATCTAGCTTTTTAATTTAGGTTTTGTCACTGTGCGTTGGACCGTACTAACAGGCCACATGTTCAATTGGTCTACAGTACATGAATCAAGAAAACACAAGAGGCGACTTCAGACTAGCATGAAGAAACAACCAACAAGGAGCAGTTGGTGGTGCAAGACTTGTGTATTGTGTTGGTGGTGCAAGACTTGTATATTGTGTACTGAAGAAAACCATATTGATGCAATGTACTTGTGTATTGTGTTGTGTTGAAATTTGTAACCTAAAGCTACTATATTGGGCAAATAGTCACATTTTAGCTATTGGTAGTTTGTATTGTACGTATTTGGTATTTTGGTATTTTGTATTGGACATATTTTGAGCCTGACTATTTGGGCTTCGGCCTCGTAGTCTTGCTTTGTTTTTAGGTTCATTTCTTTTAATATAAGTTTGACTATTTTCTCTGTGTGCTATTGGATGAATTGTTTAGAATTTGGACTATATATGCCATTTTGGGCCATATATGACCTATATCGAGCCATATGAGCCTTAGCTGTGCATAAATAACTTGAAATGAATCTTAGAAACATCTAACTAAGCATATGACACATAAAAAAAGGTTTAGAATTTGGACTTAGGTTCATTTGTTTAGATTTGGGATCGAAAATGCCATTTTGGGCCATATATGACCTATATTGAGCCATATGAGCCTTAGTTGTGCATAAATAACTTGAAATGAATCTTAGAAACATCTAACTAAGCATATGACACATAAAAAAGGTTTAGAATTTGGACTTAGGTTCATTTGTTTAGATTTGGGATCGAAAATGCCATTTTTGGTCATATATGACCTATATCGAGCCATATGAGCCTTAGCTGTGCATAAATAATTTGAAGTGAATCTTAGAAACATCTAACTAAGCATATGACACATAAAAAAGGTTTAGAATTTGGACTTAGGTTCATTTGTTTAGATTTGGGATCGAAAATGCCATTTTTGGCCATATATGACCTATATCGAGCCATATGAGCCTTAACTGTGCATAAATAACTTGAAATGAATCTTAGAAACATCTAACTAAGCATATGACACATTTAGAATTTGGACTTAGGTTCATTTGTTTAGATTTGGGATCGAAAAAGCCATTTTTGGCCATATATGACCTATATCGAGCCATATGAGCCTTAGCTGTGCATAAATAACTTGAAATGAATCTTAGAAACATCTAACTAAGCATATGACACATAAAAAAGGTTTAGAATTTGGACTTAGGTTCATTTGTTTAGATTTGGGATCGAAAATGCCATTTTTGGCCATATATGACCTATATCGAGCCATATGAGCCTTAGCTGTGCATAAATAACTTGAAATGAATCTTAGAAACATCTACTAAGCATATGACACATAAAAAAGGTTTAGAATTTGGACTTAGGTTCATTTGTTTAGATTTGGGATCGAAAATGCCATTTTTGGCCATATATGACCTATATCGAGCCATATGAGCCTTAGCTGTGCATAAATAACTTGAAATGAATCTTAGAAACATCTAACTAAGCATATGACACATAAAAAAGGTTTAGAATTTGGACTTAGGTTCATTTGTTTAGATTTGGGATCGAAAATGCCATTTTTGGCCATAAATTACCTATATCTACCCAAATGACCCATAGGCGTGCATATCGAACTTGAAATGAGTCTTATAAACATATAACTAATCATATGAATCATGAAAAGGGTTTAGAATTTGGACTTAGGTTTGTTTGTTGGTAGGTGGGATCGAAAATGCCATTTTTTGCCATAAATGACCTATATCGACCCAAATGACCCTTAAGCGTGCATAACGAACTTGAAATGAGTTTCATAAACATATTTGTTTTGTGACGTGGTTTTGTTTCTTTAATTTCAGGTATATCATGGATGATAATGATGACCCTATTATGGATGAGCTTATGGATGATGATGATGATGATGAACGTAGTAAGGATGGGGATTATGATGCATCGGTGGAGGAGGATAAAGGTGAGTCAGAAGATCGTGAATATGATGAATATATACACAGAATTGAGCAGTTTGAGGTTATGGCCGATAGGGCCCCCCCAATTGATAACCATCAACATGTGGTAGCAAGTGAAGTTAGCACAAGTAAAAGTGTTAAAAAGCGTGTGAAGAGAAAGGGGAGAGGGCCAACAAAAGGACTTGGGGCGAGAGAAGAGATGTACTTGGAGTACAATGAATTCGATAACCCTTGTGGTAAGTGGCGCCGTAAGTATGCAATATTTACAGGCCTTTGTATGCAGAAGATTTCAATTTTGTTGAAATGGGAGGATGTACCCGAGGGCTTGAAGAAAACTTTTTGGGATGATGCAATGGTAAGCCTAATTTTTAATTCTAGAAATTTAACTAATCGTGTACTTGATGTCCGAACTAGAGCATGCAAATAGTCCGAACATAACTATGGCATGCACAACTAATACGTCCGAACATAACAACGACATGATCAGGTGCTGAACAGATCAGAATCTGATCAGTTCAGCTGCAGATCAGCAGCAGCAGATCAGCTGCTGAACAGATCAGAAACTGATCTGTTCAACACCTGATCTGATGCTGCTGATCTGCAGCTGAACTGATCAGAATCTGATCTGTTCAACACCTGATCTGCTGCTGATCTGCAGCTGAACTGATCAGTTTACTGATCTGTTCAGCAGCCGATCTGCTGCTGCTGATCTGCAGCTGAACTGATCAGTTTGGGGAGAGACTGGGGGAGTACATGGTTCAGTGGCTATTGCATGCCTTCATGTAGATTCTCGTGAGTATTTTGGAATGCCATGGCATGCATCCAAGAGAGAAAGTAGAATATAACAATGCATGAGAACTTCATTCACCATGTATAACCATGTCAACACATATGCCAAATCTTACACTTATGCCTTTAAAGGCGTGTCGGAATATAGCTAGTGGGAAGTTGCACCTTATCCGGAACCAATTCCTCATACTCATAAGAAAATGGTTGGTAGCCGTAGCACTTGCAAAAAAAAAAGACAAAGAAATTGAATAAAAGGAAAGACTAGAGAGTCAAACAGAACAAAATAATAAATGAAGTTCCCCTTTGACTTCCTTGTGAATCTTGAAATGACGCTAACACAAAAAAGGTTATAAAGGTTGTTTTCCGCAAAGTTTTTTTTAAGGTCTGGAGTTGGCAAAGAAATATAAAATCAGTCAAATTATAGAAGGTGTATTTTGGGAAATTTTACAAGAGAAAAAGACGCACGCGACCAAATGTTGTGAAAGGCCCGTCAATGCCTGAAAATAGACTAAGATTGTTGAGTCGCAAATAAAATGCATTTTAAGTTTGAATCTGCCCGAAATTTCATGAGAATGTGGAAATAGGTTCGTTTGTTGGTATTTGGGATCGAAAATGCCATTTTTGGCCATAAATGACCTATATCGACCTAAATGAACCATAGACGTGCACAACGAACTTGAAATGAGTCTTATAATCATATAACTAATCATATGAATCATGAAAAACGTTTAGAATATGGAAATAGGTTCGTTTGTTGCTATTTGGGATCGAAAATGCCATTTTTGGCCATAAATGACCTATATCGTCCCAAATGAGCCTTATATGTGCATAAAGAACTTGAAATGAGTCTTATAAACATATAACTAATCATATGAATCATGAAAAACATTTAGAAAGTGTCCTTAGGTTCATTTGTTAGTTGTTAGGATCGAAAATGCCATTTTTTACCAAATATGACCTATATCGACCTAAATGAACCATAGACGTGCATAACGAACTTGAAATGAGTCTTATAATCATATAACTAATCATATGAATCATGAAAAACGTTTAGAATATGGAAATAGGTTCGTTTGTTGGTATTTGGGATCGAAAATGCCATTTTTTGCCATAAATGACCTATATCGACCTAAATGAACCATAGACGTGCATAACGAACTTGAAATGAGTCTTATAATCATATAACTAATCATATGAATCATGAAAAACGTTTAGAATATGGAAATAGGTTCGTTTGTTGGTATTTGGGATCGAAAATGCCATTTTTGGCCATAAATGACCTATATCGTCCCAAATGAGCCTTATGTGTGCATAAAGAACTTGAAATGAGTCTTATAAACATATAACTAATCATATGAATCATGAAAAAAATTTAGAAAGTGTCCTTAGGTTCATTTGTTAGTTGTTAGGATCGAAAATGCCATTTTTAACCAAAAATGGCCTATATCGACCCAAATGACCCATAGACGTTCATAAATATCATGAAATGAGTCTTATAATAATATAACTAATCATATGAATAATGAAAAACGTTTAGAATATCGAAATAGGTTCGTTTGTTGGTAGTGGGGATCGAAAATGTCATTTTTGGCCAAAAATTACATATATCGACCCAAACGAACCATAGACGTGCATAACGAAGTTGAAATGAGTCTTATAATCATATAACTAATCATATGAATCATGAAAAACGTTTAGAATATGGAAATAGGTTCTTTTGTTGGTATTTGGGATCGAAAATGCCATTTTTGGCCATAAATGACCTATATCGTCCCAAATGAGCCTTATGTGTGCATAAAGAACTTGAAATGAGTCTTATAATAATATAATTAATCATAAGAATCATGAAAAACATTTAGAATATGGATATAGGTTTGTTTGTTGGTAATTAGGATCGAAAATGCCATTTTTTACCATAAATGACCTATATCGACCTAAATGAACCATAGACGTGCATAACGAACTTGAAATGAGTCTTATAATCATATAACTAATCATATGAATCATGAAAAACGTTTAGAATATGGAAATAGGTTCGTTTGTTGGTATTTGGGATCGAAAATGCCATTTTTGGCCATAAATGACCTATATCGTCCCAAATGAGCCTTATATGTGCATAAAGAACTTGAAATGAGTCTTATAAACATATAACTAAACATATGAATCATGAAAAAGATTTAGAAAGTGTCCTTAGGTTCATTTGTTAGTTGTTAGGATCGAAAATGCCATTTTTTACCAAATATGACCTATATCGACCTAAATGAACCATAGACGTGCATAACGAACTTGAAATGAGTCTTATAATCATATAACTAATCATATGAATCATGAAAAACGTTTAGAATATGGAAATAGGTTCGTTGTTGGTATTTGGGATCGAAAATGCCATTTTTTGCCATAAATGACCTATATCGACCTAAATGAACCATAGACGTGCATAACGAACTTGAAATGAGTCTTATAATCATATAACTAATCATATGAATCATGAAAAACGTTTAGAATATGGAAATAGGTTCTTTTGTTGGTATTTGGGATCGAAAATGCCATTTTTGGCCATAAATGACCTATATCGTCCCAAATGAGCCTTATGTGTGCATAAAGAACTTGAAATGAGTCTTATAAACATATAACTAATCATATGAATCATGAAAAAAATTTAGAAAGTGTCCTTAGGTTCATTTGTTAGTTGTTAGGATCGAAAATGCCATTTTTAACCAAAAATGACCTATATCGACCCAAATGACCCATAGACGTTCATAAATATCATGAAATGAGTCTTATAATAATATAACTAATCATATGAATAATGAAAAACGTTTAGAATATCGAAATAGGTTCGTTTGTTGGTAGTTGGGATCGAAAATGTCATTTTTGGCCAAAAATTACATATATCGACCCAAACGAACCATAGACGTGCATAACGAAGTTGAAATGAGTCTTATAATCATATAACTAATCATATGAATCATGAAAAACGTTTAGAATATGGAAATAGGTTCTTTTGTTGGTATTTGGGATCGAAAATGCCATTTTTGGCCATAAATGACCTACATCGTCCCAAATGAGCCTTATGTGTGCATAAAGAACTTGAAATGAGTCTTATAATAATATAATTAATCATAAGAATCATGAAAAACATTTAGAATATGGATATAGGTTTGTTTGTTGGTAATTAGGATCGAAAATGCCATTTTTTACCATAAATGACCTATATCGACCCAAATGAACCATAGACGTGCTTAACGAACTTGAAATGAGGCTTATAATCATATAACTAATCATATGTATCATGAAAAACGTTTAGAATATAGAAATAGGTTCGTTTGTTGGTAGTTGGGTTCAAAAATGTCATTTTTGTCCAATATAATTGTTTTCGCAACCAATCTAATTTTTGTTTTCGCATATGAAACTTAATTTAATATATTGGTTTGCATGTACGGTGTTCTTTTAAAGGTTTTCAAAACTCCAAGGGAGGAGCCCTTTACCAAAAAGGAGTTGGATGAGGTTCGAGACAAGTGGGCTATTTACTTCAACGATTGTGAACTACCCTCAGTGTAATAAATAGAGCAGATTTGTAGTTATTCGTGACTCTTACATTATTTTGTTATTTATCGATTTAATTAATTACATTTGAATTAATTCGGTAATATTATTGGAAATTTGAAATTTATATCATTTTTGAGAATGTCAAGCTGGTGTTTGATGAAACAGAAATTATATTGCAGAATATTAGGAATTATATTGCAGATTTTTTTATTTTTTTTAAAAAAAAAAAAAACTCAAAAGTTGCCCTTGTTTGCAGCAAGAGCAACTTATGTGCAGCTTATAAGGTGCCCTTGTTGCAGCAAGGGCACCTTATAAGTTTCACATAAGGTGCCCTTGTTGCGACAAGGGCACCTTATAAGTTTCACATAAGGTGCCCTTGTTGCAAACAAGGGCACCTTATAAGATTATAAGTTGCCCTTATTAAGGGCAACTTTTGATAATTTTACATAAGTGACCCCCCCATTGGTGGCACTTACGAAGGGCACCTTATAAGCCACTTTTAAGAGCAACTTATAAGGTTTTTTCCTCTAGTGAATGTAGCAATGACATTCTTCATTTTCCACTTGTAGGTCATTAGTGTAGCCTAGCTTCCATTGTTTGAGTTATTACCAAATTAAGAACCTCAAGCGGTATATGATACCAAGGAAGTTTGATTGCTAGGTCACTTCTCTTTAAGCATAAACTTATAGGTAGAAACAGAATCGTAAATTCCTTTCATTTGTTCCTTGTTTTCTTATTTTTTGTACCCTTTCTTATAGTCTTAAGAATTGACTTCTCTAGTGTTGACTTTTATACTTTGTTAGACATGTCCAATGTCACTCCAACAAAGTTCTTACCATTTTTTTTATGTTGAATATTTTGCTTCATCTAGATGATCTTACCAGAAGCTTCTAAAGTTCTCTAAGCATTGATCTATTCGAATCTCTAGGGACTAGACTCACTCCAACTCAATGCTTTATGATCTCAAAACTACATTGTATTTTGAATCTACAACCACCAATTGGTTTGCCATTCGACTTTGTTAGTAAAAAACAACCATAAAAGTCTCTATAAGAAACGTAACGTATATTTTATATTGCTTATTTTCTCTCATTTTTGTGAATCGTTCTTGGATTCACTATCAACCGAGGAAATTCACTGTACGTTACCCTTTTAAAAGGATTTTTTTGCAGTAAAAGATATTTAATAATAAACAATAATTATAACATACATTGAAGCATGCAAAGTCTAAACATTTATCATGAGTAATAACTTGAAAATTAAAGCAATCATGCAATTTAAACAAGTCATTGGCATTTTATTAGAGTTTTTGTGTTCCGTCAGGTGTGAATAAAATGAATCCAAGATCCTTAAATCATTGAAGAATTAAGCACATTATGTATTTTGACTTAATTCTAAAATATTT
Organism: Spinacia oleracea; assembly: GCF_020520425.1. Taxonomy (NCBI): domain Eukaryota; kingdom Viridiplantae; phylum Streptophyta; class Magnoliopsida; order Caryophyllales; family Amaranthaceae; genus Spinacia; species Spinacia oleracea. The sequence continues at coordinate 63,421,770 of NC_079492.1, read as the reverse complement.
TAGTTAAGCAAATCCGTTGCTAATTGTCTAGAAACTACTCTTGGTTGATAGGTATTAGATACGTCTAAGAACTTATTAGGTAAACCTATCTCATTTACCACGACATAAAAGGACTCCATACTTATATCGTCGAGTTTTACCAAAACTAACATGTACTCACAATTATTTGTGTCCCTTACCCCTTTAGAATCAACAAGTAACATCTCGCTATGGCGGAAAACTATTACTTAGATTGATGTAAAGGTTATCCAAGTAAGTGTTATTTTGTAATGGCACCTTTTAACTCAATTTTTAAAGTTTGGAACTTAAGGCTCTTGCTATGTTGGTTAGATTTTAAGTGAACTAAAATCCTTAATCATGCAACATAATCAAGCCATAATCTCATGCATTATTAAGACATATTTAAATCAATAAATAACTTAAAGCATATATGCATAAGATTTAAATATGATCTAGTATGGCCCGACTTCACCTTGAAACTTCAACTTCAAACTCCGTCTTTGAAAATGGATTGGAAACTCCGTCTTGAATTTGAGCATGGGAGGCGCCATTTTCTTCAAATAGGATATGTTATAAATAAAACTAATTACAACTATTTGATGGTACGCATACCATATTAAAATAAAAACTTTGGTGCATATATAAGACCAATTTTACATTCAAATTAATGGTACGCAGACCATATTTACTATCATATTTGGGCCATACTAGTCACTTTCCATAACCTGCAAAACAATACATTTACAATAGACCATTCATCCATTCATTTATCAATAAATGGCCCACATAGCAAGTTAGTAGAAAAATCATGCATCACATAAACATTTGCAGCAACTAATCATAGGTTCCAACAATATACAAATTATTCAACCTTATTAGTTCGAATCGAGTTGTTTTAACCTTAAACGAATAAAGACCTAATCAAGATTTTAATGACTAAAATCTCCCACTAAAACTAAGAATTTACATGCTTTACAAATTTTAAACATAAAATTGTATTTCCTAGTCCAACATAAAACTTACAAATTTAATTAAAATTTAAAGCTCACATGAAAATGATTTTAAATCCCTTTATATTATAATCAGTTGATTAAAATTAATTAATTATAATTTTACCAAGGTTTTAATTTTATTAAAATAATTTATATCAAAATTAAATTCCGAGAAAATTTAAAATTATGAAATTTAATTCAAATCGACGCCCAACCGAAAATTAAACAAACGACCCAACGTGCCAAGGCAAGGCCGTAGGCCGAAACCCACGCCTCGCCCAAGCAAGCGACACAGCAGTGCCCATGGGCCGCGTGCACAAGTGAAGCGCCCATGGCCTGCTTGTTGCTGGTCGAGAGCACATCCATCGCAGGGGCTGTTCGCGAGCAGTGCTCGGTTGCGCTTGCTTTGCCAGCCATGCCCCTTCGCCCTTCTCCCCATCGCTCATGCACGCGACATGCACAATGCTGGTTGAGGCCTTGTGTGCACGTTCGTGCTTGCTCGTCGCCTAGCACCGCGTGGGCGACGAGCTCCCTTGCTCGTCGTCGCACGCCCCTACTATTGCAACACCCCTTAAGGGTAAACTTAGCTTCCATTGCTTCGTGCGTGCAAGTTTCTGACAATTTATAAAAAATTAAAATTTTTATATTCAAATTTAACGACAAATTAATAATTCATATTAATTTCACTAAATTTATGCGTAAAAATCAAAAAATTTATTATTCAAATTAATTTCCAATTACATATTTTCTTAGGGATTAAAATCAGGGTCATAAAATTTTAAAACTTTTTAATTTTAACAAATTTTATGGTGGTTCTTAATCATAGGATCCTAATTAAATTATCAATTAATTATGAAAATAAAAAAAAATTCTAAATTATTTGAAATTCACCAAATTAATTATAATTACAAATTAGGTTGTATAATTAACAAGATTAGACCTTAAAATTGTTAAACATATACAATAGGTCAATCATAGATTCAAGATTTACATACAAAATTCACAAATATTTAATTTAACATCATAAAAATTATAAATTTTGCATTCGAAAAACTAAAACCTCCGAAAAATCATAGTTAGGCTTCGAATTTGGGAATTCTTGGTTCGAATCAAATCTTTGATTTTTGTCAAAATTTTAAAACGTCGTTTACATGCGAAATTCACTATACAAACATAAGATTTCGACGATTATTGATAAAACTGCCGAAAAATCCTGCGAACATATAATCAAATAATCGCACGAATTTGCAATCAATTACATCCTCAAAATTAATCACCCCTTTAATTCATTGCAAATTTATAAAATTTATTCCATGTTAACTATAATTGATTATGGAATTAATTAGAGGCTCGTGATACCACTGTTAGGTTATGAATAATACAATAATATAATTATTAAGGAAAAACCATAAAGCCAGAATCCAAATTAATTTCAACATAGTCAATTAGCATAATTTAGGTTACATACAATGTGATGCGTTCCTTCCCTAGCTGCTCCCGAACCGAACAAGAACAAGTCTTTAGAGCCCCAAACGTTGTCAATCCGTAGAAATTAAGTCCATAGCACGTTCGGATCCGCCTTAGGTTTAACCAACTAGGATTTTACTTAAGGTTTTATGTATTCGGGTTAGGCTATATTATGTTCTCCCTTGAATACAATGAGAATAAAGAATATGAATTTCAATGTAATTAATGTGTATAATTATGAGGGTCTAACCTCATATTTATAAGGTAGGAAATAAGGAATTTGAGTCTTACTAGGAAGAGAATTACCAACCCTACTAGGATTGAAATTCTTATTCAATTAGAATGGCAACATTAATTAAAATCTTAATTAAATCAATTCTAGTAGGACTAGGAATACTTAATCCAAGGTTACTTGGGAATTAAGCAATCGGACCTTTCTTGGAGCCCAAGACGAAACAACCCAACGCACCCACACCGGGCCACGTTGGTGCGCGTGCCTGCCTAGGCCCAGCCACAGGCGCAGCTGGCCGATGGCCCAGCGCGCTACGGCCTTGCCTTAGCGGGCCTGCACTGCTTTGCTCGCTGGCTTGGCGCGGCCCATGGAGCTGCTGCCTTGCTCGCTTGCTTGGCGCGGCCCATTGGCGATGCTGCCTTGCTCGCTGGCTTGGCGTGGCCCATTGGCGCTGCTGCCTTGCTTTCTTGTCGAGCGATGGGCCGGCACGCTTGCCGGCTTGTCGCTTGTCGAGCTTCCGATTCGTTTTACGATTCCAGAATCCATTTCCGTTTCGAACAAATATTTACGTTTCCGTTAATATTTCCGATTTCGGGAATAATTTCCTTTTCCGACAATATTTCTTATTCCGGTAATATTTCCGATTCCGGCAATATTTCTATTTCCGATAATATTTTCCGATACGAACCATGTTTCCGTTTCCGGCAACATTTACGACTTGGATAATATTTATATTTTCGTCATGAACCGTATTTCCGTTTCCGGCGATATTATCATTTCCGGAGTATTCTTTATTTTGCATTTTGACGATTTCAGCTCCCACACTGGAACCGAGATCCGTCGTTTCCGAATGTTCATAAATGGAGTACTTAATTATTAATATATTCACTTAAATACTTGATCCGTTCACGTACTATTTGTGTGACCCTACGGGTTCAGTCAAGAGTAAGTTGATGATTAATATTATTAATTCCACTAGAACTGAAGCGACCTCTAGCTAGGAATTCAGTTCACTTGATCTGACTGAATTATGAACTTGTTAATTAATACTAAACCACATTTATTAGATAGCATTAAATGCATACTTGGACCAAGGGGATTATTTCATTCAAGCGCAAACCTCCAACACTTAGTGACGAAGACCAATTGAGGTTCGACACAAAACTAATTTGTCACTAGAAACAACTTTAGTTAACATATCCGCCGGATTCTTCGCTCCGTCAATCTTCCTCAAACACATGGTGCCATCTTCTACTAGACTTCTTGTATGGTGATAGCGCCTCTTAATGAAGGAAATAATGCCCTTGGTCCAAGTATGCATTCTATGTTAAGTCTAATAAATGCGGTTCAGTATTAATTAACAAGTTAATAATTCAGTGAGATCAAGTGAGCTGAATGCCTAGCTAGAGGCCGCTTCAGTTCAAGTGGAATTAATGATATTAATCCACAGCTTACTCTTGACTGAACCCGTAGGGTCACACAAATAGTACGTAAACGGATCAAGTATTTAATGGCATTAAATACTCCATCTATGAATATTCGGAACCAACGGATCTTGGTTTCAGTGGGAGCTAAGATCGTCACAGGCAAGAAATGAATACTCCGGAAACGATGATATTGCCGGAAACGGAAATATGGATCGTATCGGAAATATAAATATTATCCAAGTCGTAGATGTTGCCGGAAACGGAAACATGGTACGTATCGGAAAATATTATCGGAAATGGAAATATTGCCAGAATCGGAAATATTGCCGGAAACGGAAATATTGTCAGAATCGGAAATATTACCGGAATCGGAAAATAATTCCGGAAACGGAAATATTAAATATTTGTTCGAAACGGAAATTAATTCCGGAATCGGAAATATTAAATATTGTTCGTATCGGAAATGAATTCCGGAATCGGAAAATTTAATCGGAAGCGCATCGTACGAATAAGCATCGGACGAGGCCTGCCGGACGAGGCCCAGCACGAAGCCAGGCCATCGCCCAGCAAGCCAAGCGCGCCGCACAAACAGCCACGCCAAGCCTAGCGCAAGGCCAGGCCCAGCAGGCTGCGCGCAGCGCGCAGCGCGCACAGCACGCGCAGCGCACAGCGCGCACAGCGCGCACAGCACGCGCAGCGCGCAGCGCGCGCGGGCGCTGAGTGGGCTGCTGCTCGCGCGCACGCATGGGGCCCATCGTGGCTGCCGTGCGTGTGTGTGCAAGTGTTTGTGTTCGTGCACGTTTCCTAAAACATGCAGAGTTCGGTTAATGATTAAATTCCTAATTCTATTTGATAAATTAATTAAATTAGAGTTCTTATAGGATTCTAGGTTTAATTAATTTGTATCTGAATAGGATTTCGATTCCCTTTCCATACCGCTATAAATATGAGGCTAGGGCTCACAATTTATAACACAAGTTTCAACGTATTCAAAGTGAGTTTTTGAGAGAAAAATTCAGTCACACATTTGCATATAAAGTGCCGAAAATAATAGTACCTTAAGGGCGATTCTAGTTGGTCAATCTTAAGGCGGATCCGGACGTGCTGTGGACTATCTACGGAGGGACGACACTTGGAGTCCTAAAGACTTGTTCTTGTTCGGTTCGGGCGCAGCTAGGGAAGGCACGCAACAAAGAGTATGCATCTAATCTATGCTAAATGATTATGTGTAAATAATATGTTTTCCTGGGTTTATGGTTTTTCCGCATGATTTATGAATTGTCATATGTATCATAACCTAACAGTGGTATCACGAGCCCCTTATTATTTTCATAATCTAAATTGCATGAACATGGTTAAATATTACAAATTTGCAAGAATTAAAAGGGGTGATTAATTTTCGTAATTGTTAATTAATTGCAAATTGCGTTTATTTAATTATACGTACGCAGTGTTTCGGCAGTTTCTTCGTTACTCATCCGAATTGAGTGATTTTTGTGTCAATTCCGCATGTAAAAGGCATTCTAAAATTTTGACAAAAATAGTATTTTTCTGCCGAACCCAGAATTCTCAAATTCGAAGCCTAACTATGACTTTTCGAAGGTTTTAGTTTTTCGAATGCAAAATTTCGTAAATTTAAGATGTTAAATTAAATATTTGCGATTCTTGTTGATAAATCTTGAATTTTTGATTGACCTACTGCATATGTTTAACAAGTTTGAATGCCTAGTCTTGTTAATTATGCAATCTAATTTGTAATTATGATTAATTTGTTGAAAATTAGAATAATTTAGAATTAATTTGATTTTCATAATTAATTGTAATTTAATTAGAAACCTATGATTAAAAACCACCATAAAAATTGTAAATTTACGATAAATTTTAAATTTTTATGACCTAGACTTGAATCCATAACAATCGGAAATCAATTGGATAATAAATTTTCGATTTTTCACCCTAAAATTATGAAATTAATATTATTTATTAATTTGTCATTAATTTTAAATATAAATTTTAAATTTTTATGCGATTCGTTCATATAACTTGCACGCACGAAGCAATGGACGCTTCGTGTTACCCTAAAGGGGTGTTGTATAATGCGGGCATGCGACGACGAGCAAGGGAGCTCGTCGCCCATGCGGCACGAATGCAATGACCAAGGGCGTAGTGCACGAGCACAAGGCAGCAGCCCTGCCTTGTGTCGTGTGCCACGACCAATGGACGAATGGGCATGGGCGTAGGGCGAGCCAAGGCAGTCGCGTGTGGGCAGCAAGCGAGCTGCGCCACAACGCGCGCTGCCTCGCACAAGAGCGCGCAGCCTCGCGCGTAGCGAGCGCAAGCTCGCGTGCCACGAGCGCTGCGCCTAGCATTGCTCGCGCGCACAGCGAGCGATGTCGCCCGCCCAGCGAGCGATGTCGCGCGCCCAGCGAGCGATGTCGCGCGCGCACTGCGAGCGATAGCCCGCGTGCGATGAGCGCTGGCGCGCGCAGCGAGCACCAATGCGTGCGGAGGCTTGCGATAGGGATGCAGCAGCTATGCGACGAGCGCATGGGCTGCACGCACATGGCCAGCAATGGCTGTGTGCGTGCGGCCCATGGGCGTGCTACGCGTAGGGTGTTTGCGTTACGATTAGATCGTTTTGAATGTTTAATTTGAAAATTTCAGTTCACGTAATTTTAATTAATTTTAAAATTAATAATTTAAATTATTTTCTTGGATTTTAATTTTGAATATTATAATTATAATAAATGTTATTTATTCTAATTATTTTACTAAAATTAAAATCATGAATTAATTTAAATGCGACTGAAATTAAATTAAACTTTTTGGATTCAATTATAAATTTATATGAGCTTTAAATTTTAATTAAATTTGTATGTTTCCGGTTAGACTAGAAATACATTTTTATGTTTAAAATTAGTAAAGCATATGAATTTATTGGTTTAAGTGGGAGCGTATTTTAGTCATAAACTCTTGATTAGGTCTACAAATCCTTAAGGTTAAAACAACTTGATTAGAATTAATAAGGACTGAATAATTGGTAGATTATTGGTGCCCTTGATTAATTGCTGCAAATGTTTACGTGATGCATAATGTGTTTTACTAACCAGCTATGTGGGCCATTCATGATAATGAATGGGTGAATGGTATATATTGTATATGTACTATTTTGCAGGTTATGAAGTGACTAGTATGGCCCAAATAGGATAGAAAATATGGTCTGCGTACCATTAATTTGAATGTAATTGGTCTAAAGTACCAAAGTTATTTTTCAATTCAAATATGGTCTGCGAACCATCAAATAGTTGTAATTAGTTATAGCTTATCCTATTTGAAGAAAATGGTGCCTCCCACGGAGATTTTCAAGCCGGACTTTGAAGTCAAAGCTTCAAGATGAAGTCGGGCCATACTAGATCACAAATATCTTATGCATGTTTTAAGTTATTTATTGTTTTAAATATGTCTTAAAATGCATGAGATCAAAAGCTTGATTATGTTGCATGATTAAGGATTTTAGTTCACTTAAAATCTAACCAACATAGTAAGAGCCTTAAGTTCCAAACTTAAAAATTGAGTTAAAAGGTGCCATGCCAAAATATACACTTGCTTGGATATCCTTTACATCAATCTAGTAATAGTTTTTCGCTCAGCGAGGTGTTACTTATTGGTCCTAAAGGGGCAAGGTACACAAATAATTGTGAGTACATGTTAGTTTTGGTGAAACTCAACGATATAAGTAAGGAGTCCTTTTATGTCGTGGCAAATTCGATAGGTTTACCTAATAAGTTCTTAGACGTACCTATCAACCAAGAATAGTTTCTAGACTATTAGCAAAAGGCTTTTGCTTACCTAAGATGTTCTAGGATTAAGTCGACAAACTGTGCTTAGTTCTTCAATGATTTTAGGATCTTGGAATCATTTTATTCACACCTGCCGGAACACATAATTTGAATAAAATGCTTAATAAACATTGAATTATGCATGTATGCTAGAATTTAAGTTTATTAAGAGAAACTGTGAATGGTTATTTATTTGTTTATTCTTTTCAATTGTAGTTTTTAATATGGCAAACAACAATTCATTCAACATTCGATCAATTCTCGAAAAGGAGAAGTTGAACGGGAAAAACTTCCTTGACTGGCAAAGGAACTTGCAAATAGTTCTTATGCAGGAAGAAAAGGAGTATGTCCTAGATGAGGCGATGCCCGAAGCTGCAGGCGACGGGGTCACTCAGGCAGCCCTCAATCGTTGGATTGATGCCAACAAAGATGTGAAATGTCTAATGCTCGCCACCATGAGTGCGGATCTGCAGAAAACGTTCATCAACTCAGATGCTTTCACAATCATCAGTGAGTTGAAGAACATGTTCCAAGATCTGGCTCGAGTCGAAAGATTCGAGACTCATAGGCAAATTCTTGAGACCAAGCTTAAGAAAGGCGAGCCCGTAAGTCCACATGTTCTCAAAATGATTGGACTCATTGAGAATATGAGTCGGCTGGATCAGCAATTTTCTCAGGAAATGGCTATAGACACCATCCTCCATTCTCTTCATAGCGGGTATGATCAGTTCAAACTGAACTACAGTATGAATAGTCTGGACAAAACGCTCACTGAGCTTCACGGTATGCTGAAGACCGCTGAAAAGACGCTCAAAAGTGATAAGAAGGATGTGCTTATGGTGCGTGGGGGCAAGTTCAAGAAATCTGGAAAGAAGAGGAATGCTAAGAAAGGTGGCAACAAAGCCAGCCCAACTAAGCAAACTGGCGCCAAATCTGCAAAGAGAAAGGTCAGTCAACCCACTTCTGAATCCGAATGCTTCTACTGCAAGAAGAAGGGGCATTGGAAGAGAGATTGCTTGAAGCTAAAGGAAGATCAGAAGAACGGAACAGTCGTTCCATCTTCAGGTATTTTCGTTATAGACTGTATACTTGCTAATTCAACTTCTTAGGTATTAGATACAGGTTGTGGCTCACACTTATGTTCCAATCCACAGGGAATAAGAAGAAGTAGAAAGTTAAGCAAGGGTGAAGTCGACCTACGAGTGGGAAATGGAGCACGGATTGCTGCATTAGCTGTAGGAACTTACTATTTGTCGTTGCCCTCCGGGCTAGTTTTGGAACTGGAAGGATGTTTCCATGTTCCAAGTCTTACTAAAAACATCATTTCAGTTTCTTGCTTAGATGCTAAGGGATTTTCCTTTATAATAAAAGACAATAGTTGTTCGTTTTATTTTAAAGAGATGTTTTATGGATCTGCTAGATTAGTCAATGGACTTTATTTATTAGATCACGACAAACAAGTATATAACATAAATACCAAAAAGGCCAAAAAGGATGATTCAGATCTCACCTATCTGTGGCATTGTCGATTAGGCCATATAAACTTGAAACGCTTAGAAAGACTTCAAAGAGAAGGAATTCTAGAACCATTTGACTTAGAGGATTATGGTAAATGCGAATCATGTTTACTTGGCAAAATGACGAAGCAACCTTTCTCTAAAGTTGGAGAAAGAGCAAATGAACTATTGGGTTTAATCCATACAGATGTATGTGGACCAATGAGTACAAATGCTAGAGGTGGTTTCAGCTACTTTATCACTTTCACTGATGACTTCAGTAGGTATGGTTATGTCTACCTAATGAAGCATAAGTCTGAATCCTTTGACAAATTCAAGGAATTTCAGAGTGAAGTAGAGAATCAATTAGGCAAGAAGATTAAGGCACTGCGGTCTGATAGAGGCGGTGAATATCTGAGCTATGAATTTGATGACCATCTGAAAGAATGTGGAATTCTATCAGAATTGACTCCTCCTGGAACACCACAATGGAACGGTGTGTCAGAACGGAGGAACAGAACCTTGCTAGACATGGTCAGGTCAATGATGGGTCAGGCCGAACTTCCATTAGAATTTTGGGGACATGCACTAAATACAGCTGCACTCACTATAAATAGAGCTCCGTCTAAAGCTGTCGAAAAGACTCCATACGAATTATGGTTTGGAAAGCCTCCAAATGTGTCTTTTCTTAAGATTTGGGGATGTGAAGTATACGTCAAACGATTAATTTCAGACAAACTTCATCCAAAATCTGACAAATGTATCCTTGTGGGCTATCCAAAGGAAACAAAGGGGTATTACTTCTACAATACATCTGAGAACAAAGTGTTTGTTGCTCGAGATGGTGTCTTTTTGGAGAAGGATCACATTTCCAAAATGACAAGTGGGAGAAAAGTAGACCTCGAAGAAATTCGAGTCGAACAACAAACTCTAGAGAATGCTCAAGATGACATTCAGGATGAAACTCGGAGATCTTTAGAAGAATCTGGTGAGAATCATGGTCAATCTAGAAATGTTACCCCGCGTAGATCGCAAAGATATAGATCTCAACCGGAAAGGTACTTAGGTATTTTGACGAACGAGAGCTATGACGTTCTATTACTTGAAAGTGATGAACCTGCGACTTACAAGCAAGCTATGACGAGCCCTAGCTCCAAGCAATGGCAAGAAGCCATGCAATCTGAATTAGACTCCATGTCTGAAAACCAAGTATGGGATTTGGTCGATTTGCCAGATGGCTACCAAGCCATTGGAAGCAAATGGGTTTTCAAACTGAAAAAGGACAAGGATGGGAAACTTGAAGTTTTCAAAGCTAGATTGGTTGCAAAAGGTTACAGGCAAGTCCACGGTGTGGATTACGATGAAACCTTTTCACCAGTTGCAATGCTAAAGTCTATTCGAATAATGTTAGCAATCGCTGCATATTACGATTACGAAATATGGCAGATGGATGTCAAAACTGCTTTCTTAAACGGCGTTTTAACAGAAACTGTGTTTATGACACAGCCTGAAGGTTTTGAGGATCCAAAGAATGCTAAAAAGGTATGCAAGCTAAAGAAGTCAATCTACGGATTGAAGCAGGCATCCAGGAGCTGGAATATACGTTTTGATGAAGCAGTCAGTGACTTTGGTTTCATCAAGAACGCGGACGAATCTTGTGTATACAAGAAGGTCAGTGGGAGAAAAATTGCTTTCCTAGTATTATATGTCGACGACATATTGCTTATCGGAAATGACATTCCTATGTTGAACTCTGTCAAGATTTGGCTTGGGAAATGTTTTTCGATGAAGGATCTAGGAGAAGCACAGTACATATTGGGCATCAAGATTTACAGAGATAGATCTAAAAGGATGATTGGACTTAGTCAAAGCACTTATATCAATAAGGTGCTTGATAGGTTCAAGATGGCGGACTCCAAGCGAGGCTACCTACCCATGTCTCATGGAATGACTCTAAGCAAGACTCAGTGCCCAAAAACACTTGATGAGCGTAGACGAATGAATGGGATTCCATATGCATCATTGATTGGTTCAATAATGTATGCTATGATATGTACACGCCCGGATGTTGCGTACACACTCAGTGCTACGAGCAGATACCAGTCAGACCCAGGAGAGGCGCATTGGACTGCTGCCAAGAATATTCTGAAGTACCTGAAAAGGCGCAAAGATGACTTCCTGGTCTATGGTGGAGATGATGAATTAATTGTTAAAGGCTATACGGACGCAAGTTTCCAAACCGACAAAGATGATTTCAGATCACAGTCTGGGTTTGTCTTCTGCCTCAACGGAGGAGCAGTAAGCTGGAAAAGTGCTAAGCAAAGCACCATTGCGGATTCTACAACTGAAGCGGAGTACATTGCTGCACATGAAGCAGCAAAGGAAGCTATATGGCTAAGGAAGTTCATAGGAGAACTTGGTGTAGTCCCCTCCATTAAAGGACCAATAGCCCTGTATTGTGATAATAACGGAGCTATTGCACAGGCAAAAGAGCCTAGACACCACCAGAGAGTCAAGCATGTACTTCGTAGATTTCACCTTCTACGAGAGTTCGTTGAAAGAAAAGAAGTCGAGATAAGCAAAATTGGAACTGATGACAACATATCAGATCCATTAACTAAACCTCTGCCGCAGGCGAAGCACAACTCGCACACTGCAGCTATGGGAATCAAGCATATTGGAGACTGGCTTTGATGTCTCTGTTTAATGTTTTAAAGTTTTAGAGTTTAAATCTTTGTAAAACATTATTGGTTAATCATTCACAATAAATGAAAAGAATTCATTTTTCCATTTAATTTGTGGTTTATTAAATGATGAGTCCCTTCAATTTGACGATATATTCAAGATAGACTGTCAGGACCAGTCCTGTGACTAAGAAATGTCTATCAAGTGAACTTGAATGTCAAAGGTTGAAAATGGTCCCTAATCGGAGTTTTCTATAAAATTGGACGCATAGAAAACGTTAGACGATTAGAATGCAAGATGACTAGTAGTTCTGTTTCTTGAACTATGTGGACATGGCAATGTCATAATCATTTGCATAGATACTTACTTTGGGAAGACTAGTATCGGACGAGACCTATGAAACTTTACTGTAAGAGATGAAAGTCTGTCATAAGTAAATTTCATTAAATTATTAGACACTAAATCCTCAATACCTGAGTGATTTGAAGATTACTTGTTTGAGAACTGGTTGCTTTGACGTTGACCAACCGTCGCACCGTAAAAGGAGGCTATAAAGGCAACGCTCAGGTAATCACCTATCAAACGAAGTCTAATCTCAAGATCGCAAGATTGGGATTGTCCTCCCATAAATCGGGATGAGATGCTTAAAAGTTGTACAAGGCCACTCGGAGAGCTAGAAACTGTGAAATGCATGGCCGTGCTCGGATGAATCATAGGCTATGATTATCTGTTTATTTGATCAGTTGAACTCTGAAACCGAGGAACACCTCTGGACATAATAAGGATGACAACTCTTACCTTATGTTCAAGAGCAAGCATCGAGCGACAAAGGAATTAGGAAATGCACACTTGTCCCTAAGGACAAGTGGGAGACTGAAGGAAATAATGCCCTTGGTCCAAGTATGCATTCTATGTTAAGTCTAATAAATGCGGTTCAGTATTAATTAACAAGTTAATAATTCAGTGAGATCAAGTGAGCTGAATGCCTAGCTAGAGGCCGCTCCAGTTCAAGTGGAATTAATGATATTAATCCACAGCTTACTCTTGACTGAACCCGTAGGGTCACACAAATAGTACGTAAACGGATCAAGTATTTAATGGCATTAAATACTCCATCTATGAATATTCGGAACCAACGGATCTTGGTTTCAGTGGGAGCTAAGATCGTCACAGGCAAGAAATGAATACTCCGGAAACGATGATATTGCCGGAAACGGAAATATGGATCGTATCGGAAATATAAATATTATCCAAGTCGTAGATGTTGCCGGAAACGGAAACATGGTACGTATCGGAAAATATTATCGGAAATGGAAATATTGCCAGAATCGGAAATATTGCCGGAAACGGAAATATTGTCAGAATCGGAAATATTACCGGAATCGGAAAATAATTCCGGAAACGGAAATATTAAATATTTGTTCGAAACGGAAATTAATTCCGGAATCGGAAATATTAAATATTGTTCGTATCGGAAATGAATTCCGGAATCGGAAAATTTAATCGGAAGCGCATCGTACGAACAAGCATCGGACGAGGCCTGCCGGACGAGGCCCAGCACGAAGCCAGGCCATCGCCCAGCAAGCCAAGCGCGCCGCACAAACAGCCACGCCAAGCCCAGCGCAAGGCCAGGCCCAGCAGGCTGCGCGCAGCGCGCAGCGCGCACAGCACGCGCAGCGCGCAGCGCGCACTTCGCCCACAGCACGCGCAGCGCACAGCGCGCACAGCACGCGCAGCGCGCAGCACGCGCAGCGCGCGCGGGTGCTGAGTGGGCTGCTGCTCGCGCGCACGCATGGGGCCCATCGTGGCTGCCGTGCGTGTGTGTGCAAGTGTTTGTGTTCGTGCACGTTTCCTAAAACATGCAGAGTTCGGTTAATGATTAAATTCCTAATTCTATTTGATAAATTAATTAAATTAGAGTTCTTATAGGATTCTAGGTTTAATTAATTTGTATCTGAATAGGATTTCGATTCCCTTTCCATACCGCTATAAATATGAGGCTAGGGCTCACAATTTATAACACAAGTTTCAAAGTATTCAAAGTGAGTTTTTGAGAGAAAAATTCAGTCACACATTTGCCTATAAAGTGCCGAAAATAATAGTACCTTAAGGGCGATTCTAGTTGGTCAATCTTAAGGCGGATCCGGACGTGCTGTGGACTATCTACGGAGGGACGACACTTGGAGTCCTAAAGACTTGTTCTTGTTCGGTTCGGGCGCAGCTAGGGAAGGCACGCAACAAAGAGTATGCATCTAATCTATGCTAAATGATTATGTGTAAATAATATGTTTTCCTGGGTTTATGGTTTTTCCGCATGATTTATGAATTGTCATATGTATCATAACCTTACACTTAATGTGTTTTGCGCGATAATTAAACACATGATTTTTAGCCAATTGAACTGCACTCTTGCTATCACTATGCAACGCACACACTCCTTGTTTCATTCCCATTTCTTCAAGAAAACCCTTCAACCATTCCATCTCTCTTTTTGCTTCCGACATAGCCACATACTCGGCTTCCATTGTAGATATAAAGACACACTTTTAAAGCTTTCTCATCCAACTAATGGTCATGCCACCAATAGTATAAACATACACCAAAGTGATTTTTCTTGAATCATAACACCCTTCAAAGTCGGCATCAAAAAATCCTTCAAGAACAACTCCATTTCTTCCAAAACAAAGGGTAATGCTTGAAGTACCCAACAAGTACCTCAAAAGCCATTTTACGGCTTCCCAATGCCGCTCATCCTGATTTGACATGAATCTACTCACAACTCCCACCGCATGGGAAATATCGGGTCTTGTTCAAACCATAGCATACATCATGCTACCAACGGTCGAAGAATAAGGAATATTTGCCATCTTTTCCTTATCATCCTTTGTCTTGGGACAATCCTCTGTAGTGAGCTTGAGATCAAGCGAAAGAGGTGAGTTTCGAGGCTTGAATCAACCATGTTAAAACGCTTTAGCATTTTCTTGAAATACTCTTCTTGTGACAACCTCAACTCACCCGTTGATTTGTCTCTTGAGATTCTCATGCCAAATATTTGCTTTGCCTCACCAAAATCCTTGATATCAAACCTTCTAGACAACTTCCTTTTCAAACAATTCACAACATCCATGCTAGTCCTTTCAATAAGCATATCATCAACATATAAAAGAAAGTAAATGTGACCACCATCATCATACCTTTGAAAATAACAACAATGGTCTCCATCCTGTCTCACGAACCCGTACTCTAGCATGAAACTATCATACTTCTTGTACCATTGCCTCGGAGCTTTCTTTAACCCATATAGACTTTGTTTTATCTTGCAAACCAAGTTCTCCTTTCCCAGAACTTGAAAACATTTCGGTTGTTTCATAAAGATTTCTTCTTCCAAATCCCCATGCAAAAACGCCTTTTTTACATCATTTTTCTCAAGAAATAAGTTTTCCGAAGCCATGATGTCCAACAAGATTCTTATAGTGTTTAACTTCACAACCGGAGAAAAGACCTCGTGATAATCAATGCCTTCCTTTTGTTGAAAACCTTTCACTACAAGCCTTACCTTGAACCCAATTTTATCATCTGGTTCCTCTTTCTTCCGAAAGATCCATTTACACATAAGTGGTCTCTTTCGCTTAGGCAACTCAACTAAAAACCAAGTGTCGTTCTTCTCCAATGAGTTAATTTCTCACCCATCGCTTGATCCCACTTCAATGAGTCACTCTTCTTCATTGCCTCATGGTAGGATTCCGGCTCACCGGCATCCGTCAACAATAGATAGTACATGGATGGATAAAACTTGCTTGGTGGTTTAGTGGGCCTTATTGACCTCCTTAACTGTGGTGGTATAACTGACTCTTCTTGAGTTACAACCTCATCCATCTCAAGGTGATTATCCTCATCCGATTCACTAGAAACCGGATCATTCTTAACAAAAACTTGTTGAGGTGATGTGTGTTGAAGTGGCACCTCAACATACTCTTCCGTTCTTTCTTCTCTTCTAACACCAACATCAAGATCCACAATTTCCCAATCATCTCCAATAACCTCTTTATCAACGGACTTTCCACCATAATTATCCTTGTACATGGAATTTTTATCGAAGGTAATGTCACAATTCCTAAGAACCTTTCGACTCTTAGGATCCCACAATTTATAACCACACTTCTGACCTCCATACCCGATAAAGTAGCATTTAATGGCCTTTGGATCAAGCTTGTCTCTTTTCTCGGATTTCAAATAGGCTACACAATTGAAGGTCTTCAAATAAGCAAATGACACCTCTTTCCCACTCCATTCCTCCTCCGGAAACATGAAATCCAAGGGTACTGACGGTCTACGATTTATCAAGTAAGCTGCAGTACTAACGGCATCCCCCCAAAAACATTTTGGGAGGCCCGCAAACAACCTCATACACCTTGCGCTATCAAGAAGTGTTTTATTCACCCTTTCCGCGACCTTGTTTTGGCGAGGCTTGCCATGTATGGTCCTCACTAAAACAATGCCATGTTCCTTACAAATTTCCTTTGTAAGAATTAAACTCATACTCCCCTCCATTGTCGGACTTTATAATATTGATTTTCTTGCCCGTCATATACTCAACCTCGGCCCTCCAATTCTTGAATTTCTCAAAGACTTCCGAATTTTTCTTCATAAAGTACACCCATACTTTGCGAGTTGATTCATCAATGAAAGTAAAAAAATAGTGAGATCCACCAAGAGATTTGATTGGGTATGGGCCCCAATCATCTGTGTACAAGCTCTAGCTACCCCATCTTCAAGGATCGTTTGGTCTTTATGAACGACACCTACTTTTTCTTTCCAAAAACACATGTCTCACAAAAGTCCATGTCGATTGATTTAAAATCCGACAACGTACCCTTTGAAGCTAGAATTTTCATCCCTTTCTCACTCATGTAACCAAGCCGAGTATGCCATAGCTTGGTGTCACATCCCGTGGTTGTAGCAACCATGTTAGTACACCCTAAGGTAGTGTACAATGTGTCGGACTTCGTGCCCTGAGCCATCACAATAGCCCCTCTTGACACCTTCCAAACACTATCACCAAAAAATTGTTCTATAACCACATAGTCCAATTGACCCACTGAAATCAATTTTTTCCTTAGCTTAGGTATAAACCTAACATCTTGAAGATTCCATAAGTTGCCACTTGAATTCTTGATGATGACATCTCCCTTCCCCATGATATCCAATGGTTCATCATCCGCTGGGTACACTTTTCCAAACTTGCCACTCTTGAAGTTCTGGAAAATCTCCTTGCAAGGAGAAGAATGGAATGAAGTTCCCGAATGATATGGATCCAAGACTCAATGGGACTATCCACGCTCATGATCAAAGCACCGCCAACTTCATCGCTTGAGGCCAAGCTTACCGATGGACTTGATTCTTCATGGTTCTTTTGATTCACACCTCCCTTCTTCTTTGGATTTGGTCATTCCTTTTTAGAATGATCCTTCACACCGCAACCCCAACACACAATATTTTCCTTCCCCTTCGACTTACTCCTTCCCCTACTATTCGATCTCCCTGTTCTAGAATTACCCTTTTGTTGTCTTCCACGTCCCCTTCCATCACTAAAATACGCACCACCCGATGATTCTCCAAATTCCTTTCTCCTCAAGCTCTCACTCAAGATTAGGTCTCTCACATCATCACATTTCAACTTTTCCTTTTAGAAGAGTTGCTTATATCGGAAAAAACGGTATCCCATGATCTAGGAAATGATGAAAACAAAATCAAGGCCTTCACCTCATCCTCAAACTATATCTCGACCGAAGATAATTGAGAAATTACCGAATTGAATTCATTGATGAGTTTGGCGGCCGAACCATTATCATTCATCTCAATTTCAAACAAACGACGCATCAGAACACCTTGTTCATTGCTGAGGGGTTTTCATACATATTTTCTGATGTCTTTAACCACCCCCTCCGTCGTATATTTATCTTTCACATTGTAGGAAAAAATCTTTGCCAAAAAAAATCTTATCACTCCAAGTGCTTGTCTATCAAACACTCTCCAATCTTCCTTATTTATATGATCCGGTTTCTTACCATCAAGAGGCAATAATAAGTTCTTTTGGTACAAATTGTCCTCTATTTTCATCTTCTAAAATCCAAAGTCCTTACCAAGGCAGTGGAGGTGTTGGCCATACTGGTGAAGGAGATAGACGAGCAAGCCAGTGGCATGAAGGTGGAATTCAAGGCAAGGAAGCAAGCCCTATGGAGAAAGAGGAATGGCGAACAAAACCTTCAAGGAGTTCTCTAGAGCTCGCAAAACACTCGACCCATTGATAATTGTTGCTTGGAATTTGTGGAGGAATGGTCAGATTGGGCTTCCAAGCCAATATTAACCATATTAGAATTGAACACATGCCTTATGTCATCATTATCACCGAGACCAAAACTAATCGTTATCATACCAAGAATATCATAGAATCTTACCCTTTGATATGTACATCATTATGATCTTTATGGGTTGTTGGACGGGATCATGGTCATCTAGATTAGTCTATAGTTGAGATTAAAATGAGATCACTCGTAGTTGGGATTGTTAATATTATTTTATCAATCAAGTTTTTTTTTATATAATATAAAAGTTAACCAAAATATGTTAAAATTTATCAAAAACTGAGTAATAATTACCCTAATTTAAATTAATATACCGGGTGCATACAAGATATTTTTAATTAATGGCTTATAATTTCTATCTAGTCAAGATTTTTCAAAGGCCTATATTAGTGTTAACTGGCTCTTTCTCTTTAAAGGTCTTAATACCCATGGTTTATTTACTCCGAAATTGATTCAAATGATTTCACAATGTATATCGACGGGGAGATACAAAACCTTATTGGTTAATGGATAAATGACGGGAATGATTGTTGGAAGTTCTTGTTGAAAATGCAAAAGAAAAAGGTGGAAAACTGAAACAGGAAAAAGTACCACATTGATAAAATACCAACTATGTTCCTTGTTTGTATTTGGGGGCTTGAGTGTAATACTTGTTTGAGAAAGTGTGAGAGTGATATGGGTGGACTCATAACATACACACCCGCGTCGGTCGGCCGGGTTGGATCGGGATCGGGTCTCGGGACTTGGGACTTGGGGAATGCGATGCGCAGGTGTGGGGTGGGTTTAGTGGGCCTATATATTCTTTTTGGTCGCGATTGGTTTGGTTAATTAATTCATGCTGTAAAAATCAGAAGAATTAATCAACCCACTAGTGGCCTTGATTACGGGAATCTGTTCCGTATTAAATGCTCCATTACAGCTAACTGCTCCGTATTTATTTTCTATCCGGTTTATGGTTGTTGCAGTTTCCAAAAAATCTTATTATATATTTCTCCTTCTGTTATTCCAGAGACACACAAAAGTCTCATCCACTGAAAACTCTTACTCTCTCGAACTCTCTTCTCTTTTCTAGGCAAGTATCCGGGTCTCTAATCGAGGCCTGTGATTTCACACTATCCTTGGTGTCGTGTTAACCCTAGAGGACAACCGCAAGCGTTCTGCTGCACCGCGGTAGTGCGAAATTATCTTTTAGAGCAGTGGTTCAGCCACGACGCGACAATCATTCAGATTGTAATTCATAAAATCCAAATAATTAAGTTATGTTGTAATTCTTTGTGTGCTAATAATCTAAAAGAAAATATGGTTTTCAATTCAAAATTCCTCATTTGTGACATGTCTAAGTTAGAACCTCTTGATGGCAAGAATTATAAACGTTAAGCTGTTAGGATGTGGTTTTATTTAGAGAAAATTGATGTTGCGTATGTGATTTCTGATGTTGTGAAACCGGATGATGAATCTGATTTGCATGATTTTGAGTTGAAGTTTGCTAAGGATGATAAGATATGTAAGGTCATGTTGTTGTATCATATGTCGAATGCATTTCATGATATTTATATGGGTTATAATCATGCTAGGGATATTTAGATTGCAATGGATAAGAAGTATGGAATTGATGATGATGGTACTAAATGTTATTGTTTTAGTAAGTGGTTATGTTTTGAAGTTCAGGATGATAAACCTATTATATGTATCAGATTCATGCTTATGAAAATCTGTGCATTGCTATGGCTGTTGAGGGTCTGTGTATTTGTGATATCACGCTTGCTATTGTTCCGATTGAGAAATTTCCACCGTCATATTCCAAAAATCATTTAATGCATAAGAAGAAAGACCTTACCTTAGAGGAGCCTGTAGGTCACTTGAAAATTGAGGAGGAGAGCCGTATTAAGGATAAGGGTCAATATATATTTTCCGGCTCTGCTAAAGCTAATCTTTTGAACCCAAGGGTAATGCAAGTTCTGATAGGTTTAAGGGGAAGGGGAGTTCGTTCAAGCCTCAACGGAAAATGTACAAGTATACATTCAAGAGAAACTGTTTTGAATGTGGGAAGGCTGGTCACAAGGCCAAGGATTGCAGGGCTAAGAAGAAACCCGATCAGAATCAAGCCAAAATTGTTGAAGCTATTGCTTATGATCTTAACAATTTTGTTGCTGTTGTTTCAGAAGCTAGCCTGACAGGTGGTGTTACTGAATGGATCGTTGATACGAGAGAAACCAGACACATTTGCACCATCAAAGACATGTTCACTACCTATGAGAATATTGATGGTAAAAATATCTTCATGGGTAACTCTACTTCTGCAACTGTTCGATCAAGGCAAAGGGAAGATCGTTCTCACTGTCACCTTTGGAAAAAATCTTACTCTTACCAATATTTTACATGTTCCAGAAATGCGTAGGAACCTGATTTCTGGTAGCTTGCTCATGAAGGTTGGTTTGAAGTTTTCTTTTGATTCTAATAGACTAGTTATTACTCATAATGAGGAATTAGTGGGAAAGATATTTTGTAAAGGAGAGTTGTTTACTCTTGATGTTTCAATTGAAAATATGAATAAGAAAGCTAGTACTTCTTCGGCTTATATTGATGAGTCTATTAATTTGCGGCATGCAAGATTGGGTCATGTTAATATTGCTTCGATTAAAAGACTTAAACACTTGAATTAGATTTCGAGTTTTTGTAAAACTTATTTTTCAAAATGTAAAGTATGTGTCGATGCCAAACCTGCAAATAAGCCATTTAAATCAATAGATAGACAGAAGTACTAGAACTTGTTCATAGAGTGGCTTGAGGGATTTTAAAAACTGCGAGAGCAGAGGTGGTAAAAGGTATTACATTGCTTTTGTTGATGATTGCTCTCGATTTACCATGGTTTATCTTCTCAGGTCAAAGGATGAAACTGAGGAATGTTCCTCGTTCAAAATCAGTTAAATTATGATAATATAAATTCAGAAAAAAATTAACTGTTTTCATATATTTTCACACACAATTTAGTTTATCTCATACAAAATAGGAAATTTAATTCTAATAATCCAACTTTAGGACGGTCTTCCAATAATAGTCTCACTAATACGATATCTCTCACTGATCCAACCTTTGACCCCTATTTTCTTTAAATAGACCATATGACCGGTTAATTGAAAGAAAAGTACACAACTTTCGAATTGACTTTATTTAGCTGACGTGGCTTTTTTGTTTACGTTTTTTTTGAAAAAAGAATCAAGTGCTATTTGGACTGCAACAGACCTTAAAGATGAAGATTTACGAACGTTAAATAACCCAAGGTAAAACGAATTTAGAAATATTCAAAAATTTCTTCCACATTGATAGGGGAAGAGAACCAATTGAAGGAAATAATGCCCTTGGTCCAAGTATGCATTCTATGTTAAGTCTAATAAATGCGGTTCAGTATTAATTAAAAAGTTAATAATTCAGTGAGATAAAGTGAGCTGAATGCCTAGCTAGAGGCCGCTTCAGTTCAAGTGGAATTAATGATATTAATCCACAGCTTACTCTTGACTGAACCCGTAGGGTCACACAAATAGTACATAAACGGATCAAGTATTGGATGGCATTAAATATTCTATCTATGGATATTCGGAATCGACGGATCTTGGTTTCAGTGGGAGCTGAGATCGTCACAAGCAAGAAATGAATACTCCGGAAACGATGATATTGCCGGAAACGGAAATATGGATCGTATCGGAAATATAAATATTATCCAAGTCGTAGATGTTGCCGGAAACGGAAACATGGTACGTATCGGAAAATATTATCGGAAATGGAAATATTGCCAGAATCGAAAATATTGCCGGAAACGGAAATATTGTCAGAATCAGAAATATTATCGGAATCGGAAAATAATTCCGGAAATGGAAATATTAAATATTTGTTCGAAACGGAAATTAATTCCGGAATCGGAAATATTAAATATTGTTCGTATCGGAAATGAATTCCGGAATCAGGAATTTAATCCGAAGCGTATCGTAAGAATTAGCATCGGACGAGGCCCGCTAGACGAAGGCCCAGCACGAAGCCAGGCCATGGCCCAGCGAGCCGCATGCACCAACGCACGCCTCGACCAGGCCCAGCGCAAGGCCAGGCCCAGCCAAGGGCGCGCGCGCGCGAGAGCACAACAGCGTGGGCCGAGCGTTATGCGCCTGGCGTGGGCCGCAAGGCTTGCGCGGGTGCATGGCTCGTGCAACGCTTGTGCGGGAATCCTAATCCTATTAAGATTCGTGCAAAGATTAAATCCTAATCCTAATAGATTGATTTTGTTATTTAGAGTCCTAATAAGATTCTAACTAGCAAATCCACATCCTAGTAGGATTACAATTCCTTTTCCATACCCCTATAAATAGGTGCCTAGGGTCACAATTTATGGGTACGATTGAAGTATTCAAAGGGTAAGTTTTTAAAAGAAAAATCAGCCATACACTTGCAAACACATAGCCGAAAATTCCTAAGCACCTTAAGGGCGATTCTAGTTGGTCTAACTTGAGGCGGATCCGGACGTACTGTGGACTATCTACGGAGGGACGACATTTGGAGTCCTAAAGACTTGTTCTTGTTCGGTTCGGGCGTAGCTAGGGAAAGCACGCTACAACATGTATACATCTATTCTATGCTAAATGATTATGTGTAAATAATATGCTTTCCTGGCTTTATGGTTTTTCCGCATGATTTATGAATTGTCATATGTATCATAACCTAACAGTGGTATCACGAGCCTCTTATTATTTTCATAATCTAAATTGCATGAACATGGTTAAATTATACAAATTTGCAAGGAATTAAAAGGGGTGATTAATTTTCGTAATTGTTAATTAATTGCAAATTGCGTTTATTTAATTATATGTACGCAGTTTTTCGGCAGAATGTTCGTTACTCAACCAAATCGAGTGATTTTTGTGTCAATTCCGCATGTAAAAGGCATTCTAAAACTTTGACTTTTGGGAGGTTTTAGTTTTTCGAACGCAAAATTTTGTAAATTTAAGATGTTAAATTAAATATTTGCGATTCTTGTTGATAAATCTTGAATTTTTGATTGACCTACTATATATGTTTAACAAGTTTGAATGCCTAGCCTTGTTAATTATGCAATCTAATTTGTAATTATGATTAATTTGTTGAAATTCGAATAATTTAGAATTGATTTAATTTTCATAATTAATTAATAATTTAATTAGATACCTATGATTAAAAACCACCATAAAAATTGTAAATTTGTGTTAAATTTTAAATTTTTATGACCTAGATTTGAATCCATGATCGATCGAAAATTAATTGATTAATAAATTTTCGATTTTTCGCCCTAAAATTATGAAATTAATATGTTTTATTAATTTGTCATTAATTTTGAATTAAAAATTTTAAATTTTTATGCGACTCGCCCATAAATCTTGCACGCACAAAGCAATGGACGCTACGTGCTACCCTTAAGGGGTGTTGTATAGTGCGGGCATGCGACGACGAACAAGGGAGCTCGTCGCCCATGCGGTACGAATGCAGCGAGCAAGGGCATGGTGCGCGAGCACAAGGCAGCAGCCCTGCCTTGTGTCGTGGGCTGTGTGCGATGGACGAATGGGCAAGGGCAAAAGCAAGGCACGAGCAGTCGCGTGTGGGCAGCAAGCGAGCTGCGCCACAGCACGCACTGCCTCGCGCAAGCGTGCGAAGCCTCGCGCGCAGCAAGCGCAAGCTCGCGTGCCACGAGCGCTACGCCCAGCATCGATCGCTCGCGCGCAGCGAGCGCCTGCTCGCATGCTACTGCCTCGTGCGATGAGCGCAAGCTCGCGTGCGACGAGGGCAGGAGCGCAGCGAGCCAGAGGCCAAACGTGCCTCGGATGCCTTGCGATGGAATGCAGCAGCAGATGCGACGCAGCGCATGGGCTGCGCGCACATGGCCAGCGATGGCTGCGTGCGTGAGGCCTATGGCTGTGCGTTGCGTGGTGATGTTGCGTCACGATTAGATCGTTCTTAAAATTTTAATTTGAAATTTTCAGTTTACGTAATTTTAATTAATTTTTAAAATTAATAATTTAAATTATTTTCTTGGATCTTAATTTTGAATATTATAATTATAATAAATTTTATTTATTCTAATTATTTTACCAGAATTAAAATCATGAATTAATTTAAATACGACTGAAAATAAATTAAATTTTTGTGGATTCAATTATAAATTTATATGAGCTTTAAATTTTAATTAAATTTGTATGTTTCCGGTTAGACTAGAAATACATTTTTATGTTTAAAATTAGTAAAGCATATAAATTTATTGGTTTAAGTGGGAGCCCTTTTAGTCATAAACTCTTGATTAGGTCTACAAATCCTTAAGGTTAAAACAACTTGATTAGAATTAATAAGGACTGAATAATTGGTAGATTATTGGTGCCCTTGATTAATTGCTGCAAATATTTATGTTATGCATAACATGTTTTACTAACCAGCTATGTGTGCCATTCATGATAATGAATGGGTGAATGGTATATATTGTATATGTACTGTTTTGCAGGTTATGAAGTGACTAGTATGGCCCAAATAGGATAGAAAATATGGTCTGGGCACCATTAATTTGAATGTAATTGGTCTAATGCACCAAATTTGTTTCAATTTAAATATGGTCTGCGTACCATCAAATAGTTGTAATTAGTTTAATTATAGCTTATCCTATTTGAAGAAAATGGCGCCTCCCACGGTGCAATTCAAGACGGAGTTTCCAATCCAATTTCAAGACGGACTTTGAAGTTGAAGCTTCAAGATGAAGTCGGGCCATACTAGATCACAATTATCTTATGCATGCTTTAAGTTATTTATTGCTTTTAAATATGTCTTAAATATGCATGAGATCAAAGCTTGATTATGTTGCATGATTAAGGATTTTAGTTCACTTAAAATCTAACCAACATAGTAAGAGCCTTAAGTTCCAAACTTAAAAATTGAGTTAAAAGGTGCCATGCCAAAATATACACTTGCTTGGATATCCTTTACATCAATCTAGTAATAGTTTTCGCTCAGCGAGGTGTTACTTATTGGTCCTAAAGGGGCAAGGTACACAAATAATTGTGAGTACACGTTAGTTTTGGTGAAACTCAACGATATAAGTAAGGAGTCCTTTTATGTTGTGGCAAAATCGATAGGTTTACCTAATAAGTTCTTAGACGTACCTATCAACCAAGAGTAGTTTCTAGACTATTAGCAAAAGGTTTTTACTTACCTAAGATGTTTTAGGATTAAGTCGACAAACTGTGCTTAATTCTTCAATGATTTTAGGATCTTGGAATCATTTTATTCACACCTGCCGGAACACATAACTTGAATAAAATGCTTAATGAACATTGAATTATGCATGTATGCTAGAATTTAAGTTTATTAAGAGAAACTGTGAATGGTTATTTATTTGTTTATTCTTTTCAATTGTAGTTTTAACTATGGCAAACAACAATTCATTCAACATTCGGTCAATTCTCGAAAAGGAGAAGTTGAACGGGAAAAACTTCCTTGACTGGTAAAGGAACTTGCAAATAGTTCTTATGCAGGAAGAAAAGGAGTATGTCCTGGAAGAGGCGATGCCCGAAGCCGCAGGCGAAGGGGTCACTCAGGCAGCCCTCAATCGTTGGATTGATGCCAACAAGGATGTGAAATGTCTAATGCTCGCCACCATAAGTGCAGATCTGCAGAAAACGTTCATCAACTCAGATGCTTTCACAATCATCAGTGAGTTGAAGAACATGTTCCAAGATCTAGCTCGAGTCGAAAGATTCGAGACTCATAGGCAAATTCTTGAGACCAAGCTTAAGAAAGGCGAGCCCGTAAGTCCACATGTTCTCAAAATGATTGGACTCATTGAGAATATGAGTCGGCTGGATAAGCAATTTTCTCAGGAAATGGCTATAGACACCATCCTCCATTCTCTTCATAGCGGGTATGATCAGTTCAAACTGAACTACAGTATGAATAGTTTGGACAAAACGCTCACTGAGCTTCACGGTATGCTGAAGACCGTTGAAAAGACGCTCAAAAGTGATAAGCATGATGTGTTTATGGTGCGTGGGGGCAAGTTCAAGAAATCTGGAAAGAAGAGGAATGCTAAGAAAGGTGGCAACAAGGCCATCCAGACTAAGCAACCAGCTGGCGCCAAATCTGAAAAGAGGAAGGCCAGTGAACCCACTTCTGAATCCGAATGCTTCTACTGCAAGAAGAAGGGGCATTGGAAGAGAGATTGCTTGAAGCTAAAGGAAGATCAGAAGAACGGAACAGTCGTTCCATCTTCAGGTATTTTCGTTATAGACTGTATACTTGCTAATTCAACTTCTTAGGTATTAGATACAGGTTGTGGCTCACACTTATGTTCCAATCCACAGGGACTAAGAAGAAGTAGAAAGTTAAGCAAGGGTGAAGTCGACCTACGAGTGGGAAATGGAGCACGGATTGCTACATTAGCTGTAGGAACTTATTATTTGTCGTTGCCCTCTGGGCTAGTTTTGGAACTGGAAGAGTGTTTCCATGTTTCAAGTCTTACTAAAAACATCATTTATGTTTCTTGCTTAGATGCTAAGGGATTTTCCTTTTTAATAAAAGACAATAGTTGTTCGTTTTATTTTAAAGAGATGTTTTATGGATCTGCTAGATTAGTCAATGGACTTTATTTATTAGATCACGACAAACAAGTTTATAACATAAATACCAAAAAGGCCAAAAAGGATGATTCAGATCTCACCTATCTGTGGCATTGTCGATTAGGCCATATTAACTTGAAACGCTTAGAAAGACTTCAAAAGGAAGGAATTATAGAACCATTTGACTTGGAGGATTATGGTAAATGCGAATCATGTTTACTTGGCAAAATGACAAAGCAACCTTTCTCTAAAGTTGGAGAAAGAGCAAATGAACTATTGGGTTCAATCCATACAGATGTATGTGGACCAATGAGTACAAATGCTAGAGGTGGTTTCAGCTACTTTATCACTTTCACTGATGACTTCAGTAGATATGGTTATGTCTACCTAATGAAGCATAAGTCTGAATCCTTTGACAAATTCAAGGAATTTCAGAGTGAAGTAGAGAATCAATTAGGCAAGAAGATTAAGGCACTGCGGTCTGATAGAGGCGGTGAATATCTGAGCTATGAATTTGATGACCATCTGAAAGAATGTGGAATTCTATCAGAGTTGACTCCTCCTGGAACACCACAATGGAACGGTGTGTCGGAACGGAGGAACAGAACCTTGCTAGACATGGTCAGGTCAATGATGGGTCAGGCCGAACTTCCATTAGAATTTTGGGGACATGCACTAAATACAGCTGCACTCACTATAAATAGAGCTCTGTCTAAAGTTGTCGAAAAGACTCCATATGAGTTATGGTTTGGAAAGCCTCCAAATGTGTCTTTTCTTAAGATTTGGGGATGTGAAGTATACGTCAAACGATTAATTTCAGACAAACTTCATCTGAAATCTAACAAATGTATCCTTGTGGGCTATCCAAAGGAAACAAAGGAGTATTACTTCTACAATACA
Source organism: Spinacia oleracea (assembly GCF_020520425.1). Classification (NCBI taxonomy): domain Eukaryota; kingdom Viridiplantae; phylum Streptophyta; class Magnoliopsida; order Caryophyllales; family Amaranthaceae; genus Spinacia; species Spinacia oleracea. The sequence goes on along the minus strand of NC_079492.1, from coordinate 63,393,752 downwards.
TCTGAGAACAAGGTGTTTGTTGCTCGAGATGGTGTCTTTTTGGAGAAGAATCACACTTCCAAAATGACAAGTGGGAGAAAAATAGACCTCGAAGAAATTCGAGTCGAACAACAAACTCTAGAGAATGCTCAAGATGACATTCAGGATGAAACTCAGAGATCTTTAGAAGAATCTGGTGAGAATCATGGTCAATCTAAAAATGTTACCCCGCGTAGATCGCAAAGATATAGATTTCAACCGGAAAGGTACTTAGGTATTTTGACGAACGAGAGCTATGACGTTCTATTACTTGAAAGTGATGAACCTGCGACTTACAAACAAGCTATGACGAGCCCTAGCTCCAAGAAATGGCAAGAAGCCATGCAATCTGAATTAGACTCAATGTCAGAAAACCAAGTATGGGATTTGGTCGATTTGCCAGATGGCTACCAAGCTATTGGAAGCAAATGGGTTTTCAAACTGAAAAAGGACAAGGATGGGAAACTTGAAGTTTTCAAAGCTAGATTGGTTGCAAAAGGTTACAGGCAAGTCCACGGTGTGGATTACGATGAAACCTTTTCACCAGTTGCAATGCTAAAGTCTATTCGGATAATGTTAGCAATCGCTGCATATTACGATTACAAAATATGGCAGATGGATGTCAAAACTGCTTTCTTAAACGGCGTTTTAACAGAAACTTTGTTTATGACACAGCCTGAAGGTTTTGAGGATCCAAAGAATGCTAAAAAGGTATGCAAGCTAAAGAAATCAATCTATGGATTGAAGAAGGCATCAAGGAGCTGGAATATATGTTTTGATGAAGCAGTCAGTGACTTTGGTTTCATCAAGAACGCAGACGAATCTTGTGTATACAAGAAGGTCAGTGGGAGCAAAATTGCTTTCCTAGTATTATATGTCGACGACATATTACTTATCGGAAATGACATTCCTATGTTGAACTCTGTCAAGATTTGGCTTGGGAAATGTTTTTCGATGAAGGATCTAGGAGAAGCACAGCACATATTGGGCATCAAGATTTACAGAGATAGATCTAAAAGGATAATTGGACTTAGTCAAAGCACTTATATCAATAAGGTGCTTGATAGGTTCAAGATGGCAGACTCCAAGCGAGGCTACCTACCCATGTCTCATGGAATAACTCTAAGCAAGACTCAGTGCCCAAAAACACTTGATGAGCGTAGACGAATGAATGGGATTCCATATGCATCATTGATTGGTTCAATAATGTATGCTATGATATGTACACGCCCGGATGTTGCGTACGCACTCAGTGCTACGAGAAGATACCAGTCAGACCCAGGAGAGGCGCATTGGACTGCTGCCAAGAATATTCTGAAGTACCTGAAAAGGCACAAAGATGACTTCCTGGTCTATGGTGGAGATGATGAATTATTTGTTAAAGGCTATACGGACGCAAGTTTCCAAACCGACAAAGATGATTTCAGATCACAGTCTGGGTTTGTCTTCTGCCTCAACGGAGGTGCAGTAAGCTGGAAAAGTGCTAAGCAAAGCACCATTGCGGATTCTACAACTGAAGCGGAGTACATTGCTGCACATGAAGTAGCAAAGGAAGCTATATGGCTAAGGAAGTTCATAGGCGAACTTGGTGTAGTCCCCTCCATTAAAGGACCAATAGCCCTGTATTGTGATAATAACGGAGCTATTGCACAGGCAAAGGAGTCTAGACACCACTAGAGAGTCAAGCATGTACTTCGTAGATTTCACCTTCTACGATAGTTCGTTGAAAGAAAAGAAGTCGAGATAAGCAAGATTGGAACTGATGACAACATATCAGATCCATTGACTAAACCTCTGCCGCAGGCGAAGCATAACTCGCACACTGCAGCTCTGGGAATCAAGCATATTGGAGAATGGCTTTGATATCCTTGTTTAATGTTTTAAAGTTTTAGAGTTTAAATCTTTGTAAAACATTATTGGTTAATCATTCACAATAAATGAATAGAATTCATTTTTCCATTTAATTTGTGGTTTATTAAATGATGAGTCCCTTCAATTTGACGATATATTCAAGATAGACTGTCAGTACCAGTCCTGTGACTAAGAAATGTCTATCAAGTGAACTTGAATGTCAAAGGTTGAAAATGGTCCCTAGTCGGAGTTTTACATAAAATTGGACGCATAGAAAACGTTAGACGACTAGAGTGCAAGATGACTAATAGTTCTGTTTCTTGAACTATGTGGACATGGCAATGTCATAATCATTTGCATAGATACTTACTTTGGGAAGACTAGTATCGGACAGACCTATGAAACTTTACTGTAAGAGATGAAAATCTGTCATAAGTAAATTTCATTAAATTATTAGACACTAAATCCTCAATACCTGAGTTATTTGAGATTACTTGTTTGAGAACTGGTTGCTTTGACGTTGACCAACCGTCGCACCGTAAAAGGAGGCTATAAAGGCAACGCTCAGGTAATCACCTATCAAACGAAGTCTAATCTCAAGATCTCAAGATTAGGGATTGTCCTCCCATAAATCGGGATGAGATGCTTAAAAGTTGTACAAGGCCACTCGGAGAGCTAGAAACTGTGAAATGCATGGCCGTGCTGGGATGAATCATAGGCTATGATTATCTGTTTATTTAATCAGTTGAACTCTGAAACCGGGAAACACCTCTGGACATAATAAGGATGACAACTCTTACCTTATGTTCAAGAGCAAGCATCGAGCGACAAAGGAATTAGGAAATGCACACTTGTCCCTAAGGACAAGTGGGAGACTGAAGGAAATGATGCCCTTGGTCCAAGTATGCATTCTATGTTAAGTCTAATAAATGCGGTTCAGTATTAATTAACAAATTAATAATTCAGTGAGATCAAGTGAGCTGAATGCCTAGCTAGAGGCCGCTTCAGTTCAAGTGGAATTAATGATATTAATCCGCAGCTTACTCTTGACTGAACCCGTAGGGTCACACAAATAGTACGTAAACGTATCAAGTATATGATGGCATTAAATACTCTATCTATGGATATTCGGAATCGACGGATCTTGGTTTCAGTGGGAGCTGAGATCGTCACAAGAAAGAAATGAATACTCCGGAAATGATGATATTGCCGGAAACGGAAATATGGATCGTATCGGAAATATAAATATTATCCAAGTCGTAGATGTTGCCGGAAACGGAAACATGGTACGTATCGGAAAATATTATCGGAAATGGAAATATTGCAAGAATCGGAAATATTGCCGGAAACGGAAATATTGTTAGAATCGGAAATATTATCGGAATCGGAAAATAATTCCGGAAACGGAAATATTAAATATTTGTTCGAAACGGAAATTAATTCCGGAATCGGAAATATTAAATATTGTTCGTATCGGAAATGAATTCCGGAATCAGGAATTTAATCGAAAGCGTATCGTACGAATTAGCATCGGACGAGGCCCGCTAGACGAAGGCCCAGCACGAAGCCAGGCCATCGCCCAGCGAGCCGCACGCACCAACGCACGCCTCGACCAGGCCCAGCGCAAGGCCAGGCCCAGCCAAGGGTGCGCGCACGAGAGAGCACAGCAGCGTGGGCCGAGCGCTGTGCGCCTGGCGTGGGCCGCAAGGCTTGCGCGGGTGCACGGCTCGTGCAACGCTTGTGCGGGAATCTTAATCCTATTAAAATTCGTGCAAAGATTAAATCCTAATCCTAATAGATTGATTTTGTTATTTAGAGTCCTAATAAGATTCTAACTAGCAAATCCACATCCTAGTAGGATTAAAATTCCTTTTCCATACCCCTATAAATAGGTGCCTAGGGTCACAATTTATGGGTACGATTGAAGTATTCAAAGGGTAAGTTTTTGAAAGAAAAATCAGCCATACACTTGCAAACACATAGCCGAAAATTCCTAAGCACCTTAAGGGCGATTCTAGTTGGTCTAACTTGAGGCGGATCCGGACGTACTGTGGACTATCTACGGAGGGACGACATTTGGAGTCCTAAAGACTTGTTCTTGTTCGGTTCGGGCGCAGCTAGGGAAGGCACGCTACAACATGTATGCATCTATTCTATGCTAAATGATTATGTGTAAATAATATGCTTTCCTGGCTTTATGGTTTTTCCGCATGATTTATGAATTGTCATATGTATCATAACCTAACACCAATATGATTACATTCAAAGAGGCGGTCATTCTAACTGAAATTTACCATCACTTGGCTATTTTGAGTTCTTGATATTTTGAGTAAGAAAAGAGGCGGACCAAATCAAACAGTTAAATTATTGAGTAAAGAAGAGGGAAAAGAGCATTTCGTGAAGAAAAAGCAAAGGACATATTCAAAGAGGAAAAGGGAAGCAGAAGCATTCAAAGGATATGTTCTCTTGTCTAGTAACCACATAGGAAGCATGTTTAGAAGGACATTTTAACCCTTAAAACAAACAAGTAATCCACCATAAAGCAACTGCAAATGGGAAACAATAAATCCAGGAACCACAATTTTTCCCTCTTAATTCAATTTATGCGTTGTGCTCCCTTCTAATTCCTTCAATGCAAACATCATAGACCTAAATTCAAACGGTGTAACTATAAAATTAATTCAATAAAATTAATTCAATAAAATTAATTTTCAATAACCTCAGAAGGGCAGAAACCTGAAAAAATGAGTACCCAAAATTCGGCCATTTTTAATAGCCATGAAATTAGCGAAAGGTAGAGAAGGGTCACTGGTGTATATGAATGCATATGTCACCAATAAATCTTCTACTTCTGCTACTTTCGATTTCGACCACTCTGCAAAAAATTGAAAAATTAGAATATTCATCTTTCTCTCTCTTAATTATAGGCGTTGTCTTTTCATCCACTTTCGCAACAATATCATTAATTTCTGATGCCTTTGTTCTTGAATCCCTCACCTTCACTACCTCACGAAACACCTTCAACCCCCTTTTACCATAAAATTTCCCACGAATCAGCATTCGAGTCGCAAAATTAGGGTTGCCAGCAAATTCGAGAGATTAAATTCCTAGAATTTTGAACTTCGTTTAACATCTACAGTATCACCATCTTTGCTGATGAGTTTTTCATTCAACTCCTCTTTCTCTTTCTTCATCTGCTCTATTTTTTTAATGGTGTCTTTGAGGAGCAAACACAAATAAGGAAATGACAGAAAGCAAGGAAACCTGCTGAATTAATTCGCAATAGTCATTGCCACGTAGGACAAGTGACATGATTTTACACGTCATAATGTAGGTATGTTTAAAACAAACAGGTGTCAAAGGTTGGATCATCGAGATATATCATATTAGTGGGACTGGTATTCGAAACCGACCAAATGTTGGATTATTAGAATTAATTTTTTCTACAAAATAAGTTTAAATAAATTCAGACAAAATAAGACGAGTAGAACAGAGCCTTAATTCAATAATATTAAGATAGATACTCAATATCAATGTCGGATCATGAAATATTTTCTTTCAGACGCCACTCAGAACATCAGATGTGATATAAACATAGTTTATAGGTAGACTAGACCTGATCAAAAGGCGGGTCGGAGCCAGGCCAAGATATAAAAAATCAGCTCGCTTGTCCGGCGTGGCCAAATTTATATCTAAAAGTGTAGTTTAAGTTGCCCAAGACGGGCCCGAAATTCAGGCTTAACTTCTACCGAAACCTGCCAAATTTCGGTTCGGGTTAGGCCGTGTTGGGCTGATGGGCCGGGCTCATATTGATTGGGTCAAAGGTAGACCTATCAAACGGGTCGGTCAGGTTGTAAACAATAATATTCGTGTTTGGGTTAATTCGGTCGGTCACTTTCAGGTTCGATTATACAAAAGGTTGTTTAAGATCCAGAACTTTCAGGTTCGGGGCGACCCAATGGGTTAAGAGATTTTAAAACGTGTATTTTATTTTCATTAATATAGGTAATAAATATACAAAATATGGGAACAAATTAACAATTTTTCCTACACAAGTTTATATTTAGTCAAATTCAACCATAAAATCACGTATAATTCAAATTAAAATCATATTATACCCAATCATGGGAACAACAACGTGATTTCTATGCTTAAAATTCCTCATACTCAGCTCTCTTTTGTTACTATAAATGCAATGATTTTCAATCGGTCAGGTCAAAAACAAGTTTGGTCGGGTTTTGACACATTACTTTACGGGTTGCTCGGGTTTAGATAAAATTGGATTACGGGTAGTAAAATCTTGTTCAAGATCCAGTATTTTCCGATCGGGTTCGGATCGATTTCCGAATCGGGTTGGTTTTTGACGGTTCTATTTACGCGTACAAAAAAAAAATATTACTTCGTACAACATAAAAAATATTAACATACACTTTTTATATTTTACAACATAATTAAATAAATGGAAATCTGAAGATTTTAAACTGAGTGCTACATACAAGTAGTACTCCACAAAACACAATAACATTTTGAAAAAGAAGAAGAAACAAGTAAAATTCTATAACATCTATACTAATATATTAAAAGGCGTTGCGAGAAAAGTTTATGTGTCACGTATAACTCTCTTATTTACACCACATCATCTATTCACCAAGATTGTGTGATGTTATTGACAACAAAAATCAATACAATAAGGTTTGAACACAAACAATTATTATTTATGGAGAAATAGGGAAACTGTATGTTCAAAAATAGAAAAAGAACAAGTATTTAGAAACATTCGATTAGGAATACATGATACTTAACACGACACCGAGTCACCGAGGGAGTACTTGAGTACGAAGTATACATATTCATAGCGTCGCACAACCCAAAATGGTACTCCCTCCGTCCCTTAATACTCGACTCAGTTTGACTTTTTGTCTTATTCAAATAATTCACTTTGACCCTATTTTATTTTTCTAGTATATGAAAACAAATGTTAATATATAATATATTGTTGTCTTCATCTTAATATATATTTTCAAAATATTGATATTTTATAAGTTTTTATAATATGTAGTTAAGAAATTGGTGGTCAAAATTGTGCATTGACAAGCGTGTCCGGTCAAAACAGGTCGAGTAATAAGGAACTGAGGGAGTAATTAGAAGACACTACTCTTCTATATAAAGAACCCCTTCACAGAAGCATGAATTGAACCAAAATCCATCTTCAGCCCTCATTTAGCAAAGAAATAAAAAAAAACAATAAATGGCCTACATGGTTATCATTACCCTAATAATTTCCTTGGTATTCTTTTCTTGTTTATTTCGCAACAAAAATGGGCTTCCAACAAACTGGCCCTTTGTTGGAATGATTCCTGCCCTTTTTAAAAACACCCATAGAATCAATGAGTTCATGATTGAACTTATGGAAAAATCTAATCTCAATTTTGAAGGGAAAGGTCCTTGGTTCAGCAACATGAACTTACTAGTAACCGTTGATCCAACCAACATTCACCATGTGTTTAACAAGAATTTTGGAAACTATGTAAAAGGCGAAAAGTTACATGAAATCTTACTTGAAGTCTTTGGAGATGGTATCTTTAATACAGATTCAACTCCATGGCGTTACCATAGAAATGTGGCACAATCCTTTTTTAACCAGCCAAAGTTTTATCAATCTTTGGTCGATGTTACTTGGAAAAAAGTGCAAGGTGGTCTCATTCCGGTCCTTAATCGTTTCACCAAGGACGCGGTTGAGATTGATTTGCAAAATGTGTTCGTAAGGTTCATGTACGATACTATGTGTAGCATCATGTTGGAATATGATCCAAGATCTCTATCATTTGATCTGCCTAGCTTTCCAATTTTACAAGCTGTGTGTACAGTGCAGCATGTAATTGTTTCTCGTCATATGGTGCCAACATGCATTTGGAAATTCCTAAGGTGGTTGAATGTAGGAGAAGAAAAGAAACTTAACCAGGCGTGTAAAATCTTAGATGATTTCATTAATAATATATAGTATTAATAGGAAGACAAAAGATCAAGACACGACTAAGGTGAGTACTAATCCATTCATCACATTATTCGTAGATAATAATAATCATAAAATGTTAAGGGATACAATGAAAAATTTCTTCCTAGCGGGAGGAGAAACAACCAGCACTTCTTTATCTTGGTTCTTTTATCTTATCTCCCAAAATCCACATGTGGTTAATAAGATTAGACATGAACTAAATGCGATACTGGTTCCAAAAAAAAATAGTGACGAAGATGATGAGTTTATAAATAACTTTATAGAAAAGAGTAATAACCTAGTTTATTTTCATGCTGCATTATGTGAAGCACTAAGATTATATCCTCCAGTCGAATTCAACGCCAGATCAGCAATTAAGCCGGACATCCTTCCAAGTGGACATAGAGTGAATTCAAATACACAAATTATCTTAAACATGTACGTCATGGGAAGGATGAAATCCATATGGGGAGATGATTGTAATGAGTTTAAGCCAGAAAGATGGATATCGAAACAAGGGATGATCAAACATGAGCCGTCATATAAGTTTTCTGTGTTCAGTTCTGGGCCAAGGATTTGCATGGGAAAACAGATGGTTTTCACCCAAATGAAGATTATTGCTGCGGTCATTATACAAAAATATCATATAGAGGTAAAACAAAAAAATCATGTCCCGGGAGTTGGTATGATACTTAATATGAAAAATGAGTTTAAGGTTAAGTTGTTTCCGTATACTACTCAGTATTAAATCCAGCTACTCAGTATATTCGATAAATAATGATGGTTGTTCTAGATGAATATATAGGTTTAATTTCTATTATATTGTATTATTAATCGTTGAAATGTATGTGACATTGTATTAGTACTATGTACGCCTACACTACTACTTGGTATATTTCCACCAAAAAAAACTATTACCTGGTATAAATCTTAGAATATTATACTCCCTCCGTTCTTAATGTACTTTCTGTTTGAAATCTTGCAATTGCTAAGAATTTGAGAGAATGTATCTAATAATTTATTATCAATATATAAGAATAATTATAATAATATGAGGTCTTGTTTGATTCGTCTCATAAGTATTTTTTTAGAATATAAAAAATTATTTATCAATTTTACTAATTCAAAATAAAGGATTATTAATGGTAAAAGATTTGCATTGATAAATGCCCATGGTCAAAACTTAAAGATCAATTAGAAATTGAAGGAATAATAAATTAACTGATTTTGAATACCCAAATTCTTATATGAGACTGTCCTCACCATCAACTGATGGTGAGACCGGTTCACACTTGCGAATTTAGGTATGTTACTTCTATAGTTTAGACATGTTATTTTTTTTTATAATTTTAGAGGAGGTACTTTTTTTTAGTTTAGGTATGTTACTTCTATAGTTTATACATGTTATTTTTTTTATACGGAGTAGTTTTGGGGGAGATATCTTCTTAGTTTAGGTATGTTACTTCTATAGTTTAGACATGTTACTTTTTTTTTAATAATTTTAGAGGAGGTATTTTTTTTAGTTTAGGTATGTTACTTCTATAGTTTAGACATGTTACTTTTTTTTATAATTTTAGATGATGTACTTTTTTAGTTTAGGTATGTTACTTCTATAGTTTAGACATGTTACTTTTTATTATACGGAATAGTTTTAGGAGAGGTACATTTTTAGTTTAGGTATGTTATTTCTATAGTTTAGACATGTTTTTACTCTTTTTTTCTTATAATTATAAAGGAGGTACTTTTTAGTTTAGGTATGTTACTTCTATAGTTTAGATCTGTTACTTTTTTTTATATAGTTTTAGGGGAGGTACGCTATTGGTTTCGCGCTCGTCACACCATCAAGTTGATGGTGTGACTGGTATCACAGGAGACGCGTTGTTTTGAATATTGTGATCTCTATTATATAAGTGATGAGCTGAGTTTATTTTAGTAAATTCACTTTTGATGTCCCCTTATATTACTAAAATACTCCCTACATTTATAGAATAGAGAATATAATGAATAAACGAATAGGAGAACAATTAAGCCAGCTTGCGGCAAAAAGGAAAGAAAAAAAAGTTAGAAATGATGAATGAAATCTGATAACTTTTTATTGTAGCAATAAATTAATTTATGATAGATAGTTACAACACACCCACCCACAATTCGAAAGAAAAAAAACCTCTCTCTCAAAAAAAAGAGCGATTCTCACCTTTGTAGTGAGTATTAGGGTTTAGGGTTTGTTCTTCAAAAAATCCGAATAAATCCAATTAAATCCCTGCCTTTTCATTTTCCAATCAGATTTTGATTGTTGTTTCAATTGGCACCTGTAATCTTCTTTTGCGACACCTGTTAATCCTTGCCTCTTCAATTCCTGTGATTGATCTTCAATTCAAATAGAAGGTCAATTTTTCTTTTTTTATTAAAACACAAAAACACCAAAAAACCTCCGACAATTATTCTTCTCTTATTCTATTCCTCTGCTCTGTCTTGTTCTGCTTTCTTTATTCTGGTATTCTGTCCTTTTCTACAATAAATAAACCTTTGAATAGTTAAAGATGCCAAATCGCCAGCATCATAATTGGAGACATCATCGAATGGGAGTTCTTGTAGAAGCTCCTGCGCCTCATCTCTTAGGACCACCGATCGATTGGAACGCGTCTGTTATTGGTAAGTTCTATGGTTTTAGTTCTCCTCCTCTGTCGGTGGTGCAACATGTTACTGACACTCAGTGGATTAAGAGAGGTCCAATTCGGGTTAAGAAGATAGGAGTGTTTTTCGCCTTTATTTGTTCGAATTTTATGGATAGGGAGGCTCTGTTGGAAATTCAAACGACTGTAATGGATGGCTCTTTAATTTCGTTTCGGCGTGGACATGATGAAGTTGTTCCAGACCTTTTGAATTTTGATAAAGCGAAAATTTAGGTTCGTATTCATGGTCTGCCTCTGGGACGATTTGATACACAGTGGGGAGTTCAGGCCTTTCAACATGTTGGTGTAATTGAGAGGATTGATGGTGGTAATGATGATATCCCTCCAGAGCCAGAAATTCGAGCTCTCCTCACTGTTGATTTGTCGAACCCTTTAATCTCAGGTTGCTTCTTACCGCTTTCTTCTGATCAAGCTATGTGGGTGGACTTTCGTTATGAAGGGGTGTTTAAGTTTTGTAAGAAATGTGGGGGGGTTGGGCATTATACTAGTAACTGTTTGTTAACAGATTATGCTGCTAGTAGAAAAATACCTGATTTCTTTGATAGGCTTGAGGCTACAGGTTGTACTATTTTACATGGTTCAATCTATCAACCCCTCTATTCCAATATAATTGAGGGTCTTCCTGATCGACTTTCAAATCGTAATTCTAAACTTAATTTGCTTCATTATCATTGGGTGGGTGATTTTAATCCTAGGGATAATGATGGGAGCAATGCTGATAATGGGAATAATGGAAATGAAGATGATGGGGGAAGTGATGGGTTTGATGGGGGAGGGGGGAATGGTGATAATAATAATAATGATCCTAATGCTACTGGGGGTGGGGTGGACAACAACAATAGTTTTCATGAAGCTTCTGATCATTTTTCAGATGGGGATGGGGGAGGACATGGTAATGATGGTCATGGTCACACTGACCCAAACTCACAGGTACGGGAAAATGGGTTTTATGATCCCAGAATGTTGCACAATAATACTAGCAGACACTTTGTTTCATCTCGAACTCAAGGAGATACTTATGCTGACACTAATGTTCGTAATTACTTGGAGCCTTTACCACTCACACAGACACATTCTATGGGGGGGGGGGGGGGTGGTACTTTTCGCATCTCGGCTCCTATGTTTGAGGATCATACAACAACGATTCAGCATGGTTTTCAGTTTCATTTTGGTCGTGATAATGCAACTTTTGAGGTTGGGGAGTCATCTAGACTTCCAACTACTGCAGGTTTTGGGGCTTATCAACAACAGCAACACCCCGTTGATCAAAGGTTGCGAGTTCCAGAACAAAACTTTGTAGAGGGCAGACCTCAAATTTTTTATAATGGAGTGTTCACTCCTATTCCAAGTCCTCGTAGCAGGTTTCTCTCTATGCATACTTCTTTGCCTCCTCAATCAGTTCATAGTAGTTTTGCTGATACGGCTTCTCGGCGTGGAATGGGGGCCAGTGTTCCTCCCCCTTTGGTTATTCCTAATAATACACAAATTTTCAAGGAGCTGGGAACTGGGAGTTTAGTGAGTCATGGTAGTTCAGATGGGTTATCATCTGACCCCTCTACACCATCTCAACGACCTTCACTTGTGCATTCTCCTACTTCAACCTTAGCTTCGAAATTTGAAGCTAGTTGGCCTCGAAAGACACCTCACCCTAGAGGCTATGAAAGTGAGAGAGGGAGTTCTGTCAGGGTTTTGCCTTCTCAACGATGGTATCAAGATACTGATTGGCAGCATAAATGAAGGAAGTTAAAGCTGAAAAAATTAGAGCTTAAAGGTGGCTTTAACATGTGGGTTCAGCAACGTGGGAGGACTGTTTTGAAGTCAAAATGTGTTTCTGATGCTACCTTGGCTAGGGATTTGGATGTTTCTGTCCAGCAGGAGTTACTGAAGACCCATGGAAGTTCAGATGGTCGAGGTAAACAGAAGAGAGGGAAGAAGCAGGTGCACCCTTTATGTGGTAAAAAGTTCAAGAAAGATCCTGGTGCTATACACTTGCATAGTCCAATGATAGATGCTGTGGTAATGGTGTCCTCAGATCAGTCATATTCTGTCAATAAAGCGGAGGCATCGCCTTCTACAACTTCATGAAGGCTATAAGTTGGAATTGTAGGGGATTAAATAGTGTGGACTCTACTAAGTTACCGTATGTCCTTTGGCTTATGCGTGTTCATTCCCCTACACTTTTGTTTTTGTCTGAGACTAAAATGTCAGTGTCTCTAGCTGCAAATATGTTTAGTTTTAGTAATCCTACCTTTTGTACTGGTGTCAATGCTATAGGGGCTAGTGGAGGCTTACTTGTACTGGGATGGGCTAATCTTGATGTAAGCTGTGTTTTAAGTTCCCCAAATTTTATACTATGTAAGATAATGGAAAATAGTATAAATATTTCCTACATCATGTTTATTTATGGTGCTCCTCTTATTGATGATAGGAATAGGGTTTGGGATCAAGTTTTAGATTTACTTATCTTATATCCAACCTGTTTAATTTTGGGAGATTTTAATCAAGTTGAGTGGTTTGAGGATAAGTTGGGAGGGTCTCCATTCATTCGGGGTTGGGATGATTTTGTTCAATTCCGTTTACAAAGTCGCCTCCTTGAGGTTCCTTTCTCGGGACCTAGATTTACTTGGACTAATAAGCAGTTGGGAAATCGCTTAATTTTGGAGCGTTTAGATCGAGGTTACATGACTAATGATTGGTTCATGTCTTTTCCTGATAGCAAAATAACAAACCAACCTTTCATGGCCTCGGATCATGCGGCTGTTATCTTTGACAATAATGTTGTCGTTTTAAAGAAGTTCAGACCTTATCAAATTGAAAATTGGTGTCTTCAATTTGCAGAAGTTTGTCATTTGGTTAATGATGTTTGGAGGGATAATACTCAAGGATCTTCAATATATGTTTTTGCTGTCAAGAAGATTAGTTTCCCTTCGGTTAAAAATTAGGTCTTGGTGCCTTAGGAATAAGAAATTATGGGGTGTCAATTGGAAAGATATGAGTGATACACTTGCAACTGTGGGGGCAAAGGTGCAAACTCTAAATCAAGGGGAGGAATATATTGATAAAGTTGATGATGCCTTTTCACAAGCTTCGCTAAAAGTTCAATTTTGGAGACAAAGAATGAAAGAGCGTTGGATGGCGGAAGGTGATTTTCCAACACAGTTGCTTTATTCAAGGGTCAAGGTTAGGCAAAAAAAGAATGAAATTTTATCACTTAAGGATCAGAGTGGTAATTGGGTTGAGGGACAACAACATGTTCAGGATATTGTGGTTGACTCCCTTAAACAAGGTTTCAAGTGTGATCTAGCCCTACCTGCAAACGATGAGGTAGGATTAGTCTTGCGAGAATTGCATTTGCCTCAGATTTCTTCTTCTCAGGTAGCTATGCTTAGCAGTCCTTTTTTGGACAATGATATTAGGACTTCGATGTTTGCAATGGGTGATTCTAAATCACCAGGTCCAGATGGATTTACTGCAGGGTTTTTCAAAAAACATTGGGAAAAGGTAGGACCTTCAGTTTGTGATGCAGTTCGGAGTTTCTTAACAACAGGTTATCTTCTCAAGGAATGGAATCATTCTCTTTTGGTTATGATTCCGAAACGTGAAATGCCAGAAGAAAGAGGTCATCTGAGACCAATAAGCCTTTGTAATACTGTATACAAATGTGCTTCGAAATGTCTGGTGGGGAGGATGAAAGTTGTGTTGCCAAGTTTAATTTCTCCAGCGCAACATGCTTTCATTTCTGGCAGATTTATGACAGATAATATTTTACTGAGCCATGAGCTTATTGAGAAAATCAACACCAGACGAAGAGGGAAAGGCTACCTTGGCGCACTTAAAATTGACATGAGTAAGGCCTATGATCGAGTTCATTGGGACTTCCTTCTCCAAGTTCTTAGAGCTTATGGTTTTCCTCAACATTGGATTCAATTAGTTCACCAGTGTATTTCAACGGTATCCTACAAAGTCCTAGTCAATGGGTCTATCTCTGATCAATTTAGACCGACCTGTGGTATTCGTCAGGGAGATCCCTTATCTCCTTATTTGTTCTTGTTCTGTATGGATGTCCTCTCTAGAATGCTTCAGTTGGGGAATGATTTAGGTTACTTTCAAGGTATTCGACTTATGAGAGGTGGCCCCCAGATGACACATCTTTTCTTTGCTGATGATGTACTTCTCTTTTTTACTGCTACCACTAATAGTTGCTCCCAGTTGGTGAAAGTTCTTAACAGGTTCTGCGGGATTTCAGGTCAGCAACTCAATTTACAAAAATCTCATTTTAAAATTAGTCATAATACCCCTGTAGCTGACCAACAAGGTTTCAAAGATATTTTTAAGATGCAATTGGTTCAAAATTTTGGAATGCATCTTGGAGTCCCAGTTGATTTGGTAGGGAAGAAGCATACCAATTTTCAGTTCTTAGTTGACAAGGTTGCCGGTAAGATTTCAGCTTGGAATTCTTGTCATCTGTCTCAATCTCAAAAGTTGATCCTTATCAATTCTGTTCTTATTGCTATGGTTTCCCATGTTTTTAATTGTATGGAAGTTCCTCTTTCCATATCGACCAAGCTTGATTCCATTTTAACTCGGTTCTTTTGGGCTAGTAAGTCAATTAAAGGGATTCACTAGGTTAGTAAGAAAGTTCTTCAGCTTCCTAAAGGGCTAGGTGGCCTGGGCATTTGAAGTGCTTCATGCTTGAATAAGGCCTTACTTATGAAGCACGTATGGCGTTTAAGTAGTAATTCCCAATCTATGCTAGCTGCTACGGTTGACCGTAAATTCTTGAAACCTTTGCATACTGGGATACAAGCTTTGTTGGTCGGACGACGTCTCTCCTGGGGTATGCGGGGCATGGGAAGAGCTTTCAACAATGTTCTTAGAGGTTGCAGTTGGAAAATTGGTAATGGGAAGAAAGTTTCGGCAGGGGGTAACAAGTGGGTCCTGGGTGGAATTCCTATTTATAGCTCTCACGTTACATTACAACAAGCTAAGGATTGGAAAGTACATCATTTCATTCATCCTCTGGGTGCGGGTTGGAACCATGAGAGGATCCAGACAGCCTTTGAATTCCAAGATGCTCGTAAAATAGTTGGTCTTGAACTTCCAACTTCGGATACTGAAGATTTTCTTTATTGGGACTTTCATAAATCGGGTAAATTTACGGTTAAGACTGCCTACTCTATGCTAGCAGTTGAGGAATCTTCTGATATGATAAACGTGCCACAAAATAACATTTATAAGATGCTTTGGTCCTCGGGTATCCATCCTAAGTGGAAATTATTCTTGTGGAAACTTCTTCATAATGGCTTGGCAACCAAGGTCAATCTGGGGCGAAAAGGTATCCAGGTCTCGATCTTCTGTGATGTTTGTGGGTGTGGCGAAGAAGACATTCAACATCTCTTCCGGTTTTGTAACTTTGCGCAACAGGTTTGGAGGAGTGGATCCCTAGCTATCCACTCGGAATTCAATGAAACTATGTCCTTTTCGGAATGGTTTCTGTTTTATATCCGGCAATTTCAACGCCAGGATGGGAACCGCAGCCTGAGAATAGTGTACTTTATTAGTACACTTTGGGGCCTGTGGTTGATTAGGAATAACAGGGTATTTAGGGGAGAGATTTCGACAATTGCAATTGCTCAAGCGCTTATCATTAAGGGGATGGGTGAACATGATTTCACTAGTGGAAAAACAATCATTTGCGTCGCACATTGGTGCGACGCAACTGGCCGCGACGCAAATGAAAAAGTCATTTGCGTCGCACTTTTGTGCGACGCAAATTTGAGTCATTTGCGTCGCAGTTTTACTAAACAGCGACGCAAATGACTTTTTTTTTGACATCCAGAAAAAGTCATTTGTGTCGCTGTTTTACTAAACTGCGACGCAGATCAGTTGCAGAAACTTTGATTATACTCTCATACATACGGGGACGCTCAACGAATTGATGGTCTTCCACATCATGCATCATCTCATCTATCCTATCTTTCTCCTCTTCTTCCTCACTTTCAACACCAATATCATCCTCAATTTCATTTTCATCACCATTATCACAATGATTATGCTGACTCGAGCTCGGCATACTAGAGCTTGCCCCATGATCTATGCTCTCACCATGCCATGTCCACGTCGTGTAGTTACTCTTAAAACCGCGACGAATTATGTGATCAACAATATCATCAATATCCCGATACCCCCTTGAATTATTGCAATCACAACAAGGACATTGAATTAAACTTGAATCATGTTCTGATTGATGTTTCAAGGCAACCTTACTGAACTCTTGAATCCCTTGTAAGAACCTTGTAGAAAATCGTTTACTACCATACATCCAACTTCGATCCATTTTCAACCACTAAAGAAAAAATAATATGACCAAATTTTGTCGAAGGTTAGAATATAAACTAGGATATTCATATCATTTTAAATCCATGGCTTTATAGCTTCCAACTAAACCTACCATAACTAATAACAAGTTCCCATAACGTACAATTCATTTCACATCACAAATTCACAAACCCAAATTTTGTAGCAAACCCAAAACATGATTTCATGTATCACCTAAATTCATTTCATAACCTAAATTCATTTCATAACCTACACAAACCATCTCATAAACCTACACAAACCCAAAACTTCATTTCATAACTTTTAATTCAACAAATCCTAAATGTAATAAACAATTAAAATTCAACAAAACCAACTATTATAATAACATATTCCAATTCATCAAAAACTACAATTAAAATTCAACAAAACCTAAATCCTAAAATGTACCCAATTAAAATTCAACTAAATAATATCCACAATTAAAATTCAATCTTAAATTTCAATTCAAATGCATGTACAACTAAAATTCAATCATAATATCCACAATTCAAATCAAAATGCACCCTTAAAATTCATTTTAAATTTAACTAAATAATATCCACAAACTTTCAATCTTAATATCAAAATTTAAATTCAATCTTAAATGTAAACAACTAAATAAAATCCACAACACTCAATTTAAACCTAATTATTGAAAGTTTTAATATTTAAAAACAATTTAAATCGTACCTAAGATAGGAGGGACGAACTGAGCAGGGGCGCCGGCGGAGTGGGCGGTGGCGTGGTCGGCGGCGTCACAACGACAGGCTGAGGTGGTCGGCGGCGATACAAGCAGCAGCTGCCGTGGTGGCTGGGCTGCGTTTTCAACACGAAAAAACCCGGGAGACTTGCGTTTTTCAGCAGTGAACGACGGGGATGGAACGACGAGAACGACGCAGGCCTGCCGGAGATGGAACGACGACAGCAATGAACGACGGCAGTGAGGTCCGACGGCAGTGCAGCGCTAGTGAGGTTCAGTGTTTGGGCTTAATTTGGTTTAGGAGGGAATTGTAGAAGACTTAGGTCAGTATGTAGAGAATTGCGGGATGGAGGAGGGAAACCAAAATTAAAAATCCGAAATTTTTTTACCTCAAGTGCGTCGCAGAATTAGTAAACTGCGACGCAAATGACTCTTAGAGTCATTTGCGTCGCAGTTTACTAATTTTGCGACGCACTTGAGGTAAAATTTTGCGTCGCATTACTATTAATCTGCGACGCAAATGACTCTGAAAACATATTAGAGTCATTTGCGTCGCTGGTTAGTAATTATGCGACGCAAATTGCTAATTTTAATGCTAGTAACTGTTAATTGCGTCACATGTTTAAATGTGCGAGGCAAATATGGTGATGCAAATGATTGTTTTTCCACTAGTGTTTTCTTCGGAATCAAAAACACCCATATTTAGGGTTTCTACATCCTCATGAGGATTCTTTAGGTTTTCCACCAGGTTTTTTCAGGGCTATCATCTCGGGTACGGAAGACCAAGGTGCTCCAGCTATAATCTTGGTGGATGGTTCGTGGCATAAGATTACTGGGAATGCTGGAATGGGTTGGGTTCTAGATGGTTAGTATCTGCAGGAGGGGAGAATTCTGGGAGGAGCTCAGCCAGGCACTTCTCATTCGGCTTTGCAATCAGAGGCTAAAGCTTGTCTTCTAGGTTTACGGTGGGCGTCTCAGTCTTTGATAACAAGAGTTACAATTTTAACTGATTCACATCGGTTAGTTGAACTGTTGCGAGGGGATGCGATGTTAGATGTGCAAATCATGTGGACAGTTGCGAAAATCAAGAAAGTGGGGAAAACCTTTTCTTGGTGTTGTGTCAACAAGGTTGATCGTCAACAAGTGCAGCAGGCTCATGAGCTAGCAACTGCAGCGTCTACTTCTCTTTTGTGGTTTAATACTTTTGCGTAGTTTGTTTAGTTTGTTCTTTGAGCATATGTCAAAAAAAAAAAAAAAAAAAAATTAATTTATATTTATACCATTTTATTGTAGCAATAAGATACGGATATACCATTTTAATGATTTTACTCCCAAATCAACTCTATCATATAGCTCCGACACTTGAAGACGTTCCAAGCCGAAAACAAAGATCGCCACACCAAAATATATTGTACTTTACGTACATGATTATGATCAACCATGTTGTTAACATACAAAGTATAAGATTTCAAGATGCAAATCACACAACTTTGATTATACTTTAGCATGCATCGCGTGCATATAAAACTAGTATTGTAATAATACCACCAGTTTTCTCAATATTGTAACTTTTTTAACTCGAAAATTCTATAAGAGCACTAGTTAAACTTTTTTAACCAGTACTTACCAACTTAATGGTTCCCCTTTAACTCCAATTCTCCAAACACCACTTCCTCCTAACCATCCATTTCCACCTTGGTTAGTTCGTTGGTACGTTCACTACAAGAAACTTGTATCTTTAACGACAACCTAATTATGACGGGTCAAAAATATCGTCAGAAAAGCTTTTTGCTGGACTAACAACCAAACAAAGACGGGAACAAGCGTCGCAAATGTCTTTTAGATATCTGCAAATTAAACTTCGACTGTTCTTGCAAACCTTCTTCAGCAGCAACAAGAATTATTATTAGAGATAGCAACGATACAATTATAAACCTTTTACAGTTACAACTTGGGC
This sequence comes from Spinacia oleracea, assembly GCF_020520425.1. NCBI lineage: Eukaryota > Viridiplantae > Streptophyta > Magnoliopsida > Caryophyllales > Amaranthaceae > Spinacia > Spinacia oleracea. The sequence goes on along the minus strand of NC_079492.1, from coordinate 63,374,178 downwards.
CTCAGTCAAGCTTTCATGGGTGTAGCCTAGCTATATGATTTACATAAAGTTTTCCGGGAAGCTATTCCCCTCAGTATAAAGAAACTCTTCATTGAAGGTGATCGCAATTAACTCATTATCAATTCAATCAAAGGTACTTGGACTACCCCATTAAAACTTCACAACATCAATCAACAGCATCAAATTAAAGTTCGTCTCCGAAAATTTGAAGCATGGGAGATAAAAGCATACTGATTGGTTCCTGACGTCTGACACTTAGTTAGTTCTAGTATCTTTATACTCCTTCCGTATTTTAAAAAGAGATACACTTTCCTTTTTTGAAATATTTGGTCCCCATTTCCCATTATATAAGTATTTCTCTCTTTATTGTGGTACCTACACTTAGTCACATCATCTTTTTACTCTAATAAATAATCCACCCAATACCCCACTTTCATCTTATTTTAATAAATTCAACTCACTCTCCTAAAACTATGTGTCGGTCAAAGTGTATCTTTGTTTAAAATACGGAGGGAGTAGATTATTATAATAGTCGGCGTATAATAAATCCTTGTATGTTTTACTCTGTTTTTTCCTTAACTAGATTTTGGATCCTCTAGAGTTCTAAAATAACTCTACAAGATAGAGTTTGGTCAATATCAACCATTAGATAAAAAATTAATGGTTCATATACTCCCTCTGTTTCTTTTTGTTTATTACGTTTGGACTTTTGTACGTTTATTAACATATAATAAACATTATTTTTTTTATTTTAAATGTTTTAGATTCCATTATTAATCCTGATACTATTTTTCCAAAATCTGATATTTATCGTCTCTTTGAATGTAGTGCAAACCAACTTTTATTTTTTATTAGAAAAAATAAAACCAAGTAAAATTTCAATCCACTAATCATTACAATAACCAATAAGATTGTTTTATTATCAAAATGAACCAACAATGGAAACTAACACATATTGCTAGCTTAACATACTTGGAAAATTGTAAAGAAATTTAAGGAGTTGAAAAAATTGGACCAATTAAAATTAAAAACTGGCTTAAAAAATGACAATATAATAAGGTTATAAACGTAAATATTCTCCCACGTAACAAACAAAAAGAAATGGAGGGAGTATTATTTTTCTAAAATTTCCCCTATTTTTTCCCGTTAATATCCACCCATAATTTTTCCTTTTCAATAATATGAGCCATTAATTTAAAATGCATGATTTAAGTACGATTCTACCTCGTAGAGTTTTATTAAAACTCTAAAGGATCCGAACTCGCCTAACTAACCTTGCATTTTGCCCTTCTCTTTTTGTAAACTAGTTGAACCACCCGCTTGCTACGCACGCGGTAGTCAACTTGGTGTTTTATATATAAAAAATTATATATTTTTTTCTTTTGAGTTAAGTACTTGTTTGTGGTTAAATGTTTCTTAGGTTTGGTTATATATAGTTTATAATTTTTAAAGTGTTGGTAAGGAACATTTGTTTGTTTATTCCTCTTTACCAATTCAAGAGTATTTCACTTTTAGGTCATTTCTCTTTCTTCTTTAATTCTTTATTTTTTTTTAAAAGATAAAAGTAGTTCATTCATAAAGTAGTCATATGACATCTATAATAGAAATCAAAACTAACAAATACTCCGTAAAAATAATTTGGATCAACATAAATTCTATATTTAAATATATATATATATATATATATATATATATATATATATATATATATATATATATATATATATATATATATATATATATATATATATATCACTAGTACATAATGAACCTTAAGTAACACCCAAAAAGTGATACATAAAGTGGTAAAAATGTTACTATAGACAATAGGTAACACTTTAGTGGGTGATACATCCGCCCATGTTCCCTAAGGTCTTATGTAACACTTTGGGTAACGTATGGTAACACTTTTAAAAGTGTTACTATAGACCCTCTTATGTAACACTTTTTTATATCATTGGTATCATTTTTAAAGTGTTACCTTTTATTTCTTATGTAACACTTACTTATCTATAGTAACATTTTTCAATCATATAGTAACACTTTATCCGACATTATGTATCACTTTCGCGAACTAATGTAACACCTTGTTGATTATTAGGTAACATTTTTCAATCATCTTTTGACATAAAGTAACACTTTATTTAACATTATGGATCACTTTTTGCAAACTAATGTAACACCTTGTTAATTAATAGGTAACATTCTTCTTTTTATTATTATTATTATTATTATTATTATTATTATTATTATTATTATTTTATTATTATTATTACTACTACTACTACTACGATTATTTTATTTAAAATACCCAATATATATATATATATATATATATATATATATATATATATATATATATATATATATATATATATATTATATATATATATATTTTTAAATATAAAAAATATTTGCATGTACAATGTGAAATTAACATATACTACCTCCGTTCCTAAATGATCTTTACGGTTACTATTTGCACGGTAATTAAGGAATTTTGGTGAACATGTGATGTTGGGGTAACAAATGGAAAATGAGTGGCTATAAATTGTCCAACAATGTGAGTGGGTGAAAACTAATATTAAAGTATTGTGAGTGGGTAAGTTATGGTGGGCCAAATAAGAGTAAAAATGGAATAAAGTAGGAGTGTAAAGAACATTCAGGAACGGACTAAAACGGAAAGCGTAAAGAACTTTTAGGAACGGAGGTAGTACAATAGAAAATAAGTTCAACCGATATAATTTCATGTGTAGTTGGTTACAGAAACATCCACATACAACAATTGTTTTGTTTGGCTAAGCAATATAATAATCAAAACAAAAAGAAAGTCAGCCGAGATCAATTTCGGTCCCTATACCACAAAATTCAAAAAAAAAAGAAAAACGCAACACTTCCTAAATCACCAGCCTGCAGTAGTACGTCCAAGCAAAATCAAACAGAAACAATAGACAACATCTCCAAGCAGACAGCATCAGAAAGCTCCTAGCAGACAACAGCTCCATGCAACAGCAGCTAGCTCCAAGCAACAGCAACACCTCACCAACAACAACACCTCAAGGAACAGCAGCTAGCTCCAAGCAACAACAACACCTCACCAACAGCAGCACCTCAAGAAACAGCAGCACCTACCCCTACAATAAACCTACCAAAATAGAGACCGAGTAAACAAATCGCTCAAAAATAAACACCACCAAACTGTCACCTCGGAACTGAAGACGCATAAAAGAGGAATTACATGCTCTGATCCTCAAGCCAACATCATACAGTACGTGTTTGGACCTCCTCCATATGGATTAAACAACCATGAAGCTCCTTTGAACTCAGCAACAACAACGTAGACCAACAATCAAAACACACACAAAAAACCCAACCTGCAAACATGAACTAGCAGGCCCAGAAAAGATGAAACTACAGTTGAAACTGCTTGAGATCAAACTGTTAGGTTATGATACATATGACAATTCATAAATCATGCGGAAAAACCATTTAGTCAGGAATACATATTATTTACACATAATCATATAGCATAGTTTAGATAAATACTCTTTGTTGCGTGCCTTCCCTAGCTGCGCCCGAACCGAACAAGAACAAGTCTTTAGGACTCCAAGTGTCGTCCCTCCGTAGATAGTCCACAGCACGTCCGGATCCGCCTTAAGATTGACCAACTAGAATCGCGCTTAAGGTACTAAAGATTTTCGGCACTCTTAGGTAAGAAATGTGTCTGAATTTTCTCTCAAAAACTCACTTTGAATACTTGAATAATCTGTGAAAATATGTGACCCTAGGCACTTATTTATAGAGTTATGGAAAGGGTTTTGGAATCCTATTAGGATACTAATTTATTTAATTATAACCCTACTAGGACTCTAATTAAATAATCATTATCTAATAGTTTTAAGATTTAATCATACTTCGAATCCTGATTGCTTCAGGATTCCCGCACAAGCATTGCACGAGCACCGTACACCCGCGCAAGCCTTGCGGCCCACGCTAGGCGCACAGCGCTCGGCCCACTACTGTGCTCCGCGCGCGCGCCCAAGGCCTTGGCTGGGCCTGGCCTTGCGCTGGGCCTGGTCGAGGCTTTGGCGTGCGCTGGTGTGCGTTGGCTCGCTGGGCGACGGCCTGGCTTCGTGTTGGGCCTTCGTCTAGCGGGCCTCGTCCGATGCTAATTCGTACGATACGCTTCCGATTAAATTCCCGATTCCGGAATTCATTTCCGATACGAACAATATTTAATATTTCCGATTCCGGAATTAATTTCCGTTTCGAACAAATATTTAATATTTCCGTTTCCGGAATTATTTTCCGATTCCGATAATATTTCCGATTCTGACAATATTTCCGTTTCCGGCAATATTTCCGATTCTGGCAATATTTCCATTTCCGATAATATTTTCCGATACGTACCATGTTTCCGTTTCCGGCAACATCTACGACTTGGATAATATTTATATTTCCGATACGATCCATATTTCCGTTTCCGGCAATATCATCGTTTCCGGAGTATTCATTTCTTGCCTGTGACGATCTCAGCTCCCACTGAAACCAAGATCCGTCGATTCCGAATATCCATAGATGGAGTATCTAATGCCATTAAATACTTGATCCGTTTACGTACTATTTGTGTGACCCTACGGGTTCAGTCAAGAGTAAGCTGTGGATTAATATCATTAATTCCACTTGAACTGAAGCGGCCTCTAGCTAGGCATTCAGCTCACTTGATCTCACTGAATTATTAACTTGTTAATTAATACTGAACCGCATTTATTAGACTTAACATAGAATGCATACTTGGACCAAGGGCATTATTTCCTTCAGTCTCCCACTTGTCCTTAGGGACAAGTGTGCATTTCCTAATTCCTTTGTCGCTCGATGCTTGCTCTTGAACATAAGGTAAGAGTTGTCATCCTTATTATGTCCAGAGGTGTTTCTCGGTTTCAGAGTTCAACTGATCAAATAAACAGATAATCATAGCCTATGATTCATCCGAGCACGGCCATGCATTTCACAGTTTCTAGCTCTCCGAGTGGCCTTGTACAACTTTTAAGCATCTCATCCCGATTTATGGGAGGACAATCCCAATCTTGCGATCTTGAGATTAGACTTCGTTTGATAGGTGATTACCTGAGCGTTGCCTTTATAGCCTCCTTTTACGGTGCGACGGTTGGTCAACGTCAAAGCAACCAGTTCTCAAACAAGTAATCTCAAATCACTCAGGTATTGAGGATTTAGTGTCTAATAATTTTAATGAAATTTACTTATGACAGATTTTCATCTCTTACAGTAAAGTTTCATAGGTCTTGTCCGATACTAGTCTTCCCAAAGTAAGTATCTATGCAAATGATTTTGACATTGCCATGTCCACATAGTTCAAGAAACAGAACTACTAGTCATCTTGCATTCTAATCGTCTAACGTTTTCTATGCGTCCAATTTTATAGGAAACTCCGACTAGGGACCATTTTCAACCTTTGACATTCAAGTTCACTTGATAGACATTTCTTAGTCACATGACTGGTCCTGACAGTCTATCTTGAATATATCGTCAAATTGAAGGGACTCATCATTTAATAAACCACAAATTAAAAGGAAAAATGAATTCTTTTCATTTATTGTGAATGATTAACCAATAATGTTTTACAAAGATTTAAACTCTAAAACTTTAAAACATTAAACAGAGACATCAAAGCCATTCTCCAATATGCTTGATTCCCATAGCTGCAGTGTGCGAGTTGTGCTTCGCTTGCGGCAGAGGTTTAGTCAATGGATCTGATATGTTGTCATCAGTTCCAATTTTGCTTATCTCGACTTCTTTTCTTTCAACGAACTCTCGTAGAAGGTGAAATCTACGAAGTACATGCTTGACTCTCTGGTGGTGTCTAGGCTCTTTTGCCTGTGCAATAGCTCCGTTATTGTCGCAATACAGGGCTATTGGTCCTTTAATGGAGGGGACTACACCAAGTTCACCTATAAACTTCCTTAGCCATATAGCTTCTTTTGCTGCTTCATGTGCAGCAATGTACTCCGCTTCAGTTGTAGAATCCGCAATGGTGCTTTGCTTAGCACTTTTCCAACTTACTGCTCCTCCGTTGAGGCAGAAGACAAACCCAGACTGTGATCTGAAATCATCTTTGTCGGTTTGGAAACTTGCGTCCGTATAGCCTTTAACAATTAATTCATCATCTCCACCATAGACCAGGAAGTCATCTTTGTGCCTTTTCAGGTACTTCAGAATATTCTTGGCAGCAGTCCAATGCGCCTCCCCTGGGTCTGACTGGTATCTGCTCGTAGCACTGAGTGCATACGCAACATCCGGGCGTGTACATATCATAGCATACATTATTGAACCAATCAATGATGCATATGGAATCCCATTCATTCGTCTACGCTCATCAAGTGTTTTTGGGCACTGAGTCTTGCTTAGAGTCATTCCATGAGACATGGGTAGGTAGCCTCGCTTGGAGTCTGCCATCTTGAACCTATCAAGCACCTTATTGATATAAGTGCTTTGACTAACTCCAATCATCCTTTTAGATCTATCTCTGTAAATCTTGATGCCCAATATGTACTGTGCTTCTCCTAGATCCTTCATCGAAAAACATTTCCCAAGCCAAATCTTGACAGAGTTTAACATAGGAATGTCATTTCCGATAAGTAATATGTCGTCGACATATAATACTAGGAAAGCAATTTTGCTCCCACTGACCTTCTTGTATACACAAGATTCATCTGCGTTCTTGATGAAACCAAAGTCACTGACTGCTTCATCAAAACGTATATTCCAGCTCCTGGATGCCTGCTTCAATCCGTAGATTGACTTCTTTAGCTTGCATACCCTTTTAGCATTCTTTGGATCCTTAAAACCTTCAGGCTGTGTCATAAACACAGTTTCTGTTAAAACGCCGTTTAAGAAAGCAGTTTTGACATCCATCTGCCATATTTCGTAATCGTAATATGCAGCGATTGCTAACATTATCCGAATAGACTTTAGCATTGCAACTGGTGAAAAGGTTTCATCGTAATCCACACTGTGGACTTGCCTGTAACCTTTTGCAACCAATCTAGCTTTGAAAACTTCAAGTTTCCCATCCTTGTCCTTTTTCAGTTTGAAAACCCATTTGCTTCCAATGGCTTGGTAGCCATCTGGCAAATCGACCAAATCCCATACTTGGTTTTCAGACATGGAGTCTAATTCAGATTGCATGGCTTCTTGCCATTGCTTGGAGCTAGGGCTCGTCATAGCTTGTTTGTAAGTCGCAGGTTCATCACTTTCAAGTAATAGAACATCATAGCTCTCGTTCGTCAAAATACCTAAGTACCTTTCCGGTTGAGATCTATATCTTTGCGATCTACGCGGGGTAACATTTCTAGTTTGACCATGATTCTCACCAGATTCTTCTAAAGATCTCTGAGTTTCATCCTGAATGTCATCTTGAGCATTCTCTAGAGTTTGTTGTTCGACTCGAATTTCTTCGAGGTCTACTTTTCTCCCACTTGTCATTTTGGAAATGTGATCTTTCTCCAAAAAGACACCATCTCGAGCAACAAATACCTTGTTCTCAGATGTATTGTAGAAGTAATACCCCTTTGTTTCCTTTGGATAGCCCACAAGGATACATTTGTCAGATTTTGGATGAAGTTTGTCTGAAATTAATCGTTTGACGTATACTTCACATCCCCAAATCTTAAGAAAAGACACATTTGGAGGCTTTCCAAACCATAATTCGTATGGAGTCTTTTCGACAGCTTTAGACGGAGCTCTATTTATAGTGAGTGCAGCTGTATTTAGTGCATGTCCCCAAAATTCTAATGGAAGTTCGGCCTGACCCATCATTGACCTGACCATGTCTAGCAAGGTTCTGTTCCTCCGTTCCGACACACCGTTCCATTGTGGTGTTCCTGGAGGAGTCAATTCTGATAGAATTCCACATTCTTTCAGATGGTCATCAAATTCATAGCTCAGATATTCACCGCCTCTATCAGACCGCAGTGCCTTAATCTTCTTGCCTAATTGATTCTCTACTTCACTCTGAAATTCCTTGAATTTGTCAAAGGATTCAGACTTATGCTTCATTAGGTAGACATAACCATACCTACTGAAGTCATCAGTGAAAGTGATAAAGTAGCTGAAACCACCTCTAGCATTTGTACTCATTGGTCCACATACATCTGTATGGATTAAACCCAATAGTTCATTTGCTCTTTCTCCAACTTTAGAGAAAGGTTGCTTTGTCATTTTTCCAAGTAAACATGATTCGCATTTACCATAATCCTCTAAATCAAATGGTTCTAGAATTCATTCCTTTTGAAGTCTTTCTAAGCGTTTCAAGTTTATATGGCCTAATCGACAATGCCACAGATAGGTGAGATCTGAATCATCCTTTTTGGCCTTTTTGGTATTTATGTTATATACTTGTTTGTCGTGATCTAATAAATAAAGTCCATTAACTAATCTAGCAGATCCATAAAACATCTCTTTAAAATAAAACGAACAACTATTGTCTTTTATTAAAAAGGAAAATCCCTTAGCATCTAAGCAAGAAACTGAAATGATGTTTTTAGTAAGACTTGTAACATGGAAACATTCTTCCAGTTCCAAAACTAGCCCGGAGGGCAACGACAAATAGTAAGTTCCTACAGCTAATGCAGCAATCCGTGCTCCATTTCCTACTCGTAGGTCGACTTCACCCTTGCTTAACTTTCTACTTCTTCTTAGTCCCTGTGGATTGGAACATAAGTGTGAGCCACAACCTGTATCTAATACCCAAGAAGTTGAATTAGCAAGTATACAGTCTATAATGAAAATACCTGAAGATGGAACGACTGTTCCGTTCTTCTGATCTTCCTTTAGCTTCAAGCAATCTCTCTTCCAATGCCCCTTCTTCTTGCAGTAGAAGCATTCGGATTCAGAAGTGGGTTGACTGACCTTCCTCTTTACAGATTTGGCGCCAGTTTGCTTAGTTGGGCTGGCCTTGTCGCCACCTTTCTTAGCATTCCTCTTCTTTCCAGATTTCTTAAACTTGCCCCCACGCACCATAAGCACATCCTGCTTATCACTTTTGAGCGTCTTTTCAGCGGTCTTCAGCATACCGTGAAGCTCAGTGAGCGTTTTGTCCAGACTATTCATACTGTAGTTCAGTTTGAACTGATCATACCCGCTATGAAGAGAATGGAGGATGGTGTCTATAGCCATTTCCTGAGAAAATTGTTGATCCAGCCGACTCATATTCTCAATGAGTCCAATCATTTTGAGAACATGTGGACTTACGGGCTCGCCTTTCTTAAGCTTGGTCTCAAGAATTTGCCTATGAGTCTCGAATCTTTCGACTCGAGCCAGATCTTGGAACATGTTCTTCAACTCACTGATGATTGTGAAAGCATCTGAGTTGATGAACGTTTTCTGCAGATCCGCACTCATGGTGGCGAGCATTAGACATTTCACATCCTTGTTGGCATCAATCCAACGATTGAGGGCTGCCTGAGTGACCCCGTCGCCTGCGGCTTCGGGCATCGCCTCATCTAGGACATACTCCTTTTCTTCCTGCATAAGAACTATTTGCAAGTTCCTTTGCCAGTCAAGGAAGTTTTTCCCGTTCAACTTCTCCTTTTCGAGAATTGATCGAATGTTGAATGAATTGTTGTTTGCCATATTAAAAACTACAATTGAAAAGAATAAACAAATAAATAACCATTCACAGTTTCTCTTAATAAACTTAAATCCTAGCATACATGCATAATTCAATGTTTATTAAGCATTTTATTCAAGTTATGTGTTCCGGCAGGTGTGAATAAAATGATTCCAAGATCCTAAAATCATTGAAGAACTAAGCACAGTTTGTCGACTTAATCCTAGAACATCTTAGGTAAGCAAAAGCCTTTTGCTAATAGTCTAGAAACTATTCTTGGTTGATAGGTACGTCTAAGAACTTATTAGGTAAACCTATCGATTTTGCCACGACATAAAAGGACTCCTTACTTATATCGTTGAGTTTCACCAAAACTAACATGTACTCACAATTATTTGTGTACCTTGCCCCTTTAGGACCAATAAGTAACACCTCGCTGAGCGAAAACTATTACTAGATTGATGTAAAGGATATCCAAGCAAGTGTATATTTTGGCATGGCACCTTTTAACTCAATTTTTAAGTTTGGAACTTAAGGCTCTTACTATGTTGGTTAGATTTTAAGTGAACTAAAATCCTTAATCATGCAACATAATCAAGCCACAATCTTATGCATAATTAAGACATATTTAAAGCAATAAATAACTTAAAGCATGCATAAGATAAATGTGATCTAGTATGGCCCGACTTCATCTTGAAGCTTTGACTTCAAAGTCCGTCTTGAAAATCTCCGTGGGAGGCACCATTTTCTTCAAATAGGATAAGCTATAACTAATTACAACTATTTGATGGTACGCATACCATATTTGAATTGAAAAATAACTTTGGTACTTTAGACCAATTACATTCAAATTAATGGTGCGCAGACCATATTTTCTATCCTATTTGGGCCATACTAGTCACTTCATAACCTGCAAAACAGTACATATACAATATATACCATTCACCCATTCATTATCATGAATGGCCCACATAGCTGGTTAGTAAAACACATTATGCATCACGTAAACATTTGCAGCAATTAATCAAGGGCACCAATAATCTACCAATTATTCAGTCCTTATTAATTCTAATCAAGTTGTTTTAACCTTAAGGATTTGTAGACCTAATCAAGAGTTTATGACTAAAAGGGCTCCCACTTAAACCAATAAATTCGTATGCTTTACTAATTTTAAACATAAAATGTATTTCTAGTCTAACCGGAAACTACAAATTTAATTAAAATTTAAAGCTCATATGAATTTATAATTGAATCCAAAAAGTTTAATTTAATTTCAGTCGTATTTAAATTAATTCATGATTTTAATTTTAGTAAAATAATTAGAATAAATAAAATTTATTATAATTACAATATTCAAAATTAAAATCCAAGAAAATAATTCAAATTATTAATTTTAAAATTAATTAAAATTACGTAAACTGAAAAATTTCAAATTAAACATTCAAAACGATCTAATCGCAACGCAAACACCCTACGCATCGCACGCCCATGGGCCACACGCACACAGCCATCGCTGGCCATGTGCGCGCAGCCCATGCGCTCGTCGCATAGCTGCTGCATCTTCCATCGCAAGCCATCGCACAAGAGGTGCTCGCTGCGAGCGCACCAGCGCTCGACGCACGCGAGCCATCGCTCGCTGTGCGCGCTCGCCAGCGCTTGCTGCGCGCGCTCCAGCGCTTGATGCACGCGAGCCATCGCTCGCTGTGCGCGAGCAATTGCGCGCGATCAACGCTGGGCGCAGCGCTCGTGGCAAGCGAGCTTGCGCTCGCTGCGCGCGAGGCTGCGCGCGCTTGCGCGAGGCAGTGCGCGTTGTGGCGCAGCTCGCTTGCTGCCCACACGCGACTGCCATGCCTTGCCTTCGCCCATGCCCATTCATCCATAGCTCGTGGCCCACGACACAAGGCAGGGCTTCTGCCTTGTGCTCGTGCACCATGCCCCTGCTCATTGCATTCCTGCCGCACGGGCGACGAGCTCCCTTGCTCGTCGTCGCATGCCCGCACTATACAACACCCCTCAAGGGTAACACGAAGCGTCCATTGCTTTGTGGGTGCAAGTTATATGAACGAATCGCATAAAAAATTTAAAATTTATATTTAAAATTAATGACAAATTAATAAATAATATTAATTTCATAATTTTAGGGCGAAAAATCGAAAATTTATTATTCAATTGATTTCCGATTATTATGGATTCAAGCCTAGGTCATAAAAATTTAAAATTTATCATAAATTTACAATTTTTATGGTGGTTTTTAATCATAGGTTTCTAATTAAATTATAATTAATTATGAAAATCAAATTAATTCTAAATTATTCTAATTTTCAACAAATTAATCATAATTACAAATTAGATTGCATAATTAACAAGGCTAGGCATTCAAACTTGTTAAACATATACAGTAGGTCAATCAAAAATTCAAGATTTATCAACAAGAATCGCAAATATTTAATTTAACATCTTAAATTTACGAAATTTTGCATTCGAAAAACTAAAACCTTCGAAAAGTCATAGTTAGGCTTCGAATTTGAGAATTCTGGGTTCGGCAGAAAAATACTACTTTTGTCAAAATTTTAGAATGCCTTTTACATGCGGAATTGACACAAAAATCACTCGATTTGGATGAGTAACGAAGAAAATGCCGAAAAACTGCGTACGTATAATTAAATAAACGCAATTTGCAATTAATTAACAATTACGAAAATTAATCACCCCTTCTAATTCTTGCAAATTTGTAATATTTAACCATGTTCATGCAATTTAGATTATGAAAATAATAAGAGGCTCGTGATACCACTGTTAGGTTATGATACATATGACAATTCATAAATCATGCGGAAAAACCATTTAAACAGGAATACATATTATTTACACATAATCATATAGCATAGTTTAGATGCATACTCTTTGTTGCGTGCCTTACCTAGCTGCGCCCGAACCGAACAAGAACAAGTCTTTAGGACTCCAAGTGTCGTCCCTCCGTAGATAGTCCACAGCACGTCCGGATCCGCCTTAAGATTGACCAACTAGAATCGCGCTTAAGGTACTAAAGATTTTCGGCACTCTTAGGTAAGAAATGTGTCTGAATTTTCTCTCAAAAACTCACTTTGAATACTTGAATAATCTGTGAAAATATGTGACCCTAGGCACTTATTTATAGAGTTATGGAAAGGGTTTTGGAATCCTATTAGGATACTAATTTATTTAATTATAACCCTACTAGGACTCTAATTAAATAATCATTATCTAATAGTTTTAGGATTTAATCATACTTCGAATCCTGATTGCTTCAGGATTCCCGCACAAGCATTGCACGAGCACCGTACACCCGCGCAAGCCTTGCGGCCCACGCTAGGCGCACAGCGCTCGGCCCACTGCTGTGCTCTGCGCGCGCGCCTAAGGCCTTGGCTGGGCCTGGCCTTGCGCTGGGCCTGGTCGAGGCTTTGGCGTGCGCTGGTGTGCGTTGGCTCGCTGGGCGACGGCCTGGCTTCGTGCTGGGCCTTCGTCTAGCGGGCCTCGTCCGATGCTAATTCGTACGATACGCTTCCGATTAAATTCCCGATTCCGGAATTCATTTCCGATACGAACAATATTTAATATTTCCGATTCCGGAATTAATTTCCGTTTCGAACAAATATTTAATATTTCCGTTTCCGGAATTATTTTCCGATTCCGATAATATTTCCGATTCTGACAATATTTCCGTTTCCGACAATATTTCCGATTCTGGCAATATTTCCATTTCCGATAATATTTTCCGATACGTACCATGTTTCCGTTTCCGGCAACATCTACGACTTGGATAATATTTATATTTCCGATACGATCCATATTTCCGTTTCCGGCAATATCATCGTTTCCGGAGTATTCATTTCTTGCCTGTGACGATCTCAGCTCCCACTGAAACCAAGATCCGTCGATTCCGAATATCCATAGATGGAGTATCTAATGCCATTAAATACTTGATCCGTTTACGTACTATTTGTGTGACCCTACGGGTTCAGTCAAGAGTAAGCTGTGGATTAATATCATTAATTCCACTTGAACTGAAGCGGCCTCTAGCTAGGCATTCAGCTCACTTGATCTCACTGAATTATTAACTTGTTAATTAATACTGAACCGCATTTATTAGACTTAACATAGAATGCATACTTGGACCAAGGGCATTATTTCCTTCACAAACATCTAAAACCCACTGCTCCAGCAATCACACGAAGGCTTTGGGGATCCTCTCCATTAGTAGCGTAGCAGTTACTGGTAGTAAATCGACACTTGGGCCATAATCATCTCTTGGTTGGTTTTTGAAGTGACAAGAAAAGAGCAACTTAATATCATAAAAAGGAAAAGATAGTGGAAGAATGACAGAAAAAGAGTTAGCTAAACTCACCATTCATTCCTAAATTCGCAAAGCGCCAGCAACAACTTATAGCCAAGAAAAGCAGGTATAATGAAGTAAACTTATGACCAGTACACCTGTAAGCGGAAATAAATCAGTCTAGGAGCTGTCTTAACAACTTCTCCCTTAACATATATATGTCAATGTGCTAGAAACTAAACCTCCCTTGGTTATAACCTTGCCAGGAAAAATATGAGTATCTAATTACCCAAACAAAAATTCAATTCTAGTGAAGTCGTCGCTTGAGATTTCAAAGGGGTAACATCAAGGCTTTTTTTCATAGAAATTCCATGAGAGTCCTAGCTAGACAACAACCCACAACTACAACTAACCTTGCCAATACCACTGCCCTGTTGTTGTCCTATTTTAAAATATAAACACACGTATACACCCTAACACTCTCCTCCTGCAACTTCAACAACAACAAAAAAAAACCAATAACAAGATTTCAGAATAAAAGCAAAACCCCGAAAAGCTAACATATGTTTATGCAAAAAACTCCAAAATCATAAACGAAATGTCATTTTTCTTAAACATCGGCACTCTGACACAATACTGTGAGAACAACCGGTTTACAGTAGTGAGCTTAATCCCAAACAAACAAACAAACACACAAGAATTAATCCTGTTAATCTGGTTATTCCTCAATTAACCATGAATTCAAGCAAATAAAAACCTAACTGCAACAATATAGACGATTATAACACAACGATTTTCATTTCAATATCTACGTATTTAATCGAAGCAAACACTTACATAGAGTATAAAAATTAATCAAAGATTCCAAAGAATGTGACTTATATGCTCTATAAACCATGATTCTTGCAATTTTGCAAATACCCAATTCGATTTTTCCTTTTATGATTTTCTTATCGCATTGTCCGATCTGATCATTCATTTTTTATTAACACAAACAAAACTAATTATCATTGAGAAAAAAATTAAAGTTCTAAAAGCTTGAAATTATAGTCTTCAAACAAAAGGATACATGTTCCGAAAGCTTTTCATGGCTCAAAATGACTCCCTTTTTTTATCTTAGATTTATCCCATTTCACTAGTCTGTTTAGTTGTTGGGAGTAATTGTAATAAACAGTATTCACTTCATCCCACAAGGCCAGAGGTTGCGCCTCCCAAGACTAAAGAAAGACTTGTCACATTTTATTAGTAATGACAAGAGTAAAATAACAAGGCAAGTTGCTGTAGAAGTTGTTAAGAACAACAAGTTTACTGTAAAGTAGTTAGGTACAACTAAAATATTTAGGCGTCACCTTACTATGGATGATAAGCGCTCTAACATCAAATAGTGAGAACAACCAGTTTACAATAAAGTGAGCTTAATCACACACAAAAACGCACATGATAAAACTCTAAAACCACCCCCATTAATCCGGTTATTCCCTAATTAACTACAAATTCAAGAAAATCAAAATCTAATTGCAACAAGACAGGCGATTATAAAACAAAAATTTCCATTTCAGCATCTACGTGTTTAATCGAAGAAAACACTAACTTGAGTATCAAATTTTAACAAATATCACAAGAATTCGACTTCTGCGCTCTCTGTAACCCGCAATTTCTTCAAGTACCAGGCCAAATCGATTTCCCTTTTTCGGATTATTTTTTTATATCGCACCTTCATTTTGATTACCCATTTAGATTAACGAAAAACTAATTTCAGTTGTGAATAAATCAAACTCTAAAAGCTTAAATTATTGAAATAAGAATTATGAGAGAATAGAACTTACATAATTTAGGGTTTGAAAAAAAAAGATATCGGAGCCCTTGTTTTCTAGAGTGCGTTGCGACATTGATGCGAAGTTTCTGGATTTAATTGACCCTATGATGGCCGATGAATGTTGTTAACGATGGTGGAGCAGTGGTTGGCTATGTATTGAAGATGGAATATGCAACCAACAAAGAGATAATGGAGAAGAGAGATGCCATTTATGTTTTGAGACAATTGTTGTCGACCTTTTGTTCTTTGATTTTTTCTAATAAGGCAAATTGAAACTTCAATTGATTTTGGGCCCAGCCCAAGCTCCTCTAATTTGTTGCAGTACAAAAGACTCAACAATTATAAACAAACGTGGTCAACAACTAAACACTCGAAAAATTTAAATGTAAGTTTGATCGTATGATTTTAAAAGTATTATTGTTACTCACAAATTCTTATTTACAATTTATCAAAAAAAAAAAAATCTTATTTACAAGAGGTATACAATAAATATTGTACACCAAAGTTAAAGTTGACTCAAAATACATTAAACTTACCCTTATATATGTAAAAGTTATCTATTTTTTCTTGATAAACTTTTTTCATTTTAATAAAAAAAATTCTTCAAAATCATTAATGTATAAAAATTAATCATTTAACCTTTTAAAATGTTAATCTATCAAAACAAATTTCATAATATAAAAGTTAACCAAAACATAGTAAAAGTTACAAAAAACTAGGTAAAAGTTATTTTGGTGTACGATAAAGTTATTGCACACCTTATGCGCGCAAGACCTTTTGATTGTTACTTAATACTAGACCTGTTTAACGGGCTGGGGGGCCATTAGCAGTCCAGATCCATCTCATTTTTTAAAGGGCTCATTCCTTTACCTTCAGGCCCGACCCGACCCGACCCGTTTAATTTTATTCATTTAGAATACATACAAACTCAAATTAAGCCTAGTCCATTACAGCCCGTTTAATATCCAACCTGGCCCGACCCAAAAATATTGTAAGCAAGGCCCGACCCGGTCCGTTTAATTTTTGCCAGGCCCGTTGAACAGGTGTACTTAATACAAAGTAGTGTTACCTATCAAAGTGTTACCAAATATTAAGTGTTACCTAATATCAAAGTGTTTTCAAAGTGCTTCTTCAAAAATAAGGTAACACTTCTTAGTGTTACCATAAAATGTTACCTATTTTTAAAAGTGTTACCATAAGCTGTTACCTATTTTAAAAGTGTTACCATAAGCTGTTACCTATTTTAAAAGTGTTACCATAAACTGTTACCTATTTTAAAAGTGTTACCTATGTTAAAAGTGTTACCTTGAGTGTTACATTTTATAAAAAATATTACCAAAGTGTTACTTAAAAATCTAGCAATCTTGCATTTCAAAAAGTGTTACCAACACGTGTTACATAAGCTCAATTATGTACTAGTGTATATATATATATATATATATATATATATATATATATATATATATATAATTATTTCCAAAGTCTTGTTTGATGTACTCTATATACTACATCTATAATTACATTTTAATTATCCACTTGTATGCCAAGGGTACATCCTTTTCACAAGAATTTTCCTTTTATTGAAATTATACCTAATGTATCCAAACTTATTGAAATTTGACTTATTTAAATTATATTTCCTACACCTAAAAGTTATTTTTCTTTAAATTAAATACTTAATGCTATTATCAAAAAAAAATAATGCTCGTTTTGTTCCCTTGAGTTATTCTATGTTAGGATCTATCTACTCCACCTTTTAAAAAAATATTTAGTAAAAATAAGTTAAGCTAGTGTATCAAAAATAAATTATGTTTATAAAATCCGTAACGAATTTATATACTCCGTATAATTGTAGTGTTGAGGTAATTATTAAACATAGGTTGAATTTCGATGGGATAAAAATAAATTATACAAGAAAATCTATGTCCCTCCGTATTTTATTGAATGATGCATTTTTCTAAAACAACCGTCTTTCATTAAATGATGTACTTTTCATTTTTGGTATGTTTTCACATTTTAATAATATATACTTCTCCTCTCATGGTCCCATCTCTTACCTATTTTATTTTGTTTTCCTTACATTTACATTCTTTGAATAATTTAATACCCGTATTATCTTTTATTACAATGAGTTGTTCTCGACTCACTCCACTTGTATCTTTTTTAAATAAAAACAATTGTTTCTCCTTAAACTCGGTCTTCATTGGTCAAAGTGCACCATATAATGAAATACGAAAGAAGTAGTAATAATCATATATACTTCTCATGACTAATAAAATTAATACGGATTTTAATCAAATAACTATGTAAGTATTTGCTTTAATTCGTGTCAATTTAAATTTCTATAATTAATTGGTTTTCGTATTTGTAACCTTAGGTGCATTTTATTCACATGTTTCGAATGAGCTTCATCGCCAATAATGTAACTTGAATGCAGCTAACATGATCATTATTAGCTGAAATTAAGTGTTAGTGGAAATTAATTTTCAGATTATACAAGTGACGATCCACCAAATTAAATAGGCCATATAATTAAAGTAATGGTATTAAACTAAAATTTGATATTTGCAAGTACGTGATGGTGTAATGAATACGGAATTACAATTACAAAATTAAGAGTTAATTAAAAATTCTGTATTTTGGAGGAATAATTTTTATTGAAAAAAAAATCACTAAAATCATTACACTCATTGATTCTTAATGTAATGTATAAAGGTAAAAATGTAATTCTTAAAAATTTATTTATTAAACAAAAAAATCATACTATAAAAAGTTAATCAAACATGTTAAAAGTTGTTAATGTACAAGTGGGTAGAAGTTATCCCGACCCGATGTACACGGTATTATAGTATATCATTATTAATTTGATAAGTTAAAATCTTTTGCCCTAAAATTTATGTATCACTTGTTACTACTCTTTCTTACTTTGTTACTACAAAATTATGAATCAATTAGAGATGGATTTTGAGACGGATACAATAAACGTCTCAAACTTGAGACAAATTACTAAAATTTCGTCTCTAAATTAAAATTGAGATGAAATTGTATATGGAATTCCAACAATTCCGTCTCAAATTTGTAATGGATTTGTAAGAATTCCGTCTCAATTTTTTTTGAGACGCCCTCTATAGAGACGCCCTATTTCCGTCTCAAATCCGTCTCTAAGCATTATTTTGAGATGGATTTGGACTATATAAAGACGAAATTACGCGTCTCTATAAAATGAATATTTTGTACTGTGTACTCCTTTCGTTTCGAAATAATATGGACACTTTGACTTTTGACACTATTCACAAATTTCGAATTTACTATCATTTGTGATTTATTGGTAGAAAAATATAGTCGTGTGGGATCTTGTTTGATTTGTCAGGATATATATACTCTTGGAATATCAACTTTTTATAATTCTTACGAATACAAATTAGAGATACTAATTAATGTCCAAACATTTACATTGGCAAGCGTGTAAATTGTCCCTATTATTTCGAAACAGAACGAGTATTAGTTAATATTTGTAGTTAGTCAATTTTTTTTTATTTCAAATCTTAAATTAAATTAATATAAAACAATAGAGGAAGTGACACGCATATATACACAAACTATAGGACCACATATTCCGCTTCAAAATCCTCTGTCCCAACAATTTTTTATAAAGAGTAATTGTTATGTTATAGGCTTATAGAAACTCAAACTCAATTCAAAATAAGAGACATACTCCCTTTGTCCGTAAACGTTGCTCCATTTGACTTCTCATAGAATTCAAGACACAATAAAATTGTCAATAGTTGATTTTCTAAAATTATATATTGAGTCGAGAGTAACAAAAACTCGCAAAACTAACTACTTTTTATACGTTAGTGATAAACTGATAATTCGTAAACCTTTTACTTTTGAACCAAAAAAATGATTTAGCGAAAAAGTTTAACCCAAAAATATACAATAGGGCTTTTCCTCACAAAAGGACAAACTAAATGGAAAAAATCAGCATGACATGCCAAGTGTCTAAATTTGTTGGCTAAGCAAATGAAAATTTGCTGACTTAGGGAGTTGGAAGGCCGGATAGACATTAAATGTGAGTAATAAGGTACATGAAAGGTATTATAGGAAAAGATCACTGTAGCAATAACCTTTTAGACCATACTTCCAATTCTCTTTTATATGAAGTATAGTATTCTAATTTATTTATTTCACAATTATTCTAATTTATTTATTTCACAATTATTCTAATTTGGTTTATTGTATATTTGTATTGGTCATGTGAATTTCCCAAATTTCCCGCAAATTTGCCAAAAAGGACCTTTTATAACTCAAATTTTGCGAGAAAGGACCTTATATAATTTTTTTTGTGAAAACACACCTTAAAGTAATTTTTTTTGCGAGAAAGGACCTAAGGAATGTTTCCGGCATTGACTGAGCTTTTCCGGCCATTAACTTGCACGTGAGCAGCACGTGTGGCTTACGTTGGCTAAAGACAATGATTTTCCTGACTCTTGAATTTTCAAACTTGATTTTATTTCGGTTTTTCTTTTCAACTTTAGGTTTTAAAGCTTAGAATTTTGGAGGAAAATTGGGTGTGATTAGCAAAATAATGCCACACGTGCTTCTCACGTGCAAGTCAATGGCCGGAAAAAACTCAGTCAATGCCGGAAATTTACTCTTGGTTGTCTTTCGCAAAAAAAATTACATTAATGTGTGATTTCACAAAAAAAAATTTATATAAGGTCCTTTCTCGCAAAAAAATTTACATTAAGGTGTTATTTCACAAAAAAAAATATATAAGGTCCTTTCTCGCAAAATTTGGATTATAAAAGGTCCTTTTTAACAAATTTGCCTTCTAATTTATTTATTTCACAATTATTCTAATTTATTTATTTCACAATTATTCTAATTTGGTTTATTGTATATTTGTATTGGTCATGTGAATTTCCCACATTTTTTTGGGTTATTCGTGTCGTTGATCGGCTCGCATTTCATATGCCGGTGCCCACTTCCCCCAACCAACCGCATTAACAATTTGACATCCCTAGTTGATTACAAATTGATCTTTTGTGGCCCTACTACATTCAATTCCATCAACGTCCTTTCAGTTCAATCTTTAATCTTTATGTATCATAATCGTTGATGGCGTGTCTATTTTATATCCATTCATATCTCTCTTATACTCACTCCGTCTCTTAATACTTGCACCGTTTTGACATGATGTATTTGTCAATGTACAACTTTGATCAACAATATGTTTAACTACATATTATAAAAACTTATAAAAATAATAATATTTTGAAAAAATATATTAAGATGAAGCCAACAATATATTATATGCTAAAATTTGTTTTCATATACTAGATACTCCATCCGTTCCTAAATAAGTGTCACATTTCAATTTTTGGCGTTCCCTTATAAGTGTCACATTTCTATTTTTGAACATGTACTTTTCCCACTTTTCCATACACTTTTCACACTTTTTCATACACTTTTCCCACTTTTCTATAAATCATAATTACTTTTACTTACACATTCTACACTTTTCCACTTTTCAATCCCCACATACACTTTTATTTGTACTTTATTCAATTAAACAATTATCTACTTTATCCTTTCCCGAAAAAAAAAACATTCTCAATCATTAACTCTTACACACTTTACAATTTTATTAATTACCGTGCCCGAGCCCGAGCCCGAGCCCAAATGTGACACTTATTTAGGAACGGAGGGAGTATAAAATAGGGTCAAAGTGAATTATGTGAATAGTGCAAAATGTCAAACGGTGCGAGTATTAAGGGACAGAGGGAGTACTTTTTTAAATAAGAGTTACACTGTCAATCCAATATTTAAAGGAAATGAAGAATTTTTCAATGTAGATAAATATTACTCCCTCCATTCCTTTTTAATCTTCATGTTTCTATAAGGCAGTGTTCTCTTCACCTGAATTTCACTTATCTTATCTTATCTTATCTTATACACCACTAGAAAAAAAGGTTAAAGCAACGCCCTTTTATGCAACGGTTTTACTAGCGTTGCCATATCATAGCTATTGCAACAGTTAAACAATTATACATTTGAGTAAACTTTGAGTTTGGAAAACTGTTGCCATAGAAAAACTATAGCAACGGTTGTATATTTTGATTATTCTATTGCAACAGTTTTTATGTTTTTTTATTTTTGATAAGGTATGGCAACGGTTTTGGTGAAGCATATGAAATATGTTAAAAATAAAATTAATTAATTAATTAAGGTACTAAGAGTTTCAATAGACCACATTTTAAGGCTTAATTAGAGTTTCTTAGTTAGGAAAATTCGTATGATTTTTCTTTCTGGTTTTTTTATGCGTGTACGATTTAATTACAAAATTCTTTGTTGATTTCTCATTAAATTTTGGAGATCGGTCAATGGGTTATTTTGGATGAATTTAGTTCTGAATTTTTGTAGAATTGTTTGAACAATTATATTAAACTGATTGAGATTGATTATCGGGGGCAGAGGTACACTGTGTCATCGTGTGTCACGTGACACAAGATTATTTTGAAAAAAATAAAATAAAAAATTAATCAAACCCACGGGAAAGCAGTAAGAGTTTAGAAACCTAAAACATTTTCCCGCAAACTCCTCTACAAATCTTTGGCTCTTGAATTATCGTCGGCCGTCGCCCACTCCCGACAGTTGCCTCCTTGTCGGAGTGACCCAACACCGTTCCACCGCCGACCGCTGGTCACCCACGATCCACAAAGAAACAATGTTACAAGTCAGGGTCACTCAAAGAAACAGCAGCGAAGCAACCAACCGGTTTTGAAGCCGCCGTCGGCTCGTGGCCCTCGCTTCTCCGCCACCGCGCCACTGGTCGATTCGCCGCTCTCGCTGAATCGTCGTTCCTCACCGACTCCCTGTTGCAGGTTCAAATACTTGATTCCTTTTTTAATTAAAGTTGAACAAATTCAGATTTGTTGTTGATTTGTTAGCAGAATGGTAGCAGGGACGGAGGTACCAAATTCAGAAAATAGTTGATTTGTTGTTGATTTTTTAGTTTAATTACTTGAACAAATTCAGAAGATACTTAATTTCTTTTTGGTATATTGTTGATTTGTTATTGAAATTGTTGCAGGATGTTAGGGTTTAATTTAATTACTTGCTAAATTATTATTGTTGTTAGTTTGTGATGGACTGAAAATATGAAATTGTTAACAGAATGCTGCTCAAAGTTAAAAAGAGTTTTAGGTTTATGTATTTTCTGAGTATTTCTGCTACTTGAGCCTTGTTGAGTTGTTGTACCATTATTCTGTGTTATTATTAGTTGTTACTCTGTTAGTGTTAATGTGTGATTATAATTGTGAGTGTGCCAGTGGTTCTGAAATACAGGTAAATCCATTAACTTTCCCCTCCACTTTTAAGTAATTTGTTACCTTATTTGGGAAGCAGAGTAATCACTTAGTAATGTCATATAACTATTAAATCTTAACCAGCTGACTATACAAAGGACTTTTATGAAATTTCATACTTGCAGTCACATCATTGTGTCTTGCAATACTGAAGACGATATAAAGAAAATAAACTATGAATCGGTCTGTACAAAATACAGAACCAAATCTTCACCATTTGTTATTATTTCAGTTTAGGAACTGGAGAAAAACCTTGGAACCTCGAGAAGCGACTCGTTGAAATTAGTTTGTTTCACTCAATTCACCATAATGAGGTTTGCTAATTTCTCTGTATATTTTTGGGATTAACTTTTCTTTATATATCGTGCTTCCATATATATTGTTGTTAGTTTCTTTCCCAACATTTTCAATGGGTTATGCTGAGGCACATTAATCAATTTTCTTCAAATATAGTATATTATTTCTGAGATGTAGTTTTAAAATTGAGAAAAATCAAACAACAAACTTAGGTTATTGGAGCAACTAGGGCCTTTTACATAGCTCAAGCAAACTGACTAACATAGATAAGAGGTCAACTTTTGTTCAAAGATGAGTTAAAATGCAGAATAGCTAATTTATAAGATTTAAGGGATATTAAAGATGGGTAGGCTTTGAACTACAGATCTACCTTGAAGTCCAATCTGAAGACAAAGTGACTGTAAGAAACTTTGCCTGATAAGACTCCACAACTAGACCAAAAAAGAACATAGATACACCCAATCATAGATGATTTGGGTACAATTTATGGGATGATGCAGGTACAATGTGTAGAGACTCTCATGGATACTCTTAATTGATTAAGCTATTAAAACAATGGCTTTTAGTGGAGTGTTGTATCTGACAGACTGACATGATCTGATAGCTGAAGTAGACATAGGAAAATTCTAGTGTGACCAAGAGTCTTGTTTATAGTAGAGATTTCTATGTAGATTATTTTAGTTGAAACACCAAAATATTGTTGTTTGATACAAAGATTTGTGATCTGGTTTTTGTTTTATCAATAGAGAGGCAATAATAAGCAGAACTTCATTTTTAGTAATGAATATACTAGCAGAGTGAAGATTCAAAGTTATTTCCGAAGATTAATTGACACTGTAACCAAATACTAGAATAAGCTGTTGTAGATAAATTACTAATTTCGACGGTTCATTATGTATTTATGATATACTATGTTTGTCATTTTCGTCCAAAATTCAAGTGTTTAAGTCTCATATGGGTAAAATCAGCACTTAATATATTTTTCATTAGTTAGAAGTATTAGATTGATTGTGTTTAGCCTTTAGAGACTTGTTGTTCAATTCTGTTCTGATCTGCTTTGTTGTTCAGTTCCGTTTTGATCTGCTTTGCTATTCAATTCAGTTCTGATCTACTTTGTTGTTCAATTCAGTTCTGATCTTCTTTGATGTTCAGTTCAGTTCTGATTGGTTGCTTTTTCAGTTCCGTTTTGATCTGCTTTGCTCGTTTGTGTTTCTTTCAGTGCAAATGTGTTGTGTGGTTTTCAGCTGTTGTTTTGCAGAATTGATCATATTATTTCATTTTAATTACATGCATTAATTTCTTATTATATTGACAATTATTTTTCTGTTTTCAGGATGGTATATAGAAGGAGAATGGTAGATAAAAGGATTGCATGAAGGGCATAGATTGAAGTTCATTTGGACTGATTTGGACAAATAAATTAAATACTAGATAGATTTTAGATTGCTTAAACTATTAGTTCTTTGTGGAGATTCATTAGTTTTCTTAATTGATGTATTTATATTATAACAATGGTTTTTGTTATTAGAATGATTGTTATGGATATTTTATTTTAATAATAAGTAAAACTTCATTCAAAATAAATGTTTTCTATTTGTGGTAGTTGGATTATTTTCATTTTAATGAGGTATTAAATAAACACGTATGGAATTGTTGCTATAAGCTTACATTAAAGTGCCACAACAGTTGTATGAAGAAACGTTGCTACATGCTCACATAAAAATGTCGCAATAGTTTGGCAAGAAACGTTGCTATAGGCTCATGTAAAAGTGTCGCAATAGTTATCAAGAAATGTTGCAATAGACTACAAAATTGTTGCAATATTAGAGCAATAAACGTTGTCATAGACTTTTGATAATGTTGCTTTAGATAATAAAAGTGTTAGCTTAGACACTAAAACTGTTGCTTAAAATCCTAAATAATTGTTACTAAAACTTAATAATTGTTGCCTTAGATATAATAAAACTGTTGGCAAAAGTTAAAAGTCGTTGCCTAAGAAAAGTGTTGCTAATGATAACTATGACAGCAGTTTTATAATGTTGTTGCCTAAGGCATAATAATTGTTGCTATAGAGTTAAAACAGCGCCACCTATTGGCAACGCCATATAAACTGTTGCTATAGGTATATGGCAACATTTAATGGATCTTTGCCAACACATTTAGGCCGTTGCTATAGCCCTATTTTGTAGTAGTGTTATTGGCCCTGAACTTATCTTATTTTATCTTATCTTATCTTATCTGAACTTATTGACCCAGATCTTATTGACCCTTATCTTATCTTATCTCATTGAATCTTATAGTATTACCTTATGTAATATTTACATCACCTTATCTTATCTTATCTTATTGGCCCTGAACTTATCTTATCTTATCTTATTGACCCTGAACTTATCTTATTTTATCTTATCTTATCTTATTGACCCTGAACTTATCTTATCTTATCTTATTGACCCTTATTTTATCTTATTTTACTTATCAAACCTGAAATAAGTGAAAATAAGGTGAAAAGAACAGAGCCTAAATGTCGTTCCTATTTGATGTTTCTGTTTCTATTTTTGGACATGACTTTTTACCATAAATTTCTCCACCATCCCTTATTTAATTCATTCACCCACCCAACCCCACTTTTATGATTTTTTATTACTTCAATAAAAATATCTCTTCTTTCTTTCATTTCTTTATTAATTTCCTTCATTTATTTATTACTTTTTCTTACACCCAATCGTTACTCTTACATCCATTCATTACAAGATTCCATTTTCTTATTTTCCACCCCAAACTCCAAATAGGAACATCATTTAGGAATGGCGGGAGTACTATTTAACTTTTACATTGTTTTCTTTTGTATTTCTCTACTAAGAACTTCCAACAATCCCCACAGGTTCGAAGATGTGAAAAAGAAAGGGAAAAAAGAAATTGGCTTTGGACAAATTAAAGATAATAATTGAATAGGTGTCAATGTCTCCCGACTTGAATTAACACTAGCTTGTTGACATTTGAGTTATGATCTATTTCCTACAAAGTGACTTTCGTATTAAATTTGATAGGGAGGTTTCATATTAAATTTGATAGGGAGTTAGAAACCCGTCACTCAAAGCACGAAACTATATATGTATGATATTTTGATTCCGCGAATAAAGTGAAGCCTTATACTGGTCATTAGCCCGACCTGGATGTGTTCATACACTAGTACATAATTGAGCTTATTAACACGTGTTGGTAACACTTTTTGAAATGCAAAATCACTAGATTTTTAAGTAACACTTTGGTAACACTTTTTCTAAAATGTAACACTCAAGGTGTTAGGTTATGACAAATATAAAACATATATTTCATGCGGAAAAACCATAAAGCCAGGAATCCAAATCAATTGCCACATAGTCAATTAGCATAATCTAGGATACATACATGTGACGCGTGCCTTCCCTAGCTGCTCCCGAATCGAACAAGAACAAGTTTAGGACTCCAAGTGTCGTCCCTCCGTAGATAGTCCACAGCACGTTCAGATCCGCCTTAGATTCAATTAACTAGAATATAGTCTAAGGTTTTAATGTTATTCGTACTTAATTATTTGGCAAATTATTAAGCTTAGTTTAATCTTAAAACTATATGAATACTTGAGAATATGATGTATAAATTGTGATTATTCATCACATATTTATAGGGTGGGATTATCGGACTTAGAAATCCACTAGGATTCAATTTATCTAATTCAATTAGAATTAGACTTAAATTAAACCTTTGTTTTTAGTGTTTAGTTAAACGACTAACTCTAGTGAATTTAGGAAAACAATCTAACCGGACAAATCCTAAGCGCCTAAGGAAGCATGCACGAACACAACGACACGTACAACCAGCCTACAAGGGGCGTTGTCCGCGCGCGCGACCCAGCAGCGCTGGCACGCGGCCCAAGCGTGGGCGCTGCCAGCCTGCTGCCTCGCCTTGGCTGGGCCTGGCCTCGCCTTGCGCTTGGCTGGGCCTGCCTTGGTGGGGCGCGGGCCTGCTGCTTCGTTTGCTCTCTTTGCACGGGCTTCGCTAGGCGCGGGCCTAGCTTCGTGCTGGGCCTTGCGTCTAGCAAGCTCGTCCGATGTTTTTTTTCGTACGTCGCGCTTCCGGTTCGTTTTCCGATTCCGAAATTCATTTCCAATTCGAACAATATTTAATATTTCCGATTCCGGAATTAATTTCTGTTTCGAACAAATATTTAATATTTCCGTTTCCGGAATTTATTTCCGATTCCGATTATATTTCCGATTCCGGCAATATTTCTGTTTCCGGCAATATTTCCATTTCCGATAATATTTTGCGATACGTACCATGTTTCCGTTTCCGGCAACATCTACGACTTGGATAATATTTATTTTTCCGATACGATCCATATTTTCGTTTCCGGCAATATCATCGTTTCCGGAGTATTCATAATTTTCCTTTTGACGATTTCAGCTCCAACTGGAACCGAGATCCGTCGATTCCGAATATCCATAAATGGAGTATTTAATTCACTTAAATACTTGATCCGTTCACGTACTATTTGTGTGACCCTACGGGTTCAGTCAAGAGTAAGCTGTGGATTAATATTATTAAATCCACTTGTACTGAAGCGGCCTCTAGCTAGGCATACAATTCACTTGATCTCACTGAATTATTAACTTGCATAATTATTTAATACTGAACCGCATTTATTAGACTTAGCATTTAATGCATACTGCGATTTTGGCCGCTACAATTGTGATGGGTGCAAATACCTATACTTTTTTTCGACAAAAACGTTGTAAAAAGTGCTTAATTGAAGCGCACATCAAACTCTGCAAGTTCTAAATGCTCTATTTGTTGTAGCGCATATTACCCCCTGGAAGGTGAAAATATAAGTTAGTTACAACAAAAACGTTCAGTACGCGTGTTGTAATTAGTTGTCGTTTTTACAACGCCTAATATACGTGCGCATTGTAAATATATATTATTTAATTTTTTTTTAAATAATATAGCTCATAATGCATATTATATAGCAGCATCCATGATTCCATGCAGAATCCTATACAACCAACAAATTATAATTAAAACATTACTCAAATAGTTTATATGGTTATTGCAGAAATTTTGCCATAGTTTCCCTTGTAATTTGTGAAACCCGGCAAAAACGGGAATTTATATAACAACCTGTATATAAGACATAACATACATATATGTTCCAACATC
Source organism: Spinacia oleracea (assembly GCF_020520425.1). Lineage (NCBI taxonomy): Eukaryota > Viridiplantae > Streptophyta > Magnoliopsida > Caryophyllales > Amaranthaceae > Spinacia > Spinacia oleracea. The sequence goes on along the minus strand of NC_079492.1, from coordinate 63,345,559 downwards.
CATATATATTCTCCACCTAGCATTCAACGTCATATCCAACACATAATATCAATTCACAATAGACAACATCCATTAAATACTAGAAAACAAAAACATAAAACATAACATTACTAGACAACGAACTCATTCGGCGGCATCCTAAGCGGAAAAATCCTAAGCGCCTAAGGATTAGAAGCATGCACGAACACAACGACACGTACAACCAGCCCACAAGGGGCGCTGTCCGCGCGCGCGACCCAGCAGCGCTGGCACGCGGCCCAAGCGTGGGCGCTGTCAGCCTGCTGCCTCGCCTTGCGCTTGGCTGGGCCTGCCTTGGTGGGGCGCGGGCTTGCTGCCTCGTTTGCTCGCTTTGCGCGGGCTTCTCTAGGAGCGGGCCTAGCTTCGTGCTGGGCCTTGCGTTTAGCAAGCTCGTCCGATGTTTATTTCGTACGTCGCGCTTCCGATTCGTTTTCCGATTCCGGAATTCATTTTCGATTCGAACAATATTTAACATTTTCGATTCCGGAATTAATTTCCGTTTCGAACAAATATTTAATATTTCCGTTTCCGGAATTTATTTCCGATTCCGATAATATTTCCGATTCTAGCAATATTTTCGTTTCCTGCAATATTTCTGATTCCGGCAATATTTCCATTTCCGATAATATTTTCCGATACGTACTATGTTTCCGTTTCCGGCAACATCTACGACTTGGATAATATTTAATTTTCCGATACGATCCATATTTCCGTTTCAGGCAATATCATCGTTTCCAGAGTATTCATAATTTGCCTTTTGACGATTTCAGCTCCCACTGGAACCGAGATCCGTCGATTCCGAATATCCATAGATGGAGTATTTAATTCACTTAAATACTTGATCCGTTCACGTACTATTTGTGTGACCCTACGGGTTCAGTCAAGAGTAAGCTGTGGATTAATATCATTAATTCCACTTGTACTGAAGCGGCCTCTAGCTAGGCATACAATTCACTTGATCTCACTGAATTATTAACTTGCATAATTAATTTATACTGAACCGTATTTATTAGACTTAGCATTTAATGCATATTTGGACCAAGGGCATTATTTCCTTCAGTCTCCCACTTGTCCTTATGGACAAGTGTGCATTGCCTAATTCCTTTGTCTCTTGATGCTTGCTCGTGAACATAAGGTAAGAGTTGTCATCCTTATTATGTTCAGAGGTATTTCTCGGTTTCAGAGTTCAACTGATCAAATAAACAGATAATCATAGCCTATGGTTCATCTGAGCACGGCCATGCATTTTACAGTTTTTAGCTCTCCGAGTGGTCTTGTACAACTTTCAGCATCTCATCCCGATTTATGGGAGGACAATCCCAATCTTGCGATCTTGGGATTCGACATCGTTTGATAGGTGATTACCCGAGCGTTGACATTATAGCCTCCTTTTACGGTACGACGGTTGACAACGTCAAAGTAACCAGTTCTCAAACAAGTAATCTCAAATCACTCAGGTATTGAGGATTAGTGTCTAATAATTTCAATGAAATTTACTTATGACATATTTTAATCTCTTACAGTAAAGTTTCATAGGTCTGTCCGATACTAGTCTTCTCAAAGTAAGTATCTATGCAAATGATTGCGACATTGCCTTGTCCATATAGTTCAAGAAACAGAACTACTAGTCATCTTGCATTCTAGTCGTCTAGCATTTTCTATGCGTCCACCTTTATAGAAAACTTCCGACCAGGGACCATTTTCAACTTTTGACATTCAAGTTCACTTGATAGACATTTCTTAGTTACATGACTGGTCCTTACAGTCTATCTTGAATATATCGTCAATTTGAAGGGACTCATCATTTAATAAACCACAAATTAAATGGAAAATGAATTCTATTCATTTATATGAATGGTTAACCAATAACGTTTTACAAAGTATTAAATTCTAAAACTTTAAAACATTAAATAAGGACATCAAAGTCATTCTCCAACATGCTTGATTCCCATAGATGCAGTGTGCGAGTTGTGCTTCGCTTGCGGCAGAGGTTTAGTTAATGGATCTGAGATGTTGTCGTCAGTTCTAATCTTGCTTATCTCTACTTCTTTTCTTTCAAAGAACTCTCGTAGAAGGTGAAATATACGAAGTACATGCTTGACTCTTTTGTGGTGTCTAGGCTCCTTTGCCAGTGCAATAGCTCCATTATTGTCACAATATAGAGCTATTGGTCCTTCAATGGAGGGGACTACACCAAGTTCACCTATGAACTTCCTTAGCCAAATAGCTTCCTTTGCTGCTTCATGTGCAGCAATGTACTCCGCTTCAGTTGTAGAATACGCAATGATGCTCTGTTTAGCACTTTTCCAGCTTACTGCACCTCCGTTGAGGCAGAAGATGTTAGGTTATGATACATATGACAATTCATAAATCATGCGGAAAAACCATAAACCCAGGAAAACATATTATTTACACATAATCATTTAGCATAGATTAGATGCATACTCTTTGTTGCGTGCCTTCCCTAGCTGCGCCCGAACCGAACAAGAACAAGTCTTTAGGACTCCAAGTGTCGTCCCTCCGTAGATAGTCCACAGCACGTCCGGATCCGCCTTAAGATTGACCAACTAGAATCGCCCTTAAGGTACTATTATTTTCGGCACTTTATAGGCAAATGTGTGACTGAATTTTTTCTCTCAAAAACTCACTTTGAATACTTTGAAACTTGTGTTATAAATTGTGAGCCCTAGCCTCATATTTATAGCGGTATGGAAAGGGAATCGAAATCCTATTCAGATACAAATTAATTAAACCTAGAATCCTACAAGAACTCTAATTTAATTAATTTATCAAATAGAATTAGGAATTTAATCATTAACCGAACTCTGCATGTTTTAGGAAACTTGCACGAACACAAACACTTGCACACACACGCACGGCAGCCACGATGGGCCCCATGCGTGCGCGCGAGCAGCAGCCCACTCAGCGCCCGCGCGCGCTGTGCGCGCTGTGCGCTGCGCATGCTGTGCGCGCTGCGCGCTGCGCGCAGCCTGCTGGGCCTGGCCTTGCGCTGGGCCTGGCGTGGCTGTTTGTGCGGCGCGCTTGGCTTGCTGGGCGATGGCCTGGCTTCGTGCTGGGCCTCGTCCGGCAGGCCTCGTCCGATGCTTATTCGTACGATGCGCTTCCGATTAAATTTTCCGATTCCGGAATTCATTTCCGATACGAACAATATTTAATATTTCCGATTCCGGAATTAATTTCCGTTTCGAACAAATATTTAATATTTCCGTTTCCGGAATTATTTTCCGATTCCGGTAATATTTCCGATTCTGACAATATTTCCGTTTCCGGCAATATTTCCGATTCTGGCAATATTTCCATTTCCGATAATATTTTCCGACACGTACCATGTTTCCGTTTCCGGCAACATCTACGACTTGGATAATATTTATATTTCCGATACGATCCATATTTCCGTTTCCGGCAATATCATCGTTTCCGGAGTATTCATTCCTTGCCTGTGACGATCTTAGCTCCCACTGAAACCAAGATCCGTCGGTTCCGAATATTCATAGATGGAGTATTTAATGCTATTAAATACTTGATCCGTTTACGTACTATTTGTGTGACCCTACGGGTTCAGTCAAGAGTAAGCTGTGGATTAATATCATTAATTCCACTTGAACTGAAGCGGCCTCTAGCTAGGCATCAGCTCACTTGATCTCACTGAATTATTAACTTGTTAATTAATACTGAACCGCATTTATTAGACTTATCATAGAATGCATACTTGGACCAAGGGCATTATTTCCTTCAGTCTCCCACTTGTCCTTAGGGACAAGTGTGCATTTCTTAATTCCTTTGTCGCTCGATGCTTGCTCTTGAACATAAGGTAAGAGTTGTCATCCTTATTATGTCCAGAGGTGTTCCTCGGTTTCAGAGTTCAACTGATCAAATAAACAGATAATCATAGCCTATGATTCATCCGAGCACGGCCATGCATTTCACAGTTTCTAGCTCTCCGAGTGGCCTTGTGCAACTTTTAAGCATCTCATCTCGATTTATGGGAGGACAATCCCAATCTTGCGATCTTGAGATTAGACTTCGTTTGATAGGTGATTACCTGAGCGTTGCCTTTATAGCCTCCTTTTACGGTGCGACGGTTGGTCAACGTCAAAGCAACCAGTTCTCAAACAAGTGATCTTCAAATCACTCAGGTATTGAGGATTTAGTGTCTAATAATTTAATGAAATTTACTTATGACAGACTTTAATCTCTTACAGTAAAGTTTCATAGGTCTCGTCCGATACTAGTCTTCCCAAAGTAAGTATCTATGCAAATGATTATGACATTGTCATGTCCACATAGTTCAAGAAACAGAACTACTAGTCATCTTGCATTCTAATCGTCTAACGTTTTCTATGCGTCCAATTTTATAGAAAACTCCGATTAGGGACCATTTTCAACCTTTGACATTCAAGTTCACTTGATAGACATTTCTTAGTCACAGGACTGGTCCTGACAGTCTATCTTGAATATATCGTCAAATTGAAGGGACTCATCAATTAATAAACCACAAATTAAATGGAAAAATGAATTCTTTTCATTTATTGTGAATGATTAACCGATAATGTTTTACAAAGATTTAAACTCTAAAACTTTAAAACATTAAACAGAGACATCAAAGCCATTCTCCAATATGCTTGATTCCCATAGCTGCAGTGTGCGAGTTGTGCTTCGCCTGCGGCAGAGGTTTAGTTAATGGATCTGATATGTTGTCATCAGTTCCAATTTTGCTTATCTCGACTTCTTTTCTTTCAACGAACTCTCGTAGAAGGTGAAATCTACGAAGTACATGCTTGACTCTCTGGTGGTGTCTAGGCTCTTTTGCCTGTGCAATAGCTCCGTTATTATCACAATACAGGGCTATTGGTCCTTTAATGGAGGGGACTACACCAAGTTCTCCTATGAACTTCCTTAGCCATATAGCTTCCTTTGCTGCTTCATGTGCAGCAATGTACTCCGCTTCAGTTGTAGAATCCGCAATGGTGCTTTGCTTAGCACTTTTCCAGCTTACTGCTCCTCCGTTGAGGCAGAAGACAAACCCAGACTGTGATCTGAAATCATCTTTGTCGGTTTGGAAACTTGCGTCCGTATAGCCTTTAACAATTAATTCATCATCTCTACCATAGACCAGGAAGTCATCTTTGCGCCTTTTCAGGTACTTCAGAATATTCTTGGCAGCAGTCCAATGCGCCTCTCCTGGGTCTGACTGGTATCTGCTCGTAGCACTGAGTGCGTACGCAACATCCGGGCGTGTACATATCATAGCATACATTATTGAACCAATCAATGATGCATATGGAATCCCATTTATTCGTCTACGCTCATCAAGTGTTTTTGGGCACTGAGTCTTGCTTAGAGTCATTCCATGAGACATGGGTAGGTAGCCTCGCTTGGAGTCCGCCATCTTGAACCTATCAAGCACCTTATTGATATAAGTGCTTTGACTAAGTCCAATCATCTTTTTAGATCTATCTCTGTAAATCTTGATGCCCAATATGTACTGTGCTTCTCCTAGATCCTTCATCGAAAAACATTTCCCAAGCCAAATCTTGACAGAGTTCAACATAGGAATGTCATTTCCGATAAGCAATATGTCGTCGACATATAATACTAGGAAAGCAATTTTGCTCCCACTGACCTTCTTGTATACACAAGATTCGTCCGCATTCTTGATGAAACCAAAGTCACTGACTGCTTCATCAAAACGTATATTCCAGCTCCTGGATGCCTGCTTCAATCCGTAGATTGACTTCTTTAGCTTGCATACCTTTTTAGCATTCTTTGGATCCTCAAAACCTTCAGGCTGTGTCATAAACACAGTTTCTTTTAAAACGCCGTTTAAGAAAGCAGTTTTGACATCCATCTGCCATATTTCGTAATCGTAATATGCAGCGATTGCTAACATTATTCGAATAGACTTTAGCATTGCAACTGGTGAAAAGGTTTCATCGTAATCCACACCGTGGACTTGCCTGTAACCTTTTGCAACCAATCTAGCTTTGAAATCTTCAAGTTTCCCATCCTTTTCCTTTTTCAGTTTGAAAACCCATTTGCTTCCAATGGCTTGGTAGCCATCTGGCAAATCGACCAAATCCCATACTTGGTTTTCAGACATGGAGTCTAATTCAGATTGCATGGCTTCTTGCCATTGCTTGGAGCTAGGGCTCGTCATAGCTTGCTTGTAAGTCGCAGGTTCATCACTTTCAAGTAATAGAACGTCATAGCTCTCGTTCGTCAAAATACCTAAGTACCTTTCCGGTTGAGATCTATATCTTTGCGATCTACGCGGGGTAACATTTCTAGATTGACCATGATTCTCACCAGATTCTTCTAAAGATCTCTGAGTTTCATCCTGAATGTCATCTTGAGCATTCTCTAGAGTTTGTTGTTCGACTCGAATTTCTTCGAGGTCTACTTTTCTCCCACTTGTCATTTTGGAAATGTGATCCTTCTCCAAAAAGACACCATCTCGAGCAATCAAACACTTTGTTCTCAGATGTATTGTAGAAGTAATACCCCTTTGTTTCCTTTGGATAGCCCACAAGGATACATTTGTCAGATTTTGGATGAAGTTTTTCTGAAATTAATCGTTTGACGTATACTTCACATCCCCAAATCTTAAGAAAAGACACATTTGGAGGCTTTCCAAACCATAATTCGTATGGAGTCTTTTCGACAGCTTTAGACGGAGCTCTATTTATAGTGAGTGCAGCTGTATTTAGTGCATGTCCCCAAAATTCTAATGGAAGTTCGGCCTGACCCATCATTGACCTGACCATGTCTAGCAAGGTTCTGTTCCTCCGTTCTGACACACCGTTCCATTGTGGTGTTCCAGGAGGAGTCAATTCTGATAGAATTCCACATTCTTTCAGATGGTCATCAAATTCATAGCTCAGATATTCACCGCCTCTATCAGACCGCAGTGCCTTAATCTTCTTGCCTAATTGATTCTCTACTTCACTCTGAAATTCCTTGAATTTGTCAAAGGATTCAGACTTATGCTTCATTAGGTAGACATAACCATACCTACTGAAGTCATCAGTGAAAGTGATAAAGTAGCTGAAACCACCTCTAGCATTTGTACTCATTGGTCCACATACATCTGTATGGATTAAACCCAATAGTTCATTTGCTCTTTCTCCAACTTTAGAGAAAGGTTGCTTTGTCATTTTGCCAAGTAAACATGATTCGCATTTACCATAATCCTCTAAGTCAAATGGTTCTAGAATTCCTTCCCTTTGAAGTCTTTCTAAGCGTTTCAAGTTTATATGGCCTAATCGACAATGCCACAGATAGGTGAGATCTGAATCATCCTTTTTGGCCTTTTTGGTATTTATGTTATATACTTGTTTGTCGTGATCTAATAAATAAAGTCCATTGACTAATCTAGCAGATCCATAAAACATCTCTTTAAAATAAAACGAACAACTATTGTCTTTTATTATAAAGGAAAATCCCTTAGCATCTAAGCAAGAAACTGAAATGATGTTTTTAGTAAGACTTGGAACATGGAAACATTCTTCCAGTTCCAAAACTAGCCCGGAGGGCAACGACAAATAGTAAGTTCCTACAGCTAATGCAGCAATCCGTGCTCCATTTCCCACTCGTAGGTCGACTTCACCCTTGCTTAACTTTCTACTTCTTCTTAGTCCCTGTGGATTGGAACATAAGTGTGAGCCACAACCTGTATCTAATACCCAAGAAGTTGAATTAGCAAGTATACAGTCTATAACGAAAATACCTGAAGATGGAACGACTGTTCCGTTTTTCTGATCTTCCTTTAGCTTTGGACATTCTCTTTTGTAATGGCCTATTCCATCACAATAAAGACAGCTTGATGTGGACTTGTCCTGCTTTGATTTAGCATTGCCCTTGGACTTTCCACCTTTCTTGAATGGTCTCTTTCTAGCCTTGAGTAAATCTTTGGCTTCACAGTCCAGTACTATTTCAGCCTTTCTGACAAGGTGAATAAATTCTGCAACTGTTTCTTCTCTTGGTTCACTTAGGTATAGTTGCTTGAAGCGACCAAACCCACTGTGTAGTGAATTGAGCAAGACAGAGACTGCCATCCTTTCGCTTATTGGTGTTCCTAGTAGACTTAGGCGATCAAAATATGAACACATAAGATCCACATGGAACCTCAGTGGGACGCCTACCCTTTGTTTAGTGCGAAGGAGCTGAACATGTGTTTCTTGGACCTCCATCCTATAACACCTGTTGGGAGAACTAACCTTTAGACCAGACATTGATTCAATCAACTCATGGACGTTCAGGTCCCTGTCCTCCGTACTTCCACGACAGATATCCCTGAGATTTTTTATGAGCGTAAAAGGTTCATAGGCTACAAACCTTCTAGCCCAATCATCAGGGATATTGTTCAGCATGAGACTCATAACCTTTTTGAGATCCGCATCCCAGGCGTAAAATCTCTCAGGGGTCATGTCTCTGGCATAGTAGCTTGGCATGGGATGTGACAGTACATACTCAAGTCAATTGAGTTTGACTATTTCAACTAGCTTAGCTTCCCATTCAAGAAAATTTGCCAGGTTCAGCTTGACCATAAGCTCAGAACCTATGATGATGTTTTGATTGTTGTTTGCCATATTTAAAACTACAATTGAAAAGAATAAACAAATAAATAACCATTCACAATTTCTCTTAATAAACTTAAATTCTAGCATACATGCATAATTCAATGTTTATTAAGCATTTTATTCAAGATATGTGTTCCGGCAGGTGTGAATAAAATGATTCCAAGATCCTAAAATCATTGAAGAACTAAGCACAGTTTGTCGACTTAATCCTAAAACATCTTAGGTAAGAAAAAACCTTTTGCTAATAGTCTAGAAACTATTCTTGGTTGATAGGTACGTCTAAGAACTTATTAGGTAAACCTATCGATTTTTCCACGACATAAAAGGACTCCTTACTTATATCGTTGAGTTTCACCAAAACTAACATGTACTCACAATTATTTGTGTACCTTGCCCCTTTAGGACCAATAAGTAACACCTCGCTGAGCGAAAACTATTACTAGATTGATGTAAAGGATATCCAAGCAAGTGTATATTTTGGCATGACACCTTTTAACTCAATTTTTAAGTTTGGAACTTAAGGCTCTTACTATGTTGGTTAGATTTTAAGTGAACTAAAATCCTTAATCATGCAACATAATCAAGCCACAATCTTATGCATTATTAAGACATATTTAAAGCAATAAATAACTTAAAGCATGCACAAGATAAATGTGATCTAGTATGGCCCGACTTCATCTTGAAGCTTTGACTTCAAAGTCCGTCTTGAAAATCTCCGTGGGAGGCACCATTTTCTTCAAATAGGATAAGCTATAACTAATTACAACTATTTGATGGTACGCAGACCATATTTGAATTGAAAAACAGCTTTGGTACTTTAGACCAATTACATTCAAATTAATGGTACGCAGACCATATTTTCTATCCTATTTGGGCCATACTAGTCACTTATAACCTGCAAAACAGTACATATACAATATATACCATTCACCCATTCATTATCATGAATGGCCCACATATATAGCTGGTTAGTAAAACACATTATGCATCACGTAAACATTTGCAGCAATTAATCAAGGGCACCAATAATCTACCAATTATTCAGTCCTTATTAATTCTAATCAAGTTGTTTTAACCTTAAGGATTTGTAGACCTAATCAAGAGTTTATGACTAAAAGGGCTCCCACTTAAACCAATAAATTCATATGCTTTACTAATTTTAAACATAAAAATGTATTTCTAGTCTAACCGGAAACATACAAATTTAATTAAAATTTAAAGCTCATATAAATTTATAATTGAATCCAAAAAGTTTAATTTAATTTCAGTCGCATTTAAATTAATTCATGATTTTAATTTTAGTAAAATAATTAGAATAAATAACATTTATTATAATTATAATATTCAAAATTAAAATCCAAGAAAATAATTTAAATTATTAATTTTAAAATTAATTAAAATTACGTGAACTGAAATTTTCAAATTAAACATTCAAAACGATCTAATCGTAACGCAAACACCCTACGCGTAGCACGCCCATGGGCCGCACGCACACAGCCATCGCTGGCCATGCGCGCGCAGCCCATGCGCTCGTCGCATAGCTGCTGCATCCCTATCGCAAGCCTCCGCACGCATTGGTGCTCGCTGCGCGCGCCAGCGCTCATCGCACGCGGGCTATCGCTCGCAGTGCGCGCGCGACATCGCTCGCTGGGCGCGACATCGCTCGCTGGGCGCGCGACATCGCTCGCTGGGCGCGCGACATCGCTCGCTGGGCGCGCGACATCGCTCGCTGGGCGCGCGAGCCATCGCTCGCTGGGCGCGCGACATCGCTCGCTGGGCGGGCGACATCGCTCGCTGTGCGCGCGAGCAATGCTAGGCGCAGCGCTCGTGGCACGCGAGCTTGCGCTCGCTGCGCGCGAGGCTGCGCGCTCTTGTGCGAGGCAGCGCGCGTTGTGGCGCAGCTCGCTTGCTGCCCACACGCGACTGCCTTGGCTCGCCCTACGCCCATGCCCATTCGTCCATTGGTCGTGGCACACGACACAAGGCAGGGCTGCTGCCTTGTGCTCGTGCACTACGCCCTTGCTCATTGCATTCGTGCCGCACGGGCGACGAGCTCCCTTGCTCGTCGTCGCATGCCCGCATTATACAACACCCCTTAAGGGTAACACGAAGCGTCCATTGCTTCGTGCGTGCAAGTTATATGAACAAATCGCATAAAAATTTAAAATTTATATTTAAAATTAATGACAAATTAATAAATAATATTAATTTCATAATTTTAGGGCGAAAAAATCGAAAATTTATTATCCAATTGATTTCCGATTGTTATGGATTCAAGTCTAGGTCATAAAAATTTAAAATTTATCGTAAATTTACAATTTTTATGGTGGTTTTTAATCATAGGTTTCTAATTAAATTACAATTAATTATGAAAATCAAATTAATTCTAAATTATTCTAATTTTCAACAAATTAATCATAATTAATAATTAGATTGCATAATTAACAAGACTAGGCATTCAAACTTGTTAAACATATGCAGTAGGTCAATCAAAAATTCAAGATTTATCAACAAGAATCGCAAATATCTAATTTAACATCTTAAATTTACGAAATTTTGCATTCGAAAAACTAAAACCTTCGAAAAGTCATAGTTAGGCTTCGAATTTGAGAATTCTGGGTTCGGCAGAAAAAAACTATTTTTTTCAAAATTTTAGAATGCCTTTTACATGCGGAATTGACACAAAAATCACTCAATTCGGATGAGTAACGAAGAAACTGCCGAAAAACTGCGTACGTATAATTAAATAAACGCAATTTGCAATTAATTAACAATTACGAAAATTAATCACCCCTTTTAATTCTTGCAAATTTGTAATATTTAACCATGTTCATGCAATTTAGATTATGAAAATAATAAGGGGCTCGTGATACCACTGTTAGGTTATGATACATATGACAATTCATAAATCATGCGGAAAAACCATAAACCCAGGAAAACATATTATTTACACATAATCATTTAGCATAGATTAGATGCATACTCTTTGTTGCGTGCCTTCCCTAGCTGCGCCCGAACCGAACAAGAACAAGTCTTTAGGACTCCAAGTGTCGTCCCTCCGTAGATAGTCCACAGCACGTCCGGATCCGCCTTAAGATTGACCAACTAGAATCGCCCTTAAGGTACTATTATTTTCGGCACTTTATAGGCAAATGTGTGACTGAATTTTTTCTCTCAAAAACTCACTTTGAATACTTTGAAACTTGTGTTATAAATTGTGAGCCCTAGCCTCATATTTATAGCGGTATGGAAAGGGAATCGAAATCCTATTCAGATACAAATTAATTAAACCTAGAATCCTACAAGAACTCTAATTTAATTAATTTATCAAATAGAATTAGGAATTTAATCATTAACCGAACTCTGCATGTTTTAGGAAACTTGCACGAACACAAACACTTGCACACACACGCACGGCAGCCACGATGGGCCCCATGCGTGCGCGCGAGCAGCAGCCCACTCAGCGCCCGCGCGCGCTGTGCGCGCTGTGCGCTGCGCGTGCTGTGCGCGCTGCGCGCTGCGCGCAGCCTGCTGGGCCTGGCCTTGCGCTGGGCCTGGCGTGGCTGTTTGTGCGGCGCGCTTGGCTTGCTGGGCGATGGCCTGGCTTCGTGCTGGGCCTCGTCCGGCAGGCCTCGTCCGATGCTTATTCGTACGATGCGCTTCCGATTAAATTTTCCGATTCCGGAATTCATTTCCGATACGAACAATATTTAATATTTCCGATTCCGGAATTAATTTCCGTTTCGAACAAATATTTAATATTTCCGTTTCCGGAATTATTTTCCGATTCCGGTAATATTTCCGATTCTGACAATATTTCCGTTTCCGGCAATATTTCCGATTCTGGCAATATTTCCATTTCCGATAATATTTTCCGACACGTACCATGTTTCTGTTTCCGGCAACATCTACGACTTGGATAATATTTATATTTCCGATACGATCCATATTTCCGTTTCCGGCAATATCATCGTTTCCGGAGTATTCATTCCTTGCCTGTGACGATCTTAGCTCCCACTGAAACCAAGATCCGTCGGTTCCGAATATTCATAGATGGAGTATTTAATGCTATTAAATACTTGATCCGTTTACGTACTATTTGTGTGACCCTACGGGTTCAGTCAAGAGTAAGCTGTGGATTAATATCATTAATTCCACTTGAACTGAAGCGGCCTCTAGCTAGGCATTCAGCTCACTTGATCTCACTGAATTATTAACTTGTTAATTAATACTGAACCGCATTTATTAGACTTATCATAGAATGCATACTTGGACCAAGGGCATTATTTCCTTCAGAAGACAAACCCAAATTGTGATCTGAAATCATCCTTGTCGGTTTGGAAACTTGCGTCCGTATACCTTTAACAATTAATTCATCATCTCCACCATAGACCAGGAAATCATCTTTGTGCCTTTTCAGGTATTTCAGAATATTCTTGGCAGCAGTCTAATGTGCCTCTCCTGGGTCTGACTGGTATCTGCTTGTAGCACTGAGTGCATACGCAACATCCGGGCATGTACATATGTAATACCTCGTATTTTTATAATAATTATAAATATATTTTACTATATTTATAAAGCATTTTACGATTTTTAGAATTTATTTCGCATTTAAATATTATGTAAATGTATTTTAATTAATTAGAATATTGATTATTTTAATTAATTATGAAACGAATTTAATTTTCGAGTCGGAAAATTTAATGGGTCGCAAGTAACTTTAAAGGTTTGAGTTTTTAAATAAAAGTCCAACTCGTTTTATTAAACGAGCCCAATCAAAATACTACACCAAAAAGAGCAATTAACAACACCTAATTGATAGCGCTTATGAAAAAACGCTGTCATTAATATGAATAACTCCTAATTAATAGCGCTTATGAAAAACATGCTGACGTTATTATCAAATAACATAACACTTCACTACTCCGTAAAAAAGAAGATCAATTGGAAAAAAAAAAAAAAACTAAACTCGGGTCTACCCACTTACCCACGAAATACTGCAGTTCCTTAAAAAATAAACTCCAATTCCCTCAATCCCAATTCCCATTTCCTTAAAAGATCAACTACAATTCCCTCATTCTCAATTCCCTAAATCCCAATTATACCAAATCCCAAATCTTAATCAATCTAAACATTTTTTAGCGAGCTCCCTTCAATTCGAAATTTGTCCAAGTTCCATTCAATCCAAAATTTGTTGAGGTCATTTGCGATTTGGTTTCTTCTCCGATAAACCTTTATCAACGGTTGTGATGAAATCTGTCTGGCGTACTTCTTCAAATTGTAAATCTGCTATGAATTATCAATTTTGATAAGTGAGTATGCATATCTTTTAAATTTTCAAGTTAATAGCTTTTTACAGGTTTATCAATTGCAATTTGCGAGGTTACATGTGTGAATTGTTGTTTTCTGGTTTCTTTCTATTGAATTTGATGTTTTCTCCCAATTTAGTGATTCTGACAAGTTTTATTCGACAATTTTGGCTGAAGATATGACTCGATCTACTGAACTTTTATCGATCTTTCAGGTTTTAAATGGATGGATTCCAAGAGGAATTTGAAGAATCTCAAGGATAAACAAAATATCCTCCTGCTTCCTTAATGCTGGTATAATTTGATTGTAATCTTGTTCAGTCGCGTTATTATTGATATTGAGAATTAGATTATGATTTTATATTCATCCTATGTTTGATTCAATATTTCATTGCTAGATAATATATTGCATTGCTGGGGATTTTGGGATGTATAATAACTAAACTTATAACCACTACTTGTTCCATGCACTTTTCTGGTGTTCTCCGCTTGAAGGTTTAGTGAAGTGTGAACTCGTATGTGCCACTTAGAGAGGTTGGGTGGTCTGGTGTTGGTGTAGCTTTAATATGCAACTACTTATTAACTAGTGTACCACCGTCCGATGCTTTGGAAGTTGCATCTAATGTTTAAAATTGAATCTTATGGTTGCTAATATATACTGACTATCCTGATGGTGTATCAACGTCTAACTTCTTCGAGTGATGTATGATTTTCACTAACAACTAGACTGCTAATCCAATAAATTTCAAAACCCCAACGTCTTTCCAATTCATCAAATGTTTTCCAAGTTCTAATTACCCAATACTTTTTCATCTTTATATGCAGAAACTTATTCGTATACTCGTTTCCGACATATAGTCCTTAAATTTTAGAGCTCTTTGCTTGTTGGTTGCTGCATATTCAGATGGGTATACAATCATTGCTAGTTCTTATAGAGCTTAAAAAATCCAGGACAAAAAGTGCATGTGTATATTGAGGTACTGAGGTAGTAACATATAAAGAATGTAGTCTAGACAGATCAAACTTGCTCCTCTTTGTTCATCAATACTCACAATTACCAGTAGTTCTTCTTTCTGATTACAAGTATTGTTCGTGTATACGTGCTCTATTATCTTCCCACCAAACTCTAGCATGCATCTCTCCAAATACTTGTTCTTTCTGATTAATTACAAGTATTAATTCGTGTAGATAACACGTACAAACACTGTAATGCAGATTATGGTAACTTAGGTAATAAAGAAAGAGGTACAGTTTAGCTATTCTGTTTACTATGGCGGGCGAGAAGTGTACGCTAAATCATCTACTACTCAGACTTCCACTCTATACCCTACAGTAAGTCCTGAATATATCCATTTTGTAATAACGACTGCTTTAGAATAATATTATGGGCCGATCTAGGATTTTAATAATAGATGAAGGATAAAGTTGTATACTCAAGTTCTATTATTCTATACTTATCTACTGTACTCTATATAATAATGTCATATTGTTATGTGTATTATTAGTTCCCTAGGAGTTACTTATAAAGAACTATCATATATATAGAATAACTAAAAGATTACCGGCTGATTTTTTTGTTTATTATGATAAAACCTGGTTTGCTTATTCGTATAGATGATCCAAGTGGTACTTCAAGGGGAAATTGGTGGTAATCCACAACCATCTCTATTATTGTACTTATTAAATCTAACATTACTGGTGTTGCTTTCAAACACTAACAGAGGAATTAGTATGAGGATTTTCGTCTTTTATCCACCGTGGTGTCAGTTCTTCCAGGTTGGATACTCGTTATCTCTTGCTTCCACTTGCTTTGGTTTTTATTGAGCTGAATGTAGGTTATGTTAACTGAATATTTTTGTTTGAACAGACAATGAAAGTTCATACCTGTAGCTGGATGATACATATGGGTTGGAAGTGGTGTCAAGGTAGGAAAGTTCAGGGCATATCGTGATCAGAATGCATTTTCTAAAAGTGAATTTCACCTGAGAAGATGACTAAGAAACAGAGATCTCAATGCACTCGTGGCTTTCACTATTCTCTAAGATGATGACCAGGTTTGCAGTTAGTAGATTATGTATGTGATAGTTCAACATTTGGGTAATCAGAAAGAAAATACCTCAATCCCATACTTGATCTCTCGACCAATTGTTTGCAGATAAAGAGATAAATGTAATAGGTTAATTTGTGTATTTTTTTAACTAATTATTAATTGACATTTTTTTTTATTTCATAGTGCTCTCGGCAAAATGGCATTGATTTTGGATTATATGGCACTGGCTTCATGAAAGGAGATTCTCAACCACAAGCATACCCATATTCATGAAGATGTGTAGTTCAAATAATGGTTTAATGATCAAGATCAGATTAATGAAACCAGGACTCATTGGATGTGTTTTGTTTTTCTTTTATGCTTATGTGTAGTCATTTTTTTTTCCAATTTGTGACAATGAATATTGTACATGGGTATGAGATGTTTATTTGATGTAATTGAGATATGAAATGACTTTTGTTATTTATACTGAATTGTTGTTAATGGATTTAGAATATTGTATATTGTAATATTATGATAATATATCTATTTTAATTTGCAATTGTTGGTATATTAATTGTTAAAAATTAAATCAATAAATAGTCTCGTATAAAATCGGTATGTTGTTGCTTCTTATACTAAAATAAATCAGTAAATTGGCGTTATCTCCCTTGCTTTGAGCATCTACAGCGCTTATATATTGAATGCTGTTAAATGAGGCAACATTAATAGCGCTTATTATAAGCGCTATAATTCTTTTAACAACGCTTGATAAGCGCTGTTATTCATTGAAAAAAGCGCTATTAAAAGGTTATTATGGTGTAGTGAAAGAATTTAATTCTAAACTCTAAGCTAGCCCAATCATTTAATTGCTAAGCCCAATATCAAATTCCTAAGCCTATCCCACTAGGGATTTGGGAGCCTATAAATAGGACTCTCCTCATTAAATGATTATTAAAGCCTTCCTCCATTTCTTGCCCCACACTCCTCTTTCCTTCTCTCCCGTGTGCCCGGCTCTCCTTCACCCGCAACGCACGAGCACTCGTCGTGTCTTGCTCGTGCTGCCGTGCCGTGCCTCTCGCACACCCCTTGTTCCTCTCGCCCTCGCAGCCCGCGCACTCCCCTTCCCCTTGTTGTGCGCTGCTGCGTGTGTTGCTGTTGCTGTGTGCGCTGCTGCCTCTCGCCCAGCCACACGCCACTCGTCTCTCTTGCTCGCGCCCAACCCACACCCGTCGTCCCTCGTGCCGCGCTGCTGTGCGCGCACCCCTGCTGCTGCCTCTCGTCCTCGTCCGCGCGCGCACACACGAGTAGTGTGTGTGTGTGTGGGTGTGTTTGTGAAGGAAATAATGCCCTTGGTCCAAGTATGCATTCTATGTTAAGTCTAATAAATGCGGTTCAGTATTAATTAACAAGTTAATAATTCAGTGAGATCAAGTGAGCTGAATGCCTAGCTAGAGGCCGCTTCAGTTCAAGTGGAATTAATGATATTAATCCACAGCTTACTCTTGACTGAACCCGTAGGGTCACACAAATAGTACGTAAACGGATCAAGTATTTAATGGCATTAGATACTCCATCTATGGATATTCGGAATCGACGGATCTTGGTTTCAGTGGGAGCTGAGATCGTCACAGGCAAGAAATGAATACTCCGGAAATGATGATATTGCCGGAAACGGAAATATGGATCGTATCGGAAATATAAATATTATCCAAGTCGTAGATGTTGCCGGAAACGGAAACATGGTACGTATCAGAAAATATTATCGGAAATGGAAATATTGCCAGAATCGGAAATATTGCCGGAAACGGAAATATTGTCAGAATCGGAAATATTATCGGAATCGGAAAATAATTCCGGAAACGGAAATATTAAATATTTGTTCGAAACGGAAATTAATTCCGGAATCGGAAATATTAAATATTGTTCGTATCGGAAATGAATTCCGGAATCGGGAATTTAATCGGAAGCGTATCGTACGAATTAGCATCGGACGAGGCCCGCTAGACGAAGGCCCAGCACGAAGCCAGGCCGTCGCCCAGCGAGCCAACGCACACCAGCGCACGCCAAAGCCTCGACCAGGCCCAGCGCAAGGCCAGGCCCAGCCAAGGCCTTGGGCGCCCGCGCGGAGCACAGCAGTGGGCCGAGCGCTGTGCGCCTAGCGTGGGCCGCAAGGCTTGCGCGGGTGTACGGTGCTCGTGCATTGCTTGTACGGGAATCCTGAAGCAATCAGAATTCGAAGTGTGATTAAATCCTAAAACTATTAGATAATGATTATTTAATTAGAGTCATAGTAGGGTTATAATTAAATAAATTAGTATCCTAATAGGATTCCAAAACCCTTTCCATAACTCTATAAATAGGTGCCTAGGGTCACATATTTTCATAGATTATTCAAGTATTCAAAGTGAGTTTTTGAGAGAAAATTCAGACACATTCCTTGACTAAAAGTGCCGAAAATCTTTAGTACCTTAAGGGCGATTCTAGTTGGTCAATCTTAAGGCGGATCCGGACGTGCTGTGGACTATCTACGGAGGGACGACACTTGGAGTCCTAAAGACTTGTTCTTGTTCGGTTCGGGCGCAGCTAGGGAAGGCACGCAACAAAGAGTATGCATCTAAACTATGCTATTTGATTATGTGTAAATAATATGTATTCCTGGCTAAATGGTTTTTCCGCATGATTTATGAATTGTCATATGTATCATATCCTAAGAATGGTATCACGAGCCTCTTATTATTTTCATAATCTAAATTGCATGAACATGGTTAAATATTACAAATTTGCAAGAATTAAAAGGGGTTATTAATTTTCGTAATTGTTAATTAATTGCAAATTGCGTTTATTTAATTATCCGTACGCAGTTTTTCGGCAGTTTCTTCGTTACTCATCCAAATCGAGTGATTTTTATGTCAATTCCGCATGTAAAAGGCATTCTAAAATTTTTGACAAAAATAGTGTTTTTCTGCCGAACCCAGAATTCTCAAATTCGAAGCCTAACTATGACTTTTCGATGGTTTTAGTTTTTCGAATGCAAAATTTCGTAAATTTAAGAAATTAAATTAAATATTTGCGATTCTTGTTGATAAATCTTGAATTTTTGATTGACCTACTGTATATGTTTAACAAGTTTGAATGCCTAGCCTTGTTAATTATGCAATCTAATTTGTAATTATGATTAATTTGTTGAAAATTAGAATAATTTAGAATTAATTTGATTTTCATAATTAATTATAATTTAATTAGAAACCTATGATTAAAAACCACCATAAAAATTGTAAATTTATGATAAATTTTAAATTTTTATGACCTAGGCTTGAATCCATGATAATCGGAAATCAATTGAATAATAAATTTTCGATTTTTCGCCCTAAAAATGTGAAATTAATATTAATTTATTAATTTGTCATTAATTTTTAAATATAAATTTTAAATTTTTATGCGATTCGTTCATATAACTTGCACGCACAAAGCAATGGACGCTTCGTGTTACCCTTAAGGGGTGTTGTATATTGCGGGCATGCGACGACGAGCAAGGGAGCTCGTCGCCCGTGCGGCACGAATGCAATGAGCAGGGGCATGGTGCACGAGCACAAGGCAGCAGCCCTGCCTTGTGTCGTGGGCCACGAGCTATGAATGAATGGGCATGGGCGAAGGCAAGGCATGGCAGTCGCGTGTGGGCAGCAAGCGAGCTGCGCCACAACGCGCACTGCCTCGCGCAAGCGCGCGCAGCCTCGCGCGCAGCGAGCGCAAGCTCGCGTGCCACGAGCGCTGCGCCCAGCGTTGATCGCACGCAATTGCTCGCGCACAGCGAGCGATGGCTCGCGTGCATCAAGCGCTGGAGCGCGCGCAGCAAGCGCTGGCGAGCGCGCACAGCGAGCGATGGCTCGCGTGCGTCGAGCGCTGACGCGCGCGCAGCAAGCACCACTTGTGCGATGGCTTGCGATGGAAGATGCAGCAGCTATGCGACGAGCGCATGGGCTGCGCGCACATGGCCAACGATGGCTGTGTGCGTGTGGCCCATGGGCGTGCGATGCGTAGAGTGTTTGCGTTGCGATTAGATCGTTTTGAATGTTTAATTTGAAATTTTCAGTTTACGTAATTTTAATTAATTTTAAAATTAATAATTTAAATTATTTTCTTGGATTTTAATTTTGAATATTGTAATTATAATAAATTCTATTTATTCTAATTATTTTACTAAAATTAAAATCATGAATTAATTTAAATACGACTGAAATTAAGTTAAACTTTTTGGATTCAATTATAAATTTATATGAGCTTTAAATTTTAATTAAATTTGTATGTTTCCGGTTAGACTAGAAATACATTTTTATGTTTAAAATTAGTAAAGCATATGAATTTATTGGTTTAAGTGGGAGCCCTTTTAGTCATAAACTCTTGATTAGGTCTACAAATCCTTAAGGTTAAAACAACTTGATTAGAATTAATAAGGACTGAATAATTGGTAGATTATTGGTGCCCTTGATTAATTGCTGCAAATGTTTACGTGATGCATAATGTGTTTTACTAACCAGCTATGTGGGCCATTCATGATAATGAATGAGTGAATGGTATATATTGTATATGTACTGTTTTGCAGGTTATGAAGTGACTAGTATGGCCCAAATAGGATAGAAAATATGGTCTGCGCACCATTAATTTGAATGTAATTGGTCTAACGTACCAAAGTTATTTTTCAATTCAAATATGGTCTGCGTACCATCAAATAGTTGTAATTAGTTATAGCTTATCCTATTTGAAGAAAATGGTGCCTCCCACGGAGATTTTCAAGACGGACTTTGAAGTCAAAGCTTCAAGATGAAGTCGGGCCATACTAGATCACATTTATCTTATGCATGCTTTAAGTTATTTATTGCTTTAAATATGTCTTAATTATGCATAAGATTGTGGCTTGATTATGTTGCATGATTAAGGATTTTAGTTCACTTAAAATCTAACCAACATAGTAAGAGCCTTAAGTTCCAAACTTAAAAATTGAGTTAAAAGGTGCCATGCCAAAATATACACTTGCTTGGATATCCTTTACATCAATCTAGTAATAGTTTTCGCTCAGCGAGGTGTTACTTATTGGTCCTAAAGGGGCAAGGTACACAAATAATTGTGAGTACATGTTAGTTTTGGTGAAACTCAACGATATAAGTAAGGAGTCCTTTTATGTCGTGGCAAAATCGATAGGTTTACCTAATAAGTTCTTAGACGTACCTATCAACCAAGAATAGTTTCTAGACTATTAGCAAAAGGCTTTTGCTTACCTAAGATGTTCTAGGATTAAGTCGACAAACTGTGCTTAGTTCTTCAATGATTTTAGGATCTTGGAATCATTTTATTCACACCTGCCGGAACACATAACTTGAATAAAATGCTTAATAAACATTGAATTATGCATGTATGCTAGAATTTAAGTTTATTAAGAGAAACTGTGAATGGTTATTTATTTGTTTATTCTTTTCAATTGTAGTTTTTAATATGGCAAACAACAATTCATTCAACATTCGATCAATTCTCGAAAAGGAGAAGTTGAACGGGAAAAACTTCCTTGACTGGCAAAGGAACTTGCAAATAGTTCTTATGCAGGAAGAAAAGGAGTATGTCCTAGATGAGGCGATGCCCGAAGCCGCAGGCGACGGGGTCACTCAGGCAGCCCTCAATCGTTGGATTGATGCCAACAAGGATGTGAAATGTCTAATGCTCGCCACCATGAGTGCGGATCTGCAGAAAACGTTCATCAACTCAGATGCTTTCACAATCATCAGTGAGTTGAAGAACATGTTCCAAGATCTGGCTCGAGTCGAAAGATTCGAGACTCATAGGCAAATTCTTGAGACCAAGCTTAAGAAAGGCGAGCCCGTAAGTCCACATGTTCTCAAAATGATTGGACTCATTGAGAATATGAGTCGGCTGGATCAGCAATTTTCTCAGGAAATGGCTATAGACACCATCCTCCATTCTCTTCATAGCGGGTATGATCAGTTCAAACTGAACTACAGTATGAATAGTCTGGACAAAACGCTCATTGAGCTTCACGGTATGCTGAAGACCGCTGAAAAGACGCTCAAAAGTGATAAGCAGGATGTGCTTATGGTGCGTGGGGGCAAGTTCAAGAAATCTGGAAAGAAGAGGAATGCTAAGAAAGGTGGCGACAAGGCCAGCCCAACTAAGCAAACTGGCGCCAAATCTGTAAAGAGGAAGGTCAGTCAACCCACTTCTGAATCCGAATGCTTCTACTGCAAGAAGAAGGGGCATTGGAAGAGAGATTGCTTGAAGCTAAAGGAAGATCAGAAGAACGGAACAGTCGTTCCATCTTCAGGTATTTTCGTTATAGACTGTATACTTGCTAATTCAACTTCTTGGGTATTAGATACAGGTTGTGGCTCACACTTATGTTCCAATCCACAGGGACTAAGAAGAAGTAGAAAGTTAAGCAAGGGTGAAGTCGACCTACGAGTGGGAAATGGAGCACGGATTGCTGCATTAGCTGTAGGAACTTACTATTTGTCGTTGCCCTCCGGGCTAGTTTTGGAACTGGAAGAATGTTTCCATGTTCCAAGTCTTACTAAAAACATCATTTAAGTTTCTTGTTTAGATGCTAAGGGATTTTCTTTTTTAATAAAAGACAATGGTTGTTCGTTTTATTTTAAAGAGATGTTTTATGGATCTGCTAGATTAGTCAATGGACTTTATTTATTAGATCACGACAAACAAGTATATAACATAAATACCAAAAAGGCCAAAAAGGATGATTCAGATCTCACCTATCTGTGGCATTGTCGATTAGGCCATATAAACTTGAAACGCTTAGAAAGACTTCAAAAGGAAGGAATTCTAGAACCATTTGACTTAGAGGATTATGGTAAATGCGAATCATGTTTACTTGGAAAAATGACAAAGCAACCTTTCTCTAAAGTTGGAGAAAGAGCAAATGAACTATTGGGTTTAATCCATACAGATGTATGTGGACCAATGAGTACAAATGCTAGAGGTGGTTTCAGCTACTTTATCACTTTCACTGATGACTTCAGTAGGTATGGTTATGTCTACCTAATGAAGCATAAGTCTGAATCCTTTGACAAATTCAAGGAATTTCAGAGTGAAGTAGAGAATCAATTAGGCAAGAAGATTAAGGCACTGCGGTCTGATAGAGGCGGTGAATATCTGAGCTATGAATTTGATGACCATCTGAAAGAATGTGGAATTCTATCAGAATTGACTCCTCCTGGAACACCACAATGGAACGGTGTGTCGGAACGGAGGAACAGAACCTTGCTAGACATGGTCAGGTCAATGATGGGTCAGGCCGAACTTCCATTAGAATTTTGGGGACATGCACTAAATACAGCTGCACTCACTATAAATAGAGCTCCGTCTAAAGCTGTCGAAAAGACTCCATACGAATTATGGTTTGGAAAGCCTCCAAATGTGTCTTTTCTTAAGATTTGGGGATGTGAAGTATACGTCAAACGATTAATTTCAGACAAACTTCATCCAAAATCTGACAAATGTATCCTTGTGGGCTATCCAAAGGAAACAAAGGGGTATTACTTCTACGATACATCTGAGAACAAGGTGTTTGTTGCTCGAGATGGTGTCTTTTTGGAGAAAGATCACATTTCCAAAATGACAAGTGGGAGAAAAGTAGACCTCGAAGAAATTCGAGTCGAACAACAAACTCTAGAGAATGCTCAAGATGACATTCAGGATGAAACTCAGAGATCTTTAGAAGAATCTGGTGAGAATCATGGTCAATCTAGAAATGTTACCCCGCGTAGATCGCAAAGATATAGATCTCAACCGGAAAGGTACTTAGGTATTTTGACGAACGAGAGCTATGATGTTCTATTACTTGAAAGTGATGAACCTGCGACTTACAAACAAGCTATGACGAGCCCTAGCTCCAAGCAATGGCAAGAAGCCATGCAATCTGAATTAGACTCCATGTCTGAAAACCAAGTATGGGATTTGGTCGATTTGCCAGATGGCTACCAAGCCATTGGAAGCAAATGGGTTTTCAAACTGAAAAAGGACAAGGATGGGAAACTTGAAGTTTTCAAAGCTAGATTGGTTGCAAAAGGTTACAGGCAAGTCCACGGTGTGGATTACGATGAAACCTTTTCACCAGTTGCAATGCTAAAGTCTATTCGGATAATGTTAGCAATCGCTGCATATTACGATTACGAAATATGGCAGATGGATGTCAAAACTGCTTTCTTAAACGGCGTTTTAACAGAAACTTTGTTTATGACACAGCCTGAAGGTTTTGAGGATCCAAAGAATGCTAAAAAGGTATGCAAGCTAAAGAAGTCAATCTACGGATTGAAGCAGGCATCCAGGAGCTGGAATATACGTTTTGATGAAGCAGTCAGTGACTTTGGTTTCATCAAGAACGCAGACGAATCTTGTGTATACAAGAAGGTCAGTGGGAGCAAATTTGCTTTCCTAGTATTATATGTCGACGACATATTACTTATCGGAAATGACATTCCTATGTTAAACTCTGTCAAGATTTGGCTTGGGAAATGTGTTTCGATGAAGGATCTAGGAGAAGCACAGTACATATTGGGCATCAAGATTTACAGAGATAGATCTAAAAGGATGATTGGACTTAGTCAAAGCACTTATATCAATAAGGTGCTTGATAGGTTCAAGATGGCAGACTCCAAGCGAGGCTACCTACCCATGTCTCATGGAATGACTCTAAGCAAGACTCAGTGCCCAAAAACACTTGATGAGCGTAGACGAATGAATGGGATTCCATATGCATCATTGATTGGTTCAATAATGTAAGCTATGATATGTACACGCCCGGATGTTGCGTACGCACTCAGTGCTACGAGCAGATACCAGTCAGACCCAGGAGAGGCGCATTGGACTGCTGCCAAGAACATTCTGAAGTACCTGAAAAGGCACAAAGATGACTTCCTGGTCTATGGTGGAGATGATGAATTAATTGTTAAAGGCTATACGGACGCAAGTTTCCAAACCGACAAAGATGATTTCAGATCACAGTCTGGGTTTGTCTTCTGCCTCAACGGAGGAGCAGTAAGCTGGAAAAGTGCTAAGCAAAGCACCATTGCGGATTCTACAACTGAAGCGGAGTACATTGCTGCACATGAAGCAGCAAAGGAAGCTATATGGCTAAGGAAGTTCATAGGAGAACTTGGTGTAGTCCCCTCCATTAAAGGACCAATAGCCCTGTATTGTGACAATAACGGAGCTATTGCACAGGCAAAGGAGCCTAGACACCACCAGAGAGTCAAGCATGTACTTCGTAGATTTCACCTTCTACGAGAGTTCGTTGAAATAAAAGAAGTCGAGATAAGCAAAATTGGAACTGATGACAACATATCAGATCCATTGACTAAACCTCTGCCGCAGGCGAAGCACAACTCGCACACTGCAGCTATGGGAATCAAGCATATTGGAGAATGGCTTTGATGTCTCTGTTTAATGTTTTAAAGTTTTAGAGTTTAAATCTTTGTAAAACATTATTGGTTAATCATTCACAATAAATGAAAAGAATTCATTTTTCCATTTAATTTGTGGTTTATTAAATGATGAGTCCCTTCAATTTGACGATATATTCAAGATAGACTGTCAGGACCAGTCCTGTGACTAAGAAATGTCTATCAAGTGAACTTGAATGTCAAAGGTTGAAAATGGTCCCTAGTCGTAGTTTTCTATAAAATTGGACGCATAGAAAACGTTAGACGATTAGAATGCAAGATGACTAGTAGTTCTGTTTCTTGAACTATGTGGACATGGCAATGTCATAATCATTTGCGTAGATACTTACTTTGGGAAGACTAGTATCGGACAAGACCTATGAAACTTTACTGTAAGAGATGAAAATCTGTCATAAGTAAATTTCATTAAAATTATTAGACACTAAATCCTCAATACCTGAGTGATTTGAGATTACTTGTTTGAGAACTGGTTGCTTTGACGTTGACCAACCGTCGCACCGTAAAAGGAGGCTATAAAGGCAACGCTCAGGTAATCACCTATCAAACGAAGTCTAATCTCAAGATCGCAAGATTGGGATTGTCCTCCCATAAATCGGGATGAGATGCTTAAAAGTTGTACAAGGCCACTCGGAGAGCTAGAAACTGTGAAATGCATGGCCGTGCTCGGATGAATCATAGGCTATGATTATCTGTTTATTTGATCAGTTGAACTCTGAAACCGAGAAACACCTCTGGACATAATAAGGATGACAACTCTTACCTTATGTTCAAGAGCAAGCATCGAGCGACAAAGGAATTAGGAAATGCACACTTGTCCCTAAGGACAAGTGGGAGACTGAAGGAAATAATGCCCTTGGTCCAAGTATGCATTCTATGTTAAGTCTAATAAATGCGGTTCAGTATTAATTAACAAGTTAATAATTCAGTGAGATCAAGTGAGCTGAATGCCTAGCTAGAGGCCGCTTCAGTTCAAGTGGAATTAATGATATTAATCCACAGCTTACTCTTGACTGAACCCGTAGGGTCACACAAATAGTACGTAAACGGATCAAGTATTTAATGGCATTAGATACTCCATCTATGGATATTCGGAATCGACGGATCTTGGTTTCAGTGGGAGCTGAGATCGTCACAGGCAAGAAATGAATACTCCGGAAACGATGATATTGCCGGAAACGGAAATATGGATCGTATCGGAAATATAAATATTATCCAAGTCGTAGATGTTGCCGGAAACGGAAACATGGTACGTATCAGAAAATATTATCGGAAATGGAAATATTGCCAGAATCGGAAATATTGCCGGAAACGGAAATATTGTCAGAATCGGAAATATTATCGGAATCGGAAAATAATTCCGGAAACGGAAATATTAAATATTTGTTCGAAACGGAAATTAATTCCGGAATCGGAAATATTAAATATTGTTCGTATCGGAAATGAATTCCGGAATCGGGAATTTAATCGGAAGCGTATCGTACGAATTAGCATCGGACGAGGCCCGCTAGACGAAGGCCCAGCACGAAGCCAGGCCGTCGCCCAGCGAGCCAACGCACACCAGCGCACGCCAAAGCCTCGACCAGGCCCAGCCAAGGCCTTGGGCGTGCGCGCGGAGCACAACAGTGGGCCGAGCGCTGTGCGCCTAGCGTGGGCCGCAAGGCTTGCGCGGGTGTACGGTGCTCGTGCATTGCTTGTACGGGAATCCTGAAGCAATCAGAATTCGAAGTGTGATTAAATCCTAAAACTATTAGATAATGATTATTTAATTAGAGTCCTAGTAGGGTTATAATTAAATAAATTAGTATCCTAATAGGATTCCAAAACCCTTTCCATAACTCTATAAATAGGTGCCTAGGGTCACATATTTTCAAAGATTATTCAAGTATTCAAAGTGAGTTTTTGAGAGAAAATTCAGACACATTCCTTGACTAAAAGTGCCGAAAATCTTTAGTACCTTAAGGGCGATTCTAGTTGGTCAATCTTAAGGCGGATCCGGACGTGCTGTGGACTATCTACGGAGGGACGACACTTGGAGTCCTAAAGACTTGTTCTTGTTCGGTTCGGGCGCAGCTAGGGAAGGCACGCAACAAAGAGTATGCATCTAAACTATGCTATATGATTATGTGTAAATAATATGTATTCCTGGCTAAATGGTTTTTCCGCATGATTTATGAATTGTCATATGTATCATATCCTAACAGTTTGTTCGTTCGTTCAATATTTCGCCCAATCACATTTAATTCGTGGTTGTTCCGTGCTATAGGCCGGATTAATATAATTCTTTTCTTCCTTACCTATTCTATTTCAATTCCGTATTTTAAATTATAGTATTATTATTGTTTTGAATAATTAAAATGCTGGGAATCGGTTGTGAAAACCGTATTGTGATGATTTACATGTTTTGATTCTGGAGGCGTATTTTAATTATTAAAGTATGAAGTTTCATATTTATGTATTTAATAAAGACTTGATATTTATGGTGTTAAATTGGTTTTATTGGAGAATTAAACTTAGGGTTTTAACCTAGACCTAAAGGGTCAATTGATTAGCATAATTAGGTGATTGATTTAATTATGATAATCAATTATATTTTTAGATTTATAAAAAGGTTAAAAGTGTCAGTTTTATTGATTTTAAGGGTGGAAAAAGTACGTTTTCATACTACGGATTAGTTTTGCAAATTGAGACCATTAATTTATTAAAGAACGATTAATTTCTAATTATTATCAAGGTTTTAAGTTTCATAAAGTTGGTGGAAATTTAATTAACATGGGAATAATTAAGGTTTCATTATTATGATGATAGGAGGTGATTTCTAAGTGAGTGATCGTGTTTGCAAAGTGGCCCCTACGCTTAGGTATTCAAGGTACATACAAGTCTAGGGCGACCACATTAATTGTCAAGGGACATTACATGATTGTTTATGGATGTGAATTGTATTACGTGAACTTGGTGGATTTGTATTTGATTTGGTGAACGATCACGTGAATTATTATTGGAATTATTGATTTGTTGATTGAACAAGCATGTTGGGACTATTGTGAGTACGAATTTCATTGTCAATCATGTTGTTCAATATTTATGCATGTATGGTTTGTTTCACATGCAAGGGATGGATTATTTATTGTTATGCTATTGTACGGGATGTCTAGCATACTTTTGGGCCGATTATTCGTACCTCGTTGTACTATTTATTTTACCACATGTGAAGGGTTAGCTCACGTAAGCCACCGCACATGTAGGATTCAGTTGGGAATATTGTTATATGAAATGAATTAGGATTTGTCGTGCAAGGGCACAACCCTCTGTTAACAGGCATGATGTGGAATCTCACCTTTTGTGAGAAGGAACTTGGTAGTAATTTCACTACGTCTGGATTTATTGATCACAAGTCCTAAAGGATTAAAATGAGATTGTTTTGGTTGTTGTTTATTAATTGAATGTATGTATGTATGTATGTATATATGTATGTATGTTTGTTGAGTCTCAAGTTCTCCTTTAATAAAATATTAATAAACGTAAAGTGCAACCGGAACAAGCTTCAAAACTTTTGGAACATATATACCTTGAGTATGAACAATGGGGGGAGACTTGCCGGAAAGCTTGATCTCCTACTAATGATACAAGGCGTTGTTTCATTTAATTTATGCGCTGGAATTCCGTCGGCATGGCCCGACACTCGTATGGTCCGATATTCATTATTTATTATGGTGGTTGGTGGGCTCCCAACACCCTTCCTTTTTATGGAAACTTCTTTTGGCCCGTTCGAAGCTTTTTCTAATTAAATTGTGAGTCAAGAGTTGAGTCAAGAGTCGAGTCTTGTATTCATGACTTGTTTGTTATTTAGTATATGGCTTTTGCATGTGGATTAGTATTTTAGCGAGTGATTCATGTTTATAGCTTTCTTTCACTCTAGCTTTGTAAGTACTCAGCTTTTGCTGACTACGTGCTTTGTGTCTTTTGGTCATGGCCTTCGCCTAATGACCCTATGATGATCCGTCATTGCACTTGCATTGTTGGGGAGTAGATAGTTTAGCAGGTTGGTAGTACAAAGTACGATCGAAATCATGTAGCTTGGGATGGTTGAGAGTTGCATTCTTTTGTGCTTTGGAAACTATTTTAATATTTTAATTTCGTATTGACTTCGTGATTTTAAATTATACTTTAATCATGTTTTGAGTTTGTTGGATTTTTAATACTTTGGTTTTGGGCCGTTATGGTTCCAACTTGTAGGAGGCCTCAATAATTATTATTTATGTTGGTTTGAAAGTTAGTTAACATTAAATTCCGCTGCGTAATTCTGGTACTAGCCTTAGCCGTTATCACGGTGGCGGTAATACTTTAGTAATTCCTTTATTTTAAGTTGAAAAATGGTTTTATAAAAGCAAGGAATTATTAGGGTGTTACAAAGTGGTATACTAGAGCTTAGTTTCATTCCTTCTTTGTAGTAAGTAATACTACAAAGTGGTAATCGGAGACTAATGCTTCTTTGTAGTAATCCATACTACAAAGTTGCATTTGCAGAACTTTAGGATTTTTAAATATTATTTTCCTAAAGTCAAACGTATTATTTTGAGTACTCAATATTTTAAAGGTCAAATACCAATTATTTTGGGTCGTTTGAAATAAGTTGGAAAGTTTGGGATTATTATTTAAATTAATTTATTTTATCCGATTTTTTTATTTATTCGAAATATTCGAATTTATTTTTATTTTATTTTTTATTCGAATTTCTTTAATTTTCTTTCGGATTTTATTTTTAAAAAAAATATCCGAATTTATTTTTATTCGAATTTCTTTAATTTATTTTTATTTTCGGATTTTCTATTTTTTTAATTAAATATCCGAATTTAATTACTTAAATTACTTAATAATTATTATTATTAGTTTTCGATTTTAATTTTAATAATTTCAACTAAGTTAGGAGTTATTTCTTAATTAATTTCGAAAATTAATATTACTTCCAAGTGAGGAATGGGTAGATTAAGAATGACATATTAGTTTAAGTATGCATTTTATGTAATTATGTGATTTATTAATTGCCATGTATATGTTTTGACCATGTTTTATCTTGCCTTGTGTGATTATTTGCATCATATTTCATGTTGGGCATATACTTGTGCATTGAAATTGTATGGCTCCACGAACTATTTATTGTATCCTTTTGGGTTGGAATTTCTTTGGGAACGCGTTGGTAAGACTTTTTAGTTGTGAATTTTCAGGATTTAAGATGCTACCTTCTAAGTTCTCAAGTCTAGGATACCTAGAGAAACTGGATAATGAGACTCCTCATATGTATGTTTAGAAGATTGTGTTTGCTTGCTACTATTTTGCTTCAACAAAGAATATGCCACATCTTAGGCATAAGGATATGATGGCTAGTATGGTTATTCATTGTTTGGCCCATAAGAACCCTTACATAGACCTTAAGAACAAGTTCAGTGACATGCACTATAATGATGGTATCCCTAATTGGTACAAATATGGGACTGGAGATGGTAGATGGAAGTATGATACTGAGGTTCTCACTACTATCTTAGAGGTTGCTGAAAATAGTTATGAGGATGGAAAATACTCTGGGGTCTAGGTATGGGCTATGGAGGAGAAGAAAGTGATGATGAAGATGGCATGATACATGATGAGCAAGCTAATTATATTGAGGAGGAGGATGATGATATGGTTGAAATTGAGAATCCTAACCCTGTAGTTCCCGAACCAACAATTGAGATAAGTGGATCCGAAGCTGAACTTGAAGAAGACAATGTGGTTGATAGTGTGCCACAACAGGATGATGAGGCTATGGATGAAGATTCTAATCCTAAAGAAGACTTGGATGATCCTAATGATCAAGACTTTACTCCAGAGCAATACAAAGAAAGAGATGATCGTCGTGATGACATTAGTCTTTAAAGAAATGTAATCCTTATTTATTTATTTTATTGATTAATAAAGTGGCAAAGCTACTATTTATGGTTATTAGTTCAGTTTTGATTTGGAGAAATAAAAGCGATGTTATTGATGGATGTAAGGCTTTATCATTGAAGTATTAATAAAAGCATCGAATTTCTTTTGTTATCTCTTAAGTTCAAATTTCGATTAAAAGTTTCGTGGGTATCGCAAAGGGATTAATTGTGAAGGAAATAATGCCCTTGGTCCAAGTATGCATTCTATGTTAAGTCTAATAAATGCGGTTCAGTATTAATTAACAAGTTAATAATTCAGTTAGATCAAGTGAGCTGAATGCCTAGCTAGTTCAGTTCAAGTGGAATTAATGATATTAATCCACAACTTACTCTTGACTGAACCCGTAGGGTCACACAAATAGTACGTAAACGGATCAAGTATTTAATGGCATTAAATACTCTATCTTTGGATATTCGGAATCGACGAATCTTGGTTTCAGTGGGAGCTGAGATCGTCACAAGCAAGAAATGAATACTCCGGAAACGATGATATTGCCGGAAACGGAAATATGGATCGTATCGGAAATATAAATATTATCCAAGTCGTAGATGTTGCCGGAAACGGAAACATGGTACGTATCGGAAAATATTATCGGAAATGGAAATATTGCCAGAATCGGAAATATTGCCGGAAACGGAAATATTGTCAGAATCGGAAATATTATCGGAATCGGAAAATAATTCCGGAAACGGAAATATTAAATATTTGTTCGAAACGGAAATTAATTCCGGAATCGGAAATATTAAATATTGTTCGTATCGGAAATGAATTCCGGAATCGGGAATTTAATCGGAAGCGTATCGTACGAATTAGCATCGGACGAGGCCCGCTAGACGAAGGCCCAGCACGAAGCCAGGCCATCGCCCAGCGAGCCGCACGCACCAACGCACGCCTCGACCAGGCCCAGCGCAAGGCCAGGCCCAGCCAAGGGCGCGCGCGCAGCACAGCAGCGTGGGCTGTGCGCCTGTCGTGGGCCGCAAGGCTTGCGCGGGTGCACGGCTTGTGCAATGCTTGTGCGGGAAATCCTAATCCTATTAGGATTTGTGCAAAGATTAAAATCCTAATCTTATTAGATTTGCTTTGTTATTTAGAGTCCTAATAAAGTTCTAACTAGCAAATCCACATCCTAGTAGGATTACAATTCCTTTTCCATACTCCTATAGATAGGTGCCTAGGGTCACAATTTATGGGTACGATTGAAGTATTCAAAGGGTAAGTTTTTGAAATAAAAATCAGCCATACACTTGCAAACACTAGCCGAAATTCCTAAGCACCTTAAGGGCGATTCTAGTTGGTCTAACTTGAGGCGGATCCGGACGTACTGTGGACTATCTACGGAGGGACGACATTTGGAGTCCTAAGACTTGTTCTTGTTCGGTTTGGGCGCAGCTAGGGAAGGCACGCTACAACATGTATGCATCCATTCTATGCTAAATGATTATGTGTAAATAATATGCTTTCCTGGCTTTATGGTTTTTCCGCATGATTTATGAATTGTCATATGTATCATAACCTAACAGTGGTATCACGAGCCTCTTATTATTTTCATAATCTAAATTGCATAAACATGGTTAAATATTACAAATTTGCAAGAATTAAAAGGGGTGATTAATTTTCGTAATTGTTAATTAATTGCAAATTGCGTTTATTTAATTATACGTACCCAGTTTTTCGGCAGTTTCTTCGTTACTCATCCAAATCGAGTGATTTTTGTGTCAATTCCGCATGTAAATGGCATTCTAAAATTTTGACCAAAAGAGTATTTCTCGGCCGAACCCAGAATTCTCAAATTCGAAGCCTAACTATGACTTTTCGGAGGTTTTAGTTTTTCCTATGCAAAATTTCGTAAATTTAAGATGTTAAATTAAATATTTGCGATTCTTGTTGATAAATCTTGAATTTTTGATTGACCTACTGTATATGTTTAACAAGTTTGAATGCCTAGCCTTGTTAATTATGCAATCTAATTTGTAATTATGATTAATTTGTTGAAAATTGGAATAATTTAGAATTAATTTGATTTTCATAATTAGTTATAATTTAATTAGATACCTATGATTAAAAACCACCATAAAAATTGTAAATTTATGTTAAATTTTAAATTTTTATGACCTAGACTTGAATCCATGTTAATCGGAAATCAATTAAATAATAAATTTTCGATTTTTCGCCCTAAAATTATGAAATTAATATGATTTATTAATTTGTCATTAATTTTGAAAATAAATTTTTAATTTTTATGCAATTCTCTCATATAACTTGCACGCACAAAGCAATGGACACTACGTGTTACCCTTAAGGGTGTTGTATAGTGCGGGCATGCGACGACGAGCAAGGGAGCTCGTCGCCCATGCGGTACGAATGCAATGAGCAAGGCCATGGTGCACGAGCACAAGGCAGCATCCCTGCCTTGTGTCGTGTGCTGTGTGCGACGAGCGAGTGGGCAAGGGCGAGAGCAAGGCAGCGACAATCGCGTGTGGGCAGCAGGCAAGCTGCGCCACGACGCAACTGCCGTGCGCAACGTGCGAAGCCTCGCACGCAGCGAGCGCAAGATCGCGTGCGACGAGCGCTGCGCCCAGCGATGGTGAGCAGCGAGCGCGAGCGACGAGCGCTGCGCCCAGCGATGGTGAGCAGCGTGCTTGTTGCGACGAGCGCTGGCGCGCGCCTTGCGATGGTGAGCAGCAGCGATACGACGCAGCGCATGGGCTGCGCGCACATGGCCAGCGATGGCTGTGTGCGTGTGGCCCATGGCTATGCGTTGCGTGGGGTTGTTGCGTTACGATTAGATCGTTTTAAAATTTTAATTTGAAATTTTCAGTTTATGTAATTTTAATTAATTTTAAAATTAATAATTTAAATTATTTTCTTGGATTTTAATTTTGAATATTATAATTATAATAAATTTCATTTATTCTAATTATTTTACTAAAATTAAAATCATGAATTAATTTAAATACGACTGAAAAATAAATTAAATAAGCGGATTCAATTATAAATTTATATGAGCTTTAAATTTTAATTAAATTTGTATGTTTCCGGTTAGACAAGAAATACATTTTTATGTTTAAAATTAGTAAAGCATATGAATGTATTGGTTTAAGTGGGAGCCCTTTTATTCATAAACTCTTGATTAGGTCTACAAATCCTTAAGGTTAAAACAACTTGATTAGAATTAATAAGGACTGAATAATTTGTACATTATTGGTGCCCTTGATTAATTGCTGCAAATGTTTATGTGATGCATAATGTGTTTTACTAACCAGCTATGTGGGCCATTCATGATAATGAATGGGTGAATGGTATATATTGTATATGTACTGTTTTGCAGGTTATGAAGTGACTAGTATGGCCCAAATAGGATAGAAAATATGGTCTTCGTACCATTAATTTGAATGTAATTGGTCTAAAGTACCAAAATTGTTTTTCAATTCAAATATGGTCTGCGTACCATCAGATAGTTGTAATTAGTTTTGATTATAAGCTTATCCTATTTGAAGAAAATGGTGCCTCCCACGGAGATTTTCAAGACGGACTTTGAAGTTGAAGCTTCAAGATGAAGTCGGGCCATACTAGATCACATTTATCTTATGCATGCTTTAAGTTATTTATTGCTTTAAATATGTCTTAATTATGCATAAGATTGTGGCTTGATTATGTTGCATGATTAAGGGTTTTAGTTCACTTAAAATCTAACCAACATAGTAAGAGCCTTAAGTTCCAAACTTAAAAATTGAGTTAAAAGGTGTCATGCCAAAATATACACTTGCTTGGATATCCTTTACATCAATCTAGTAATAATTTTCGCTCAGCGAGGTGTTACTAATTGGTCCTAAAGGGGCAAGGTACACAAATGATTGTGAGTACATGTTAGTTTTGGTGAAACTCAACGATATAAGTAAGGAGTCCTTTTATGTCGTGGCAAAATCGATAGGTTTACCTAATAAGTTCTTAGACGTGCCTATCAACCAAGAATAGTTTCTAGACTATTAGCAAAAGGTTTTTGCTTACCTAAAATGTTTTAGGATTGAGTCGACAAACTGTGCTTAATTCTTCAATGGTTTTTGGATCTTGGAATCATTTTATTCACACCTGCCGGAACAATAAATTCGAATAGAATGTAATAACTTGTTTTAATTGCATGATTGCTTTAATTTTCAAGTTATTATTCATGATAAATGTTTAGACTTTGCATGCTTCAATGTATGTTTTAATTATTGTTTATAATTGAATATCTTGCACTGCAATAAATCCTTTTAGAAAGGTAACAGTAAATTTCCTCGATTGGTAGTGAATCCAAGAACGATTCACGGAAATGAGAGAAAGTGAGCAATTTAAAATGTACGTTTCTTATATCGACTTTTATGGTTGTTTTCGAGTATTAAAGTTGAATGGCAAACCGATTGGTGCTTGTGAATTCAAAATACAATGTAGTTTTGAGATCATAAAGCATTGAGTTTAAACGCTCAGCTTTACCAATGGTTAACAACCTAAAATCCTTTTTCCATTTAATTCTCGAATGAGTCTAGTTCCTAGACATTCGAATAGATCGATGCTTAGAGAACTTTAGAAGCTTCTGGTAAGATCATATAGTTGAAACAGAATATTCAACATAAATAAAATGGTAAGAACCTTGTTGGAGTGACATTGGACATGTCTAACAAAATATAAAAGTCAACACTAAAGAATTCAATTCTTAAGACTATAAGAAAGGGTACAAGAAATAGGAAAACGAGGAACAAATGAAAGGAATTTACGATTCCGTTTCTACCTATAAGTTTATGTTTAAAGAGAAGTGACCTAGCAATCAAACTTCCTTGGTATCATATACTGCTTGAGGTTATTACTTCGGTAATAACTCAAACAATGGAAGCTAGGCTACACTAATGGCCTATAAATGGGAAATGAAGCATGGCAATGCTACATTAGTTGTAGGGTCATCTAGTTTGTTTTAAGTCCTTTCAAAGGCCGGAACTTAATGGCTATTTTGTTCCATAATCAGCATACCTAAATTTCTGTTTTCAAACACAGAAAGACTCACATTCAAGAAAAACAAAAACAATGTTTGTTTGTTTATTTGAATGAAATGGTCAATTACAGGTTGAGTCAATATGCTTGATTAAAACAAACAACTCTTTAAAGAACTTTACTAGGTTCAAATCAACCCCTTGATTTGAGTTCCACTAATCTTTGGCACTGTTGCTTAGACCATATCAACAAGTTAACATTCAAAATCTCTATTTAGATGGACTTTTGAAAGTTCATTGATTTCTAAATCAATTTAAGACAACTAGTCTTACTTGTTGAAAGTAACAAAAGATATGAATTATTATTAGAACGCCTAGACAATAGAGTTCAAAGCTAAAGAAAGATTTTATTACTTTATTATTTCACATGGATTTGAGTGAATATAGGTTTATTTACTCAAATGTGATATAAGTTAAATCTGTTTGGCTAGTTCAAGATTCAGAAGTATAAAATCCACTTGACAAGAAATCATAAATATCTAGGTTAGATCATGTTGATGATTACTTGAGACCAAATATGATCATCAATGATTGTGTGTTGTAATTTCACAATCTAGGTCCATAAGATATGGCATATCTTAGTTGGAATAATCGAAGTCAATTAGTACTTGATTCGATTAATGATGAATCATAAAGACTTTTCCTATAATTTCTAAAACAAAATGCTCAACTACCACCAAACTAAACCAAATTCGTCAAAGCTATTGAAAAGTAATTTCAGAATAACTTTTCGTAAAATACATATAGAGAGTTGCAAAACTCAGTGGGAGCTTAGTGTTTGTCATTCGACAAACTAAGGCCCAAGTATAGATATATGTTTCATTGTGATTTATTCAAATGAGACACAAGGGTATTGTTTCTACCACAAATTTTTGAGAACATAATGTTTGTTTTCTCGAAATGATGTCCTTTTGGAGATTCGTTTCCAAAATGACAAGTGGGAGAAAATAGACCTCGAAAGTCTTCAAGGTGAACAACAAACATAAAACGGAGATTCCGGAGGCTTTTCGAAGTTCTTTAAAAAATCCCAACACTTATTATTTGAGGACTTTAGAAGTGGCTTTAAAGAATAGACATCTCTTAGAAGACTTTACAAGTGCTTCAAGGAGAACAGAATATTCAAAGGACTTTTAAGTGGCTATTGATATTCTATTGTTTGATGTTCTATACCCAAGTAGGCATAGAGTTCAGGTCAATGAAACTATGAGATTCTTCTATTAGATAGTGAAGAAACCTACAACTTGCAGTCAAACTATTATCATGTAGATTAATGAGTTTGTGACCTGTAAGAAAGCTATGACAAAACCCAGATTCCCTAAAATGGTTAGAGTCCATATATAGACCCAAATGTTTTAAATGGTTAGAGGCCATAAAACATACTCAATGTTTTGATGACAAAATTAAAATTTTGTTGATTTGCAAGAATAAGTTCACACCTATTGGTTGCAAGTTTGTTTTAAGGATAAAAACCATCAAACATGGAATTGTGTTCACACACAAAGCTAGATTAGTTGCTAAAGGTTACAAGCAAATTCACGGTGTGGATTGTGTTGAAACCTCATGCATAATCGTAATGCTCAAGTCTATAAATCAAGCAATGACTGCATATTGGTACATATGGCAATTGGATGACAAAACGTATTCCTCAATCAAATGTTGGAAGAAACTATGTACATGGTATGTCATAGAATTTGTGGATCCAATAAATGCTTGAAAAGGAATGCTAGCTTATGAAATCTAAGTACAGATTTAAGCAAGCAATTGGGAATTAGAATTATATTTTAGTGAAGATAATAAGTATTTTAGTTTCATAAAATGTACATGATTCTTATAGATATATAAGAAGTTTAGTGGGAGTACATAAAACTTAATTGGTCCTATGTGTATCACACACATATCTCTCTATTGTGAAATAACATTCAAATGCTAATAAGTTAGGTTTGAAATTATTTATCAATGATGGACCAAGGCGAAACTTAGTACATACTGGGTATTAAGATCTGGTTACAAAGATCTCATAATATTGTTTTAGATTAAGTAATGGAATTTACTAAATCAAACACGAAAGACTCCATTGGAGATATTCGACCCATATGAATAAATCTAGGTAAAGGATGTTTGAACTATGTATAAGCATTTACTAAGTTAAACATCAAAGAGTCTAAATGAGATTCTTAAACCTATATTATATGTCAAAGAATTTAGCTGGATTTAGTATCTACTGAAACTAGATGAGCTAAAGTTACATGAATAGAATTCAATTGGGAATTATTCTGCAAAAGAATTTATCATGTATGATATAATATGAGGATCGCCAAAAACGTATCGTATGACTTTAGGCATGACGAACATATACCAATCTCTATTGATCTAAGTGAAGATCAACTAGATTGAGATCAAGAATACTTATGGTACTTGAAATGGTACATAGGAATAGTTCTTGATTCAAGGAAATAAAGATATGCTAAATATTGATGCTACACGCATAAACACTTGCAAAGGATCAAGCAAGACCCTTTGGAGTTAACCATTGATAAGGACGAGCTATAGAGCATCGTGTTTTGAAATGGCAACATGGATTGGAGACCATGAGTTGTTGCGTGGGAAATTAAATATTAATTTCTATGTTCTAAGATACAGCTGGAAAGTCTTCCACATATCCGTGAACTGCTTGGATAAGTAAATCCAAACCAAAGCATCACTAGCAACCTATACAGTTGAAGTAGAAGTACTTATTGTTTAAGAAGCAATAAAACTGAGTTGTTTACATTAAAAAGTTCTTCACTGAACTTGGCTGGATCACATGTCTGCTGACTTGATGGTTCTTCATTGCAAAATGCGTAGAACCACTATTTAAGTATGAAAGACTAGATCACATAATAAACAAACTCAAAAGATCTTATCATCCTATCTCGAAAAACATTCGATGAAAGGGATATTAAGATTAGCAAAGCATGATAACTAAACCTATGCAACAAGTGAGAAGCAACACTCACATTGTAGCACTGGAAATCAAGCATAGCTTTGAATTCCATGAAATGTTTTAAAAATGGGTTAGAGGCCCATGGTTGTAAAACGTTGGGGTTGAACATTTATCATATATGAAATGTATTTTCATATTCCATTTAATCTTGGTTTAGTATTAAATGATGAGTCCCTTCAATTTGACGATATATTCAAGATAGACTGTCAGGACCAGTCCTGTGACTAAGAAATGTCTATCAAGTGAACTTGAATGTCAAAAGTTGAAAATGGTCCCTAGTCGGAGTTTTCTATAAAATTGGACGCATAGAAAACGTTAGACGACTAGAATGCAAGATTACTAGTAGTTCTGTTTCTTGAACTATGTGGACATGGCAATGTCATAATCATTTGCATAGATACTTACTTTGGGAAGACTAGTATCGGACAGACCTATGAAACTTTACTGTAAGAGATGAAAATCTGTCATAAGTAAATTTCATTAAAATTATTAGACACTAAATCCTCAATACCTGAGTGATTTGAGATTACTTGTTTGAGAACTGGTTGCTTTGACGTTGACCAACCGTCGCACCGTAAAAGGAGGCTATAAAGGCAACGCTCAGGTAATCACCTATCAAACGAAGTCTAATCTCAAGATCGCAAGATTGGGATTGTCCTCCCGTAAATCGGGATGAGATGCTTAAAAGTTGTACAAGGCCACTCGGAGAGCTAGAAACTGTGAAATGCATGGCCGTGCTCGGATGAATCATAGGTTATGATTATCTGTTTATTTGATCAGTTGAACTCTGAAACCGAGAAACACCTCTGGACATAATAAGGATGACAACTCTTACCTTATGTTCGAGAGCAAGCATCGAGCGACAAAGGAATTAGGAAATGCACACTTGTCCCTAAGGACAAGTGGGAGACTGAAGGAAATAATGCCCTTGGTCCAAGTATGCATTCTATGTTAAGTCTAATAAATGCGGTTCAGTATTAATTAACAAGTTAATAATTCAGTGAGATCAAGTGAGCTGAATGCCTAGCTAGAGGCCGCTTCAGTTCAAGTGGAATTAATGATATTAATCCACAACTTACTCTTGACTGAACCCGTAGGGTCACACAAATAGTACGTAAACGGATCAAGTATTTAATGGCATTAAATACTCTATCTATGGATATTCGGAATCGACGGATCTTGGTTTCAGTGGGAGCTGAGATCGTCACAAGCAAGAAATGAATACTCCGGAAACGATGATATTGCCGGAAACGGAAATATGGATCATATCGGAAATATAAATATTATCCAAGTCGTAGATGTTGCCGGAAACGGAAACATGGTACGTATTGGAAATTATTATCGGAAATGGAAATATTGCCAGAATCGGAAATATTGCCGGAAACGGAAATATTGTCAGAATCGGAAATATTATCGGAATCGGAAAATAATTCCGGAAACGGAAATATTAAATATTTGTGCGAAACGGAAATTAATTCCGGAATCGGAAATATTAAATATTGTTCGTATCGGAAATGAATTCCGGAATCGGGAATTTAATCGGAAGCGTATCGTACGAATTAGCATCGGACGAGGCCCGCTAGACGAAGGCCCAGCACGAAGCCAGGCCATCGCCCAGCGAGCCGCACGCACCAACGCACGCCTCGACCAGGCCTAGCGCAAGGCCAGGCCCAGCCAAGGGCGCGCGCGCAGCACAGCAGCGTGGGCTGTGCGCCTGTCGTGGGCCGCAAGGCTTGCGCGGGTGCACGGCTTGTGCAATGCTTGTGCGGGAAATCCTAATCCTATTAGGATTTGTGCAAAGATTAAAATCCTAATCCTATTAGATTTGCTTTGTTATTTAGAGTCCTAATAAAGTTCTAACTAGCAAATCCACATCCTAGTAGGATTACAATTCCTTTTCCATACTCCTATAAATAGGTGCCTAGGGTCACAATTTATGGGTACGATTGAAGTATTCAAAGGGTAAGTTTTTGAAATAAAAATCAGCCATACACTTGCAAACACTAGCTGAAATTCCTAAGCACCTTAAGGGCGATTCTAGTTGGTCTAACTTGAGGCGGATCTGGACGTACTGTGGACTATCTACGGAGGGACGACATTTGGAGTCCTAAGACTTGTTCTTGTTCGGTTCGGGCGCAGCTAGGGAAGGCACGCTACAACATGTATGCATCCATTCTATGCTAAATGATTATGTGTAAATAATATGCTTTCCTGGCTTTATGGTTTTTCCGCATGATTTATGAATTGTCATATGTATCATAACCTAACAAATTGTTATTTCTTCAATGAATTCTATGTGCAAGGTGGTCAATTTAGCAACCATCTATTACATGCTCGAATAAGTGGGAAAGAAGGCCCAAAGTTGGTGCCAACTTCCCCTAGGACGCGCCTAAATTGTGTTCTTGTTGTGAGTAGGTTCATTGTCGACCTAGTGCCTTAGTGATGTCGTGTCCAACCAATATTAAAGTTAGTCTTTTATTCTATTCAGGAGAAGGGATATGGCTAACCAGGAAATTTCTGAAGTGGTTAGACAACTAGCTGAGGCAGTTCGAGACCTAGCTCAAACTAGAGCCAACCCAGTGCATGATCGGGCTGGGGAAATGTTTAAGAAAATAGCTCAAAGCAAGCAACCACTATATAACGGGGAGATTGAACCAAGTGTGCTTGAAAACTGGTTGAGAGAATTTGATAAGCTTATGCTAGCTGTGAATTGCCCCGAAGACCTTAGGGTGAGCAGTGATGTGTATTACCTTAGAGGCGAAGCTGATTTATGGTGGCAACGATGTGAGAATACCCTTAGAGCCACACCTAACTTTGGGTGGGAAGCGTTTAAAACCGCGTTGAGAAACAAGTTTTACCCACCTTACCTGAAGAAGCAAAAGGCGCAGGAGTTCATCGAACTCAAAATGGATGGTTTTTCTGTAACAGGGTACTATTCCAAGTTTATAGAACTGCCTAGGTTTGCAGCTGAAGTGGTGGCAACGGAAGATCTTAGAGCTCAAAGGTTTGAGAATGGATTGACCATGGACTTACAGTTGTTGCTGTCTGGAGAGACTTTTACCTCATTAGACACCCTGTACGGAAAAGCTGCTCACCTGTATGGGTTACAACAAAGGAAGAATGGAAGTGCTGAGAAAAGAAAGGATGTTGGGAACTCGAATCAGGGGAGTAACCAACAGAATCAAGGGAATTTTAAGAACAAAGGGAATGAAAATTTCCAGTTTAGGGGTAACAATGGTGGAAATCGCAACAACCAAGGTGGTGCAAACCAGTCTGGAAGGAATGGAGTAAGGACCTACGACTGTAGGCGCTATAACATGAATCACCCTGGAAAGGATTGTGACGGAAACCTAGTGACCAGTAGGTTCTGTCAGAAGTTAGGCCATAGAGAGTACGAATGCTATGCTAAGAATGGAAAGCCTAACCAAAGTAACCACAAGAACAACAATCGGAACAACCAGAACCGAAATGGAGAAAATGGAGGTGGAAACCAAAGGGGTTACCAAGGTGGTAACAATAGCAATGTCAATCACCAGAAACATGGAAAACCTGGAGGAAACCAACAGCAGAACGGGAACCGAAACAACAATGGAAATACCAATGGAGGTGGCTATAACAAAGGAGTTGCCCAAGGGAAGCTGAATGTGATGTCTAGGCAAGAAGTAGAAACTTCCTCTGACGTCACAGCTGGTACTTTTTCTATTAACTCCGTTTTAGTTAAAGTACTATTTGATTCTGGTGCCACATATTCTTTTATCTTAGTAGACGTTTTGAGAAAATTAGGATTGAAAGAGCCTGAAACAATTGAGGTACCCATAGTCATACCTACTGGTAGCATAGTAAAGTGTACCAAAATCCATAGAGATGTGCCTTTGACCATAGCCAAGACCGTATTCCTATCCAACCTAATCGAGTTTGATTTAGGAGAGCTAGATGTGATTCTAGGGATGGACTGGTTGGCCATGTTCAAAGCCAAGATAGATTGTGAGAAGAAGAAGGTTCACTTGAGGTCTAG
Organism: Spinacia oleracea; assembly: GCF_020520425.1. Taxonomy (NCBI): domain Eukaryota; kingdom Viridiplantae; phylum Streptophyta; class Magnoliopsida; order Caryophyllales; family Amaranthaceae; genus Spinacia; species Spinacia oleracea. Next base: position 63,302,132 of record NC_079492.1, on the reverse strand, counting down.
CTTAGGCAAAGTAGTGTCATTTCGTCGTTTTGGTAAACCTAAGAACATAGCGATTATCACGGCAATGGAACTCGTGAAGCTAGTTAGTAAAGGGAACCCAGTCTTCTTATGCAATGTGAAAAACCTAGAGCATGTGGCCAAAGATCAACCAGAAGACATTGCGGTAGTGAATGTATTCCTCGATGTGTTTCCGGAAGAGATCCCGGGGATTCCTCCCTATCGACCTATTGACTTCACCATAGACTTAGTGCCCGGAACCGCGCCTATCTCGAAAGCACCATATCGAATGGCTCCAGCAAAATTGAATGAGTTGAAAGGCCAATTGGAGGATCAGTTAGAGAAAGGTTACATTAGGCCAAGTGCATCGCCTTGGGGAGCACCAGTCTTGTTTGTGAAAAAGAAGGATGGAAGTATGAGGCTGTGTATAGACTACAGGGAGCTCAATAAGGTCACGATCAAGAATAAGTATCCTTTACCTAGGATAGATGACCTATTTGACCCACTGAAAGGAGCAGGAATCTTTTCAAAGATCGATTTGCCCTTAGGTTATCATCAATTGAGAATCGCTGATCACGATATACCAAAGACCACATTCAGGACTAGATACGGACATTATGAGTTTACTGTTAAGCCTTATGGGTTAACCAATGCACCTGCAATATTTATGGACTTAATGTACCGTGTGTTCCATGATTTCTTGGACAAGTTTGTAGTGGTTTTCATAGATGACATCCTAGTGTATTCGAAGAGTGAAGAGGATCACGCTGAACACTTGAGATATGTGTTGAGTACGCTGAGAGATAACTAGTTGTATGCCAAGTTCTCAAAGTGTGAATTTTGGTTGGAAAAGGTTGCATTTTTGGGACATTTTGTGTCTAAAGAAGGAGTGGCAGTAGACCCTGCTAAGATCAAAGTTGTTAGTGAATGGCCTACACCCAAGAGTGTGACTGACATTCAAAGTTTTCTGGGATTAGCTGGTTACTATAGAAGCTTTGTGCAAGACTTCTCTAGGATAGCCAAGCCAATGACAACCTTGATGAAGAAGGAAGCAAAATTTGAGTGGAACGATGGATCCATGATGATGGAAGTATGAGTTACAAAGGCAGGTGGTGCGTGCCTCAAAAGAGTGGTGAATTGAAGGAGAAATTGATGAGAGAAGGGCACAATACGCCATACTCTATGCACCCGGGTGGTGACAAGTTGTATAAGGATTTGAAGAAGATCTAGTGGTGGTCAAGAATGAAGAATGAAGTGGCTGAATTTGTGGCTAGATGCCTGACTTGTTAGAAAGTCAAGATAGAACATAGGAGACCTCAAGGAAAGGTCTAACCTTTGAAGATTCCGAGTTGGAAATGGGACTGTATTTCAATGGACTTTGTCACTTGTTTGCCCAAGTCAAAAACTGGAAATGATACAATTTGGGTCGTGGTAGATAGGTTGATCAAGTCGGCAGTGTGTTTATACCAATGAAGGAAGCTTGGAAAATGGAACAACTTGCCAAAGCTTACATTAAGAATGTTGTGAGATTACACAGAGTTCCTCAGGATATCGTATCAGATAGGGATTCAAGGTTTCTTTCGAACTTCTGGAAAAGTGTGCAGAAGAACTTTGGTACTACGACATTGAAAATGAGTACATCATTGCATCCAGTCACAGATGGACAAACTGAGAGACTCCAAACCCTTGAGGACATGCTTCGAGCATGCGTCATCGATTTCCAAGGAGGTTGGGAAGATAGCCTGGATTTGATTGAGTTTTCATACAACAATAGCTACCATGCTAGCATAGGAATGACACCATTTGAGGCCCTGTATGGACGAAAATGTAGAAGTCCACTTTGTTGGAATGACATTAGTGAAACTGTAGTGTTGGGACCTCAAATGATAGAGGACACCATGAACCAAATCCGAACCATCCAATCGAAAATTCAAGCGGCGCAGGATCGCCAAAAGAATTATGCAGACTTGAAACGTAGGGATGAAGAGTTCAACATAGGTGATAATGTGTTGCTCAAAGTGTCACCAATGAAAGGTGTTATGAGATTTGGAAAGAAAGGGAAGTTAAGCCCTAAGTACATAGGCCCATACGAAATCTTAGAACGAATTGGAAAGGTAGCCTATAGACTAGCCTTGTCTATGAACTTGCATAGAGTGCATAATGTGTTTCACATATCTTAGTTGAGAAAGTATGTTCCGGATAAGTCACATGTGTTGCAACCGGAGACCATAGAATTAGATCAAAGTTTAACCTTCGAGGAAAGACCTGTCAAAATCCTGGATAGTAAAGTGCGTAGTACACGTACTAAGGATGTGAAAATTGTCAAAGTGTTGTGGTCTAATCAAGAATCTGAGGAAGCAACTTGGGAAGCCGAGGAAGAAATGAGAAAGAAATATCCCGAGCTTTTTCCCGAGGTTAGTTGAGTTACGGGGTCGTAACTCGTGTCTTTTAAGGGGGGTAGAGTGCGGTAGAATTTCGCGCTTTTTACCTTGTTTTCCCCTATTTTATGCTCAATTTAGTGCTTTCTATTGAATTTGCACTCATTATTGTCCTGTTTCATCATGTAAAGAGTACAACAACTTAAAATTTTTGCAAGTGAACGCATTAAAGTCTCATAAAGTCTCAAGTTTTGAGTTTAAATTTTGATTTTCGAACCCAAGTTTCGGGACGAAACTTCTTTTAAGGAGGGTAGACTGTAATACCTCGTATTTTTATAATAATTATAAATATATTTTACTATATTTATAAAGCATTTTACGATTTTTAGAATTTATTTTGCATTTAAATATTATGTAAATGTATTTTAATTAATTAGAATATTTATTATTTTAATTAATTATGAAACGAATTTAATTTTCGAGCCGGGAAATTTAATGGGTCGCAAGTAACTTTAAAGGTTTGGGTTTTAAAATAAAAGTCCAACTTGTTTTATTAAACGAGCCCAATCAGAAGAATTTAATTCTAAACTCTAAGCTAGCCCAATCATTTAATTGCTAAGCCCAATATCAAATTCCTAAGCCTAGCCCACTAGGGATTTGGGAGCCTATAAATAGGACTCTCCTCATTAAATGATCCCCTTATTTTTCATTAAAGCCTTCCTCCCTTTCTTGCCCCACACTCCTCTTTCCTTCTCTCCCTTGTGCCCGACTCTCCTTCACCCGCAACGCACGAGCACTCGTCGTGTCTTGCTCGTGCTGCCGTGCCGTGCCTCTCGCACACCCCTTGCTCCTCTCGCTCTCGCAGCCCGCGCACTCCCCTTCCCCTTGTTGCGCGCTGCTGCGTGTGTTGCTGTTGCTGTGTGCGCTGCTGCCTCTCGCCCAGCCACACACCACTCGTCTCTCTTGCCCGCGCCCAGCCCACACCCCTCGTCCCTCGTGCCCCGCTGCTGTGCGCGCACCCCTGCTGCTGCCTCTCGGCCTCGTCCGTGCGCGCACACACGAGTAGTGTGTGTGTGTGTTTGTTTGTTCGTTCGTTCAATTTTTCGCCCAATCACATTTAATTCGTGGTTGTTCCGTGCTATAGGCCGGATTGGTATAATTCTCTTCTTCCTTACCTATTCTATTTCAATTCCGTATTTTAAATTATAGTATTATTATTGTTTTGAATAATTAAAATGCTGGGAATCGGTTGTGAACACCGTATTGTGATGATTTATATGTTTTGATTCTTGAGGCGTATTTTAATTATTAGAGTATGAATTTTCAGATTTATGTATTTAAGAAAGACTTGATTTTTATGGTGTTAAATTGGTTTTATTGGAGAATTAAAGTTAGGGTTTTAACCTAGGCCTAAAGGGTCAATTGATTAGCATAATTAGGTGATTGACACTACTACAAAAATGGCCAAAGAGACCCTTAAGAAGAGACCCTTTGGTCGACATAACGGGTTTAAAGTGTCAATTTTTTTGATTTTAAGGGTGGAAAAAGTACGTTTTCATACTAGGGATTAGTTTTGCAAATTGAGACGATTTATTTATTAAAGAACGATTAATTTCTAATTATTATCAAGGTTTTAAGTTTCATAAAGTTGCTGGAAGTTTAATGAACATGGAAATAATTAAGGTTTCATTATTTTGATGATAGGAGGTGATTTCTAAGTGAGTGATCGTGTTTGCAAAGTGGCCCCTACGCTTAGGTATTCAAGGTACGTACAAGTCTAGGGCGACCACATTAATTGTCAAGGGACATTACATGATTGTTTATGGATGTGAATTGTATTACGTGAACTTGGTGGATTTGTATTTGATTTGGTGAACGATCACATGAATTATTATTATTGGAATTATTGATTTGTTGATTGAACAAGCATGTTTGGACTATTGTGAGTACGGATTTCATTGTCAATCATGTTGTTCAATATTTATGCATGTATGGTTTGTTTCACATGCAAGGGATGGATTATTTGTTGGTATGCTATTGTACGGGATATCTAGCATACTTTTGAGCCAATTATTCGTACCTCGTTGTCCTTTTTATTTTACCACATGTGAAGGGTTAGCTCACGTAAGCCACCGCACATGTAAGGTTCAGTTGGGAATATTGTTATATACGTAGTTTCGAACGAAAGGAACATAAGCATTTTGGTACGTTTTAATTGAAAAATATTAACTGTAATTATAAAAGCGTTTGAAACTAGAAAATATTTGTTAATAAATAAAATGAATTTAATAAATAAAACATAGGATTCTAAATTACATTTTACTTGTTTTCCAAGCAAAAGGTTTTCCCATAATCCTTAAAACTATCCCCAGTACTTTTCAATTAAACGTGCAATTAGTGTTTAATTTGGTCTCCACTGTTTCTCTCCAACTATGCCCATGTTACTGAACAGTAATAGTTAGTGGATAGTTGAGGGAAACATGGGTATCCAACCTTAGGTAAAACTCCTCTATAAAAGGAAAAGAGTTTTTGCTTTTTCAAACAGACAACTGATCTTTGCAAAATATATCTTAAAGAGCTTAAACGTTTTAAGAAAATCAGTTTACAAAAAGAGTGTTCCTTGAGTTCCTTATTGCTATAAGCTTTATTACGTACTAGAGTTTTCTATCAAATTGTATTTTGGGTTTAAGGGTTGAGTGATCCTTGAGTGACATAGAGTTAAGTCAGAGATAGAAAGAGTGAGAAAGAGAAGCACAATAATCGATGGGGATTGTTGTGCGGAACTCGAGTTAAAGAGCGTATTTGTAATAGAGGTATTACAACAATACAAAAGAGTTGTGAGGTTCTTCTTGATTAGGGTCAAGAAGGTTCTTCAGTTTCATATCTTTTTTCGCTTATTGATTACAGTTTCTTTATTGTTTAAATTGCGCAAGAAACTTACCCAAGTTCCCAAGAAACAATTTACCCCCCCTCTTGTCAAGTGTTCCTACTAAACCATCAAAGGACAGGTTAAAGTTTGAAAGTAGTTTTAAATTGTGCAATGCCCGCCAAAGCTACCACATAATTCTTCCCAAAATTACTACTTCAAGTCCCACTTTCTCATCTCGTATCTTTTTACAAATTGGTTTCTGTTGGGGGAAATTTTTTCATAGAACTAGTCGTCGGCGCGCGGTGTAGCTGGGAATTTCAAATTTGACACCAATGTGTTCTAGTGCTTATGAGGCTATGGAATAATAGTACGTAAAGTTTTGTTGTGCTTTTATTCTACAATAGTAAATCTATGAGTTTATGGAACTTGTTGTTTTTCAACGTAAGCATATATATGAGTATTTCATTACTTAATTATAATGTATGGTTTACAAAATTAAGGGCCCAACATTCCTCAATTAAACCACTCCAAGGTGATTTGTTACATGATACCCAGTTGTTAAGGTAGTTGTATGTTGCTGTTCCTATTTAGACGAATGTGTTTTTCGTCTTTAACATTTTTGTGTACTTTAACTAAATTGGAAGCACCCGCAAAGCTAATGTGGAAATTGCCAGAATTTAAACAAGAACCTATTTAGTTCCCCATCATATGACAAAAAAGTTAAGCAAATCTTCCTTGCTTTCTTCCAATATTTAGATTCTCTCTATTAACTACTCCCTCCGTCTCTTTTTGTTTTTTACGTTTGGTATTTTTCACACGTTTTAACGAATAATTAATTTGCATTGAAATCCCTCAATTTTTTTATTTAAACGAGATAAATTACGTTTATTTATAATGTTTTCACTTTTATCAAAAATCTGATATTGGGAAATGAGAAAAATTTAATGTCCCAATGGAAAAGTGTGAGAGATTAAATGACCCAATGAATTTGATTGGTTAAAATAATGATTGGACACAAATTTTGATAGAATACTAAGTTATTTATGTGATAATATAAAAGGAAATGTAAAGAACATTTTGAAATACCCAAAAAGGAAAACGTAACAAACAAAAAGAGACGGAGGGAGTATGTAGTATATAACTGTAACTCGTCAAACTAAAAGCTCTAACATGGCCTAAAAAAAAAAAGGATCAAACACCAGGAGACAAGGGCCAAGAACTGAGGCTCTTATTAACTGATTATCAACATGCCTAATTCCTTTAGTTATCCTTTCCACTCTTTCTTCAACTATGTTCAATTTCATATTCTCATTTCTCTATTCATAAACATGAACCACACATACCAACCGAATGTTAAGGAAATCTTCAGTGTCCTCAATGTATTTCTTCGGCTGCAATGAATAAAGAATGAAACATGTAAATAAATGTTCCAGTATGATAATATAAAAATGACACAAGTTCAACTTACCGATGCAAGCTTGTTATAGGTGCTGTCAATGACCACAAGATACGCTTCCAACAATATTTTCAGTTCTTCTATACCCTATGTAGCACTTTCTGAACTTCTCATGCTTCCATGACGGCTTCTTGATAAGCTGAAACTTTTCTCTAGTCTTCGTGAATCTAAGGCAGAGGAGACAGGAGAAACATGAGCAGAGATGGACATTGCACCATCATTTAATCTGAATCCTAAGATTGATTGTTTACCCACCATACATTGACATTTCCATTCGTAACTTCTTCTCTGTAAGATACATTTCTACCATATCCCCATCATCATTCATCAACTGCTCTATCTCATCCCTAACCTATAAAAAGAAAAGAAAAAAAAAAATCAAAGTTGGTTGTGCTCTATCTTATTGTTAGTTCCACAAATGCCTTTCTTGGGAAAGTTAAATGCATATTCATACTTTCTCTTACAATAGAATAATTTGTCATTACTGCATAATACCTTCTAGACTCTCCGAGTTAAAGCAACAAGTCTTCTTTTCAATCGGCGCACACGCTCTAAATTTAAAATACTGATCTTTGATGTTAGTTTGTCAAGCAATGGATATGCTTCAATCTCTAGTGCAGATGCCTGGCCAATTAAAAAAACTTGAGGTAAAATCGTTAATTTAAAAAGTTATACAACAAAATAACGGTTTCCAACTTTAGCAACCTTCGCTCGAGTTTTATGACTTGTGAAAACCTTACAGTCTTATTTTATAACAACACCTATTCACAAAGAAAATCATTTACTCGTAGATGACTTGTAATTCTGTAATAAATGAGAGCACAACCAAACACATGCTATTTTTATCCATTGCTGGATGGTATTCACTACATTCCATAACAAGTATGCTAAACAACTTTGAACTACTTGGGATGCTGAGTTATCCTAACGAAAAGTAAAGGTCTCAGCACTTAATACAAAGACAGTTCATAACCAGTTCCATTCTGACACTACATCAAGTTGTTTTTTTCCCTCAAAACAATACCCAATTTATTGCAGCAAACAAGAAAGACGGCACCTGAACTCCATAAAAGGAAGCAAACAAAACATGGCATACCTCAATTATTGACCAACGTATTACTTTAAGTTAAAAGGAGATCAAATATGTCAACATATTTGTCCACTAATGTTGAAAAGCTTGAACACACAAGTATTAGGCGTAAAAGTATCGTATTGGCTAGTATATCCCTGTCAGTCTGTTACAAGAAAAAGCTGCATAGCTAAACACCTTAGGACAGTTAAACTGTGGACATCGCAGGATGATGATGTTACCTCGATAGTTGATTGTCGTAAACTGGCTTTGTAATCTGTCAAGACACCACACCATAACACAGTTTCCCAAACTAATTAGGGCCTCCAAACATCTTTCTCGGGGATGTGTTCCAATGCCATGACGTATCTCCCAAATTCGAAATCAATAAGGACAGTAAAACTTTCAAAGGACAACAAATTAACTCACTTACCACTGTTAAAATTCAATTTTGAGACCTAACCTTTTTGCTTCATGAGCTGCAACTCAAATTGCTGGACTGCATGAACCTCTTAATGAGCTTAGACACAAACCCGAAGACCAGCAACAGCAGAATAAACTTTTCTAGTGAATTATTTTTTTCCCTTCAAAAATACAAAAGCACGTGTAAATTTAACTTTTGAATAATATATATAAGCCAGAACAAACATTCAAGTCATTCCTGCTGAAAAAAGGGAAGACAGAACGCAATGACCTTGGTATAGTTACTAAGGTCATCTTTTTTTATCTGATGGGTGTAGGCAATATTTCTAACAACAGCAAGTTATCGTCTCAAACTTACTCCGTATTTTACAAGCTATGTTATTCGAAAGCAAGTGTGTGTCTAAGTGTTTGGACTCGACTAATTTGTGAAAACTATCCATAAGGATCTGACATGGATCATGAACGTGAAATGAAGAGCCTGAGTAACATAGTCAACAAAAGTTTCCTGACAACAAACTGCAAATCGTATAAAAATAAAAATAACACAAGAAATAGAAAGACATACGAAAGGGGAGCACACGAAATAGAAAGACAGAAGAAAACACAAAGGCCAAAAGACAGAAAAATGGACATAGTTGCTCCAAAAACTGGTTGATGGTGAAAACAGAGTTATAATAACCCGTTCTTCAACTTACTCCAAACACCACCTCCTTCTTTGGAGAGTAAAGCATGAAGAAAATAAGCTGCTAAGTAAAGCGTTTCAAGAATAGATAATAGAATTAGCACACTTTTACCTTACAAATACGGGAACCTATATGAAATAACAGTCAAACCTGTTGAATACTTACAAGCTACATTGTATGAAGTATCAGAAGAAACACAACAGCCTAATATGAGACAAAAGGCAGAAACCGTCAAACTCTCACAACAATGTTGAGATACAACAATTCAAGCCTAACAGCGGTTGCCGCATTCATCGGGATAATTAGCCAATTAATTAAGATTGTAATTTGTATGCAACATCAACTAAGGTTTCATCTCAGGTGAATATTGATTCAGATAAAATTCTAGTATTCTACCTTCTACATATATGACCATCTCCCCTTCCCCATCATATTTTGGTACCTTAGGTTGGCCTCTTACTTGCCATACTCCTACAATCTGGTCTTATCACCTCCACACTCCTACTTACTTCTACAAATGATATGTAATGGCTTTCTCAGAACTTCCTCTTCCTCAAGCAATATGAATAATGAACTTTTCATAAGCTTACAACAGAGACTGCTTCGACTAATCGTCTCGTTCGATACAAAGGGAAAAGGCAAAAATGTTTGTCATCCATTAATCACATTTTCCTTTCCAAAAATAATTTATGATATAATCAGTTACACTAATAAAAACCAATTGGAACATATGCATAATTGAAATAGACCCAAATCGCTCAGAAACCGATAAATTACAAAGTTATAATCTTAATTCCCAGATTAATACTATAATTTGCAAACTAACCAAGTAACCAATAACAAAAAGATAAACACAAATTAGGGGAAAACCACATATAGGAAAAAAACCATAATTACCCACTAGATAGAAAGCCGTCGTTAATTTCAAAGACTACCAAATAATTATTCACCAAAATACCCAAAATTAATAATTATAAGTGCAATTCAAAGCTTGTACTCAAACTCTGATTGCAGTCAAAACCCGAAATCAGGTCCTGCAATCTTAATGAAATCTTTAACATGCAAGACAAAAGGAAAAAAGAAGAGGAGTACTATACCGTATTGATTCGAATGATATTCGATATCGTTGTTGGTTTTGATCCGTTTGTAAAATTAATATAAGTAAATGGTTGTTTGAGTTTACTGATGAAAATGGCGTGGAAGAGAACACGTGGGCAGGAGGAGGAAAAAAGGAGAAAGAAAGGGATGAAAATGGCGGTTTAATACAGGATCTTTATTTTGATGTTTACTGATGAAAATGGCAGTTTGATGGGTAATAAAAGAGAACACGTGGGCAAGAGGGGGAAAGAAGGAGAAAAAAAGGGAACACTGTTTATAAGGAGGATGCTCCAACTTTTTAAGGGTTAAAGATAGATCCGTATAATTTGTTTGGTTTGCAAGACTAATAATTATAGCGCAAAGACTCCTAAAAATGATGATTAGATAAAAAGAGCAAATAATATAATAATAAAGAACATAATTAAATAAAGGGAAAACTCCAAATAATAGAGGAAGGGAATTAAGATGAACTCAATCTAATTTTCGATACTGCTAGCGGGACTGAATGTTTCGAGTCGAACTAGAATATCATAATTAATCTAGAACATGCAATTGAGAGCTCGATTGGTAATTCGTGAAAGAGAAGCAAGTATTGTTAATTGAATGATGAATGAATTACAATGGAGGATGAATACATGTGTTTATCCTAATTAATAAGGAATCTAATACTCCCTCTACCCCTTAATACTCGCTCCGCTTTTCTTATAAAGCCTTCCCTTAATACTCATCCCGTTTCTACTTACCACATATATTCCTACTTCCTTAAAAAACATTAAAAAATTCAACCAACCCCACCACCAATCCTTTAATTGGCACATTTCTCACCAACTATATTAAAAAAATATCCTACTATCAACTACCACCTAATAAATTAATAAGTTAATTAAATCGGGCTGAGTAATAAGGGATAGAGGGAGTATAAGTAAATATTGAGCAATCTTCATGATTTGGTGTTGGAAGTTCTTGGTTGGGAAAGTCAAAAGAAAAGAGTGTAGAAGGTGAATAATGTTTTTGTCCCACATTGAAAGAATTATTCAATTCCTCCTTGTTTATATATTGGGTTGAGGGTACAACTCTTGTTTAAGAAAGTGTGAGAGTGTTATGGGTGGAGACACACACGCGCGCTTGTTGGTCAGGTCTGGCTCAGACCTCGGGACTTGTGATCTTGTGGAATACAATGCACAGGCGTGAGGTGGGCCTTACCTATTCTTTTTGGTACCCGAATATTTTGGTTAAATCCTTATTTGTAATCCGAATTGATTACGTAACTATTGGATTAATTAACCTCAATGGCGTCTGTTACAGCTTTAATTCCTTTTCCCGTTTTTGTCTTTTTCTCTTCCCAGTTTTGATTACTTAATCCAAATTTTCTTTGCTTCCCAAAAAACAGATCGAATACATACAATTTCTACAATATCAAACACATTTCTTTTTCTCGGTTTTGGGAGATGTTTGACTCCATTCGGGTTTGTGAGTGCACAAAATTTCAAACCTGTGCTAATCCTGGAGGGCGAGCTTTCTACTCTACTGCACCGGGAAGTATCGCGAAATCGTCTTTTAGGACAATGTGTGTCCACAAAAGAGCACAAAACGACGTCCCTCCGTAGAAAGTTCACAGTACATTCGGATTCACCTTAGGTTCAACCAACTAGGATTTAATCTAATGTATTATTAACTCGAGATCTCACTTTTAATGTGATAAGCAAAGCATGAAAAACTCGTGTATATATTGTGACCATAGACCACATATATATAGGAAATAGAAAATCTCCAAGTTTCCAAAACCCTAATAAATTAGGTATATGAAAGTTCAACTTTTATGCAGTTTTGAAAAAAATGCAAAAACCATAAAACTCCTTAGGGTGGTCGGCCAGCTTGGTGCACAAGAAAAGCTATGTGTGGGCTTGTTGTGCGCGCAGGCCCAGCAGCGCTAGCCAGCTGCTTGCTGATGCCGCTGCGCGTTGGGCCTTGCAGCTTGGCGTGCTGCGTTGCGCTTGTGGCTGGCTCGTTGAGCGATTGGCCAACCTTGCTTGCCAGCTTGCCGGCTTGTCGCTCGTCGTGATTATGATTTGTTTTCCGATTCCAGGATGTATTTTAGACTCGTACAATATTTCCGATTCCGGTAATATTTTTGATTTCGACAATATTTTGATTCCGGTAATATTTTTGATTTCGACAATATTTTGATTCCGGTAATATTTTTTATTTCGACAATATTTCCGATTTCGGTAATATTTTTGATTTCGACAATATTTTGATTCCAGTAATATTTTTGATTTCGACAATATTTTTGATTTCGACAATATTTCCGATTTCGGTAATATTTTTGATTTCGACAATATAAGGGTTGCACTCCAACTAGTATCATTAAAAAGATAAAACCGTGAATAACATAGAAATTTGGAATAAAACCGGAAATGTGTGGAAATGTGGACATAAAATACCAGCTCTAGATATTTCTAGCGCATGGCACCCGAGAGCTACATTATTTCCAGTGCACCAAAGCGAGGGCCAAAATATTCAGGCGCTACAGTTTGGTTCTCAGCCAATCACGACATGGATAGAATTATGAAACAACTGTCAATGACTTAGCAGGCAAGAAATCTGCCGCATGCCTTATTTGCGCCAGAAATATCAAGCGCACAGGTTGTGTGCGCTAAAATATTCAGGTGCAGCCATTTGCCTTTTTTAGAAAACTTTGATCTCTTCAAACGTCTATCCTATTTCGACCCATTATACTATTAATATGACCCTCTAAAATCGGGAAATGACACCAAGTATCACCAAATATCACGAATTACCATCAAGTTACCACCAATGACCAAAGCTTGAGTATTAACCGAAGGTGCACCCTGCCCCGTATTTGCGACTATTTGCTGTATCAACACACTATTAAGCAGACTCGACCCGCATAATCGCCCAGTCTAGCATGAATACTGCCGGAGTTGTGACTGAATCCCAAGCCTAAACTAAGGAATTAATAGTAAACTCTGGTAGAATCTCACCAAACAGTCTGTCAGTTATCAGGAAGTTCGAAGCAGAAAAGGAAGGGTAGTAGAGACAAGTGGTTAGCGTTCCTGAGAACCGCAGTATAGCCTACGCTATACTATAACCTGAAATCTACATTTTTATCGCTTTTATTGCCTTTATAAATTTGTTCACCTAATCTGCTATATTTCTCACGCCTAATAAGATAATTCTCGGACAAATCTGTTATTGTTAAGCACCGTTAATCAACCTAAATCACTGTTTCGACATCATTTAGCTAACATCTGTGCATTAAAAACAACTTAGATTAGTAATGTAGTCTAACACATGTCCCTTTCGTCATCACAATTAATGAGTAAGGACCGATGTGTGGGCTAATGTTGGACACATGTCCCTTGATAATTGCAGAAATGCATGAGCTTAACAGAGCAACTTTAAGGATTGTCTGATTCATCAATTAGGCAACGTCTTTTTTTTTTGGGTAAGCAAAAGGATAGCACAACCATCAGAGCCTATAATCTAAGTTCTTTGGATTGGCAGGAAACAAAGCAAATTAGCCAACTATTTTGGGCATTGCATGTAGAACTTACAGATTATTTTCTTGTGCTTCCGTGTAAAAATTCGTAGTTGACATTAATAAGTTTTATCAAGATAAAGTCAAAACTCAATCAATCATAAAGCAACATTCTACAGAAGAGATGCACTATTAAAGTAATCTTGGATAAACAAACATTAGGAATGTGTAAGACTTCAAGAATATTACTCTAGCAAGCTTTGTGTGGCATCTTCAATATCGCGTGAACTTAGTGATGGGTCATTGTTTTTGGGTCGTGATTCCTGTTCCTGAATTTTGTTTACCAGCCATTGCTCATAATTAGTACATTCAATTCCGACAGCACCTATAAAGGTAGAAAAATTATATATTAGAAGGGGAAAAAGAAGGAAGAACCCAATGCTTTACTTATTACTAATAATATAACTAGGGTGATGATAAAGGTCGCAAGTTGCGACAACATGTAGTTGTCGCAATCTTACGTGTCGCAGTTTAATTGGTACATATAGGCGACACGTAGGCTATGAGTCATAATAATATTTTTACTATCAATGCAAATAAGGTAGTCGATATAAATAAGGAAATAAATTAGAATATTAAGATTTTTCTTGTTTTTATTGAAACATTTAAAGTAGGATATATAAATTAAATATTTTATTTTCCAATTTAAATAATGACACATAAGCATGCCATGTCATCATTGTGACTCGGCTTAAAGGTCGCATGTTGCGAACTTTATCATTTTCGATATAACTAATATGAATCAAATCCATGTAGGAACATACTGTTTCTCTTTCACTAGCTGGTAGTGATCTTGCAGCTGTCTGGCATTCTCTTATTGTTTGAAACAGATTCTTAGCTGCTTGTGGTCGAGCCTCTTCTTCATTAAACCAATATTCAATCGGATCCACCAACTAAAAAAACCACAAGTGTTCAGTGCATTACTCTGATTCATTATTATATTATACTCAAATCTTGAGCTATTGTTAACCTTTTTGAGATCCTGCAACCTCTCAGCATAAACATCTGCAGATTCATCATCTCCGTCCTCATAAAGCCAATCCCTTTTCTGATTCAGCAGTAAAGTCCCTGTACATATACAAAATCTATGCAAGTGTGCAAATTAGTTATCATGTTATGGAGACAGTAAAAAAAAAGTTAGCAAAAAAGAACAAAGGGTTGTTCAAGAGCATGACCTTTACAGAAAAATTGCAAACAAAACCAATCATTGAAGAGTAAACACACCAGGAAAATGGTGAACAACTGAATTAGCCCAACCCACCACATAGTTTAACAGTGACATAAATGGACAGGGGACTAGGGTAGCAACCTCCACACTCCCCCGAAAGAAAAGAGAAAAGAGAAAAGAGAAAAGAGAAAAGAGAAAAGAAATGCCACCTAACAAATTCAACGAACATCAATTGGAACTTCATCTTCCTTGAACAAATCCTGCTGACCATAAGCCCCCAGGAGAGTCCTAGCACGCCTGCGAAAAAAATAGGTTTTCCAAAATCTTTATCACTAATTCCCACCCCCTTTATAAGTTCATACTCATACCCTACCTATATATTTTTTGTATTGTACTAGCACTGCAAGGTTATATTGGTTTCGAAATTTTCATAGCCCTAAAACTATAATTTACTGTGTCTACGATACTTAAAAGCTTTAATAACTTTAAAGTAGTTTATTCAAATAAAACAGGAAACTTGGGTAAGTTTCTTGCGGAATTTAAACAATAAAGAGACTGAGAATAATGAGCGAAGAAAGATATAAAATGGAGGAACCTTCTTGACCCTAATCAAGAAGAACCTCACTACTCTTTTGTATTAATGCAATAACTCTATTACAAATACACTCTTTAACTCGAGTTCCTCTCGAACACGAGTTCCCCACAGCAATCCCCTTTGATTACTGTGCTCCTCTTTCTCTCTTTGACTTAACTCTAAGTCGCTCATTTTCTCTTTGACTTAACTCTAAGTCGCTCTGTTTCTCTTTGACTTAACTCTAAGTCAACTAAGGATCACTCAACCCTTAAACCCAAAATACAATTTGATATAAAACTCTAGTACGTAATAAAGCTCAAAGTAATAAGGAACTCAAGGGACATCCTTGGTCAGGCTTGGAACCGCTTGGTTTTCTCATTGAGTTCCTTCCTCTTAGATTTCCAGGTTTAGAGTTCCTGTAAAATCTTTTCATTCTTCTGACCAACATGGCAGCTTCTTCTTCATCAGGATCCGAGTCCTCCTGTTCCTCAGCCTTAAGAGCTAAGCCTCGATTCTTGGGATTCTCAGGAACAGCTGCTCCTAGATGTAATTCGTGCGTCATCAAGGATCCCGCCAATTGTTCAATGTTGAATTTGGTGAAATCCTTTGTTTCGAACAATGCCGTGACCTTGGTTCTCCATCTATCATCCTGTGGCATGCTCCTTAGGATCTTCCTAACCTGTTCATCAGAGGGAATATTTCTTCCAAGAGAAACTAGTTCATTAGTGATATTAGTGAAACGAGTAAACATTTCCTGTATTGTTTCTCTTGGTTGCATTTCAAAACGTTCATACTTAGACATTAATAAATCAATTTTTGAACGTTTGACCTCATTAGTTCCCTCATGAGTTATTTGAAGGAGATCCCAGATTTGCTTTGCGCTCTTGCACCCCATAACTCTGTTATGTTCATGAGGTCCAAGGCCGCAATGCAAGATTTTCACAGCCATTGCGTTGATTTCAAATTTCTCAAAATCTTCCTTAGTAAAATCAGACATAGGTTTAGGAACTACCTCATTTTGAGCATTGGTCATTGTTACCTCGAAATCACCGACTTCTATGACTCGCCAGACTTGATAGTTCTCTGCCTTGATGTAGATCTCCATCCTGTTCTTCCAGTAGGTGTAGAATTTTCCGTTGAACATTGGAGGTCTTTGAGTGGAATAACCTTCCTCGAGTTTCTCGTAAGCGTTCATACTTTCCAGGAACTTTTTCTCAACAGGGTTTCCTGTATTTTTGTGACATCCTGCTCTGATACCAACTGATAGTTCAGTAGGAACACTTGACAAGAGGGGGGGGGGGGGGTGAATTGTTCCTTGGGAACTTGGGTAAGTTTCTTGCGGAATTTAAACAATAAAGAGACTGAGAATAATGAGCGAAGAAAGATATAAAATGGAGGAACCTTCTTGACCCTAATCAAGAAGAACCTCACTACTCTTTTGTATTAATGCAATAACTCTATTACAAATACACTCTTTAACTCGAGTTCCTCTCGAACACGAGTTCCCCACAGCAATCCCCTTTGATTACTGTGCTCCTCTTTCTCTCTTTGACTTAACTCTAAGTCGCTCATTTTCTCTTTGACTTAACTCTAAGTCGCTCTGTTTCTCTTTGACTTAACTCTAAGTCAATTAAGGATCACTCAACCCTTAAACCCAAAATACAATTTGATATAAAACTCTAGTACGTAATAAAGCTCAAAGTAATAAGGAACTCAAGGGACACTCTTTTGAAAACTGATTCTCTTTTAAAACGTTTAAGCTCTTAAGATATATTTGGCAAAGATCAGTTGTGTGTTTTGAAAAGCTAAAACTCTTCTCCTTTTATAGGAGAGTTTCACTTAGGGTTGGGTACCCATGTTTTCCTCAACTACCCACTAACAGTTACTGCTCAGTAACATGGGCATAGTTGGAGAGAAACAAGGGAGACCAAATCAAAACACTAAATGTACGTTGAACAGAAATACGTGGGGAGAGTTTCAAGGAACGTGGAAAAACTTTTACTTGAGAAACAAGGAGAATAAATCAGAATCCTCTGTTTCATTTATTAATTAAATACATTTTATTTATTAAAAAGATTTTCCAAGTTAAAACTCTTTTATAATTACAGTTAACATATTTCATTTAAAAGGTACCAAAATACTATGTCCCTGTCATACCAAATTACTTATAAACTTTATTAAATACTTACATAAATCCTAAAACATAAACTCATATGTTGTAGTCTTCATGTTGCACCTTTAGAAGCTTCACTCGAAGACTTCCCAATTTGTTCCTTCTCTGGAACGCCGAGGATCCACATAATATATGAGGATCTCGCCTTAGGAACTCGCCTAAGGATCTCGCCTTGCTTAATGATTATTTCTTCAATGTAGTGTCTGACATGGATCAATTACTTGCTTATATTCCACGTTGCTTAGATTATCCAACTCAGGATCTCCTTAACTTAGAATTATCCCTCTAAGGATCTCGGAACCTATTATGAAACATAACTTAACCAATTGTCAGGAGTTTGCTTTGTCATCATCAAAACTTTAGGGTCAACAGTTTCAAATTTATCACAATAAGAAGACCAAATCTACAAAAGCATTTCATACATGTGTTTATCAAACAGGGTCAAACTTGACACGTTTCTTGGCTTTGACGTTGATTCACAGTCCTTTTATTTAATATATTTCAACATAAGCTTCTTAGAGTATGTTGAGGGCAGTCTTGCAAAATATTTGGCAAAATTCTCACTAAAGACAACCAGCAGAAACGAAAATTTAAGGACAGCCAGTGTAACTCAAAGCTGGGATGGCAGAGCATAGACATCATGTAAACCAAACCAAAGTCTCCAAAGAGTTACATCCTGCAACTTTTAGGGAATACTGTAGGCTATTTGGTCGAATTTGGAGTCTCCAAGCATCACGTCAAATCCAAAACTCCAAAGATAGCATATGAGTAGTACTTCTATGAATAATGAAGCATCGAATAACCATATCAGGCATGACAAAGATAGTAGTAGCCAGTCAGTCACTATACATATTAAATCAAGCCTTGAGTCATGTCTCATTTCACCAAATAAAGTAATCTCTAAGTGAAAATCGCCAATCATTTTTTGAACAGAACTGCTTAGTTATTGTAGACACCTAATTTGTGTCTCCCCTTTGGGATGATGACGATACCATTATCCTTGTTAGGAGATTGGAGTAACTCCAGGCGGAAATCCCAATTGCTAAGAATACCTCCGAAATCCAAGGTCCAAAATCCAATCCCCGAGACCGTTCCCTTCCCGGAACTCGGTACAAAATACAACTTCCAAAATCCAACTTCAAAATCCAAGTTCAATCTCAACTAGTGGACCATCCCATTGGTCTTACTATGCCTTTTCCACTCAAAATCATATAAGGCAAGTCAAATTCGGGCGCCGACCCACAAAACCGAGCATGCCGGGCTCCGCCCCGTAAAACCGGAATTCAAAATCCCGAGAAAGGTTTGTTTTTAGACGCAAATTCAAGCCTTAACCTCCAAGCAAACACTACGTGCCAAACATCGTACTATTCGTACGAAGGTACACCCATACAAGACAAATCAAGGACGGCATCTTTCCGTCCTTTTTGGCGGCATTCAGCCCACGTCAGCAGTGCCCAGCGCTGGCTTGGCGCCAGGCGCTGGCGTGTGCTGGCGTTTTGCACCATTTCCCTCCTATAAATACCCCTCATTTCCTTCGAAAAAGGGGGGGCACAACACATACAACGTCGTAATTTCGACATTACTCCTCACAATACAAACTTCAAAACTCTTCAAAACACATACAAAAATTCCAAAATTCAAGAGCAATTGGGAGCTCGAGCCTAAGCTTAACTAGGTAAATCCGAATCCCATTTCAATTAATTATGCTATTTTGATTTCAAATGATTAGCAAGTTGGTGTTTTTTGTCATAAAAAACACCACTTGCAACAATCATACATGCTTTTTCAAAAATAAAAACTTTTTCAAAATACAAAATACAAATTTTCAAGATTCAAGGATGTTCAAAGTTGTTTGCATTCATCTCTTTGGACTAGAATCACCTTCAAGTGTGGAGTAATCAAAGATGACAACTTTTAGCATTTAAAGGTTTAATCTTTTGAGATTCAAAACTCCATTTTTCAATATACAAGTTCAAGTCTTCAAATTTCAATATACAAGTTCAAGTTTTCGAATTTCAGTCATTGCAAGTTCAAGATTCAATCTTTTCAAGTTCAAACCTTTCAATATTCAAGCTTTCAATTTCAAGTTCAATATGCAAAATCTAGGACATTTGGGTTGAGCAACCTCTCCCAAGTTGAGATTTTGGCTTTGAATTCGTGTCGGGCGCACTTATTTTTAAGGAGCCGATTGGCGTTCGAATCTCATGTGCCCAAGTACAAATTTCAATATCGCAATTTCAATATCGCACTTTCAATATCGCACTTTCAATATCGCAATTTCAATACCGCAATTTCAATACCGCAATTTCAATACCGCAATTTCAATATCGCACTTTCAATTCCGCACCTTTACTTGCCTAGTCCATCTCTAGGCAAGGTGGACCTACTCCCTAGTCCTTTTCTAGGGGGTCTTGTATTTACTAATTCCGCACTTTATTTAGTATTGTGATGTTGCTTTATGTGCTTTATCGCTTTCATCACCAACATGCTAAATACAACAAAATACAAAGGTTACATCACGCTTAACGAAGATATTTTTGGACAAACCGGCCTTAGGTTCCTTAAATCAATCTTTAAAGCAAAGTGACCACCGTACAATTAGAAATTCTATTTTTTTCTAATTTTCGAACCCACATAGTCTAATCTTAGGGTTTATTTTTGAAACAATGTTGTGCCAACGTACTTGAATATTTCTATAGCTCGCCGACTAAGCATTTTCGTTCCCGAGCCCGGATCTCACCCATCCGTTTCAAGGATTCAAGGCCTTATCCAAAAATAGAGTCATTGTGCGGTCTTCCCAAACGAGACCTAAAATAAGTTTGGTGGCGACTCCTTCGAGGTGCAAAAACAATTCAACGGTTCTCTAAACGAACCGCCGCGTGCTAAACCCCCCATTGTAGGAAACGGGAAAAAGATAAAAAAACCCCCTACGGTAATTGGCGACTCCACTGGGGAATTTTCTAATTTCAATTTCGAAAATGAGAGCAGATTTCGAGCAACCAGCCATTGATCTGCCGAAGTACTGGATGCCAGCATTGGCGCCAGGCGCAGCCCCTGCGCCCAACGCCGCTGCCTGCATCCAGGACAGTGGCTCACAGTGGCTTGTCGCCCACTTTTGCTCAACTTTTCGTGTTGGGAGTTAGTATGTTTTTGCATCTGCAAGGACGCTCCCAAGCCTCGTGAACGAGTGCCGAAAAACAGGCTTTACAAATACAAATTCAAGTACGATTTCAATTTCGATTTCTAGGCATTTCATGCATTTTTCGAAAACCATATTGTGCAAAATGAATTTTTACTTTTGCCCAAACGGATGTGTTCTACATTCGGGCTAGCCCCGGGGGCAACGAAATGGTGACTCTCCATACGGTTCCCAACCAAAGTGTGTGACCATTTCCGCGCCTACCGAAACTTGGCATTTGCTTGACATTCCCGATGTCAAGTATGGAGGCCGTCTACCGACACATACTTCCCTTAGGCGGAACGTGAAATCTTGTCGCCGGATCCGTCTCTTAGCCGAGTACCTTTTTGACACCCAAAGCCGACCACTTGCATCATACAAAAACTTAGACCGACCTTAGGTTTAGAACTTTGCATGTCGCTTTCATATTCATGATTAGTGTGACAACGTGCTTCTTGTGCATTGTGTGGGCTTCTTTGCACGCGTGAATGGCTAACCTCGAGTTCTAGCTTGTCAAAACCAATTAGCCTCCAACTAGGAAACCAAACCCCTAGGAGCATCATTCAAACCTCATGCATCTAAATAGCCGATTTTAGGGTCTTAGGAGTGTCACTCCATTTGATTCAAAACCCTTAAACACGCCTCACGCACAAATGCCAAACTCAAAATTCAATCCAACGGCGTCATAATGCCGGATTTTTGAGTCCAAATTCCAAGTTTCAAAATCAAAATTCAATCCAACGGCGTCATAATGCCGGATTTTCGAGTCCAAATTCCAAGTTTCAAAGTCAAAATTCAATCCAACGGCGTCATAATGCCGGATTTTCGAGTCAAAATTCCAACTTTCAAATTCAAAAATTCAATCCAACGACGTCATAACGGATTTTCCATTTCGAATTCCAATTTTCAAGTTCAAAATTTAATCCAACGGCGTCATAATGCCGGATTTTCGAGTCAAAAATCCAAGTCCCGAGTTCAAAATGCAATCCAACGGCGTCATAATGCCGGATTTTCTATTTTCAAAACCTCAAAGTCAAGTCCAAATCCAACGGCGTCATAATGCCGGATTTTCTAGTCCAAATTCCAAGTCAAGTCCAAAATATCAATTTTCAAGTCCAAATCCAATGACGTCATAATGCCGGATTTCCTAGTCCTCAAGCTTCAAGTTCAAACTCAAACTTTCTAGTCCAAAACTTCAATTTTCAAACACAACCCAACGGCGCCATAATGCCGGATCTTCTAGTCCAAATTTCGAGTTTCAAGTTACAAGTCAAGACCTAATCCAACGGCGCCTTAATGCCGGATTTTCTAGTCCAAATTTCAAGCTTCAAACTTCAAAGTCAAAAACCACGAATCCAACGGCGTCATGCCGGATTTTCTATTTCAAACATTCAAGTCTTCAAGCATCAAAGTGAAGTTGCCAATTCCAAGTCTCAAAACCTCAAAGTTCAAATGCCAAAGTTCATGACCGGCGTAACGCCAACTTTTCAACTCCAATTTTCAAACCTCAAATTCCATGTCAATCTTTCGAATTTCAAGTCCTATGCTCAAAACTTCAAATTTCAAATACATGCCGTCGCAATGCCGATTTTCCATTCCGCATTTCAAACCTCAAGCTCGAAGTTCAAAAATTCCAAACCTTCAAATCTCGAATCCTACACTCCAAGCCCACGGCGGCATAATGCCGGACTTTCAAGTTCCCAAATTCAAATATCTCAAATCCACGGCGACATAATGCCGGATTTTCCAAATACAAAGCTTCATGTTCTACATACAAAATGCATCCCATTCCATTTCAAAATTCAAACTTCGAGTCAAACTCAAAATTCAATTGGATTGAAAATCCCCTGAAATAATACAAGTTCAAATCCACGGGTTGAAAATCCCCTGAAATAATACAAGTTCAAATCCACGGGATGAAAATCCCCTGAAATAATACAAGTTCCAATTCGACGGGTTGAAACTCCCCAGAAATAATACAAGTTCAAGATTCCATCTACGGGTTGAAAATCCCCTGAAATAATACAAATTCCAATGGGTTGAAATTCCCTTCAAATACTCCAAGTCCAATGGGTTGAGACTTCCTTAAAATATTGACGGGTTGAAATTCCCTTCAAATAATACAAAATCAATCTCTTTCAATCGGGTTGAAATTCCTTTCAAATATTCCAAGTCCAATGGGTCAAAATTCCCTTGAAAAATTCAATTTCCTAGTACAAGTCCAATTTCCATATCCTAAAGCGGGTTGAAATCCCCTTCAAATAAGTCCAATTTCCAATAGGTCGAAATATTCCTTTTCGATCTCCCAAATTCTAGTACAAAGAGCCAACTTTCACAAAAGAATGGACGCTCATCTCAAACATTTCCAACGAGTTGCAAATCCCGAATACAAGTACAAAATCCAAAATCCCGAATCTTCGGAGTGACACTTAGAGTCAAGTCTAGGTCTCATTCATTGCATGCATATCATATCATGTGTCGGGAAGTCTAGGTTCGCCGAAGAGGGGAGAGGTTGAAAAGAACTCCAGCAGCCCTAGCCTCCCGCATAACCGGTGCCGAGCAAGCAGCCAGATCATCTCCTACAAATCAGACTCCCAGCCCCATTCAAGGAACAGTCCAAATGTCTGCCTCTGAACAACTCGCTCAACTCCTAGCGGCTTTCGCCAACCTCAGTGCTAATGTGGAGAGTATAAGCAACCGATTGGGTGTCGTGGAACAGGGTGCGCCGACTGATGACTTAACCAAGAAGATCGAGAGTCTTGTCAGCAAGGTTACCAATCAAGAGAACTACTTTGACACCTCCATGGAGGACAACCTCAAGGGGAAGGCTAATCTGCCAGACAAATTCTCCGCCAATGACATTCCAAACTTTAAATCAACTGACAATCCCAAGTACCATCTCAAGAACTTCAGAGCTATAATGGCCATCAAGGGGGTCGAACTTGAGCTATACCCAGTGGTATTCCCTATGTCTCTGGAACCTGTCTGCCAGAAATGGTACTATTCACTCAAGGAACATCAAACGAGTACCTGGGAAGCGGTTGCTCGAGCATTTATTGAGCAATATCAGCCCAACATTCAGCTGCAAACTACTCTAAGGGAACTAGAAGTTCTCAGGCAAGGGCCTCATGAAGGCTTTACTATTTACCTCAACCGGTGGAGGGAAATGGCATCCCAAATGGTAACCCGGCCATCCGAGAGAGAGTTAGTCAAGATATTCATCGCCGGTCTCCTTCCAAAGTACAATGCTCACATGAAGTACCTAGGTCTGGAAAGCTTCAAGAGAACCTACGACATCTGGGTCGACATAGAGGATGACCTAATGAAAGCACCCGCAGCCCCAGCTTCGCAAACTGAAAAATGGAAGGGGAAGAGACCTGAGACGACCCACAAAGTTCATGAGGTCAACGCCCTAGAGGCTCCTCAAGGTCCCAAAACGAACAACTTCAAAAGCAACGCTAACCAGCGCAACTATCAAGGCAGGCCCCAAAGATTCTTCACAAACCTCGGGATGTCTACAGTGAGGCATTTGATCGGCTGGTCGAGAAACAAGTCATAGCACCAATCGGTCCAACACCCGATCCTCCAGTTGACAAAAGATCCAAGAGCTGGGATCCCATAGCTCATTGCAAATACCATCAAGGGAAGGGTCATGACATCGAGGACTGCTACAAACTCAAACACTTGATCCAGAACATGGTCGACAACAAGACTTTACCCTTACCCCCAGGGGCTAAGCAAACCCCCTCTGTATAAGCCATCTCCTATGACTGCGAAGATGAAGAAGAGGAATTTCCATGCAATCTGATCTCCACAATATGCAAGCCAGGTTACGAGCTTATGATTCCAAGTTTTTGCCATCTACTTCCAAGTGCTCAAAATTGGGTGATCCCCGAGCCTAGGGTAACCACCGACATTCAAGAGAACATCTGTCCACTCGCCACCGTGAAGGCTTTAGGATTCTCCGAGTACGATCTCATGCTGAGTGTCCAACAAACTGTCAAACTACAGGGTGTCACATACAAAGTCTTGGGAGTCCTTGAGCTGGTTTTCTCCTTTGACACCTATTACGACAATGTTGAGTTCCTGGTAATCGATGTGCCTACTAACTTCGACCTACTATTCGGAGAACCTTGGTTCGAGGAAATACTAGATGGCCCTGCCTGCCTCACCCTCAAAGGTTCAAGCTTCCGAGACACTCTCATCAAGAAAAAGCCGGTTGTACGCCAGGAAAAGGATGAGTGCATTCAAGAATACTATCATCGATGGGCAATCTCCGCTCGTACAATTCAGCCTGAGCTACCAGAAGGCAAAATGGTGAGAATGTTTCTCTTAGGGCTCAAAACTTCATGCAAGGGCAGCTTCGCCGCATTTCTTTACAGCACATGGAACCAAGTCTGGGATCAAGCCCTGAAAATCTGTGCATGCAGCCCCATCTTCGAGGATTATGACGATTACAATGCAGATGTCTGGGAGTACCCTGAGAACTATCTTTTCGATTAGTGTCTTTGTCCAGGTCCAGAGTCTATCTTTCAATTTTCGAGTCTAGCAATGAGTCTAAGTGTCTAGCACTAGAGTCTTGCATCAATCAAGTGCCTCTAAAGGCCGAGCTTCAAGTCAAAACAGTCGATGTAATGATTGCTGATTTCAATAACATTTCAATTTCTACTTACTCTTCGAGTCCTAATTCAAAATCAAATCCTAATCCACACAACTTTGCTTCACAAGAAACTGACTTTGAGTTTCTAAAAGCTATCGAAAATCATGAAAAACAGGACGCCCATAATTGAGGAAACAGAAAAAAATCAACCTTTCTAACAGCTGTCATTCAAAACTAGTTCAGATTGGTTTAGCTCTTTCTTCATCAGAGCGGGACGACCTTATCAAGCTACTTTCAGAGTATGTAGACGTCTTCGCATGGTCCTATCATGATATGCCAGGGGTTGAACCAAGCATCGGTCAGCATTCAATTCCCCTTATTCCAGGGTCAAAGCCCATCAAGCAGAAGCTCCGTCGCATGAAACCAGATGTTTCCCTCAAAATTCAAGAAGAGGTCTCCAAGAAGTTAGAGGCCGGGTTTATTCGAGAAGCAAAATATCCAGAATGGATCGCAAATGTCGTCCCAGTTCCAAAGAAAGACGGAAAAGTACGAATGTGTGTGGACTACAGGGATCTTAACAGGGCCAGCCCTAAAGATGGTTTTCCATTGCCTCACATCGACGTCCTGGTCGACAACACCACAAATCATGCCTTACTCTCTTTTATGGACGGGTACGCAGGCTACAATCAGATTCCCATGGCAGAGGAAGACATGGAGAAAACAACCTTCATCACTCAGTGGGGTACATATTGCTATACAGTTATGCCGTTCGGACTAAAGAACGCAGGAGCAACTTATCAAAGAACAGCAACAGCCATCATGAGCGATATGATTCTCAGGGAAATTGAGGTATATGTCGACGACCTGATTGTCAAATCCAAAGAACGGCACGAGCATACCTCAGTACTTCGAAAGTTTTTCAACAGGCTCAGACAATACAATATGAGGCTCAATCCTCAAAAGTGCGCATTCGGGGTAACGTCAGGCAAGTTGCTCGGATATGTCATCAGCTCTCGAGGCATAGAGGCTGATCCTTCAAAAATCAAAGCAATTCTCGAGATGCAACCACCAACGAATGAAAAGGAAATTCGGGGTTTTCTCGGCAGACTACAATACATCAGCAGGTTCATTTCAAGACTCACAATGATTTGTGAACCAGTATTTCAAAAGCTCCGAAAAAGCGAGCCCAAAGTGTGGGATGACGATTGTCAGCATGCATTTGAAACAATCAAAAGCTATCTTTCCAACCCACCAGTACTAAAACCAGCAATGCCAGGGATTCCCCTCAGGCTCTACCTCACAACAACAGATTCAGCAGTGGGGGCTATGCTTGCTCAAGAAATTGAAGGCAAGGAGAACGCCGTATACTACATAAGCAAAAAACTAATCGAGTATGAGACCAAATACACTCAGCTCGAGAAACTCAGCATCGCCTTGGTTTGGGCCACAAAGAAACTACGGCACTACATGCTCTCCCATACAATACATGTGATCAGCAGAGCCGATCCTCTCAAATATCTATTCGAGAAACCAACACTCAACGGACGTTTGTCCAGATGGTTGGTCATGCTAGCAGAATTCGATCTCAAATACATTCCACAGAAGTCTATCAAGGGTTCAGCAGTCTCAGATTTCCTAGCCGACTGTCCTGTCGAGGCAGAAGGGGAAGATTACGACTTACCGGACGAGCAAATCTTAATGACTAGTGATGACAGTTGGTCAATGCATTTCGACGGTGCCTCCAATCAGAACGGATGTGGTGTTGGAGTAATTCTAGTAGCCCCAGACTGCACACACATTCCTATATCAGCAAAACTGCAATTCAACGTCACAAACAATGCGGCAGAATATGAAGCATGCATTATGGGCCTGGAAGCCGCCTTAGCCCTAGGCATCCAGAAACTTCGAGTGTACGGGGATTCCTCCCTAATCATCAATCAAATTTCCGGCAAAAGGAAAGTAAGAAGCGAGAGTTTAGCTCCATACCATTCCTATCTCGAACAGTTGTCTGAACAAATAGAAGAGCTCCGCTATACATACCTCCCGAGAGAGGAGAATCAATTCGCCGATTGTAGACACCTACTTTTGTCCCCGTTCCCGCAAGGGAAAGGTTCGATGATGAAAGCGTAAATCTCCACTTGACAACGCATCTCCTATAAAATAAACGAATCTCGATTCTCCATTTCATTTCACCCGAAACCTGCTATTTATGGAAACCTGCTAAAAACAGTAACTGCCGTAAAAGGTAGCTTCTAAAAGTGGCAAATCATAAAGGATAGAAACCTGTCAGAATTAGGTGTTGCATTCCAACATAAATCCCAAATGAGATAGAAAACCGCGAGAATCCTATTCCTAATAGGATTCGGAAATAAGAGTTACGTATTAATTAAAATCCTAACGAGCCTAGAGTTCGTAACGGGCCCAGACGCATTCCGTCATAAAATTGATACGCGCTAAAAGACTCGAATTAATCTCAAACTCTACGGATTTCAGGAATCCGAATCTGACTAAAGAAAACAGCCCAGACCCTATTTTCAACGCCTGGCTCTGGGCGCCGAAATCTTCGGCGCCCAGGCCTGGGCGCTGAAAGTACCTGGGGACGTGTTTTTTTCCTAATTCTTTGTGGATTAGAACTCTGCAATTCTATCTTTCCACGAACTCTTCCCTATTAATAGCCCCCTAAATTCGACGTGAAAGAGAACACAACAACACACAATTATATTCTGAGTATTGACTCCAACCCTTAGCCTAAGCCTCTCGCTGCGAAATTGTTCACGCGTTCTGTCGCAATCGATCCATAAATCGAACAGAACGTATCCTGTCCCATAATTGAGATTCGTTAAATAAAAAGGAGAAATAGCAAAGTCAAAGTGGTTAGTTTTCTGAGAACCGTGACGCACCTCTCAAGGGTGCGTCGTAATGTGTCCCTTTTCGATGATTTAACTGCTTTCCTCGCCCTTTTTATGATCTGTTAAACTAACCTAATCTGATTGTTCTATCACGCCTAACAAATATGATATTTTTGGGAAATCGGATTATCATGCTAGGTCCCTTAATGCTATTTAAATCAGATAATCACCATAGAATTAGCATTATATGTTGCATATTGCTAAAATCAACTCAGATTAGTTTAATAGTTAACGCATGTCCCTTCAATTATTTATGCTGAGCTAGTAAGGATATCCTGCCTCTGGAGTTATCGACGAGCGAAGTACTCCTCTCGGTAGTTACAGTCCCCCGAACCCTCAATCTCTACCTTGCGGGTATATATTGAGAGATCCCCACACCAGAGATCACAAGGGAACCTACGGCCGTCGTGGTCAAACATAATTGCACTCCCTTTATGTCACGATAACCGGGTTTTGTCAGTTTTTCTCATTGTCGTTAAAAACTGAATGGCGACTCCTATATTACTAGTCAATTGGGTGTATACTCACAGGAAATCCAATTACACTCGATTGAATAAAAAGAATCGTCACACCCACGAGGGACAAGGTCACGCATTAGCCTCGTGCTTTTTTGACCCCCTCACAGTGGCGACTCCACTGGGGATAGTGAATGAAATACTCGTGCTTGTAGGTAATCAAAATAGCCGAAGGGTGAAACGATCCTACCCCGCGTTTATTTCCTCATCAAGTTGGGACGACCTGAAAATCAGCATATTAATGTGAACGGGCAGAACCGCATAACGAATCTTGGCTCCCTCGGGAGTTGGGACTAAGTATACCTTTTTTCGCCAATAGGGGGGTGCATACGCCGCGCATGTTTCCCACTCGGTACTTGTGCAGGTAGTACACCTATCCCGAACCCAATCGCTCGCCCATTAGGTCCCTCTCCCCTGCATGCCCCCTTGGCTTGCACTTGCGGGTTGGCCTCTTGAGCGAAATTCGTCTGTTGAAGACACTACCTCGACCGGGGCATGTGTTGGATCTACGATAAAAGCGGTACCAAGCCAGGCGCAAATAAACTACCCATAGAAGCCTATCATAAACTACGTGGCATATTTAATTTTCAAATCCATGTATGTAATGTATTTATGTGTAGCGAAATATGTGATTGTGTGTGACAAACTATCCTAAGAAAACCAACGACCTTAAAAATTGCCCAAACATTCATAGACTAATTTTCCAAAGAGTTATACTGAAACACGTGTTCCGCAAACCTGAATGATCGCCACAGGAATAAGCGACGCTCGGGATGGCCTGTAACGAATCCCACAAACGCTGCTACGCGTAAAGGACGTTATTAGGCAAGCACGCAAGTCGAAGTCGCATAAACAGAAGACAGAAAACGAGAACCAGCCAGGGACGAATTTTCAACGCCCCTGGCTGGGCGCCAGAATTTCTCACGCCCCACGCTGGGCGCTGAAGTTGCTGCCTGGCCTTTTGGTCAGGCACAACAGCCTCGGTGCCCGCGCATAAAAAATATACGTAGTAAAAAAAAACTTTTCGAAAAATTTTGCTGCGAAGGCGTATGAAAAGGCACTCGATTCTAAAACCGACTAAAAAATAAAAATAAATAACTCTTTGTGTCGTTGTTAGGCCTCCTACGACGACAATGCTCGGCACCAAAACCGAACATGCTAATAACTATGAATATCACATGGGCAAAGTATTCAAAAAATAATGTTCAAATAGAATCTTCAAGAAAAATAATGTTCGAATAAAAAAATAAATCCGAGTCTAGACTAGGCTATGCCAAAGTACAATCTAAATCCTAAGTCTTAGTTTTCTTATCCATAGAATCGGTCCCAATGCTTGGTGTCGTTCTGCAAGTTAAAAGGTTAAACCATATTGAGTCTCCCCTCCTAACATTTAAATCAATAAGCACCCATATGTAATTGTCATCCCTTGCTAAGAATCCACGGCCTCAATACTCTCTCACCAATAAAAAGAATATTCTATAGTATTTGCAAAATGGAAACGTCACATTCTGGAAATCATCCCCCATAGTTGCACAACCCCAAAGTGAACCTAAGGTGTCAATACCATTGGCAAGAAAAATTAATGGCCTCAAGGCTTATAATCACATTGGGTCACGACTATCATAGTCCTCTCGAGTCACTCACTCCTTGAAATACTATTAAGTACGGACTAAAAGATTTTCCATGAATGCAACATGACCAACCATGAAAATACCCAAATCGGCATACCAATAGGGCTACCATTGGGGTAAAGCAATACACACTAAGAGAGAAGCCGCACTAATGATTCTAGTCTTGCAAAAATAAAAATTCGATCTCCCCAATTAACTACCTTGCCAACATTAAACAAAATGGCGCATGAGAAATGAACACCCAAGGGTTAAAATCTAAAGTGTCAACCAACGAAAGTTATGGTCCAATTTGCCTAAGTCTGAGAGTTGCTTGGTCAAGTATTATAGGCTTACGCCACGTCTAAAGATTAATGAAAGTTTGAGTCTAAATCACAACTTCCAATTAAACCCCAGAAACTGGAATCTGAAAAGAAACAAAAAATTACTTTCGATGTAATTCTTTCGTTAAAATTCAATAAGGTAAAAACAACATTTTGAATCTACGCTATTTGCATATTTTAAGAAACGACTAAATACGCTTGCAAAGTAAGACAATTTAAAGGTCCACCCTAGGCCTACTAAAATTAAAAGGTCCACTATAGGCCTACCAAACGAGGCTCACTCAGTCTCGCCTCGTGACTCAAAGACCACAACCATCTACCTTTTAGCCCAAATTGATTGAAGGATTTATGTTGGGGAGAAATCCCAAGCAAAAAGAAAAAAGAGAAAGAGAAAAGGGAGAGCGAAAAGAGCCATGAAATACTTAGCCCGTACCTCCCAAAGTACAAAATCTATCCAAGTAAACGAAGGAAAAGAATTGAGTCAATCAATCCAAATCATAAAATTCTACGATGTCTACCCTTTCCAATCTTTATGTTCTTAGACGCCTTCGCTCTGGGGTCCCTATTCAGCTCATTTAACCCATCCATATTCTCATTGCCATAACCCAAGAAACCATTACCTCAACTCTTGTTTTTGAACTTGTTATCAACCGCAAACCACGCACGGCCATTGACACGTGCGTCATGCCCATCATTTCCAAAGTCCAAACCTGCTCTTACACCACCATTAGCATAATGACCATATAACTTGTTTGGATACGTCCTGTTGATATACCCTTGAGCCGTCCCTATGCTACTCATTGGCCTTGATTGATGTAAACTCGTGACACTAGCCTGAGGCCGTAAAATGTGAATCCTAGCAGATGTAATCCTTATGCTTGACCAATACCTATACAAATTACCCTATCTCATTCAACCCATCTTTCAAACCGTCTTGAGTCACAAATAAAAAAAAAGGTCAAATGAAAAGTACATTCTACGCTTAACGTAAAAAAAAAATAATAAATAATAAAAAAGAAACTTTGCAAAGCGCCTCTAAAGTTAGTCTAAAAAGAAAAAGAAGCATTTAGCGCACTAAAGAGATCCGCCCAGAAATTATTTTCAGCGCCTACAGCTGGGCGCCGAAATCTTTAGCGCCCCAGCCTGGGGGCTGAATCTCTCTGCTTGCTAAAATTTGTCCAGAAGTGCTCGTCATTTTATCCGCACATGCACGGAAAAATAACGAACACTTGGAGGGGTACAACACGTATTCAGATATACGTACCACCAAAAAATACATGTACTCAAAAAAAATATAAAACAAATTTTTTGGCTTACGGCAAGGCAGCAGATTAAAACAATAATAAACTTCACTTATTCTACCGTTTCAAATAATGTGTTTTCACCTCAGAACATACTTATCGAATTCGGCATTCTAAAAAACCGTTTTCTAGGCTAAGAACTACGCAAGACCTGATTCCAAATTAAATCTATTTAAGGCGGATACGTAGGCAATCCATGATTCGGTCCAACTAATTTGCAAAAATATTAAAGCCTATAGAATAACAAGAATAAGAAATAGAGTCCCTTATTGAAATTTAATTACTTGCAACCCAAGTCGAAAAAATTTAAGTCAAAGGAAGAATCCAACTCATCAAAATGCCAAAACGAGCACACATCGAAAAATAATAAGGGCACATACCCTTGCCAGAAGGAGCACTCACACTCCTAAGCACTTAGCCAAGACTCAAAAAGATCGCTTTGCCTCAATTGAATGGGGGCTAGCGCAAGCGTCCATGACCTCTAAATTACTCGACTTGACCCTCCCTAAAGCGAACTAACTCACTTAAAGACTTTCTTTCACCACTAGACATAGTCGTTCACTTAAAGACCTTCTTTCACCACTAGACACAGTCATGATCGCCAACAAGTAGTAAGGGCAGTAAGCTTGCAATAAAGAGGATTGTTCTACGGCATCGCCCCATCGTTCCTTCGAACTCCGGGCACCCGTTCATGGTAATTCAAATGCTTGCTAATCCCCTTTGAAAAAAAATAAAAAAATGGTACATTGTCAATAGGATTTAGCACTTAACCAAGGCTCACCCTACTCAGGAATATGTCATGGGCATCTAAAATCGAAATCTGAAAGCATCATTAATGGGAAGACATAACAGCAACTGGGGGCTAAAAAGTGAAATGAAAGAGCTAGGGAAAAAACTAAGTATACCTTGACGTTTTGTGCAGACATACACCAAGTAAATCTAAGTCAATTTGAAAACGGTTTATATTCCCGCAATTCTGGAAAAGATGGCCCTAAAAGCCTAAAGCACATGCCAAACGGGCACAAGTATATCTTGACGCCTGCACCCTGGCTTCCAGCAAATCCTTAGACAACATTCCAAAAATCGTAACAGTATTTTGATTCACTCATGTAATCCTGTACGAACCCTTCTATAAGTCAACCTACTTAGGACACCTCGGATTGTACACAGTAGGACTCGGATTTTAAATAATTTTCAAATGATTTTTAAAGACTTCTTCGGACAAATAAAGTGTCGTTGGTTTAAGCTTAGTGTGCGTCCATCTCAACGTTGCAAGTGAGTCAAAAAGATTTTTAAATATGATTATGGGTAAAGAAAGGCACCTAGCTTTTAGTCAAGGCACACTTCAACATGTGACTACCTTGACCATGGCAATGTCACACAATACGACATTTACAAGAGAAGTAGCAAATCACTACTCAAACATACCCCGCACTAAACGAGTCTGGTTCAAACTATTCATGATCCGTGTCACCATGAATGCATAAAAACGTATGCAAAGCATTATAGCACCAAGCCAATCCCGTAGCTACAATTGGGGGCTTGAGAAAAACACTCTAAAAATGCTCGAGATGACGATTTTATCGCAAATTCGCGACGCTAATGCTATACATATGTCATAGGGGCTCAATCCTAAGCTTTAATCGTGCAAAACGAACCTTAGAATGGCTACAACCCCTCCCAAATTCTAAAGCACTACTTAGAATATATAAAGTCACCCCACTAACAAGGGTAACTGAAAATCGCGAGTCACCAAAACTCCGATCAAACCACTGCACATAACGCTCGCCCTATAAAGCGCCAGTTACACAGTCTACCTCGTTCCAAAGCAAAAGCGAAAGAAAAAAAATCAAGGATAAGAACTGTCAAAATATACCTAGAAATCAATTTCAACGCCCAGAGCTGGGCGCCGATATCTTTAACGCCCCAGCCTGGGCGCTGAATCTTTCTGCTAGCCAAGTTTTGCCCAGATACAAAAATAAGAAAGAAACACCTATGAATCATCGCATCGAACGAAGTAATAACCGTGCAAACCCACGCAGAAGGTGCTACACTTGTTCGAGCACCTGAACGATTCAGCACGATGAAGTACTCCAAATAATGATATCCCAACACTTGGAGGAATGTTCTAAGACACGCCGTTAGGCCACACAAGCCTGCGTTGCACCATAATCCCACAGTACAAGTCTAAAAAAGGTAAGGCACATTGCACTAATGCAAGCACGACCAAGAGTAAGAGGCAAAGACTACTTATCGCCCAAATGCAAGCCACACGACTTCTACATTAAGGATTAAAGGTAGCAAAACATTACCTACCACGGAAGGGATAGCTCGCACCTACACGAGTGAAACCCCAAGGCATCTTTCTCGAAAGAACCTACAAAATCGTACGCCAAAAGGAAGCATCCCAACATGCATACTTGGGGGCTCCAAGCTACGAAACAACCATAGCAAAATAAAAAAAATCTCGGAGCAAATGTTCAAACAATCGAAAGGGCGATGTTTGAGCCCACTTCATGAATGGGCCTGACCCCTATCAAGCTTCTAAGCAAACTATTCAAAATCAGTCATTGTTCAAAAAAATGATTCAAGCAAACTGATTAATGGACCGCACACGACGGCCATTCTATGAACGCTCGTTCGCACATACATATCATCATTCTAAGTATCGAACATTCACGAACGCGTTCAAAAGAAAAAAAATAGAGCGATCAAAATCTTACGCCTCGAGGTATGTTCCTCGGGCCAAATAGACTCGCCCAACTATTGCAATAACTGTACGCCTTAAGAGCAACAGTTCCTTAAAATAATCGCCCCAAAGCGAAAAGCACCGTAGTCCACCAATCGGCTACGGCTTTTCGAGAAATCATCACGATCACTCAACTCATTATAATCGTTCCAAAAAATAAAGAAAAAAACAAAAAAGAAGAGAATACGTAGAATTTCCAAGTGAAGTAGACGAACGAATGAACAAGAGGCCAATTGTGTCATCAAGAAACCTCGCCAGAAATCATTTTTAGCGCCCAGCGCTGGGCGCCGAAATCTTTAACGCCCAGGCTGCAGGGGCGCCGAAAATGATCACAGACCCAAAAAAAAACAGCTCTGACTTCTGTAGGGCCCTGCCATATTCATTCGACTTTAAAATTGCCGAAAGTCGCACCTCACGGTTTTGTTAAAAGTAGCACGCCACTACAAAGATCGCTCGCACTTACGAGCGCAATCCCAAACACGATCAAGGACATTACGAAATGCGTATCCCCAAGGAACCTCTTCAACAAGAAATGACCGTCAAGCACGAATTCTTGGGGGCTCGAAAGAAAATATAGAGTATACAAAGTTAAAAACAATATTCCCAGACTACGCTATATGAAGTCCCGTGTTTGGATGTCTCAAAAAATAAAAAATAAACCGGTTTACGACCTCAAGAGAAAGGTCACCGTTGATACCTATACATAGTCCCCTAATCAAGGACCCAGGTAGTGGCAAAATTGAGCCGTAAGGACTAACTCAAAACCATAAAGGATGATGACCACAAGACAATGGTCCGTCTAAGCATGTTGTCAACCCACATTCAGGTTGCACCTTAATCCGAGCATCCCTCGAAAGAATTCGCTCCTGCAAGAATAAATGAAAAGAAATTCTCAAAAGAAATCACAAGAAAAGAAATGAAATAGGGACTTGCCCACCTCAATCGGGCAAGATCGCGGCACACGAATCCCAAATCGAAAAGACGAATTCAGGTTCGCTCACCTCCAGCGAGCGGGGCGTCCACCCTTAGCGGACAGGCTCGCCCACCTTCAGCGGGCGGGGTCTGCGTCACTAACCGCGCAGGTCCTTAGACGCTGCAGCGATAACCTTTTTCGGTTTTCCCTTTTTCCAAAAATTAAAGGATTGGTTTTCCGTTTTTCCAAAAAAGAACGATGTGCTGGATTTTCCTTCGTTTTACGTCCTATAAAAACAAGGGGGTTTTCTCGTTTAGCTAGCCCTGAAAATGAGAATCTTTAAAAAGGTTTTACCTCGTGATTGGGCTTGGCCAGGCCCAATTACACTTTACAGCTTTAATTTCGAAAACATCCGTAGCTACTCCCAATGACAAAGTGAGGGAGTTTCTACGCACCTTTAGATCCTTCCAATGACAAAGTGAGGAAGTTTCTATACTATCAGTTGACAAATTCCAATGACACGTGAGGGATATGTCGACACTTCAAGTGATGACCCTTAAGTCAAATGTTATCACTCGGGGGCTCGTGAGACCCTCGCAAAACAGGTCACATACACCATGGCTTGTGTGACGCACTCCGTCTAATACTTTGACCATCGTCTTACTCCAAGACTCAGTCAAAGTGGGGGCTAACTGTGGACACCTACTTTTGTCCCCGTTCCCGCAAGGGAAAGGTTCGATGATGAAAGCGTAAATCTCCACTTGACAACGCATCTCCTATAAAATAAACGAATCTCGATTTTCCATTTCATTTCACCCGAAACCTGCTATTTGTGGAAACCTGCTAAAAACAGTAACTGCCGTAAAAGGTAGCTTCTAAAAGTGGAAAATCATAAAGGATAGAAACCTGTCAGAATTAGGTGTTGCATTCCAACATAAATCCTAAATGAGATAGAAAACCGCGAGAATCCTATTCCTAATAGGATTCGGAAATAAGAGTTACGTATTAATTAAAATCCTAACGAGCCTATAGTTCGTAACGGGCCCAGACGCATTCCGTCATAAAATTGATACGCGCTAAAAGACTCGAATTAATCTCAGACTCTACGGATTTCAGGAATCCGAATCTGACTAAAGAAAACAGCCCAGACCCTATTTTCAACGCCTGGCTCTGGGCGCCGAAATCTTCGGCGCCCAGGCCTGGGCGCTGAAAGTACCTGGGTACGTGTTTTTTCCTAATTCTTTGTGGATTAAAACTCTGCAATTCTATCTTTCCACGAACTCTTCCCTATAAATAGCCCCCTAAATTCGACGTGAAAGAGAACACAACAACACACAATTATATTCTGAGTATTGACTCCAACCCTTAGCCTAAGCCTCTCGCTGCGAAATTGTTCACGCGTTCTGTCGCAATCGATCAATAAATCGAACAGAACGTATCCTGTCCCATAATTGAGATTCGTTAAATAAAAAGGAGAAATAGCAAAGTCAAAGTGGTTAGTTTTCTGAGAACCGTGACGCACCTCTCAAGGGTGCATCGTAATGTGTCCCTTTTCGATGATTTAACTGCTTTCCTCGCCCTTTTTATGAACTACTAAACTAACCTAATCTGATTGTTCTATCACGCCTAACAAATATGATAGTTTTGGGAAATCGGATTATCATGCTAGGTCCCTTAATGCTATTTAAATCAGATAATCACGATCAAATTAGCATTATATGTTGCATATTGCTAAAATCAACTCAGATTAGTTTAATAGTTAACGCATGTCCCTTCAATTATTTATGCTGAGCTAGTAAGGATATCCTGCCTCTGGAGTTATCGACGAGCGAAGTACTCCTCTCGGTAGTTACAGTCCCCTGAACCCTCAATCTCTACCTCGCGGGTGTATATTGAGGGATCCCCACACCAGGGATCACAAGGGAACCTACGGCCGTCGTGGTCAAACATAATTGCACTCCCTTTATGTCACGATAACCGGGTTTTGTCAGTTTTTCTCATTGTCGTTAAAAACTGAATGTCGACTCCTATATTACTAGTCAATTGGGTGTATACTCACAGGAAATCCAATTACACTTGATTGAATAAAAAGAATCGTCACACCCACGAGGGACAAGGTCACGCATTAGCCTCGTGCTTTTTCGACCCCCAAACACCGATGCACTGGCAAAACTGGCCTCAATGATCAACATTCCAAGCGGCATGGCTGAAATGCCACTTACAATTGAAACCCGTCAAGAAGCAGCATATGTCCATGCTATTGACAACGTCGAGCAAGACAAAGATGAGCCTCGGTTTACAGACATTCAAAGGTATCTACAAAATTTAGACTATCCCCCCACACTTTTCAAGCAAGAATCGAAGGGTTCTACGACTACAGTCAGCCAATTTCGTCATACAAGGCGACATTCTATAAAAAAGGTCCCTTAACGGTCCTAACCTCCGATGTGTTGACAAGCACGAAGCTCAAAGAGTCATGGACAACATACATGCAGGAG
This sequence comes from Spinacia oleracea, assembly GCF_020520425.1. NCBI lineage: Eukaryota > Viridiplantae > Streptophyta > Magnoliopsida > Caryophyllales > Amaranthaceae > Spinacia > Spinacia oleracea. Next base: position 63,264,068 of record NC_079492.1, on the reverse strand, counting down.
TCTGTGGCACCCACATGAATGGGAAAATGCTAGCTCTGAAGATAGTCAGGGCACGATACTATTGGACTACCCTCGAACGGGACTGCTACTTCTTTGTAAAGAAGTGTCCCACATGCCAAAAGTGTGCGAATCTGGAGCACATTCCTCCATCACTACCATACTCTTAATCATCACCGTGGCCATTCTCAGCCTGGGGTATCGACGTCATCGGCAAAGTCACTCCAACAGGCACCAGGGGTCATGAATTCATACTGGTTGCCATCGACTATTTCACCAAATGGGTCGAGGCCAGATCATTCAAAGTATTGGGTTCCAAGCAAGTAGCCCAGTTCATACAAGAAAACATTATATGCAGATATGACGTTCCTTACGAGTTCATCAGTGACCAGGGAACCCATTTTCAAGGGGAGTGTGAAGATCTATTCACCGAGTACAAGATACAACATCATCGCTCTTCACCTTATCGCCCACAAACCAATGATGCAGTAGAAGCAACCAACAAGAATGTCAAGACCATCATCATGAAAATGGCTACCAATTACAAGGATTGGCCTGTAGACACCTACTTTTATCCCCATTCCCGAAAGGGAAGGTTCGATGATGAGAACATAAATCTCCACTTGGCAACGCATCTCCTATAAAATAACGAATCTCAATCACCCTTTTCATTTCACCCGAAACCTGCTATTTATAGAAACCTGCTATTTATGGAAACCTGCTAAAAACAGTAACTGCCGTAATGGGTAGTTGTTAAAAGTGGCAAGTCATAAAAGATAGAAACCTGTCAGAATTAGGTGTTGCACTCCAACATAAATCCTAATGAGATAGAAATTGCGAGAGAATCTTATTCCTAATACGATTCGAAAATAAGAGTCACGTATTGATTGAAATCCTAACGAGCCTAGAGTTCGTAACGGGCCCAGACGCATTCCGTCATAAAATTAATACGCACTAAAAGACTCGATTAAGTCTCATACACTCCGGATTCTAAGAGTCCGAATCTGACGTAGAAACGACCCAAACACCATTTTCAACGCCCAGCCATTTCCTGGATCCTATTTTCAACGCACAGAGCTGGGCGCCGAAATCTTTGACGCCCACCCCTGGGCGCTGAAATTACCTGGGACGTGTTCTTTCCTAATTCCTCGTGGATTAGAGTTCTACAATTCTATCTTTCCAAGAACTCTTTTCTATAAATATAGCCCCAAGTTCGACGTGAAAGGAACACAACACACAATTATTATTCTGAGTATTGACTCTAAACCCCTAAGCCTAAGCCTCACGCTGCAAAACTGATCACGCGTTCTGTCGCAATCGATCCAAACATCGAACAGAACGTATCCGGTCCTATAATTTGAGATTCGTTAAATAAAAGGAGAAATAGGAAAGTCAAAGTGGTTAGTTTTCTGAAAACCGTGACGCACCTCTCAAGGGTGCGTCGTAATGTGTCCCTCTTCCATGGTTTAATTGCTTTCCTCGCCCTTTTATGAACTGTTAAACTAATTAAATCTGATTGTTCTATTACGCCTAATAAAGATAATATGTTGGGAAATTGGATTATCATCCTAGGTCCCTTAAAACAATCTAAATCAGATAATCGCGTTCGATCTAGTACTATATGTTGCATATTGTTAAAATCAACTCAGATTAGTTTAATAGTTAACGTATGTCCCTTCAATTATTTATGTTGAGCTAGTAAGGATATCCTGCCTCTGGAGTTATCGAAGAGCGAGTACTCCTCTCGGTAGTTACAGTCCCCCGAACCCTCAATCTCTACCTTGCGTGTGTATGTTGAGAGATCCCCACACCAGGGATCACAAGGGAACCTACGGCTGTCGTGGTCAAACATAATTGCACTCCCTTTATGTCACGATAACCGGGTTTTGTCAGTTTTTCTCATTGTCGTTAAAAACTGAATGACGACTCCTATATTACTAGTCAATTGGGTGTAAACTCACAGGAAATCCGATTACACTTGATTTGACAAAAAGAAACGTCACACCCACGAGGGACAAGGTCACGCATTAGCCTCGCGCTTTTTCGACCCCCTCACAGTGGCGACTCCACTGAGGATAGTGAAGGAAATACTCGTGCTTGTAGGTAATCAAAATAGCCGAAGGGTGAAACGATCCTACCCCGCGTTTATTTCCCCATCAAGTTGGGACGACCTGAAAATCAGCATATTAATGTGAACGGGCAGAACCGCATAACGAATCTTGGCTCCCTCAGGGAGTTAGGACTAAGAATACCCACCGCCAACCGGGGGGTGCATACGCTTCGAATGTTGTCCACTCGGCACTTTCGCTAGTAGTACACCCGTCCCAAACCCAATCGCTCGCCCATTATGTCCCTCTCATTGGTGCATGCCCCCTTGGCTTACATCGTGATTGGCCTCATGGGCGAAATTCGTCTGTTGAAGGCACTACCACGACCGGGGCATGTGTTGGATCTGCGATAGAAGCGGTACCAAGCCAGCGCAAATACTACCCATAGAAGCCTATCATAAACTACATGACATATTATTATTTTGCCTCATGATGTAATGTTAGTTATGTGTAGCGAATTATGTGATTGTGTGTGACAAATAACGTTAGAAAACCAACGACCTTAAAAATTGCCCAAACATTCATAAACCAATTGGCCAAAGAGTTATACCAAAATACGTGTTCCGCAAACCCGAACGATCGCCACAAAAATAAGCGACGCTCGGGATGGCTTGTAACGAATCCCACAAACGCTGTACAACGCGTAAAGGACGTTATTAGGCAAACACGCAAAATCAAAGTCGCATAAACAAAAAGTAGACGCAAACAGAAAAAGAGAACCAGCCAGGGACGCATTTTCAACGCCCCTGGCTGGGCGCCGAAATTTCTCACGCCCTACGCTGGGCGCTGAAGTTGCTGCCTGGCCTTTTGGTCAGGCACAGCAGCCTCGGTGCCCACGCATGAAGAAAATACGTAGCAAAAAAAAAAAAAAACTTTTCATGAAATTTCTTTTGCTACGAGGCCGTATGAAAAAGCACTCGATTCCAAAAGCGACTTATATAAAATATATATAAATATATATATATATATATAAGTCTTTGTGTCGTTGATAGGCCTCCTACGACGGCAATGTTCGGCTCCAAAACCTAGCACGCTAATTGAAATAACCTTGAATGTCACATGGGCAAAATATTTAAAAAATAATGTTCAAATGAAGTTTTCAAGAAAAATATTGTTCGAATAAAAAAAATAAATCCGAGGCTAGACTAGGCTATGCCAAAGTACAATCTAAATCCTAAGTCTTAGTTGTCCTATCCATAGAATCGGTCCTAATGCTTGGTGTCGTTCTGCAAGTTAAAAGATTAAACCATATTGAGTCTCCCTTCCTAACATTTAAATCAATAAGCACCCATATGTAATTGTCATCCCTTGCTAAGAATCTACGGCCTCAATACTCTCTCTCACCAATAAAAAGAATATATCATAGTATTTGCAAAATGGAAACAGTCACATTCTGAAAAGTCATTCCCCCATAGTCGCACAACCCCCAAAGTGAACCTAAGGTATCAATACCATTAGCAAAAAATTAATGGCCTCAAGGCTTATGATCACATTGGGTCACGACTATCATAGACCTCTCGAGCCACTCGCTCCTTGAAATACTACTAAATGCGGACTAAAAGATTTTCCATGAATGCAACATGACCAACCATGAAAATACCCAAATCGGCATACCATAAGGCTACCATTGGGGTAAAGCAATACACACTAAGAGAGAAGCCGCACTAATGATTCTAGTCTTGCAAAAATAAAAATTCGATCTCCCCAATTAACTACCTTGCCAACATTAAGCAAAATGGCACATGACAAATGAACACCCAAGGGTTAAAATCTAAAGTGTCAACCAACGAAAGTTATGGTCCAATTAGCCTAAGTCTGAGAGTTGCTTGGTCAAGTATTATAGGCTTGCGCCACGTCATTATTTTGAGTGTAGGCCACCTCCTTGTATTCATACACGGGTTATAATCAGAAAGATTAATGAAAGTTCGAGTCTAACTCACAACTTCCAATTAAATGCCGAAAACTGTAAAAAATTATTTTCGATGTGATTCTTTCGTTAAATTTCAATAAAGTAAAAACAACATTTTGAATCTACGCTATTTGCACATTTTAAGAAACGACTAAATACGCTTGCAAAGTAAGAAAATTTAAAGGTCCACCCTAGGCCTACTAAAGCTAAAGGTCCACCCTAGGCCTACTAAAGTTAAAGGTCCACTATAGGCCTACCAAACGAGGCCCACTCAGTCTCGCCTCGTGACTTAAAGACCACCACCTTCTACCTTTTAGCCCAAATAAAAAAAAAATTGAAGGATTTGTGTTGGGGAGAAATTCCATGCAAAAAGAAAAAATAGAAAGAGAAAAGGGAGAGCGAAAAGAGTGAGCCATGAAATACTTAAAAAGAGAGAGAAAAGGGAGAGCGAAAGGAGCGATCCATGGAATACTTAGTCCGTACCTCCCAAAGTGCGAAATTTACCCAAGTAAACGAAGGAAGAGAATTGAGTCAACCAATCCAAATCATAAAGTTCTACGATGTCTACCCTTTCCAATCCTTATGTTCTTAGACGCATTCGCTCTGGGGCCCCTGTTCAGCTCATCTAACCCATCCATGTTCTCATTGCCATAACCCAAGAAATCATTACCTCGACTCTTGTTCTTGAACTTATTGTCAACTGCAAATCACGTACGACCATTGACACGTGCGTCATACCCATCATTTCCAAAGCCCAAACCTGCTCTTACACCACCATTAGCATAATGACCATATAACTTGTTTGGATACATCCTGTTGATATACCCTTGAGCCGTCCCCATGCTATTCATTGGCCTTGGTGGATGTAGTCCTCGTGCTTGACTAATACCTATACAACTCATTCAACCCATCTTTCAAGCTGTCTTGAGTCACGAATAAAAAAAGAAGACCAATGAAAAGTACAAAAATTAATAAATAATAAAAAAAGAAACTTTGCAAAGCGCCTCTAAAGTTAGTCTAAAAAGAAAAAGAAGCATTTAGCGCACCAAAAAAGATCCTCCCAGAAACCATTTTCAGCGCCCAGAGCTGGGCGCCGAAATCTTTAGCGCCCAAGCCTGGGCGCTGTATCTCTCTGCTTGCTAAAATTTGTCCAGAAGTGCTCGTCATTTTATCCGCACATACACGGAACAATAACGAACACTTGGAGGGGTACAACACGTATTCAGATATAAGTACCACCAAAAAAAACACATGTACTCAGAAAATATAAAAGAAATTTTTGGCTTACGGCCAGGCAGCAGATTAAAATAATAATAAACTTCACTTATTCTACCGTTTCAAATAATATGTTTCCACCTCAGAACGTACTTGTTTAAAATCGGCATTCTAAGAAACCATTTTCTAGGCTAAGAACTACGCAAGACCTGATTCCAAATTAAATCTATTTAAGGCGGATACGTAGGCAATCCATGATTCGGTCCAACCAATTTGCAAAAATGTTAAAGCCTACAGAATAACAAGAATTAAAAAATACAGTCCTTTATTGAAATTTAATTACTTGCAATCCAAGTCGAAAGAAAAATTTAAGTCAAAGGGAAAATCCAAGTCATCAAGATGCCAAAATTAATGAGCACACATTGAAAAATAATAAGGGCACGTACCCTTTCCAGAAGGAGCACTCACACTCCTAGGCACTTAGCCAAGACTCAAAAGTTCGTTTTGCCTCAATTGAATGGGGGCTAGCGCAAGCGTCCATGACCTCTAAATTACTCGACTTGACCCTCCCTAAAGCGAACTAACTCACTTAAAGACCTTCTTTCACCACTAGACACAGTCATAATCGCCAACAAGTAGTAAAGGCAGTAAGCTTGCAATAAAGAGGATTGTTCTACGGCATCGCCCCATCGTTCCTTCGAACTCAGGGTATCCGTTCGTGGTAATTCAAATGCTTGCGAATCTCCTTTGAAAAAAAAAAATCAGACATTGTCAATAGGACTTGGCACTTAACCAAGGCTCACCCTACTCAGACATATGACACGGGCATCTAAAATCGAAATCTAAAAGCATCATTAATGGGAAGACATAATAGCAATTGGGGGCTAAAAATTGAAATGAAAGAGCTAGGGAAAGAACTAAGTATACCTTGACCTTTTGTGTAGACATACACCAAGTAAATCTTAGTCAATTTGAAAACGGTTTATATTCCCGCAATTCTGGAAAAGATGGCCCTAAAAGCCTAAAGCATATGCCAAACGGGCACCAGTATATCTTGACGCCTGCACCCTGGCTTCCAGCAAATCCTTAGACAGCATTCCGAAAATCGTAACAGTATTTTGATTCACTCATGTAATCCTGTACGAACCCTTCTATAAGTCAACCTACTTGGGACACCATGGATTGTACACAGTAGGACTCGGACTTCAAATAATTTTCAAAGACTTCTTCGAACATAATAAAGTGTCGTTGGTTTAAGCTTAGTATGCGTTTATCTCGATGTTGCAAGTGAGTCAAAAGATTTCTAAATATGGTTATGGGTAAAGAAAGGCACCTAGCTTTTGGTCAAGGCACACTTCAACATGTGACTACCTTGACCCTGGCAATGTCGCACAATACGACATTTACAAGAGAAGTAGCAAATCACTACTCGAACGTACCTCGCACTAAACGAGTCTGGTTCAAACTATTCATGATCCATGTCACCATGAATGCATAAAAACGTATGCCAAGCATTATAGCACCAAGCCAATCCCGTAGCTACAATTGGGGGCTTGAGAAAAACACTCTAAAAATGCTCGAAATGACGATTTCATCGCAAATTCTCGACGCTAATGCTATACATATGTCATAGGGGCACAATCCTAAGCTTTAATCGCGTAAAACGAACCTTAGAATGGCTACAACCCTTCCCAAATTCCAAGCACTACTTAGAGTATATAAAGTCACCCCACTAACAAGGGTAACTGAAAATCGCGAGTCACCAAAACTCCGATCAAACTACTGCACATAACGCTCGCCCTACAAGCACCCGTTACACAGTCTAAGTCGTTCCCAAGCAAAAGCGAAATAAAAATCAAGGATATATAAGAAAATAAAAAGAAAGAAACATCTATGAATCCTCGCATCGAACGAAGTAATAAACCGTGCACGCCCTCGCAGAAGGTGCTACACTTGTTCGAACACCTGAACAAGACGTGATGAAGTACTCCAATGCAAAAAATAATAATGATGCCCCAACACCTGGAGGAATGTTCTGAGACACGCCGTTAGGCCACACAAGCCTACGTCGCACCATAAGTTCAACCATCCCACGGTGCAAGTCTAAAAAAAAGGGAGAGTAAGGCATATTGCACTAATGCGGGCACGACCAAAGAACATGTATAAAAGAGGCAAATACTACTTATCGCCCAAATTCAAAATGCAAGCCACACGACTTCTACATTAAGGATTAAAGGTAGCAAAATATTACCTACCACGAAAGGGATAGCTCGCACCTGCACGAGCGGAACCCCAAGGCGTCTTTCTCGAAAGAACCTACAAAAATCGTACACCAAAGGGAAGAATCCCAACACGCATACTTGGGGGTTCCAAGCTACGAAACGACCATAAAAAGGGGGGGTCTCAAAACAAATGTTTGAACGATCAAAAGGGCACGATGCTTAAGCCCACTCCATGAATGGGCCAGACCCCTATCAAGCTTCTAAGCAAACTATTCAAAATCAGTCATTGCTCAAAAAATGATTCAAGCAAACTGATTAATGGACCGCACACAACGGCCATTCTATGAACGCTCGTTCGCACATATATATCATCATTCTAAGTATCGAACATTCACGAACGAACAAGAGGCCAACTGTGTCATTAAGAAACCTCGCCAGAAATCATTATCAGCGCCCAGCGCTGGGCGCCGAAATGTTTAACGCCCAGGCATGGGCGCCGAAAATGATCCCAGACCCAAAAAGGCCCCTGGCTTCTATCGGGCCCTGCCGTATCCATTCGACTCGAAAATTGCCGATTTCTTTACTAAATTCGCACCTTACGACTTTGTTAAGAGTAGCATGCCACTACAAAGATCCCTCGCACTTACGAGCACAATCCCAAACACGATCAAGGACATTACAGAATGCGTATCCCCAAGGAACCTCTTTGACAAGAAAGGACCGTCAAGCACTAGTGCTTGGTGGCTCGAAGGAAAATATATATTTCAAAAGAGAGTATGAAAAGTTAAAACAATATTCCCAGACTATGCTGTACGAAGTCCCATGTTTGGATGTCTCAAAAAAAAGAAAAAACCGGTTTACGACCTCAAGACAAAGGTCGCCGTTGATACTTATACATAGTCCCCTAATCAAGGACCCAATTAGTGGCAAAATTGAGCCATAAAAACTAGCTCAAAACCACAAAAGAAGACGGTCACAAGACAAAGGTCCGTCTAAACCCGTTGTCAACCCACATTCAGGTTACAACTAAGTCCGAGCATCCCTCGAAAGAATTCGCTCTTGCAAGAATGAATAAAAGAAATTCTCAAAAGAAATCACGATGAACAAAAAAAAAAGGAGGGGAACTTGCCCATCTTCAGTAGGCAAGAGCGCGTCACGAACCACGCGAGTTCCCAAATTGAAAAAAAAAAACGAATTAAGGGACGTCCACCCTCAGCGGACAGGGCTCGCCCACCTTCAGCGGGCGGGGTCTGCGTGTAACACCCCGACAATTCTCTCTTTTCTAAAGTAACCTTTTAATATAAAATATAGAGAATTATCAAGGCATTATCGCCCGTGTGAAAACGTAACGGCTTATTCAGAATTTTGCAGCGGAAAACATAAAACTAACTTTTAGGTTCATAATTAATCTGTTACATATTAGGTCCAAACCAATTAACTGAGATAAGGAAATACGAATAGTACGACAAATTTAAAGTCCATTTAAACAAACCCAAGTCAACTTAGCAAATCAAAACTAAATACAAGCTCTCTATTCCCGATCCCAATGATGCAACATCTTCAAACCTGCAGATGGACAATGCTTATTGATCCTTAGAGACTGCTCACCAAAGATTGGGTCATCACAGGATCAATAAGGCATAGCCATGATCAACATGCACAAGCAAAAGCACGTAATCAGCTAAGCTGAGTACTACATACTAAATCAATAATAATCCTAACATGATTCTACTAAACGAACAACCCTAACATGATACTAATGAACCCAAACAAGGGCAGACAAAACATGATAGTTTGACGACCATACTTGACCAGACTAGACTACGCTAGACTTTTAGCAATAATATTATTTTAGTTGAAATAGACAATGGACCGAGTTGACCGTCCAGAAGTCTTCACTAAGGAAGACGAGGTACGGGCGCGACTCCGTAACCTCAGTGACCTGCGATATCGAGGAACGTTTGAATAAAAATAGAACACGGTGATCAATCCGGTCCCAGAAAAGGCCATGGGCTACCACCATGAACCCCAACTCCTGTTTGTCCGTCACTTCAGACGTGCACAGTCTAAAGCTATTGCTATTCAGTTTCACTTTACATGATTTACAAATTGAGATTCCGTTATGACTCGACCATTACATAAGACATACAATTCACATTTGTTCACAACTGTTTTTATCTTGGAATTAAGTAAGTGATCATAAAAGCATCAATCAAGACTCATTCCAATTTATCCAATCTTTCCTTTAACCATGAGCAACCCTGTATATGGGCATAAAGTTTCAACTTACTAAACAAGGTCCTCCGCCCTCATAAAGTAGTGAAAAGATAGAAAGGGAACAACAACCAATCGATCCAACCCAATCATATAGAATAATCTAGTGTTCCCAACCAACATGTTTGTATCAATCATCCATACTAACATGTTACAGTTCTCATAGTGCAAAATAAGTTCAATAAGTTTGTCCAACAGTATTAAACATGCACATTCAATATAACCCAGTTCGTCCATAATATCAACATCACCAAGTTCAACAATAATATCAACATAACCAAGTTCAACAACAAGATTCAACATGGTTTCAACAATTAGCACACATTCCAAGCACACAGGTATGTACGTACCTTGCATAAACAACTAATAGGCCACTTTAACACTTTCAAAAGTCGCCTAAAGAGAATTCTTCGCCTAACACAACCAACAAATATTCCCAATCAATTTTCGCAACCATAATAAAGCATTCTAAATACATCCTAAACATATTCAGAACCTTCCCTAACGTTAAACTTGAACATCTGATTTCCTGGCATCATAATTATTGAATTAGTGATTGAAATTCGTTGAAAACTCTTTACAAACATCATACTTTAATTTCCAGCAATATAAACTAATTTCAAACTACTCTAAAACATAATTCATGTTTAAAATCATAAAAATCATAACTTTAATAAATTCATAAACATCATACCATGGTTTTCTAACTATTGAAACCTTAAAAATTCATGCTTTAACAATTTAAAATCCTTATTTAACATGATTAATAAATTTGAAAATTAAATAATTTATTATGCAAAATATAAAATCTGATTTCTATATTTACTTAATTAAAACCGTAAATTTAAGCATGAAAACATTAATTAGATTACTAATACAAAATTAAAGCATTAAATAGTTTTAGGGTTAAAGAAATAAACCAAAACAAGAGGAAGAGAAGGGTGCTGGCCGGCGGTCAGTGATGGCGGCAGCAGGGCAGGTGGTTGGCTGACGCAAGGTGGCCGGCGGCTGGTGTCTGCGACGATGGCCGCTTGTGTTGGTGGTAGTAGTTTGCGAGTGAAGAAACAAGGAGAGAGGATGAAGAACGATGGCTGGTAGGGCTACAGCGACGGTCGACGGGAGGTGCAGTAAGGTGGCGCGGCAAGGGCGGCGCAACACCAGTGATTAGGTGGTGACGACGGTTGTGGTGGCTGTGCGAAACAGAACCCGCGATTAAGGGGGAATAAAAACGAAAGAAAGAGAAACGAAAGAGAAGAGGAAGGAGGAAGGAATTACCGTGCACAGGAGGAGGAGGAACGACGGTGGTCGGGTGGCGGTTGATCGACGGCGGCGGCTGAGACAAGAGAGGGCAGGGTTGTGCGTCGTGGATGTTGAAGCAAGAAGAAGGAGGTGTTTGAAGCTGTTTTACGTGAAGTGGAGTAGAGGGTTGAGATGGGTTTCACGTGAAGTTGAAGCAAGGGTAGGGAATTATGGGCTTACTTATTTTGGGCTTTATCAATTTGGGCTTGGCTTAGGATTAAGGTTGTTTGAATCCAAAATGATTAGGATTGTTTTCTAAATTCAATCGATCGTGTTTTCGTAATTCGAATTCGTTTTAACTTAAAATTCTAAAATCATTTTCAATTTCGTAAATCGTTGAAAATATTAAAATGTAATAAATAAGTATACGTGAATTATATATTTATTACTCAAAATTCCTAAATTCTATTTAAATATAAATAATATACGTTAAAATATATTAATAAAATTTATAAATTTACGGGGGATTACAATCTACCCCTCTTAAAAGAAGTTTCGTCCCGAAACTTGACACGAAATTTACCACATTTTCCCCAACAGCTTTTAACTTATTCTTACTAAAGAAGTACTTGTGCCACCTATGTGCACTCTTTTGCCAACTCAAAGCTGCTTGTGTTACTCATGAACACATTTTTCTTATGCGGAGAATCTATTTACTTGCATCAACATGTAAAGGTTGCTAGAAATAAGCATAAAATGCATAAAAACACCATAAAAATAGGTAAAAAGCGCGAATTTATATCGCATTCTACCCCTCTTAAAGAAAACGAGTTACGCCCTCGTAACTCATCTCAGGGAATAACTTTGGATATTTCTCCTCAACGAATTATGTCCTCAATACAATATTCTCACTAAACTCATTCCAGCAAGTAAGACTTCTACAATTCTTTCCATACAATGCCTCAACATGTGTCATCGTAATGCTTGCATGGTGACTATTGATGCACGAAAATTCAATCGAACCTAGGTGGCCTTCCCAATTACCCTTAAAATCCATAACACACGTTCTCAACATATATTCCGTTAGTAATCTTAGTCTGTCTATCGTTTGTAGGGTGGAAAGAAATACTCATTTTCAATGTTGTCCCCAAGATTCAACTGGACCTTATTGCCAAAATTTCGGACTTTTGTTCTCGGTAAGGATCTTACAAGTTGCCCTATAAAGGTAATGTCTCCAAATATTCGTAGATAACACCATAACAGTTATCTCTAAGTCATGGGTTTGGTAATTAGCCTTATAAGGTTTCAATTGACGCGACAACAGCTAAATCTAGAAAGCTTCCTCACATTTCTCACTTCACTTAAAATTCGATTCCTTTTTCATCAAGTTGGTCATTGGTTTTTCTTACTTCGAAAAGTCTTTCACAACTTCCTATAATAGTCGTCTAGGCTTAGAGAACTTCAAATATCGGACACGTTCTTTGGAGTAGGTCACTCACTCACATCTTGAATCTTAGCAGGATCTACAGAGACTCTTTCTGGTCAACTTTTCCTTTTTACCAAACCTCCTTATGTCATAACTCTTGGTCTTAACTCTTAGCACTTCCACCAATTCATACATTCCCATCTTTTCAAGACAACAAATGATTTCTAACGATCCTGGACCACTCGAATCTTCTCTTAATTTTATTCCCTTAAGTAACGTAGTTTTCAATCAATTTAGTCTTCACTTTTCCGTCGATGTTACTTATACACACATGACTTTAAGATCCGTATACTTAATTCATATAAAATAAATTCTTTCTAAGCGTCTCCAATATAATTCCCAAGTGTTTGACATGCTCTTTCTCATTCCTTGAATAAATCAGGATATCATCAATATGATAACGAACTTAATTCGGAATTCGTGGAAAATCTTATTCATCACATCCATAATTATGGCAGGTGCATTGTTTAACCCAAAAGACATTATTCTAAACCCATAATGACAATAACGAGTCCTAATGAGGTCTTAGGCCCTTATCAGCTATCCTTAATTGGTGATACTTCGAACACAAATCAATCTTCGAGAACACACTCGCCCAATTCAATTGATCCAATATTTCATCTCTCCTATGCAAAGGATACATGTTCTTGATGGTGATTAATTTCCTAAAATCAATGCATAATTCGATACTCTTATCTTTCTCCTTAACAAACAACGCAGGAGCTCCCCACGGTGATGCACTAGGCCTAATATACCCCTTAACGAAACAACTCTTGCAATTGTGTCTTAATTTGCTCATTTCGAGAGGTGTCATTCTATATGGTGCTTTAGTTATAGGTGTCGTTCCAGGAACTAAGTTTATAGTGGACTCAAAGGCTCCAACAGGTAACATACTTGCAATTTCACTCGGAAACACATCAATGAATCCACTCACAATGGCAACATCTTCGATTCTGACTCCAAGTTCTTTATTCACCTCTAACACACTACAGAAAAATAGTTCACGCTCCCTATTCATCAATTTTCCACTCGCATTACAGTAATAACCAAAGGTTCTTGGACTACCCAAAACATCTATACGAGGTCAATCTTCTAATATGGTTCCTTACATTTACTTTCTGAATTTCACAGTACGTCTATCTTAGCCTTGTACAAACTTAGTCAATTCCATCCTAAGGTTTATGAATTCTTGTGCCTTTTGCTTTCTCATAAAAGGAGTTTCCTTAAGGCAGTAACAAACGAATCCCAATTGAATCTCTCAACAATGCTAAGTCTAACCCCATTTTCTCTCCACCACAAATCAGCCTCATCTTCCAAGTAAAGTACAACTTGACCCACTCTCCTGTTCTCAAGACAGTTCACATCCCCAAACAGTTTCTCAAACTCTCTAACCCAGTTCTCTAGAAAGGTAGGATCAGCTTGCTTCTTAAAGTATGGTGTCTTAACTTTGGTTAGTCTCTCAAACATGTCCCCAGTAGAATCAGGGCGCTCAGTTCTCTCTTCAGCCAGTCTTCCCGCCAAAAGGCGAATAGCAGCAACTAACTCACTATTGCTTGACATTCTAGTGTGCGACCTAAAATTAATCACTCTACGATACATAATTCATATGTCCCCTCTACGAAAGAAATTTAGATTTAATCATAGAGATCGCATCAACAAACACTTATTCAAGAATGTACACCAATAATAGAGCAATCATCGTCACTCATTCAAGAAAATATCCCTATCAAGGACATACAATTTGAAAACCAATGAATGGAAGTTCAATCACAACAAATAAGTAATAATATTCCCATTCGCGTGCCCAAAATAAACTTTTGATCATTTGGATTATCAATAATCTAACTCTATTCCTCAAAAGAATGTTAATAACAATTTCTAAACCATAATAACGCACTTGTCCTCAAATTAACATAAAGGTTCTACGACACAAACATAAACTATTGTTGGCGAATAACGAAACTCTCAAACTGGAAATGAATACTTTAACTTCTATTGCTAACTCTATAAAGGCTTATTATATCCTTGAAGAGAATAAAGAATAACTCAAACTCTTATTGCTTTAACTTTAAACCGTTGCTGATATGCCACTTATTCTTTAAAACATAAAAGAACTAAATAACTATTACAACTTCAAATGTTTAAGGCATCTTGCCTACCTATTCTTTCCTTGGAAACTTGTGGAGTAAGATCTAGATCTTCAATATTCGTCGAATTCTTCTTACGAGTATGAGTCTTCTTTCATGTCTTTATCTTGATGAGACTCACTTGCCACCTCACCATCACCTTTAGGTTCCACATCCGACTCACTAGGAATCTCAATGGTAGGCTCATGGGCCACTGGGTTAGGATTCTCTGCCTCAACACCTACATTCTCATTCTCCACAGCTACATCATTTTCTTCTAGGTCATTATTTACACTTATTCCCATAGGTTCTTCTGTAACTGCATCCCAAGCATGACTCCATGAATTTCTACCCTCCTTGAACCCATTTTCTACGACCTCAATAATGGTGGTCAGGATCTCTAAGTCATATCTCTACCTACCATCCCTAGTCCCATACTTAATCAACTTTGGTGTTCCATCATCAGAATGCGTGTCTTTAAACCTATCTTTGAGTTCTAGGTATGGCATTTTGTTAGGTAAGCAATAGACAATGGTGGATGCTACAGTATCCTCTCTTATTAAGATGGGTTGGTCTTGTATCTAGCAAAATACTCACATCCAAACACGACTTTCTTCACAAAGAGATATTTTATTCCTGAAAGAAGCAACTTAAGATCTCACTAACGATTTCCCAACCAAACCATAATCAAAGTTCAATAAAGCAATAAGTTCGGTGGAATCAAACAATCTCTCTAACGCACATTTGACTGCAACACTTGAACATTTAACACATGCATATAACAATTAACTTCTTATGCTAAAATTAACTAGTATGCACACATAATTCTATCCTATATGCCCTTCTTATATTACCCATCTCTCGTAATAAATCAAAATAAGTAAACATTGAAACGCTTAAAATAAAACAAGAATGATTAATAAGAAAGAAATTTTTATTAAACGAATAAATAACGAATAAATAGAATAAGGTTTTTTTTTTTTTTTGAATATATTTAATTTAAATACGAAAAGAAGAACTTGCTTAATTCACATAAACGTAAAGTTTCGAATAAATAAATTAATTTAAAACTTAAATAAGAAATATTAATATACTTTTTAAACAAAATAAAATGAATTTGGTCCCCCAAAAAAAAAGTACCAATTTTTGAACACTATAATACGTAGAAACTCGATTTTTAAGAAATTTATTTTAAATAACTAGATAGTTAGGCACCTAAAATTTTATTAAAGTAAAACCTTAGCTTCTAGATACCACTTTGTAACACCCCGACAATTCTCTCTTTTCTAAAATAACCTTTTAATATAAAATATAGAGAATTATCAAGGCATTATCGCCCGTGTGAAAACGTAACGGCTTATTCAGAATTTTGCAGCGGAAAACATAAAACTAACTTTTAGGTTCATAAATAATCTATTACATATTAGGTCCAAACCAATTAACTGAGATAAGGAAATACGAATAGTACGACAAATTTAAAGTCCATTTAAACAAACCCAAGTCAACTTAGCAAATCAAAACTAAATACAAGCTCTCTATTCCCGATCCCAATGATGTAACATCTTCAAACCTGCAGATGGACAATGCTTATTGATCCTTAGAGACTGCTCATCAAAGATTGGGTCATCACAGGATCAATAAGGCATAGCCATGATCAACATGCACAAGCAAAAGCACGTAATCAGCAAAGCTGAGTACTACATACTAAATCAATAATAATCCTAACATGATTCTATTAAACGAACAACCCTAACATGATACTAATGAACCCAAACAAGGGCAGACAAAACATGATAGTTTGACGACCATACTTGACCAGACTAGACTACGCTAGACTTTTAGCAATAATATTATTTTAGTTGAAATAGACAATGGACCGAGTTGACCGTCCAGAAGTCTTCACTAAGGAAGACGAGGTACGGGCGCGACTCCGTAACCTCAGTGACCTGCGATATCGAGGAACGTTTGAATAAAAATAGAACACGGTGATCAATCCGGTCCCAGAAAAGGCCATGGGCTACCACCATGAACCCCAACTCCTGTTTGTCCGTCACTTCAGACGTGCACAGTCTAAAGCTATTGCTATTCAGTTTCACTTTACATGATTTACAAATTGAGATTCCGTTATGACTCGACCATTACATAAGACATACAATTCACATTTGTTCACAACTGTTTTTATCTTGGAATTAAGTAAGTGATCATAAAAGCATCAATCAAGACTCATTCCAATTTATCCAATCTTTCCTTTAACCATGAGCAACCCTGTATATGGGCATAAAGTTTCAACTTACTAAACAAGGTCCTCCGCCCTCATAAAGTAGTGAAAAGATAGAAAGGGAACAACAACCAATCGATCCAACCCAATCATATAGAATAATCTAGTGTTCCCAACCAACATGTTTGTATCAATCATCCATACTAACATGTTACAGTTCTCATAGTGCAAAATAAGTTCAATAAGTTTGTCCAACAGTATTAAACATGCACATTCAATATAACCCAGTTCGTCCATAATATCAACATCACCAAGTTCAACAATAATATCAACATAACCAAGTTCAACAACAAGATTCAACATGGTTTCAACAATTAGCACACATTCCAAGCACACAGGTATGTACGTACCTTGCATAAACAACTAATAGGCCACTTTAACACTTTCAAAAGTCGCCTAAAGAGAATTCTTCGCCTAACACAACCAACAAATATTCCCAATCAATTTTCGCAACCATAATAAAGCATTCTAAATACATCCTAAACATATTCAGAACCTTCCCTAACGTTAAACTTGAACATCTGATTTCCTGGCATCATAATTATTGAATTAGTGATTGAAATTCGTTGAAAACTCTTTACAAACATCATACTTTAATTTCCAGCAATATAAACTAATTTCAAACTACTCTAAAACATAATTCATGTTTAAAATCATAAAAATCATAACTTTAATAAATTCATAAACATCATACCATGGTTTTCTAACTATTGAAACCTTAAAAATTCATGCTTTAACAATTTAAAATCCTTATTTAACATGATTAATAAATCTGAAAATTAAATAATTTATTATGCAAAATATAAAATCTGATTTCTATATTTACTTAATTAAAACCGTAAATTTAAGCATGAAAACATTAATTAGATTACTAATACAAAATTAAAGCATTAAATAGTTTTAGGGTTAAATAAATAAACCAAAACAAGAGGAAGAGAAGGGTGCTGGCCGGCGGTTAGTGATGGCGGCAGCAGGGCAGGTGGTTGGCTGACGCAAGGTGGCCGGCGGCTGGTGTCTGCGACGATGGCCGCTTGTGTTGGTGGTGGTAGTTTGCGAGTGAAGAAACAAGGAGAGAGGATGAAGAACGATGGCCGGTAGGGCTACAGCGACGGTCGACGGGAGGTGCAGCAAGGTGGCGCAGCAAGGGCGGCGCAGCACCAGTGATTAGGTGGTGACGACGGTTGTGGTGGCTGTACGAAACAGAACCCGCGATTAAGGGGGAATAAAAACGAAAGAAAGAGAAACGAAAGAGAAGAGGAAGGAGGAAGGAATTACCGTGCACAGGAGGAGGAGGAACGACGGTGGTCGGGTGGCGGTTGATCGACGGCGGCGGCTGAGACAAGAGAGGGCAGGGTTGTGCGTCGTGGATGTTGAAGCAAGAAGAAGGAGGTGTTTGAAGCTGTTTTACGTGAAGTGGAGTAGAGGGTTGAGATGGGTTTCACGTGAAGTTGAAGCAAGGGTAGGGAATTATGGGCTTACTTATTTTGGGCTTTATCAATTTGGGCTTGGCTTAAGATTAAGGTTGTTTGAATCCAAAATGATTAGGATTGTTTTCTAAATTCAATCGATCGTGTTTTCGTAAATCGAATTCGTTTTAACTTAAAATTCTAAAATCATTTTCAATTTCGTAAATCGTTGAAAATATTAAAATGTAATAAATAAGTATACGTGAATTATATATTTATTACTCAAAATTCCTAAATTCTATTTAAATATAAATAATATACGTTAATATATATTAATAAAATTTATAAATTTACGGAGGATTACACTGCGTCACTAGCCGCGCAGGTCCTCAGTTTTCGAAAAATAAAGTCTTCAAATTCAAAATAGGCTCGCCATCTTCAGCCGGCGGGGTCTACGTCACAAACCACGTAGGTCTTTATTTTCAAAAAGCACAAAACAAATTTCAAAATAGATTCGTCCACTTCTATCGGACGGGGTGTCCACCCTTAGCGGACAGGTTCTCCATCTTTAGTCGGCGGGTTCTACGTCACAAACCGCGTAGGTCCTTATTTTCAAATTTCAAAAACAGATTCGTCCACTTCTATCGGACGGGGTGTCCACCCTTAGCGGACAGGCTCGCCATCTTTAGCCGGCGGGGTCTGCGTCACTAACCGCGCAGGTCCTTAGTCGCTGCAGCGATAACTTTTTTCGGTTTTCCCTTTTTCCAAAAATTCAAAGGATTGGTTTTCCGTTTTTCCAAAAAAGAACGATGTGCTGGATTTTCCTTCGTTTTACGTCCCATAAAAACAAGGGGGTTTTCTCGTTTAGCTAGCCCTGAAAATGAGAATCTTTAAAAACATTTTTACCTCGTGGTTGGGCTTGGCCAGGCCCAATTACACTTTATAGCTTTAATTTCGAAAACATCTGTAGCTACTCCCAATGACAAAGTGAGGGAGTTTCTACGTCTCTTTAGATACTTCCAATGACAAAGTGAGGGAGTTTCTATACTATCCGTTGACAAATCCCAATGACACGTGAGGGATATGTCGACACTTCAAGTGATGACCCTTAAGTCAAATGTTATCATTCGGGGGCTCGTGAGACCCTCGCAAAAGCAGGTCACCATGACTTGTGTGGCGCACTCCGTCTAATACTTTGACCATCGTCTTACTCCAAGACTCAGTCAAAGTGGGGCCTAACTGTAGACACCTACTTTTGTCCCCATTCCCGAAAGGGAAGGTTCGATGATGAGAACATAAATCTCCACTTGGCAACGCATCTCCTATAAAATAACGAATCTCAATCACCCTTTTCATTTCACCCGAAACCTGCTATTTATAGAAACCTACTATTTATGGAAACCTTCTAAAAATAGTAATTGTCGTAATGGGTAGTTGTTAAAAGTGGCAAGTCATAAAAGATAGAAACCTGTCAGAATTAGGTGTTGCACTCCAACATAAATCCTAATGAGATAGAAATTGCGAGAGAATCTTATTCCTAATACGATTCGAAAATAAGAGTCACGTATTGATTGAAATCCTAACGAGCCTAGAGTTCGTAACGGGCCCAGACGCATTCCGTCATAAAATTAATACGCACTAAAAGACTCGATTAAGTCTCATACACTCCTGATTCTAAGAGTCCGAATCTGACGAAGAAACGACCCAAACACCATTTTCAACGCCCAGCCATTTCCTGAATCCTATTTTCAACGCACAGAGCTGGGCGCCGAAATCTTTGACGCCCACCCCTGGGCGCTGAAATTACCTGGGACGTGTTCTTTCCTAATTCCTCGTGGATTAGAGTTCTACAATTCTATCTTTCCAAGAACTCTTTTCTATAAATATAGCCCCAAGTTCGACGTGAAAGGAACACAACACACAATTATTATTCTGAGTATTGACTCTAAACCCCTAAGCCTAAGCCTCACGCTGCAAAACTGATCACGCGTTCTGTCGCAATCGATCCAAACATCGAACAGAACGTATCCTGTCCTATAATTTGAGATTCGTTAAATAAAAGGAGAAATAGCAAAGTCAAAGTGGGAAGTTTTCTGAGAACCGTGACGCACCTCTCAAGGGTGCGTCGTAATGTGTCCCTCTTCCATGGTTTAATTGCTTTCCTCGCCCTTTTATGAACTGTTAAACTAATTAAATCTGATTGTTCTATCACGCCTAATAAAGATAATATGTTGGGAAATTGGATTATCATGCTAGGTCCCTTAAAAAAATCTAAATCAGATAATCGCATTCGATCTAGTATTATATGTTGCATATTGTTAAAATCAACTCAGATTAGTTTAATAGTTAACGCATGTCTCTTCAATTATTTATGCTGAGCTAGTAAGGATATCCTGCCTCTGGAATTATCGAAGAGCGAGTACTCCTCTCGGTAGTTACAGTCCCCCGAACCCTCAATCTCTACCTTGCGGGTGTATGTTGAGAGATCCCCACACCAGGGATCACAAGGGAACCTACGGCCGTCATGGTCAAACATAATTGCACTCCCTTTATGGCACGATAACCGGGTTTTGTCAGTTTTTCTCATTGTCGTTAAAAACTGAATGGCGACTCCTATATTACTAGTCAATTGGGTGTAAACTCACAGGAAATCCAATTACACATGATTTGACAAAAAGAAACGTCACACCCACGAGGGACAAGGTCACGCATTAGCCTCGCGCTTTTTCGACCCCCTCACATGGCCCCAAAAGCTGCATTTCACATTGC
Organism: Spinacia oleracea; assembly: GCF_020520425.1. NCBI lineage: Eukaryota > Viridiplantae > Streptophyta > Magnoliopsida > Caryophyllales > Amaranthaceae > Spinacia > Spinacia oleracea. Next base: position 63,243,039 of record NC_079492.1, on the reverse strand, counting down.
GGGGATATCGAACTTCAATTCGCACTTCAACTGGTGCAACTCCGTTCTCATTGGTCTATGGAATGGAAGCAGTACAACGTATTGAACTGGAGATACCTTCTCTAAGGATAGTCCTAGAAAGCGAAATCCCAGAAGCTGCATGGGTACAAGCAAGGTATGACGAGCTAGTCATGCTCGATGAGCGACGGCTTCAAGCCGCTCACCATGTACAAGTCTATCAGCGCCGAGTTGCCAGACATTTCAACAAAAGGGTCAGAACCCGAAACATCAAGGAAGGCGAGCTTGTCCTGAAAGCCCTTCGCAAAAGCACCATGGACCCAAGGGGAAAATTCAAACCCAACTGGGCAGGCCCATACATCTTCAAGAAGATCCTCTCCGGGGGAGCAGTTGAACTAACAGACATCGACGGAACAGAATTCAGATCTCTTACCAACCTCGATCAACTCAAGAAGTTCTATGTCTAAGTTCTATGTTCAAATTCAAGAATCCAAATTCAGGTCTTGTAAGGTAGTCAGAACTACGTCCGGCCTGATTCCCTAATGGGACACGTAGGCAACCTCATTTCGACGCCCGACCACTTTAATTAAAAAAAAATTCAAAATTTCCTCAATTAAGGGCATCCTAAAAATCAAATCATATCAAATTTCAAAACTCAAATTGTTGTTGTTGTTATTCCAAATGTGCCAATTCAAAGCAAAGCATGTTCAAGCGGAATTTAACACAATATCTCTTTATTTGGCCCTAAGGCCTTCAAAGCTAATTCAAATACAAAGTCAGGATCAAGTGAAGCAAAGTTCAAAAGCCTTTTCACCTCCTAAGCACATGTTCTAAACACATTTCCCAAACACATTCTAAACACAATTCCTTCAAATACAATTTCAAACACATTTAGCCTACAAAGATCTAGGGTCGAGCGACTATGCTCTCGAGTCTCGGCACCTTGAGTACTATCCCCTGGCTCCTCCCGCAATCAATCACCAATCTTCCCCTTGCCCAAGCGGCGGGAGAAGGAACTTGCAAGCCTTCCAAGACGGGAGGACGACAAACCTCCTTTGGATTCCAAACGGTCAAGCACCGGATGGGTCACACTCCTGTCACCTTCCTCATAGTCAGTTGATGTAGGACGTCTAGCTCTAGAACCTCGGACTCTAGCTGGTCCGGAGAGAAAAATGTCCCTCAGGCTTAGGCCTCTCATCCATACAATGTACCCCGCAGACAGAGCAACTGGCTCAGGTGGGAACTGGATACTCAAGAATGGTTTGGCGATCCAATACCGCCTCTAAACTTCAAGTCGATTTGCATTCAGCGCAACAGGTTTCGGGTTCTCTTCAGTACAATCCGGGATCTCCTGTTTCAAGCCATATTATCTCATCACTCGAGCAGGCGAGTAGAAGACTAGCATTGTGAGGCTTGGCACCCTCAAAGCAGTAGAACCAGGGGCATGTTTCATAGCAGCAATTCCCCACCAAGGAACTACCCACCTTAATTATACAAGATTCGATCCCAGAGAGTGCGCATCTCCACTCATCCAATGAAAGCCGGCCATACACCATGGGCCGCACAGTGAATCCTTTTCTATTATAGCTCGCCATGTTCTCCGGTGGTGCCACCAACATGAGCCTCTCCATAAGCCAAACCTTGGGGAGTATACAAGAAGCACATTTCAAAATTCAACATTCAAAATTCGAATACAAGTACAAGTTCAAAAATACAAAGAAGGCTCCAAATCCTTACTTAGAGTAACACCGGACTTCCCGACGGCAATGAAGAGGGGTCTGACTTCAGCATGTCAAGGCCCATCAATGTTTCGCCAATCACGAGCGGCATTGGGTCCCAACCATTAGCAAATTGCTCTACAATCTCAATTAGGGAGGCATCGCCATTGCCAAACCCCTGCTTCGAAAAGAGGAAGCGAGCAAATATACAAAAACTCAAGGCTCTCAAGCGGAAAACTTTGGGAACATCAAGCCCAGCAAAGTAGGTGACAAAGAGGGACAAATCCACCCCTCTGCCATATACAACAGCACTCAAAAGTGGGGGCTTCAAGCCCAAATACCTTTCAAAATTCGAGAAAAAGTGTTCTTCAACACTAGGCATGCATGGCTCCAGCATCAAGGGCCACCCCAATATGGCACTAAATTCCTCAGGGAGGGGACATACCTCATTATTTCCGAAGCGGAAGACATGATGATTCGGGTCCCAAGCCTCCAGAGCAGCAAGAATGAAGTGCAAGTCCAATTTTACAAACCGGTAAGAGACAGGCACCCCAAGATGCATGCCATCAAGCTCCCTTTTCTCCAACTTGCCTAGCGAACCAAGCCACGAGTTCAAGGCACTTTCAAAAGACACAGCCATATTTTCTTTTCTTTTCGAGAGGAAGCAGTATGCAATGATAGCAGGGAAGGATTGATGCAAGAAATGATCCAACAAGCTCCCTATTTATACCAAAGTCGGCTTGCACGACAGCTCACAGGCGCCAGGCGCCAAGCCTGCGCCAGGCGCAGGGGCCTGCACCAAAGGACGAGGCCACCGTCCTCTCTTATGACTCCGAGTACACACCCTTTAGTGTTTCGGACAGCAGAGTACAACCTCCATTATTCAAGATTCCAAAGCCGCAAGCCGCGCAATTTCAAGCAATTAGGATCAACGCTTCAGCCAGATTTCGGGTCGATTTTTCAAAACTCAAGCATTCTAGTCCTAGATCGGCGTCCTAAGTCGAGTCTGCATATGCATAAGCAAGAGTTGAATATACTTTGACTTGCGCTTTTCCAAACCAAAAAACCTCAGTCAAAGTGGGGGCTTATAGTGGGTACATACACCCGAAAAAATGGGCAAATTTTTTCAAATTTTTTCGCAAAATTGTCATTCATGCATATAGCTACAAAATTTCAAGGCACACACTACAATTTCAAGCATTCAAACATACAAAAGCCAATCTTCAAATTTTACAAACCAATTCAAGTTCAAAACCATACAAATTCAAGTTTCGAGCCATACAAACACAATACAACTAGCCTATACAAAATCAACCCAGGCAAGCTGGAACTCGCTACCATGCAGGGTCAGTCTGAGTCATCATCAGCAGTGATATCAACCACAGGCCCTTTGTCCCTGTTACGCCTCCTAAAGCGCTCCAGCTCCTGATCCAGCTCCGTCCCAAGGGTACTAGGATCCTGCTCCGAGATACGAAGTGTGCCAGTGGAGGGATAAACTCCCTGCTGAGGGGAGGAATACTGATACGGTGGTCGCATCGGCATATACGGATACAACCCGCGTAGCATCTCCGCGTAGCAAGCCCATGGACCTGCACCCCAAGGCTGAGGACCACTTCCTCCGAAGTAATAGCCGGAAGGAGGAACAAAGGGCCGTGAACCGCTAACACCTCCGAATGAATGCCTGGTGGGGTCAACATGTACAAAAGGGGAAGCTCTCCACTCAGCATTAGAATGCCTCTGATGAGCACCAGCACCGGACCCCTGACCCAGCTCCAAGCTCGGTCCCTCCTGTCTCGAGGACGTCTCTGCGTGAGGCTCCCTGTTAACAGAGTCTCTACGGTCCCGACGGCGCTCCTATACAACATACAATTTCAAGAATCAGTTTTCTAGTTGGAATTTCCAGTATACAAGTTTCAAAATCAAGTGAGGTACCTCTCTGTTACGGCCAGAAAGCTTCCGGGTCAGCTTGGCGCACTGCCTCTTCCAAGAATCAAGCAAGAACATCCAGCGACGCACTCTCGCCCGAGGCGCTTGCGTACAAAATTCAAGATCAATTTCGAAATACAAATTACAAACAGTTTCAAAAATGCAACAGTACTTACAGGGGCGTAATGCTCGGGTACAACATCATATGATTTTCGGTGCGGAGGAGAAGCCCAAGGAATGGTCTCCACCACTTCTTCCCCGTCCGAGTTCTCATAGCGGAGGATCCTATCAGCATGAGGAATGTCCTCAAGATCAACCTCCTCCTCCTACATACAATCATACAATCATACAATCATTCAATCAATACAAGAATACATGAATACAAGAATACAAGAATACAAGATTCAAAAGATCACCGGCAGTAAGAAGCGTACTGGTTGAGCCAACCTCCTCAGGAAGTCATCATAGCTCCCCTTCCTGTGTACAAAATCCCTCCAAGAGCGGCAAACAACATCGCCCATAGCCTCCACATAGAGCCGGGCCAACTCTTCATCCAGAGCCAGCATAGACTCCGGCGGATCCTTGGGGACAAGTCTATCCCCTGAATTGTGTTGAAGGGACACTCGCTCCCCCAGATACAACATATGGCGGTACAGCCCGGGAAGCAAAACCCGCCGCCCAGACATGAATTGGGCACGAGCTACCGAGGCAGGTACAACCGCGTTGCCAAAAGGACGCCATACCACCTACAAAGCAGACAACTCAGGCAACAATACAAATACAAATACAAATACAATAAAGAAAAATAGTACAAAAGATTACCCTATCAGCAGGCAAAACTCTCCAAGCTCTGCGAGAAGCCGCCAGGGACGCACCGACACGCACCGCTCCTATCCAAGAGGCAGCATACGGGTAAGCCGCATCTCTAGTACGCTCCGGCGCCAAAGTCGGAAAGTGCTCATAGATCCAAATCTTTCAAGGAACAAACAAAACATCAGTCAAGTTCAAGATACAAGCATACAAATACAAAGTACAAAGTACAAGGAGTCTCGAATACCTCCAGCACGCTCCACAAAGCAGCCATGCTCGGGTCACTCCCAGTGCAGTCCGGGAGCCCTGCCCCATTTCATACAAGAGGTGGCTATAGGCCAAACCACCACAGTTATAACTCGGAACAGCTCTCAAGTCCCTTAGAGCGGACAAGAAACTAATATACACCCGACTGTTCCTACTCGGGGCAATCACTATACTAACCAAGACAAGGAGGAAGAGCCTAAACCTCTGCTTCGCAGACACACCCTCACCGCAGATAGCATCCACAAGCACCGTCACAGAAGCGTGGGAGTCGTCCTCTGACAAATCAACAACAGGGCTGAGCAAGTCCCTGGCAGCGGCCGAGCGCCACGTCAGCTCAGAATCAATGGTCACATTCCTCTCGGAAAAAGGAAGACCTGTAATCATAGCAAACTCAAAAGGGGTAACAGTGATCTCCCCCCATGCAATGTGGAAAGTATTGTTGGTATCCCACCACAGCTCTAACAAAGCCCACAAACGGTTTTTATTCCCCGTTCTCCTCGAGGGACCTCCCATGGTGCGCCAGAAATCGGCCAGGCCCATCTGCGACCAAATCCCCATAGCCTCCTCATCAGCACGGAGAGCCTTAAAGGCCCTCTAAACCTCCACCAAGGACCAGTAAGTACGGAACGGCTTTCCGTCGGCCTACAGGTGAACGAGTTAGCTCAAGACCTATACAAGTACGAAGTACAAATTCAAAACACAGTACAAGACTCACCATGCCAGCGCGAGGCCGCTGAGACAAGTGCCAATCGGGCCGAAACACCAGGTCGGAAGGAGTCCAACCAGCACCAGGTAAAGCAGGCGCATCTCGGAGAACCATACCCCCACCTGGCGCATTCATCGCAACCGCTTTATCATCCGAAGCGTCTTCCTCAGCAGCTCGAACCACGGATGATTCAGCAAGCTTTCTTCGAGTGTGACGAGGCATACTAAATCAAGTAGCATACAAAGAGTCATAATTCTAAACTGGGGGCTATCCTATACTAGCCTAAACAAAAAATTCAAAACAAAATCCCTAGTGGACCTCTAATTCAAGGTACAAGTTCTACACCAACGCCTAGGCTACCCACGCCGAAGCAAGTATTCAAATTTCTACACCAACGCCTAGGCTACCCACGCCGAGGCAGGTATTCAAATTTCTACACCAGCGCCTAGGCTATCCACGCCGAATTAGGTATTCAAGTTCTACGTCAAACGCCTAGGATATCCATGCCGAAGGAGATACAAGTTCGAAAATTCAAAAGTACAAGTTCCAACAATTCAAGTTCAAGTGGCTATCAAACAATTTTCTACAAGATTCAAGAAGCTTAAGCATACAAGCATCATTTCAAGGTACGAGAAAATCAAAACTACATGCAATCCTAGAGTTATTTCATAAGCAAAAACATGAAAAACTTACATGGACAAGGCAAGAACAAGACCAAGGGGAGAAGCTAATCGACCTTTGAGAGAAAAGAAGCAAGAGTTTCAAGTGAATGTGCCTCAAAATGGCACGGCAAGGGGGCACTTATATACTGCAGCTAGCGCCCAGCGCCTGGCACCGCACCAGCGCCCAGCGCTGACCTGCTGCATGAATCAAACGTTCTGATTCCGCGTCCTTTGCTGCTACGGTCTTCCGCACCAAGCATCAAACGTCGCATCCATCGAAAATACGGGTATACACCTGCATCTCCAAGAACAAATAGATGAATATTTCAAGAATACAAAGTCCAAAAAATACAACGACTCAGGCGCCCAACTCCCAACAGACCCAAGCTCCGGGAAAGTCAGTCGAAATTCAAAAATTTTTAGGGCCAGTAAAAAGCTCTTTTCCCCAGCAAAGCACATCCCAACGGATTAACTCCGGGTGTCAAAGTTCAAAATTCAAGATTCAAAAATTCAAATTTTCGATGCCAAGCTCCGTCCTGAACTGAAGGCGGAAAAGTACAAGTACAAATCGGAGTCATCACCAACCGCACCGAGGTAGACTCTATCCTTTTTCTAACGCCTGTTTTGTGCAGGTACCGGCGTACAAAGAATAGTCTCGATTGCAGAACATCTTGACCATTCTCCGTCCCTTTAGAAATACTTTGACTTCCGCTTTCCTAACCGAACGCTCAGTCAAAGTAGGGACTTCTGTAGACACCTAATTTGTGTCTCCCCTTTGGGATGATGACGATACCATTATCCTTGTTAGGCGATTGGAGTAACTCTAGGCGGAAATCCCAATTGCTAAGAATACCTTCGAAATCCATGGTCCAAAATCAAATCCCCGAGACCGTTCCCCTCCCGGAACTCGGTACAAAATACAACTTCCAAAATCCAATTTCAAAATCCAAGTGCAATCTCAACTAGTGGACCATCCCATTGGTCTTACTAGGCCTTTTCCACTCAAAATCATATAAGGAAAGTCAAATTCGGGCGCCGACCCACAAAATCGAGCATGCCGGGCCCTGCCCCGTAAAACCGGAATTCAAAATCCCGAGAAAGGTTTGTTTTTAGACGCAAATTCAAGCCTTAACCTCCAAGAAAACACTACCTGCCAATCATCGTACTATTCGTACGAAGGTACACCCATACAAGACAAATCAAGGACGGCATCTTTCCGTCCTTTTTGGCGGCATTCAGCCCACGTCAGCAGCGCCCAGCGCTGGCCTGGCGCCAGGCGCTGGCGTGTGCTGGCCTTTTGCACCATTTCCCTCCTATAAATACCCTTCATTTCCTTCGAAAAAAGGGGGGGGCACAACACATACAACGTCGTAATTTCGACATTACTCCTCACAATACAAACTTCAAAACTCTTTAAAACACATACAAAAATTCCAAAATACAAGAGCAATTGGGAGCTCGAGCATAAGCTTAACTAGGTAAATCCGAATCCCATTTCAATCAATTATGCTATTTTGATTTCAAATGATTAGCAAGTTGGTGTTTTTTGTTATAAAAAACACCACTTGCAACAATCATGCATGCTTTTTCAAAAATACAAACTTTTTCAAAATACAAAATACAAATTTTCAAGATTCAAGGATATTCAAATTTGTTTGCATTCACCTCTTTGGACTAGAATCACCTTCAAGTGTGGAGTAATCGAAGATGACACCTTTTAGCATTTAAAGGTTTAATCTTTTGAGATTCAAAACTCCATTTTTTAATATACAAGTTCAAGTCTTCAAATTTCAATATACAAGTTCAAGTTTTCGAATTTCAATCATTGCAAGTTCAAGATTCAATCTTTTCAAGTTCAAACCTTTCAATATTCAAGCTTTCAATTTCAAGTTCAATATGCAAAATCTAGGACATTTGGGTTGAGCAACCTCTTCCAAGTTGAGATTTTGGCTTTGAATTCGTGTCGGGCGCACTTATTTTTAAGGAGCCGCTTGGCGTTCGAATCTCATGTGCCCAAGTACAAATTTCAATATTGCAATTTCAATATCACACTTTCAATATCACACTTTTAATTTCGCACTTTCAATACCGCAATTTCAATACCGCAATTTCAATATCGCACTTTCAATTCCGCACCTTTACTTGCCTAGTCCATTTCTAGGCAATGTGGACCTACTCCCTAGTCCTTTTCTAGGGGGTCTTGTATTTACTAATTCCGCACTTTATTTAGTATTGTGATGTTGCTTTATGTGCTTTATCGCTTTCATCACCAACATGCTAAATACAACAAAATACAAAGGCTACATCACGCTTAACGAAGATATTTTTGGACAAACCGGCCTTAGGTTCCTTAAATCAATCTTTAAAGCAAAGTGACCACCGTACAATTAGAAATTCTATTTTGTTCTAATTTTCGAACCCACATAGTCTAATCTTAGGGTTTATTTTTGAAACAATGTTGTGCCAACGTACTTGAATATTTCTAAAGCTCGCCGAATAAGCATTTTCGTTCCCGAGCCCGGATCTCACCCATCCGTTTCAAGGATTCAAGGCCTTATCCAAAAATAGATTCATTGTGCGGTCTTCCCAAACGAGACCTAAAATAAGTTTGGTGGCGACATCCTTCGAGGTGCAAAAACAATTCAACGGTTCTCTAAACGAACCGCCGCGTGCCAAACCCCCCATTGTAGGAAACGTGAAAAAGATCAAAAAAAAAACCCCTACAATTATCTATGATACCAAAACATCCCTACATACAATTAATACAAAAATAACCCTAGAAAATTAGCTAAAACTATCCAAAGACAGCACATGGATTGTATCATAGTACTTCTGTGAATAGCATATCAGGCACAACAAAGATAGTAGCCACACTAGACAATCTATCACTATATCACCATAAACAATAAAATTAAGACTTGAGCTATGTCTCTCTCGTTTTATCAGATAAAGCATTCTCTAAGTAAACAATGCTAAGCTTTCTCTGAGAAAATATTGCCAAGCACTCTTTTAAAAAATCTGCTCAATTAACTAGGAAACAACAAAACGCCCCCAAAATACAAACATAATCCCTAGAAAACCAGCTAATACACTGAAAACAAAGCGCTATGAAACCATAAAAATCAATTAAATAAGAGATGGGAGATTACTTGTCCTTATAGCCTTCACATTGCACCATAATATCGTCGGGATTATATAACATTTCACACTTGCAATTCCTATAAAACACGAAAACAATGAAAACAGACAAACACCCAACATTAATCAAAATCCACATCAAATAACACAAAACCCAACCCTCCTCCCTGTCAAAGAAAGAAAAGTGAGGAGTCAAACTCACACAGCGACACCGCCAGGAGTAAAAGCACCAGTGGCATCCTTATACGCAAATCCACAGAAGTAATCATCAGCCCCAACATTCTCAAGCTTATTGTAGTTCTTAAATGAGTGAACAGTACACTTCCTTTCAATTGTATGAGCACTTTGTACATCATGATGGTCAGACATGAACAATTCTTTAACCCCATGAAACTGTCGTCTTCCTCCCATGGACTATTCTGGTCTGTAATACCATCTAACCTTAACTTTCATATTGTTCCTGCTATCAGCTTCAATCTTTTCAACACGAGCAACATAGGGTGGCTTGCCCTCACCAGCAGGTCTCATCAAAACACAATCTCCAGCAAAGAAAAAAAAATAATCCAGGGAATTGAAATTAACCCAGCAATCAATCAATTGGAAACATCGGAAACCCAGAAATTATTCGATTTGGAAATTGTGGTTCTTACCTCTGACGACCTTGCTGGTGCCTTTAATGGTGTAAGAATCAAGGTCTTTCTTTCCGGGGCGAGTCTTCGCCATTGGAGAGATATTGGGAGAGAAATGGGGAAGTAGAGAGAGAAATATTGAATCTTGGAGAATAAAATGGGGGAAATTTGAGGAGAAAATGAAATTCGCAAAAACCCTAGATTTTGGGGGAGAAAACCCTAGAGCTTGAAGGTGTTCATGGGAAGAGAAGGGAGGAGAGAGAGAGAGAGAGATTAGAAGGACTGTCTGACTAACGGAGTAAGGTCTTTCGAACAGCAAGTCGGAGGACGAACGGCCGCCCGGAGCAGTTGGCCAGGGTGTAGTGAGAAGTTGGAGGGAGGAAGGAAGCAGGAGGACAAGACAGTGAAGGATGAAGCAGATTTTCAATTTAGGTCACAATAATAGAATCAATTAATTAAAGCAAGTGAGAATAGATGGTGAGCGCCAAGCAAATTTCTGAAAAGTTTCATACTTATTTGCATCGCAGTTTTACTAATCTGCGACGCAAATGACTTTGCGAGCATTTTAGAGTCATTTGCGTCGCATATTAGTAATATTGCGATGCAAATCAGTGAGTATATTACGTCGCAGTTTTACTAATCTGTAAGGCAAATGACTTTGCGAGCATCTTAGAGTCATTTGCGTCGCAGATTAATAAAACTGTGACGCAAATGACTAATTTTAATTATAAAATTGTCATTTGTGTCACATGTTTATAATGGTGACGCAAATTCAGCGACGCAATTAAACAATTTTCCACTAGTGTTGGAATCGTAAAATCGGAATTAAGTATTCCACTGCCTTAGAATACACGCCAGATAATAGCACTGCAAACCAAGGCATCGCCACAATTTTCCTGCGCGTCTCAGACGAGTGCAAGAACATTGCAGCACACACTGCATGGAAATAACAAAGAAAACTTCGACTGGCGCTAGAAATTAGCAGCACCAGCCTCTAAAGCGTTACAAAATATATTTGATGTTGTATATTCCAGCGTTTCCCTCGTTTATTTTGTGCAATCAAGTCAATAATTTAGAAGTTTTAAAATAACGTTGGATATTCGTACAACTAATTCAAAGACTAAAATATCACCTACTCTAAGACATTACGTAAGTCTGGTTGAAAAATACCCACCTTAAAACATGCATATTCAAAATTGCGCCGAAGGTATTTTCACGGAATTAAGTACTATCGAGTATGGTCATAAGTACTGTGAGAGGGTCGAAAAAGCTGACAGTCGTACCTTTCCAAAGAAAGGGGCCTGAACGACTTTCCCTCGGGATGTGGCAAGAAATATTAAGTAAATAGGGACTAACTGTGGGGAATTAACCTCTTTTTACTATTCTATAGGAGTCGTCATTCAGTTTGCCAACTACTTTGAAGAAAACTGACAAAACCCGGTTATCGTGATATGCATGGAGTGCAAACATATTTGATTCACAACGGCAATAAGTTCCCTTGTGATCCCTATTATGGAGATCGCTCAACGTACATCCAGTGGAGTAGAGAATGAGAGTTTGGGGGACGTTTACTAATACGGGGAGTGCCCAGCATTAGCCAACGCGGTGGTCCTTACTAGTTCAATGCGACAACGAAAGGGACATGCGTTATGATACATTACTAATCTGAGTTGGTTTTAACGCATAGGTAATTAACTAAACAACATCAAAGGAGTGACTAAGATTGATTTAAGGTTCCTAACAATGTCAGATTTGTCCAGAGATTATCTTATTAGGCGTGATTAATATAGCAGATTATGTTAGCAGATTTATGTGGTGAGGAAAGCGATAAAAAGTAGATTTTAGGTTACAGTATAGCGTTGCGGTTCTAAGGAACACCTACCACTTTACTTTGCTAAATTTCCTTTGACGTTTCGATCTTCCTGGTGACTAACTGATTACGGGGCGAGATTCTTCAAGAGCTTTATGTGTTTAGGCTTAGAATAGGGACAAAATTTTGGAAGTACTTCAAGGGTATTTGGACTAAATCTGGCGGTTGTACGAGCAGTGTTTTCTTAATAGTGTGTTAATATGGCAGACGGACGCAGAAACGGGATAGAGAGATGATTCGGTCAATACTCAAGCGTAGGGTTTTTAGATGGGAATTGTGTGTTGCTTTTTGGAGTTTAGAGGTCATACTTATAGTGTAACAGGTCGAAATAAGATAAGTTTTCGAAAAGATAGAAGTTTAATGAAAAGCAACCAATAGCGCTAGAAAATTATAACGCTCTGATTAGGAGCGCTGTTAATTTCTAGTGCATGCCAGTGATGCACCAGATCTGTTATTTAACAGCTGGAATGAAACTTTATTTTTGCGTGATATACTGTAGCGCCAAAATATTCTGGCGCTGGCTTTGGTGCGCTGGAATAATTGTGGCGAATGTGTGCTTAGCGCTGGAATGCTGGTGTTTTGCTTTCACTTTTCCAGATTTGTTTCGATTTCATCCGAATCTTCTATCTCACTCATAGTTTTATCTTATCAGAATATTGGTTGGAATGCAACTCTTTATTTTTATCTAAGGATAATTGTAATGCAACGTAATCACTTAAATGATTATCTTATACGGTTACTATTCTGGGCAGCGGTTAAGCATAGCAGTTACTATAAATAGCAGTTTCTAAAAATGGAAATATGGTTTTTTGGGATTTGTCAGCCATCACAGGTCGCTCGTTACGTGCTTAGTCAAGCAGTGTTTGGTTTCATCATCGAACACACCGCTTTGGGCCTAGGGATCAGACAAAGTATTGGTAGACGGAGTGCTTCCGTAGACTTAGTCTAATTAAGACCAAATTCAGGCGAGGTTCTCACGAGCCCCCGAGTGACAACATTTGACTTAAGAGTCATCACTAGGAATGCCAATAGTTCCCTCACGAGTCATTGGGAATCCATGGGCTGAACTTAATTCTCACAGAGTCATTGACGACGCTCAGATGGTGAATAGAGTTATTTTGAAAACAAATGCTTAACTTGATTTTTTTTAGGACGGAATACAGGATCTTGAAATACAGAATACGAAATGATAACGGAATATGGATTTTCATATACAGAATATGGGATACGGAATACAGGATACGAGATATGGGTCTACAGCATACGTGATATAGAATACGGAATAAAGACTTTTTGAATGACGAGGAATGAATAAATCTTGAAATTTTACTTGACGAGGAATGAATGAACCTCAAACTGGGAATGAGGATCGGAAAACCTCCAATTGGAAACGAGGATCGGGTAACGTCTAACTGGGAACGAGGATCGGGTAATCTATAAATGGGAAAGAGGATCGAGTAACCTCTAACTTGGAATTAGGATCGGCTAACACCTCTACTGGGCACGAGGATCGGGTAACACCTCTACTGGGCACGAGGTTCGGGTAACACCTTTACTGGGAACGAGGATCGGGTAACATCTCTACTAGGAACGAGGATCGGGTAACCTCTACTGGGCACGAGGATCGGGTAACCTCTACTGGACACGAGGATCGGGTAACACCTCTACTAGGCATGAGGATCGGGTAACCTCTATTGGGTACGGGATAATGACATTTTTTACTGACGAGGAATGAATAAACCTCAAACTGGGAAAAGGAATAATGACATTTTTTACTGACGAGGAAGGAATAAACCTCAAAACTGGAAACTTTTAGATTTTTTTTGAAATTACTTAAAGAATCATCACCTAAAATGGGTTACAGTTATTTCCCGAAAATGTCGCTGCCTGTTAGTGAGCTTAACGAAATGAATTATTACTTTTTTGAAAATAATAATTTTAATTTTTAAAATAACGTTACTTTTTCCGCGGGTAGGAAAATGGAATGGAGTTAACGGTTATTTGGCGTGCAAAAGGTGAAATGGCCCGACAGTTTCTGAAATAAAAATATTGATGTGCTGGAAAATTCCAGCGCGAGCCTGGTTGCGCTTGAAATTTTTAGCGCATGCAATCGAGCACTGGAAATTTCCAGCGCATGTCTTCTTTATATAGGAGCAGCAGTGCGCCAGTTCGCCATTTCTGCTGCTGCTTCTTCGTATTTTTCGCAAGTTTCTCTCAACTCTCTTTGTCAATTTTGCTCGAATTTGCTTGCTTGCTTCACAAAATTGCTCCCAAGTAATCCTAGATAACGTATATGTAAGTAATTTCGGATTTAACTTTAGCTTTGACTTAATGTTGAGTAAATTTCGTATAGAATTCATGCTCAAATTGAATTGGGGTTTCTTGATTTTGCCCCAATTTCTTGCAATTGTTTGCTTGCATGTGATGTTTATAACATGTATAAGTGCCTAGGCATGTCAAATTTTGCAAGTATATTGATTTTGGGTAATTTTAAGCATCCTCAAAATTAGCCCCCAAGTGTGCCTACGAATTGGTGTTGGGGCACAATGTAGATGTTCTTGGTGTGTTGCTTGCAGTTTACATGGTCTACGAGTGATAGAAAATGTATGAATTTTTGTTTGGAGTTCTTTGTGTTCAATTTTGCATGTACAAGTTTACTACAAATTTTAAACTTAGTAGCATGTTCATACTTAGGGGACAAAATTGTTTGATACCACTTAGTTTATTGTGCACAGAATATCTGAATAGTATGTGCTATTTGCTGGTATAAGGTATGATGCCTTACAGTTTTTTGTGTTTTACTTGCGAATTTTAGTATGTCAGGTGTTCCCACATCATCTTCTTCTGAGGAAGGGGACATCTAGGATTACGTGGTACAACCACGCAAGGTTTCCTCACGCCCGATGAGGCGTGAGCCTACCCGTCGAGCCACTCGAGCTTCGCGGGGAACCGCGGGTAGTCCCTCGACTCCTCCGATAGAGGATACGGGAGGAGACGAGTTTGATCCGGAGGAGGAGCCAGCTTGGTTGGGCCCTCTTGAGTTTGATGGAGTAGATATGCACCATGATCTGGGACATCATGTGGTGTCTCATGTGCGAGATGGTAGAGATGGGTCGGATGCTGCTTACCGGCCCTATGGCGGGTTCGTGTTCTCGACGTGCCTGGACAAGCTAGACGAGGGGGTGCGGGGGAGAGTAGAGGCTTGCCCTATGTACCAGACCGTGTGCGTTTTCAGGGAGGTGATGCGCCCTAACGCATCTAGGCGGTTCCTGCGACTGATCTTGGAGTGGTGGTGGGATACCACCAACACTTTTCACTTTCCTAGGGGGAAATGACCATTGCCCCTGAGGACTATACTTCCCTTACGGGTTTGTCCTGTACGGGTACTTCAATTTTTCTTCCTAGGGATGGGGAGTTTCCGCCAGATGAGATGTTCAGAGAGTGCATTGGCGAGGAGCTAGCTGTGGAGGTGAAGAAGTACAAGGGGAAGGGGATGCTTTACTCCTTGTTGGTATCGTTTTTGATGGAGGGTCGCCCCTCTGATGCTTCTGCGAGGTTATATGCCCGCATTTTCTATTCGTTGTTATTGAGTTCGACGATCATGTCGAACCATTCTGAGAGGGTTGATCCCTAGCTGGTTGATTCCGTTGGTGCGAAATCTGTCTAAGATGGATTCGTTCTGCTGGGGTGAGCCAGCTTATGCGAACTTCATCAGCAATATGAGCATGCCTATGAGGGTTCTGGATGGTCTATTTCACTGTGTGCTGTGCCGCGACTTGTTGAGGTACGTGCCTCGTTTATTACATTTTTTTGGAATGCTAAATATACGGGATACTTACTTTCTTGTTGTTTTATTGTCATTTCATGCGGTTGTGGGGTTTTGGCGTTGCCATTTTCGCGCCTCGTACTGGTCGGGCGGATGGGGTTATCCCGTGGCCAATTGTTGGGGTGGTGCCGGGAGTTTGAAGAAGCGTCCCCTTATGGCGAGGTTCAGAGATATGATTGCGACAGATTAAATCTGACAGTCTTATATGTGTTTAATCTATACTTTTGTACGTATTATGAGCTTTTTTGTGATAATCACCCTTATTTAATTAAAAGGGATATATACTTTTAACCAAACCTAAGTGAAGGAAATAATTATATACAGTTAGCCTCTCTTTTCTTTTGATTTTGCCTTCTCATGGTCACCTATTATCGTTTTTCGGTTTTTGTTGATATGATTAATTTTTGTCTTTAACTCGAAATATGATTTTGAAGAATATTATTGTAGGGGGTTTTTCGTGCTCGAATTGATTTTTTCCCTACAAGGGGCGGTTTTTAGAAACCTTTGAATTTTTGGATCTTGAAGGAGTCGCCACCAAACATTATTTTAGGGTCCCGTTTGGAAAGACCAAGAGTGACTCGATTTGGATAAGGCTTTGAATCTTCGAAACGGATGGGTGAGATCCGGGCACGGGAATGAGATGCTTATTCCGCGAGCTTTAGAAATTATTCAAGTACGTGGCACAACATTTTCGAAAATACCCTAGGTTATACTATGTAGGTTTGAATTTAGCACAAATAGAATTTCTACTTTGTATTGTGGTCACTTTGCTTTAAAGTTAATTTAAGGGAACCTAAGATCGGTTTGTCCAAGAAATTATCTTTGTTAAGCGTGATGTAACCTTGCATTTTGTTGTATTTAGCATGTGCGGTGATGAAAGCAATAAAGCAAGTAAAGCAACATCACAATAGTAAATAAGTGCGGAATTAGTAAATACAAGACCCCCTAGAAATGGACTAGGAGTAGGTCCACATTGCCTAGAAGGACTAGGCAAGTAAAGTTGCATAATTGAGAGTGGAATTGAAATTGCAGAATTGAAAGGTGCATAATTGAAATTGCAATATTGAAATTTGAACTTGGGCACATAAAACTCGAACGCCAAACGGCTACTTAAAAATAAGTGCGTTCGACACGAATTCAAAGCCAAAAATCTCAACTTGGTAGAGGTTGCTCATCCCAAAGTATCCTAGATTTTGCATATAGAACTTGAACTTGAAAGCTTAAATCTTGAAATATTGAACTTGAAATACTTGAACTTGAACTTGAAATGTTGAACTTGAACTTTAAATATTGAAGTTAAGAGACTTGAATCTCAAAGATCGGGCCTTTCAATGTTGAAAAGGTTAGATCTTTGATGTGCTCTTACTTTGAAAGAATCCTAGTTTAGGGAAGTAGTCATGAGTCACAAATGTATGATTTTTGCAAGTGACATTTTTAAGAATAAAAATGCCAACTTACTAATCATTTTGAGATTGAAAATCAAAACAACATGGAATATATTAGGGTTGGGATTCGGAATTACCTAGTTAGGTTTAGGCAAGCTTTCCGATTTGAACTCCCAATTGCTTAAAGCTTGAAGATTGTATGGTGTTTTTGGAGGATTTTGTATTGATTTTTGTATTGAATTTAAAGGTGCAATTTTTTTATTACGACGTTGTATGTCGTTCTTGCCTCTCTAAACTGATCAGAATTAGGGTATTTATAGGTGGATTTGCTGCTAAACGCCAGCCATTGCCAGCGCAGCGCGCAGCTGGCAACGCCCAGCGCTGGTGACGTGGCGCGGATACCGCCAAAAAGAACGAAAAGATGTCGTCCTTGCTTTTGGATTGTATTG
Organism: Spinacia oleracea; assembly: GCF_020520425.1. Lineage (NCBI taxonomy): Eukaryota > Viridiplantae > Streptophyta > Magnoliopsida > Caryophyllales > Amaranthaceae > Spinacia > Spinacia oleracea. The sequence goes on along the minus strand of NC_079492.1, from coordinate 63,225,656 downwards.
CTGTACCATTGTACGACTTGTACGAAATTGGCACGTAGTGATTTCTTAGGGATTAAGGCTTAGATTTCGTCTAAAAACAAGCCATTTCGGTTTTTTTGAATTCGGTTTTACGGGTCGAGGCCCGACTTGCTCGGCTTTGTGGGTCGGCGCCAGAATTTGACTTGCCTTATATGATTTTGAGTGGAAAAGCCTTGTAAAACCAATGGGATAGTCCATTGGGTGAGATTGTATTTGGATTTTGAAATTGATCTTTGGAATTTGTATTTTGTACCGGGTTCCGGAAGGGGAACGACCTCCGGGATTGGATTTTGGCTCTTGGATTTTGGACATGCTTTTAGCAATTGGAATTTTCGCACGGAATTGCTCCAACTACCTAACAAGGATAATGGTATCGTCATCATCCCAATGGGGAGACACAAATTAGGTGTCTAAAGAAGCCCCCACTTTGACTGAGCGTTCGGTTAGGAAAGCGCAAGTCAAAGTTTTCGACTAGGGACGGAAAATGGGCAAGATGTTTTGCAATCAGGACCACTCTTTGTACGCCGGTACCTGCACAAAACATGCGTTAAAAAAAAGGATAGAGTCTACCTCTGTTCGGCTGTGACGACTCCGGTTTGTACTTGTATTGTTCTTCCGTCCTTGGGTAAGAAAGGAGCTTGGCATCGAATATTTTGAATTTCGAATTCTTGAATTTTGAAATTTGAATTTTTTTTGAATACCCGGAGTTAATCCGTTGGGGATGTGCTTCACTGGGGACAAGATCTTTTTACTGGCCCTTGAGATTTTGAAATTTCGGCCGACTTTCCTGGAGCTTGGGTTCGTTGGGAGTCGAACGCCTAAATTGTTGTATTTTTTGGACTTTGTATTCTTGAAATGTTCATCTGTTTGTACTTGGAGACACTGGTATATACCCGTATTTTCGGAAAGTAGCACGATTTGATGTTTGATGCCTGGTGCGGAAAACCGTAGCAGCAAAGGACGTGCAATCAGCACGGGAGACCGCGCGCTGAAGATTCCTGCGCATGTAGCAGGCAGCGCTAGGCGCTGAGCTCGGCGTTCGACGCGGGGCTTTGTTATATAAGCGCCCCTTGCCGTGCCATTTGAGGAGAAATCCCTCATTCTCTTGCTTTCTTTCTTCCCTCAAAGGTCGAATTGTCTTCCCTTGGTCTTGCTCTTGCCTTGTCCATGTAAGTATTTCATGTTTTGCTTATGAAATAAATTCTAGGATTGCATGTAGTTTTGATTTTTTTTTACTTTGAAATGCTTGTTGACATGACGCTCGCATGATAGTAGGCTTCTTGAATCTTGTAGAAAATTGTTTGATAGCCACTCGAACTTGAACTGTTGGAACTTGTTGTAACACCCTAATAATTCCTTGCTTTTATAAAATCATTTTCTAACTTACAAAAAAGGAATTACTAAAGTATTACCGCCACCGTGATAACGGTTAAGGCTAGTACCAGAATTACGCAGCGGAAATTAATGTCAACTAACTTTTGAAAACGTAATAAATGAAATATCGAGGCCTCCTACAATTTGGAACCATGACATCCCAAAAACCAAAGTATAAAAAGTTCAACGATTTCAAACATAATTAAAGTATAAATAAATAGTTCAAAATACGAAAGCATGCAACTCTCTCGATCATCCCAAGCCACATGATTTCGATCTACCAACCTGCTATATTATTCTACTCCACATCAATGCAAGTGCAAATGATAGATCATCATAGGGTCATTAAGGCAAAGGCCATGACCAAAAACACAAAGCACGTAGTCAGCAAAAGCTGAGTACTTACAAGAATAGAGTGAAACGAAACTAAAGGCATGCATCACTCACTAAGTACTAATCAACATGCAAAAGCCATATAATAATTAACATACCAATCATGATTACAAGACTCGACTCTTGACTCGACTCTTGACTCACAATTTAATTAGAATAAGCTTCGAACGGGCCAAAAGAATATTCCATAAGGAAAGGTGATGGGAGCCAACCATACACCAAATAATAAATAATAAAATCGGGCCATACCGACGGCATTCCTGCGCATAATATAAATGAAACAACATGTTGTATCATTAGTAGGAGTACGAGCTTTCCAGCAAGACTCCCTCATTGTTCATACTCAAGGTATATACGTTTTGAAGCTTGTTCTGGTTGCACTTTACATTTATTCATATTTTATTAAAGGTGAACTCAAGACTCAACAACGTACAATTAATAAATGACAACCAAAACAATCTTATTTTAATGCTTTAGGACTTGTGATCAACAAAGCAAAACACTTGTGAGATTACTGCCATGTTCCTCTTCACCAAAGTGAGATTCCACATCATGCCAATTAACATGAGGGTTGTGCCCTTGCACGGCAAATCCTAATTCATTTCATACAAAATATTCCCATCTGAACCCTACATGTGCGGTGGCTTACGTGAGCTAACCCTTCACATGTGGTAAAATAAATAGTACAACGAAGTACGAATAATTGGCTCAAAGTATGCTAGACATCCCGTACAATAGCATACAAATAAATAATCCATCCCTTGCATTTGAAACAAACCATACATGCATAAATATTGAACAACATGATTGACAATGAAACCCAAACTCATAATAATCCCAACATGCTTGTTCAATCAACAAATAATTCCAATAATACTAATCCACATGATCGTTCACCAAAGCAAATATGAATCCACAAAATTTAATTCACATCATCAACAATCATGTAATGTCCTTGACAAATAGTGTGGTTGCCCTAGACTTGTACGTACCTTGAATACCTAAGCGTAGGGGCCACTTTGCAACAACGAGCACTCACTCAGAAATCACCTCCTATCATCAAAATAATGAAACTTAAATTATTTCCATGTTCATTAAATTTCCAACAACTTTATAAAATCGAAAACCTCATTTAAACTTTAGAATTCAATTGTTTTTCAATCATATAATCTTCTCAATTTGTAAAACCAATTATTAGTACGAAAACATACTTCCGCCTTTAAAATCAATAAAAATCAACACTTTAAGCCTTTATTCAAATCTGAAAATATAATTGATTATCATAATTAAAATCATCACCTAATTATGCTAATCAATTGACTCATTAGGTCTAGATTAAAACCCTTACTTGAAAATCCCACTAAAACCACTTTATCATCATAAAAATCAATTCTTTATTAAATAAACAAATCTGAAAATTTATACTTTAATAATTAAAACAAGCCTAATGAGTCACAACACGTAAATCCTCAAAGCACGGTGTTCATAACCGATTTCCAGCATTTTAATCACGCAAAACAATAATAATATTATAATTTAAAACACGGAATTTAAATAAAATAATTTAAAAGAATTAGGGTTATACCAATCCGGCCTATAGCACGGAACAACCACGAATTAGAGTGATTGGGCGAAAAGGAATTAAATAACGAACACGAACAACACACACACACACACACACGTCCGTGTGTACGCGTGCGGGATTGAGGGGCGACGAGCAGCGCTGGCGCGCGGGACAAGGCAGCAGGGCACGTTAGGCGATGCGCGCGAGGAGGGGCGAGAGAGCAGGGCGCTGAGCGCGAAGGAGGGGCGAGAGCAGAGCTGGCGTGCCGCAAGGCACACAACAACAATAGCAGCAGCACACGCGCACAGCAGCACCCAAGGGAGGCGAGCTGTGCGGTGCGCGAGAGGGAGTGGGCGAGAGCAATGGGCAAGCGACGGACGAGCACGAAGGCACGCAACACTCGAAGGCCGAGTGTGGTGCTGGGCGTGCAGGACTGCCGAGCAAAAGAGAGAGGAGAGGGAATTGGAGTGTGGGGCAAGAAAAGTAAAAGAGGGTTTATGAAATTAAGGGGTTCATTTAATGATGGGGAGTCCTATTTATAGGCTCCCTATTTTCAATGGGCTAGGCTTAGGGAAATAGAATTGGGCTTAGGGAATTACATGATTGGGCTAGCTTAGGACTGGAATTAAATTCTTTTGATTGGGCTCATTTATTAAAACGAATTGGACTTTTCATTTAAAACCCGAACCTTTAAAATTACTTGCGACCCATTAAATTTCCCGACTCAAGAATTAAATTCGTTTCGTAATAAATTAAAATAATAAATATTCTAATTAAGTAAAATACATTTAAATATTACTTAAATGCGAAATAAATTCTAAAAATCGTAAAATTCTTTATAAATATAATAAAATATATTTATGAAAATTATAAAAATACGAGGTATTACAGTCTATCCTCCTTAAAAGAAGTTTCGTCCCGAAACTTGGGTTCGAAAATCAAAATTTTAACTCAAACTTTAGACTTTATGAGATTTTTAATCCGTTCACTTGCAAAAATTTTAAGTTGTTGTACTCTTTACATGATTAAACAGGACAATAATAAGTGCAAATTCAACAGAAAGCACTATATTGAGCATCAAATAGGGGAAAACAAGGTAAAAAGCGTGAAATTCTACCGCACTCTACCGCCCTTAAAAGACACGAGTTACGACCCCGTAACTCAACTAACCTCGGGAAAAAGCTCGAGAAATTTCTTTCTCATTTCGTCCTCCGCTTCCCAAGTTGCTTCCTCGGATTCTTGATTGGACCACAACACTTTGACAATTTTCACATCTTTAGTACGTGTACTACGCACTTTACTATCAAGGATTTTGACAGGTCTTTCCTCAAAGGTTAGACTTTGGTCTAATTCTATATATGGTCTCCGGTTGCAACATATGCGACTTATCTGGGATATATTTCCTTAACTGAGATGTGTGGAAGACATTATGCACTCTTTGCAAGTCCATAGGCAAGGCTAGTCTATAAGCTACCTTTCCAATTCTTTCTAAGATTTTATATGGGCCTATGTACTTAGGGCTTAACTTCCCTTTCTTTCCAAATCTCATGACACCTTTCATTAGTGACACTTTGAGCAACACCTTGTCACCTATATTGAACTCTTCATCCCTACGTTTCAAGTCTGCATAACTCTTTTGGCGATCCTGCGCCGCTTGAATCTTTGATTGTATGGTTTCGGATTTGGTTCATGGTGTTCTCTATTATTTGAGGTCCCAACACTACGGTTTCACTAATGTCATTCCAACAAAGGGGACTTCTACACTTTCGTCCATCCAATACTAGCATGATAGCTATTGTTATATGAAAACTCAATCAAATCTAGGCTATCTTCCCAACTTCCTTGGAAATCAATGACGCATGCTCGAAGCATGTCCTCAAGGGTTTGGATGGTTCTCTCAGCTTGTCCATCTGTTGCTGGGTGGAAGGTTGTACTCATTTTCAATGTGGTACCAAAGCTCTTCTTCACACTTTTCCAGAAATTCGAAAGAAACCTTGAATCCCTATCTGATACGATATCCTTATGAACTCCATGTAACCTCACAACATTCTTAATGTAAGCTTTAGAATGTTGTTCCATTATCCAGGTTTCCTTCATTGGTATAAACACTGCTGACTTAGTCAACCTATCTACCACAACCCAAATTGTATCATTTCCGGTCTTTGACTTAGGCAAACAAGTGACGAAGTCCATAGAAATACAGTCTCATTTCCAGCTTGGAATCTCTAAAGGTTGGACCTTTCCTTAAGGTCTCTTGTGCTCTATCTTAACTTTCTTACAAGTCAGACATCTAGCCAAAAATTCAGCCACTTCGTTCTTCATCCTTGGCCACCAATTGACCTTTTTCAAGTCCTTATACAACTTGTCACCACCTGGGTGCACAGAATATGCCGTATTATGCCCTTCTCTTATTATTTCTCCTTCAACTCTCCACACTTTTGAGGCACGCACCACCTGCCTTTGTACCTCAAACTTCCATCCTCATGGATTCGGAAATCTAACTCCTTACCTTGCGAAATCTTTTCCTTGATTCGCTCCAACTTTACATCACCAGCTTGATTCTCCCTAATCTCATCAAATATTGACGGTTGGATGGTTGAGGCATTCATCATTCCCTCAAGGCTTTCACCACTTACTATTTCAAGGTTCAAACGCTGCATGTCCTTACACAACTCATTAGCAACTACTAACGCATTAACACTATGGCTTGATTTCCTACTCAAGGCATCCGCAACTATATTTGCTTTTCCTTCATGGTACTGGATATCCAAATCATAATCCTTGATTAACTCCAACCACCTTCGTTGGCGCATATTTAGATCCTTCTGTGTGAAGATATACTTTAAACTCTTATGATCCGTAAATATCCTACACTTCACACCACACAAATAGTGTCTCCATATCTTCAATGCAAACACTATAGCAGCTAGCTCTAAATCATGGGTAGGGTAATTGGATTCATATGGCTTCAACAGCCTTGAAGCATACGCAACAACCCGTTCTGCAACAATACACACCCTAAACCATTCTTAGAGGCGTCACTATACACATCATATGTACCACTCTCATCTGGCAAGGTTAACACTGGCGCGGTTGTCAATCGCGTCTTCAAGGCTTGGAATGCTTCCTCACACTAGTTACTCCATTCAAACTTTTCTTCCTTCTTCATCAAGGTAGTCATGGGCTTGGCTATCCTAGAGAATTCTTGCACAAAGCGTCTATAGTAGCCAGCTAATCCCAGAAAACTTCGAATGTCAATCACACTCTTGGGTGTAGGCCATTCACTAACAGCATTGATCTTAGCAGGGTCAACTGCCACTCCTTCTTTAGATACAAAATATCCCAAAAATGCAACTCTTTCCAGCCAAAACTCACACTTTGAGAACTTGGCATACAACTAGTTATCTCTCAAGGTACTCAACACAGATCTCAAGTGTTCAGCGTGATCCTCTTCACTTTTGGAATACACTAGGATGTCATCTATGAAAACCACCACAAACTTGTCCAAATAGGCATGGAATACATGGTTCATTAAGTCCATAAATATTGCAGGTGCATTGGTTAACCCAAAAGGCATAACAGTGAACTCATAATGTCCGTATCTAGTCCTGAATGCGGTCTTTGGTATGTCATGATCAGCGATTCTCAATTGATGATAACCCGAGCGCAAATCGATCTTTGAAAAGATTCCTGCTCCTTTCAGTTGGTCAAATAGGTCTTTTATCCTAGGTAAGGGATACTTATTCTTGATTGTGACCTTGTTGAGCTCCTTGTAGTCTATACAGAGCCTCATACTTCCATCCTTTTCTTCACAAACAACACTGGTGCTCCCCAAGGCGATGCACTTGGCCTAATGTAACCTTTCCCAATAGATCCTCCAATTGGCCTTTTAACTCATTCATTTCTGTTGGAGCCATTCGATAGGGGGATTTTGATATAGGCGCGGTTCCAGGCACTAAATCTATGGTAAAGTCAATAGTTCGATTGGGTGGCATCCCCGGGATCTCTTCCGGAAACACATCGAGGACTTCATTAACTACTGCAATATCTCCAAGTTGATCTTTGATCACATGCTCTAGGTTTCTCACATTGCATAAGAAGACTGGGTTTCCTTTACCGACTAGCTTCACTAGTTCCATTGCCGTGATAATCCCTATGATCTTAGGCTTACCAAAACGACGATACGACACTACTTTGCCTAGGCTAGACCTCAAGTGAACCTTCTGCTTCTCACAATCTATTTTGGCTTTGAACATGGCCAACCAGTCCATTCCTAGAATTACATCTAGCTCTCCTAACTCAAACTCGATTAGGTTAGATAAGAACACGGTCTTGTCTATGGTCAAAGGCACATCTCTATGGATTTTGGTACACTTCACTATACTACCAGTAGGTATGACTATAGGTACTTCAATTGTTTCAGGCTCTTTCAACCCTAATTTCCCCAAAGCATCTACTGATATAAAAGAATAAGTCGCACCAGAATCAAATAGAACTTTAACTAAAACGGAATTAATAGAAAAAGTACTCGCTATGACATCAGAGGAAGTTTCCGCTTCTTGCCTAGATATCACATTCAGCTTTCCTTGGGCAACTCCTTTGTTATAGCCACCTCCATTGGTGTTTTCATTGTGGTTTCGGTTCCCATTCTGCTGTTGATTTCCTCCAGGCTTTCCATGGTTCTGGTGATTTCCATTGCTATTTCCATTGTTACCACCTTGGTAATACCTTTGGTTTCCTCCTCCATTTCCCCCATTTCGGTTCTGATTATTCCGATTATTGCTCTGGTGGTTACCTTGGTTAGGCTTTCCATTCTTAGAATAGCATTCATACTCCCTGTGGCCTAACTTCTGACAGAATCTACAAGTCACTAGGTTTCCATCACAATACCTTCTAGGGTGATTCAAGTTACATCGCCTACAGTCGTAGGTCCTTACTCCATTTCTTCCAGACTGATTTCCACCACCTTGGTTGTTGCGATTACCACCATTGTTAGCCCTAAACTGGAAGTTCCCATTTTTCTTGTGCTTCTTAAAATTCCCCCGATTCTGATGGTTATTCCCTTGATTCGAGCTTCCACCATCCTTTCTCTTTTCAGCACCCCCATTCTTCCTTTGTTGTAACCCATACAGGTGAGCAGCTTTTCCGTACAGGGTGTCTAATGAGGTAAAGGTCTCTCCAGAAAACAACAGTTGCAAGTCCATGGTCAAACCATTCTCAAATCTTTGAGCCCTGAGCTCTTCCGTAGCCACCACTTCAGGTGCAAACCTAGACAGCTCTATAAACTTAGAATAGTATTCCGTTACAGACAGACCCTCCATTTTGAGTTCAATGTACTCCTGCCCCTTTTTTCTTCTTCAGATAAGGTGGGTAAAACTTGTTCCTTAGTGAAGTTTTGAATGCTTCCCACCCAAAGTTAGGTGTGGCTCTAAGGGTATTCTGACATCGTTGCCACCACAAATCAGCTTCACCTCTCAGGTAGTACACAACACTGTTCACCCTAAGGTTTTCGGGGCTATTCACAGCTACAATGAGCTTATCAAACTCTCTCAACCAGTTTTCAAGCACACTTGGTTCAATCTCTCCGATGTACAGCGGAGGCTTGCTTTGAGCTATTTTCTTAAACATTTCCCCAGCCGGATCATGCACTGGGTTGGCTCTAGTTTGAGCTAGGTCTCGAACTACCTCAGCTAGTTGTCTAACCACTTCATAAATATCTTGGTTAGCCATATCCCTTCTCCTGAATAAAATAAAAGCCTAACTTTAATATTGGTCGGACATGACATTACTAAGGCACTAGTTCGACAATGAACCCACTCACAATAAGAACACAGTTACACGTGCCCTAGGGGGAAGTTGGCGCCACTTTTGGGCCTTCTCACCCCACTATTCGATGCATGTAAATTTAGATGGTTACTACTTGACCACCTTGCACATAAAATTTCATTGAAGAAATAACAATTAATCCCTTTGCGATACCCACAAGACTTAGAATTGAAAATTGAACTAAGAGGTAACGAAAAGGAAATTCTATTCTTTTATTCATGCTTCAATAAATAGGTCTTACATCCACTAATGACATAACATTTATTCTCCAACTATGATAGAACTAACAACCATAAGTAGTAGCTTTTCCACTTTATTATTCAACGAAAAGAAAATAAAACTAGGGATTACATTTCTCTAGAGACTAACGTCATCAAGACGATCATTTCATTCCTTATATTGCTCTGGGGTAAAGTCTTGATCATTAGGATCATCCAAGTCTTCTTCCGGATTAGAGTCTTCATCCATAGCCTCATCATTCTGTTGTGGCTCACTATCAACCACATTATTCTCCTCAAGCTCATCCTCAAATCCACTAGATATCTCAATTGTTGGTTCAGGAACTACATGATTAGGATTCTCAATCTCTACTACATCATCATCATCATCGTCGTCCTCCTCAACATCACTAGCACTAGTGGAAAAAGGCTTATTTGCATCCCCGCATTTGCCACGTCATTCTGAACATGTGACGCAAATGACAAATTTTAGCATAAAATTTAGTCATTTGCGTCGCAGCTTTGTTAAACTGCGAGGCAAATGACCCTAGGATGCCCCCCAGAGTCATTTGCGTCGCAGATTAGTAAAACTGCGACGCAATTTACTCAATCCAGTGCGTCGCAGATTTACTAATCTGCGACGCAAATGACTCTAGGATGCTCCTAGAGTCATTTGCCACGCATATTTGTAAATATGCGACGCACTGGGTTTTTAATTTTTTTTTTTCGAATTCGCGCTCTACCTTAATTGCTTAGGAATTCATTCTGACTTAGGTTACTGCTCGACAAACACTGCGCCCTCCCAAACGAAACCAACACCAACACTAGCTGCTTCGTTCTCACCGGCGGCACTGTCGTCGTTGCTTCGCCGCCTTCCGTCGCGCCGGCCGTTCCTTCGCGGCGGTCGTTCCTTCGCTACTTAATTCACTGCTTCGCCTTACTGCGCGCTTCACGTACTGCTTGCTCCCTTTTTAGAGCCGCTGCCCACGGCCAAGGAATTCATCCACGGCACGGCAGCCGCCCACGCCGCCACCCACTCAGCCGCCCTTGTTCATTGTCATCTCTCCTCTTTTAGGTATTGGATTTTAATTTTGATATTTATTGAATTTTAATTGTGCATTTTAATTTTAATTGTGGACATTATAATTGAATTTTAATTGTGGACATTATAATTGAATTTTAATTATGCATTATAATTGAATTTTAATGGTTGATATTATTTGTTGAATTTTAATTGGGTACATTTTAGGATTTAGGTTTTGATGAATTTTAGTTGTAGGTTTTGTTGAATTTTAGTTGAATTATATTTTAATTGGGTACATTTTAGGATTTAGGTTTTGTTGAATTTTAGTTGTTTATTACATTAAGGTTTTGTTGAATTAAAAGTTATGAAATGAAGTTTTGGGTTTGTGTAGTTTTATGAGATGGTTTGTGTAGGTTATGAAATGAATTTAGGATATGAAATGAATTTAGGTGATATATGAAATCATGTTTTGGGTTTGCTACAAAATTTTGGATTTATAATGATATGAATAGCCTAGTTTATATTCTAACCTTTGACAAAATTTGGTCATATTGTTTTATCTTTAGTGGTTGAAAATGGATCGGAGTTGGATGTATGGTAGTAAACGATTTTCTACAAGGTTCTTACAAGGGATTCAAGAGTTCATTAAGGTTGCCTTGAAACATCAATCAGAACATGAATCAAGTTTAATTCTGTGTCCTTGTTGTGATTGCAATAATTCAAGGGGGTATCGGGATATTGATGATATTGTTGATCACATAGTTCGTCGCGGTTTTAAGGGTAACTACACGACGTGGACATGGCATGGTGAGAGCATAGATCATGGGGCAAGTTCTAGTATGCCGAGCTCGAGTCAGCATAATCATTTTGATAATGGTGATGATAATGAAATTGAGGATGATATTGGTGTTGAAAGTGAGGAAGAAGAGGAGAAAGATAGGATAGATGATATGATGCATGATGTGGAAGACCATCATTTCGTTGAGCGTCCCCATATGTATGATAGTATAATCAAAGCTTCCGCAACACCGTTATATCCTGGTTCTACACAAACTGTACTTGGTGCCTTCATCGAATATTTCAACTTAAAGGTGGAAAACGGTTGGACCAACAAGAGTTTTTCACAGTTTTTGGAGGCCACGTCTGGTAATCTTCCTGAAGGAAACAAACTTCCAAGGTCTAACTATGAGGCCCAGAAGCTTATGTGTCCTTTGGGTATGAATTATGAGAAGATACACGCGTGTCCAAATGATTGCGTGTTGTATCGAAAGCATTATGCAAATCTGCATGAGTGTCCAAGATGCGGATTGTCCCGTTACAAGATCGTGGAGAATGATGCAACATCAACTAAGAAGAAACCTTCTCCGGCTAAGGTGCTTTGGTATCTTCCAATTATACCAAGATTTAAGCGCCTTTTCTTAGAAGAGAAAACTGCAAAACTCATGAGGTGGCATGCCGAAGGGAGGAAGAAAGATGGGTTAATGAGGCATCCTGCTGATTCTCCACAATGGAGGAACATTGATCGAAAGTACAAGGTCTTTAGGGAAGAAGTTCGGAATCTCAGGCTTGGTCTTTGCACGGATGGAATGAACCCATTTGGGACACTTAGTACCCAATATAGCACTTGGCCGGTTCTTCTCACCATATACAATTTGCCTCCTTGGTTATGCATGAAGCGTAGATACATCATGTTGTCGCTCTTAATCTCTGGGCCTAAACAACCCGGAAATGACATAGATGTGTATCTAGAGCCACTCGTTGAAGATTTGAAATTGTTGTGGGATGAAGGGGTGTTGATGTTTGATGCATACACCAAAACCAATTTCACTTTACGTGCCATGATTTTTTGTACGATAAATGATTTCCCGGCTTATGGAAATTTGTTAGGGTATTCTGTAAAGGGAAAGAAGGCATGTCCAGTTTGTCATGATGATTTGGTCTCGAGGCGCCTAAAATTTTGTGGGAAAGATGTGTACATGGATTACCGGATGTATCTTCCTGAAGATCACCCATTTCGAAAAGAGAAGGAAGCTTTTAATGGAGAATTGGAGATGAGAGAAGCTCCTGCCCCCTTATGTGCGTGTGAGGTTTATGAACGGGTTAAAGACATTGAGACAGAGTTTGGTAAGCCTTATAAAGGTCAGCCAAGTGGTGGTTACAAGAAGAGGTCTATCTTTTGGGATCTCCCATATTGGAGAGATTTGGAAGTTAGGCATTGTTTGGATGTAATGCATATTGAGAAAAATGTTTGTGATGCCATTGTTGGGACATTGTTGAATATGCAAGGGAAAACGAAGGATGGGCCTAAAGTTAGAAAAGATATGGCTGCTATGGGTCGCTCCGAGTTGGCACCTCAAGAAAGGGGAAAACGCTGGTACCTTCCCCCAGCTTGTTTCACCTTGTCTAAAAAGGAGAAAGTTAGCTTTTGTGAGTCTTTGCATGGCTTAAAGGTCCCTGCTGGTTACTCTTCAAATTTTCGTAGACTTGTGTCCATGTCTGACTTGAAATTAGTTGGAATGAAATCTCATGATTGTCACGTGTTGATGCAACAATTTCTGCCGGTTGCAATTCGAGGGATATTGCCGCCACAAGTGAGGTATACCATTAAAAGATTGTGTTTCTTTTTCAACACAATTTGTAGCAAGGTGATCAATCCAACAATACTGGATGATTTGCAGGCCGATGTACTTGAGACCATGTGTCGGTTTGAAAAGTATTTTCTGCCATCATTCTTTGACATGATGCCTCATTTGATTATTCATCTTGTTCGTGAAATTAAGCTTTGTGGGCCAGTTTGTATGAGGTACATGTATCCCTTTGAACGGGAAATGGGTACCTTGAAAGATAGAGTGATGAATCCGGCCAAACCTGAAGCTAGTATTGTCCAACGAACCGTCGCGGAGGAAGTTGCTGCATGGGTTTCTCAATATATGGCACGTTTGAAAGAAGTCGGAGTACCAAAGTCTAGACATGATGGGAGACTTGGGGGTCAAGGTACAATTGGCAGGAAAAGGATATCAATCGGTTCTGAAATGATGTGTAAGGTTGAGCTGTTTGTGGTGCAAAGTCTTAGTGAAGTCCATCCATACGTGGCTGAGCACATGAACTTTCTTAGAGAGCAATATCCTTCAAAAAATGGTCCTCAACTGATAAAAGAGCATAATCGTTCATTCCTCACATGGTTCAAGCGTCGAGTGATGGATTAATTTTCTGACACGCCTAATGAGGTATCTGACATGGTGAGATGGTTGGCATATGGTCCTAAATGTCAAGTCATATCTTATGAGGGGTACGACATCAATGGCTATTCTTTTTACACGAAGCGACAAGATGACAAAACGACGATGCAAAATAGTGATGTTACGGCAATATGTTTGTCTTCAGAGTATGCTAGTGTAAAAGATAGAACACTTGTAGATAAGACGAACTCTTACTATGGAGTCATTGAAGAAATATTAGAGTTGGAATATAAGTATTTTAAGATTCCTCTATTCCGGTGCAACTGGGTTGATATTAGTCGCGGTGTCAAAAAGGATGAACATGGGTACCTGACACTTGTAAACTTTAGTCGAGTTGGGCATCTTGCAGATCCTTTCATATTAGCATCACAGGCAAAACAAATCTTTTACATGGTTGACCCTGCCGATCGTAGTTGCTCAGTTGTTCTGGAAGGCAAAAGAAGAATACTTGGCGTTGAGGATGTAGATGATGAAGAAGAGTATGATGAGCAGTTTAATGAGATTCCACCTTCCTCCTGGCATATCCCTCAAATGATTGACGATGTTGACATGAGTTATACGCGCCGAGATCATGATGAAGGATTTTATGTTGAAAAAGAGAAATAGTGAGATAGGTACTATTTTGGCAACTATTTTTTTCACCAAGTTAATTTGTAGATTAGTTAAAAGTTGGGTTCGAAAACGTCATTTTTGCCTAAATATGTATTATAACGATCCAATTACCCTTAAATGTGGAATAATAGATTAGTACGAGGCTTAGAAAGTTATAACTATGCATATGAGACATGTAATAAGTTTGAAAACATTCCTTACGTTCTTTAGTTAATAGTTGGGTTCGAAAATGTCATTTTTGCCTAAATATGTACTATAACGACCCAATTACCCTTAAATGTGGAATAATAGATTAGTACGAGGCTTAGAAAGTTATAACTATGCATATGAGACATGTAATAAGATTGAAAACATTCCTTAAGTTGTTTAGTTAAAAGTTGGGTTCGAAAACGTCATTTTTGCCTAAATATGTACTATAACGACCCAATTACCCTTAAATGTGGAATAATAGATTAGTACGAGGCTTAGAAAGTTATAACTATGCATATGAGACATGTAATAAGTTTGAGAACATTCCTTAGGTTCTTTAGTTAAAAGTTGGGTTCAAAAACGTCATTTTTGCCTAAATATGTACTATAACGACCCAATTACCCTTAAATGTGGAATAATAGATTAGTACGAGGCTTAGAAAGTTATGACTATGCATATGAGACATGTAATAAGTTTGAAAACATTCCTTAGGTTCTTTAGTTAAAAGTTGGGTTCGAAAACGTCATTTTTGCCTAAATATGTACTATAACGACCCAATTACCCTTAAATGTGGAATAATAGATTAGTACGAGGCTTAGAAAGTTATAACTATGCATATGAGACATGTAATAAGATTGAAAACATTCCTTAAGTTGTTTAGTTAAAGGTTGGGTTCGAAAACGTCATTTTTGCCTAAATATGTACTATAACGACCCAATTACCCTTAAATGTGGAATAATAGACTAGTACGAGACTTAGAAAGTTATAACTATGCATATGGTTTGGGTTAGAATCGAAATAATGACAGCATGCATGATTGAGAGAAGAGTTTTGTGAGATTGGGTGACTGTTTCTAAGTTACGGTCCCTACATTGCAATATTTTGATGGTGTCTTTTATGGGTTTCTGTTCCAAAATGTTGCAAAACCCTTGGGCGTTTTAGTGCAATTGAGCATGTAAATACGCGAATGAAGAGCTGTGCAGATCAATGAGTTCTGATCAGTTCTGTGCACTGATCTGCACAGTTCTGTGCACTGATCTGCACAGCTCAGATCAGAACTGTGCAGATCAGTGCACAGACTTGATCAGAACTGACCAGTTCTGTGCACTGATCTGCACAGCTTAGATCAGAACTGTGCTGATCAGTGCACAGAACTGGTCAGTTCTGATCAGTTCTGTGCACTGATCTACACAGCTCAGATCAGAACTGTGCAGATGGAGGCTTTGAAGCTACCTATAAAGGAAAGTGACACAAATTGGAGGCTTTGAAGCTACCTACATCCCCTTCCCTCTCCCTCTTGCCTTGTTTCACCTTAGTGAAGTCCTTATGAGTGGCAATGATGATGACTGCGTATGATGTACACTATTGGCTTGTTTATAATGTATGTGATAATGTGATCAAGAACTTTCAAAAGTTGACACCGATTCCTCCTTGATATTTGCATCAAAATGGTTCCTAATTTTTCTCTTATACAAAACATATTCAGATATGCATTTCTATATGTAGGCAATGTTGACAAAAACCTCTTATACAAAACATATTCAGCTCAGATCAGAACTGTGCAGATCAGTCCTTAGGTTCTTTAGTTCAAAGTTGGGTTCGAAAACATCATTTTTGCCTAAAAATGACCTAGAACGACCCAATTAGCCTTAAATGTGAAATAATAGATTGTAAAGAGCCTTAGAAAGTTATAACTATGCATATGAGACGTGTAATAAGTTTGAAAACATTCCTTAGGTTCTTTAGTTCAAAGTTGGGTTCGAAAACGTCATTTTTGCCTAAAAATGACCTAGAACGACCCAATTAGCCTTAAATGTGAAATAATAGATTGTAAAGAGCCTTAGAAAGTTATAACTATGCATATGAGACGTGTAATAAGTTTGAAAACATTCCTTAGGTTCTTTAGTTCAAAGTTGGGTTCGAAAACATCATTTTTGCCTAAAAATGACCTAGAACGACCCAATTAGCCTTAAATGTGAAATAATAGATTGTAAAGAGCCTTAGAAAGTTATAACTATGCATATGAGACGTAGAATAAGTTTGAAAACATTCCTTAGGTTCTTTAGTTCAAAGTTGGGTTCGAAAACATCATTTTTGCCTAAAAATGACCTAGAACGACCCAATTAGCCTTAAATGTGAAATAATAGATTGTAAAGAGCCTTAGAAAGTTATAACTATGCATATGAGACGTGTAATATGTTTGAAAACATTCCTTAGGTTCTTTAGTTCAAAGTTGGGTTCGAAAACATCATTTTTGCCTAAAAATGACCTAGAACGACCCAATTAGCCTTAAATGTGAAATAATAGATTGTAAAGAGCCTTAGAAAGTTATAAATATTCTTTGCATTTACATGTGTAAACAAAGTATATATAATTGCATATTTTATCGAATGTGTAGTGCTTTTCGGAGTTACAAGAGACTAGGTGGACAATCTAAGGGAACTAAATTAACATGGATTCCAGCACAGGTATAATTAGTTTATGATTTACCTAAGAAGCAAGTTTTTCAAAATTATAACATACAATGTGATAGAAATTTTACTTGTGTTATTTATTTTAATGCATTTAGTGTGCTCAACAACCGGGATCACTAGATTGTGGCTACTACGTCATGCGTTTTATGTACGACATAATAATGAATCATGGTAATAGTCAAGATCTTACTAAGGTATGTTCTCATAAACTACGTACTTTATATAATAAATTGAAGTACACAAAACTATTATATTGATCGATCGTTGATAAATTGAATTATTTACACTTTTTTAGGATTTTTCAAGAACATTGCCTTATTCACCGGAGGAGATTAATGAGGTGAAAGATTTTTGGGCAGATTTTCATGAACAATGTCGAATTTTTAGCTTAATTTGTAATATGAACTTGATCTCTAGCTAGCTACGTACCTTTGTTGTAATAATTTTATGTTTGTTTTAACATGTTGGTTGATTTATGACGAATTTAATTGCCTTTTATTGGGAACGTTAATTACGATGTAAACTTTTGTGACATGTATTATTTATAAATGTATTCCCGGTATTGGGAATGAAGCGTCTAATTTCAAAGACGATCATGTCGGAATTTCCAACTAAAATATTAAAAAACGAATTTTTTTTTTAAAAAAAAATAAGTCATTTGCAACGCACGTTAGCTCAATGTGCGAGGCAAATGACTTAATTTTTTGGCGCTAAAATTGTCATTTGCGTCGCACATTAAGCTAATGTGCGTGGCAAATGACTTTTTTTTTGGCGCCTAAAAGTCATTTGCGTCGCACATTTAGCTAATGTGCGTGGCAAATGACTTTTCAACATGGTGCCTGAAAAGTCATTTACGTCGCACATTAGCTAAATGTGCGACGCAAATGACTCTTATTTGCGTCGCACATTTAGCTAATGTGCGTGGCAAATGACTTTTCAACATGGTGCCTGAAAAGTTATTTGCCACGCACATTTGCTAATTTTGCGACGCAAATAAGGGTCATTTGCGTCGCACAAATGTGCGACGCAAATGACTTTTAGTCATTTGCGTCGAGAGCTTTTGCCACGCACGATGTGCGACGCAAATATGCTTAAAAGTGCGATGCAAATGACCCTTTTTCCACTAGTGTAGCTTGCTCATCATGGATCATGCCATCCTCACCATCACTTTCTATTCCTCCATAGCCCATACCTAGACCCGCAGAGTACTTCCCATCCTCATAGCTATTCTCCGTAACCTCTAAGATAGTAGTAAGAACCTCAGTATCATATTTCCACCTACCATCTCCAGTCCCATACTTGTACCAATTAGGGGTACCATCATTAAAATTCATGTCACGGAACTTGTTCTTGAGGTCTATGTAAGGGTTCTTATGGGGCAAACAATGTATAACCATACTAGCCATCATATCTATGTGCCTAAGGTGGGGCATATCCTTGGTCGATGCAAAATAGTTGCAAGCAAACAAGATCTTCTGGACATACATGTGAGGAGTCTCGTTATCCATCTTCTCTAAGTATCCTAGACTGGTGAACTTTGAAGGTAGCATCCTTAATTCCTTAAAATTCACAACTAAAAAGTCTTACTAACGCGTTTCCATAGAAATTCCAACCCCAAAAAGGATACAATAAATAGTTCGTGGAGCCATACAATTTCAATGCACAAGTATATGCTCAACATGAAATATGATGCCATTAATCACATAAAGCAAGATAAAACATGATTAGAACACATACGTGGCACTTAATAAATCACATTGTCACATAATATGCATTCTTAGACTAATATGCCCTTCTTAGTCTACTCATTCCTCACTTGAAAATAATATTAATTTTCGAAATTAATTAAGAAATAACTCCTAACTTAGTTGAAATTATTAAAATTAAAATCGAAAATTAATAAGAATTATCAATTAAATAAATTAATTAATTTCGGAAAATAAAAGAAAATCCGAAAAAAAATTTATTTTATTTTTTTAAATTCGAAAAAAATTCGAATAAAATAAATAAATAAATTCGGATATTTAAAAGGAAATCCGAAAAAAATTAATTTGAATTTATTTCGAAAATTTCAAATAATTAAAAATTTCGAAATAATTTAATTAAATTAAATAATAATCCGACTTTTCAACTTATTTCAAACGACCCAAAATAATTGATATTTGACCTTTAAAACATTGAGTACTCAAAATAATACGTTTTGACTTTAGGAAAATAATATTTAAAAATCCTAAAGTTCCGCATTAGTCTCCGATTACCACTTTGTAGTATTGCTTACTACAAAGAAGGAATGAAACTAAGCTCTAGTATACCACTTTGTAACACCCTAATAATTCCTTGCTTTTATAAAATCATTTTCCAACTTAAAATAAAGGAATTACTAAAGTATTACCGCCACCGTGATGACGGTTAAGGCTAGTACCAGAATTACGCAGCGGAAATTAATGTCAACTAACTTTTGAAAACGTAATAAATGAAATATCGAGGTGTAGACACCTACTTTTGTGTCATTCCCGAAAGGGAAGGTTCGATGATGAAAGCATAAATCTCCACTTGACAACGTATCTCCTATAAAATAACGAATCTCGATCACCCCTTTTCATTTCACCCGAAACCTGCTATTTGTAGAAACCTGCTATTTATGGAAACCTGCTAAAATTAGTAACTGCCGTAATGGGTAGTTGTTAAAAGTGGCAAGTCATAAAAGATAGAAACCTGTAAGAATTAGGTGTTGCACTCCAACATAAATCCTAAATGAGATAGAAATTGCGAGAGAATCCTATTCCTAATACGATTCGAAAATAAGAGTTACGTATTAATTAAAATCCTAACGAGCCTAGAGTTCGTAACGGGCCCAGATGCGATCCATCATAAAATTAATACGCACTAAAAGACTCGATTAAAGTCTCATACACTCCGGATTCTAAGAATCCGAATCTGACAAAGAAACGGCCCAGACCCTATTTTTAACGCCTGGCTCTGGGCGCCGAAATCTTCGGCGCCAAGCCCTGGGCGCTGAAAATACCTGGGACGTGTTCTTTCCTAATTCTTCGTGGATTAGAGTTCTACAATTCTATCTTTCCACGAACTCTTTTCTATAAATATAGCCCCAAGTTCGACGTGAAAGAACACAACACACAATTATTATTCTGAGTATTGACTCTAAACCCCTAAGCCTAAGCCTCACGCTGCAAAACTGATCACGCGTTCTGTCGCAATCGATCCATAAATCGAACAGAACGTATCCTGTCCCATAACTTGAGATTCGTTAAATAAAAGGAGAAATAGCAAAGTCAGAGTGGTTAGTTCTCTGAGAACCGTGACGCACCTCTCAAGGGTGCGTCGTAATGTGTCCCTTTTCCATGATTTAATTGCTTTCCTCGCCCTTTTATGAACTGTTAAACTAATTAAAACTGATTGTTCTATCACACCTAATAAAGATAATATGTTGCGAAATTGGATTATCATGCTAGGTCCCTTAAAACAATCTAAATCAGATAATCGCGTTCGATCTAGTACTATATGTTGCATATTGTTAAAATTAACTCCGATTAGTTTAATAGTTAACGCATGTCCCTTCAATTATTTATGCTGAGCTAGTAAGGATATCCTGCCTCTGGAGTTATCGCAGAGCGAGTACTCCTCTCGGTAGTTACAGTCCCCCGAACCCTCAATCTCTACCTTGCGGGTGTATGTTGAGAGATCCCCACACTAGGGATCACAAGGGAACCTACGGCCGTCGTGGTCAAACATAATTGCACTCCCTTTATGTCACGATAACCGGGTTTTGTCAGTTTTTCTCATTGTCGTTAAAAACTGAATGGCAACTCCTATATTACTAGTCAATTGGGTGTAAACTCACAGGAAATCCAATTACACTTGATTTGACAAAAAGAAACGTCACACCCACGAGGGACAAGGTCACACATTAGCCTCGTGCTTTTTCGACCCCCTCACAGTGGCGATTCCACTGGGGATAGTGAAGGAAATACTCGTGATCGTAGGTAATCAAAATAGCCGAAGGGTGAAACGATCCTACCCCGCGTTTATTTCCCCATCAAGTTGGGACGACCTGAAAATCAGCATATTAATGTGAACGGACAGAACCGCATAACGAATCTTGGCTCCCTTGATGTTTCATCTCGGGAGTTGGGACTAAGGATACCCATCGCCAACCGGGGGGTGCATACGCTTCGAATGTTGTCCACTCGGCACTTTCGCTAGTAGTACACCCGACCCAAACCCAATCGCTCGCCCATTAGGTCCCTCTCATTGGTGCATGCCCCCTTGGCTTACATCGTGATTGGCCTCTTGGGCGAAATTCGTCTGTTGAAGGCACTACCTCGACCGGGGCATGTGTTGGATCTACAATAGAAGCGGTACCAAGCTAGGCGCAAATACTACCCATAGAAGCCTATCATAAACTACGTGACATATTATTTTTTGCTTCATGTTGTAATGCTAGTTATGTGTAGCGAATTATGTGATTGTGTGTGACAAATAAATGCTAGAAAACCGACGACCTTAAAAATTGCCCAAACATTAGAAAACCGTTCGTAAAAAATTGCTCCGAGGGTGTAAGAAAAGCACTCGATTCTAGAAGCGACTTAAAAAAATAAAATAAAAAAATAACTAACTCTTTGCGTCGTTGTTAGGCCTCCTACGACGACAATGCTCGGCACCAAAACCGAACATGCTAATAACTATGAGTGTCACACGGACAAGTGTTTCAAAAATTCAAAGAATGACCAAAAAACCAAAAAGTGTACCAATAAAAGAAAGAGCGAAAAAACCCAATAGAGAGAGTCGAAGTCTAGACTAAGTAATACTTGAAACCTTGGGGCCTAAACTTTAGCTTATCTTATGCATAGGACTGGTCCTGCCACTTGGTGCCGATCGGGAAAACAAAGGTTAGTACGTCTCGAAGATACATCGCCAACACCAGGTTTAGTGACTCCAAGCTCCGTCCGTCATCCCTCATTTCAAGGATCTCCGCTTCCCCAACCTCGATTCGCACCCTGAAACATGTCCATCGAAGAATTGCGAGACTTGATGGCCCAAATGATCCAACTCATGGGCCAACTGAAAATGGAAAACGAAGCCGTAGCGGCTGCACAAGCCAAAAATGACCTCGATAACGAGAAGAGGATTAAAAAAATGGTCCTACAGCAAACCATGGGGAGCAAGTACTTCTCCCTTGATCCTGAACCTTTTCCTGGCAAACTACCAGAAAAGTTTAGTTCATCTGACTTACCAAAGTTTAAAGCCACGGACAATCCCCGTGATCATCTATTGAGCTTTGTGAATGCTATGAACTTGAAAGGCGTAGATAAGTCCATGTATTTACTTGCCTTCCCTTTGTCCTTGGAACCTGTGCCGCTCAAATGGTACTACCACCAGGACCCTAAGCTCTTCCCCACTTGGGAAGACTTTATCAATGTATTCATCAAGCAATACTCGTCGAACATGGATTTTCAAGTCACCATGCGCGAGCTGGAAGTTCTCTTCCAAAAGAAAAATGAAGGTTTCACAACCTACTTTGCTAGATGGAGGGACCAGGCGGCGCAGCTAATCAATAGGCCTCCCGAAACAGAATTGGTCTAAAAATTCATTGGCAACCTGGACCCGGCTTATGGACAACACCTTAGGTACCTGGGCCTTGACACTTTCAAAAGAGTTTATGATGTGGGAATAAATATCGAGGATGATCTCGCAAAAACAATACAAAGTAAACCCGCATACAAAAGCAACACCTACAACAGGAGCAACACATCCCAAGCCCAAGAAGTCCATGCCGTAGAGGAAAATCCCGCCCGAAGAAGCCCTGGAAGATGGGTCCGAGACCGAACGTTTGCCCCACTCGGGTCGACTTTGGTACAAGCCTTCGAAAGACTAACCAATCAAGGAAAATTGAGACCTATAGGCCCCACCCGTGACCCTCCTGTCAAGAGCAAATATTGGGTCGAAGGTACTTATTGCAAATTCCATCAAGGAAATGGGCATGACACCGAAAACTGCTGGAACCTAAAAAATACAATCCAGGACATGATAGAGGATGAAGTGATACCTCTCCCTAACGTTGGCAAACCCAACAACAACAAGAGCCTGCTCGGCTCTTGTCATATCTCTCTCGACCAACCAGAAAATGAGAACTTCGACCCTACGGTGTACATTACACCTCAAGGTGCACCACTCGCTGTGGTCCCTATGGATCGAATCGAGAGAGAAGTGTGCGGTGTGTGGGATGATGATGCTGAAGATATTTACCTATCTTAAGTGTCGGGCCAGGACCTTTTTACTGAAACTTGGCCCGGGTATGCTCTCATTGACACCACCCCTCAGGAGCCCGAGGTCGACAACCTCACCCGATCCGGAAGGATATACCAACCGGATATTCGCCCACCTCCCATGGACGATATCCCAGTTAGGAAAACTCATGAGAATGGACGGCACACCATCGTCGCGGAAGTCATTGAAAATCCTCTCTTGAAACAACTAAAAAGAACCAAAGCCGAAATTACCATCTGGGATCTCATGTGTACTTTAAAGGAACATCGCGAAAAGCTTATTCGCTCACTCGACCTCATCTCAGTACCTACAGATATCACACCTGACTCATTGGTTAACCACGTCACGAGAGATGCCGGAGAAAAGGCCATAGTTTTCACTGACAAAGACTTGCCCAAAGAGGGGGGTGCTCACAATAAAGCCCTCTATCTAGTAGTTGGATGCAAAGGACAAAACCTCCCCCTAGCGCTCGTAGATAACGGTTCGGCGGTTAATGTTTGCCCATTGCGAACCGCCCATTGCTTGGGGCTAGGAAACGATGACTTCCAAACCTCCACGCAAGGGGTACGAGCTTATGATAACTCCCGAAGGCCTGTGTTGGGAAAAATCAACCTTACCATACAAACCGGGCATGTGGTACGCACCACGGAGTTTCAAATAATCGACATCAAGCCCACTTTCAACCTCCTCTTGGGGCGACCTTGGCTCCATGACTTAGGAGGTGTGGCTTCTACCTTGCACCAAATGGTTAAACTTAACCATAACGGGGTAATACTAGAAATTCGCGCCCCTCGCCTTGACGTCAGTTGTACTATGGTTGGAACGGTCGAAACTGCAGACGACCTTTATGGGTTTCAAATGGAAGAAGCAATCCAGTTCATCGAAGACTATGATCCAGCATTCCTAGACCCGCACGCATCCCGATTCATCCCTAGAATGCTGTTAGCTCAAGGTTATTTCCCTGGAACCCCATTGGGCATAAGGAAGAAGGAAGGCACATTCCATCCTTTACCCAACAAATCTACTCCCTTTGGCTTAGGCTATGAACCAACGGAGGAAGATATTGCTGACCGCCTGTCTGGGCTACGCCTTAACAAGGCAAACAAACCACCCTCCTTCCCCCGTATCAAAGAACCCTTAACGGGATGTTCGTTCGGGAAGGAGAAGGACACCCATGCTGTGATTTCCCTGAACCCTTCGTTCAGGATGGCTTGCTAAAACCAGGATTTGAAATCTTCCATGACTGCCACACCTTGGATGAGGCACCCCACCTCACCAAGACTAAAACAGCTGAAATATTGGACAACCAGGCTCTATGGACATTGTTTAACGAATCGAGGCCTATGGAGGGCGAGACTGTGATGACTACTCTAGCTTTACAAGATGAAGGTTTCGATCCAACCCGGTTAATCTCTCCTGCATCAACACTAGAAGAGATCGAGAACGGATGGGTGAAGACATACCAGTGGGTCAACGCAAAAGGAATAGAATTCAAGATGAGTACCGGTGAAGGACCAAAGTTTTACGAGACTAAACCCAAGGCTTGAGCCACATAGAGCACCTTAGTAAAAAGCGCCTAGTAGTTCTTTAGATTGGTAGAAAAAAATAATAAAGACTTTAGATGGTCCTAAGACCCCTTAGAATATAGGTCAATTTTATTTCAGTGTGTTTTCCTTACTTTCCAAATTAATAAAGGCGTAATATTTCTCCTAAAATTTTACTCTAACACTAAGTAAGCACCAAATGTACTTGCAAAATACAAAAATAAAGAGGCGGCCCACTCTAGGCCCAATAAACGAGGCCCACTCGGTCTTGAAATCGTGCCATGGGAACCAATTCCCGAAATCCATAAAATAAACCGTACCATCCCCTTCATATCCCAAAACCATAAAGGTCAACCAGTGTCATCATCCATGCAACCCAAAGAAATCAAAGGAAATTAAAATCCAAAACAAATGCAAATGTTGCTTAAAAAGGGAATTAATAAAATGTAACCTCACCATACCCTTTACTAACGACACGCACCTCAACCCACCCAAAAGCCTACACAAAGAACTTCATAACTCCCGCACCCTAACTCCATTTTCAAAGACGTTTCGAGTCACGAATAGAAAAAATTTATTCGGACAAAAATGCGTCTCACGCTAACAGTCAAAAAAGCCTCCGAAATAGCCTCAAAATCAATTTTTATACAAGTAAAAAGCAAAGCACTAAAACGAAGAAAAAGAAATAAATGCAAGAACACGTGAAGCAAAGCGTCAAAAACGACCGCCAGAAATCATTTTCAGCGCCCAGGGCTGGGCGGCGAAATCTTTGACGCCCCAGCCTGGGCTTTGAAACTCTCTGCCTGCCTAAATTTTTTTTAGAAGTGCTCGTCATTTTATCCGCACATAACGGGAAAATAACGAACACTTGGGGGTACAGCACGTATCCAAATAGGCTTACCAAAAAATATAGCCATACAAAAAAATAAAATAGTCGAATTTCATTTTTACGCGACTTACGGCAAAAAAAGCAGGAGACGAAAATAATGATAATACTTCACTCATTTGACCGGTTAAGTAATATGCTTCCACCTCAGGGCATATCTATTAAAATCCGGCATCCTAGAATTTATTCTAGCTAGAACTACGCGCGACCTGATTCTGACAAGATACGTAGGCAATCCTTACCAAGGATTCGGTCCAATAAAAAAAACATATATAAACTGTGCAATAAGTGTTAGACATATAAAAATATAAAAAAGAGGAGAAACAAAAAATGAAAATGAAAAATAAAATACGCCTTTATTGAAAAATAATAAGAAGGAAAACAAAGTGCTAAGAAATGAAAAAACAAACACAACTGAAATAAATAAAGGGCACCTACACCCTAGCAAGAACTACACTACTCTAGTTCTTCCGGATCATCAAATAAAGTCTTGCAGAGGGAAATGTTCGCAGGATCCACCCCCACAGTCTTTTGCGCTGCCCCTATATCAATCTCCATAAGAACCGGCTCCTGGACATTAACTTCCAAAGATGCCAAGGCTTCAGAAACATTCTCGGTTATAGCCCGCTCAGCCTCAAGGGCACAGACAATGGTGGGAGAAGAATTATTATCATCAACTAGACTAGTCACTGTTTCTACAGGCGGCTGAGCCTTCCTAACCCATACATTGTTCCGGCGACGATCTCCGCGAGAGCCTGCACTTCTTTTAACAACAGCAGGCCCCTTCATGTTAGGCATCTTTTTAGGCCTAGAACTGGAACGGGGAGGAACTTCCTTTCGCTTTCGATCAGGACGAGCTTCACAGTCTTAATACCATGGGTGCGAGGATTGGCAGAATCACGGCCCTCATATCTGACCCGAATGCGAAGTATCAAAAGCTCAGCCGGCTCCCCATTTCGAGCCTCGGTCCTCACGGCCTTATCATCGGAGCTCATCCACAACTTGTAGTTTTTAGAAAGACCCAAAAAGCCATTTGTAGCTACGGCCCAACGCGGGAGACCATCATAATACTTAGCCCACGCTTGAACCCGTGCTTGTGAAAAGGCCGCT
This sequence comes from Spinacia oleracea, assembly GCF_020520425.1. Taxonomy (NCBI): domain Eukaryota; kingdom Viridiplantae; phylum Streptophyta; class Magnoliopsida; order Caryophyllales; family Amaranthaceae; genus Spinacia; species Spinacia oleracea. Next base: position 63,198,897 of record NC_079492.1, on the reverse strand, counting down.
ACTTTAGGTGGTACCGTATCGGAAAAGGGGATAGTCTGCCTTAAACCGTATTGACGCATGACTCGGTAAGGGAAAATATAAATGGGCCGAGATAGCCCCAACAAGGAAACATAAACCGATACATCAGAACCCCCCGTCATAGTAGTCAAACCCCACCACGGTACCACCCACTTAATAGAACAGATACCATGAGTAAAAAAGGAGGCCCACTCGGCCTCGTCCTGGCCTTGGTGCAAATATTTTCGGTTGCCCAAGGCTATAGGGCGATAATGTTTAGGATCGGCAGGAGTTTCCAAGAGCCTAAGCCGTTCCATGAGCCAAATCTGCAAAAAAATACGGGTACGATCAGAAAAAAATAATAATAAGAAAACGGTTCCTGGGGCGCAGTTTCAACGCCCAGGACCAGGCGCTGAAAAATTCTAGCGCCCAGCCCTGGGCGCTGAAACTCAGCCTCAAGGCAGAGCGAATAAAAAATATGCAAAAAAAACGTATACGTGCGCAAAGAAAAATCGATTACCTGCAGCAATAGGGGGCTTCCCTTAAAATATTCAGATTTGGCATCCTTCTTCAGCTCATCCGCACTCAGCAAAGTCTCGGCAACAACCAACGGCATAATAGAATAGAAACTTTCCATCTGGCTAATCAAGGGGATCAACCTTATGTCACCGGACTCACCATTGTTATTCGACAGCAAATAATGATTCAACAAGCAAAATACAAGGGCTCGAATGTTCAATTTCTGTTCGGTCATATTCTTACTAGGCCTAAAGTGATGTTTTACAAGTTTTGCCAAATTAACCTTATCACCTACAACAATTTCAGCAAGCATGTTAGCATCTAGTCCTAGGAAAGCCCCTATGGTTGTTTTACCCTCTTCAATAGTGCCAGGAGTGGCAGGGGTAGCATTAGTAGGATAACCAAGGATCGCAACAAATTCATCTGGCAAAGGACATATTTCGTTGCCCCGAAAGACAAAAACATGATGATCGGAATCCCAAAAGCTTAGGGCTGCATGCAGAAAATTATAGTCAATGTTAATTTGTTGTAAGCCTAAAAGTGCCTCTAAGTGGTAGTCTTTCAACAAAGCCTTTTCTGTAGGAGTAAGGGCCCGTAGCCAACGCCTAACAGCCCGTTGGAGTGAGAAAGTAGGAATCAACATGACGAAAGCAAGGAGTAACTAAAACACAGCAAAGAAAGAAGGAAATTGAGGTTGATGGAAAATAGGAACGTATCTAGCCCCCATATATAGCTGAACGCATCAAGTGATATCCTGATCCCATTCGGAAACGCGTTAAGAAATCCGAAAGTCTAAATTCGCCAGGAAAGGACTTTCAGCGCCCATAGCTGGGCGCCGAAATAATTAACGCCCAGCCTTGGGCGCCGGAAATGCAGCCCAAGGCCCAGATTTCACAAAACGCGGAACAGGAAAGGACTTAAAACCGCGTTGCTAGACACGAGGCCCTATCGCAATTAAGATCAAGCCCAAAAGCACCTTTTGCTCCCAAATAAGCAAAAATAAATGTTAAAACTTGGTCGAAACTTAGACTTGTCTCAAGGAATAAATGTGTACACTTTTTGAATATCAAGGTCATTCTTCGAAACACCAAAAAATGTTGTTAAGTCGTTGGTTTCTCAAATAAAAAATGCTTGTCTGTCAAAAGATTAATCCGGGCCAAGCTAAACCGGATGTCGCCTGAAAACTGAAGTCGCACCCCACGGCTTCGCCGAAATAGCACACCACTATGAAAGGTCGCTCGCACATACGAGCACGACCCCAAACATGATTACAAGACGTTATGAAATACGCGAAAAATGACCGACAAGCCCGAGTGCTTGGGGGCTCGCGAAAAGTATACTCCAACAAAGAGGGCACAATCGAAATCACATTCCCGGACTACGCTATACGCCGTCCCATGTTTGGATGATCTCAAAAGAACAGGTTCGACCTCAGAAAAGGGTCGTCATAGACACTTGTACAGGGTCCTCTGATCAAAGACCGAGTGCTGGAAAAATTGAGCCGAAAAGACTAGCTCAAAACCATGAAAAGATGATAGCCACAAGACAATGGTCCATCTAAGCACGTTGTCAACCCACATTTAGGTTCCAACTAAATCCGAGCATTCCTCAAAAGAACTCGCTCCTACAAGAATGAACAAAAGGAAATTCTCAAAAGAAATCACAAGAACAAATGAAATAGGGACTTGCCCACCTCAATCAGGCAAGATCGCGCCACGAACCACGCGAGTTCCAAATCGAGAAAAAAAACGAATTCAGGGACGTCCACCCTCAGCGGACAGGGCTCGCCCACCTTCAGCGGGCGGGGTCTGCGTCACTAGCCGCGCAGGTCCTCAGTTTTCGAAAAAATTAAATCTTCAAATTCAAAATAGGCTCGCCATCTTTAGCCGGCGGGGTCTACGTCACAAACCGCGCAGGTCCTTAGTCGCTGCAGCGATAACTTTTTCTAGTTTTCCGTTTTTCCAAAAAAGAACGATGTGAGTAGCTTTCCCTTTTTCCAAAGATTTGTTTTCCGTTTTTCCAAAAAAAGAACGATATGCTGGATTTTCCTTCGTTTTACGTCCCATAAAAACAAGGGGGTTTTCTCATTTAGCTAACCGTGAAAATGAGAATCTTTAAACACATTTTTTACCTTGTGATTGGGCTTGGCCAGGCCCGATTACACTTTATAGCTTTGATTTCGAAAACATCTGTAGCTACTCCCAATGACAAAGTGAGGGAGTTCCTACACCTCTTTAGATACTTCCAATGACAAAGTGAGGGAGTTTCTATACTATCCGTTGACAAATCCCAATGACATGTGAGGGATATGTCGACACTTCCAGTGATGACCCTTAAGTCAAATGTCATCACTCGGGGGCTCGTGAGACCCTCGCAAAATAAGTCACATACACTATGGCTTGTGTGACGCACTCCGTCTAGTACTTTGACCATCGTCTCATCCCGAGACTCAGTCAAAGTGGGGGCTAACTGTAGACACCTACTTTTATCCCCATTCCCGAAAGGGAAGGTTCGATGATGAGAACATAAAATCTCCACTTGGCAACGCAACTCCTATAAAATAACGAATCTCGATCACCCTTTTCATTTCACCCAAAACCTGGGACGTGTTCTTTCCTAATTTTTCGTGGATTAGAGTTCTACAATTCTATCTTTCCACGAACTCTTTTCTATAAATATAGCCCCAAGTTCGACGTGAAAGAACACAACACACAATTATTATTCTGAGTATTGACTCTAAACCCCTAAGCCCTGCAAAACTGATCACGCGTTCTGTTGCAATCGATCCATAAATCGAACAGAACGTATCCTGTCCCATAACTTGAGATTCGTTAAATAAAAGGAGAAATAGCAAAGTCAAAGTGGTTAGTTTTCTGAGAACCGTGACGCACCTCTCAAGGGTGCGTCGTAATGTGTCCCTTTTCCATGATTTAATTGCTTTCCTTGCCCTTTTATGAACTGTTAAACAAGTTAAAATTGATTGTTCTATCACACCTAATAAAGATAATATGTTGGGAAATTCGATTATCATGCTAGGTCCCTTAAAACAATCTAAATCAGATAATCGTGTTCGATCTAGTCTATATGTTGCCTATTGTTAAAATTAACTCAGATTAGTTTAATAGTTAACGCATGTCCCTTCAATTATTTATGCTGAGCTAGTAAGGATATCCTGCCTCTGGAGTTATCGAAGAGCGAGTACTCCTCTCGGTAGTTACAGTCCCCCGAACCCTCAATCTCTACCTTGCGGGTGTATGTTGAGAGATCCCCACACCAGGGATCACAAGGGAACCTACGGCCGTCGTGTCAAACATAATTGCACTCCCTTTATGTCACGATAACCGGGTTTTGTCAGTTTTTCTCATTGTCGTTAAAAACTGAATGGCGACTCCTATATTACTAGTCAATTGGGTGTAAACTCACAGGAAATCCAATTACACTTGATTTGACAAAAAGAAACGTCACACCCACGAGGGACAAGGTCACGCATTAGCCTCGTTCTTTTTCGACCCCCTCACACGAGGCCTCCTACAATTTGGAACCATGACGGCCCAAAAACCAAAGTATAAAAAGTTCAACGATTTCAAACATAATTAAAGTATAAATAAATAGTTCAAAATACGAAAGCATGCAACTCTCTCGATCATCCCAAGCCACATGATTTCGATCTACCAACCTGCAATATTATTCTACTCCCCATCAATGCAAGTGCAAATGATAGATCATCATAGGGTCATTAAGGAAAAGGCCATAACCAAAAACACAAAGCACGTAGTCAGCAAAAGCTGAGTACTTACAAGAATATAGTGAAATGAAACTAAAGGCATGCATCACTCACTAAGTACTAATCAACATGCAAAAGCCATATAATAATTAACATACCAATCATGAATACAAGACTCGACTCTTGACTCACAATTTAATTAGAATAAGCTTCGAACGGGCCAAAAGAATATCCATAAGGAAAGGTGATGGGAGCCAATCATACACCAAATAATAAATAATAAAATCGGGCCATACAGAGTGTCGGGCCATACCGACGGAATTCCTGCGCATAATATAAATGAAACAACGTCTTGTATGATTAGTAGGAGTACGAGCTTTCCGGCAAGACTTCCCCCATTGTTCATACTCAAGGTATATACGTTCCAAGAGTTTTGAAGCTGGTTCTGGTTGCACTTTATGTTTATTAATATTTTATTAAAGGTGAACTCAAGACTCAACAACGTACAATTTATAAATGACAACCAAAACAATCTTATTTTAATGCTTTAGGACTTATGATCAACAAAGCAAGACACTTGTGAGATTACTACCATGTTCCTCCTCACCAAAGTGAGATTCCACATCATGCCCATTAACATGAGGGTTGTGCCCTTGCACGAAAAATCCTAATTCATTTCATACAAAATATTCCTAATTAAACCCTACATGTGCGGTGGCTTACGTGAGCTAACCCTTCACATGTGGTAAAATAAATACTACAACGAAGTACGAATAATTGGCTCAAAGTATGCTAGACATCCCTTACAATAGCATACAAATAAATAATCCATCCCTTGCATGTGAAACAAACCATACATGCATAAATATTGAACAACATGATTGACAATGAAACCCATACTCATAATAATCCCAACATGCTTGTTCAATCAACAAATAATTCCAATAATACTAATCCACATGATCGTTCACCAAAGCAAATATGAATCCAAATAATATAATTCACATCATCAACAATCATGTAATGTCCTTGACAAATAGTGTGGTTGCCCTAGACTTGTACGTACCTTGAATACCTAAGCGTAGGGGCCACTTTGCAACAACGAGCACTCACTCAGAAATCACCTCCTATATCAAAATAATGAAACTTAAATTATTTCCATGTTCATCAAATTTCCAGCAACTTTATAAAATCTAAAACCTCATTTAAACGTTAGAATTCAATCGTTTTTCAATCATATAATCGTCTCAATTTGTAAAACCAATTCTTAGTACGAAAACATACTTTTTCCGCCTTTAAAATCAATAATAATCAACACTTTAAGCCTTTATTCAAATTTGAAAATATAATTGATTATCATAATTAAAATCATCGCCTAATTATGCTAATCAATTGACTCATTAGGTCTAGATTAAAACCCTAACTTGAAAGTCCCAATAAAACCAATTTATCATCATAAAAATCAATTATTTATTTAAATAAACAAATCTGAAAATTTATACTTTAATAATTAAAACAAGCCTAATGAGTCACAACACGTAAATCCTCAAAGCCCGGTGTTCATAACCGATTCCCAGCATTTTAATCACTCAAAACAATAATAATATTATAATTTAAAATACGGAATTTAAATAAAATAATTTAAAAGAATTAGAATTATACCAATCCGGCCTATAGCACGGAAAAACCACGAATTAGAGTGATTGGGCGAAAAGGAATTGAATAACGAACACGAACAACACACACACACACACGTCCGTGTGTGCGCGCGCGGGATTGAGGGGCGACGAGCAGCGTTGGCGTGTGGGACAAGGCAGCAGGGCACGCTAGGCGATGCGCGCGAGGAGGGGCGAGAGAGTAGGGCGCTGAGCGCGAAGGAGGGGCGAGAGCAGGGCTGGCGTGCCGCAAGGCACACAGCAAAAATTACAGCAGAACACGCGCACAGCAGCACGCAAGGGAGGCGAGCTGTACGGTGCGCGAGAGGGAGTGGGCGAGAGCAATGGGCAAGCGACGGGCGAGCACGAAGGCACGCAACACTCGAAGGCCGAGTGTGGTGCTGGGCGTGCGGCACTGCTGAGCAAAAGAGAGAGGACAGGGAGTTGGAGTGTGGGGCAAGAAAAGCAAAAGAGGGTTTATGAAACTAAGGGGTTCATTTAATGATGGGGAGTCCTATTTATAGGCTCCCTATTTTCAATGGGCTAGGCTTAGGAAAATAGAATTGGGTTTAGGGAATTAAATGATTGGGCTAGCTTAGGACTTTAATAAAACGAATTGGACTTTTCATTTAAAACCCGAACCTTTAAAATTACTTGCGACCCATTAATTTTCCCGACTCAAGAATTAAATTCGTTTCGTAATTAATTAAAATAATAAATATTCTAATTAAGTAAAATACATTTAAATATTATTTAAATGCGAAATACTTTCCAAAAATCGTAAAATGCTTTATAAATATAATAAAATATATTTATAAAAATTATAAAAATACGAGGTTTTACACTTGTAGTCTTGAATTTTTGAAAGTTTGAAAAAAAACTTGAACTTGTATCTTCTTTGGCCTGGGAAGCCTAAGCGTTGATGTAGAGCTTGTATACCTGCTTCGGCATGGATAGCCTAGGCGTTGGTGTAGAATTTTGCATACCTGCTTCGGCATGGGTAGCCTAGGCGTTGGTGTAGAGATCCCTGTATGGGTTTGTACCGCCGCTAGGATTTTTGAATTTTGACTTTTGTATGGGCTAGTATAGAATAGCCCCCAGTTTATAATCTTGATGTTTTGTATTTTGCATGACTTAGTATGCCTCGTCACACTCGAAGAAAGCTTGCAGAACGCTCGGTGGTTCGAGCTGCTATGGAGGATGCTTCGGATGATGAACCGGCTGCCACAAATGCGCCGGAGGGGGGCATGATTCCCCGGAGACTACCCGCTTTCGTTGGCACTGGTTGGAGTCCTTCCGATCTAGTGTTCCGACCGGACTTTCATTTGTCTCAGCGGCCTCGCGCTGGCTTGGTGAGTCTTGTACTGTGCATTGAATTTGTGTCTTGAACTTGTATAGGTTTTGAGCCGATTCGTTCATCCATGGGAATGGGAATGAGAGCCTTTGCGCACCTTTTGGTCCTTGGCGGACCTTCAGAAGGTTTTTTGAGCCATCCGTGCTGACGAGAAGGCTATGGGAATCTGTTTGCAGACGGGCCTAGAAGATTTCTGGCGTGCCATGGGAGATACCTTAAGGAGAACGGGGATCATACCCCGGCTACAGGCTTTGCTGGAGCGGTGGTGGGATACCACCAACACTTTTCATATGGCATGGGGGGAGATCACCATTATCCCCTTCGAGTTCGCCATGATTACGGGCCTTCCTTTTTCCGAGAGGAACGTGATTTTTGATTCTAGGATGAAGTGGTTCTCGAATACTGCCAGGGACTTGCTCGGCCCTGTTGTTGATTTGGGGGATGATGACACTCATGCTTCTATGACGGTGATCATGGATGCTATCTGTAGTGTAGGCATATCTGCGGAGCAGAGGGTTCGACTTTTCCTCTTGGCTTTGGTGAGCAGAGTGATGGGCCCGAGCAGGAACAGCCGGGTGCACATCGGTTTTTTGACAGCTTTGCAGGATTTGAGGGCTGTTTCGAGCCTCAACTGGGGTGGTATAGCATACGGCCACCTCTTGTATGAGATGAAGTGGGCCTCTCGGACTGCGCCCGAGGGGGAACCGAGCATTGCTGCTTTGTGGAGTGTGCTGGAGGTATATGGGACTCCTTGTACTTTGTATCTTGTATTTGTATGCTTGTATCTTGAATTTGACTGATGCTTTGTCTGCTTTTTGAAAGATTTGGATGTACGAGCACGTTCCGACTTTGGCGCCGGTTCGTACTCGGGATGCGGCTTACCCGTATACTGCCTCTTGGATAGGAGCGGTGCGCAGGAGGGTGCCTCTGTCGGCCTCCCGCAGAGCTTGGCGGGTCTTACCCGTCAGTGAGGTAAACTCTTGTACTGTTTTGTTCTCTTGTATTTGTATTTGTATAGTTGCCTGAATTGTTTGCTCTGTAGGTGATTTGGCGTCCTTTTGCTGATGCGCCTATACCTGTTTCGGCCGCTCGGGCCCATTTCCTGTCTTCGAGGCTGGTCTTGCTCCCGGGCGTGTATCGCCATATGTGGTACTTGGGGGAAAGCGTGTTCCTTCAGCACAGTACGAGGGACAGGCTTGTCCATAAGGATCCACCGGGGTCCATGTTAGCGCAAGACGATGAACTCGCCCAGCTCTACTTGAATGCTGGTGATGTTGTTTGCCTCCCTTGGGAGAACTTTGTAGATAGGAGGGTCCGGTATGGGGACCTTCTGGGAAGCCTCGCTCCACCTATACGCTTTGTACTGCCGATGAGCTTTTGAATCTTGCATCTTGTATTCTTGTATTCTCGTATTCTTGTTTTCTTTTATGTTGGTTTGATTGTATAATTGGATGATTGTATGTAGGAGGAGGAGGTTGATCCTGAGGATATTCCCTATGCTGATAGGGTCATCCGCTATGAGAACTCGGGCGGGGAACAGGTGGAGGTGACCATCCCTGTAGCTTCTCCTCCGCACCGGAGACCGTATGATGTTGTACCTGAGAATTATGCAGCTGTAAGTACTTGTATTTGCTTGAAATTGATTGTAATCTTGTATCTGGAAATTGATCTTGAATTTTGTATGCAGGCGCCTCGGGTGAGAGTGCGTCACTGGATGCTTTTGATTGATTCTATGAAGAGGCATTGTGCCAAGCTGACCTAGAAGCTTTCTGGCCGGGACAGAGAAGTACTTTTCTTGACTTTGAAATTTGTATTCTAGAAAACCGAAACTTGGATGTTGATTCTTGAAATTTGTACTTTGTATAGGAGGCCGTCGAGGTCGTAGAGGTTCCGTTGATAGGGAGCCCCAGGCGGAGACTTCGTTGAGGCAGGAAGGACCAAGCTTGGATCTGGGACAGGGGTCCCGTGCTGGTACTTTTCGGAGGCATTATGATGCTGATAGGGGAGCTGCCCCTTTTGTATATGCTGATCCCACCAGACATTCTTTTGGGGGTGCGAGCAGTTCGAGGCGTTTTGTTTCTCCTCCTGGTTACTACTTTGGAGGGAGCGGCTCTCAACCTTGAGGTGTAGATCCTTGGACTTACTGGCAGGAGATGGATAGGATGCGTCAGGCTCAGATGTTTGGGGCACCGCACCAAATCATGGGGATGTCGTCGCCTTATCAGTACCCTTCCCCTCACCAGGGAGTTTATCTTTCTCCTGACACTCTTCGTATCTCGGAGAAGGAGCCTGGTACCCCCGGGACAGAGCTGGATCGGGATCTGGAGCGTTACTGGAGCCGCAACAGGGGTAAAGAGCCTGTGGTTGACATTACGGCTGACGATAACTCTAACTGACCCTGCATGGTAGCGAGTTCCAGCTTGCCTTGGTTTGATTTTTTGTATGGATTGTATTTGTATGGATTTGTACGGTTTGGAACTTGAATTTTGTATGGTTGTATGGTTTTGACCTTGAATTGGTTTGGAATTTTGAAGATTGATTTTTGTATGTTTGAAAATTTGAACTTGTATGCGTTGTGTGTGCCTTTGAAATTTGTAGCTATATGCATGCATGAGGAATTTGCAAAAAAAAAAATTGAAAAAATTTGCCCATTTTTTCGGGTGTATATACCCACTATAAGTAAAGATGACTGTGGGCCGGGCCGGCCAGGCACGGGCACGAAGTCGTGGGCCGTGGGCCGGGCCTGGGCCTTAATTTTTTGGAAAAAGAACGACATGGCACGGCACGACTCGACCCGGGACGACAAAGCACGCTATATTTAGTAAAATTAGTCTTAGGCACGACGGGCTGGCCAGGCACGACGGGCTGGCCAGGCACGGCACGAAAGCCCGTGGGCTTGGGCCGGGCTTCGGCCCTTTTTTTAACTTTTCGGCCCGGCACGACACGACACGAAACAACGTGGGTCTGGCGTGGGCCCAACCCGGTTAGGCCCACGACCCGTGGGCTCGACCCGAAGCACGACCCGACCCGGCCCACGGCTATTCTTAACTATAAGCCCCCACTTTGACTGAGGTTTTTTGGTCAGGAAAAGCGCAAGTCAAAGTATATTCAACTTTTTCTATGCATATGCAGACTCGACTTAGGACGCCGATCTAGGACTAGCATGCTTGACTTTTGAATACATTGACCCGAAATCTGCCCGAAGCGTTGACTCGGACTACTTGAAATTGTGCGGCTTGCGGCTTTGGAATCTTGAATAATGGAGGTTGTACTCTGCTGTCAGAAGCACTAAAGGGTGTGTACTCGGATTCATAAAAGTGTACGGTGGCCTCGTCCTTCGTTGCAGGCCCCTGCGTTTGGCGTAGGGCTCGGCGCCTGGCGCCGGCGTGCTGACATGCAAGCCAACTCTTGTATAAATAGGGGGCTCGTCGGATCATTCCTTTGCAACAATCCTTCCCCGCTTTCCTTTTCTTACTGCTTCCTCACGAAAAAGAAGAGAGAATATGGCTATGTCTTTTGAAAATGCCTTGAACTCATGCCTCGGTTCGCTAGGCAAATTGGAGAAGAGGGGGCTCGATGGCCTGCATCTTGGGGTGCTCGCCTCCTTTCGATTTGTAAAGCTTGATGCACTTCATTCTTACTGCTCTGGAGGCTTGGGATCCGAATCATCATGTCTTCCGCTTCGGAAATAATGAGGTATGTCCCCTCCCTGAGGAATTTAGTGCCATATTGGGGTGGCCCATTATGGTGGAGCCATGAATGCCCAGTGTTGAAGAACACTTTTTCTTGGGTTTTGGAAGATATTTGGCCTTGAAGCCCCCACTTTTGAGTGCTGTTGTATATGGCAGAGGGGTGGGTTTGGCCCTCCTTGTCACCTATTTTGCTGGGCTTAATGTCCCCAAGGCTTTCCGTTTGAGGGCCTTGAGTTTTTGTATCTTCGCTCGCTTCCTCTTTTCGAAACATGGGTTTGGCAACGGTGATGCCTCCCTACTAGAGATTGTAGAGCAATTTGCTAATGGTCGGGACCCAATGCCGCACGTGATTGGCGAAACATTGATGGGCCTTGACATGTTGAAATCGGACCCCTCCTCTTTGCCGTCGGGAAGTCCGGTATTACTCCAAGTAAGGATCTGGAGCTTTCTTGTATATTGAACTTGTACTTGTACTTGTATTTTGAAGGTTGAATATTGAATTGCTTTTCTTGTATACTCCCCAAGGTCTGGCTTATGGAGAGGCTCATGTTGGTGGCACCACCGGAGAACATGGAAAGCTATAATAGAAAGGGATTCATTGTGCGGCGCATGGTATATGGCCGGCTTTCTTTGGATGAGTGGCGAAGCGCACTTTATGAAATTGGATCTTGTATGAGGTGGGTAGTTCCTTGGTGGAGAATTGCTGCTATGAGACATGCCCCAGGTTCTACTGCTTTGAGGGTGCCAAGCCTCACAATGATGGTCTTCTACTCGCCCGCTCGAGTGATGAGACAGTATGGCTTGAAACTGTCAAGTTATGATACATATAAATAAATATAAATCATGCGGAAAATCCATAAAATCCAGGATTCCAAATTAATTGCCACATAACAATTAGCATAAGTTAGAATGCATACTCTTTGTAGCGTGCCCTCCCTAACTGCGCCCGAACCGAACAAGAACAAGTCTAGGACTCCAAATGTCGTCCCTCCGTAGATAGTCCACAGCACGCTCGGATCCGCCTTAGGTTTAATTAACTAGAATTACGCCAAAGGTACTATGAAATTTTCGGTTTTTATGACAAATAAAAGTCTGAGTTTTAAGCCTAAAACTTGAATGAATACTTGAATTACTCGTTATAAATTGTGAACCATGATCACCTATTTATAGGATATGGGTATCGGATATTAGAATCCTACTAGGAAACTATTTTAACTAATCAGAATTTAACTTAAATTCAATTAATTAATTATCTAGTAAATTTAGGAAATCAATCTAAACAAATCCTAATCGATCAAGGTTTCGTATACAAGCACAAACTCACACACACGCACAGCATCCCACGAGGGACGCCATGCGCGCGCGCTGAGGCCTGGCCCAACGATTGCTCGCGGCCCATGAGGGGCGCGCCTGCTGGCCTTGCTCGCGCTTTGGCTGGGCTTTGCTTGCTTGGTCGCGCGGGATTCGCTAGGCGTTGGGCCCGTGCTAGGCCTTGCATCTAGCAAGCTCGTCCGATGTTTATTTCGTACGTCGCGCTTCCGATTAATTTTCCGATTCCGGAATTCATTTCCGATACGAACAATATTTAATATTTCCGATTCCGGAATAAATTTCCGTTTCGAACAAATATTTAATATTTCCGTTTCCGGAATTATTTTCCAATTCCGATAATATTTCCGATTCCGACAATATTTTCGTTTCCGGTAATATTTCAGATTACGGAAATATTTCCATTCCTGATAATATTTTCCGATACAAATCATGTTTCCGTTTCCGGCAACATCTACGACTTGGATAATATTTATATTTCCGATACGATCCATATTTCCGTTTCCGGCAATATCATCGTTTCCGGCAATATCATCGTTTCCGGAGTATTCATTATTTGCCTTTGTCGATCTCAACTCCCACTGGAACCAAGATCCGTCAATTCCGAATATCCATGGATGGAGTATTTAATACCATTAAATACTTGATCCGTTTACGTACTATTTGTGTGACCCTACGGGTTCAGTCAAGTGTAAGTTGTGGATTAATATCATTAATCTACTTGAACTGAAGCGGCCTCTAGCTAGGCATACAGTTCACTTGATCTCACTGAATTATTAACTTGTATGATTAATACTGAACCGCATTTATTAGACTTTACCATTAAATGCATACTTGGACCAAGGGCATTATTTCCTTCAGTCTCCCAGTTGTCCATAGGGACAACTGTGCATTTCCTAATTCCTTTGTCACTCAATGCTTGATCTTGAACATAAGGTAAGAGTTAGCATCCTTATTATGTCCAGAGGTGTTTCTCGGTTTTGGATTTCCACTGATCAAATAAACAGATAATCATAGCCTATGATTCATCTAAGCACGGCCATGCATTTTACAGTTTCTAGCTCTCCGAGTGGCCTTGTACAACTGTCAGCATCTCATCCCAATTTAGGGGAGGACAATCCCAATCTTGGGATCTTGAGATTAGACTTCGTGTTATAGGTGATTACCCGAGCATTTCCTTTATAGCCTCCTTTTACGGTGTGACGGTTGACAACGTCAAAGTAAGCAGTTCTCAAACAAGTAATCTCAAATCACTGAGGTATTGAGGATTAGTGTCTAATAATTTTAATGAAATTTACTTATGACAGATTTTCATCTCTTACAGTAAAGTTTCATAGGTCTGTCCGATACTAGTCTTCCCAAAGTAAGTATCTGTGCAAATGATTGTGACATTTCCATATCCACATAGTTCAAGAAACAGAACTACTAGTCATCTTGCATTCTAGTCGCCTAATGTTTTCTATGCGTCCATCTTTATAGAAAACTCCGACCAGGGGCCATTTTCAACTTTTGACATTCAAGTTCACTTGATAGACATTTCTTAGTCACAAGACTGGTCCTGACAGTCTATCTTGAATATATTGTCAAATTGAAGGGACTCATCATTTAATAAACCACAAATTAATTGGAAAAATGAATTTTATTCATTAATGTGAATGGTTAAGCAATAACGTTTTACAAAGTATTAAACTCTAAAACTTTAAAACATTAAATAAGGACATCAAAGCCATTCTCCAACATGCTTGATTCCCATAGCTGCAGTGTGCGAGTTGTGCTTCGCCTGCGGCAGAGGTTTAGTTAATGGATCTGAGATGTTGTCATCAGTCCAATCTTGTTTATCTTGACTTCTTTTCTTTCAACGAACTCTCGTAGAAGGTGAAATCTACGAAGTATATGCTTGACTCTCTGGTGGTGTCTAGGCTCCTTTGCCTGTGCAATAGCTCCATTATTATCACAATACAGAGCTATGGGTCCTTTAATGGAGGGGACTACACCAAGTTCACCTATGAACTTCCTTAGCCATATAGCTTCCTTTGCTTCTTCATGTGCAGCAATGTACTCCGCTTCAGTTGTAGAATCCGCAATGGTGCTTTGCTTAGCACTTTAATTTCCAGCTTACTGCACCTCTGTTGAGGCAGAAGACAAACCCAGACTGTGAACTCAAATCATCCTTGTCGGTTTGGAAACTAGCGCCCGTATAGCCTTTAACAATAAATTCATCATCTCCACCATAGACCAGGAAATCATCTTTGTGTCTTTACAGGTACTTCAGAATGTTCTTGGCAGCAGTCCAATGTGCCTCTCCTGGGTCTGACTGGTATCTGCTCGTAGCACTGAGTGCATACGCGTGTACATATCATAGCATACATTATTGAACCAATCAAAGATGCATATGGAATCCCACTCATTCTTCTACGCCCATCTAGTGTTTTTGGGCACTGAGTCTTGCTTAGAGTCATTCCATGAGACATGGGCAGGTAGTCTCGCTTGGAGTCTGCCATATTGAACCTTTCAAGCACCTTATTGATATAAGTGCTTTGACTGAGTCCAATCATCTTCTTAGATCTATCTCTGTAAATCTTGATGCCCAGTATGTATTGTGCTTCTCCTAGATCCTTCATCGAAAAACATTTCCCAAGCCAAATCTTGACAGAGTTTAACATAGGAATGTCATTTCCGATAAGTAATATGTCGTTGACATATAATACTAGAAAAGAAATTTTTCTCCCACTGACCTTCTTGTATACACAAGATTTGTCTGCGTTCTTGATAAAACCAAAGTCACTGACTGCTTCATCAAAACGTATATTCCAGCTCCTTGATGCTTGCATCAATCCGTAGATTGATTTCTTAAGCTTGCATACCTTTTTAGTATTCTTTGGATCCTCAAAACCCTCAGGATGTGTCATAAACACAGTTTCTGTTAAAACTCCATTTAAGAAAGCGATTTTGACATCCATCTGCCATATTTCGTAATCGTAATATGCAGCGATTGCTAACATTATCCGAATAGACTTTAGCATTGCAACTGGTGAAAAGGTTTTATCGTAATCCACACCGTGGACTTGCTTGTAACCTTTTACAACCAATCTAGATTTGAAAACTTCAAGTTTCCCATCCTTGTCCTTTTTCAGTTTGAAAACCCATTTGCTACCTATGGCTTGGTAACCATCTGGTAAATCGACCAAATCCCAAACTTGGTTTTCAGACATGGAGTCTAATTCAGATTGCATGGCTTCTTGCCATTGCTTGTAGCTAGGGATCGTCATAGCTTGTTTGTAGGTCGCAGGTTCATCACTTTCAAGTAATAGAACTTCATAGCTCTCGTTCGTCAAAATACCTAAGTATCTTTCTGGTTGAGATCTATATCTCTGCGATCTACGCGGGGTTACATTTCTAGATGGTCCTTGATTCTCACCAGATACTTCTAAAGATCTCTGAGTTTCATCCTGAATGTCATCTTGAGCATTCTCTAGAGTTTGTTGTTTGACTCGAATTTCTTCGAGGTCTACTTTTCTCCCACTTGTCATTTTGGAAATGTGATCTCTTTCCAAAAAGATACCATCTCGAGCAACAAACACCTTGTTCTCAGATGTATTGTAGAAGTAATGCCCCTTTGTTTCCTTTGGGTACCCACAAGGATACATTTGTCAGATTTTGGATGAAGTTTGTCTGAAATTAATCGTTTGACGTATACTTCACATCCCCAAAGCTTAAGAAAAGACACTTTTGGAGGCTTTCCAAACCATAACTCATATGGAGTCTTTTCAACAGCTTTAGACGGAGCTCTATTTATAGTGAGTGCAGCTGTATTTAGTGCATGTCCCCAAAATTCTATTGGAAGTTCGGCCTGACCCATCATTGATCTAACCATGTCTAGCAAGGTTCTATTCCTCCATTCTGACACACCGTTCCATTGAGGTGTTCCGGGAGGAGTCAATTCTGATAGAATTCCACATTCTTTCAGATGGTCATCAAGTTCATAGCTCAGATATTCACCGCCTCTATCAGACCGCAGTACCTTAATCTTCTTGCCTAATGGATTCTCTACTTCACTCTGAAATTCCTTGAATTTGTCAAAGGATTCAGACTTATGCTTCATTAGGTAGACATAACCATATCTACTGAAGTCATCAGTGAAAGTGATAAAGTAGCTGAAACCACCTCTAGCATTTGTACTCATTGGTCCACATACATCTATATGGATTAAAGCCAATAGTTCATTTGCTCTTTCTCCAAATTTAGACAAAGGTTGCTTTGTAATTTTGCCAAGTAAACATGATTCGCTTTTACCATAATCCTCTAAGTCAAATGGTTCTAGAATTCCTTCCTTTAGAAGTCTTTCTATGCGTTTCAAGTTAATATGGCCTAATCGACAATGCCAAAAAAGGTGAGATATGAATCATTATTTTTGGCCTTTTTGGTATTTATGTTATAAACTTGTTTGTCGTGATCTAATAAATAAAGTCCATTGACTAATCTAGCAGATCCATAAAACATCTCTTTAAAATAAAACAAACAACTATTGTCTTTTATTAAATAGGAAAATCCCTTAGCATCTAAGCAAGAAACAAAAATGATGTTTTTAGTAAGACTTGGAACATGGAAACAATCTTCCAGTTCCAAAACTAGCCCAGAGGGCAACGACAAATAATAAGTTCCTATAACTAATGCAGCAATCCGTGCTCCATTTCCCACTTGTAGGTCGACTTCACCCTTGCTTAACCTTCTACTTCTTCTTAGTCCCTGCGATTTGGAACATAAGGGTGAGCCACAACATGTATCTAATACCCAAGAAGTTGAATTAGCAAGTATACAGTCTACAACGAAAATACCTGAAGATGGAACGACTGTTCCGTTCTTCTGATCTTCCTTAAGCTTCAAGCAGTCTCTCTTCCAATGCCCCTTTTTCTTGCAGTAGAAGCACTCAGATTCAGAAGTGGGTTTGCTCACCTTCTTCTTTTCAGATTTGGTGCCGCCAGGTTGCTTAGTCTGGCTGGCCTTGTTGCCACCTTTCTTAGCATTCCTCTTCTTGCCAGATTTCATGAACTTGCCCCCACGCACCATAAGCACATCCTAATTATCACTTTTGAGCGTCTTTTCAGCGGTCTTCAGCATACCGTGAAGCTCAGTGAGCGTTTTGTCCAGACTATTCATACTGTAGTTCAGCTTGAACTGATCATACCCGTTATGAAGAGAATGGAGGATGGTGTCTACAGCCATTTCCTGAGGGAATTGCTGATCCAGGCGACTCATATTCTCAATGAGTCCAATCATTTTGAGAACATGTGGACTAACGGGCTCGCCTTTCTTAAGCTTAGTCTCAAGAATTTTCCTATGAGTCTCGAATCTTTCGACTCAAGCCAGATCTTGGAACATGTTCTTTAACTCACTGATGATCGTGAAAGCATCTGAGTTGATGAACGTTTTCTGTAGATCTGCACTCATGGTTGCAAGCATTAGACATTTCACATCCTTGTTGGCATCAATCCAACGATTGAGGGCTGCCTGAGTGACCCCGTCGCCCGCGGCTTCGGGCATCGCCTCTTCCAGGACATACTCCTTTTCTTCCTGCATAAGAACTATTTGCAAGTTCCTTTGCCAGTCAAGGAAGTTTTTCCCGTTCAACTTCTCCTTTTCGAGAATTGATAGGATCTTGAGTGGATTGTTGTTTGCCTTAGTTTGAACTACAATTGAAAAAGAATAAACAAATAAATAACCATTCACAGTTTCTCTTAATAAAGTTAAATTCTAGCATACATGCATAATTTATCATTTATTAAGCATTTTATTCAAGTTATGTGTTCCAGCAGGTGTGAATAAAATGATTCCAAGATCCTTAAATTATTGAAGAATTAAGCACATTATGTATTTAGACTCAATTCTAAAATATTTTAGGTAAGCAAAGCCTTTGCTAATAGTCTAGAAACTACTCTTGGTTGATAGGTACGTCTAAGAACTTTATTAGGTAAACCTATCTCATTTGCCACGACATAAAAGGACGCCTTACTTATATCGTTGAGTTTCACCAAAACTAACATGTACTCACAATTATTTGTGTACCTTGCCCCTTTAGGACCAATAAGTAACACCTCGCTGAGCGAAAACTATTACTAGATTGATGTAAAGGATATCCAAGCAAGTGTATATTTTGGCATGGCACCTTATAACTCAATTTTTAAGTTTTGAACTTAAGGCTCTTACTATGTTGGTTAGATTTTAAGTGAACTAAAATCCTTAATCATGCAACATAATCAAGCCACAATCTCATGCATAATTAAGACATATTTAAGGCAATAAATAACTTAAAACATGCATAAGATATAAATGTGATCTAGTATGGCCCGACTTCATCTTGAAGCTTCAACTTCAAACTCCATCTTGAAAATGGATTGGAAACTCCGTCTTGAATTTCACCATGGGAGGCGCCATTTTCTTCAAATAGGTTAAGCTATAATTAAACTAATTACAACTATTTGATGGTACGCAAACCATATTTAAATTAAAAATTTTGTGCATTAGACCAATTTTAATTACATTTAAATTAATGGTACGCAGACCATATTTACTATCCTATTTGGGCCATACTAGTCACTTTCAATAACCCGCAAAACAGTATATATACAATATATACCATTCACCCATTCATTATCATGAATAGCCCACATAGTTGGTTAGTAAAAAAATATTATGCATCACATAAACATTTCCAGCAATTAATCAAGGGTTCGAATAATCTACCAATTATTCAATCCTTATTAATTCTAATCAAGTAATTTTAACCTTAAAGGATAGTACGTAGACCTAATCAAGAGTGTATGACTAAAACGCTCCCACTTAAACCAATAAATTTACATGCTTTACTAATTTTAAACATAAAATTGTATTTCCTAGTCTAACCGGAAACATACAAATTTAATTAAAATTTAAAGCCCATATAAATTATTGATTGAATGCTTTAATTTATTTTCAGTTGAATTAAATAAATGAATTTAAATTTTTTCAAGGTTTTAATTTTAGTAAAATAATTAGTATAAATTAGAATTTATAATAATTAGATTATTCAAAATTAAATTCCGAGAAAACAATTTAAACTACGAATTTTAAAGTTAATTAAAATCGTTTCCGAACCGAAAATTTAAAATTAAATTCAAAGCGCATCAATCCTAACAAGACGAGGCACTTGGGCTTGCGCCCAAGCCCCATCGAGTCACGAGGTAGCAGCGCCCCTACGATTGATCGCACAGCAATGCACGAGCAGGCCACACGCATCGCACCCAGCCCAGGCCACGCTCCGCGCAGCCCGCCTCACTCGACGCGTCTGGTCTGTTCGCTGGGCGAGGCAGCGCGCGCTGTGGCGCAGCATCCATCGCTGCCCACACGCGTCTGCTCACTCGGCTTGTGCCTTGCCCCATCGCCCATCGCCCATCGCCCATGCGCAGCACACACGCCCAGGCATCACTGCCTTGCGCGCGCGCCATTGCTTATTGCTCGCTACATTCGTACCGCATGGGCGACGAGCTCCCTTGCTCGTCGTCGCATGCCCGCACTATACAACACCCCTTAAGGGTAACACGTAGCGTCCATTTCTTTGTGCGTGCAAAATTCATGAGCGAATGTCATAAAAATTAAAACTTTTTTAATTCAAATTTATGGACAAATTAATAAATTATATTAATTTCATAAATCTAGGGCCAAAAATCGATAATTTATTAATTAATTAATTTTCGATTATCATGGATCCAAATCTAGGTCATAAAAATTTAAAATTTATCAAAATTAACAATTTTTATGGTGGTTTTTAATCATGGATACCTAATTAAATCGTCAATTAATTATGAAAATCAAATCAAATTCTAAATTATTCGAATTTCAACAAATTAATTACAATTACAAATTAGGTTGTATAATTAACAAGCTTAGGCACTTAAATTTGTTAAACATATACTATAGGTCAATCAACAATTCAAGATTTAACAACAAGAAGCGCAAATATTTAATTTAACATCTTAAAAATTACAAATTTTGCGTTCGAAAAACTAAAACCTCCGAAAAGTCATAGTTAGGCTTCGAATTTGGGAATTCTGGGTTCGGCCGAAAAAATTTATTTTTGTCAAAATTTTAGAACGCCTTTTACATACAGAATTGACATAAAAATCACTCGATTTCGTTGAGTAACGAAGAAACTGCCGAAAAACTGCGAACATATAATTAAATAAACACAAATTTGCAATTAATTACAAATACGAAATTAATCACCCCTTTTAGTTTCTTGCAAATTTATAAAATTTAACCATGTTAAACAATTATTATGGAATTAATTAGAGGCTCGTGATACCACTATCAGGTTATGATACATATAAATGAATATAAATCATGCGGAAAAACCATAAAAGCCAGGATTCCAAATTAATTGCCACATAACAATTAGCATAATTTATGATGCATACTCTTTGTAGCGTGCCCTCCCTAGCTGCGCCCGAACCGAACAAGAACAAGTCTAGGACTCCAAATGTCGTCCCTCCGTAGATAGCTACACTAGTAGAAAAAACACTTGTTGCAGCGGGCTTTTAGACCCCTGTTGCAGCGTACATCGTATGCTGCAACTGGGGGGCCTGCAACAAGTCTGGACTTGTTGCAGCGTACAATGTTCGCTGCAAAAAAGTAATTTTTGCAGCGTACATATGCATGTACGCTGCAACAAGTGTCAAAAATTTGGCCAAAATCTTGACTTGTTACAGCGTACAAAGTCATGTACGCTGTAACAAGTGCCAAAATTTGGCCAAAATCTTGACTTGTTACAGCGTACAAATTCATGTACGCTGTAATAGACCCCACCTATTGCAGGGTACATCTATTTGTACGCTACAACAAGTGTGAAATTTTGTTAAATTTTACACCCTTGTTGCAGCGTACACATATATATGTACGCTGCAACAAAGCACTTTTGGTGGGAAAATTTTAATTTTGTTTAGGATACCTAGAATGCCTTGCACCAAATATAGAAACCTGTCACAACAATAATAAAATATCGCAACCTGTATAACAAATATAAAACAATAATTGTTGTTTTGTATACATTAAACCAAAGTGCACGTACATTTAAATATATGTTCCAATTTCATTGTACGCATAAATTTTAATATAAAAGATTGGTCTATAACATCTAAACCAACTCGATCAAGCGCGATCAGGCCAATAATAAATATTTGCTGGTAAAAAACTTAGCCCATTGCTCACGAACCACATCAATTTCCTCACTAGCATAAGGCGCATTCCTCAGAGTATAGACCTTTACAAAAACAAAAATTTCAATAGATTAAATGCAAATTTAATATCACATTTTAAAATTCAAGAACTAATTACAATGTCCTAATAGTCTAGAATACGAGTCAAGAGTAAGGAAAATGTCATTTTAGCCTAAATATGACCTATAATTATCCAATGAGCCTTAAATGTGCATAAATATATTGGAATGAGTTTAAAAAAGTTCAAACTATGCATATTAATCATGTAATAAGAATAAAATGAGTCCATAGGTTCTTTAGTTCAAAGTTGGGAGCGTAAATGTCATTTTAGCTCTAAATATGACCTATAACGACCTAATGAGCCTTAAATGTGCATAATAGTTTAGAATGAGTTTTAGAAAGTTAATACTATGTATATTAATCATGTAATAAGAATACAATGAGTCCTTAGGTTCTTTAGTTCAAAGTTGGGAGCGTAAATGTCATTTAAGCTCTAAATATGCCCTATAGCGATCTAATGAGCCTTAAATGTGCATAAATAGATTGGAATTAGTTTAAGAAAGTTAAAACTATGCATATTAATCATGTAATAAGAATCAAATGAGTCCTTAGGTTCTTTAGTTCAAAGCTGGGAGCGGAAATGTCATTTTAGCTCTAAATATGACCAATAACGACCCAATGAGCCTTAAATGTGCATAATTGATTGGAATGACTTTTAAAAAGTTAAAAACATGCATATTAATAATATAATAAGAATCAAATGAGTCCTTAGGTTTTTTAGTTCAAAGTTGGGAGCGTAAATGTCATTTTAGCTCTAAATATAACCTATAACGATCCAATGAGCCTTAAATGTGCATAAATAGTTTGGAATGAGTTTTAGAAAGTTAATACTATGTATATTAATCATGTAATAAGAATAAAATGGGTCCTTAGGTTCATTAGTTCAAAGTTGGGAGCGTAAATGTTATTTAAGCTCTAAATATGACCTATAGCGATCTAATGAGCCTTAAATGTGCATAAATAGAATGGAATTAGTTTAAGAAAGTTAATAATATGCATATTAATCATGTAATAAGAATCAAATGAGTCCTTAGGTTCTTTAGTTCAAAGTTGGGAGCTGAAATGTCGTTTGAGCTCTAAATATGACCTATAACGACCCAATGAGCCTTAAATGTGCATACATAGATTAAAATGAGTTTTAGAAAGTTAATACTATGCATGTTAATCATGTAATAAGAATAAAATGAGTCCTTAGGTTCTTTAGTTCAAAGTTGGGAGCGGACATGTCGTTTTAGCTCTAAATATGACCTATAGCGACCCAATGAGACTTAAATGTGCATACATAGATTAGAATGAGTTTTAGAAAGTTAATACTATGCATATTAATCATGTAATAAGAATAAAATGAGTCCTTAGGTTCGTTAGTTTAAAGTTGGGAGCGAAAATGTCATTTTAGCCTAATTATGTGTTAGGTTATGATACATATGACAAAACATAAATCATGCGGAAAACCTTAATGCCAGGAAACATATTATTTACACATAATCATTTAGCATAATTTAGGTGAATACACTTTGTAGCGTGCCCTCCCTAGCTGCGCCCGAACCGAAAAAGAACAAGTCTTTAGGACTCCAAGTGTTGTCCCTCCGTAGATAGTCCACAGCACGTCCGGATCCGCCTTAAGCTTTGCCAACTAGAATTACCCTTAAGGTTCTAAGAATTTCGGCTAAATAGGTTGCAAGTGTTTGGCTGATTTTTGCTTTAAAATCTTACCTTTGAATACTTCAATGTTGTATATAAATTTGTGACCCTAGGCCCCTATTTATAGAGTTATGGAAATGGACTTATAATCCTATTAGAATACTAATTTAGTTTAATTAGAATCCTGCTAGGACTCTATTAAATAAACTTTATCTATTAGGATTAGAATTTAATCATATGTCAAATCCCGATAGCTTTAGGATTCGTATAGTACACACACGAGCATCGCACGAGCACCGTACACCCGCGCGCAGGCCTTGCGGCCCACGCTGAGTGCACAACGCCTCGTCCCAGCTCGCTGCTTGTGATCCGCGCGCGCGCCCAAGGCCTTGGCTGGGCCTGGCCTTGCGCTGGGCCTGGTCGAGGCTTGGTGTGTGGTATGTTGCGTGTGGCTTCCTGGGCGACGATCTGGCTTCGTTCTGGGCCTTCGTCGAGCGAGCCTCGTCCGATGCTAATTCGTACGATACGCTTCCGATTAAATTCCCGATTCTGGAATTCATTTCCGATACGAACAATATTTAATATTTCCGATTCCGGAATTAATTTCCGTTTCGAACAAATTTTTAATATTTCCGTTTCCGGAATTATTTTCCGATTTCGATAATTTTTCCTATTCTGACAATATTTTCGTTTCCGGCAATATTTCCGATTCCGGCAATATTTCCATTTCCGATAATATTTTCCGATACGTACCATGTTTCCGTTTCCGGCAACATCTACGACTTGGATAATATTTATAATTCTGATACGGTCCATATTTTCGTTTCCGGCAATATCATCGTTTCCGGATTATTCATTTCTTGCTTTTGACGATCTCAGCTCCCACTGAAACCAAGATCCGTCGATTCCGAATATCCATAGATGGAGCATTTAATGCCATTAAATATTTGATCCGTTTACGTACTATTTTTGTGACCCTACGGGTTCAGTCAAGAGTAAGCTCTGGATTAATATCATTAATTCCACTTGAACTGAAGCGGCCTCTAGCTAGGCATTCAGCTCACTTGATCTCACTGAATTTATTAACTTGTTAATTAATACTGAACCGCATTTATTAGACTTAACATTAAATGCATACTTGGACCAAGGGCATTATTTCCTTCATTATGACCTATAATGGCCAAACAAGTCTCAAATGTGCATAAATAGATTGGATTGAGTCTTGGAAAGTTAAAGCTAATCATATAAATCATGTAGTAAGTTTGAAATGAGTTCTTAGGTTCATTAGTTCAAAGTTGGGAGCGAAAATGTCATTTTAGCCTAAATATGACCTATAATGGCCAAACAAGTCTCAAATGTACATAAATAGATTGGATTGAGTCTTGGAAAGTTAAAACTAATCATATGAATTATGTAGTAAGTTTGAAATGAGTTCTTACGTTCGTTAGTTTAAAGTTAGAAGTGAAAATTTCATTTTAGGCTCGTTTGATCATTATATGTCATATTTTGACTAAAATATTCTCACCTGCTTCTATGTCTGCAAAACAATTTTGAAATTAGTCACATCAAAGCCTATTCAATGTTTGAGTACTAAGAATAAACTGCTGAAATTACATAATGCTGCTAAGAATATTCACAAC
This sequence comes from Spinacia oleracea, assembly GCF_020520425.1. Taxonomy (NCBI): domain Eukaryota; kingdom Viridiplantae; phylum Streptophyta; class Magnoliopsida; order Caryophyllales; family Amaranthaceae; genus Spinacia; species Spinacia oleracea. The sequence goes on along the minus strand of NC_079492.1, from coordinate 63,174,038 downwards.
CAAAGTTTTATTCTTTGAAAAAAAATTGGAAGGAAAATAAAAAAGTGCAGAAATTTACCAGAAGTGTGCAAATGGAATTACCTTTAGTCAATTGAAAAGCATGCACCGCGCACCGTTCTGCAAAATTGAAACAACCTTAGTACAGCTTGATCTGTTCCCTTGCTGCAACAAAATCCCAAAAAACACAACCCATCATTAGTAAATCCAGCATATTTAAACACAATTAGCAGATATTCAGACTCAATTTGTACCACTCTTTCACACTTTGACATGAACCCCTCCCCTCCCCCCAAAACACACCAATTGAGAAGCAAAAACTGAGATGCAACCTTGGCTACTTTGGCACCACAAGCGGCGGCCAATATAGAGGCGTCGGTAGAGATATTTACAGTGTTTGCTCCATCACCACCGGTACCGACATTGTCAGCAACATCCTCCAATTCGTCCACACTCTTGTAGTGTTTCATCATTGCATTTGCCAGTCCAACTATCTGCAAGTACACATAAAGTAATCACATGTTAAAAAAACAGGTATACTTTCATCAATCTCAAAATCAGTGATGACATTTTTAAAGTCAGAGTCCAATTGAAATTCTGGAATTCCATGAAAACTATATGCAATTCCACATAAGGTTGACACATGTAAAAACATGTATAATTTCATCAATCTCAAAGTCAGTCACAATCCAATTGAAATTATGATTTCCATTTGTTTGAAATATGAGAAAATCTACCAAATGTCAGAAACCCAAACCTTTTGTCGTAGCCCAATCTCATGAATCAAAACCTAGAAGTCTAGAACTTCATAAATTCTTGGTTCATACAGCCAACCCCATTTATTCTTTTAACTATTATTAATAACAAAAAAAACCCAATAATTTTTCCTCGTAATCACAAAATTAAAACCTCATCATTAATTGGAGTTTTACATATTAATTGCAAAAATAATAAGACTGTGACTTACTTCTTCATATGTTTCGCCTTTGGTGTCACAAACATAATTAGATTAGATTTACCAGCTCAGCTAACCTGGTACTGCTAATTTTAATGTTTAACCAGCTCTAGCTTTCTACCATGCTGCAAAACCATATATAACTAACCAAATCCCTAATGGAGTGCATTAAGTTGTCCACTACTTTTCAGTTTTCCAGCAAAAAACAAAGAGCCTAGCTTGATTCAGATGATTGAATAGAATTAAGATTTTTGCACTTAGCCTTAAAATCACGACAGGTTTTTCATTATTGACTTAAAAGCTTGGGATATCCACCCAAATCCAAGAACTACCTATGCCTATTTCCAAAAAAGAAAAAGGGAGGGAAAGAAAAAGAAAGATAATACAAGAGCATGTTAAAGACCAAAAAAAAAATAACAAGCAGAAACTTAGGAGATTTTCATATTAGGTTTATGACTTATTTTTTCCCCGCATGGAATCCTTCTCCAGCTAATTCCATTAATTAATTAAATGAGAAAAAAAATTAAATAATTAACCAACACCAAAGCACATGCAAGAAACAAAATTAGATGTCTTACTTTTTTCCTCAACCGGCTTTTCCTTGCTGCCTCACGGTTCTGAGCAAGCCTTCGTAGAGTCTATAATAATAAATCTTTAAAGATGTTACAAAAATGAAGCTACAAGATGTCAAATTGCATGAAAAAGAAAAGAGTGAACAACTTCTAACCTTATGATCAGTCTCCTTCGATCTGTCACTCGAATGAGAAGCCGCATGAGTTGATGGAACGGTATCAAACTGCAGTACTGCACAATAAGCGTCCGTCAGATTATGCCACAAGGCATTAGTTACATATATCAATAAATATAACTATCCAATAATGAGTTTGATCTTCACATGTAGCTCGAACTTCCCCAAATTCAACAAAATTAGAGGGAAAAGGGTGAATGTTCCTTACAAGAGAGATTTTAAACCATTCTGCCATTAACAAATATCATAAAGATGATGAGAGATTACCCTGTTGTTTATTCATTTGTGTCTGCATCTGTTTAAATTTCAGTCATTGGACAAGTTTTGGTGGATGAGGAATGTTCATCTATAGTTCATCTCAGTTGAAACATTTATTAAATTTATGGCATGGATTGATTCAGTCAACAACTTCTAGCAGACATTCTGACCCTTCCAAAAATCTTTCAAAATACAAAAAATTTTGTGCTAAGAACTGAATTTAATTTCATTAAGCTAACTTAATACTAAGAAAAAAAATCCAGATTTAGGGGTTATCAATTGTAAACCAATAGAAAAATTGACACAATCTAGGGACAATTCGCCCAGCAACCTGTGACCACATAAATCGAAGAAACAATCTACAAGTAAACTAACATTGAGATAAACAGAGAGATCCAAAACGGAACAACAATATAATTAACAGAAAAATGCAAAATTGAGAGCATATAGTCAAAAGTATTGAATACTTGAATTAATTGAAAATCAACAACACACCTTGTCGGGGATCTAAAGCCTGCATAATCTTAACTGTTGAAGTCGATAATGATGAAACTCTGCATAAATACTAAATTTGATCCTTAACCTAATCTGAAGAAATCAATTATGAAGCTGAGAGAAAAGAACTTATCTTTTTCTCCTCCAGTAAGCCATAGCACAGGAGAGAGAAGAAGCAGGTAAGAAGAGGAGGAGAGGGTAGAAAGCAGCAGGGTAAGGAGAGGGCAGAAAGCAGCAATGAAAACCTCAATGAAAAGCTCTAATTCAGGATTTCAATTCAAAAATTACCAAATAAAATCAAAAACAAAATTTAGAAATAATGGAATTATGAAAGTGAAAGTAAACGATCAAAGAAACAGGCAAAATTGACCCTCCTAATCGCGATATTCCGAAAGTAACATTAGCAGGAACACCCACATTTACTTTTTTAGTTCACTTCAAGAGGTAATTTTGGTAACAAGTCTCACAAATATCAGAAGAAAAAGAGAAAAATACCTGACAGCACCACTAAGACCAAAGGGGATCATCCACACAAGTGCAGCTGTGTTGAGACTGCAAATAAAAGAGGACCAGCAGTCAGATGGTATAATCCGATTTGCTTAATTATCTTGGAACGTCAGCTCACATTGAATGTTTCTTATGAAAACTTAACATAAAGTGCTAACAATATTACATTAATCCAATAAGATACACCAGTTGCAAGGGCAACTCCTCGGTTTCGAAGACCACATTTGAAGACCAAAGTCCAGCAAACTGGCAAATGGAGTAGTGTAGTGATCCCTGCAGTTATCATCATAGGGAAAACGATATTCTGGGTTTGTAAGAATCTCTGAAGTGAGTAAAGAAGACCATAAGCAAAGAGACCAGGGATCACGAATTCAGCATAGTGTCCGGCTTGAGCTGCAATTTGATCATCTTGACCAACTGCTAAAAGAAGTGATCTAGAATTTGCCCATATTATAGCCAGAAGAACGCTTGCAGCAAGTACTCTACAAGAGGAGCAAATATTTTGTAAATGAATCTTGTACTGTACAATATGAAAATCTTGCAAAGGAAACAAGTAAACAACACAAAAGCCTCAAACTTCAAAGACATGGAAAAATATGTAACATTATAACAATCAGTTAGCCACCAAGTCTCACCAACTAGCTGCATAGTATTATATTTAAACACAACAAGAACTATCCTAATACTGAAACATAATGTTGTATAAGCAGATTTGAAGTGCTCCAAGTATCAGCTTCTAGAGTTCACTGAAAAACACACTCACAAGGTTCTCAAGTTAATCAAATTCCCAAGGCTCTTGGGCAGAGGTCCTCCAAGTTGGTTATCTTCCAATCCCCTGAATCAAATCAACCTACAATCGCAGTGCACAAGGCTCTCGATTCTTGAATTCATATTTACAAAGTATAAAACATAATTGCACAAAATAATTCAAATACAATATAATTAGCAATTTAATTTAAAATACAAAAATAACAAAACAGACCTAGCTTGCTCCGTCGACCACCACTGCGGGCTGTCGTCGGTCACTCACGCTGCTGCTGTGGAGTGGTTCCGAGTGGTGCTCTGCCGCCGATACGAAAAGCCCTAACTCCCAAATCCCCAAATTCTAATTCACAAGCCCTAATTTCTAACTTAATTCCAAATTAAAATCCCGACAAAAACCCGAGATCTTGCTGGAGTACCACCGGCGACGGGAAAAACCCAGCGGCGACGGGCAAGACCTAGCGGCGACTGGCAAGAACCATCGGCGACGGGCGAGACGCAGGGAAAGCTGAGGGAAGAAGAAGGGAGTACTGAGCGCGCGATGTGATTTAAGAATTTGGTCTTTGAGGTTTGAGATAGAACTAAACGTTTGGTTTTGAATTAACTTTGCAGCGAAAAATATTACAACTTGTAATTGCAGGGGGCTTTTACCATGTACGCTGCAAAATAAAAGGGTTATTGCAGGGGGCTTTTAGACTGTACGCTGTAAAAAATTCTTTTGCAGGGGGCAATTAATTTGTACGCTGCAACAACCCTTTAAAGGGTTTGACCCGCGTTGACCTACTTGTTGTTGAAGCGTATTAATACATGTACGGTGCAACAAGGGGGCTGCAACAGGGGTTTTTTCTACTAGTGTATAGTCCACAACACGCTCGGATCCGCCTTGGGTTTAATTAACTAGAATTGCGCCAAAGGTACTATGAAATTTTTGGTTTTTATGACAAATAAAAGTCTGAGTTTTAAGCCTAAAACTTGAATGAATACTTGAATTACTCGTTATAAATTGTGAACCATGATCACCTATTTATAGGGTATGGGTATCGGATATTAGAATCCTACTAGGAAACTATTTAACTAATCTGAATTTAACTTAAATTCAATTAATTAATTATCTAGCAGATTTAGGAAATCAATATAAACAAATCCTAATCGATCAACGTTTCGTATACAAGCACAAATTCACACACACGCACAGCAGCCCACGAGGGGCGCCATGCGCTCGCGCTGAGGCCTGGCCCAGCGATTGCTCGCGGCCCATGAGGGGCGCGCCTGCTGGCCTTGCTCGCGCTTTGGCTGGGCTTTGCCTGCTTGGTCGCGCGGGCTTCGCTAGGCGTTGGGCCTAGCTCCGTGCTAGGCCTTGCGTCTAGCAAGCTCGTCCGATGTTTATTTCGTACGTCGCGCTTCCGATTAATTTTCCGATTCCCGAATTTATTTCCGATACGAACAATATTTAATATTTCCGATTCCGAAATAAATTTCCGTTTCGAACAAATATTTAATATTTCAGTTTCCGGAATTATTTTCTGATTCCGATAATCTTTCCAATTTCGACAATATTTCCGTTTCCGGCAATATTTCAGATTCCGGCAATATTTTCATTCCCGATAATATTTTCCGATACGTACCATGTTTCCGTTTCCGGCAATATCATCGTTTCCGGAGTATTCATTATTTTCCTTTGACGATCTCATCTCCCACTGGAACCAAGATCCGTCGATTCCGAATATCCATAGATGGAGTATTTAATACCATTAAATACTTGATCCGTTTACGTACTATTTGTGTGACCCTACTGGTTCAGTCAAGAGTAAGCTGTTGATTAATATCATTAATCCACTTAAACTGAAGCGACCTCTAGCTAGGCGCACTTGATCTCACCGAATTATTAACTTGAATAATTAATATTGAACCGCATTTATTAGACTTACCATTAAATGCATACTTGGACTGTACTGAAGAGAACCCGAAACCTGTTGCGCTGATTCCAAATCGACTTGAAGTTTGGAGGCGGTATTGGGTCACCAAACCATTCTTGAGTGTTCAATACCCACCAGAGCCAGTTACTATTGTTAGGTTATGATACATATGATATTACATAAATCATGCGGAAACAACCATTAACCCAGGAATACATATTATTTACACATAATCATATAGCATAATTTAGATGCATACTCTTTGTTGCGTGCCCTCCCTAGCTGCGCCCGAACCGAACAAGAACAAGTCTTTAGGACTCCAAGTGTCGTCCCTCCGTAGATAGTCCACAGCACGTCCGGATCCGCCTTAAGATTGACCAACTAGAATCGCCCTTAAGGTACTAGAATTTTCGGCACTTTTGAGCAAGATGTGTGACTGAATTTTTTCTCTCAAAAACTCACTTTTAATACTTTTAAAACTCGTTATAAATTGTGAACCCAGGCCACATATTTATAGGGGTATGGAAAGAGAATTGGAATCCTATTAGGATACGAATTAATTAAACTTAGAATCCTACAAGAACTCTAATTAATTAATTTATCAAATAGAATTAGGAATTTAATCATTAACCGAACTCTGCACGTTTTAGGAATCGTGCATGAACACAAACTCACACACACACACACGGCAGCCACGATGGGCCGCCCATGCGCGTGCGTGCGAGCAGCAACCCACGCAGCGAGGCCCACGCAGCCGCGGCCTTGGCGCGCGCTGGGCCTGCCTTGCGGTAGGCCTGGGCGCTGCCTTGGCTGGGCTTGTGGCGCGCGTTTGGCTTGCTGGGCGATGGTCTGGCTTCGAGCTGGGCCCTCGTCCGGCAGGCCTCGTCCGATGCTTATTCGTACGATACGCTTCCGATTAAATTTCCGATTCCGGAATTCATTTCCGATACGAACAATATTTAACATTTCCGATTCCGGAATTAATTTCCGTTTCGAACAAATATTTAATATTTCCGTTTTCGGAATTATTTTCCGATTCCGATAATATTTCCGATTCTGACAATATTTCCGTTTCCGGCAATATTTCCGATTCTGGCAATATTTCCATTTCCGATAATATTTTCCGATACGTACCATGTTTCCGTTTCCGGCAACATCTACGACTTGGATAATATTTATATTTCCGATACGATCCATATTTCCGTTTCCGGCAATATCATCGTTTCCGGAGTATTCATTTCTTGCCTGTGACGATCTCAGCTCCCACTGAAACCAAGATCCGTCGATTCCGAATATTCATAGATGGAGTATTTAATGCCATTAAATACTTGATCCGTTTACGTACTATTTGTGTGACCCTACGGGTTCAGTCAAGAGTAAGCTGTGGATTAATATCATTAATTCCACTTGAACTGAAGCGGCCTCTAGCTAGGCATTCAGCTCACTTGATCTCACTGAATTATTAACTTGTTAATTAATACTGAACCGCATTTATTAGACTTATCATAGAATGCATACTTGGACCAAGGGCATTATTTCCTTCAGTCTCCCACTTGTCCTTAGGGACAAGTGTGCATTTCCTAATTCCTTTGTCGCTCGATGCTTGCTCTTGAACATAAGGTAAGAGTTGTCATCCTTATTATGTCCAGAGGTGTTCCTCGGTTTCAGAGTTCAACTGATCAAATAAACAGATAATCATAGCCTATGATTCATCTGAGCACGGCCATGCATTTCACAGTTTCTAGCTCTCCGAGTGGCCTTGTACAACTTTTAAGCATCTCATCCCGATTTATGGGAGGACAATCCCAATCTTGCGATCTTGAGATTAGACTTCGTTTGATAGGTGATTACCTGAGCGTTGCCTTTATAGCCTCCTTTTACGGTGCGACGGTTGGTCAACGTCAAAGCAACCAGTTCTCAAACAAGTAATCTCAAATCACTCAGGTATTGAGGATTTAGTGTCTAATAATTTAATGAAATTTACTTATGACAGATTTTCATCTCTTACAGTAAAGTTTCATAGGTCTTGTCCGATACTAATCTTCTCAAAGTAAGTATCTATGCAAATGATTATGACATTGCCATGTCCACATAGTTCAAGAAACAGAACTACTAGTCATCTTGCATTCTAATCGTCTAACGTTTTCTATGCGTCCAATTTTATAGAAAACTCCGATTAGGGACCATTTTCAACCTTTGACATTCAAGTTCACTTGATAGACATTTCTTAGTCACAGGACTGGTCCTGACAGTCTATCTTGAATATATCGTCAAATTGAAGGGACTCATCATTTAATAAACCACAAATTAAATGGAAAAATGAATTCTTTTCATTTATTGTGAATGATTAACCAATAATGTTTTACAAAGATTTAAACTCTAAAACTTTAAAACATTAAACAGAGACATCAAAGCCATTCTCCAATATGCTTGATTCCCATAGCTGCAGTGTGCGAGTTGTGCTTCGCTTGCGGCAGAGGTTTAGTTAATGGATCTGATATGTTGTCATCAGTTCCAATTTTGCTTATCTCGACTTCTTTTCTTTCAACGAACTCTCGTAGAAGGTGAAATCTACGAAGTACATGCTTGACTCTCTGGTGGTGTCTAGGCTCTTTTGCCTGTGCAATAGCTCCGTTATTGTCACAATACAGGGCTATTGGTCCTTTAATGGAGGGGACTACACCAAGTTCACCTATGAACTTCCTTAGCCATATAGCTTCCTTTGCTGCTTCATGTGCAGCAATGTACTCCGCTTCAGTTGTAGAATCCGCAATGGTGCTTTGCTTAGCACTTTTCCAGCTTACTGCTCCTCCGTTGAGGCAGAAGACAAACCCAGACTGTGATCTGAAATCATCTTTGTCGGTTTGGAAACTTGCGTCCGTATAGCCTTTAACAATTAATTCATCATCTCCACCATAGACCAGGAAGTCATCTTTGTGCCTTTTTAGGTACTTCAGAATGTTCTTGGCAGCAGTCCAATGCGCCTCTCCTGGGTCTGACTGGTATCTGCTCGTAGCACTGAGTACGTACGCAACATCCGGGCGTGTACATATCATAGAATACATTATTGAACCAATCAATGATGCATATGGAATCCCATTAATTCGTCTACGCTCATCAAGTGTTTTTGGGCACTGAGTCTTGCTTAGAGTCATTCCATGAGACATGGGTAGGTAGCCTTGCTTGGAGTCCGCCATCTTGAACCTATCAAGCACCTTATTGATATAAGTGCTTTGACTAAGTCCAATCATCTTTTTAGATCTATCTCTGTAAATCTTGATGCCCAATATGTACTGTGCTTCTCCTAGATCCTTCATCGAAAAACATTTCCCAAGCCAAATCTTGACAGAGTTCAACATAGGAATGTCATTTCCGATAAGTAATATGTCGTCGACATATAATACTAGGAAAGCAATTTTGCTCCCACTGACCTTCTTGTATACACAAGATTCGTCTGCGTTCTTGATGAAACCAAAGTCACTGACTGCTTCATCGAAACGTATATTCCAGCTCCTGGATGCCTGCTTCAATCCGTAGATTGACTTCTTTAGCTTGCATACCTTTTTAGCATTCTTTGGATCCTCAAAACCTTCAGGCTGTGTCATAAACACAGTTTCTGTTAAAACGCCGTTTAAGAAAGCAGTTTTGACATCCATCTGCCATATTTCGTAATCGTAATATGCAGCGATTGCTAACATTATCCGAATAGACTTTAGCATTGCAACTGGTGAAAAAGTTTCATCGTAATCCACACCATGGACTTGCCTGTAACCTTTTGCAACCAATCTAGCTTTGAAAACTTCAAGTTTCCCATCCTTGTCCTTTTTCAGTTTGAAAACCCATTTGCTTCCAATGGCTTGGTAGCCATCTGGCAAATCGACCAAATCCCATACTTGGTTTTCAGACATGGAGTCTAATTCAGATTGCATGGCTTCTTGCCATTGCTTGGAGCTAGGGCTCGTCATAGCTTGTTTGTAAGTCGCAGGTTCATCACTTTCAAGTAATAGAACGTCATAGCTCTCGTTCGTCAAAATACCTAAGTACCTTTCCGGTTGAGATCTATATCTTTGCGATCTACGCGGGGTAACATTTCTAGATTGACCATGATTCTCACCAGATTCTTCTAAAGATCTCTGAGTTTCATCCTGAATGTCATCTTGAGCATTCTCTAGAGTTTGTTGTTCGACTCGAATTTCTTCGAGGTCTACTTTTCTCCCACTTGTCATTTTGGAAATGTGATCTTTCTCCAAAAAGACACCATCTCGAGCAACAAACACCTTGTTCTCAGATGTATTGTAGAAGTAATACCCCTTTGTTTCCTTTGGATAGCCCACAAGGATACATTTGTCAGATTTTGGATGAAGTTTGTCTGAAATTAATCGTTTGACATATACTTCACATCCCCAAATCTTAAGAAAAGACACATTTGGAGGCTTTCCAAACCATAATTCGTATGGAGTCTTTTCGACAGCTTTAGACGGAGCTCTATTTATAGTGAGTGCAGCTGTATTTAGTGCATGTCCCCAAAATTCTAATGGAAGTTCGGCCTGACCCATCATTGACCTGACCATGTCTAGCAAGGTTCTGTTCCTCCGTTCCGACACACCGTTCCATTGTGGTGTTCCAGGAGGAGTCAATTCTGATAGAATTCCACATTCTTTCAGATGGTCATCAAATTCATAGCTCAGATATTCACCGCCTCTATCAGACCGCAGTGCCTTAATCTTCTTGCCTAATTGATTCTCTACTTCACTCTGAAATTCCTTGAATTTGTCAAAGGATTCAAACTTTTGCTTCATTAGGTAGACATAACCATACCTACTGAAGTCATCAGTGAAAGTGATAAAGTAGCTGAAACCACCTCTAGCATTTGTACTCATTGGTCCACATACATCTGTATGGATTAAACCCAATAGTTCATTTGCTCTTTCTCCAACTTTAGAGAAAGGTTGCTTTGTCATTTTGCCAAGTAAACATGATTCGCATTTACCATAATCCTCTAAGTCAAATGGTTCTAGAATTCCTTCCTTTTGAAGTCTTTCTAAGCGTTTCAAGTTTATATGGCCTAATCGACAATGCCACAGATAGGTGAGATCTGAATCATCCTTTTGGCCTTTTTGGTATTTATGTTATATACTTGTTTGTCGTGATCTAATAAATAAAGTCCATTGACTAATCTAGCAGATCCATAAAACATCTCTTTAAAATAAAACGAACAACTATTGTCTTTTATTAAAAAGGAAAATCCCTTAGCATCTAAGCAAGAAACTGAAATGATGTTTTTAGTAAGACTTGGAACATGGAAACATTCTTCCAGTTCCAAAACTAGCCCGGAGGGCAACGACAAATAGTAAGTTCCTACAGCTAATGCAGCAATCCGTGCTCCATTTCCCACTCGTAGGTCGACTTCACCCTTGCTTAACTTTCTACTTCTTCTTAGTCCCTGTGGATTGGAACATAAGTGTGAGCCACAACCTGTATCTAATACCCAAGAAGTTGAATTAGCAAGTATACAGTCTATAACGAAAATACCTGAAGATGGAACGACTGTTCCGTTCTTCTGATCTTCCTTTAGCTTCAAGCAATCTCTCTTCCAATGCCCCTTCTTCTTGCAGTAGAAGCATTCGGATTCAGAAGTGGGTTGACTGACCTTCCTCTTTAGAGATTTGGCGCCAGTTTGCTTAGTTGGGCTGGCCTTGTTGCCACCTTTCTTAGCATTCCTCTTCTTTCCAGATTTCTTGAACTTGCCCCCACGCACCATAAGCACATCCTGCTTATCACTTTTGAGCGTCTTTTCAGCGGTCTTCAGCATACCGTGAAGCTCAGTGAGCGTTTTGTCCAGACTATTCATACTGTAGTTCAGTTTGAACTGATCATACCCGCTATGAAGAGAATGGAGGATGGTGTCTATAGCCATTTCCTGAGAAAATTGCTGATCCAGCCGACTCATATTCTCAATGAGTCCAATCATTTTGAGAACATGTGGACTTACGGGCTCGCCTTTCTTAAGCTTGGTCTCAAGAATTTGCCTATGAGTCTCGAATCTTTTGACTCTAGCCAGATCTTGGAACATGTTCTTCAACTCACTGATGATTGTGAAAGCATCTGAGTTGATGAACGTTTTCTGCAGATCCGCACTCATGGTGGCGAGCATTAGACATTTCACATCCTTGTTGGCATCAATCCAACGATTGAGGGCTGCCTGAGTGACCCCGTCGCCTGCAGCTTCGGGCATCGCCTCATCTAGGACATACTCCTTTTCTTCCTGCATAAGAACTATTTGCAAGTTCCTTTGCCAGTCAAGGAATTTTTTCCCGTTCAACTTCTCCTTTTCGAGAATTGATCGAATGTTGAATGAATTGTTGTTTGCCATATTAAAAACTACAATTGAAAAGAATAAACAAATAAATAACCATTCACAGTTTCTCTTAATAAACTTAAATTCTAGCATACATGCATAATTCAATGTTTATTAAGCATTTTATTCAAGTTATGTGTTCCGGCAGGTGTGAATGAAATGAATCCAAGATCCTAAAATCATTGAAGAACTAAGCACAGTTTGTCGACTTAATCCTAGAACATCTTAGGTAAGCAAAAGCCTTTTGCTAATAGTCTAGAAACTATTCTTGGTTGATAGGTACGTCTAAGTACTTATTAGGTAAACCTATCGATTTTGCCACGACATAAAAGGACTCCTTACTTATATCGTTGAGTTTCACCAAAACTAACATGTACTCACAATTGTTTGTGTACCTTGCCCCTTTAGGACCAATAAGTAACACCTCGCTGAGCGAAAACTATTACTAGATTGATGTAAAGGATATCCAAGCAAGTGTATATTTTGGCATGGCACCTTTTAACTCAATTTTTAAGTTTGGAACTTAAGGCTCTTACTATGTTGGTTAGATTTTAAGTGAACTAAAATCCTTAATCATGCAACATAATCAAGCTTTTGATCTCATGCATTTTAAGACATATTTAAAAGCAATAAATAACTTAAAACATGCATAAGATAAATGTGATCTAGTATGGCCCGACTTCATCTTGAAGCTCTGACTTCAAAGTCCGTCTTGAAAATCTCCGTGGGAGGCACCAATTTCTTCAAATAGGATAAGCTATAACTAATTACAACTATTTGATGGTACGCAGACCATATTTGAATTGAAAAATAACTTTGGTACTTTAGACCAATTACATTCAAATTAATGGTACGCAGACCATATTTTCTATCCTATTTGGGCCATACTAGTCACTTCATAACCTGCAAAACAGTACATATACAATATATACCATTCACCAATTCATTATCATGAATGGCCCACATAGCTGGTTAGTAAAACACATTATGCATCACGTAAACATTTGCAGCAATTAATCAAGGGCACCAATAATCTACCAATTATTCAGTCCTTATTAATTCTAATCAAGTTGTTTTAACCTTAAGGATTTGTAGACCTAATCAAGAGTTTATGACTAAAAAGCGCTCCCACTTAAACCAATAAATTCATATGCTTTACTAATTTTAAACATAAAAATGTATTTCTAGTCTAACCGGAAACATACAAATTTAATTAAAATTTAAAGCTCATATAAATTTATAATTGAATCCAAAAAGTTTAATTTAATTTCAGTCGTTATTTAAATTAATTCATGATTTTAATTTTAGTAAAATAATTAGAATAAATAAAATTTATTATAATTACAATATTCAAAATTAAAATCCAAGAAAATAATTTAAATTATTAATTTTAAAATTAATTAAAATTACGTGAACTGAAATTTTCAAATTAAACATTCAAAACGATCTAATCGTAACGCAAACACCCTACGCATTGCACGCCCATGGGCCGCACGCACACAGCCATTGCTGGCCATGTGCGCGCAGCCCATGCGCTCGTCGCATAGCTGCTGCATCTCCCATCGCAAGCCTCCGCACGCTGTGGTGCTCGCTGCGCGCGCCATCGCTCATCGCACGCGAGCCATCGCTCGCAGTGCGCGCTCGCCAGCGCTCGCTGCGCGCGCTCCATAGCACGCTGTGCGCGCGAGCCATTGCTCGCTGTGCGCGCGACATCGCTCGCTGGGCGCGCGACATCGCTCGCTGTGCGCGCGAGCAACGCTGGGCGCAGCGCTCGTGGCACGCGAGCTTGCGCTCGCTGCGCGCGAGGCTGCGCGCTCTTGCGCGAGGCAGTGCGCGTTGTGGCGCAGCTCGCTTGCTGCCCACACGCGACTGCCTTGGCTTGCCTTTCGCCCATGCCCATTTGTTCATAGCTCGTGGCCCACGACACAAGGCAGGGCTGCTGCCTTGTGCTCGTGCACCATGCCTTGCTCATTGCATTGGTGCCGCACGGGCGACGAGCTCCCTTGCTCGTCGTCGCATGCCCGCACTATACAACACCCCTTAAGGGTAACACGAAGCGTCCATTGCTTTGTGCGTGCAAGTTATATGAACGAATCGCATAAAAATTTAAAATTTATATTTAAAATTAATGACAAATTAATAAATAATATTAATTTCATAATTTTAGGGCGAAAAATCGAAAATTTATTATTCAATTGATTTCCGATTATCATGGATACAAGTCTAGGTCATAAAAATTTAAAATTTATCATAAATTTACAATTTTTATGGTGGTTTTTAATCATAGGTTTCTAATTAAATTATAATTAATTATGAAAATCAAATTAATTCTAAATTATTCTAATTTTCAACAAATTAATCATAATTACAAATTAGATTGCATAATTAACAAGGCTAGGCATTCAAACTTGTTAAACATATACAGTAGGTCAATCAAAAATTCAAGATTTATCAACAAGAATCGCAAATATTTAATTTAACATCTTAAATTTACGATTTTTGCATTCGAAAAACTAAAACCTTCGAAAAGTCATAGTTAGGCTTCGAATTTGAGAATTCTGGGTTCGGCAGAAAAATAATATTTTTGTCAAAATTTTAGAATGCCTTTTACATGCGGAATTGACACAAAAATCACTCGATTTGGATGAGTAACGAAGAAACTGCCGAAAAACTGCGTACGTATAATTAAATAAACGCAATTTGCAATTAATTAACAATTACGAAAATTAATCACCCCTTTTAATTCTTGCAAATTTGTAATATTTAACCATGTTCATGCAAATTAGATTATGAAAATAATAAGGGGCTCGTGATACCACTGTTAGGTTATGATACATATGATATTACATAAATCATGCGGAAACAACCATTAACCCAGGAATACATATTATTTACACATAATCATATAGCATAATTTAGATGCATACTCTTTGTTGCGTGCCCTCCCTAGCTGCGCCCGAACCGAACAAGAACAAGTCTTTAGGACTCCAAGTGTCGTCCCTCCGTAGATAGTCCACAGCACGTCCGGATCCGCCTTAAGATTGACCAACTAGAATCGCCCTTAAGGTACTAGAATTTTCGGCACTTTTGAGCAAGATGTGTGACTGAATTTTTTCTCTCAAAAACTCACTTTTAATACTTTTAAAACTCGTTATAAATTGTGAACCCAGGCCACGTATTTATAGGGGTATGGAAAGAGAATTGGAATCCTATTAGGATACGAATTAATTAAACTTAGAATCCTACAAGAACTCTAATTAATTAATTTATCAAATAGAATTAGGAATTTAATCATTAACCGAACTCTGCACGTTTTAGGAATCGTGCATGAACACAAACTCACACACACACACACGGCAGCCACGATGGGCCGCCCATGCGCGTGCGTGCGAGCAGCAACCCACGCAGCGAGGCCCACGCAGCCGCGGCCTTGGCGCGCGCTGGGCCTGCCTTGCGGTAGGCCTGGGCGCTGCCTTGGCTGGGCTTGTGGCGCGCGTTTGGCTTGCTGGGCGATGGTCTGGCTTCGAGCTGGGCCCTCGTCCGGCAGGCCTCGTCCGATGCTTATTCGTACGATACGCTTCCGATTAAATTTCCGATTCCGGAATTCATTTCCGATACGAACAATATTTAACATTTCCGATTCCGGAATTAATTTCCGTTTCGAACAAATATTTAATATTTCCGTTTTCGGAATTATTTTCCGATTCCGATAATATTTCCGATTCTGACAATATTTCCGTTTCCGGCAATATTTCCGATTCTGGCAATATTTCCATTTCCGATAATATTTTCCGATACGTACCATGTTTCCGTTTCCGGCAACATCTACGACTTGGATAATATTTATATTTCCGATACGATCCATATTTCCGTTTCCGGCAATATCATCGTTTCCGGAGTATTCATTTCTTGCCTGTGACGATCTCAGCTCCCACTGAAACCAAGATCCGTCGATTCCGAATATTCATAGATGGAGTATTTAATGCCATTAAATACTTGATCCGTTTACGTACTATTTGTGTGACCCTACGGGTTCAGTCAAGAGTAAGCTGTGGATTAATATCATTAATTCCACTTGAACTGAAGCGGCCTCTAGCTATGCATTCAGCTCACTTGATCTCACTGAATTATTAACTTGTTAATTAATACTGAACCGCATTTATTAGACTTATCATAGAATGCATACTTGGACCAAGGGCATTATTTCCTTCAACTATGTCTGCGGGTTATGTTGTTTGGATGAATGACCCAAGCCAAAGGGACATTTCTCTATCCGGACCAGCTAGAGTCCGAGGTTCTAGAGCTAGAAGCCCTGTATCAACTGATTTTGGGGAAGGTGACGGGAGTGTGGCCCGTTCGGTGCTTGACCATTCGAAGTCCAAAGGAGGTTCGTCATCCTCCCGTCTTGGAAGACTAGCAAGTTCCTTCTCCCGCCGCTTGGGCAAGGGGAAGATTGATGATTGATTATAGGAAGAGCCAGGGGATAATACTCTAGGTGCCAAGACTCAACAGCATAGTCGCCTGACCCTAGATCTTTGTAGGCTAATGTGTTTGAAGTTGTATAGGAAGGAATTGTGTTTTAAGAATGTGTTGGGAAAATGTGTTTAGAAAATGTGTTTAGGAAGTGAAAAGGCTTTTGAACTTTGCTTCACTTGATCCTGACCTTGTATTTAAATTAGCTTTGAAGGCCTTACAGCCAAATAAATAGTTATTGTGTTAAATTCTGCTTGAACATGCTTTGCTTTGAAATGGCACGTTTGGAATAAAGACACAAGAATTGAATTTTTAATTTGATTTGATTTGATTTTTATGATGCCCTTAATTGAGGAAATTTAAAAAAAAAATTGTGTTAAAGTGGTCGGGCCTCGAAATGAGGTTGCCTATGTGTCCCGTTAAGGAATCAGGCCGGACGTAGTTCTAACCCTTACAGGAATTTGAATTGGATTCTTGAATTTGAACATAGAACTTAGACATATAACTTCTTGAGTTGATTGAGGTTTGTCAGAGTTCGGAATTCTGTTCCATCGATGTCTGTTAGTTCGACTACTCCCCCGGAGAGGATTTTCTTGACAATGTATGGGCCTGCCCAGTTGGGTTTGAATTTTCCCCTTGGGTCCATGATGCTTTTGCGAAGGGAATTCAGGACAAGCTCCCCTTCTTTGATATTTCGGGTTCTGACCCTTTTGTTGAAATGTCTGGCCACTCGGCGTTGATAGACTTGTACATGGTGAGTGGCTTGAAGCCGATGCTCATCAAGCATGATTAGCTCATCATACCTTGCTTGTACCCATGCAGCTTCTGGGATTTTGCTTTCGAGAACTATCCTTTGAGAAGGTATCTCCAGCTCGATAGGTTGTACTGCCTCCATTCCATAGACAAGTGATAATGGGGTTGCACCAGTTGAAGCGCGAATTGAAGTTCAATACCCCCACAATGCGAAGTGCAGCTTCTAGGGCCAGTCTTTGTAATTGTTTGTCATTTCCATGATGATGGCTTTGATATTCTTGTTGGCTGCTTCGACTGCCCCATTGGTTTTTGGGCGATAAGGCGAAGAGCGATGATGTTGAATTTTGTACTCGGTGAATAGGTCTTCACACTCTCCTTGAAAATGGTTTCCCTGGTCACTAATGAACTCGTGAGGAACTCCGTATCTGCATATGATGTTTTCTTGTATGAACTGGGCCACTTGCTTGGAACCCAACACTTTGAATGACCTGGCCTCGACCCATTTGGTGAAGTAGTCGATAGCAACCAGTATGAACTCCTGACCCCCGGTGCCTGTTGGAGTAATTTTGCCAATGACGTCGATACCCCAGGCTGAGAATAGCCACGGTGATGATTGAGAGTATAGTAATGATGGGGGAATGTGCTTTAGATTCGCACACTTTATGCAGGTAGGACATTTCTTGAAAAAGAAGTAGCAATACCGTTCGAGGGTAGTGCAGTAGTATCGAGCCCTGATGATCTTGAGGGCCAACATCTTCCCATTCATGTGGGTGCCACAGACTCCGGCATGTATGTTGTCCATGACTCTTTGAGATTTGTGCTTGTCAACACGTCGGAGATTAAGGCCGCTAGGGGACCTCTTTTATAGAATGTCGCCTTCTATGACGAAGTTGGCTGATTGTAGTCATAGAGCCCTTTGATTCTTGCTTGAAAAGTGCGGGGGATACTCTGAATGTTGTAGATACCTTTGAATGTCTGTAAACCAAGGCTCATCTCTGTCTTGCTCGACGTCGTGAATAGCATGGACATATGCTGCTTCTTGACGCGTTTCAATTGTAAGTGGCATTTCGGCCATGCCATTTGGAATGTTGATCATTGAGGACAGCTTTGCCAGTGCATCGGCGAATTGGTTCTCCTCTCTCGGGAGGTATGTATAGCGAAGCTCTTCTACTTGCTCAGACAGCTTCTCAAGATAGGACTGGTATGGGGCCAAGCTCTCGCTCCTTACTTTCCATTTGCCGGAAATTTGATTGATGATTAGGGAGGAATCCCCGTACACTCGAAGTTTCTGGACACCTAATGCTAAGGCGGCTTCCAGGCCCATGATGCATGCTTCATATTATGTCGCATTGTTTGTGACATTGAATTGCAGTTTTGCTGGTATAGGAATGTGAGTGTCGTCTGGGCTACTAGGATTATTCCAACACCACATCCGTTCTGATTTGAAGCACCGTCAAAATGCATCGACCAACTGTCATCACTGGTCATTAAGATTTGCTCGTCGGGTAAGTCGTAATCCTTCTCTTCTGCCTTGATAGGACAGTCGGCTAGGAAGTCTGAGACTGCTGAACCCTTGATTGACTTTTGCGGAATGTATTTGAGATCGAATTCTGCTAGCATGACCAACCACCTGGACAACCGTCCGTTGAGAGCTGGTTTTTTGAATAGATACTTGAGAGGATCCGCTTTGCTAATTACATGTACTGTATGGGAGAGCATGTAGTACCGTAGTTTCTTTGTGGCCCAAACAAAGGCGATGCTGAGTTTCTCGAGCTAAGTGTATTTGGTCTCGTACTCGATCAGCTTTTTGCTTATGTAGTATACGGCATTCTCCTTGCCCTTAATTTCCTGGGGGAGCATGGCACCTACTGCTGAATCTGTTGTTGTGAGGTAGAGCCTGAGGGGAATCCCTGGCACATCATGATAGGACCATGCGAAGACGTCTATGCACTCTGAAAGTAGCTTGATAAGATCATGCCGCTCTACTTGAGAAAGAGTTAGACCAATCTGAACTAGTTTTGAATCACCGTTGTTAGAAAGGTTAATTTTTTCTGTTTCCTCAATTATGGGCGTCCTATTTTCATGATTTTCGATAGCTTTTAGAATTTCAAGGTCAGTTTCTTGTGAAGCAAGGTTGTTTGGATTAGGATTGTGTTTTGAATTAGAACTCGAGGAGTAAGCAGAAATTGAAGTGTTATTGAAATCAGCAATCATTACATCGACTGTTTTGACTTGAAGCTCGGCCTTTAGAGGCTCTTGATTGATGCAAGACTCTAGTCCTAGACTCTTAGACTCGTTACTAGACTCGAAAATTGAAAGACATACTCTGGACTTGAACAAAGACACTAATCTTAAAGATAGTTCTCGGGGTATTCCCAAACATCCACGCCATCGTCATAATCATCGTAGGCGGGGCTACATGCACAAATCTTCAAGACTTGATCCAAGACTTGGTCCCACGTGCTGTAGGGAAATGCAGCGAAGCAGCCTTTGCATGAAGTATTGAGCCCTAAGAGGAACATTCTCACCATTTTGCCATCTGGCAGCTCAGGCTTGATTGTACGAGCAGAGATTACCCACTTGTGGTAGTATTCTTGGATGCACTCATCTTTTTCCTGGCGTAAAGCCGGCTTTTTCTTGATGGAAGTGTCATGGAAGCTCGAGCCTTTGAGGGTGAGGCAGGCTGGGCCGTCCAATATTTCCTCGAACCAAGGTTCTACGAATAGTAGATCGAAGTTAGCAGGCACATTGATGTCTAGAAATTCAGCACTATTGTAGTAGGTGTCGAAGGAAAAGACCAAATCGAAGACTCCCAGGACTTTGTATGTGGCACCTTGGAGTTTGACGGTCTGCTGGGCAGTTAGCATGAGATCGTAATCGGAGAAGCCCAAAGCCTTCAAGGTGGCGAGGGGACAGATGTTTTCTTGAATGTCGGTAGTTACCCTAGGTTCGGGGATCACCCAGTTTTGAGCACTTGGAAGGAGATGGCAAGAGCTTGGAACCATTAGCTCGTAACCTGGCTTGTATATTGTAGAGATTAAGTTGCATGGAAATTCCTCTCATCATCTTCACAGTCATAGGAGATGGCTTGCACCAAGGGAGTTTGTTTGGCTCCAGGAGGCAGGGGCAAGGTCTTGTTGTCGACCATATTCTGGATCAAATGCTTGAGCTTGAAGCAATCTTCAATGTCATGGCCCTTACCTTGATGGTATTTGCAATGGGCTGCAGAATCCCAGCTCTTGGATCTTTTGTCGACTGGAGGATTGGGTGTAGGGCCGAGTGGTGTGATGACCTGCTTTTCAACCAGCCGATCGAATGCCTCACTGTAAGACATTCCGAGGTTTGTAAAGACCCTTTGTGGTCTGCCCTGAAAGTTGCGCTGATTGGTGCTGTTCTTGAAATTGTTCGGCTTTGGACCTTGAGGTGCCTCTAGAGCGTTGACCTCGTGGACCTTGTGTGTTGCTTCAGCTTTCTTACCCTTCCACTTTTCAGCTTGTGGAGCCCCGATGTCATAGGTTCTCTTGAAGCTTTCCAAGACTAGGTACTTCATGTGAGTATTGTATTTCGGAAGAAGTCCAACAATAAAGATCTTAACCAATTCTCTCTCGGAGGGTCGGGCCACCATTTGGAATGCCATTTCTCTCCACCGGTTGAGGTAATTAGTGAAGCCTTCCTGAGGTCCTTGCCTGAGGACCTCTAGTTCCCTTAGAGTAGTTTGAAGTTGAATATTGGGCTGATACTGCTCCATGAATGCTCGAGCGACCGCTTCCCATGTATTGGTTTGATGCTCTTTGAGTGAGTAATACCACTTCTGGTAGACAGGTTCTAGGGATATAGGGAATAACACAGGGTATAGCTCGAGTTCGACCCCCTTAATGGCCATTGTAGCTCTGAAGTTCTTGAGGTGATACTTAGGATTTTCAGTCGACTTGAATTTTGGAATGTCATTGGCGGAGAATTTGTCTGGCAGATGCGAATGTTAGGTGTCAAAATGTTAGGTTATGATTCATATGACAAAACATAAATCATGCGGAAAAACCATAAAGCCAGGAAAGCATATTATTTACACATAATCATTTAGCATAGTTTAGACGCATACACTTTGTTGCGTGCCCTCCTTAGCTGCGCCCGAACCGAACAAGAACAAGTCTTTAGGACTCCAAGTGTCGTCCCTCCGTAGATAGTCCACAGCACGTCCGGATCCGCCTTAAGCTTGACCAACTAGAATCGCCCTTAAGGTTGCTTAGGAATTTCGGCTATTTAGGTGCAAGTGTATGGCTGATTTTTCTTCAAAATCTTACCTTTAGAATACTCCAATTGTGTCTATAAATTATGACCCTAGGCATCTATTTATAGAGGTATGGAAAAGGAATTGGAATCCTACTAGGATACGAATTAATTAAATTAGAATCCTAGTAGAACTCTTATTTAATTAATTTATCTTTTAGGATTAGGAATTTAATCATATATCGAATGGTGGGAGCTTTAGGATTCGTATAGCACGTACACGAGCATCGCACGAGCACCGCACACTCGCGCAGGCCTTGCGGCCCACGCTGAGCGCACAATGCTCGACCCATGCTGCTGCCTGTGTCCGCGCGCGTGCCCAAGGCCTTGGCTGGGCCTGGCCGAGGCTTGGCGTGTGTTGGTGATGCGTGTGGCTTCGTGCTAGGCCTTCGTCTAGCGAGCCTCGTCCGATGCTAATTCGTACGATACGCTTCCGATTAAATTTCCGATTCCGGAAATCATTTCCGATTCGAACAATATTTAATATTTTCGATTCCGGAATTAATTTCCGTTTCGAACAAATATTTAATATTTCCGTTTCCGGAATTATTTTCCGATTCCGATAATATTTCCGACTTTGACAATATTTCCGTTTCCGGCAATATTTTCGATTCCGGCAATATTTCCATTTCCATTAATATTTTCCGATACGTACCATGTTTCCGTTTCCGGCAACATCTACGACTTGGATAATATTTATATTTTCGATACGATCCATATTTCCGTTTCCGGCAATATCATCGTTTCCGGAGTATTCATTTCTTGCTTGTGACGATCTCAGCTCCCACTGAAACCAAGTTCTGTCGATTCCGAATATCCATAGATGGAGTATTTAATTCCATTAAATACTTAATCCGTTTACGTACTATTTGTGTGACCCTACGGGTTCAGTCAAGAGTAAGTTGTGGATTAATTCCACTTGAACTGAAGCGGCCTCTAGCTAGGCATTCAGCTCACTTGATCTCACTGAATTATTAACTTGTTAATTAATACTGAACCGCATTTATTAGACTTAATATTATATGCATACTTGGACTAAGGGAACTATTTCCTTCAGTCTCCCACTTGTCCTTAGGGACAAGTGTGCATTTCCTAATTCCTTTGTCGCTCGATGCTTGCTCTTGAACATAAGGTAAGAGTTGTCATCCTTATTATGTCCAGTGGTGTTTCTCGGTTTCAGAGTTAAACTGATCAAATAAACAGATAATCATAGCATATGATTCATCCGAGCACGGCCATGCATTTTACAATTTCTAGCTCTCTAAGTGGCCTTGTACAACTTTTAGGCATCTCATCCCGATTTTTGGGAGGACAATCCCAATCTTGCGATCTTGAGATTAGACTTTGTTTGATAGGTGATTACCTGAGCGTTGCCTTTATAGCCTCCTTTTACGGTGCGACGGTTGGTCATCGTCAAAGCAACCAGTTCTCAAACAAGTAATCTCAAATCACTCAGGTATTGAGGATTTAGTGTCTAATAATTTTAATGAAATTTACTTATGACAGATTTTCATCTCTTACAGTAAAGTTTCATAGGTCTGTCCGATACTAGTCTTTCCAAAGTAAGTATCTATGCAAATTATTATGACATTGCCATGTCCACATAGTTCAAGAAACATAACTACTAGTCATCTTGCATTCTAGTCGTTTAACGTTTTCTATGCATCCAATTTTATAGAAAACTCCGACCAGGGACCATTTTCAACTTTTGACATTCAAGTTCACTTGATAGACATTTCTTAGTCACAGGACTGGTCCTGACAGTCTATCTTGAATATTTCGTCAAATTGAAGGGACTCATCATTTAATAAACCACAAATTAAATGGAAAAATGAATTCTATTCATTTATTGTGAATGATTAACCAATAATGTTTTACAAAGATTTAAACTCTAAAACTTTAAAACATTAAACAAGGGTATCAAAGCCATTCTCCAATATGCTTGATTCCCATAGCTGCAGTGTGCGAGTTGTGCTTCACCTGCGGCAGAGGTTTAGTCAATGGATCTGATATGTTGTCATCAGTTCCAATCTTGCTTACCTCGACTTCTTTTCTTTCAACGAACTCTCGTAGAAGGTGAAATCTACGAAGTATATGCTTGACTCTCTGGTGGTGTCTAGGCTCCTTTGCCTGTGCAATAGCTCCTTTTATCGAGGGGACTACACCAAGTTCACCTATGAACTTCCTTAGCCATATAGCTTCCTTTGCTGCTTCATGTGCAGCAATGTACTCCGCTTCAGTTGTAGAATCCGCAATGGTGCTTTGCTTAGAACTTTTCCAGCTTACTGCACCTCCGTTGAGGCAGAAGACAAACCCAGACTGTGATCTGAAATCATCTTTGTCGGTTTGGAAACTTGCGTCCGTATAGCCTTTAACAATTAATTCATCATCTCCACCATAGACCAGGAAGTCATCTTTGTGCCTTTTCAGGTACTTCAGAATATTCTTGGTAGCAGTCCAATGTGCCTCTCCTGGGTCTGACTGGTATGTTCTCGTAGCACTGAGTGCGTACGCAACATCCGGGCGTGTACATATCATAGCATACATTATTGAACCAATAAATGATGCATACGGAATCCCATTCATTCGTCTACGCTCATCAAGTGTTTTTGGGCACTGAGTCTTGCTAAGAGTTAGTCCATGAGACATGGGTAGGTAGCCTCGCTTGGAGTCTGCCATCTTGAATCTGTCAAGTACTTTATTGATGTAAGTGCTTTGACTAAGCCCAATCATCTTTTTAGATCTATCTATGTTAATCTTGATGCCCTGTGCTTCTCCTAGATCCTTCATCGAAAAACATTTCCCAAGCCAAATTTTGACAGAGTTTAACATAGGAATGTCATTTCCGATAAGTAATATGTCGTCGACATATAATACTAGAAAAGAAATTTTGCTCCCACTGACCTTCTTGTATACACAAGATTCGTATGCGTTCTTGATGAAACTAAAGTCACTGACTGCTTCATCAAAACGTATATTCCAGCTCCTGGATGCCTGCTTCAATCCGTAGATTGATTTCTTTAGCTCGCATACCTTTTTAGCATTCTTTGGATCCTCAAAACCTTCAGGTTGTGTCATAAACACAGTTTCTGTTAAAACGCCGTTTAAGAAAGCGGTTTTGACATCCATCTGGCATATTTAGTAATCGTAACATGCAGCGATTGCTAACATTATCCGAATAGACTTTAGCATTGCAACTGGTGAAAAGCTTTCATCGTAATCCACACCGTGGACTTGCCTGTAACCTTTTGCAACCAATCTAGCTTTGAAAACTTCAAGTTTCCCATCCTTGTCCTTTTTCAGTTAGAAAACCCATTTGCTTCCAATGGCTTCGTAGCCATCTGGCAAATCGACCAAATCCCATACTTGGTTTTCTGACATGGAGTCTAATTCAGATTGCATGGCTTCTTGCCATTGCTTGGAGCTAGGGCTCTTCATCGCTTGTTTGTAAGTCGCAGGTTCATCACTTTCAAGTAATAGAACGTCATAGCTCTCGTTCGTCAAAATACCTAAGTACCTTTCCGGTTGAGATCTATATCTCTGCGATCTACGCGGGGTCACATCTCTAGATTGACCATGATTCTCACCAGATACTTCTAAAGATCTCTGAGTTTCATCCTGAATGTCATCTTGAGCATTCTCTAGAGTTTGTTGTTCGACTCGAATTTCTTCGAGGTCTACTTTTCTCCCACTTGTCATTTTGGAAATGTGATCCTTTTCCAAAAAGATACTATCTCGAGCAACAAACACCTTGTTCTCAGATGTATTGTAGAAGTAATACCCCTTTGTTTCCTTTGGATAGCCCACAAGGATACATTTGTAAGATTTTGGATGAAGTTTGTCTGAAATTAATCGTTTGACGTATACTTCAGATCCCCAAATCTTAAGAAAACACACTTTTGGAGGCTTTCCAAACCATAACTCATATGGAGTCATTTCAACAGCTTTAGACGGAGCTGTATTTAGTGCATGTCCCCAAAATTCTATTGGAAGTTCGGCCTGACCCATCATTGACCTAACCATGTCTAGCAAGGTTCTGTTCCTCCGTTCCGATACACCGTTCCATTGTGGTGTTCCAGGAGGAGTCAATTCTGATAGAATTCCACATTCTTTCAGATGGTCATCAAATTCATAGCTTAGATATTCACCGCGTCTATCAGACCGCAATGCCTTAATCTTCTTGCCTAATTGATTCTCTACTTCACTCTGAAATTCCTTGAATTTGTCAAAGGATTCAGACTTATGCTTCATTAGGTAGACATAACCGTATCTACTGAAGTCATCAGTGAAAGTGATAAAGTAGCTGAAACCACCTATAGCATTTGTACTCATTGGTCCACATACATCTGTATGGATTAAACCCAATAGTTCAGTTTCTCTTTCTCCAACTTTAGAGAAAGGTTGCTTTGTCATTTTGCCAAGTAAAC
The DNA here is from genome assembly GCF_020520425.1 of Spinacia oleracea. Classification (NCBI taxonomy): domain Eukaryota; kingdom Viridiplantae; phylum Streptophyta; class Magnoliopsida; order Caryophyllales; family Amaranthaceae; genus Spinacia; species Spinacia oleracea. The sequence continues at coordinate 63,148,102 of NC_079492.1, read as the reverse complement.
ATGATTCGCACTTACCACAATCCTCTAAGTCAAATGGTTCTAGAATTCCTTCCTTTTGAAGTCTTTCCATGCGTTTCAAGTTAATATGGCCTAATCGACAATGCCACAGATAGGTGAGATCTGAATCATCCTTTTTGGCCTTTTTGGTATTTATGTTATAAACTTGTTTGTCGTGATCTAATAAATAAAGTCCATTGACTAATCTAGCAGATCCATAAAACATCTCTTTAAAATAAAACGAACAACTATTGTCTTTTATTAAAAACGAAAATCCCTTAGCATCTAAGCAAGAAACAGAAATGATGTTTTTAGTAAGGCTTGGAACATGGAAACATTCTTCCAGTTCCAAAACTAGCCCAGAGGGAAACGACAAATAATAAGTTCCTACAGCTAATGCAGCAATCCGTGCTCCATTTCCCACTCGTTGGTCGACTTCACCCTTGCTTAACTTTCTACTTCTTCTCAGTCCCTGAGAATTGGAACATAAGTGTGAGCCACAACCTGTATCTAATACCCAAGAAGTTGAATTAACAAGTGTACAGTCTATAACGAAAATACCTGAAGATGGAACGACTGTTCCGTTCTTCTGATCTTCCTTTAGCTTCAAGCAATCTCTCTTCCAATGCCCCTTCTTCTTGCAATAGAAGCATTCGGATTCAGAAGTGGGTTAACTGGCCTTCCTCTTTTAAGACTTGGCGCCAGTTTTCTTAGTTGGGCTGGCCATGTTGCCACCTTTCTTAGCATTCCTCTTCTTTCCAGATTTCTTGAACTTGCCCCCACGCACCATAAGCACAACTTGCTTATCACTTTTGATCGTCTTTTCAGCGGTCTTCAGCATACCGTGAAGCTCAGTGAGCGTTTTGTCCAGACTATTCATACTGTAGTTCAGTTTGAACTGATCATACCCGTTATGAAGAGAATGGAGGACGGTGTCTACAGCCATTTCCTGAGAGAATTGGTGATCCAGCCGACTCATATTCTCAATGAGTCCAATCATTTTGAGAACATGTGGACTTACGGGCTCGCCTTTCTTAAGCTTGGTCTCAAGAATTTGCCTATGAGTCTCGAATCTTTTGACCCGAGCCAGATCTTGGAACATATTCTTCAACTCACTGATGATCGTGAAAGCATCTGAGTTGATGAACGTTTTCTGTAGATCTGCACTCATGGTTGCAAGCATTAGACATTTCACATCCTTGTTGGCATCAATCTAACGATTGAGGGCTGCCCGAGTGACCCCTTCGCCTGCGGCTTCGGGCATCGCCTCTTCCAGGACATACTCCTTTTTCTTCCTCCATAAGAACTATTTGCAAGTTCCTTTGCCAGTCAAGGAAGTTTTTCCCGCTCAACTTCTCCTTTTCGAGAATTGATCGAATGTTGAATGAATTGTTGTTTGCCATAATTAAAACTACAATTGAAAAAGAATAAACAAATAAATAACCATTCACAGTATCTCTTAATAAACTTAAATTCTAACATACATGCATAATTCAATGTTCATTAAGCATTTTATTCAAGTTATGTGTTCCGGCAGGTGTGAATAAAATGATTCCAAGATCCTAAAAATTATTGAAGAATTAAGCACATTATGTAATTAGACTCAATTCTAAAATCTTTTAGGTAAGCAAAAGCCTTTTGCTAATAGTCTAGAAACTACTCTTGGTTGATAGGTACGTCTAAGAACTTATTAGGTAAACCTATCGATTTTGCCACGACATAAAAGGACTCCTTACTTATATCGTTGAGTTTCACCAAAACTAACATGTACTCACAATTATTTGTGTACCTTACCCCTTTAATATCGTTAAGTAACACCTCGCTATGGCGGAAAACTATTACAAAGATCGATGAAAAAGGATATTCAAGTAAGTGTTATTTTGGCATGGCACATTTTAACTCAATTTTTAAGTTTGGAACTTAAGGCTCTTACTATGTTGGTTAGATTTTAAGTGAACTAAAATCCTTAATCATGCAACATAATCAAGCTTTGATCTCATGCATATTTAAGACATATTTAAAAGCAATAAATAACTAAAAACATGCATAAGATTAATGTGATCTAGTATGGCCCGACTTCATCTTGAAGCTTCAATTTCAAAGTCCGTCTTGAAAATCTCCGTGGGAGGCGCCATTTTCTTCAAATAGGATAAGCTATAATTAAACTAATTACAACTATTTGATTGTACGCAGACCATATTTGAATTGAAAAACAATTTTGGTATTTTAGACCAATTACATTCAAATTAATGGTACGCAGACCATATTTTCTATCCTATTTGGGCCATACTAGTCACTTCATAACCTGCAAAACAGTACATATACAATATATACCATTCACCCATTCATTATCATGAATGGCCCACATAGCTGGTTAGTAAAACACGTTATGCATCACATAAATATTTGCAGCAATTAATTAAGGGCACCAATAATCTACCAATTATTCAGTCCTTATTAATTCTAATCAAGTTGTTTAACCTTAAAGGATTTGTAGACCTAATCAAGAGTTTATGACTAAAAATGCTCCCACTTCAACCAATAAATTCATATGCTTTACTAATTTTAAAGATAAAAATGTATTTCTAGTCTAACCGGAAACATACAAATTTAATTAAAATTTAAAGCTCATTTAAATTTATAATTGAATCCACTTATTTAATTTATTTTCAGTCGAACTTAAATTAATTCAAGGTTTTTAATTTTAGTAAAATAATTAGAATAAATTAGAATTTATAATAATTATAATATTCAAAATTAAAATCCAAGAAAACAATTTAAATTATTAATTTTAAAATTAATCAAAATTATATGAATTATTAAAACTATTACATCCCATGCCAAGCTACTATGCCAGAGACATGACCCCTGAAATATTTTTCGCCTGGGATGCGGATCTCAAAAAGGTTATGAGTCTCATGCTGAACAATATCCCTGATGATTGGGCTAGAAGGTTTGTAGCTTATGAACCTTTTACGCTCGTCAAGAATCTGAGGGATATCTGTCGTGGAAGCACGGAGGACAGAGACCTGAACGTCCATGAGTTGATTGAATCAATGTCTGGTCTAAAGGTTAGTTCTCCCAACAGGTGTTATAGGATGGAAGTCCAAGAAACACATGTTCAGCTCCTTCGCACTAAACAGAGGGTAGGCGTCCCACTGAGGTTCCATGTGGATCTTATATGTTCATATTTTGATCGGCTAAGTCTACTAGGAACACCAATAAGCGAAAGGATGGCGGTCTCTATCTTGCTCAATTCACTACACAGTGGGTTTGGTCGCTTCAAGCAACTATACCTAAGTGAACCAAGAGAAGAAACAGTTGCAGAATTTGCTCACCTTGTCAGAAAGGCTGAGATAATACTGGACTGTGAAGCCAAAGATTTACTCAAGGCTAGAGGGAGACCGTTCAAGAAAAGTGGAAAGTCCAAGGGCAATGCTAAATCAAAGCAGGACAAGTCCACATCAAGCTGTCTTTATCGTAATGGAATGGGCCATTACAAAAGAGAATGGCCAAAACTAAAGGAAGATCAGAAGAACGGAACAGTCGTTCCATCTTCAAGTATTTTCGTTATAGACTGTATACTTGCTAATTCAACTTCTTGGGTATTAGATACAGGTTGTGGCTCACACTTATGTTCCAATCCACAGGGACAAAGAAGAAGTAGAAAGTTAAGCAAGGGTGAAGTCGACCTACGAGTGGGAAATGGAGCACGGATTGTTGCATTAGCTGTAGGAACTTATTATTTGTCGTTGCCCTCTAGGCTAGTTTTGGAACTGGAAGAGTGTTTCCATGTTCCAAGTCTTACTAAAAACATCATTTCAGTTTCTTTCTTAGATGCTAAGGGATTTTCCTTTTCAATAAAAAACAATAGTTGCTCGTTTTATTTTAAAGAGATGTTTTATGGATCTTCTAGATTAGTCAATGGACTTTATTTATTAGATCACGACAAACAAGTTTATAACATAAATACCAAAAAGGCCAAAAAGGATGATTCAGATCTCACCTATCTGTGGCATTGTATATTAGGCCATATTAAACTTGAAACGCTTAGAAAGACTTCAAAAGGAAGGAATTCTAGAACCATTTGACTTAGAGGATTATGGTAAATGCGAATCATGTTTACTTGGCAAAATGACAAAGCAACCTTTCTCTAAAGTTGGAGAAAGAGCAAATGAACTATTGGGTTTAATCCATACAGATGTATGTGGACCAATGAGTACAAATGCTAGAGGTGGTTTCAGCTACTTTATCACTTTCACTGATGACTTCAGTAGATATGGTTATGTCTACCTAATGAAGCATAAGTCTGAATCCTTTGACAAATTCAAGGAATTTCAGAGTGAAGTAGAGAATCAATTAGGCAAGAAGATTAAGGCACTGCGGTCTGATAGAGGCGGTGAATATCTGAGCTATGAATTTGATGACCATCTGAAAGAATGTGGAATTCTATCAGAATTGACTCCTCCTGGAACACCACAATGGAACGGTGTGTCGGAACGGAGGAACAGTACCTTGCTAGACATGGTCAGGTCAATGATGGGTCAGGCCAAACTTCCATTAGAATTTTGGGGACATGCACTAAATACAGCTGCACTCACTATAAATAGAGCTCCGTCTAAAGCTGTCGAAAAGACTCCATATGAGTTATGGTTTGGAAAGCCTCCAAATGTGTCTTTTCTTAAGATTTGGGGATGTGAAGTATACGTCAAGCGATTAATTTCAGACAAACTTCATCCAAAATCTGACAAATGTATCCTTGTGGGCTATCCAAAGGAAACAAAGGGGTATTACTTCTACAATACATCTGAGAACAAGGTGTTTGTTGCTAGAGATGGTGTCTTTTTGGAGAAAGATCACATTTCCAAAATGACAAGTGGGAGAAAAGTAGACCTCGAAGAAATTCGAGTCGAACAACAAACTCTAGAGAATGCTCAAGATGACATTCAAGATGAAACTCAGAGATCTTTAGAAGTATCTGGTGAGAATCATGGTCAATCTAGAGATGTTACCCCGCGTAGATCGCAAAGATATAGATCTCAACCGGAAAGGTACTTAGGTATTTAGACGAACGAGAGCTATGATGTTCTATTACTTGAAAGTGATGAACCTGCGACTTACAAACAAGCTATGACGAGCCCTAGCTCCAAGCAATGGCAAGAAGCCATGCAATCTGAATTAGACTCCATGTCTGAAAACCAAGTATGGGATTTGGTCGATTTGCCAGATGGCTACCAAGCCATTGGAAGCAAATGGGTTTTCAAACTGAAAAAGGACAAGGATGGGAAACTTGAAGTTTTGAAAGCTAGATTGGTTACAAAAGGTTACAGGCAAGTCCACGGTGTGGATTACGATGAAACATTTTCACCAGTTGCAATGCTAAAGTCTATTCGGATAATGTTAGCAATTGCTGCTTATTACGATTACAAAATATGGCAGATGGATGTCAAAACTGCTTTCTTAAACGGTGTTTTAACAGAAACTGTGTTCATGACACAGCCTGAAGGTTTTGAGGATCCAAAGAATGCTAAAAACGTATGCAAGCTAAAGAAATCAATCTATGGATTGAAGCAGGCATCAAGGAGTTGGAATATACGTTTTGATGAAGCAGTCAGTGACTTTGGTTTCATCAAGAACGCAGACGAATCTTGTGTATACAAGAAGGTCAGTGGGAGCAAAATTTCTTTCCTAGTATTATATGTCGACGACATATTACTTATCGGAAATGACATTCCTATGTTGAACTCTATCAAGATTTGGCTTGGGAAATGTTTTTTGATGAAGGATCTAGGAGAAGCACAGTACATATTGGGCATCAAGATTTACAGAGATAGATCTAAAAGGATGATTGGACTTAGTCAAAGCACTTATATCAATAAGGTACTTGATAGGTTCAAGATGGCAGACTCCAAGCGAGGCTACCTACCCATGTCTCATGGAATAACTCTAAGGAAGACTCAGTGCCCAAAAACACTTGATGAGCGTAGACGAATGAATGGGATTCCATATGCATCATTGATTGGTTCAATAATGTATGCTATGATATGTACACGCCCGGATGTTGCGTAAGCACTCAGTGCTACGAGCAGATACCAGTCAGACCCAGGAGAGGCGCATTGGACTGCTGCCAAGAATATTCTGAAGTACCTGAAAAGGCACAAAGATGACTTCCTGGTCTATGGTGGAGATGATGAATTAATTGTTAAAGGCTATACGGACGCAAGTTTCCAAACCGACAAAGATGATTTCAGATCACAGTCTGGGTTTGTCTTCTGCCTCAACGGAGGTGCAGTAAGCTGGAAAAGTGCTAAGCAAAGCACCATTGCGGATTCTACAACTGAAGCGGAGTACATTGCTGCACATGAAGCAGCAAAGGAAGCTATATGGCTAAGGAAGTTCATAGGCGAACTTGGTGTAGTCCCCTCCATTAAAGGACCAATAGCCCTGTATTGTGATAATAACGGAGCTATTGCACAGGCAAAGGAGCCTAGACACCACCAGAGAGTCAAGCATATACTTCGTAGATTTCACCTTCTACGAGAGTTCGTTGAAAGAAAAGAAGTCGAGATAAGCAAGATTGGAACTGATGACAACATATCAGATCCATTGACTAAACCTCTGCCGCAGGCGAAGCACAACTTGCACACTGCAGCTATGGGAATCAAGCATATTGGAGAATGGCTTTGATATCCTTGTTTAATGTTTTAAAGTTTTAGAGTTTAAATCTTTGTAAAACATTATTGGTTAATCATTCACAATAAATGAATAGAATTCATTTTTCCATTTAATTTGTGTTTATTAAATGATGAGTCCCTTCAATTTCACGATATATTCAAGATAGGCTGTCAGGACCAGTCCTGTGACTAAGAAATGTCTATCAAGTGAACTTGAATGTCAAAGGTTGAAAATGGTCCCTCGTCGGAGTTTTCTATAAAATTGGACGCATAGAAAACGTTAGACGACTAGAATTCAAGATGACTAGTAGTTCTGTTTCTTGAACTATGTGGACATGGCAATGTCATAATCATTTGCATAGATACTTACTTTGGGAAGACTAGTATCGGACAGACCTATGAAACTTTACTGTAAGAGATGAAAATCTGTCATAAGTAAATTTCATTAAATTATTAGACACTAAATCCTCAATACCTGAGTGATTTGAGATTACTTGTTTGAGAACTGGTTGCTTTGACGTTGACCAACCGTCGCACCGTAAAAGGAGTCTATAAAGGCAACGCTCAGGTAATCACAAACGAAGTCTAATCTCAAGATCGCAAGATGGGGATTGTCCTCCCATAAATCGGGATGAGATGCTTAAAAGTTGTACAAGGCCACTCGGAGAGCTAGAAACTGTGAAATGCATGGCCGTGCTCGGATGAATCATAGGCTATGATTATCTGTTTATTTGATCAGTTGAACTCTGAAACCGAGAAACACCTCTGGACATAATAAGGATGACAACTCTTACCTTATGTTCAAGAGCAAGCATTGAGCGACAAAGGAATTAGGAAATGCACACTTGTCCCTAAGGACAAGTGGGAGACTGGAGGAAATAATGCCCTTGGTCCAAGTATGCATTCTATGTTAAGTCTAATAAATGCGGTTCAGTATTAATTAACAAGTTAATAATTCAGTGAGATCAAGTGAGCTGAATGCCTAGCTAGAGGCCGCTTCAGTTCAAGTGGAATTAATGATATTAATCCACAGCTTACTCTTGACTGAACCCGTAGGGTCACACAAATAGTACGTAAACGGATCAAGTATTTAATGGCATTAAATACTCTATCTATGGATATTCGGAATCGACGGATCTTGGTTTCAGTGGGAGCTGAGATCGTCAAAAGCAAGAAATGAATACTCCGGAAACGATGATATTGCCGGAAACGGAAATATGGATCGTATCGGAAATATAAATATTATCCAAGTCGTAGATGTTGCCGGAAACGGAAACATGGTACGTATCGAAAAATATTATCGGAAATGGAAATATTGACAGAATCGGAAATATTGCCGGAAATGGAAATATTGTCAGAATCGGAAATATTATCGGAATCGGAAAATAATTCCGGAAACGGAAATATTAAATATTTGTTCGAAACGGAAATTAATTCCGGAATCGGAAATATTAAATATTGTTCGTATCGGAAATGAATTCCGGAATCAGGAATTTAATCGGAAGCGTATCGTACGAATTAGCATCGGACGAGGCCCGCTAGACGAAGGCCCACCACGAAGCCAGGCCATCGCCCAGCGAGCCGCACGCACCAACGCACGCCTCGACCAGGCCCAGCGCAAGGCCAGGCCCAGCCAAGGGCGCGCGCACGCGAGAGCACAGCAGCGTGGGCCGAGCGCTGTGCGCCTGACGTGGGCCGCAAGGCTTGCACGGGTGCACGGCTCGTGCAACGTTTGTGCGGGAATCCTAATCCTATTGGAATTCGTGCAAAGATTAAATCCTAATCCTAATAGATTGATTTTGTTATTTAGAGTCCTAATAAGATTCTAACTAGCAAATCCACATCCTAGTAGGATTACAATTCCTTTTCCATACCCCTATAAATAGGTGCCTAGGGTCACAATTTATGGGTACGATTGAAGTATTCAAAGGGTAAGTTTTTGAAAGAAAAATGAGCCATACACTTGCAAACACATAGCCGAAAATTCGTAAGCACCTTAAGGGTGATTCTAGTTGGTCTAACTTGAGGCGGATCCGGACGTACTGTGGACTATCTACGGAGGGACGACATTTGGAGTCCTAAAGACTTGTTCTTGTTCGGTTTGGGCGCAGCTAGGGAAGGCACGCTACAACATGTATGCATCTATTCTATGCTAAATGATTATGTGTAAATAATATGCTTTCCTGGCTTTATGATTTTTCCGCATGATTTATGAATTGTCCTATGTATCATATCCTAAAAGATTTAGAACTTTAGGACTTGGACTTCCCGACACATGATATGATATGCATGCAATGAATGAGACCTAGACTTGACTCTAAGTGCCACTCCGAAGATTCGGGATTTTGGATTTTGTACTTGTATTCGGGGTTTGCATTTTGGATTTTGGATTTTGGATTTTGGAAGTGTTTGAGAGGAGCATTCATTCTTTGTGGAAATTGACCCCTTGTGCTAGAACTTGGAATATCGAAAAAAAATATTTCGACCTATTGGAACTTGGACTATTTTAGGGGAATTTCAACCCATCGAGAATTTGGAAATCGGACTTGTATTAGGAGATTGAATTTTGTATTATTTCAAGGGAATTTCAACCCGTCAATATTTTAGGGGAATTTCAACTCGACTCAAAGGGAATTGATTTTGTATTATTCAAGGGAATTTCAACCCGTCAATATTATAGGGGGATTTCAACCCATTGGATTTTGAATATTTCAGGGGAGTTTCAACCCGTTGGACTTCGAAGTATTTTAGGGGAGTTTCAACCCGTTGGATTTTGAATATTTCAGGGGAGTTTCAACCCGTTGGACAATTTTGAATTTGTATTATTTCAGGGGATTTTCAACCCGTTGGAAGTATTTGGAAATGGGGTTTGTATTATTTCAGGGGATTTTCAACCCATTGGAAGTATTTTGAATTTTGTTCTTGGGAGCAATGGAAAGCAAGAATTTGTGGTTTGAAGATGAATTTGAACTTTGGATTTGATTCGAAGTTTGAACCTTGAAATGGAAAAGACGCACTTTTGTATAGGATATGAGGCCTTGTGTTTTGAAAATTCCGGCATTACGCCGCCATGGAATTATGGCATTTTGACTTGGAACTTTGACTTTTGAAAAAGGGGATTTGAATAGCACTTGAAAGTTGAAAGTACGGCATTATGCCGCCGTGGACTTAGAATTTTGAAGTGTTTGAAAATGAAATTGAAAGAGGAAAATTCGGCATTACGCCATCATGGATTTGAAATTGGAAACTTTGAGTATAGGACTTGAAGTTTGAAAGATTGAGTTGAAAAGTTGGCATTACGCCGGTCATGAGTTTGGAAATTTGAACTTGAGGCTTTGAGATTGGAATTGGCAACTTGAGTTTGAGGTTTGAAGATTTGAATGTTTGAACTAGAAAGTCCAGCATGACACCGTTGGACTTGAGTTTCGAATTTGGAATTTGAAATTTTGACTAGAAAATCTGGCATTATGACGCCGTTGGACTTGGAAATCGAAGTGTTGACTAGAAAATCCGGCATTATGACGCCATTGGATGTGGATTTGAAAAATTGAAACTCGAGGTTTGAATTGGAAAATCCGGCATTATGACGTCGTCGGATTGCATTCAAAAATTGAAGTTTGGACTAGAAAATCCGGCATTATGACGCCGTTGGATTGCATTTGAACTTGGAATTTTGAAATTTGGAGTGGAAATTCCGGCATTATGACGCCATTGGATTGAATTTCGAATTTGGAATTTGTGCGTGAGGCGTGTTTGAGGGTTTTTAATCAAATGGAGTGGCACTCCTAAAAGACCTTAAATCGGCGATTTTAGATGCATGAGGCTTGAATGATGCTCCTAGGGGTTTGGTTTCCTAATTGGAGGCTAATTGGTTTTGGCAAAGCTAGAACTCGAGGTTAGCCATTCACGCGTGCAAAGACGCCCACACAATGCACAAGTAGCACGTTGTCACACTAATCACGAATATGAATGCGACATGCAAAGTTCTCAACCTAAGGTCGGTCTAAGTTTTGTATGATGCAAGTGGTTGTCTTTGGGTGTCAAAAGGTACTTGACTAAGAGACGGATCCGGCAACAACTTGCACATCCGCCTAAGGGATGTGTGTGTCGGCAGACGGCCTCCATACTTGACATCGGGAATGTCACGTAAATGCCAAGTTTCGGTAGGCGCGGAAATGGTCACACACTTTGGTCGGGAACCGTATGGAGAGTCACCATTTCGTTGCCCCCGGGGCTAGCCCGAATGTAGAACATATCCGTTTGGGCAAGGTAGAAATTCATTATGCACAAATATGGTTTTCGAAAAATGCATGAAATGCCTAGAAATTGAAAATTGAAATCATACTAGAATGTTGTATTTGAAAAGCTCGTTTTCGGCATTCGTTCTCGAGGTTTGGGAGCGTCCTTCAAGATTCAAAAATAGACTAACTCCCAACACAAAAATTTGAGCAAAAGTGGGAAACAGGCCACTGTGAGCCACTGTCCTGGATGCAGGCAGCGGCGTTTGGCGCAGGTGGCTGCGCCTGGTGCCAGTGCGAAATCTGCTCGTATTTTCGAAATTGAAATTAGAAAAATACACAGTGAAGTCGCCAGAATTGTAGGGGGTTTTTTCGTGCTCGAATTGCTTTTTTCCCTACAAGGGGAGGTTTTTAGAAACCTTTGCATTTTTGGATCTTGAAGGAGTCGCCACCAAACATTATTTTGGGGTCCCGTTTGGAAAGACCAAGAGTGACTCGATTTGGATAAGGCTTTGAATCTTCGAAACGGATGGGTGAGATCCGGGCACGGGAACGAGATGCTTATTCCGCAAGCTTTAGAAATTATTCAAGTACGTGGCACAACATTTTCGAAAATACCCTAATTTATACTATGTGGGTTTGAATTTAGCACAAATGGAATTTCTACTTTGTATTGTGGTCACTTTGCTTTAAAGTTAATTTAAGGGAACCTAAGATCGGTTTGTACAAGAAATTATCTTTGTTAAGTGTGATGTAACCTTGCATTTTGTTGTATTTAGCATGTGTGGTGATGAAAGCAATAAAGCAAGTAAAGTAACATCACAATAGTAAATAAGTGCGGAATTAGTAAATACAAGACCCCCTAGAAATTGACTAGGGAGTAGGGCCACATTGCCTAGAAGGACTAGGCAAGTAAAGTTCCATACTTGAGAGTGCGAAATTGAAATGTGTTATTGAAAGTGTGGAATTCAAATTGCGGAATTGAAAGGTGCATAATTGAAATTGCAATATTGAAATTTGAACTTGGGCACATGAAATTCGAACGCCAAACGGCTACTTAAAAATAAGTGCGTTCGACACGAATTCAAAGCCAAAAATCTCAACTTGGGAGAAGTTGCTCATCCCAAACTATCCTAGATTTTGCATATAGAACTTGAACTTGAAAGCTTAAATCTCGAAATATTGAACTTGAAATACTTGAACTTGAACTTGAACTTGAACTTGAAATGTTGAACTTGAACTTGAAATATTGAAGTTAAGAGACTTGAATCTCAAAGGTCGGGCCTTTTAATGTTGAAAAGGTTAGATCTTTGATGTGCTCTTACTTTGAGAGAATCCTAGTTTAGGGAAGTAGTCATGAGCAACTCTAAACATTGTTGGATCTTGAAATTTGAAAACTTGAACTTGTATATTGAAAAATGGAGTCTTGAATCTCAAAGACTAAACCTTTAAAAGTTAAAAAGGCATCATCTTTGATTACTCCATGTTTGAAAATCATTCTACTTCAAAGAAGTGATTACAAACAACTTTGAACATCCTTTTTTTTTTTTTTTGATAAGTAAGATTAGCTTCATTAGCAAAAACGTTGAACCAACTTTGAACATCCTTGAATCTTGAAAGTTTGCATTTTTGTATTTTGAAAAGTTTGGATTTTGAAGAAATGTATGATTGTTGCAAGTGACATTTTTAAGAGTAAAAATGCCAACTTACTAATCATTTTGAGATTGAAAATCAAAACAACATTGAATAGATTAGGGTTGGGATTCGGAATCGCCTAGTTAGGTTTAGGCAAGCTTTCCGATTAGAACTCCCAATTGCTTAAAGCTTGAAGATTGTATGGTGTTTTTGGAGGATTTTGTATTGATTTTTGTATTGAATTTGGAGGTGCAATTTTTGTATTACGACGTTGTATGTCGATTTTGCCTCTCTAAACTGCTCAGAATTAGGGTATTTATAGGTGGATTTGCTGCTAAACGCCAGCCATTGCCAGCGCAGCGCGTAGCTGGCAGCGCCTAGCGCTGGTGACGTGGTGCGGATTCCGCCAAAAAGGACGAAAAGATGTCGTCCTTGCTTTTGGATTGTATTGTTGTACCATTGTACGACTTGTACGAAATTAGCACGTAGTGATTGCTTGTGGATTAAGGCTTAGCTTTCGTCTAAAAACAAGCCATTTCGGTTTTTTTGAATTCGGTTTTACGGGACGAGGCCTGGCTTGCTCGGTTTTATGGGTCGGCCCCCGAATTTGACTTGCCTTATATGATTTTGAGTGGAAAAGGCTTGTAAAACCAATGGGATAATCCATTGTGTGAGATTGTATTTGGATTTTGAAATTGATCTTTGGAATTTGTATTTTGTACCGGGTTCCGGAAGGGGAACGGCCTCGGGGATTAGATTTTGGCTCTTCGATTTTGGACATGCTTTTAGCAATTGGAATTTCCGCACGGAGTTGCTCCAACTACCTAACAAGGATAATGGTATTGTCATCATCCCAATGGGGAGACACAAATTAGGTGTCGACAATTATACTCCATATTAGAACAATTGAAATAAAAGGACAAGTGTAACGTTTTTTTTGGTGTAGAAAGAGGGGAAAGGCCCCTGGAAAGCTAATACAAACTAGAATAAAAATAGAACAAAACTAACCACTACTAAAACAGAAACAAACAACCTACAGCAACAAAGTAACATACCTATCCTTCGGGTCCACACCCACTACGCATTCAACCAGGAACTCAAGCTGCTAACGCGGATACTTTTCATACCATAGTGACTCCACTCAAGTCCTCCAATAAAATGGCTTGAAGATCCAAAGGGACCGCTTCGAATATCAATAGACGTACGTTGATCCATCTTGGCTCCATAGTTAGCAAACAAATCTGCAGCTCTATTGGCTTCCAGATAACAATGATGCACCGAAACTTCCCAACCTTCTCTATTGCTCAGACTCTTACACTGTCTAATAATATGAAACAAGGGTGAATTCGGAATAGTCGTGCTTACCAGCAACTGCACAACCACTTCTGAGTCCACTTCAAGCAACACCTTCTTATGGCCTGAATTCCAAGCTATAGATAGCCCTCTTCGTATCCCCAGTAACTGAGCTTTGATTCTCAAACTATGTACACATTTTGCTGCAAATACTTCGAACAATTCTCCTTTATGCCCTTTAATCAGTCCACCACATCCAGCCAAACCCGGATTACCTTTAGACGCACCATGTAATACCTCGTATTTTTTCTATAATTATAAATATATTTTAATATATTTATAAAGCATTTCGTGTATTTTTATAAATTAATTTAATTTAATGAGAATTAATTATTTTGAAAATCGCATTTTTATTAAATAAATTCAATGAATTTATTTAATCGAGAATTGTTGGGTCGTATTTCAAAAACGAATTTAATAAACTTAAAGCCCGGTCGTTTTGTTTTAATCAAACCCAACAAAGCCTGCAAGGAGTAAACTTAAATGAGCCCGGTAATGAGCCCAACTCAAAATTACCCTAACCTAGCCCACAAGGGAGAGAAAACCTATAAATAGACCTCCTCTCAAACCCTCAAAATAAAAAATTCAGAAATCTCTCTCTCTCCTCTTTTTCTCTCCATGCGGCACACTCCACCCACGCCTCTCTTGTTCGTCGCCCTTGCTTGCGGCGCAAGGCAGCCCGCCTCGCCATCTCTTCGTCGCCCAGCTTGCCCGCCTCACAGCCGCAGCGTAGCACGTGTGTGCCTGCGCGATGTGTGTGGTGTGTGCGCGCGCTGATGTGCCCCTCGCGTCGTCGCAGCACAACATCAGTGTTGTGTGTGCGCGCGCTGCTGTGCTCCTCCTGTGCGCTGTGCCCGCCTGCGCGTTGTGCCCCGTCTCGCCTGCCCCTTTGCGCGTGCGCGCCCCTGTGGTGCGTTGCGCTACTGTTGTTGCTATTGTTGTTGTCGTGTGTGTGTTGGTCGTCACACACACACACGATTAATTAATCGTTGTGTGTGTGTGTTTATCAATTGTTTAATCAAATTATGTTTTCAAAGATATTAATTTTCAGTTTTAAATTGATTTAATTATTGTGATTAGTTTAAATATTTGGGTTGTTTAGATTAATTAAAACGGTTGTGAATACCGTATTGGGTTAGTATTATGTTTTAATTAAAGAGATTGGTTTTGATGATTGAGTTTACAATTTTCAGATTTAATAAGTTTATAAAGTGTGGATTTTTGAAGTCAAAACAGGTTTTCGGATTAAACTATTTTTAGGGTTTTGGTTTCAAATTGATTGACCGATTGATTCACATAATTTAATGACAATTTAAATTATGGGAATCAACTTAAATTTTCAGAATGTTTATAAGCTTTAAAAAGTTGGTTTTTAAGGGTTTTAAAGCTAAAAAGTCAATGTTTTTATGTTAGTACTTGAGTTGACTATTTGAGACTATTAAATTACCAATTAATGAATGATTTCTAATTAAACTAAGAGTTTTAGAATCTTAAATAGTTGTTGGAAATTTAGTAAACATGAATAATAATTTAGTTCTCTTGTTTTGTTTATAGGAGTTGATTTCTAGTGAGTCGTGATTCGCATAGTGGCCCCCGTACTTAGGTATTCCAGGTACGTACAAGACTAGGGTGACCACCCATCCCTTGAGGACTTTGTGAAGTGAATTGAATGCGAATCATGTGAACTTATGTTGTATGAATTCATGTTGATGATTGGGAATGAATATGTTATTATGGATTCATGTTTAATATTGAGAACGAGCATGTTGTTATTATTGTTGAATCTATGTGAACGAGCATGTTATGAATTGAATTATACTTTATAGATTCTATTGAACTATCATGTATGGACTTTTATAATCGTTGAATTATGTCAAGCATATTGTTCAAGTTGGTTTGCATGTATGAGTAGTGCGCATGCAAGTTGTTATTATTATTATGCTATAGTACAGGATGTCTAGCATAATCATTGAGCCAGTCGAATATTGCCAGTGAGCAATATATATTCCACCAAGGGGTAGAATATGTTGGAGAGTCTATGTGAAATGAAGTAAGGACCCAGCTTGTTAATAGGCAATGTCGGGTTATCTCAAACAGTGTTTTTTAGAAGGAACAATGGGAGTAATTTCACTTGAGTCTATGTTTGATCACAAGTCCTAAAGAAGTAAAATATTGAAGAGCCATCGTTGAATTGTTGAATTGTTTAATTATTTAATTGTTTGTATGTTGTGTCTTGAGTCGCCTTGAACATAATATATAAATTAACGTAAAGCGTAACCTAAAGGAGCTTCAAAACTCTTGGAACGTATATACCTTGAGTATGAACAATGGGGGGAGACTTGCCGGAAAACTTGTACTCCTCGAATGATACAAGACGTTGTTTCATTCTTTCTTTTTAGGTCGTTGTGCGTTGGAATTCCGTCGGTAGGATCCGATTGTCGGCAGGAGTCCGACTTATTATTATTTGGTGTATGGTGGGCTCCCATCACCCTTTCTTTCCTTTTGAGGATACTTTACTTTACCCATTCGAAGCTATCTTTTTATTAAACTATGAGTCAAGAGTCGTGTCTGTAGGGGAATGGTGTTAAACACAATAACATGTGAGGAAACAATCCCCAAAGTCAGGAAGCATGTATAAAGCACAGATTAAGCATACTTACATTTGAAGTCCACAATAATCTGTCAACGAACACGAACTTAGAACTCCACTTGTCGTTCCTCTTCTTGGTTCACCGACATGTTCAGATCCGTCTTGATAATCGTAGCTTAGACAATCATTCAAGAGTTTGTGCTTTTGGGAAGCACACATCTATGGAGGCTAAGAGAGAATTAGGGTTTCTCTCTACTCCTTAGGGTTTGATGTGTGTAATCTGATTTTTCATTAGGTTAGGAAAAACATATTAGAATAGGTTATTAAAATAACCTTTCTAATGGACCAAGCTAACCGGCCAAGCACAAGGCTCAACTGGCCAGCAAGGCCCACGAATGAGCGAGCAGATGCAGCCAGCTTGCTGCTGGGCCGCGGGCCACAACGCAGCAGCTGCTGCCTCTCTTGTGCCTTGTCCGTGCGCCATAGAGTAACAAGGCCTATGGGCCAGCGTTGTATTTCCATGCACGTTGTGCCCATGGGATTTGCGCTTGTGCGCTCCGGCTCGTGGGTTGCTTTCGTATTGCGATTAAATTATCCTTCGACAATTTATTTATCGTTTCGTACTTGACCATCCAATGTCGTACGATACGATTATTCGTCTCGCCTATCTTACGAATATACGCAATACGATATACGATTTCACGATCCAATGTTTAATCGTATAATTATGTTTTTCCGAACTAATTTCCCGAAAAGCTATTAAATGAATTTTCGATTCATTTAATTCGGTGATCTGTTACATGCTATTGGTGTGACCTTGTAGGTTCAGTCAAGAGTAAGTTGTGAGCTTAGTATTCATTAGAACTCACTGATCAGAAGCATTGCTCCAGCTAGCTGTTCCGATCACTTGATCTCACTCAATTAATTGTTCGCATTAATCTGAACCTTGGTATTAGACTAAATGCACCTTGGTTGAAGGACATATTTCCTTCAGTCTCCCACTTGTCATTCAGACAAGTGTGCATTCACATTCCTTTGTCGCTTAGTGTTACTTGCTGAACATAAGGTAAGATCCAAGCCATCCTTATTAGGTCCAGAAGTGTTTCTCGGATTACAGAGCTCAATTGTTAAACTTTTGCAGAAGGTTAAGCCTTAACCATTCTGAGCACGGCTATGCATTTTCACAGTATCTAACTCTCCGAGAAGCCTTGTTACACAACAACACCATATCCTATCAAAGATTGGAGGACAATCCATTCTTGCAATCTATGAACACTCACTTTGATTCATAGTACGCCCAATAACTGCTTTTATAGCCTCCTTTTACGGTGCGACGTTTAGCTAGCATCAAAGCGAACTAATTCTCAAACGAGCAGACATAATCGCTCATGTTCTGAGGAATGATTCTAATCACCATTAATGAGAACTACTTATGACATGACTTTAATCTCTTAAAATGTTCTCATGGTCAATCCGATACAAGATCCAATAAGTATCTATGCAAATGATTTCTGACATCCAGTCCATCTAGTTCAAGAAACAGAACTATAAATCAACTTGCAATCTAATCTTCATTAGTCATTGGTCGTCCACCTTTCAATGACCTGGATTAGGGATCCTTTGTGACTTCAATATTCAAGTTCACTTATGGGTGTTTCTTTGTCGAAGAATCCATCTTGACATCCCATTTGAATGATTTGAATCACATGGATTTATCATTTAATACTAAACCAAGATTAAATGAACTATGAAATATAGTTTCATAAATGATAAATGTTTAAACCAAATTCTTACCAATTTGTGGGCCTCTAACTCAAAATCAAGCATTTAATGTTTTACAGATATAGGCCTTTCACCCAATACTTAAAACATTCATGAAACTCAAACTTGATTCCATATCTACATATGAATTTTGTGTATCATTCAATGCGGAGGTTTAGTTTATCATACTTTTCTATCCTTAGCATCCTTTCTATCGAAAGCCTTTCGATGTAAGATGAAAAGATCTTTGAATATGTTTCTAGAATGATCTAGTCTTTCGTTGCTGTTTAGAATGATAATCATATCTAAAATAGAAAATCATCCAGGTAGCAGACTTGTGATCAACCTGAGTTCATTGAAGAACTCCCACTAAAAACAATTCCCTTTTATTTCTTCTTAGGCAACAATGAATTCATTTCAATTATGTAGAATTTGAAATGATGCTTCCCTTTTGGAATGCTCCAACCAGTTCACATAGATGTGGGAGATACATCTTTCAACTGAGAACTTGGAAACTAATCATTGATTCAGTTTCCTATGCATCACATATGGTTTAGAATCTATGTAACCACCTTTTAATCACGACGCCTAATTGCCCGTGTTTGTTTGTGGTTTGCCTAACAACAAGATTCAACTTTTGCTTGGGCAAATGCATGTAGCATCAAAACTTTAGTTATCTTCACTTCCTCTTATCAGGTGCTCATCCTACATCTCCAAATGTATTGGATGTTCTTGATACTGTTCCAATGATCTTTGATCCAGATCAATAGAGATTGGTAAAAACTCGTCACGATCCAATGTTCACGAGTTATCTTGGCGATCTATATATCACATCATACATGATTGATTGTAATGCAAAAAACATTCGCATTTTAAAATCTATCCATGTGACTTTTAGCTTTATCATGTTTCAAGAGATACTGAATCTTGCTAAAATCTTGGCATTGCCATGTGATATAAGGTGAAGGCACCTCTTCAAGGTCCTTCATCCTTGACTCTAGTGATAACAGCCTAGCTTTATACTTAGTTAAAGCATTCATAACTTAGACTTACTCATATGGGTTGAAAGTCTCCTTTGAGTCTCTCCATTGTGTTTGATTTAGTATAGTTACTTTTACAGAATCCAAACAGCGCTTTAGATCCTATCCAATAGATCTTTAACCTAGTATGTTCTAAGTTTCGCCATGGTTCTAATATTGACGAATACTTTCAAATCTAACCATTTAGAATTTGAATGTCATTTTCAATAGAGAGATATATATCTCATATATATAGAACCAATAAACTTGACTTAGCTCCCACTAAACTCCTCATCTACATGATGATCCATATTTTCATAAACCTATGATTGCTCACTAGCCTATTAGACAAATATGGTCCAATTCCCACTTGCATGCTTTAATCTACGAATAGATTTCTTAAGCTTGCTCTTTTATCTAGCATCCAAAACTTTTACATTGTGTGATGTACACAATTCCTTTCTACAAGTCCAATTGAGTAAGGTGTTTCGTTTTCCAATTGCCATATTGCCATATGCAATGATTGCTAGATTTATCCAAAATATTTCAGGCATTCCGACTTGGTGAAAAAGATTTCAACATTATCAACGCCGTGAAGTTGTTTACAATCTTTAACCACCAATCTAGCTTCTCTTTTGTACGTGTATACAATATCATCTCTGTATGTTTTGAAAACATGTTTGCAACCAATGGGAGTAAACCCTTTATGCAAATCAACGTTGTATGTTTAGAAAAACATGTTTGCAACTAATGGGAGTAAACCCTTTATGCAAATCAACGTTGTATGATTAGAAAAACATGTTTGCAACTAATAGGAGTGAACCCTTTATGCAAATCAACCAAATCATAGATTTGATTCTTTAAGATGAAGTTATTTCGAATAAAATGGCCTCAAACCATTTTGTGTATGGCCTCGAACCATACTTATGTTTCTGATGGCCTCAAACCATACTTGGGAATTTTAAATTCGTCGTAGCTAACCTGTAAGTCGTATGTTCTTTAAGCACTTTCAAAGTCTTCATAATTTTCATTCCTCAAGATATCTATGTATCTATCTTGGTTGAATACTATTCCTTATACGATTTACTTAGGTATTGAACATCAAACGTTAGTATCTATAAAGACATTACTCAAGTCTTTTGAGTATTAGGATTCTCTTGAAGCACTTCTAAAGTCTTCATGAAGCTCTTCCAAGGCTTCTAAGTACGGAGCTTTTCCAGAGACTCCTAAGTATCCTACATTTGTTTGTTGCTTGACTCGAAGTTCATTCGAGGTAATTTTTCTCCCATTTGCCTGTTTGGAAATATGATGGTTTCCAAAAAGACATTATCTAGAGAAACAATCATATGTTCTCAGATTTGTGGTAGAATCAATACCTTTTGTTTTTATGAGTCGCTCATAAAGAAACATATATCTATACTTGAGTTTGTTTGATGTAAACACTAACTCCCACTGGGTTTGACAACCCTAGATATATATGTACTGAACATATGTACTGAACCGAAGTTCAATCCTTATGACATCTTATCCTTAGCTTTGACAACCTTGTTTAGTGTGATAGTCACTTGAGAGTATCATTTAGAAACTATATAGGAAAATAGTCGTGATTATCGTTAATCGAATAGATTCCGATTTCTCCATTTGGACATACCATATTCTTATGGAGCTTTGATTGTTATAATGCCATATAAACAATCTAGATAATCTTTCTTGGCTCATCCAAACATCACCTTGTCCCAGCCTAGATGTTCCAAAATTCTTGCCAAGTTGATTTTATACCCTTTTGTGAATCGCATTGAAGCATTTCACATATTTCACGTTGAGTAAATATAGCCATATTTTCTCAAATTCTTGTGAAATAGGTAAGTCATAAAATCCATCTTTGGCCCATGAACTTTATTGTCTAGAAACTTCTAACAATAGTCCATATTTATGTCATGTTCAACAAGCAAGACCCACCTGTCTTAAATTAACCAACTTTCAGAAATCCATGTCATGGAACCTTAGAATGTGGTCTTGTTGATATGGTCGTATGACATTGCCAAAGATATGTGGAACACAAATCAAAATGTTTTATTTGAACCTTTTGAAGTTTAAGTGTGAAGAGAATCGTTTGTTTATTAATCAATCATATGACTCAACTCTTAAATGACCATTTCATTCAAATAAACACTCAACGAATGTTTTTGTTTACTTTGCATGTGAGTCTTTCCGTTGTCCAAACAGAAATTGATTATGATGATTAATGGAACATAATACCATTAAGTTCCAGCCTTTAGAAGGACTTTAAAACAAACATGATGACCCTACAATTAATTTAGCACAACTTTGCTTCATTTCCCACTTGTAGGTCAATAACCAGACTTAGCTCCCAGAATTTGAGTTCTTAACAAGAGTTAGCACCCCAAGCGGTAATCTAATACCATAGGAGTTTATTTGCTAAGTCGTTTCTCTTTAACACAAACTTTTAGGTAGAAATTTAATCTTGAATTCATTTCTTTTGTTCCCCTTTCCTATCCTTTCTAGCACGTTTTCTTACAGTCCTAAAGATTTTACTCTTTGCTTGATCGTCTTACTTTGTTATGCTTACAAAGTCCCTTTCTTTTATTCAATTTGAATGACAACATCTAATGAGTCTAGTTCATTTATTGAATCAAAAGAAAATTGGTTGTTAACCATTGGTTATACATGATTCTTTAACTCAATATTCATTATTCCAAAACTACCCAGTATTCTGAATATATGAGGTCCAACTGGTCTACCATTCAAATTTTAGTTTGAAAACAACCATGAAGATCATTATAAGAAAATAGCATTCAAGATACGCTATCACTCTCCTTTTCTTTGAGAATCGCTCTCAAAATTAGTTACCAATCGACCGATCGAGGAAATATCGCAGTTCTATCGTCCGAACGCAATAAAGTTGAAGATTTACGATTCAACAAAATGAACTAGCAAAGAAAACATTTATCATACTTTAATAATTTGAAATAAAAGCATTCACGCAATCATCAAAGCTATTAAACATTTCATTCATGCAAAAACAAAACATGGTCCAAAAATGAATGAAACGATTCCAAGACCCTAGAAGTCCTAAATCCTTAAGCAGCTTTGGCATGTCTTAAGTATTTTAAGATTCTAGGTAAGCAAAACCTATTGCTAGTAATCTCCAAATTACTCTTGGTTAATAAATTAATACCATAATTTATCCCATTGCCACAACATAATGCCATTGTTGTTTGAGTTGAAACCACAATCAACGTGCTCCTTTGGGACGCCTTACCACCTAAGTCAACTAAAATAGCACCTCACTTTGGCGGAAACATACTATCTTAGATCCCTAGATTTTTGTAAGTGCTTGATTTGGAAGGCAATTTTTAAACTCAATATTACTTTGGACCTAGTTGTTCCTATGTTGGTTCGATTATTTAGTGAAGTCATACGAAACAACCTATTCATGCAAAGCATACATACATACATTCAAGCATAATATATATCAAAATGCATAAATAATTGGTGAACTAGTATGGCCCAAAACATCTTGTCTTGAAGCATCCAATCTTCATCACCACCTTCTTAGCTTGGCATCGTCTTGAATCTTCGTTCAAATGCTAACTTAAAGTTCTAAACTTAGAAATACTTGAAAATAATAAAATTACATCAAAATTTCCATGGTTCGCAGACCATATTTAAAACTTTACATTCAAAGATAGAACGGTTCGCAGACCGTATTTAACTATCCTAAATTGGCCATACTAGTCACTTGGAGTACCTTCATTACATAAAATATATATTCTATGCATTCACCCATTCGTATTCTAAAACGAATGGCCCCATATAATTATGCAAGTATTTACGTGAATTAATTAAAATTTACGTTCACATAAACGCGTCCTAAAAGATTAATCTTTTCCAAATTAGTAATCCCTAGACTTTATTCTAATTAAAATTGAATTTAATTAAAATAATGCGACCTAAGAAAATAATTAAAATTAATTATTTCATTTTAATTTCATTTAGTGGCTCCCACTCAAACCAATAATTATTCCAGATAATTAACTATGAAATATTAAATTAAAACTCGCGGCCCGGCCCAAGTAAATAAAATATTAAATTAAATATCCCGTTAGCCCAAATTAATGCAAAAATGCGAAGCCCAATGAATTAAACAATTTCAATGAAAAAGTCCAAATGCATGGTTGAGCTAGGCTTACGCCCAGCCCATTGCCCCTTTGTGTGGCCTACGAGGCACACGAGCAAGCTCGCATACCCCGCAGCCTATGCGCGCGCGTGCCCACAGCTCGTCGCTACCCTGCGCGCTCGTCGTGCTCATCGCAGCGCTGGACGTCGGAGGCTACGTGCCTCGCTTCGTCGCAGCACTCGCAAGCCAAAGCGTGCCTTGCTTGCCCCTTTCCTCGCCCAGCGCGTGCGCGACACGCAGCTCGCTTGTTGTTGCCCGCGTCGCTGCGGCTCGGCACTCGTACAGCAGCCCGCATGGCTCGTCGAGCCACACGTCCACCATACTCGTATGTTCGTGCCTTTGGTTCGTGCCTACGGACCAACTCAATTAAAAAAAAATTAATTTCACGAACTTGCATTAATGTTATTTTTCATTAAAAGTTACGATTTTTATTTTCGACAAACAACAATTTTTACCGATTTAATAAACTTTAACGACAATCCAATTTCGTAAAATATTAAATCAAGGCTAACATTATTCAAATTTTTAAGAACGAACGAATCAAAATGAAAATTTTGAACTTTTTAAAAAATAAAATCTAAAACTTTAAATCGTTCTTCAACATTTAAATTTCAGATTTTAATAATTAGGTTTAAGTGCGATTAAAATTAACGAAACCATTCAAAATTTAATCCAATAATTTTAAAATTAGCCACTCACCCATGAAATTATATTCCCTTTCCCAATTAACCGAATTATTAGACCTAAATTATTTAAAAAATCAATTAGGGTTCTAAATTCTAGGAATTGGGGAAAAGCAAAATTAGGGTTTATACTTATCGGAAAAATCTGAAATTTTTACCATAGATCAAGAATATACCCAATGACATCGTGTCAAAATTCCCAATTCCGAGTAGTTTAGGTCGACCTTTTAATTGAATTACTTTCCGACACTTTTAATTTTTATAAAAAAATTAACAAAAACGCCCAAAAATCGACACTTTGAGGCCTGTTTTTGCGATTTAGTTCTCATGAGTTGATCTTAGAAAATCGTTTTCAATCAGATTAGGGTTTGAAAAATCGAAAAAGAGAATCTTTTTGAAATCAGACCTTATTACGCAATTCATCCAAAAATTCATAATAAATCCGAAAAATTCACAAAAAATTCCAAAATTTCGACAGATGCAAAAACAAATAAAACATGCTAAAATATGCTTTGAATACATAAGTCTCTGATACCACTGTAGGGGAATACAGTTAAACATAATAACATGTGCGGAAACAATCCCCTAAGCCAGGAAGCATGTAAAAAGCACAGATTAAGCATACTTACATTTGAAGCGTGTTTTCCACAATAATCTGTCAACGAACACGAACTTAAAACTCCACTTGTCGTTCCTCTACTTGGGTAACTGACATGTTCAGATCCGTCTTGATAATCGTAGCTTAGACAATCATTCAAGAGTTTGTGCTTTTGGGAAGAACACATCTATGGAGGCTAAGAGAGAATTAGGGTTTCTCTCTACTCCTTAGGGTTTGATGTGTGTAATCTGATTTTTCATTAAGTTAGGAAAAACATATTAGAATAGGTTATTAAAATAACCTTTCTAATGGACCAAGCTAACCGGCCAAGCACAAGGCTTAACCGGCCAGCAAGGCCCACGAATGAGCGAGCAGATGCAGCCAGCTTAGTGCTGGGCCGCGGGCCAAAACGCAGCAGCTGTTGCCTCTCTTGTGCCTTGTCCGCGCGCACCATAGAGCAACAAGGCCTATGGGCCAGCGCTGTATTGCCATGCACGCTGTGCCCATGGGCCTTGCGCTTGTGCGCTCCGGCTCGTGGGTTGCTTTCGTATTGCGATTAAATTACCCTTCGACAATATATTTATCGTTTCATACTTGACCATCCAATGTCGTACGATACAATTATTCGTCTTGCCTAGCTTACGAATATACGCAATACGATATACGATTTCACGATCCAATGTTTAATCGTATAATTATGTTTTTCCGAACTAATTTCCCGAAAAGCTATTAAACGAATTTCCAATTCATTTAATTCGGTGATTTGTTACATGCTATTGGTGTGACCTTGTAGGTTCAGTCAAGAGTAAGTTGTGAGCTTAATATTCATTAGAACTCACTGATCGGAAACATTGCTCCAGCTAGCTGTTCCGATCACTTGATCTCACTGAATTAATTGTTCGCAATTAATCTGAGCCTTGGCATTAGACTAAATGCACCTTGGTTGAAGGACATATTTCCTTCAGTGTTATGTGTTGAGTCTTGTCTTCACGTTTGATTGTTTATTATATGGCATTTGCATGTTGGTTATTTAATTTGTCGAGTGAAGCATGTTAGGATAGAATGTTATTCTAGCTTGTTCGTACTCAGCTTTTGCTGACTTCGTGCTTCATGTCTTCTGGTCATGGCCTTCACCTTAATGACCCTATGATGATCCATCAATTGCATTTGCGTTGTTGGGGAGTAGATTCTTAATAAAGCAGGTTCGTAGAGATAACTTGCGGGAGAAGTTATCATGGGATTCGAGTTGAGAGTTTATTTTTCCGTAATTTATAAACTCTATTTCTTATTTAAAGTCATGACTACTATATTCAGTTAATGGATTTCAAATGGTTTAATACTTTGAACTTGGGCCTCAGTGGTTCCAATTTTTTTTAATGACCATTAACTATTTATTTATTATGTTTTAAAAGTTAGTTAATTCCGCTGCGTAATTCTGGTAAATAGCCTTAGCCGTTATCACAGTGGCGGTAATATCTTGGTAATTCCTGTGTTTTAAGTCGGAAAAATGTTTTATAAACAGCAAGGAATTATTAGGGTTACAAAGTGGTATACTAAGAGCTTAGTTCAATCCTTCTTTGTAGTAAGTAATACTACAAAGTGGTATTTGCAGAGCTCTAGTTTGAGAGCTACTTTGCATTAATTAATAGTGCAAAGTGGTAAATCCTTAAACTACGATTGCGGAACTTTAGGATTTTCGAAAACTATTTTCCTAAAGTCAAAATGTTATTTTTGAGTACTCAAAACTTTGAAAAGCCAAATACCAATTATTTCAAGAATTTGAAAATCGTTTTAATTACTCGATTTTTTTTTTCGAACTAATTATTTCAATTACGAAATAATTTCGGATTTTTCAAAAAAAAAAAAAAATTCGTAAATTCCGAATTAATTATTTATTTCTTTAATTTTTTTTGAATATGATCGAATTAATTAATTAAACTATTCGATTAATTATTTTAATTTTCGATTTTAATTTTTAATAATTTCGTGAAAATTTGAAGTTATTTGTTTAAATTAAATTCGAAATTTTTTATTTATTTTTCTAAGTGAGGAAAGGGTAGATTAAGAAGGGTACAATTAGACTAAGTATGCGTTTGATTTAAGTATGCCTTTCTAATCAAGTGTTTATGTGATTATGCCTTGATTTTTGTGATTTTTTAATTAAAGTTTGATCATGTTTTGCTTAGCTTTATGTGATTAATTGTATCACGATTCATGATTAAGCATGTATTTGTGCATTGAAATTGTATGGCTCAACGAACTTACTTTGTTTTTGGAACACTTTAGTAAGACTTTGTAGTTGTTAACTTTCAGGGTTAAGATGTTGATTTTAAAGTACGCAAATCTAGGAAACCTAGAGTAGCTAGATTGTGAAACCCCACACATTTATGTGAAGAAGATCGAGTTTGCCTGCAATTACTTTGCTATAGTGAAGAACCTACCTGAACTAAGGAAGAATGATGTTATGGCAGAGATGGTTATTCATTGCTTACTTTCCAAGAACCCATACATAGAGCTTAAGAACCGATTTCGTGATATGCATATGGAAAATGGTATTCCTAATTACTACAAGTATGGTACTCCAAATGGTAGATGGAGATATGATTTGGAGATTATGACTACGATTATAGAACTTGCGGAGGAATGTTTTGATGATGGTAAAACTGTAGAGAACATCAACCTTATAGGATTAGATCATGATACAGACACTCAGATGGATGAGGATAGTGATGATGATGTTGTTGAGATTGAGAATCCTAATCCTATCATTCCTGAAACCACTATTGACATCTCCAGTGACACAGAAATTGAGCCTGAAACCAACAATGATGAAGTGAACAGTGTGCTATATCAGAACAATGAGGATATGGAGTATGAGTCTGATCCAGAGGAAGACTTTGATGACTTTATAGACCATGAGCACTCTTCACCAGTTTGTAGAGGTGGTTGGATAGTAGAGTAGCATTCTAAAAGACTTTTCTAATGTAATAGCTAGTGCTAAAATTTAGTGAAGAAATAAAGTAGTACACTACTATTTATGGTTTAAGTAGTTCAGTTTTGTGGTTTTCCGAATAAAGTACGATCCAAAGGATGTAATATTTTCCATTGAAGTAATAAAGCTTAGAATTCCTTCTTTTACCTTTAATTCTAAGTTTATGTTTCTTTGAGCGATTATCGCAAAGGAATTTCATGTATTTCTTCAATGAAATTATGCTTGCAAGGTGGCCCAATTTTCACCACTTGAACTTTGTGATGCGGACTAAGGGGAAAAGCGGCCCATAACAGGCGCCTGTCTTGCTTAGGGTCTGAAAATTTCATGCATGTGTATCAATTGAATGACTAGTTAGTGCATTGTTTTAGTAAGGCAGTGTCCAACCTCAGTTGTTAAAGTTAGTCTTTTGTTTTATTCAGGAGAAGGGAAATGACTACCCAAGGGATTGCCGACGTTGTTAGGCAACTAGCTGAAGTAATGCAGAACTTAGCACAGAATAGGAATAACCAGGGAGTTGATCCAGCTGGTGAGATGTTTAAGAAGGTGGCCAAGAGTAAGCCTCCTTTGTATCAAGGGGAGATAGACCCAACTGTACTTGAGAACTGGCTAAGGGAGTTCGATAATCTTATCGTAGCTGTCAATTGCCCAGAGGACCTTAGGGTTAATAGTGCTGTTTATTACCTTAGGGTAGAAGCGGATTTTTGGTGGCAAAGATGTGAGAATGCTTTGAGAGCTACATCTGGATTTTGATGAGAATCATTCAAAGCAGCCTTAAGGAACAAGTTTTACCCACCATACCTGAAGAAGCAAAAAGCTCAAGAGTTCATTGAGTTGAAAATGGATGATATGTCTGTGACAGAGTACTATTCCAAGTTCATAGAGTTATCTAGGTTTGCACCGGAAGTGGTGGCAACGGAGGATCTTAGAGCCCAAAGATTTGAGAGTGGATTGACTATGGACTTGCAACTAATGCTTGCTGGAGAGACCTTTACATCTCTTGACACCATATATGGAAAAGCTGCCCATTTGTATGGTCTGCAGCAAAGGAAGAATGGAATTGGTGAAAAGAGGAAGGATGTTGGTAACCATAATCAAGGTGGTGGCCAGCAGAATCAGGGGAACTTTAACAAAAACAAAGGAAACAACCATTTCCGGTTCAGGGGAAACCAGGGAGGAAACAGGAACAACTTCCATAATAACAATGAAGATTAGAATCAGTCTGCAAGGAATGGAACGAGAGTCTTTGAGTGTAGACGTTGCCAAACTAATCACCCAGGTCAAGACTGTAATGGAAACCAAGTTGTCTGTAAGTTTTGTGAGAAGCTAGGCAATAGAGAGTTTGAGTGTTAGGACAAGAATGGGAAACCCAACCAAATCAACCAAGGCAACCGCCAGAACAACAACCGGAATAACCAAAACCGGAATGGAGGGAACAATGGTGAAAACCAAAGAGGTAACCAGAATGGTACTAATGGCAATAATGGCCAGGGTAATGGAAAGCCCGGAGGGAATTATCAGCAGAATAGGAACCGAAATGCCAATGGTGGTGGTTATAACAAGGGAGTTGCCCAAGAAAAGCTGAATGTGATCACTAGGCAAGAAGCCGAAAACTCGTCTGACGTCATAGCTGGTACTTTTTCTATTAACTCCATTTTAGTTAAAGTACTATTTGATTCTGGTGCACCTTATTCATTTATGTCAAAGGGTATCTTAGAGAAGTTAGGATTGAAAGAACCTGAAGAGATAGAAGTACCCATAGTGATACCAACCGCTGAGATCGTGAAATGCACTAAGATCCATAGGGATGTACCTTTAACCATAGCCAAGACCATATTCTTGTCTACCCTAATTGAGTTTGAGTGAGGGGATTTAGATGTGATTTTGGGAATGGACTGGTTGACCATGTTCAAATCTAAGATTGACTGTGAGAAGCAGAAGATTCACTTGAAGTCTAGTTTAGGAAAGGGTGTATCGTATCGCCGTTTTGGGAAGCCTATGAGTGTAGGGATCGTCACGGTAATGGAACTCGTGATGTTAATACACAAAGTGAACCCTGTTTTCTTATGCAATGTAAGAGACCTAGACCATGTAATGAAAGAGCAACCAAGGGATATTGCAGTGGTGAGTGAATTCCTGGACGTGTTTCCGGAGGAGATTCCGAGAATGCCGCCCAATCGACCAATCTATTTTACCATAGATTTAGTCCCCGGAACTACACCTATCTCGAAAGCCCCATACCAGATGGCTCCAGCAGAAATGAGTGAGTTAAAGGGTCAACTTGAGGTATTGCAAGGGAAAGGTTATATTAGACCAAGTGCATCGCCTTGGGGAGCGCCAGTCTTGTTTGTGAAGAAGAGGGACGATAGTATAAGACTCTGTATAGACTACAGGGAGCTCAATAAGGTCACAATCAAGAATAAGTATCCTTTGCCTAGGATAGATGATCTATTTGACCAGTTGAAAGGAGCGGGAATGTTTTCAAAGATTGACTTTAGGTCAGGTTATCATCAGTTGAGAATCGCAGAGCACGATATATCAAAGACTGCATTTAGGACTAGATACGAACATTATGAGTTCACAGTTATGCCATTTGGGTTAACCAATGCACCTGCAATCTTTATGAACTTAATGAACCGAGTATTCCATGCATTCTTGGACAAGTTTGTAGTGGTTTTCATAGATGATATTCTGGTCTACTCTAAGAATGAGGAGGATCATGCGGAACACTTAAGGTCAGTGTTGAGTACCCTAAGAGACAATCAGTTGTATGCCAAATTCTCAAAGTGTGAATTCTAGCTGGAAAGAGTTGCGTTCTTAGGACATTTTGTATCCAAGGAAGGAGTTGCAGTGGATCCTGCAAAGATAAAAGCTGTTAGTGAGTGGCCTACACCTAAGAGTGTCACCGATATTCGGAGTTTTCTTGGTTTAGCGGGTTATTATAGACGCTTTGTGCAAGACTTTTCTAGAATCGCCAAACCAATGACAACCTTGATGAAGAAAGAAGCGAAGTTTGAGTGGAATGACCAGTGTGAGGAAGCGTTCCAAGCCTTAAAGACGCGATTGACAACCGCGCCGGTGTTAACTTTGCCAGATGAGAGCGGTACTTGTGATGTGTATAGTGATGCCTCTAAGAATGGTTTAGGGTGCGTGTTGATGCAGAACGGGAAAGTGATTGCGTATGCATCGAGGCAGTTGAAGCCATGTGAATCCAATTACCCTACCCATGATTTAGAGTTAGCCTCCATAGTGTTTGCATTGAAGATATGGAGACACTATCTATATTGTGTGAAATGTAGGATATTCACGGATCATAAGAGCTTGAAGTACATTTTCACACAGAAGGACTTAAATATGCGCCAACGAAGGTGGTTGGAGTTAATCAAGGACTATGATCTGGATATTCAATACCATGAGGGAAAAGCCAATGTAGTTGCAGATGCCTTGAGTAGGAAATCAAGTCATGGTGTGAATGCGTTAGTAGTTGCTAACGAGCTGTGTAAGGACATGCAACGATTGAATATGGAAATAGTGAGTGGAGAATTCCTTGAGGGTATGATGAATGCCTTAACCATCCAGTCGTCGGTATTTGATGAAATTAGGGAGAATCAGGCTGGTGATGTTAAGTTAGAGCAGATCAAGGAAAAGATTTCGCAAGGAAAGGAGATTGATTTTAAGATCCACGAAGATGGAAGTTTGAGGTATAAAGGACGATGGTTCGTACTTCAAAAGTGTGGTGAACTAAAGGACAAGTTGATGAGAGAAGGTCACAATACACCATATTCTGTTCACCCGGGAGGTGACAAGCTGTATAAGGATCTGAAGAAGGTCTATTGGTGGCCAAGGATGGAAAACGAAGTGGCTGAATTCGTGACAAGGTGTTTGACTTGTCAGAAAGTTAAGATAGAGCATAGGAGACCTCAGGGAAAGGTCCAACCTTTAGAGATTCCGAGTTGGAAGTGGGACTGTATCTCAATGGACTTTGTCACTTGTTTACCCAAGTCAAAAAGTGGAAATGACACCATTTGGGTAGTGGTCGATAGGTTGACTAAGTCGGCAGTGTTCATACTAATGAAAGAAACCTGGAAAATGGAACAACTTGCCAAAGCCTACATCAAGCATGTAGTGAGATTACATGGAGTTCCTAAGGATATCGTATCAGATAGAGATTCTAGGTTCCTTTCGAATTTCTGGAAAAGTGTGCAGAAGAACTTTGGTACAACATTGAAAATGAGTATAGCGTTCCACCCAGCTACAGATGGACAAACCGAAAGAACTATTCAAACCTTAGAAGATATGCTAAGAGCTTGTGTGATTGATTTCCAAGGTGGATGGGAAGATATCCTAGATCTAATTCAGTTCTCATACAACAATACCTATCATGCCAGTATTGGAATGGCACCATTCGAAGCCCTGTATGGACGAAAATACAGAAGTCCACTATGTTGGAGTGACATTAGTGAAACCGTTGTATTACGTCCCCAATGGATAGAGGACACTATGAATCAGGTTAGGACTATTCAATCCAAAATCCATGCCGCGCAAGATCGCCAAAAGAGCTACGCAGATTTAAAGCGTAGGGATGAAGAGTTCCAAATAGGTGACAAAGTGTTGCTAAGGGTTTCACCAATGAAAGGTGTGATGAGATTTGGGAAGAAGGGAAAGCCATGCCAAAAGTATATAGGCCCATATGAGATCCTAGAACGGATAGGGAAGGTAGCGTATAGACTAGCCTTGCCCATGCACTTGCATAGAGTGCATAATGTGTTTCATATATCCCAGTTGAGGAAGTATGTCCCGGATAAGTCTCTTGTACAACAACCGGAGACCATAGAGTTAGACCAAAGTTTGACCTTTGAGGAAAGAGTTGTCAAGATACTTGATAGCAAAGTGCGTAGCACTCGAACTAAGGATGTTAAGATCGTTAAAGTGTTTTGGTCTAACAAAGAGTCTAAGGAAGCTACCTGGGAAGCAGAGGAGGAAATGAGAAAGAAATATCCCGAGCTTTTTCCCAAGGTTAGTTGAGTTAAGGGGTCGTAACTCGTTTTCTTTAAGGGGGGTAGAGTGCGGTAGAATTTCGCGCTTTTTACCTAATTCACCCAATTTATCCTCTAGGATATGCTTGAATCGTTGTTTCCAGTACTGTTTATTGTCATGTTGAATTACTTAAAGAGTACAGCAACTAAAAATTTTTGCAAAGAAAACGCACTAAAGTCTCACAATAGTCTCAAGTCTAGTTTTAAAATTGTGATTTTCGTGCCCAAGTTTCGGGACAAAACTTCTTTCAAGGAGGGTAGACTGTAATACCTCGTATTTTTTCTATAATTATAAATATATTTTATTATATTTATAAAGCATTTCGTGTATTTTTATAAATTAATTTCATTTAATGAGAATTAAATGCGCTTTTATTTTTAATTAATTTAAATATTAATTATTTCGAAAATCGAATTTTTATTAAATAAATTCAATGAATTTATTTAATCGAGAATTGTTGGGTCGTATTTCAAAAACGAATTTAATAAACGTAAAGCCCGGTCGTTTTGTTTTAATCAAACCCAACAAAGCCTGCAAGGAGTAAACTTAAATGAGCCCGGTAATGAGCCCAACTCAAAATTACCCTAATCTAGCCCACAAGGGAGAGAAAACCTATAAATAGACCTCCTCTCAAACCCTCAAAATCAAAAATTCAGAAATCTCTCTCTCTCTCTCCTCTTTTTCTCTCCTTGCGGCACACTCCACCCACGCCTCTCTTCTTCGTCCCCCTTGCTTGCGGCGCAAGGCAGCCGGCCTCGCCGTCTCTTTGTCGCCCAGCTCGCTGTGTGTGGTCGTGCTCGCCAGCGCCCACTCGTCCCTTGCTCGCCCCTCGCGTCGCGTCGCATCACAATAGCAGTGTTGTGTGTGCGCGCGCTGCTGTGCCCCGCCTGTGCGTTGTGCCCCGTCTCGCCTGCCCCTTTGCGCGCGCGCGCGCCCCTGTGGTGCGTTGCGCTGCTGCTGTTGCTATTGTTGTTGTCGTGTGTGTGTTGGTCGGCACACACACACACGATTAATTAATCGTTGTGTGTGTGTGTGTTGATCAATTGTTTAATCAAATTATGTTTTCAAAGATATTAATTTTCAGTTTTAAATTGATTTAATTATTGTGATTAGTTTAAATATTTTGGTTGTTTAGATTAATTAAAACGGTTGTGAACACCGTATTGGGTTAGTATTATATTTTAATTAAAGAGGTTGGTTTTGATGATTGAGTTTATAATTTTCAGATTAAATAAGTTTATAAAGTGTGGATTTTTGAAGTCAAAACATGTTTTCGGATTAAACTATTGTTAGGGTTTTGGTGTCAAATTGATTGAGCGACTGATTCACATAATTTAATGACAATTTAAATTATGGGAATCAACTTAAATTTTCATAATGTTTATAAGGTTTAAAAAGTTGGTTTTTAAGGGTTTTAAAGTTAAAAAGTCAAAGTTTTTATGTTAGGACTTGAGTTGACTATTTGAGACTATTAAATTACCAATTAATGAATGATTTCTAATTAAACTAAGAGTTTTAGAATCTTAAATAGTTGCTGGAAATTTAATAAACATGGATAATAATTTAGTTCTCTTGTTTTGTGTATAGGAGTTGATTTCTAGTGAGTCGTGATTCGCACAGTCGCCCCCGTACTTAGGTATTCCAGGTACGTACAAGACTAGGGTGACCACCCATCCCTTGAGGACTTTGTGAAGTGAATTGAATGTGAATCATGTGAAATTATGTTGTATGAATTCATGTTGATGATTGGGAATGAATATGTTTATTATGGATTCATGTTTAATATTGAGAACGAGCATGTTGTTATTATTGTTGAATTTATGTGAACGAGCATGTTATGAATTGAATTATACTTTATAGATTCTATTGAACTATCATGTATGGACTTTTATAATCGTTGAATTATGTCAAGCATGTTGTTCAAGTTGGTTTGCATGTATGAGTAGTGCGCATGCAAGTTGTTATTATTATAATGCTATAGTACAGGATGTCTAGCATAATCATTGAGCCAGCCGAAGATAGCCAGTGAGCAATATATATTCCACCAACGGGTAGAATATGTTGGAGAGTCTATGTGAAATGAATTAAGGACAATTTGTGCTAAGGGCACACCCCGCTTGTTAATAGGAAATGTCGGGTTATCTCAAACAGTGTTTTTGAGAAGGAACAATGGGAGTAATTTCACTTGAGTCTATGTTTGATCACAAGTCCTGAAGAAGTAAAATATTGAAGAGTCATCGTTGAATTGTTGAATTGTTTAATTATTTTATTGTTTGTATGTTGTGTCTTGAGTCGCCTTGAACATAATATATAAATTAACGAAAGCGTAACCCAAAGGAGCTTCAAAACTCTTGGAACGTATATACCTTGAGTATGAACAATGGGGGGAGACTTTCCGGAAAACTTGTACTCCTCGAATGATACAAGACGTTGTTTCATTCTTTCTTTTTAGGCCATTGTGCATTGGAATTCCGTCGGTAGGATCCGACTGTCGGTAGGAGTCCGACTTATTATTATTATTTGGTGTATGGTGGGCTCCCATCACCCTTTCTTTCCTTTTGAGGATACTTTACTTTACCCGTTCGAAGCTATCTTTTTATTAAACTGTGAGTCAAGAGTCGTGTCATGTGTCGAGTCTTGTCTTCACGTTTGGTTGTTTATTATATGGATTTTGCATGTTGGTTATTTAATTTGTCGAGTGAAGCATGTTAGGATAGAATGGTATTCTAGCTTGTTCGTACTCAGCTTTTGCTGACTTCGTGCTTCATGTCTTCTGGTCATGGCCTTCGCCTTAATGACCCTATGATGATCCATCAATTGCATTTGCGTTGTTGGGGAGTAGATTCTTAATAAAGCAGGTCCGTAGAGATAACTTGCGGGAGAAGTTATCATGGGATTCGAGTTGAGAGTTTATTCTTCCGTAATTTATAAACTCTATTTCTTATTTAAAGTCATGACTACTATTTTCAGTTAATGGATTTCAAATGGTTTAATACTTTGAACTTGGGCCTCAGCGGTTCCAATTTGTTTTAACGACCATTAACTATTTATTTATTATGTTTTAAAAGTTAGTTAATTCCGCTGCGTAATTCTGGTAAATAGCCTTAGCCGTTGACTACCCTTAAGTCGGACTAGTATATTTGGACTATTGTGTGTGCACTTTTTAACTCTTTTATATTTTCGAAAATCTTTTCCCGTGTGACATTCAGGGTTATTTTAATCAACATGCTCGGTTTTAGTGCCGAACGTAGTCATTATAGGAAGCCTAACAACGACACAAGGAGTTATTTATTTTATAAGTCGTTCTTAGAATCGAGCGCTTTTTTTTCATACGTCCTCGTAGCAAATTTGTTACGGATTTTTTTTATTGCTACGTATACTTTATGCGCGGGTACCGAGGCTGCTGTGCCTGATCAAAAGGCCAGGCAGCAACTTCAGCCCCCAGCTCTGGGCGTTGTAAATGATTGGCGCCCAGCCAGGGGCGCTCAAAATGCGTCCCTGACTGGTACTCGTATTCTGTTCGCGTATCCTTTTTTCGTATGTACAACTTAATTTTGCGTGCTAGCCTAATAACGTCCTTTACGCGTTGTGCAGCGTTGTGGGATCCGTTACAGGCTGTCCTGGGCGTCGCTTATTTTTGTGGCGATCGCCTGGGGTTACGGAACACGTATTTTGGTATAACTCTTTGGCCAATTGGTGTTTATGAATGTTTGGGCAATTTTTAGGGTCGTTGGTTTTCTAGTATTATTCTTCACACACAATCACATAATTCGCTACACATAACTAACATTACAACATGAAGAAAAATAATATGTCACGTAGTTTATGATAGGCTTCTATGGGTAATATTTGCGCCGGCTTGGTACCGCTTCTATCGTCGATCCAACACATGCCCCGGTCGAGGTAGTGCATTCACGAGCGAATTTCGTCCCACGAGGCCAATCACGATGTAAGCCAAGGGGCATGCACCAATGAGAGGGTCCTAGTGGGCGAGCGATTGGGTTTGGGACAGGTGTACTACTAGGGAAAGTGCCGAGTGGACAACATTCGAAGCGTATGCACCCCCCGAGTGGCGATGGGTATCCTTATTCCCAACTCCCGAGATGAAACATGCCAAGGGATCCAAGATTCATTATGCAGTTCTATCCGTTCACATTAATATGCTGATTTTCAGGTCGTCCCAACTTGATAGGGAAATAAACGCGGGGTAGGATCGTTTCACCCTTCGGCTATTTTGATTACCTACGAGCACGAGTATTTCATTAACATCCTAAGTGAAGTTGCCACTGTGAGGGGGTCGAAAAAGCACCAGGCTAATGCATGACCTCGTCCCTCACGGGCGTGAAGTCGTCAGATCAAGTGTAATTGGATTTCCTGTGAGTTTACACCCAATCGACTAGTAATATAGGAGTCGCCATTCAGTTTTTATCGTGACATAAAGGGAGTGCAATTATGTTCGACCACGACGGCCATAGGTTCCCTTGTGATCCCTGGTGTAAGGATCGCTCAACGTACACCCGCAAGGCAGAGATTGAGAGTTCGGGGGACTGTAGCTAGCGAGAGGAGTGCTCATCGATAATACTCCAGAGGCAGGTTATCGTTACTAGCTCAGCATAAATAATTGAAGGGACATGCGTTAAACTATTAAACTATTCTAAATTGATTTTAGCAATATGCAACACATAATACTAAATCGATCGTGATTATCTTATTTAGATTGATTTAAGGTACCTAGCATGATAATTCAATTGTCCAAGGTATTATCTTAGTAGGCGTGATAGATCAATCAAATTAATAGTTTGACAATTTTATAAAAGGGTGACAAAAGCGATTAAATCATATGAGGGACACATTACAACGCACCCTTGAGAGGTGCGTTGTGGTTCTCAGAAAACTAACCACTTGGCTTTGCTATTTCTCCTTTTATTTAACGAATCTCGGGTTTCTAAGCAATGTTCCAGTATTTAGGTTTAATTCATCAAGCTACAAGGGGGAGGATGCGTTCTGTTCGACTTTTGGGTCGATTGCGACAGAACGCCGGATCAATTTCGCAGCGTGAGGCTTAGGATTAAGGCTAGAGTCAATACTCAGGTTATGGAATTGTGTGTCCTTTTCACGTCGGTTTTGAGGCTGTATTTATAGGAAAAGGGTGTGTGGAAAGATAGATTTTTAAGATACAAATCCAAAAAGAATCCGGAGATAAAACGGCCCCAGGCATTTTCAGCGCCCAGATCCAGGCCTTGAAAATGGGGTCTGGGCCGAGTTCTTTGTCAGATTTGGACTCTTAGAACACGGAGCTTTTGAGATTTATCCGAGTCTTTTAGTGCGTATTAACCTTATTACGGAATGCGTCTGGGCCCGTTACGAACTCTAGGTTCGTTAGGAATTTAATTAATACGTAACTCTTATTTTAGAATTATACCAGGAATGTAAATTCTATCTCTTTTAGGATTTATGTTGGAGTGCAACACCTAATTCTGACAGGTTTCTATCTTTTATGATTTTGCCACTTTTAACAACTACCTTTTACGGCAGCTACTATTCTTAGCAGGTTTCTATAAATAGCAGCTTTGGCTGAAATGAAAGGGTGATTGAGATCCGTTATTTTATAGGAGATGCGTTGCCAAGTGGAGATTTATGTTCTCATCATCGAACCTTCCCTTTCGGGAATGGGGACAAAAGTAGGTGTCTACACCATCCATGACTGATTTTTGTCAGTTAGATTCCAATAAATCCACTCACGAAACGGCTTGGTCGGCAATTCTTGTTCATTAATCCAAGGAAACTTCTTCCACACACGGACTGCATTAGGGCATTTGCGTAGAATGTGGTCACTATCCTCCTCCGTATCTCCACACAACTCACATCTAGGATCATTCGTTAGCCCCCGAATGTACCTGTTTGTATTCGTCATTAATCTATCATGAGTCACCAACCACAAGAAGAACTTTATACGTTGTGGGATTTGAGTTCTCCATAGATGTTTCCAAGTCGTTGGAGTAGTCTCAACTGGCATGCCCCTAATCAAAGTCATTGCAGATTTAATTATTGCTAAACCCACCCGATGCTTCTCCATTCCAGTAGATGGTCTCTATTGCCTCTGGGGTCTTCATGGAGCTCGAACGAGTCAATTAATTGCAGTGAGTCCGCATCCAAGAACTCCGTAAATTGCTCAAACTTCCACCCAACTTCAGCACTCCACATATCCTGTACTCTAACCTCCAGCAAATCACTAGGTGGTGGTCTTACCACCAGATCAATCAATGGTTTTGAAGTTACCCATGCATGTCTCCAAAATGAGGTATCACTTCCATTTCCTACTGCAACACCTAACCCTTTACGTAGAATATCCATATTCTCAATGATTCCCTTCCAGGCATTCGATGCATCCCTTCGAGGTTTAAACATATCGATCGAACACCTCCCCTCACAGTATTTGTTTTGTAGTACTCTTGACCATAAGGAATTAGGTTCAGCTAAGCACTCTCCATCCCAATTTCGACAAGAAAGCCGAGTTAGCTTGCCTCATCGATCTTATACCTAGTCCTCCCTCTCCCTTTGGTTTCGACACTGTCTCCCAAGCCACAAGGTGCACTTTCCTTTTCTCTTCTGTTCCTCCCCATAAGAACCTCCTAGTAATTCTCTCTATCTCATCACAAGTTGCTCGAGGTAGTCTTGTTGATTGCATAGCATAGACCGGCATCGAAGACACGCACGATTGGATTAGAGTAGCTCTTCCAGCCCAAGAAATTATCTTTGCTTTCCAACCTGCAAGCTTCCCATTGACTTTATCAACAAGCTATTGGTAATATTTCTTGGACGATCCACCATGAATCGAAGGCACTCCTAGATATCTTCCCAAGTCAGAAGTTTCAGCATGTTCAAAATCGAACAAATTTCCTCTCTAGTATTTTAGGCCTTGTTTTGATAGAAATAAACTCTTGATTTTGCACAACTAACCTTCCTACCAGATGTTGGGTTATGATACATATGATATTACATAAATCATGCGGAAACAACCATTAACCCAGGAATACATATTATTTACACATAATCATATAGCATAATTTAGATGCATACTCTTTGTTGCGTGCCCTCCCTAGCTGCGCCCGAACCGAACAAGAACAAGTCTTTAGGACTCCAAGTGTCGTCCCTCCGTAGATAGTCCACAGTACGTCCGGATCCGCCTTAAGATTGACCAACTAGAATCGCCCTTAAGGTACTAGAATTTTCGGCACTTTTGAGCAAGATGTGTGATTGAATTTTTCTCTCAAAAACTCACTTTGAATACTTTGAAACTCATTATAAATTGTGAACCCAGGCCACATATTTATAGGGGTATGGAAAGGGAATTGGAATCCTATTCAGATACAAATTAATTAAACCTAGAATCCTACAAGAACTCTAATTAATTAATTTATCTAATAGAATTAGGAATTTAATCATTCACCGAACTCTGCATGTTTTAGGAATCGTGCATGAACACAAACACTCACGCACACAGACACGGCAGCCACGATGGGCCGCCCATGCGCGTGCGTGCAAGCAGCAGCCCACGCAGCGAGCTACAAGCCCACGTAGCTCCTGCGTGCGCTGCGCGCGCTGTGCGCGCTGCCTCGGCCTGCTGGGCCTGGCCTTGCGCTGGGCCTGGCGTGGCCTTGGCTGTTCGTGTGGCGCGCTTGGCTTGCTGGGCGATGGCCTGGCTTCGTGCTGGGCCCTCGTCCGGCAGGCCTCGTCCGATGCTTATTCGTACGATACGCTTCCGATTAAATTTCCGATTCCGGAATTCATTTCCGATACGAACAATATTTAATATTTCCGATTCCAGAATTAATTTCCGTTTCGAACAAATATTTAATATTTCCGTTTCTGGAATTATTTTCCGATTCCGATAATATTTCCGATTCTGACAATATTTCCGTTTCCGGCAATATTTCCGATTCTGGCAATATTTCCATTTCCGATAATATTTTCCGATACGTACCATGTTTCCGTTTCCGGCAACATCTACGACTTGGATAATATTTATATTTCCGATACGATCCATATTTCCGTTTCCGGTAATATCATCGTTTCCGGAGTATTCATTTCTTGCCTGTGACGATCTCAGCTCCCACTGAAACCAAGATCCGTCGATTCCGAATATTCATAGATGGAGTACTTAATGCCATTAAATACTTGATCCGTTTACGTACTATTTGTGTGACCCTACGGGTTCAGGCAAGAGTAAGCTGTGGATTAATATCATTAATTCCACTTGAACTGAAGCGGCCTCTAGCTAGGCATTCAGCTCACTTGATCTCACTGAATTATTAACTTGTTAATTAATACTGAACCGCATTTATTAGACTTATCATAGAATGCATACTTGGACCAAGGGCATTATTTCCTTCAGTCTCCCACTTGTCCTTAGGGACAAGTGTGCATTTCCTAATTCCTTTGTCGCTCGATGCTTGCTCTTGAACATAAGGTAAGAGTTGTCATCCTTATTATGTCCAGAGGTGTTCCTCGGTTTCATAGTTCAACTGATCAAATAAACAGATAATCATAGCCTATGATTCATCCGAGCACGGCCATGCATTTCACAGTTTCTAGCTCTCCGAGTGGCCTTGTACAACTTTTAAGCATCTCATCCCGATTTATGGGAGGACAATCCCAATCTTGCGATCTTGAGATTAGACTTCGTTTGATAGGTGATTACCTGAGCGTTGCCTTTATAGCCTCCTTTTACGGTACGACGGTTGGTCAACGTCAAAGCAACCAGTTCTCAAACAAGTAATCTCAAATCACTCAGGTATTGAGGATTTAGTGTCTAATAATTTAATGAAATTTACTTATGACAGATTTTCATCTCTTACAGTAAAGTTTCATAGGTCTTGTCCGATACTAGTCTTCCCAAAGTAAGTATCTATGCAAATGATTATGACATTGCCATGTCCACATAGTTCAAGAAACAGAACTACTAGTCATCTTGCATTCTAATCGTCTAACGTTTTCTATGCGTCCAATTTTATAGAAAACTCCGATTAGGGACCATTTTCAACCTTTGACATTCAAGTTCACTTGATAGACATTTCTTAGTCACAGGACTGGTCCTGACAGTCTATCTTGAATATATCGTCAAATTGAAGGGACTCATCATTTAATAAACCACAAATTAAATGGAAAAATGAATTCTTTTCATTTATTGTGAATGATTAACCAATAATGTTTTACAAAGATTT
Source organism: Spinacia oleracea (assembly GCF_020520425.1). NCBI lineage: Eukaryota > Viridiplantae > Streptophyta > Magnoliopsida > Caryophyllales > Amaranthaceae > Spinacia > Spinacia oleracea. The sequence continues at coordinate 63,106,103 of NC_079492.1, read as the reverse complement.
AAACTCTAAAACTTTAAAACATTAAACAGAGACATCAAAGCCATTCCCCAATATGCCTGATTCCCAGAGCTGCAGTGTGCGAGTTGTGCTTCGCTTGCGGCAGAGGTTTAGTTAATGGATCTGATATGTTGTCATCAGTTCCAATCTTGCTTATCTCGACTTCTTTTCTTTCAACGAACTCTCGTAGAAGGTGAAATCTACGAAGTACATGCTTCACTCTCTGGTGGTGTCTAGGCTCTTTTGCCTGTGCAATAGCTCCGTTATTGTCCCAATACAGGGCTATTGGTCCTTTAATGGAGGGGACTACACCAAGTTCATCTATGAACTTCCTTAGCCATATAGCTTCCTTTGCTGCTTCATGTGCAGCAATGTACTCCGCTTCAGTTGTAGAATCCGCAATGGTGCTTTGCTTAGCACTTTTCCAGCTTACTGCTCCTCCGTTGAGGCAGAAGACAAACCCAGACTGTGATCTGAAATCATCTTTGTCGGTTTGGAAACTTGCGTCCGTATAGCCTTTAACAATTAATTCATCATCTCCACCATAGACCAGGAAGTCATCTTTGTGCCTTTTCAAGTACTTCAGAATGTTCTTGGCAGCAGTCCAATGCGCCTCTCCTGGGTCTGACTGGTATCTGCTCGTAGCACTGAGTGCGTACGCAACATCCGGGCGTGTACATATCATAGCATACATTATTGAACCAATCAATGATGCATATGGAATCCCATTCATTCGTCTACGCTCATCAAGTGTTTTTGGGCACTGAGTCTTGCTTAGAGTCACTCCATGAGACATGGGTAGGTAGCCTCGCTTGGAGTCCGCCATCTTGAACCTATCAAGCACCTTATTGATATAAGTGCTTTGACTAAGTCCAATCATCCTTTTAGACCTATCTCTGTAAATCTTGATGCCCAATATGTACTGTGCTTCTCCTAGATCCTTCATCGAAAAACATTTCCCAAGCCAAATCTTGACAGAGTTCAACATAGGAATGTCATTTCCGATAAGTAATATGTCGTCGACATATAATACTAGGAAAGCAATTTTGCTCCCACTGACCTTCTTGTATACACAAGATTCGTCTGCGTTCTTGATGAAACCAAAGTCACTGACTGCTTCATCAAAACGTATATTCCAGCTCCTGGATGCCTGCTTCAATCCGTAGATTGACTTCTTTAGCTTGCATACCTTTTTAGCATTCTTTGGATCCTCAAAACCTTCAGGCTGTGTCATAAACACAGTTTCTGTTAAAACGCCGTTTAAGAAAGCAGTTTTGACATCCATCTGCCATATTTCGTAATCGTAATATGCAGCGATTGCTAACATTATCCGAATAGACTTTAGCATTGCAACTGGTGAAAAGGTTTCATCGTAATCCACACCGTGGACTTGCCTGTAACCTTTTGCAACCAATCTAGCTTTGAAAACTTCAAGTTTCCCATCCTTGTCCTTTTTCAGTTTGAAAACCCATTTGCTTCCAATGGCTTGGTAGCCATCTGGCAAATCGACCAAATCCCATACTTGGTTTTCAGACATGGAGTCTAATTCAGATTGCATGGCTTCTTGCCATTGCTTGGAGCTAGGGCTCGTCATAGCTTGTTTTTAAGTCGCAGGTTCATCACTTTCAAGTAATAGAACGTCATAGCTCTCGTTCGTCAAAATACCTAAGTACCTTTCCGGTTGAGATCTATATCTTTGCGATCTACGCGGGGTAACATTTCTAGATTGACCATGATTCTCACCAGATTCTTCTAAAGATCTCTGAGTTTCATCCTGAATGTCATCTTGAGCATTCTCTAGAGTTTCTTGTTCGACTCGAATTTCTTCGAGGTCTACTTTTCTCCCACTTGTCATTTTGGAAATGTGATCCTTCTCCAAAAAGACACCATCTCGAGCAACAAACACCTTGTTCTCAGATGTATTGTAGAAGTAATACCCCTTTGTTTCCTTTGGATAGCCCACAAGGATACACTTGTCAGATTTTGGATGAAGTTTGTCTGAAATTAATCGTTTGACGTATACTTCACATCCCCAAATCTTAAGAAAAGACACATTTGGAGGCTTTCCAAACCATAATTCGTATGGAGTCTTTTCGACAGCTTTAGACGGAGCTCTATTTATAGTGAGTGCAGCTGTATTTAGTGCATGTCCCCAAAATTCTAATGGAAGTTCGGCCTGACCCATCATTGACCTGACCATGTCTAGCAAGGTTCTGTTCCTTCGTTCCGACACACCATTCCATTGTGGTGTTCCAGGAGGAGTCAATTCTGATAGAATTCCACATTCTTTCAGATGGTCATCAAATTCATAGCTCAGATATTCACCGCCTCTATCAGACCGCAGTGCCTTAATCTTCTTGCCTAATTGATTCTCTACTTCACTCTGAAATTCCTTGAATTTGTCAAAGGATTCAGACTTATGCTTCATTAGGTAGACATAACCATACCTACTGAAGTCATCAGTGAAAGTGATAAAGTAGCTGAAACCACCTCTAGCATTTGTACTCATTGGTCCACATACATCTGTATGGATTAAACCCAATAGTTCATTTGCTCTTTCTCCAACTTTAGAGAAAGGTTGCTTTGTCATTTTGCCAAGTAAACATGATTCGCATTTACCATAATCCTCTAAGTCAAATGGTTCTAGAATTCCTTCCTTTTGAAGTCTTTCTAAGCGTTTCAAGTTTATATGGCCTAATCGACAATGCCACAGATAGGTGAGATCTGAATCATTCTTTTTGGCCTTTTTGGTATTTATGTTATATACTTGTTTGTCGTGATCTAATAAATAAAGTCCATTGACTAATATAGCAGATCCATAAAACATCTCTTTAAAATAAAGCGAACAACTATTGTCTTTTATTAAAAAGGAAAATCCCTTAGCATCTAAGCAAGAAACTGAAATGATGTTTTTAGTAAGACTTGGAACATGGAAACATTCTTCCAGTTCCAAAACTAGCCCGGAGGGCAACGACAAATAGTAAGTTCCTACAGCTAATGCAGCAATCCGTGCTCCATTTCCCACTCGTAGGTCGACTTCACCCTTGCTTAACTTTCTACTTCTTCTTAGTCCCTGTGGATTGGAACATAAGTGTGAGCCACAACCTGTATCTAATACCCAAGAAGTTGAATTAGCAAGTATACAGTCTATAACGAAAATACCTGAAGATGGAACGACTATTCCGTTCTTCTGATCTTCCTTTAGCTTCAAGCAATCTCTCTTCCAATGCCCCTTCTTCTTGCAGTAGAAGCATTCGGATTCAGAAGTGGGTTGACTGACCTTCCTCTTTACAGATTTGGCGCCAGTTTGCTTAGTTGGGCTGGCCTTGTTGCCACCTTTCTTAGCATTCCTCTTCTTTCCAGATTTCTTGAACTTTCCCCCACGCACCATAAGCACATCCTGCTTATCACTTTTGAGCGTCTTTTCAGCGGTCTTCAGCATACCGTGAAGCTCAGTGAGCGTTTTGTCCAGACTATTCATACTGTAGTTCAGTTTGAACTGATCATACCCGCTTTGAAGAGAATGGAGGATGGTGTCTATAGCCATTTCCTGAGAAAATTGCTGATCCAGCCGACTCATATTCTCAATGAGTCCAATCATTTTGAGAACATGTGGACTTACGGGCTCGCCTTTCTTAAGCTTGGTCTCAAGAATTTGCCTATGAGTCTCGAATCTTTCGACTCGAGCCAGATCTTGGAACATGTTCTTCAACTCACTGATGATTGTGAAAGCATCTGAGTTGATGAACGTTTTCTGCAGATCCGCACTCATGGTGGCGAGCATTAGACATTTCACATCCTTGTTGGCATCAATCCAACGATTGAGGGCTGCCTGAGTGACCCCGTCGCCTGCAGCTTCGGGCATCGCCTCATCTAGGACATACTCCTTTTCTTCCTGCATAAGAACTATTTGCAAGTTCCTTTGCCGGTCAAGGAAGTTTTTCCCGTTCAACTTCTCCTTTTCGAGAATTGATCGAATGTTGAATGAATTGTTGTTTGCCATATTAAAAACTACAATTGAAAAGAATAAACAAATAAATAACCATTCACAGTTTCTCTTAATAAACTTAAATTCTAGCATACATGCATAATTCAATGTTTATTAAGCATTTTATTCAAGTTATGTGTTCCGGCAGGTGTGAATAAAATGATTCCAAGATCCTAAAATCATTGAAGAACTAAGCACAGTTTGTCGACTTAATCCTAGAACATCTTAGGTAAGCAAAAGCCTTTTGCTAATAGTCTAGAAACTATTCTTGGTTGATAGGTACGTCTAAGAACTTATTAGGTAAACCTATCGATTTTGCCACGACATAAAAGGACTCCTTACTTATATCGTTGAGTTTCACCAAAACTAACATGTACTCACAATTACTTGTGTACCTTTCCCCTTTAGGACCAATAAGTAACACCTCGCTGAGCGAAAACTATTACTAGATTGATGTAAAGGATATCCAAGCAAGTGTATATTTTGGCATGGCACCTTTTAACTCAATTTTTAAGTTTGGAACTTAAGGCTCTTACTATGTTGGTTAGATTTTAAGTGAACTAAAATCCTTAATCATGCAACATAATCAAGCTTTTGATCTCATGCATTTTAAGACATATTTAAAAGCAATAAATAACTTAAAACATGCATAAGATAAATGTGATCTAGTATGGCCCGACTTTATCTTGAAGCTTTGACTTCAAAGTCCGTCTTCAAAATCTCCGTGGGAGGCACCATTTTCTTCAAATAGGATAAGCTATAACTAATTACAACTATTTGATGGTTCGCATACCATATTTGAATTGAAAAATAACTTTGGTACTTTAGACCAATTACATTCAAATTAATGGTACGCAGACCATATTTTCTATCCTATTTGGGACATACTAGTCACTTCATAACCTGCAAAACAGTACATATACAATATATACCATTCACCCATTCATTATCATGAATGGCCCACTTAGCTGGTTAGTAAAACACATTATGCATCACGTAAATATTTGCAGCAATTAATCAAGGGCACCAATAATCTACCAATTATTCAGTCCTTATTAATTCTAATCAAGTTGTTTTAACCTTAAGGATTTGTAGACCTAATCAAGAGTTTATGACTAAAAAGCGCTCCCACTTAAACCAATAAATTCATATGCTTTACTAATTTTAAACATAAAAATGTATTTCTAGTCTAACCGGAAACATACAATTTTAATTAAAATTTAAAGCTCATATAAATTTATAATTGAATCCAAAAAGTTTAATTTAATTTCAGTCGTTATTTAAATTAATTCATGATTTTAATTTTAGTAAAATAATTAGAATAAATAACATTTATTATAATTACAATATTCAAAATTAAAATCCAAGGAAATAATTTAAATTATTAATTTTAAAATTAATTAAAATTACGTGAACTGAAATTTTCAAATTAAACATTCAAAACGATCTAATCGTAACGCAAACATCCTACGCATTGCACGCCCATGGGCCGCACGCATACAGCCATTGCTGGCCATATGCGCGCAGCCCATGCGCTCGTCGCATAGCTGCTGCATTACCAATCGCAAGCCATCTCACGCTGTGGTGCTCGCTGCGCGCGCGCCAGCGCTCGTCGCACGTGAGCCATCGCTCGCAGTGCGCGCTCGCCAGCGCTCGCTGTGCGCGCGAGCCATCGCTCGCTGTGCGCGCGAGCCATCGCTCGCTGTGCGCGCGAGCCATCGCTCGCTGTGCGCGCGAGCCATCGCTCGCTGTGCGCGCGACATCGCTCGCTAGGCGCGCGACATCGCTCGCTAGGCGCGCGACATCGCTCGCTAGGCGCGCGACATCGCTCGCTGTGCGCGCGAGCAACGCTGGGCGCAGCGCTCGTGGCACGCGAGCTTGCGCTCGCTGCGCGCGAGGCTGCGCGCTCTTGCGCGAGGCAGTGCGCGTTGTGGCGCAGCTCGCTTGCTGCCCACACGCGACTGCCTTGGCTTGCGTTTCGCCCATGCCCATTTGTTCATAGCTCGTGGCACACGACACAAGGCAGGGCTGCTGCCTTGTGCTCGTGCACTACGCCCTTGCTCATTGCATTCGTGCCGCACGGGCGACGAGCTCTCTTGCTCGTCGTCGCATGCCCGCACTATACAACACCCCTTAAGGGTAACACGAAGCGTCCATTGCTTTGTGCGTGCAAGTTTTATGAACGAATCGCATAAAAATTTAAAATTTATATTTAAAATTAATGACAAATTAATAAATAATATTAATTTCATAATTTTAGGGCGAAAAAATCGAAAATTTATTATTCAATTGATTTCCGATTTACATGGATTCAAGTCTAGGTCATAAAAATTTAAAATTTATCATAAATTTACAATTTTTATGGTGGTTTTTAATCATAGGTTTCTAATTAAATTATAATTAATTATGAAAATCAAATTAATTCTAAATTATTCTAATTTTCAACAAATTAATCATAATTACAAATTAGATTGCATAATTAACAAGGCTAGGCATTCAAACTTGTTAAACATATACAGTAGGTCAATCAAAATTCAAGATTTATCAACAAGAATCGCAAATATTTAATTTAACATCTTAAATTTACGAAATTTTGCATTCGAAAAACTAAAACCTTCGAAAAGTCATAGTTAGGGTTCGAATTTGAGAATTCTGGGTTCGGCAGAAAAATTCTATTTTTGTCAAAATTTTAGAATGCCTTTTACATGCGGATTGACACAAAAATCACTCGATTTGGATGAGTAACGAAGAAACTGTCGAAAAACTGCGTACGTATAATTAAATAAACGCAATTTGCAATTAATTAACAATTACGAAAATTAATCACCCCTTTTAATTCTTGAAAATTTGTAATATTTAACCATGTTTATGCAAATTAGATTATGAAAATAATAAGGGGCTCGTGATACCACTGTTGGGTTATGATACATATGATATTACATAAATCATGCGGAAACAACCATTAACCCAGGAATACATATTATTTACACATAATCATATAGCATAATTTAGATGCATACTCTTTGTTGCGTGCCCTCCCTAGCTGCGCCCGAACCGAACAAGAACAAGTCTTTAGGACTCCAAGTGTCGTCCCTCCGTAGATAGTCCACAGCACGTCCGGATCCGCCTTAAGATTGACCAACTAGAATCGCCCTTAAGGTACTAGAATTTTCGGCACTTTTGAGCAAGATGTGTGATTGAATTTTTCTCTCAAAAACTCACTTTGAATACTTTGAAACTCATTATAAATTGTGAACCCAGGCCACATATTTATAGGGGTATGGAAAGGGAATTGGAATCCTATTCAGATACAAATTAATTAAACCTAGAATCCTACAAGAACTCTAATTAATTAATTTATCTAATAGAATTAGGAATTTAATCATTAACCGAACTCTGCATGTTTTAGGAATCGTGCATGAACACAAACACTCACGCACACACACACGGCAGCCACGATGGGCCGCCCATGCGCGTGCGTGCGAGCAGCAGCCCACGCAGCGAGGCCTACGCGAGCTACAAGCCCACGTAGCTCCTGCGTGCGCTGCGCGCGCTGTGCGCGCTGCCTCGGCCTGCTGGGCCTGGCCTTGCGCTGGGCCTGGCGTGGCCTTGGCTGTTCGTGTGGCGCGCTTGGCTTGCTGGGCGATGGCCTGGCTTCGTGCTGGGCCCTCGTCCGGCAGGCCTCGTCCGATGCTTATTCGTACGATACGCTTCCGATTAAATTTCCGATTCCGGAATTCATTTCCGATACGAACAATATTTAATATTTCCGATTCCGGAATTAATTTTCGTTTCGAACAAATATTTAATATTTCCGTTTCCGGAATTATTTTCCGATTCCGATAATATTTCCGATTCTGACAATATTTCCGTTTCCGGCAATATTTCCGATTCTGGCAATATTTCCATTTCCGATAATATTTTCCGATACGTACCATGTTTCCGTTTCCGGCAACATCTACGACTTGGATAATATTTATATTTCCGATACGATCCATATTTCCGTTTCCGGTAATATCATCGTTTCCGGAGTATTCATTTCTTGCCTGTGACGATCTCAGCTCCCACTGAAACCAAGATCCGTCGATTCCGAATATTCATAGATGGAGTATTTAATGCCATTAAATACTTGATCCGTTTACGTACTATTTGTGTGACCCTACGGGTTCAGTCAAGAGTAAGCTGTGGATTAATATCATTAATTCCACTTGAACTGAAGCGGCCTCTAGCTAGGCATTCAGCTCACTTGATCTCACTGAATTATTAACTTGTTAATTAATACTGAACCGCATTTATTAGACTTATCATAGAATGCATACTTTGACCAAGGGCATTATTTCCTTCAGTCTCCCACTTGTCCTTAGGGACAAGTGTGCATTTCCTAATTCCTTTGTCGCTCGATGCTTGCTCTTGAACATAAGGTAAGAGTTGTCATCCTTATTATGTCCAGAGGTGTTCCTCGGTTTCAGAGTTCAACTGATCAAATAAACAGATAATCATAGCCTATGATTCATCCGAGCACGGCCATGCATTTCACAGTTTCTAGCTCTCCGAGTGGCCTTGTACAACTTTTAAGCATCTCATCCCGATTTATGGGAGGACAATCCCAATCTTGCGATCTTGAGATTAGACTTCGTTTGATAGGTGATTACCTAAGCGTTGCCTTTATAGCCTCCTTTTACGGTGCGACGGTTGGTCAACGTCAAAGCAACCAGTTCTCAAACAAGTAATCTCAAATCACTCAGGTATTGAGGATTTAGTGTCTAATAATTTAATGAAATTTACTTATGACAGATTTTCATCTCTTACAGTAAAGTTTCATAGGTCTTGTCCGATACTAGTCTTCCCAAAGTAAGTATCTATGCAAATGATTATGACATTGCCATGTCCACATAGTTCAAGAAACAGAACTACTAGTCATCTTGCATTCTAATCGTCTAACGTTTTCTATGCGTCCAATTTTATAGAAAACTCCGATTAGGGACCATTTTCAACCTTTGACATTCAAGTTCACTTGATAGACATTTCTTAGTCACAGGACTGGTCCTGACAGTCTATCTTGAATATATCGTCAAATTGAAGGGACTCATCATTTAATAAACCACAAATTAAATGGAAAAATGAATTCTTTTCATTTATTGTGAATGATTAACCAATAATGTTTTACAAAGATTTAAACTCTAAAACTTTAAAACATTAAACAGAGACATCAAAGCCATTCTCCAATATGCCTGATTCCCATAGCTGCAGTGTGCGAGTTGTGCTTCGCTTGCGGCAGAGGTTTAGTTAAAGGATCTGATATGTTGTCATCAGTTCCAATCTTGCTTATCTCGACTTCTTTTCTTTCAACGAACTCTCGTAGAAGGTGAAATCTACGAAGTACATGCTTGACTCTCTGGTGGTGTCTAGGCTCTTTTGCCTGTGCAATAGCTCCGTTATTGTCACAATACAGGGCTATTGGTCCTTTAATGGAGGGAACTACACCAAGTTCATCTATGAACTTCCTTAGCCATATAGCTTCCTTTGCTGCTTCATGTGCAGCAATGTACTCCGCTTCAGTTGTAGAATCCGCAATGGTGCTTTGCTTAGCACTTTTCCAGCTTACTGCTCCTCCGTTGAGGCAGAAGACAAACCCAGACTGTGATCTGAAATCATCTTTGTCGGTTTGGAAACTTGCGTCCGTATAGCCTTTAACAATTAATTCATCATCTCCACCATAGACCAGGAAGTCATCTTTGTGCCTTTTCAAGTACTTCAGAATGTTCTTGGCAGCAGTCCAATGCGCCTCTCCTGGGTCTGACTGGTATCTGCTCGTAGCACTGAGTGCGTACGCATTATCCGGGCGTGTACATATCATAGCATACATTATTGAACCAATCAATGATGCATATGGAATCCCATTCATTCGTCTACGCTCATCAAGTGTTTTTGGGCACTGAGTCTTGCTTAGAGTCATTCCATGAGACATGGGTAGGTAGCCTCGCTTGGAGTCCGCCATCTTGAACCTATCAAGCACCTTATTGATATAAGTGCTTTGACTAAGTCCAATCATCCTTTTAGACCTATCTCTGTAAATCTTGATGCCCAATATGTACTGTGCTTCTCCTAGATTCTTCATCGAAAAACATTTCCCAAGCCAAATCTTGACAGAGTTCAACATAGGAATGTCATTTCCGATAAGTAATATGTCGTCGACATATAATACTAGGAAAGCAATTTTGCTCCCACTGACCTTCTTGTATACACAAGATTCGTCTGCGTTCTTGATGAAACCAAAGTCACTGACTGCTTCATCAAAACGTATATTCCAGCTCCTGGATGCCTGCTTCAATCCGTAGATTGACTTCTTTAGCTTGCATACCTTTTTAGCATTCTTTGGATCCTCAAAACCTTCAGGCTGTGTCATAAACACAGTTTCTGTTAAAACGCCGTTTAAGAAAGCAGTTTTGACATCCATCTGCCATATTTCGTAATCGTAATATGCAGCGATTGCTAACATTATCCGAATAGACTTTAGCATTGCAACTGGTGAAAAGGTTTCATCGTAATCCACACCGTGGACTTGCCTGTAACCTTTTGCAACCAATCTAGCTTTGAAAACTTCAAGTTTCCCATCCTTGTCCTTTTTCAGTTTGAAAACCCATTTGCTTCCAATGGCTTGGTAGCCATCTGGCAAATCGACCAAATCCCATACTTGGTTTTCAGACATGGAGTCTAATTCAGATTGCATGGCTTCTTGCCATTGCTTGGAGCTAGGGCTCGTCATAGCTTGTTTTTAAGTCGCAGGTTCATCACTTTCAAGTAATAGAACGTCATAGCTCTCGTTCGTCAAAATACCTAAGTACCTTTCCGGTTGAGATCTATATCTTTGCGATCTACGCGGGGTAACATTTCTAGATTGACCATGATTCTCACCAGATTCTTCTAAAGATCTCTGAGTTTCATCCTGAATGTCATCTTGAGCATTCTCTAGAGTTTGTTGTTCGACTCGAATTTCTTCGAGGTCTACTTTTCTCCCACTTGTCATTTTGGAAATGTGATCCTTCTCCAAAAAGACACCATCTCGAGCAACAAACACCTTGTTCTCAGATGTATTGTAGAAGTAATACCCCTTTGTTTCCTTTGGATAGCCCACAAGGATACACTTGTCAGATTTTGGATGAAGTTTGTCTGAAATTAATCGTTTGACGTATACTTCACATCCCCAAATCTTAAGAAAAGACACATTTGGAGGCTTTCCAAACCATAATTCGTATGGAGTCTTTTCGACAGCTTTAGACGGAGCTCTATTTATAGTGAGTGCAGCTGTATTTAGTGCATGTCCCCAAAATTCTAATGGAAGTTCGGCCTGACCCATCATTGACCTGACCATGTCTAGCAAGGTTCTGTTCCTTCGTTCCGACACACCATTCCATTGTGGTGTTCCAGGAGGAGTCAATTCTGATAGAATTCCACATTCTTTCAGATGGTCATCAAATTCATAGCTCAGATATTCACCGCCTCTATCAGACCGCAGTGCCTTAATCTTCTTGCCTAATTGATTCTCTACTTCACTCTGAAATTCCTTGAATTTGTCAAAGGATTCAGACTTATGCTTCATTAGGTAGACATAACCATACCTACTGAAGTCATCAGTGAAAGTGATAAAGTAGCTGAAACCACCTCTAGCATTTGTACTCATTGGTCCACATACATCTGTATGGATTAAACCCAATAGTTCATTTGCTCTTTCTCCAACTTTAGAGAAAGGTTGCTTTGTCATTTTGCCAAGTAAACATGATTCGCATTTACCATAATCCTCTAAGTCAAATGGTTCTAAAATTCCTTCCTTTTGAAGTCTTTCTAAGCGTTTCAAGTTTATATGGCCTAATCGACAATGCCACAGATAGGTGAGATCTGAATCATTCTTTTTGGCCTTTTTGGTATTTATGTTATATACTTGTTTGTCGTGATCTAATAAATAAAGTCCATTGACTAATCTAGCAGATCCATAAAACATCTCTTTAAAATAAAACGAACAACTATTGTCTTTTATTAAAAAGGAAAATCCCTTAGCATCTAAGCAAGAAACTGAAATGATGTTTTTAGTAAGACTTGGAACATGGAAACATTCTTCCAGTTCCAAAACTAGCCCGGAGGGAACGACAAATAGTAAGTTCCTACAGCTAATGCAGCAATCCGTGCTCCATTTCCCACTCGTAGGTCGACTTCACCCTTGCTTAACTTTCTACTTCTTCTTAGTCCCTGTGGATTGGAACATATATAAGTGTGAGCCACAACCTGTATCTAATACCCAAGAAGTTGAATTAGCAAGTATACAGTCTATAACGAAAATACTTGAAGATGGAACGACTATTCCGTTCTTCTGATCTTCCTTTAGCTTCAAGCAATCTCTCTTCCAATGCCCCTTCTTCTTGCAGTAGAAGCATTCGGATTCAGAAGTGGGTTGACTGACCTTCCTCTTTACAGATTTGGCGCCAGTTTGCTTAGTTGGGCTGGCCTTGTTGCCACCTTTCTTAGCATTCCTCTTCTTTCCAGATTTCTTGAACTTGCCCCCACGCACCATAAGCACATCCTGCTTATCACTTTTGAGCGTCTTTTCAGCGGTCTTCAGCATACCGTGAAGCTCAGTGAGCGTTTTGTCCAGACTATTCATACTGTAGTTCAGTTTGAACTGATCATACCCGCTTTGAAGAGAATGGAGGATGGTGTCTATAGCCATTTCCTGAGAAAATTGCTGATCCAGCCGACTCATATTCTCAATGAGTCCAATCATTTTGAGAACATGTGGACTTACGGGCTCGCCTTTCTTAAGCTTGGTCTCAAGAATTTGCCTATGAGTCTCGAATCTTTCGACTCGAGCCAGATCTTGGAACATGTTCTTCAACTCACTGATGATTGTGAAAGCATCTGAGTTGATGAACGTTTTCTGCAGATCCGCACTCATGGTGGCGAGCATTAGACATTTCACATCCTTGTTGGCATCAATCCAACGATTGAGGGCTGCCTGAGTGACCCCGTCACCTGCAGCTTCGGGCATCGCCTCATCTAGGACATACTCCTTTTCTTCCTGCATAAGAACTATTTGCAAGTTCCTTTGCCAGTCAAGGAAGTTTTTCCCGTTCAACTTCTCCTTTTCGAGAATTGATCGAATGTTGAATGAATTGTTGTTTGCCATATTAAAAACTACAATTGAAAAGAATAAACAAATAAATAACCATTCACAGTTTCTCTTAATAAACTTAAATTCTAGCATACATGCATAATTCAATGTTTATTAAGCATTTTATTCAAGTTATGTGTTCCGGCAGGTGTGAATAAAATGATTCCAAGATCCTAAAATCATTGAAGAACTAAGCACAGTTTGTCGACTTAATCCTAGAACATCTTAGGTAAGCAAAAGCCTTTTGCTAATAGTCTAGAAACTATTCTTGGTTGATAGGTACGTCTAAGAACTTATTAGGTAAACCTATCGATTTTGCCACGACATAAAAGGACTCCTTACTTATATCGTTGAGTTTCACCAAAACTAACATGTACTCACAATTACTTGTGTACCTTGCCCCTTTAGGACCAATAAGTAACACCTCGCTGAGCGAAAACTATTACTAGATTGATGTAAAGGATATCCAAGCAAGTGTATATTTTGGCATGCATGGCACCTTTTAACTCAATTTTTAAGTTTGGAACTTAAGGCTCTTACTATGTTGGTTAGATTTTAAGTGAACTAAAATCCTTAATCATGCAACATAATCAAGCTTTTGATCTCATGCATTTTAAGACATATTTAAAAGCAATAAATAACTTAAAACATGCATAAGATAAATGTGATCTAGTATGGCCCGACTTTATCTTGAAGCTTTGACTTCAAAGTCCGTCTTCAAAATCTCCGTGGGAGGCACCATTTTCTTCAAATAGGATAAGCTATAACTAATTACAACTATTTGATGGTTCGCATACCATATTTGAATTGAAAAATAACTTTGGTACTTTAGACCAATTACATTCAAATTAATGGTACGCAGACCATATTTTCTATCCTATTTGGGCCATACTAGACACTTCATAACCTGCAAAACAGTACATATACAATATATACCATTCACCCATTCATTATCATGAATGGCCCACTTAGCTGGTTAGTAAAACACATTATGCATCACGTAAATATTTGCAGCAATTAATCAAGGGCACCAATAATCTACCAATTATTCAGTCCTTATTAATTCTAATCAAGTTGTTTTAACCTTAAGGATTTGTAGACCTAATCAAGAGTTTATGACTAAAAAGCGCTCCCACTTAAACCAATAAATTCATATGCTTTACTAATTTTAAACATAAAAATGTATTTCTAGTCTAACCGGAAACATACAATTTTAATTAAAATTTAAAGCTCATATAAATTTATAATTGAATCCAAAAAGTTTAATTTAATTTCAGTCGTTATTTAAATTAATTCATGATTTTAATTTTAGTAAAATAATTAGAATAAATAACATTAATTATAATTACAATATTCAAAATTAAAATCCAAGAAAATAATTTAAATTATTAATTTTAAAATTAATTAAAATTACGTGAACTGAAATTTTCAAATTAAACATTCAAAACGATCTAATCGTAACGCAAACATCCTACGCATTGCACGCCCATGGGCCGCACGCATACAGCCATTGCTGGCCATATGCGCGCAGCCCATGCGCTCGTCGCATAGCTGCTGCTCTACCAATCGCAAGCCATCTCACGCTGTGGTGCTCGCTGCGCGCGCGCCAGCGCTCGTCGCAAGCGAGCCATCGCTCGCAGTGCGCGCTCGCCAGCGCTCGCTGTGCGCGCGAGCCATTGCTAGCTGTGCGCGCGAGCCATCGCTCGCTGTGCGCGCGAGCCATCGCTTGTTGTGCGCGCGAGCCATCGCTCGCTGTGCGCGCGACATCGCTCGCTGTGCGCGCGACATCGCTCGCATAGCTGCTGCTCTACCAATCGCAAGCCATCGCACGCTGTGGTGCTCGCTGCGCGCGCGCCAGCGCTCGTCGCACGCGAGCCATCGCTCGCAGTGCGCGCTCGCCAGCGCTCGCTGTGCGCGCGAACCATTGCTCGCTGTGCGCGCAAGCCATCGCTCGCTGTGCGCGCGAGCCATCGCTCGCTGTGCGCGCATCGCTCGCTAGGCGCGCGACATCGCTCGCTGTGCGCGCGAGCAACGCTGGGCGCAGCGCTCGTGGCACGCGAGCTTGCGCTCGCTGCGCGCGAGGCTGAGCGCTCTTGCGCGAGGCAGTGCGCGTTGTGGCGCAGCTCGCTTCTGCCCACACGCGACTGCCTTGGCTTGCGTTTCGCCCATGCCCATTTGTTCATAGCTCGTGGCACACGACATAAGGCAGGGCTGCTGCCTTGTGCTCGTGCACTACGCCCTTCCTCATTGCATTCGTGCCGCACGGGCGACGAGCTCCCTTGCTCGTCGTCGCATGCCCGCACTATACAACACCCCTTAAGGGTAACACGAAGCGTCCATTGCTTTGTGCGTGCAAGTTTTATGAACGAATCGCATAAAAATTTAAAATTTATATTTAAAATTAATGACAAATTAATAAATAATATTAATTTCATAATTTTAGGGCGAAAAAATCGAAAATTTATTATTCAATTGATTTCCGATTTACATGGATTCAAGTCTAGGTCATAAAAATTTAAAATTTATCATAAATTTACAATTTTTATGGTGGTTTTTAATCATAGGTTTCTAATTAAATTATAATTAATTATGAAAATCAAATTAATTCTAAATTATTCTAATTTTCAACAAATTAATCATAATTACAAATTAGATTGCATAATTAACAAGGCTAGGCATTCAAACTTGTTAAACATATACAGTAGGTCAATCAAAATTCAAGATTTATCAACAAGAATCGCAAATATTTAATTTAACATCTTAAATTTACGAAATTTTGCATTCGAAAAACTAAAACCTTCGAAAAGTCATAGTTAGGCTTCGAATTTGAGAATTCTGGGTTCGGCAGAAAAATTCTATTTTTGTCAAAATTTTAGAATGCCTTTTACATGCGGAATTGACACAAAAATCACTCGATTTGGATGAGTAACGAAGAAACTGCCGAAAAACTGCGTACGTATAATTAAATAAACGCAATTTGCAATTAATTAACAATTACGAAAATTAATCACCCCTTTTAATTCTTGAAAATTTGTAATATTTAACCATGTTTATGCAAATTAGATTATGAAAATAATAAGGGGCTCGTGATACCACTGTTGGGTTATGATACATATGATATTACATAAATCATGCGGAAACAACCATTAACCCAGGAATACATATTATTTACACATAATCATATAGCATAATTTAGATGCATACTCTTTGTTGCGTGCCCTCCCTAGCTGCGCCCGAACCGAACAAGAACAAGTCTTTAGGACTCCAAGTGTCGTCCCTCCGTAGATAGTCCACAGCACGTCCGGATCCGCCTTAAGATTGACCAACTAGAATCGCCCTTAAGGTACTAGAATTTTCGGCACTTTTGAGCAAGATGTGTGATTGAATTTTTCTCTCAAAAACTCACTTTGAATACTTTGAAACTCATTATAAATTGTGAACCCAGGCCACATATTTATAGGGGTATGGAAAGGGAATTGGAATCCTATTCAGATACAAATTAATTAAACCTAGAATCCTACAAGAACTCTAATTAATTAATTTATCTAATAGAATTAGGAATTTAATCATTAACCGAACTCTGCATGTTTTAGGAATCGTGCATGAACATAAACACTCACGCACACACACACGGCAGCCACGATGGGCCGCCCATGCGCGTGCGTGCGAGCAGTAGCCCACGCAGCGAGGCCTACGCGAGCTACAAGCCCACGTAGCTCCTGCGTGCGCTGCGCGCGCTGTGCGCGCTGCCTCGGCCTGCTGGGCCTGGCCTTGCGCTGGGCCTGGCGTGGCCTAGCTTGGCTGTTCGTGTGGCGCGCTTGGCTTGCTGGGCGATGGCCTGGCTTCGTGCTGGGCCCTCGTCCGGCAGGCCTCGTCCGATGCTTATTCGTACGATACGCTTCTGATTAAATTTCCGATTCCGGAATTCATTTCCGATACGAACAATATTTAATATTTCCGATTCCAGAATTAATTTCCGTTTCGAACAAATATTTAATATTTCCGTTTCCGGAATTATTTTCCGATTCCGATAATATTTCCGATTCTGACAATATTTCCGTTTCCGGCAATATTTTCGATTCTGGCAATATTTCCATTTCCGATAATATTTTCCGATACGTACCATGTTTCCGTTTCTGGCAACATCTACGACTTGGATAATATTTATATTTCCGATACGATCCATATTTCCGTTTCCGGTAATATCATCGTTTCCGGAGTATTCATTTCTTGCCTGTGACGATCTCAGCTCCCACTGAAACCAAGATCCGTCGATTCCGAATATTCATAGATGGAGTATTTAATGCCATTAAATACTTGATCCGTTTACGTACTATTTGTGTGACCCTACGGGTTCAGTCAAGAGTAAGCTGTGGATTAATATCATTAATTCCACTTGAACTGAAGCGGCCTCTAGCTAGGCATTCAGCTCACTTGATCTCACTGAATTATTAACTTGTTAATTAATACTGAACCGCATTTATTAGACTTATCATAGAATGCATACTTGGACCAAGGGCATTATTTCCTTCAGTCTCCCACTTGTCCTTAGGGACAAGTGTGCATTTCCTAATTCCTTTGTCGCTCGATGCTTGCTCTTGAACATAAGGTAAGAGTTGTCATCCTTATTATGTCCAGAGGTGTTCCTCGGTTTCAGAGTTCAACTGATCAAATAAACAGATAATCATAGCCTATGATTCATCCGAGCACGGCCATGCATTTCACAGTTTCTAGCTCTCCGAGTGGCCTTGTACAACTTTTAAGCATCTCATCCCGATTTATGGGAGGACAATCCCAATCTTGCGATCTTGAGATTAGACTTCGTTTGATTGGTGATTACCTGAGCGTTGCCTTTATAGCCTCCTTTTACGGTGCGACGGTTGGTCAACGTCAAAGCAACCAGTTCTCAAACAAGTAATCTCAAATCACTCAGGTATTGAGGATTTAGTGTCTAATAATTTAATGAAATTTACTTATGACAGATTTTCATCTCTTACAGTAAAGTTTCATAGGTCTTGTCCGATACTAGTCTTCCCAAAGTAAGTATCTATGCAAATGATTATGACATTGCCATGTCCACATAGTTCAAGAAACAGAACTACTAGTCATCTTGCATTCTAATCGTCTAACGTTTTCTATGCGTCCAATTTTATAGAAAACTCCGATTAGGGACCATTTTCAACCTTTGACATTCAAGTTCACTTGATAGACATTTCTTAGTCACAGGACTGGTCCTGACAGTCTATCTTGAATATATCGTCAAATTGAAGGGACTCATCATTTAATAAACCACAAATTAAATGGAAAAATGAATTCTTTTCATTTATTGTGAATGATTAACCAATAATGTTTTACAAAGATTTAAACTCTAAAACTTTAAAACATTAAACAGAGACATCAAAGCCATTCTCCAATATGCCTGATTCCCATAGCTGCAGTGTGCGAGTTGTGCTTCGCTTGCGGCAGAGGTTTAGTTAATGGATCTGATATGTTGTCATCAGTTCCAATCTTGCTTATCTCGACTTCTTTTCTTTCAACGAACTCTCGTAGAAGGTGAAATCTACGAAGTACATGCTTGACTCTCTGGTGGTGTCTAGGCTCTTTTGCCTGTGCAATAGCTCCGTTATTGTCACAATACAGGGCTATTGGTCCTTTAATGGAGGGGACTACACCAAGTTCATCTATGAACTTCCTTAGCCATATAGCTTCCTTTGCTGCTTCATGTGCAGCAATGTACTCCGCTTCAGTTGTAGAATCCGCAATGGTGCTTTGCTTAGCACATTTCCAGCTTACTGCTCCTCCGTTGAGGCAGAAGACAAACCCAGACTGTGATCTGAAATCATCTTTGTCGGTTTGGAAACTTGCGTCCGTATAGCCTTTAACAATTAATTCATCATCTCCACCATAGACCAGGAAGTCATCTTTGTGCCTTTTCAGGTACTTCAGAATGTTCTTGGCAGCAGTCCAATGCGCCTCTCCTGGGTCTGACTGGTATCTGCTCGTAGCACTGAGTGCGTACGCAACATCCGGGCGTGTACATATCATAGCATACATTATTGAACCAATCAATGATGCATATGGAATCCCATTCATTCGTCTACGCTCATCAAGTGTTTTTGGGCACTGAGTCTTGCTTAGAGTCATTCCATGAGACATGGGTAGGTAGCCTCGCTTGGAGTCCGCCATCTTGAACCTATCAAGCACCTTATTGATATAAGTGCTTTGACTAAGTCCAATCATCCTTTTAGACCTATCTCTATAAATTTTGATGCCCAATATGTATTGTGCTTCTCCTAGATCCTTCATCGAAAAACATTTCCCAAGCCAAATCTTGACAGAGTTCAACATAGGAATGTCATTTCCGATAAGTAATATGTCGTCGACATATAATACTAGGAAAGCAATTTTGCTCCCACTGACCTTCTTGTATACACAAGATTCGTCTGCGTTCTTGATGAAACCAAAGTCACTGACTGCTTCATCAAAACGTATATTCCAGCTCCTGGATGCCTGCTTCAATCCGTAGATTGACTTCTTTAGCTTGCATACCTTTTTAGCATTCTTTAGATCCTCAAAACCTTCAGGCTGTGTCATAAACACAGTTTCTGTTAAAACGCCGTTTAAGAAAGCAGTTTTGACATCCATCTGCCATATTTCGTAATCGTAATATGCAGCGATTGCTAACATTATCCGCATAGACTTTAGCATTGCAACTAGTGAAAAGGTTGCATCGTAATCCACACCGTGGACTTGCCTGTAACCTTTTGCAACCAATCTAGCTTTGAAAACTTCAAGTTTCCCATCCTTGTCCTTTTTCAGTTTGAAAACCCATTTGCTTCCAATGGCTTGGTAGCCATCTGGCAAATCGACCAAATCCCATACTTGGTTTTCAGACATGGAGTCTTATTCAGATTGCATGGCTTCTTGCCATTGCTTGGAGCTAGGGCTCGTCATAGCTTGTTTGTAAGTCGCAGGTTCATCACTTTCAAGTAATAGAACGTCATAGCTCTCGTTCGTCAAAATACCTAAGTACCTTTCCGGTTGAGATCTATATCTTTGCGATCTACGCGGGGTAACATTTCTAGATTGACCATGATTCTCACCAGATTCTTCTAAAGATCTCTGAGTTTCATCCTGAATGTCATCTTGAGCATTCTCTAGAGTTTGTTGTTCGACTCGAATTTCTTCGAGGTCTACTTTTCTCCCACTTGTCATTTTGGAAATGTGATCCTTCTCCAAAAAGACACCATCTCGAGCAACAAACACCTTGTTCTCAGATGTATTGTAGAAGTAATACCCCTTTGTTTCCTTTGGATAGCCCACAAGGATACACTTGTCAGATTTTGGATGAAGTTTGTCTGAAATTAATCGTTTGACGTATACTTCACATCCCCAAATCTTAAGAAAAGACACATTTGGAGGCTTTCCAAACCATAATTCGTATGGAGTCTTTTCGACAGCTTTAGACGGAGCTCTATTTATAGTGAGTGCAGCTGTATTTAGTGCATGTCCCCAAAATTCTAATGGAAGTTCGGCCTGACCCATCATTGACCTGACCATGTCTAGCAAGGTTCTGTTCCTTCGTTCCGACACACCATTCCATTGTGGTGTTCCAGGAGGAGTCAATTCTGATAGAATTCCACATTCTTTCAGATGGTCATCAAATTCATAGCTCAGATATTCACCGCCTCTATCAGACCGCAGTGCCTTAATCTTCTTGCCTAATTGATTCTCTACTTCACTCTGAAATTCCTTGAATTTGTCAAAGGATTCAGACTTATGCTTCATTAGGTAGACATAACCATACCTACTGAAGTCATCAGTGAAAGTGATAAAGTAGCTGAAACCACCTCTAGCATTTGTACTCATTGGTCCACATACATCTGTATGGATTAAACCCAATAGTTCATTTGCTCTTTCTCCAACTTTAGAGAAAGGTTGCTTTGTCATTTTGCCAAGTAAACATGATTCGCATTTACCATAATCCTCTAAGTCAAATGGTTCTAGAATTCCTTCCTTTTGAAGTCTTTCTAAGCGTTTCAAGTTTATATGGCCTAATCGACAATGCCACAGATAGGTGAGATCTGAATCATTCTTTTTGGCCTTTTTGGTATTTATGTTATATACTTGTTTGTCGTGATCTAATAAATAAAGTCCATTGACTAATCTAGCAGATCCATAAAACATCTCTTTAAAATAAAACGAACAACTATTGTCTTTTATTAAAAAGGAAAATCCCTTAGCATCTAAGCAAGAAACTGAAATGATGTTTTTAGTAAGACTTGGAACATGGAAACATTCTTCCAGTTCCAAAACTAGCCCGGAGGGCAACGACAAATAGTAAGTTCCTACAGCTAATGCAGCAATCCGTGCTCCATTTCCCACTCGTAGGTCGACTTCACCCTTGCTTAACTTTCTACTTCTTCTTAGTCCCTATGGATTGGAACATAAGTGTGAGCCACAACCTGTATCTAATACCCAAGAAGTTGAATTAGCAAGTATACAGTCTATAATAAAAATACCTGAAGATGGAACGACTGTTCCGTTCTTCTGATCTTCCTTTAGCTTCAAGCAATCTCTCTTCCAATGCCCCTTCTTCTTGCAGTAGAAGCATTCGGATTCAGAAGTGGGTTGACTGACCTTCCTCTTTACAGATTTGGCGCCAGTTTGCTTAGTTGGGCTGGCCTTGTTGCCACCTTTCTTAGCATTCCTCTTCTTTCCAGATTTCTTGAACTTGCCCCCACGCACCATAAGCACATCCTGCTTATCACTTTTGAGCGTCTTTTCAGCGGTCTTCAGCATACCGTGAAGCTCAGTGAGCGTTTTGTCCAGACCATTCATACTGTAGTTCAGTTTGAACTGATCATACCCGCTATGAAGAGAATGGAGGATGGTGTCTATAGCCATTTCCTGAGAAAATTGCTGATCCAGCCGACTCATATTCTCAATGAGTCTAATCATTTTGAGAACATGTGAACTTACGGGCTCGCCTTTCTTAAGCTTGGTCTCAAGAATTTGCCTATGAGTCTCGAATCTTTCGACTCGAGCCAGATCTTGGAACATGTTCTTCAACTCACTGATGATTGTGAAAGCATCTGAGTTGATGAACGTTTTCTGCAGATCCGCACTCATGGTGGCGAGCATTAGACATTTCACATCCTTGTTGGCATCAATCCAACGATTGAGGGCTGCCTGAGTGACCCCGTCGCCTGCAGCTTCTGGCATCGCCTCATCTAGGACATACTCCTTTTCTTCCTGCATAAGAACTATTTGCAAGTTCCTTTGCCGGTCAAGGAAGTTTTTCCCGTTCAACTTCTCCTTTTCGAGAATTGATCGAATGTTGAATGAATTGTTGTTTGCCATATTAAAAACTACAATTGAAAAGAATAAACAAATAAATAACCATTCACAGTTTCTCTTAATAAACTTAAATTCTAGCATACATGCATAATTCAATGTTTATTAAGCTTTTTATTCAAGTTATGTGTTCCGGCAGGTGTGAATAAAATGATTCCAAGATCCTAAAATCATTGAAGAACTAAGCACAGCTTGTCGACTTAATCCTAGAACATCTTAGGTAAGCAAAAGCCTTTTGCTAATAGTCTAGAAACTATTCTTGGTTGATAGGTACGTCTAAGAACTTATTAGGTAAACCTATCGATTTTGCCACGACATAAAAGGACTCCTTACTTATATCGTTGAGTTTCACCAAAACTAACATGTACTCACAATTACTTGTGTACCTTGCCCCTTTAGGACCAATAAGTAACACCTCGCTGAGCGAAAACTATTACTAGATTGATGTAAAGGATATCCAAGCAAGTGTATATTTTGGCATGGCACCTTTTAACTCAATTTTTAAGTTTGGAACTTAAGGCTCTTACTATGTTGGTTAGATTTTAAGTGAACTAAAATCCTTAATCATGCAACATAATCAAACTTTTGATCTCATGCATTTTAAGACATATTTAAAAGCAATAAATAACTTAAAACATGCATAAGATAAATGTGATCTAGTATGGCCCGACTTTATCTTGAAGCTTTGACTTCAAAGTCCGTCTTCAAAATCTCCGTGGGAGGCACCATTTTCTTCAAATAGGATAAGCTATAACTAATTACAACTATTTGATGGTTCGCAGACCATATTTGAATTGAAAAATAACTTTGGTACTTTAGACCAATTACATTCAAATTAATGGTACGCAGACCATATTTTCTATCCTATTTGGGCCATACTAGTCACTTCATAACCTGCAAAACAGTACATATACAATATATACCATTCACCCATTCATTATCATGAATGGCCCACTTAGCTGGTTAGTAAAACACATTATGCATCACGTAAATATTTGCAGCAATTAATCAAGGGCACCAATAATCTACCAATTATTCAGTCCTTATTAATTCTAATCAAGTTGTTTTAACCTTAAGGATTTGTAGACCTAATCAAGAGTTTATGACTAAAAAGCGCTCCCACTTAAACCAATAAATTCATATGCTTTACTAATTTTAAACATAAAAATGTATTTCTAGTCTAACCGGAAACATACAATTTTAATTAAAATTTAAAGCTCATATAAATTTATAATTGAATCCAAAAAGTTTAATTTAATTTCAGTCGTTATTTAAATTAATTCATGATTTTAATTTTAGTAAAATAATTATAATAAATAACATTTATTATAATTACAATATTCAAAATTAAAATCCAAGAAAATAATTTAAATTATTAATTTTAAAATTAATTAAAATTACTTGAACTGAAATTTTCAAATTAAACATTCAAAACGATCTAATCGTAACGCAAACATCCTACGCATTGCACGCCCATGGGCCGCACGCATACAGCCATTGCTGGCCATATGCGTGCAGCCCATGCGCTCGTCGCATAGCTGCTGCTCTACCAATCGCAAGCCATCGCACGCTGTGGTGCTCGCTGCGCGCGCGCCAGCGCTCGTCGCACGCGAGCCATCGCTCGCAGTGCGCGCTCGCCAGCGCTCGCTGTGCGCGCGAACCATTGCTCGCTGTGCGCGCGAGCCATCGCTCGCTGTGCGCGCGAGCCATCGCTCGCTGTGCGCGCGACATCGCTCGCTAGGCGCGCGACATCGCTCGCTGTGCGCGCGAGCAACGCTGGGCGCAGCGCTCGTGGCACGCGAGCTTGCGCTCGCTGCGCGCGAGGCTGCGCGCTCTTGCGCGAGGCAGTGCGCGTTGTGGCGCAGCTCGCTTGCTGCCCACACGCGACTGCCTTGGCTTGCGTTT
This sequence comes from Spinacia oleracea, assembly GCF_020520425.1. Lineage (NCBI taxonomy): Eukaryota > Viridiplantae > Streptophyta > Magnoliopsida > Caryophyllales > Amaranthaceae > Spinacia > Spinacia oleracea. The sequence continues at coordinate 63,081,693 of NC_079492.1, read as the reverse complement.
CGCCCATGCCCATTTGTTCATAGCTCGTGGCACACGACACAAGGCAGGGCTGCTGCCTTGTGCTCGTGCACTACGCCCTTGCTCATTGCATTCGTGCCGCACGGGCGACGAGCTCCCTTGCTCGTCGTCGCATGCCCGCACTATACAACACCCCTTAAGGGTAACACGAAGCGTCCATTACTTTGTGCGTGCAAGTTTTATGAACGAATCGCATAAAAATTTAAAATTTATATTTAAAATTAATGACAAATTAATAAATAATATTAATTTCATAATTTTAGGGCGAAAAATCGAAAATTTATTATTCAATTGATTTCCGATTTACATGGATTCAAGTCTAGGTCATAAAAATTTAAAATTTATCATAAATTTACAATTTTTATGGTGGTTTTTAATCATAGGTTTCTAATTAAATTATAATTAATTATGAAAATCAAATTAATTCTAAATTATTCTAATTTTCAACAAATTAATCATAATTACAAATTAGATTGCATAATTAACAAGGCTAGGCATTCAAACTTGTTAAACATATACAGTAGGTCAATCAAAATTCAAGATTTATCAACAAGAATCGCAAATATTTAATTTAACATCTTAAATTTACGAAATTTTGCATTCGAAAAACTAAAACCTTCGAAAAGTCATAGTTAGGGTTCGAATTTGAGAATTCTGGGTTCGGCAGAAAAATATTATTTTTGTCAAAATTTTAGAATGCCTTTTACATGCGGAATTGACACAAAAATCACTCGATTTGGATGAGTAACGAAGAAACTGCCGAAAAACTGCGTACGTATAATTAAATAAACGCAATTTGCAATTAATTAACAATTACGAAAATTAATCACCCCTTTTAATTCTTGCAAATTTGTAATATTTAACCATGTTTATGCAAATTAGATTATGAAAATAATAAGGGGCTCGTGATACCACTGTTGGGTTATGATACATATGATATTACATAAATCATGCGGAAACAACCATTAACCCAGGAATACATATTATTTACACATAATCATATAGCATAATTTAGATGCATACTCTTTGTTGCGTGCCCTCCCTAGCTGCGCCCGAACCGAACAAGAACAAGTCTTTAGGACTCCAAGTGTCGTCCCTCCGTAGATAGTCCACAGCACGTCCGGATCCGCCTTAAGATTGACCAACTAGAATCGCCCTTAAGGTACTAGAATTTTCGGCACTTTTGAGCAAGATGTGTGATTGAATTTTTCTCTCAAAAACTCACTTTGAATACTTTGAAACTCATTATAAATTGTGAACCCAGGCCACATATTTATAGGGGTATGGAAAGGGAATTGGAATCCTATTCAGATACAAATTAATTAAACCTAGAATCCTACAAGAACTCTAATTAATTAATTTATATAATAGAATTAGGAATTTAATCATTAACCGAACTCTGCATGTTTTAGGAATCGTGCATGAACACAAACACTCACGCACACACTCACGCACACACACACGGCAGCCACGATGGGCCGCCCATGCGCGTGCGTGCGAGCAGCAGCCCACGCAGCGAGGCCTACGCGAGCTACAAGCCCACGTAGCTCCTGCGTGCGCTGCGCGCGCTGTGCGCGCTACCTCGGCCTGCTGGGCCTGGCCTTGCGCTGGGCCTGGCGTGGCCTTGGCTGTTCGTGTGGCGCGCTTGGCTTGCTGGGCGATGGCCTGGCTTCGTGCTGGGCCCTCGTCCGGCAGGCCTCGTCCGATGCTTATTCGTACGATACTCTTCCGATTAAATTTCCGATTCCGGAATTCATTTCCGATACGAACAATATTTAATATTTCCGATTCCGGAATTAATTTCCGTTTCGAACAAATATTTATTATTTCCGTTTCTGGAATTATTTTCCGATTCCGATAATATTTCCGATTCTGACAATATTTCCGTTTCCGGCAATATTTCCGATTCTGGCAATATTTCCATTTCCGATAATATTTTCCGATACGTACCATGTTTCCGTTTCCGGCAACATCTACGACTTGGATAATATTTATATTTCCGATACGATCCATATTTCCGTTTCCGGTAATATCATCGTTTCCGGAGTATTCATTTCTTGCCTGTGACGATCTCAGCTCCCACTGAAACCAAGATCCGTCGATTCCGAATATTCATTGATGGAGTATTTAATGCCATTAAATACTTGATCCGTTTACGTACTATTTGTGTGACCCTACGGGTTCAGTCAAGAGTAAGCTGTGGATTAATATCATTAATTCCACTTGAACTGAAGCGGCCTCTAGCTAGGCATTCAGCTCACTTGATCTCACTGAATTATTAACTTGTTAATTAATACTGAACCGCATTTATTAGACTTATCATAGAATGCATACTTGGACCAAGGGCATTATTTCCTTCACCAGATACATCACAAAACTGACTTAAACAAGAAGCCACAATAGAAGCTTAATCCGGTATAGCTTCAGCAAACAAAATGAGGTCATCGGCGAATGCAAGATTGCTAATTGGTGGTCTGTTACGGCTTGCTCTTGCTGGCTTCCAGGCACCAAACTCAATTGCTTTGTTGATCAAGTGAGCCAATCTCTCCACACAAATGACGTATAGGTAAGGAGACAAAGGGTCTCCTTTCCTAATTTCCCTAGTGGGTGAGAAGCTCGAGATTGGCTCACCATTCCAAAGGATTTGCAGTTGAGCCGAAGTGACACACTGCATGATAACATCTACCACCAGTTGAGGCAGTCGTAGTTCCATGAGAGTGAAGGAAATAATGCCCTTGGTCCAAGTATGCATTTAATGGTAAGTCTAATAAATGCGGTTCAGTATTAATTATGCAAGTTAATAATTGAGTGAGATCAAGTGAACTATATGCCTAGCTAGTGGCCGCTTCAGTTCAAGTGGATTAAATGATATTAATCCACAGCTTACTCTTGACTGAACCCGTAGGGTCACACAAATAGTACGTAAACGGATCAAGTATTTAATGGCATTAAATGCTCTATCTAATGGATATTCGAAATCGACGGATCTTGGATTCAGTGGGAGCTGAGATCTGTTAGGTTATGATACATATGACAAAACATAAATCATGCGGAAAACCTTAATGCCAGGAAACATATTATTTACACATAATCATTTAGCATAATTCAGATGCATACACTTTGTAGCGTGCCCTCCCTAGCTGCGCCCGAACCGAACAAGAACAAGTCTTTAGGACTCCAAGTGTCGTCCCTCCATAGATAGTCCACAGCACGTCCGGATCCGCCTTAAGCTTGACCAACTAGAATCGCCCTTAAGGTACTATAAATTTCGGCTAATAGGGCAAGTGTTTGTGGCTGATTTTTGCTTGAAAATCTTACCTTTGAATACTTGAATCTTACGTCAATAAATTTGTGACCCTAGGCACATATTTATAGAGTTATGGAAAAGGACTTAGAATCCTATTAGAATACTAATTTAGTTTAATTAGAATCCTGTTAGGACTCTTATTAAATAAAATCTATCTACTAAGATTAGGATTTAATCATATAAAAAATTCTAATAGCTTTAGGATTTGTATTTCACACACCGTACGCGAGCACGAACACGAGCACCACCCGCGCACTCGCTCGCAGCCCAAATGTCGCAGCCCATATTGCTCCGCGCGCGCCAAGGCCTTGTGGGGCCTGGCCTTGCGCTGGGCCTGGCGGGGCTTGGCTGTGTGTAATTGATGTGTGTGGTTTGCTGGGCGATGGCCCGGCTTCGTGCTGGGCCTTCGTCTGGCAGGCCTCGTCCGATGCTAATTCGTACGATACGCTTCCGATTAAATTCCCGATTCCGGAATTTATTTCCGATACGAACAATATTTAATATTTACGATTCCGGAATAAATTTCCGTTTCGAACAAATATTTAATATTTCCGTTTCCGAAATTATTTTCCGATTCCGATAATATTTTCGATTCTGACAATATTTCCGTTTCCGATAGTATTTTCCGATACGTACCATGTTTCCGTTTCCGGCAACATCTACGACTTGGATAATATTTATATTTCCGATACGATCCATATTTCCGTTTCCGACAATATCATCGTTTCCGGAGTATTCATTTACTTGCCTTTGACGATCTCAGCTCCCACTGAAACCAAGATCCGTTGATTCCGAATATCCATAGATGGAGTATACCCAAGCAAGCAAGACAGAACGTGCAAGCAGGGAGCGATACCTCGCCCAGCGCGCGTTGCCTTGCACAGCAAGCAGACGCGACGAAGCAATGGGGCTCCATGTGCGTGTGGCGTTGCTGCTCGTGCCTTGTGCAGCGATCAGTCGTATGGGGCGCAGCAGCCTCGTGGCTCGATGGGGCTTGGGCGCAAGCCCAAGTGTCTCATCTTGCTACGATTGATACGTTTTGATTTTAATTTTAGATTTTCAGTTCGGAAATAATTTTAATTAACTTTAAAATTAATAATTTAAATTATTTTCTCGGAATTTAAATTTTGATTATTAATTTATACTAATTATTTTACTAAAATTGAAACCTTGAATTAATTTAAATTCATTTAATTCAACTGGAAATAAATTGAATGGATTCGATTATAATTTTGTATGAGCTTTAAATTTTAATTAAACTTGTATGTTTCCGGTTAGACTAGAAATACATTTTTATGTTTAAAATTAGTAAAGCACACTAGTAGAAAAAACCCTTATTGCAGCAGGCTTTTAGACCCCTGTTGCAGCGTATATCGTATAGACTTGTTGCAGCGTACATTGTTCGCTGCGAAAAGTGTTTTTTGCAGCGTACATATATTTGTACGCTGTAACAAGTGCGAAAAATTTGCCAAAATCATGACTTGTTGCAGCGTACAAATTGGTGTACGTTGCAAAAAACCCATCCTGTTGCAGCGAACATCTATTTGTACGCTGCAAAAGGACATAATTTTTGCCAAATTTTACAGCCTTGTTGCAGCGTACATATACATATGTACGCTGCAACAAATCACTTTTGGCGGAAAAAATTTAATTTTATTTAGGGATAGCTAGAGTGCCTTGCACCAAATATAGAAACATGTAACAACAATAATAATATCTCAAATTGTATAACAAATATAAAAACAATAACTGGTGTTTTGTATATATCATAAAACCAAAATACACGTACTACATTTAAATATATGTACGTCCCAATTTCAACATACGCATACATTTTAATATAAAAGATTGTTCTATAACATCTAAACCAACTCGATCAAGCACGCTCAGGCCAATAATAAGGCGCATTCCTCGGAGTATAGACCATTGCTGACGAACCACATCAATTTCCTCATTAGCATAAGGCGCATTCCTCGGAGTATAGACCTTTACAAAAACAAAAATTTGTAGGGAGCATTATATTAAATGCAAATGAAATGTCACATTTTAACATTCAAGCAACTAAGAAAGAAATATCCCTAAAACTCTTGTAAATAGGATAAAACACGATGTAAAATATAGAGTTCCTAGTATCTTGTCTTGTAAAGTTTCTTAAGAAACTGGTTGTTAACTGTCTCCTTGGGTTGTTTACTTTTAAGAAGGATATAATACTCACTTACAACCAAGAAAAAAAGAAAGAAAAATAATGCTACATCTATCTTTGAAACGAATGAACCGATTATGGGGTTAGCTATGCAAGTCACTAAACTGGTTTCTCAGGAAAAGAAAGCTCCAATTCACAATTAGTGAAGGACTTCCAAAAGTCCCGGCTATACAACAATTAGTGAAGGACTTCCAAAAGTCCCGGCTATACAAAATTTTCAATGAAAATTTGAAAATTTTGAGTACCAAGTTCAAGTAAATGTGAACATGTTCCTGCTGGTGTAAAAGTAAATATAGATTCCTGATCATGTTTTTGTTCCCTCATTATAAAACTCACAATAATTCAGCTGAATTCAATTACTGTCATCTCAACAATTTTAATTCAATCATCAAAACTACTAGATTCAACCATATAAATTTAATTGGTTATTGTTTAGTTTGAGCAGAAATGTAGAATTGTGTAAGAGAGAAAGATGAAAAGAACTTTAGAGTGGTGGTACAATTTGCCTTTTGGTGAAGTTACAAGCATGATATAAACTGCTCTCATCTCAAATGATATTTATAAGAATACAAGTGACTCCACAATTACAGATTCCTCAACAGATGAATTATTAGGCCAAACTAAAATTTTAAAGACCTATCTTCAAATATTGAGAAGTTATCAGATCTTATCTGATGAATTTTTGAGCAGTAGCCAGGTCACACAGGAAATCTATTACAAGCAGGGTTGAGGGAAGAAAGAGAGAGAAGAGGGGTATTAGCTCGTCGACTGAGTCCAGACTCTATTCTGAAATAATAGTGTTGTTTTCTCCCGTGCTCTTATTTATTTCTATAGGTCATATTTAGGTTGTTCATGGGTGTTGTATATAACGGCAGTACACTTTGACTCCTGTTTAAAGGGTTTTACTAGCTTTAAACTGGTTTATCTCAGGATAATGGCCTGATAAATGAGACCAGCTTTGAGGAGAGCTAACATGACCCTAGGTTTTATTGGCTTTAAACTCATTTAGGCGTTGTCTATTAACTGGTTTTTTCCAGGAGAAGGCTGCTTTGTTAGCAGGTTAGAACTTAGAAATTACGCGGGAAACTGGACTAAAAATGTTTCAGGAAAGAAGACAAACCTCGTATAACTTCTTACTTCTTCCTTTAGATTCAATTGGGAACTGTCTCAGCATTACAAACAATCTGGAGTCGTTCATAGAAAACATGACAAGTAAATACAGATACGAAGTATACTGGTATACCAAATTTGCATTGTTGTTCGGTTATAGACGATCAAACTACTCAAACATTCAAAAAATGACCTTCGCCCGTAAAATAAGAAACTGATCGCAGCAACAAATGAGACAGCTGGCAGAATATAAAGAAGTTTAGACAGTCTGAAAATAGTGGTCCCATAACAAAAAAAATCATCATCAATAACAGAACCGAACCTGCAATAAAGATCCGTCCTACGGTTTCCAATGCTTCATTGTTATACAACCAGAGAAAAATCCAGATACAAACCTAAAGCATAAAATATAACTATCATGGGTTCAAACCCTTTGAAAATAAACTGGTAACAAATCACTAACATGAAAGATAAAGTAAACATGAGATGTAATAAACCTGTATGAAGTAAATTCCAGCGTTTAGCAATATGTAAACAAGCTCAGCTTATCAGTTGGTAGATATCTAGCCTGAAAAAGTAGGCACTTGTTAGGCGGAAAAGGAGCTAAGATGAAATGAATGTTGTCATTTTCAAATGTAAGCAAGGCAACATCAGATTACACTCTACCTGATGATCGATCTCTGCCCAAAAGAGGACAAGGAGAGTATATGTGGAGAAAAACAGAAGTCCAGGAAGATCCAGTAACACCAATGTTAGAACCTGTCAGAAGCAGAATATCAATGCTATTTTAATTTTCAGAACTTGCTGCGGTTTGCATCTAAAGCATAAACCTTCAAATGAAACAATAACATAAACAACTAGTTACAATTTCCACCCTATTTCCCTAAATAATCATGGGAAACTAAGAGTTACCAATGGCAGTAAGTGTACAACAGTACAAGGATACGAGTAACAGTCTTTTTCTGACATTACTAGGCATACCTGCAATCCAGCATGATGGTGACAGTGATATACCAGACCACAGAGCGAAATACCGATAATAAAAAGTGATTGTTAGCTAGTTTTTTCCAGGAGAAGGCCGCTTTGTTAGCAGGTTAGAACATTTTTGTCTCCAATGACTTATTTGGCTCTTACTAGAACTACAATGAGGCCAGTAGAAAACTAAAATAAGAAAGACTAAAATGACTGATGCAAAGCACAAGAACAGTTAAATACAAGTTGTGCAAAATACTAAACTAAAACAATCAATAGCAATTACAGGTAACTTAAAGACAATGAAGTACCACATTGTATTACCTAAACACTAGTACTGATAAAAGTAAATTCTTGAAGGAATCAATGGACGTTAACACACTATGTAAACCAAACAATATCCACAGGCCTTGGTTCCCTGGCTGAGACACTATTTTTATCTTTAGCCAGCAAAAAGAGCTAAAACGCACAGAAAATCCACCAAAATCTCTAAAAATGTGGCTTATAGCACCCTGACAATCTGACATTATTCTAATAATATCAATCTCACCGAAACTCTGCTAAACCAAAACACTACCTTAATTCATCTTTCCTTCCTAATTTTTGTTGGAAGTTCTTATTAGTGACACACAAAGAAAAGAGCAAACCTCTGAAATGATCTCCGAAATAATCCACAAACAGACTTGGCCCAACAGGAAAATACAATTCATAACAAAAGCATTTACATCCAAATCATACATAAAAAAAAAACCAAAAAACAGACTTGATAAGTACACAACTCAAACAATATAAAATATTTGAGAAAAAGGGAGAAATCACAAGCAGCAGGAGGGGTGAGGCAGAAGAAAGGGAAGGAGAGAGATTAAGAGACGGGAATACCTCGCCGGAGAAGTCGACGCCGATCGCCAATGAGTTTGCGGTTCTCTAGAAAGACGATGCTAAAATGCAGGTTTCTTGGAAGCCCTAGCATCAAGAAAATTACCATAAGGTAAACCCAATAATTCCGACCCCGCAACAAGCCCAAATACAGTGAAATTTTTCACAAAGATCAATTTACACTAAAAGAATAACATCACCAAGATATTATGAAATAAACCAAATTGCAACCAAGATATTATGAAATAAACCAATGAATTCATTAAATTAACATATGAATCAAACAATTTGAAAAATTAATTCACCAAATTAACAAACAAGAAGTGGTTTCAGGAACTCGTACACCAGAAACCAATCTTGGCCATCAAGGCAGTATCCAAACAGTTTCACCAGATTAGGATGATGCAGTTGGCCAATATAGTTTAACTCTGACTACATCAAATAAGCGTACGTGCTATAAGGAATCGAAATAGACCACCTAGGAAGAGTCAATGACAAATGAACGAATATAGAAAGGTAGCAAAACATTACCAACCAATACTCCTTGTCACTCTGGAAACCTTCAGGTTTAAGGTTCTTGAAAGAAACAGCCGTTCCAGTTTCAGGTGTTGAAGGAGAGAGAGTCTGCTCATCAATCCACCCCTTGAAAACTAAATCAGAACCATCATCGCCGTTCTTTCACCAGTTGAAAAGGACAAGCTTCCATCGTACATGTCTACCAAAATTTCAAGTTAGATTCATTTATATGATCCATATATCATAATTACCATAAAAGGTCGATCGGATATGCTTCTATTAAGCTTAATAAATAACTTGATGAAAGAAAGCAACAAGTATTTTTCAACATATGCCAACATGAATAAGACCTTCTATTATTTTATATATGTTGTGACTAATCGTTAACAATAACTCAGACTGAAACTAAAAACAATGATCCATTTCGAAGTAAAAGGGCAAAACGCTAGCAGCAACGATCGATTCGTTTACCCTGTTGATTTATACGATGAATATTAGATGATCAAGACCCACGAAATACTAGCAACATAACCCAGAAAGGCATTTTCCTAACAAATTAAACCCAAAACCATCATCATTCTTCAATCTATCATGTTATCAAATTCTCAAATCCAGAACAATCTAACTTATACTTCTTAATTAAAAACAAACAGCAAGATTTAATAAAAACAAACTGCAAACAACTGATTGAAACAAATCTTTGAGTATAGGGAAATTACCAGCAAGCTAAGTGAATTCGGATGATGCGAATTTCCAAAACTGCTAAGTATTAAAGACAAATCAATCCACAAGAAAACAATTAAACCTATTAAGTTGCTTATATTACTTGCCTCTCCGTTTCGTCTCAACTCTCAAGTCATCTCGGCTTGCTGCGTCGACCACCACTATGGGCTGTCGTCAGTCACTCAAGCCGCTGCTGTGGAGTGGTTCTGAGTGGTGCTCTGCCACCGATACGAAAAGCCCTAACCCCCAAATCCCCAAATTCTAATTCACAAACCCTAATTTTTTGAGAAGCAGAGGAGAGAGAAAAACGCAGAGGGAAGAAGAAGAAGGCCAGCGAGGAAGATCGAAGAAGAAGAAGGGGCAAGGTCTGCGGTGTTTCCGGTAGAGCTGAGGGAAGATCGAAGAAGAAGGGCAAGGTGTACGGTGCGAAGGAGAGGAAGATCGAGAGAAGAAGAAGGGACTACTGAGTGGGATATGAATTTCGAAATGGTCACGAGGTTTGAGATAGAAATGTTTGGTCTGAGTTAAAGTTGCAGGGAAAAAAATTTATAAATATGTTATTGCAGCGGGCTTTTACCATGTACGCTGCAAAATAAAAGACCTATTGCAGGGGGCTTTTATTATGTACGCTGTAAAAAGCTCTTTTGCAGGGGGCAATTAATTTGTACGCTGCAATAACCCTTTAAAGGGTTTGACCCGCGTTGACCGACTGGTTGTTGAAGCGTATTAATACTTGTACGCTGCAACAAGGGGGCTGCAACAAGGGTTTTTTCTACTAGTGGCATATAAAGTTATTGGTTTAAGTGGGAGCCTTTAGTCATAAATTCTTGATTTGAATGCAATATTGGTCTAATGCACCAAAGTTTTTTCAATTTAAATATCGTCTGCGTACCATCAAATAGTTGTAATTAGTTTAATTATAGCTTATCTTATTTGAAGAAAATGGCGCCTCCCATGGTGAAATTCAAGATGGAGTTTCCAATCCATTTTCAAGACGGACTTTGAAGTTAAAGCTTCAAGATGAAGTCGGGCCATACTAGATCACACTTATCTTATGCATGTTTTAAGTTATTTATTGCTTTTAAATATGTCTTAAAATGCATGAGATCAAAAGCTTGATTATGTTGCATGATTAAGGATTTTAGTTCACTTAAAATCTAACCAACATAGTAAGAGCCTTAAGTTCCAAACTTAAAAATTGAGTTAAAAGGTGCCATGCCAAAATATACACTTGCTTGGATATCCTTTACATCAATCTAGTAATAGTTTTCGCTCAGCGAGGTGTTACTTATTGGTCCTAAAGGGGCAAGGTACACAAATAATTGTGAGTACATGTTAGTTTTGGTGAAACTCAACGATATAAGTAAGGAGTCCTTTTATGTCGTGGCAAAATCGATAGGTTTACCTAATAAGTTCTTAGACGTACCTATCAACCAAGAGTAGTTTCTAGACTATTAGCAAAAGGCTTTTGCTTACCTAAGATGTTTTAGGATTAAGTCGACAAACTGTGCTTAGTTCTTCAATGATTTTAGGATCTTGGAATCATTTTATTCACACCTGCCGGAACAATAAATTCGAATAAAATGCTAATAACTTGTTGAAATTGCATGATTGCTTTGATTTTCAAGTTATTATTCATGATAAATGTTTAGACTTTGCATGCTTCAATGTATGTTTTAATTATTGTTTATAATTAAATATCTTGCACTGCAATAAATCCTTTTAGAAAGGTAACAGTAAATTTCCTCGATTGGTAGTGAATCCAAGAACGATTCACGGAAATGAGAGAAAGTGAGCAATTTAAAATGTACGTTTCTTTTAGCGACTTTTATGGTTGTTTTCGAATATCAAAATCGAATGGCAAACCAATTGGTGCTTGTGAATTCAAAATACAATGTAGTTTTGAGATCATAAAGCATTGAGTTTAATACGCTCAGCTTTACCAATGGTTAACAACCTAATATCTTTGTCCATTTAATTCTCGAATGAGTCTATTCCCTAGACATTCGAATAGATTGATGCTTAGAGAACTTTAGAAGCTTCTGGTAAGATCATCTAGTTGAAACAAAATATTCAACATAAATTAAAATGGTAAAGAACCTTGTTGGTGACATTGGACATGTCTAACAAAGTATAAAAGTCAACACTAAAGAATTCAATTCTTAAGACTATAAGAAAGGGTACAAGAAATAGGAAAACGAGGAACAAATGAAAGGAATTACGATTCCGTTTCTACCTATAAGTTCATGTTTAAAGAGAAGTGACCTAGCAATCAAACTTCCTTGGTATCATATACCGCTTGAGGTTCTTACTTCGGTAATAACTCAAACAATGGAAGCTAGGATACACTAATGACCTACAAGTGGGAAATGAAGCATGGCATTGCTACATTAATTGTAGGGTCATCTAAGTTTGTTTTAAGTCCTTTCAAAGGCTGGAACTTAATGGCTATTTTGTTCCATAATCAGCATACCTAAATTTCTGCTTCAAACACAGAAAGACTCACATTCAAGAAAAACAAAAACAATGTTTGTTTGTTTGTTTATTTGAATGAAATGGTCAATTACAGGTTGAGTCAATATGCTTGATTAAAACAAACAACTCTTTAAAGAACTTTACTAGGTTCAAATCAACCCCTTGATTTGAGTTCCACTAATCTTTGGCATTGTTGCTTAGACCATATCAACAAGTTAACATTCAAAAGCTCTATTTTAATGGACTTTTGAAAGTTGGTTGATTTCTAGATCAACTTAAGACAAGCTAGTCTTACTTGTTGAAAGTAACAAAAGATATGAACTATTGTTAGAACGCCTAGACGATAGAGTTCAAAGCTAAAGAAAGATTTTATGACTTTATTATTTCACATGGATTTGAGTGAATATAGGTTTATTTACTCAAATATGATATAAGTTGAATCTGTTTGGCTAGTTCAAAGATTCAGAAGTATAAAATCCACTTGGCAAGAAATCATAAAGATCTAGGTTAGATCATGTTGATGATTACTTGAGACCAAATATGATCATCAATGATTGTGTGTTGTAATTTCACAATCTAGGTCCATAAGATATGGCATATCTTAGTTGGAATAATCGAAGTCAATTAGTACTTGATTCGATCAATGATGGATCATAAAGACTTTTCCTATAATTTCTAAAACAAAATGCTCAACTACCACCAAACTAAACCAAATTCGTCAAAGCTATTGAAAAGTAATTTCAGAATAACTTTTCATAAAATATATCTAGAGAGTTGCAAAACTCAGTGGGAGCTTAGTGTTTGTCATTCGACAAACTAAGGCACAAGTATACATATATGTTTCATTATGATTTATTCAAATGAAACACAAGGGTATTTTTTCTACCAAGAATTTTTGAGAACATAATATTTGTTTGCTCGAAATAATGTCCTTTTGGAGATTCGTTTCCAAAATGACAAGTGGGAGAAAATAGACCTCGAAAGTCTTCGAGGCGAACAACAAACATAAACGGACATTCCGGAGGCTTTTCGAAGTGCTTCAGAAAATCCGAACTTATTCTGTAAGGACTTTACAAGTGGCTTTAAAGAATAGACATCTCTTAGAAGACTTTACAAGTGCTTCAAGGAGAATAGAATATTCAAAGGACTCTCAAAGTGCCTGTTGATATTCTATTGTTTGATGTTCTATACCCAAGTAGGCATAGAGTTCAAGTCACTGGAACTAATGAGATTCTTCTATTAGATAGTAAAGAAACATAGAGTTCTGGTCAATGAAACTATGATATTCTTCTATTAGATAGTAAAGAAACCTACAACTTGCAGTCAAACTATTATCATGTAAATTAATAAGTTTGTGACCTGTAAGAAAGCTATGACGAAACCCAAATTCCCTAAAATGGTTAGAGGCCATATATAGACTCAAATGTTTAATGGTTAGAGGCCATAAAACATACTCAATGTTTTGATGACAAAATTAAAATTTTGTTGATTTGCAAGAATAGTTTCACACCTATTGGTTGCAAGTTTGTTTCAAGGATAAAAACCATCAAACATGAAATTGTGTTCACACACAAAGCTAGATTAGTTTCTAAAGGTTACAAGCAAATTCATGACATGGATTGTGTTGAAACCTCATGCATAATCGTAATGCTCAAGTCTATATTCAAGCAATGATTGCATATTGGTACATATAGAAATTGGATGACAAAACGTATTCCTCAATCAAATGTTGGAATAAACTATGTACATGGTATGTCATAGGATTTGTGGATCCAAATAAATGCTTGAAAAGAAAAGCTAGTTTATAAAATCTAAGTACAGATTTAAGCAAGCAATTGGGAATTAGAAATGTATTTTAGTGAAACTAATAAGTATTTTAGTTTCATAAAATGTACATGATTCTTATAGATATATAAGAAGTTTAGTGGGAGTACATAAAACTTAATTGGTCCTATGTGTATCACACACATATCTCTCTATTGTGAAATAACATTCAAATGCTAAATACTTAGATTTGAGATTATTCATCAATGACGGACCAAGGCGAAACTTAGTTCATACTGGGTACTAAGATCTATTTACAAAGATCTTATAATATTGTTTTGGATTAAGTAATGGCATTTACTAAATCAAACACGAAAGACTCCATTGGAGATATTCGACCCATGTGAATAAATCTAAGTAAAGAATGTTTGAACTATGTATAAGCATTTACTAAGTTAAAACATCAAAGGATCTAAGTGAGATTCTTCACCTATATTTTATGTCAAAGAATTTAGCTGGATTCAGTATCTACTGAAATTGAATGAGCTAAAGTTACATGAATAGAATTCAATTGGAAATTATTCTGCAAAAGAATTTATCATATATGATATAATATGAGGATCGCCAAAAACGTATCGTATGACTTTAGGCATGACGAACATATACCAATCTCTATTGATCTAAGTGAAGATCAACTAGATTGAGATCAAGAATACTTATGGTACTTGAAAAGGTACATAGGAATAGTTCTTGATTCAAGGAAATAAAGATATGCTAAAAATTGATGCTACACGCATAAACACTGGCAAAGGATCAAGCAAGACCCTTTAGAGTTAACCATTGATAAGGACGAGCTATAGAGCATCGTGTTTTGAAATGGCAACATGGATTGGAGACCATGAGTTGTTGCGTGGGAAATTAAATATTAATTTCTATGTTCTAAGATACAACTGGAAAATCTTCCACATATCTGTGAACTGCTTGGATAAGTAAATCCAAACAAAGCATCACTAGCAACCTAAACAGTTGAAGTAAAAGTACTTATTGCCTAAGAAGCAATAAAACAGGGTTGGTTGTTTATGTTAAAGAGTTTCTTCACTGAACTTGGGTAGATCATATGTCTTCTGACTTGATGGTTCTTCATTGCAAGATGCGTAGAACTACTCTTGTAGCTAGAAGGAATAGATCACAAAATAAACACACTCAAAAGATCTTATCATCATATCTCGAAGAACATTCGATGAAAGGATATTAAGATTGGCAAAGCATGATAACTAAACCTATGCAACAAGTGAGAAACAACACTCACATTGTGGCACTGGAAATCAAGCATAGCTTTGAATTCCATGAACTGTTTAAAAGATGGGTTTGAGGCCCATGGTTATAAAACATTGGGGTTGAACATTTATCATATATGAAATGTGTTTTCGAATTCCATTTAATCTTGGTTTAGTATTAAATGATGAGTCCCTTCAATTTGACAATATATTCAAGATAGACTGTCAGGACCAGTCCTGTGACTAAGAAATGTCTATCAAGTGAACTTGAATGTTTAAAGTTGAAAATGGTCCCTAGTCGGAGTTTTATATAAAATTGGACGCATAGAAAACGTTAGACGACTAGAATGCAAGATGACTAGTAGTTCTGTTTCTTGAACTATGTGGACATGGCAATGTCATAATCATTTGCATAGATACTTACTTTGGGAAGACTAGTATCGGACAAGACCTATGAAACTTTACTGTAAGAGTTGAAAATCTGTCATAAGTAAATTTCATTAAAATTATTAGACACTAAATCCTCAATACCTGAGTGATTTGTGATTACTTGTTTGAGAACTGGTTGCTTTGACGTTGACCAACCGACGCACCGTAAAAGGAGGCTATAAAGGCAACGCTCAGGTAATCACCTATCAAACGAAGTCTAATCTCAAGATCGCAAGATTGGAATTGTCCTCCCATAAATCGGGATGAGATGCTTAAAAGTTGTACATGGCCACTCGGAGAGCTAGAAACTGTGAAATGCATGGCCGTGCTCGGATGAATCATAGGCTATGATTATCTGTTTATTTGATCAGTTGAACTCTGAAATCGAGGAACACCTCTGGACATAATAAGGATGACAACTCTTACCTTATGTTCAAGAGCAAGCATCGAGCGACAAAGGAATTAGGAAATGCACACTTGTCCCTAAGGACAAGTGGGAGACTGAAGGAAATAATGCCCTTGGTCCAAGTATGCATTCAATGTTAAGTCTAATAAATGCGGTTCAGTATTAATTAACAAGTTAATAATTCAGTGAGATCAAGTGAGCTGAATGCCTAGCTAGAGGCCGCTTCAGTTCAAGTGGAATTAATGATATTAATCCACAGCTTACTCTTGACTGAACCCGTAGGGTCACACAAATAGTACGTAAACGGATCAAGTATTTAATGGCATTAAATACTCCATCTATGGATATTCGGAATCGACGGATCTTGGTTTCAGTGGGAGCTGAGATCGTCACAGGCAAGAAATGAATACTCCGGAAACGATGATATTGCCGGAAACGGAAATATGGATCGTATCGGAAATATAAATATTATCCAAGTCGTAGATGTTGCTGGAAACGGAAACATGGTACGTATCGGAAAATATTATCGGAAATGGAAATATTGCCGGAATCGGAAATATTGCCGGAAACGGAAATATTGTCTGAATCGGAAATATTATCGGAATCGGAAAATAATTCCGGAAACGGAAATATTAAATATTTGTTCGAAACGGAAATTAATTCCGGAATCGGAAATATTAAATATTGTTCGTATCGGAAATGAATTCCGGAATCGAGAATTTAATCGGAAGCGCATCGTACGAATTAGCATCGGACGAGGCCTGCCAGACGAAGGCCCAGCACAAAGCCGGGCCATCGCCCAGCAAGCCAAGCGCAACAACCACACGCCAAGCATGCGACCAGGCCCAGCGCAAAAGCCAGGCCCAGCCGAAGCTTGGGCGCGCGCGCGGGGCTGCGACGAGTGGGCTGGCGCTGTGCGTGGGCCGCAAGGCCTGCGTGCGGTGCTAGCGTATTACTCGAAGTGTGTTACTCGAATCCTAAAGCGTATAGAATTTGTTTAATGATTAAATTCCTAATCCTAAAAGATAAATTAATTAAATAAGAGTTCCACTAGGATTCTAATTTAATTAATTCGTATCCTAGTAGGATTCCGATTCTCTTTCCATACCTTTATAAATATGTGGCCTGGGTTCACAATTTATAACGAGTTTTTAAGTATTCAAAGTGAGTTTTTGAGAGAAAAATTCAGTCACATACCTTGCCTAAAAGTGCCGAAATTATTAGTACCTTAAGGGCGATTCTAGTTGGTCAATCTTAAGGCGGATCCGGACGTGCTGTGGACTATCTACGGAGGGACGACACTTGGAGTCCTAAAGACTTGTTCTTGTTCGGTTCGGGCGCAGCTAGGGAAGGCACGCAACAAAGAGTATGCATCTAAACTATGCTATATGATTATGTGTAAATAATATGTATTCCTGGCTAAATGGTTTTTCCGCATGATTTATGAATTGTCATATGTATCATAACCTAACACACAGCACGTCCGAATCCGCCTTAAGCTTGACCAACTAGAATCGCCCTTAAGGTTACTTAGGATTTTCGGCTATTTTGGGTTGCAAGTGTTTGGATGATTTTTGCTTAAAAATCTTACCTTTGAATTCTTCAATATCGTCTATCAAATATGTGACCCTAGGCCCTTATTTATAGAGTTTATGGAAAGGAATTATAATCCTATTAGGATATGGATTTATTAATTAGAATCCTATTAGAACTCAAAATAATAAATTTAATCTTTTAGGATTAGGATTTAATCAATGCACGAATTCCGATAGGATTAGGATTCGTTACGAACACGAGCACACGCACACGCATGCACGCCCGTATGTAGGCTTTGCGGCCCACGCCGAGCGCACAGCGCATGCGGCCTAGCAGCCCACGAGCTTCGTGCGCGCCCGCCAGTGCTTGGCTGGGCCTGGCCTTGCGCTGGGCCTGGTCGAGCACTTGGCGTGTGGCTTGTTGGGCGTTGGCCTAGGCTCGTGCTGGGCCTTCGTCTAGCAAGCCTCGTCCGATGCTAATTCGTACGATACGCTTTCCGATTAAATTCCCGAATCCGGAATTCATTTCCGATACGAACAATATTTAATATTTCCGATTCCGGAATTAATTTCCGTTTCGAACAAATATTTAATATTTCCGTTTTCGGAATTATTTTCCGATTCCGATAATATTTCCGATTCTGACAATATTTCCGTTTCCGGCAATATTTCCGATTCCGGCAATATTTCCATTTCTGTTAATATTTTTCGATACGGACCATGTTTCCGTTTCCGGCAACATCTACGACTTGGATAATATTTATATTTCCGATATGATCCATATTTCCGTTTCCGGCACTATCATCGTTTCCGGAGTATTCATTTCTTGCCTTTGACGATCTCAGCTCCCACTAGAACCAAGATCCGTCGATTCCGAATATCCATAGATGGAGTATTTAATGCTATTAAATACTTGATCCGTTTACGTACTATTTGTGTGACCCTACGGGTTCAGTCAAGAGTAAGTTGTGGATTAATATAATTAATTCCACTTGAACTGAAGCGGCCTCTAGCTAGGCATTCAGCTCACTTGATCTCACTGAATTATTAACTTGTTAATTAATATTGAATCGCATTTATTAGACTTAATATCATATGCATACTTGGACCAAGGGAATTATTTCCTTCATTCTGAAACCGTAAAACACCTCTGGACATAATAAGGATGACAACTCTTACCTTATGTTCAAGAGCAAGCATCGAGCGACAAAGGAATTAGGAAATGCACACTTGTCCCTAAGGACAAGTGGGAGACTGAAGGAAATAATGCCCTTGGTCCAAGTATGCATTTAATGGTAAGTCTAATAAATGCGGTTCAGTATTAATTATGCAAGTTAATAATTCAGTGAGATCAAGTGAACTGTATGCCTAGCTAGAGGCCGCTTCAGTTCAAGTGGATTAAATGATATTAATCCATAGCTTACTCTTGACTGAACCCGTAGGGTCACACAAATAGTACGTAAACGGATCAAGTATTTAATGGCATTAAATGCTCTATCTAATGGATATTCGGAATCGACGGATCTTGGTTTCAGTAGGAGCTGAGATCGTCAAAGACAAATAAATGAATACACCGGACATAATGATATTGTCGGAAGCGGAAATATGGATCGTATCGCAAATATAAATATTATCCAAGTCGTAGATGTTGCCGGAAACGGAAACATGGTACGTATCGGAAAATATTATCGGAAATGGAAATATTGCCGAAATCGGAAATATTGCCGGAAACGGAAATATTTTCAGAATCGAAAATATTATCGGAATCGGAAAATAATTCCGGAAACGGAAATATTAAATATTTGATCGAGACGGAAATTAATTCCGGAATCGGAAATGTTAAATATTGTTCGTATCGGAAATGAATTCCAGAATTGGGAAATTAATCGGAAGCGCGTCGTACGAATTAGCATCGGACGAGCTTGCTAGACGAAGGCCCAGCACGAAGCCAGGCCCGCGTCCAGCAAGCAATGGCGCGCCACACACGAACAGCCCAAGGCTGCGCCAGGCCCACCGCAAGGCAGGCCCAGCGCGCGCCCAAGGCTGCAGGCAGCTTCGTGGGCTTCGTCGCCGCGTGGGCTGCGTCGCTCCTCGGGCTCTGCTCGCGCGCGCGCATGGCACCCCTCTTGGGCTGCTGTGCGTGCGTGTGTGTTTGTGTTCACATACGAAACCTAAAGCGTATAGGATTCGTTTGATGATTAAATTCCTAATCCTAAAAGATAAATTAATTAAATAAGAGTTCTGCTAGGATTCTAATTTAATTAATTCGTATCCTAGTAGGATTCGATTGCTTATTCCATAGCCTATAAATATGAGATCAAGGCTCATAATTTATAATGAGTTTGAAGTATTCAAAGGTAAGAATTTGAGCAAAAAATCAGTCATACACTTTGCCCATAATAGCCGAAAATATTAGAACCTTAAGGGCGATTCTAGTTAGTGAATCTTAAGGCGGATCCGAACGTGTTGTGGACTTTCTACGGAGGGACGACACTTGGAGTCCTAAAGACTTGTTCTTGTTCGGTTCGGGCGCAGCAAGGGAGGGCACGCTACAAAGAGTATGCATCATAATTATGCTAACTGTTATGTGGCAATTAATTTGGAATCCTGGCGTTTATGGTTTTTCCGCATGATTTATATTCGTTTATATGTATCATAACCTCACAGAGAGAGTGTCTGATGAAGCTCCATCGAAGTCGATCGTAGGCTTTTTCAAAGTCTATTTTAATGGCCATAAACCCCACTTTGCCTTGCTTTCTCCGCATTGAATGAAGCATCTCTTGCACTATAATGATATAATCCGTGATTTGTCTTCCCGGCACAAAGCTACATTGAGTTGGAGATATGATGGATGGTAGCATGCTCTTCAGACGGTTCACCAACACCTTAGTCACGGCTTTATACACTATATTACACAGCCCAATAGGGCGAAATTGCGTGACATATTGTGGAGTGTCTTCTTTTGGGATTAGAACTAGGAATGCCCTATTAAGATCCTCTGGAAAATCCCTACCTTCAAGAACGTTCAGTACTGTTTGTGTCACCGAAGGAGCAACCAGTTCCCAAAATTGTTGATAGAACACCGGTTGGAATCTGTCCGGCCCCGGAGTTCTATAGGGTTGCATACTCATAATAGCTGCCTTCACCTCACTAGACACATATGGTTTAGACAGGTTCAATCTGTCCTCATTCGAGATGGAGGGGAAGCAATCATGGAGGAAATCAAACGCTTGAATGTTTGATGCTTCCTCTTGAAACAACCCTTCCCAATACCGAACTACCAACTGCTTCACTTCTTCTGGATTAGAAACCCAATTACCGTCATCGTTCAAGAGCATATCAATGCGATTTCGACGCCTTCGAATGATAGTTGAAAGGTGGAAAATTTTCGTATTTCTATCTCCGTCTCTCAACGCTTCTAACCTGGATTTTCGAAACCACAAGAGTTCTTCTTGGTAAAGAACTAGCTCCATTTCCTTTCTCAACTCCTTTTCTTTCTCGATTAAATGGTGAAGTCTGCGGGATGCTAACAATTTTTGCACACCCTCAAGTCTGGCCTAGAGTTGCGATTTCTTACGAAATATATTGTGAAATATAATCTCTATTACACACATTCAACTTATTCGCCAAAAGTTTCTGGAAAGGGATTAAAGGTTCCAAATTACTTCAATTCTGCCTCAATAACCAAGCTGCTTGAAATCTAAAGGGCCTAAGAGAATTCGGAATCAGTGCAAATCCGCAAGTGCTCAAAATAATAGGGCAGTGATCCGAGAAAGCTTTTGGAAGGTGTTTAACCGAGCCCTCTTCGAATCTCAATCTCCAATCTTCATTCGAAACAAACCTGTCCAATCTTGCAGATTTTAATGTAGCTTATGTGTCTCCTCGAAACCAGGTATGAGGGGGACCTGAGAAATGTAAATCGATGAGTCCATTATTATCCATCCAATCACTAAATGCACGACAACGACATTGCATTTCAGATCCTCCCACCCCTTGGCGTTCCCCCATGGTTCTTGTTTCGTTGAAGTCTCCCGCAATGAGCCAAGGACCATTAAATATTCTCTTCATGTCTTCTAAGGCCCGCCAAAGATCATTACGAACTGATGAGTCTGGACTCGCATAAATAGCCGAGAACATCCATGGTTCTTCCCCAATTCTCGCAATTTTGATAGTGATATGTTGTCCATAGGTCTTCATAGGGGTTCCATCCACCTCTTCCTTTTTCCAAAATAGCCAAATTCCTCCACTAAAACCCTAAGCTACCACTCTACATTGTCCACTAAACCCAATTCGACTACAAATTTGTTGAGCCTTTTCTCCATTGACATGGGTCTCCACTAACCCTAGGAGATTAGGTTTATTAATCCGGATTATCTCCTTGAGCGTTGACATAAACTCTGCTTCATTGCCCCTTGAACGTTCCACATCATTATTTTTATTGACATACTAATCATTCCCGAAGGAGGATAGCGATCGAACACATTCAATGGAACGTTAGGTAGCATTCTCACCCACAACTCTCGAAGCGCCTTCATCGGATGAATTAGCTACATTGGAGGTTGAACTGATGCCAAAAATACCTTCGGTACATGCACTGGTGGTAGACCAGCCATCAAGTTGAGTTCCACCTTGTTCAGCAGGGGGTGGACTGACACCATGGTCGGTCCCTCTAAACGTTCTTTCAATAACATTGTGTACTTTGGAGGGATGCGTACTTCGAGTGTTATTTGGATTCGAGATAGATTCGATGCCATGACTGCAATGTAAGTCTCCTACCTCCGGCGGTTCTGGTATAATGCCCTGGTTCTCCCTTGATTAGGGAAATAGAGAGATAGAATTTTCTTTGCCTAGGTTAACAAAGTTTGAAACATTTGGGTTAATCAGAATACGGGGTTCGTAAGACCTTAACCTCATGGGCTGGTTATTCTCTTTGAATGGGACTCTTCTTGGGCTAATAGCCCTCATATTCTGGCTTGAATTCGAGCTAACCCTTGGTAAAATATTACCTTGCCTTATTTCTTTCCTTTCCCTAAATGAAGGGGCCACCACCTCACCTAGTCGTATCGTTTCTTGCTCTTGATTGTCCCCTAGTTTCGGTGTGTCACTCACCTCCTCAGTCTCAATTCTTTCCTTATCATTAGCTTCCGAATCCCTATTTTCTAGGGATTTATTCTCCACTATATTCTCCCTAATCTGTTCCACATAAATCGTTTCCATATCCCCCAAATTTTGCTCTAATTCAACCGAATTAATTGGGCGTTGAAATATTCTCCTTATTGCCACTTTCCTTTGGTTCTTTGACTTGTTCCAACAATTCTTCTTCGTCTGGTTCCTTGCCTTGATTAACCAAATCATTCCCTTGATTGAGAATATCAAATCTTGACCCCGTCGAGGTAATCACCTGATTTTGCGGCTGAGATTTCTCCTTCCAAATCTTCTCCCCATGTTTGTGATGTTGCCTGTTCACTTGATTGGCCTCTAGGTTCGAACCCTGGTTCTTCGTTTGGTTAGTCTGTCTCCGACTTGTGGTTTGACGGGCTTGCTTTTGCACGAGCATCCATGCACCATATCTTTCCTCAGTGACTTGATTCTTTGTGGTACTGTGCCTAGTCGATTCTTCTTGGATTTGCTCCATAGCTTGACCATTACTGCTACTAACTTCTCTTATGAAGGCTGGACACTGTTCTTCTTTATGGCCCAACTTTCCACATTTGAAACAAATTTGGCGGAGTCCCTCATACTGAATCATCCATACTCTTCTATTGAGTCTAAATTTTGAAAGTAACGGTTTTGAAATGTCTACTTCCACGCATAATCGAATGTGTTGTCCTCCACTCATGGCTTCTGTATGTCTATCAATTTTGACCACTTTACCTATTTTCTCTCCTATCTTCATGAGAAAGGTTTTATCAAAGTACTCTACTGAGAGATTGGGAATCCGTACCCAAGCGGTGAGAACCTTAATTGGAGCTTCATCAGGAACAAAATTGGGGATCCATTTCCTGATGGTAAGATAACTCTCACCAATGATCCAAGGACCACCACTTAGTACGAAATTGGTCTTCTTGGTTAGTAAATCGTACTACATAATAAGCACAACCTACATCAATTAGGGAGATATCCCCTTTTAGACTCCATTTGTACCAAAGGTTTCTGTTATAACGAATGCAAATAAAGAATAAAGAACGTATTAAAGAACGCGGAGAATTTAACGTGGTTCACTAACAATGTGTTAGCTACGTACACAGGCAGAGGGGAGGAAAGTTTTATTGATCTTGAGGAGTACAGATTACAGAATACAACTAGGTTATGACCTAGAGAGTTTATATAGTACTCTCTAGACAGATGTGGAAAAGCCCAGAAAATAGGCCCAAACAGATAACCCTAGTCCAGAATAACAGATACCGTAAAGTTCGGGGGCGTCTCCCCTGGACCCCTACTCGCTGACCGGGCAGCGAGATCCCCGTGCTGGGGTGTTGCAGTAAGGGGCTTGACCGATTCAAGGCATTATCTAACAGTTTCTAATTAGATCCTCATATCTCATCTTCCTGTCAAACAACTTGATTATCAATGTGTTTAACCATGGTTTCCTCAGTGTTGCCTTCTCTTCTTTGGACAGTTGGATAACTGGACAGTACGGCTCTTCCATCTCTCTCATGTCTCCCTGTTCATCATCCGTTAGGTCCTCTTCTACAATGTGTTGCATTTTCCCTAGTTGGACTTGTTGTGCCGATTGTGGTTGGAACCCTCCAGTAGCGTTCATGTATGAGTAGCCTTCACGTCTCAAACCTTCTCCCCCTCTCTGGGATTGAGTCACTGGCAAGGGTGCCCTCTCCGTCTCCATGTCATTCTCATTTCTTTCTTGGTGTTTCGTCTTCTTGCTCGACCTCCTCAACAAATCGTCTTCTTCGCTAGAAGGCTCTCTATTCTCTCCGTTCTCTCTCATGAAATCTCATTATATTTTACAAAATGTTTTACATAGGGACAAATGTAACGTAACCCACCCTATGATGACTATATTTAGTGCTAGATAGGTAAACTTTAATTGACAATAAATAAGATGGAACAAATATTTGTCAAAGTTCGATCATCATACAATGGTATCAGTATGCATGCGATTAGTTCGAGTTGTGCAACAAACAAAACCCTCTTAAATTACCCTTGACATCAATCAGGCACAATTGTAAAAGTAGGTCATAGGTAAAAGTAGGAAAATTTGGCTACTCCGTATTTAAATTGTTTTATATTAGGAAAAAATTAAATGATTAAATAGAAAAGTGGTAAAAATAGGCACACCATTTCAGTAGAACATATTAGGTGCACCCGGATGTACGGTACACCCTCTCACATTTTCCCCTTATATGTGGTGAGAAAATGTGAGAGGAACCACCCATGGACATAAAAATACTCTTGGGTGCACGGTGCACCCGGGTATACCTAACAATTTTCACCATTTCAGATACCTTAAATAAAAATAAATAAATAAATAAATAAATAACACTATATTATAAGACGATAGAGTATCTCTATTATATAAGCCAAGAGGGGAGGGTTATTTCTGTAATCACGTTTTTGGTGTCCCCCTGGATTTTATTAAACTACCCTCTATATTATTTAAGCATAACTATTAATGAAAATACCCCATAAATATAACCATTAATGTAAATATGTGAGGATTTGTAATTCTTCCGTGTCTCAGGTAATTAGATAGGTGATTAGCCGTTACCTAAGTTATAGCCTACAATTAAGTATATTATTTTGTATATATGTTGACTTATGTCATTCTCATCAATCAAGGAATATTGTCCAATACTATATATGGCTAAATATGATATAGATAATAATATACAAAATATACATATAATCTATCAATCAAATTGAAATTGAAAAGGGTCGGAAGACAAATATTTGAAAAATGAAAGCTTCATGCAAGATTTTACACAATTTAATTTT
Organism: Spinacia oleracea; assembly: GCF_020520425.1. Lineage (NCBI taxonomy): Eukaryota > Viridiplantae > Streptophyta > Magnoliopsida > Caryophyllales > Amaranthaceae > Spinacia > Spinacia oleracea. The sequence goes on along the minus strand of NC_079492.1, from coordinate 63,056,129 downwards.
ACAATCCCCATTTGATATTGTTAGAGCTTCTAATATTGTACTTCGTATTAGGTTGTCAAACAAAAAGAACGTAAATATTCTATATGTTTCATTTTTTTTATATATTGGTTGATCACATTTAATCTCGTTGTTAATTTTCTTTCTTTTCGATGGTAGTCGTCCCTCAAGTCGTTCATAATCAAAATGTAGAAATTAGTGAAAGAGTTTATTTTCTAATAAGGGCGTATTAGAGGTGATACGAAGTAAGAGGAATACGTAGTACTATTGTATTATAAAATAGAGATAATATATAATCTCGCATGCACAGCGTGCATATAAGACTAGTTAACTAAATAAGCACCGAAATATTTAAACTCTAACTATGCCAAAAGTTGATTTTGTGAATTACCAAAAAAAATTGACTTTCTATACTTAAATAAAAATCTTCCTTTAAATGAACATTGTCAATTGATTCTATAGTATTTTTTCAAACTTTAGTTCTTATGGATTTGAGAATTACAAACTTTTATATAAGGGGGTCTTACATACACAAAAGATCTCCTAATTGTTGTCATATAAGTTAAGTAATAAAATCAATTATTTAATCACTAAAAACTAATTAGTTAAGCACCGGAACTAATTAGTTAAACAATGAAACTAATTAGTTAAGTACACTAAAATTAATTAGTTAAACAATGGAACCAATTAGTTAAGTAATCAAAGTGGTATTTCCGGTAAGACGGTCTTACACAAAAATTGTCATTTCATAATTGATTTTTGTATGAAATCTAGTACGTTTTCTTTTTCAGTTATTGAAATCATTTGTGAAGATGTGGGGTACTGTCGTCTATTCCAAGGGAACACCAAAAAGTGATTTTACTAAACTAATCTCAGCTATTCATTTATGTAATACTAGTATTTTATGCACGCGATGCGTGCGTGAATTTTAGAATGCATATAAACCAACTTAATAAATCAAGTTTTATTATCGTAGAATAACTATCTCTATATTTTTTTTCAGAAAAGTATTTTTAACCAATAGTTTAATACCTATTGGAAGATTTCATTACAAACGCATGGTTGAAAAGTTTTGGAAAAAAAATATTAGCACAATATAAAAAACATACACAACATTATAAAATCCTAGTCTTATATGCACCCGATGCGTGTGAAAGTATGAATTAAAGTTAAAATTATTTTGTTACAACTAACATATCTCAACGAAAAATCAGAATCTCAGTTATGCTCTCCAACATTTAAAGAATTCTCTAAACCCTTGTATAAATTAGCACGTATCTTATCTTGGTTGAGTGCAATCCACCTCAAGTTATTCGCTTGCCTTTTGACACAGTTATCGACAACAAATTGTTGGAGTAGACAACTGCCCGTCAAGGTTAGATAATCAAGATGTTGTCGCGTCAATAACACAAAATACTTGTTTTGGTCAGAAAGATATAAGTATAAGATTTTAAGGATAAGACGGACAAAAATAGTTATTAGAAATATGCACCTGAAATGTGTATGCATAGAATTCTCGGCATGTCAACATTTTACCAGTCGAACTTCTGTTTAAATACCGCCGTAAGAACCATAAGGAAACAGTAGCGGATACTGTAGTGGGTCATAATAACCGACATTATCTTTGATATAACTCAATTGACCAATTACTGACTCTATCATAATATCCCTATCAAAATCAGTAACAAACTCGTAAATTAAACACCACAATTTTGTACGACTTATATTGGAGAGTAGATAATGTAACTTAGTCACTAATTAATTTGTTTTAAAAAGATTATTTTATGGTTTTATTTAGATTAAAATCAAGTATTTTCTTTTCCACTAAAACAGAAGCTTTAAGTTAAAATATAAAATAAAATGAATATTTTATTTTGATTCCTTTTGTTTTTTCTTTTCCTCTAAAACGAAAGTTTTCATTATGTAATAAATTAAATATTTTATTTTGATGCCTTTTGTTTTTCTTTTCCGCTAAAACGAAATTTTAATTCTTTAATAAATTAAATATTTTATTTTGATACCCTACATTTTCTACTTTCAATATCTTTTTTTCTAAATCAGTAACAAACTCATAAATTTTTTAAAAAAATGATGATAAATTGGAAATGGATAATTAAATTTTTTCGTAACTTAATTTTTAAAAATTATTATTTTAAGATTTTATTTAAATTAAAATGGATTTTATTTAAAAGGCTTTAAATTAATGTAGAATGATTAGAGATTTTCTTATTATGTTTGTCACCAAAAGAAATAACTTTAATTTATTTTAAATTGAATATAATTAATTGGATTTTTTTTTTCAAATACCTTTTATTCACAAATGGTTCTTTCTGGATCCCTCTTTCTTATCTCCCGTTTGTCCTTCTCTCTCTCATCTCTTTATCTCCTATCGTCTATCTCCTTTATCTCTCATTTCCTGCATCCATTTTCTGGATCGTCTCTCTCTTTTCCCTCTCTCAATTTCTGGATCAACTTCTGGATCGTCTCCCTCCTTTCCCTCTTCTCTTTCACTTCATATTTTCTCGATTTGTTGGAAACCACAGAAAAAATCAACCTCAATTTTCCAAATTTGGAGAAAACTCATAAAAGTAATTTAATTAATTCTGGGTTTTATCAAGTTCAATCAACTAATGAGGAACAAAAAATGGCGATTAGAAACCCTTGGATCTCGCACGCTTTAGCAGATATGGTGAGCAGAAATACTTTGCATTTGATTTTATATGTTTTTTTTTCGATTGTTTCATGGTGTATACTCATTATCTTTAAGTGTTTGGTAAAATTATTGGGTTTTCATAGGGTTTGTTTGTGAAAATTACTGGTTTGTGAAAATTACTGGTTTGTGAAAATTGTTGGTTATTTAGGGTTTAGTTTAAGGATTGATTTCACTAATTTTAGCTAGCTATATATCACAAATAGTACAGATTCGCTTTTGGTGCAAATGATCTACATAGACTTTGGAAGTAAACTTTAAAGGAGGTGAAAAACTTAGTTACAAAAGATAGATGGAAAACCAAGCCAAAAAGAGGGAAGTAGAATGCAAATCTTTTCAAAAAATACTTGGTTATCAGCAGATTACACTTTCATCAGCATTATCAGTGGCATCAGATGCCAGGATTAGCTGTGATTGGAAAGAATATCCTTCTCTTCTTGCTTTGTAGCTGTTGGGGTTTTCAGGCTGTATTTCTCGTGGATAAACACTCACCTGGCATAACTTTGATGTCAATTGTGTGAATGTTTTAAATGATTAAATCATACCCAAAAAATTGCTAAGAACTAACCTTTTTCTTGTCAGGACCATACTTCTCAAATTTCACTAATCCATCAATTAGAGCAAAGATTGTATGGTCCTTGCCAATTCCAACATTCTTCCCGGGATGAAACTGAAATGAACATGTGATGTTAGAGATCAATATTGTTTAACATCTGTTCAAAAGACTATATAATCAGCATAAAAGAGAGTTGCAATCGCACGGTAACACACAATTTTTCTTATACTTGACTACCGGCTTAGTGTTCATAAGGATTCATCTTTCTGTTATATAATTGACATGATTTAAGAGTTATAAATGTTAGCTGGGTGGACAGCGAGCAGGATAGGATGTAATACAATTAACGTAGCACCTTGAATCACCATGTCATGGGGCTTCTCATAAGTTTAAGTAATCATAAGTTTTGAAAAAAAAAAATATTATTGGATATAGACTTATAGCTAGCTTGTGTAAATCAAAACTGTTTAAGTTTCGGTCTTCTAAAAGTTCCGTTCTTTTTGTCAGAATAGACGCTAATTTTTTCATAATTATGGGTTTGCTTAAAATTATGGGTTTTAAGGAGAAAGAATGATGAAGAATAAATCAACTCATTCAATTTTTGTGTGCGCGTGAGTGAATGTTGGTTGATCAAGACTGCATTTTCCAATTGTGTAGTTCTCAGCCGCCTAAGACGAACTTAACTCTTGAATGTAATTGAGGATTTTTTCCAATTATGATGTACGAAGTGTTGTTTTTGTCAATGGAAGTTGTTAAAGGTTAAGGGGTGTATAAGTTATCAGAAAGAATTATGGGTTTGCTTAATTTTTTTCAATTGTTTCTTGCTCATGTCTTTGTATTTGTATGTATGTATGATAAACAAAAGAAGCTTTATCAGGCACTGTGTTGCAGGAGTTTCTGGCATTGGGTATAAATTTTGTTTAATTAATTAGAAGGAATGTGGATATTAATGTCTTATTTATTTATGTACTAATTGTTACAATAACTCATTTTTTTAGTGGAAATACGATGAGATATTGTTGTAAACTCTTGGAGCTTATGGTTTCTATTAGTGAGCTCTCCAAGTACTCTACAATTTGATTTGTAGTTTGTTAGAAAGCAAGTTGTCTCCGTAAATGGATAAAATTGATTTGCATTGGCTATTGCTTTGAGAAGTTTCCGGTTCTAATATTTTCGTGTTTCATGTTTTCAGGACACTGATGTAATATGTCACAAAAACCGGTAAATTGAGACCTACATCCTAACAAATATTGGGTTGAAGGCTCGCATAAAAGGGTAAGGATAAGGCCTTCTCGTTTAATCTATTTATCTCTATTCCGGTAAATAAAGGCCAAGGACTGTGAGGTGTGATAATTCAATCTTCTCGTTTACTCTATTTATCTCTATTCCGGTAAATAAAGGCCAAGAGTGGAGTTTTAGATAATTCATTTATCTAAGCTAATCTTGGTTGCTGTTGAGTGTAACAATTAACTTGAAACCCATGTTTTCCTCTTGAAACCTTCATTTAGTTTGGTGAATCCCTCTTGAAACCTTAATTTATTTTCCTTTGTTTATTTTGGTGATTTTTCTCAATTGGCATTCAATAGGGTAATTACAATAATAAAAGGGTTTATTGGTGTCTGCGTATACTTTTTAATGTAACTTTTTTTTGGGTTAATTTTGTGTGGGTTATCTGGGTTATTGTATATGCATTTCCAGGAAATCGAATTTTGGGTTTCGATCATATTGGGATGGATGGACTCTGTTGCTGCAACTGCTGACGATAAAAAAAAGGTGGGTTTTTTCTCTCTTTCTTTTATAAACTAATAGAATCTGAAATTATAGATTAAAATCATACAACATCTTATTTAATGAAAAGCATGATGTAAAATCTGTAATAATTAATCAAAATCAACCGAAGCATGCATATTACTATTTATTTTTTGTTTAAGAGATTGATGGGGAATATACCTTGTGTCATTGGTAATTGTATGCGTGGTGAACTTCAAATCGTAAAACCTGCAAAAACCATTATTTATTTCAGATTTTCATGATTTTAATCAAATTATAATCTGTCAAATTAAATTAAGCACTCTGAAAATTGGTAAATTGATTATAAACAATATCATAAATTTATAAATTGGTTTGACGGATGTGGACATTTAATCAGATGTTGGTAATCAATTTATAAATTTTGTAATCAATTTATAATTTTGTTTGAGTGATATGGACATTTAATCAGATGGTGTTAAGAAAAAGCTAAAAGCATGAATAAAAATCTGAAATAATTAATTAAAAACCGAACTTAAAATCTGCAAAAACCATTATTTATTTCACATTTCATGAATAATTAAAAATTAATTAATAATCAATTTCATTGCAATAACCAATTTCATCTGCAAAAAAAATAATGAATAATCAATTAGGTTGCAATGACCCGTTTTCTCTATAAAATTACAAATCGATGCAAGTCATATATTTTTCAGTCGAATATTTTCATTAACACAAAATTTTGTTTTTATTTTGTGCATGAATCAATGAGAAGAGTGTACTTACCTGTAGGGGTGTAAATGAGCCGAGCCGGTCAATAAACTACTCGGGCTCGGGCTCGTTTAAAACTCGTTCATGTTCGTTCATTTACTAAACGAGCCGAGCTTGAACAACTTTTGAAGCTCGCTTAATAAACGAGCTTGAACATGAACATATGTATGCTCGTTCATTTAAGTTCATGAACAACTTGTTCATTTATGTTCATGAACAACTCGTTCATTTATGTTCGTGAACAAGTTCGTCTAGTTATGTTATGTATCATATTTTACCATATATACGTTTTTCAAATATAAATAAAAATCATGTTTTTGACTTTTGGAATCTATAATAGAATAAAAATATTTTGAAATAAAATTTTAATTGCTAAATTATTGCTCTTTGACTCTTTCTAAATTATTAGTTTGTTTATCAAATAAAGTAATGTATACTTTAATCTTTATTATTAGATATAATTATAATTTGTTAGATTTTCAAGTGGTTATACTCTAAAGCTCGTTTAAGAAAGCTCGTTTATAAACTCGGCTCGATTAATAAATGAGTCGTTCACGAACAGTTCGCGAACACAAAATATTTTAAACGAACCGAGCTTGAACAAATTTTTGAGCTCGCTTAAAAGCTGGGGCTCGGGCTCGAGCTCGCATAAGTTAAATGAACATGAACATGAACATGAACATGAACAGGGTAAAGCTCGGCTCGGCTCGGCTCATTTACACCCCTACTTACCTGTATTGGCGGTGGTGGAGCTTGCTATCAACGAACTCTCTAATGGAACTCAGTTTACAGTGATTTGATGAATGAGAAAAAAGATAATTAGTAGTTTTAGAAAATGTAATCAATTTATAATTTTGTTTGATTTTTGTCCCTGACGTGAGAGGTGAGAGATTGTAGGGATTTTGTTTTGGAAACTGTAATCAATTTGTAATTTTATTTGGTTATTTTTCTTTAATGACGTGAGCTGAGAGGTTAAAGGGAGAGATTATAGGGATTTTTAAATCCCTTTCCTGATTTGGGCGAGATATTAGAGGGATGTAGCTCAGTTTTCAAAATTACAAAATCTGTTTATACAACATACTTGTAGCTGGGTGAAAGTGTGAAGTGTTATTGTAAATTTCTTTGGGGACACGAAAAGTTAATTTACTTAAAAGCCCTCAGGAGCTGGCTTATATAATAGAGATACTACATTGTTACTCTTTGCCTTATAGGAAGAAAAGCTTAGAAAGCTAAATAAACACATGGATGAAGTTTTCACCATAATACAATACAGACAATAATATCATTATCATTAAATTAAAAAAAATCAAAAAGCCAGGAAGTTATTTTATTGGATACTGATCTTTACCACAAAGTAAATATAAAAATAAAAAATGAGAATTGACTTGAAAAATGGAAACCAATTACCGGTAATTGCCTCACAACTGTATGGTCAACAACTGAACTCTGCTTACCACGTCTCTCTCATTTCCTAAAAGAACCACAAAACTAAACCACCAATTTCCTAAAAGAACCACAAAACTAAACCACCAAACCATAGTTACTCACTCATTCTCTCTCTTCCTCCCTATAATTTCCACTCAATATACATTATTACATCTGCAAAAATGGCAAAACTACCCACATCTCTGAATTTCTATCCTACCCGAGTTTTCGTGTGTGGTTCAAATCTCCAGATCTGGACGGAGATGTACCAATTCTTTTGATCTTCTGTATCTTGGTGGATATTAATTTGTCCTTAAATTGTGATGGGGTATTTAACATCGGTGTTGCGCAAGTCGTATGTTCGAACAAAGATGGTGATTTTCTTCCCCTTGCAGTGGCTTTCCGGCTGCTACTTCCGTTGACGCCGATGCCATCGTCGCCGTTGTGGTGGTGAAGATTTTTCTGCTTACGTTCTTTTGTGCTCTGATGGGAGCCTTACTATTCATACTGATATTTCGTCTAATTTGGACTGATTTGTTTAGCTTTGAATTTGATTTTTCATTGTACTAATTTTACCAATATTTGGTGTGGCTTTAGGTTTTTTTTTTTGAATGAGGTGTTGTGAATTGTATTTAGATTGTTGGTTGTGGTTCGTAATTGCTTTGCCTTCTGCTTTACAATATATACAATAGGACAAAGCTAATTTACAGCCTTGATGTGCGTAACTTACTCCACTAATTCAGGAGTTTATTTGCATTCTAAGGCTAAACTAACGCTAAACCCGTTTATTTTTCGTACCAAATTCGATCTGACCTGATAACCAAATGAACCCTGTTTCAACCCTAACGATGAACTCAAACCCAGTCCCGATTCATTTGTCTGAATTGACATGCACTTCTAGATAAGAGTACAACCATATGACTGAGTTTTGAAAAAACCATCAAACAAATTTGATTATAACGCCTTGGTTTTTTGGATAACACCAACGCATCTTTCTATGTTTCAGAGTTTTGAACATTCAAGAAGACATTAAATGTTAAATCTACCATGCATCTTTCTATGTTTCAGGGCTTCCTGCAACATACTTAAATTGCAATTAACCAACTGCAGTGTAATTTGCATGCAAGAGAGCCAAGAGGCTCTATAGCTAGAAGATTCTGCCACGCATGCACCCTCCAGAGCTTCTTTAACTAGAAGATTATCTTCTGTGCATGAATAGCGTCAAAATTCTAGACACTTTATTATGAATGGAACGGAAAGAGTACTTAAATTCAATAAACTAGCTACAAAATAATTTGCATGCAAGAAGCCACGGGGTTATTGGGTGTGCCACATACACACCCTTGACCCTTCTAAGGGTCTTCTATAAAAGGATCCTCCCCGTCTTGTATTAATTTTAAGCGCGCGCACACACACACATAAAATACACGAATTAAACTAAGTGATAGTTAAAAAAATGGAGTCGAAAAAGGCGATTAGTTTTATAGTTTTGGTAGTCATTTTGATAGTTGCAACAAAACCTGAACCCATCTTGGGTGTCGGCCAATTCGTTGACCCGACCGTCTCAACCATTGTACGTCAACATCAGCTTGTTGATGATAATAATAATAATAACGATGTTCGTAATTGCCACCCTATGTATAGTACTGCTTGCATACCATTTTTTGATAGGTGTTGTGATCCCTTTATCTGTATTATGATGCATTTTGGTCGTTTCATGTGTCTCCCCAAACCCTCCTTGGCATGATCATCTATGACGACAGAGTTAGTCCACGATCACATCTCAGGGCCGGGAGACGACGACTACTACTACTACGAGTACTACGACTACTGCTATAGTATGTCTAGCTACGTTCAATAAGTTCTACGTACGATTGTACCTTGGTTATTATTTCTCCATGTTTTACGTTTGTTTGTTAGTACAGTAGTACTATATATGTAAGTATTGGTTATTTGTTTTTGGTCGAATAAAAGTAGCGTTTATTTATGTTGTATGAAGTATGTACGTTATTATGTGGTGCATGTGTGTTGGAGAAATTAATAAGACAGTTAGACGTACAAGTGCAAGTGCAAGTGCAAGAGATCTTCATTATTGTTAAATGTTAATTATTTACCGAATACAAGTGCAAGTGATATTCTTCCTCCGTCCCTTAATGCTCGCACTACCGCTTTTATAAATGGAAATTTTTACCAATGTTATATTATTTCTCACACTTACATACTAACCCACCTACACACACCCCTATTACCAACAAAAAATCATTTAAAAATTCACACCCCCCACTCACCACTCCACACCCTTTACACATTTCCCACTAACTATATTAAAACAATACTCCACTATCAACCAACACTCATTAAATTAATAAGTCAATTTAATTTTCTAAAATTCTGCAACGGTCAAACTGGTGCGAGTATTAAGGGACGGAATGAGTATATACCGAGTACTCCTTAACAATACTAATATGGATTAATTCTTCATTATTTACCTGTTGAATTATTCTTGTTAACATGTAGCTCTTCTTTAGTACCGCAGCTTCGTTCATAAGCGCCATCCTTGCATAAACAAGTAGGCTGATTCGAAGTTTGATTAAATCCGCACCTTCGACAAGAATTCGTGCCATTATCACATTGACCATCATCATCAATCATCCATTTGACCTCGAAACCCTTTCTCAAAACCACTTCAACATCATTTGATGAACCGCTGAATAATAGCTTAGCTGCTTCATTTCTAAGTATAGGAATGTCAATCTCAAAACCATAATTGTGTCGTTCAAAAAAGAACGGAGGAAGTAGATTATTACAGAGTATATTGCGTAGTAACAACATTATATGCAGCCAATTGAATCACTAACATGTTCTCCCGAGTATTAAAAGAAAATAAACTTGATATATGTAGTCATACATGTAATAGTGAAGCATATTAAATTCCATGTATTGATATTAAACTATAATAAATCAAGAATCCGATAAATACAATCCGAATCTAACTCTAAAAATCCAAATCCGAATATAGGCGGGTCGGGTATGGAGTTCATAAAATCCAACCCGATCTGGCCCATTGTCTATGAGTATGTGACCATGTCAAATATCAGTTACAATTCATTAGATTAAGACATATTAATAACAAGAGTTTGAGCACTTACACAGGCTAGTGGCCGCACTAGACATCTTCCAAATTAGTAGCATGTTAACATCCAGCAATTTCCAGCCAAGAGTCGGCCATCTCCATTGGAGGATTCTGATCGCGATTTCATCACACCACGTTTGTAGACGTAAATACATAATAACGTGTAAATCCACAACACACTTAACAAGAAAGTACGCATGTAAATCCTCTTAGAGGAACATACACAATGACACAATATACTATCGACCACTGAATTCAGTCAGAGAGACATTGTTTATAGAGCCATGTTCTTGGCTACTTTGAAGGATTTCATCAGATGAAGGAAGTTTTCTATGAGTAAATCCAGGTTCTGTTGGATGTGGGAGATCCATAACATCATTAACATCAAGCATCGAAATCAATGTCGAAATGGTTGGCCTATCTTCGGGATATTCTTGAACGCATAATAACCCCAACTGAATGCACTTCAAAATCTCACCATTAAAACAAGGATAAAGAATTGTTGGATCAATCATTGAAAGTGTATCATTCTCGGTCCACAACTTCCATGCCTAAAGCCATCAAAGCAAATGTGTTAGCAACTAAGATATTTACCAGGACTTGACAAACAGAAAAAAGGGCTAGAAATTTCAAATGGAAATATGTAATCCCTTATAATGTAACATACATAAGTTAAGAGGCTCAAAGATTCATCATTCAGAAAGCTACTATTTTTTCTGCCACTGACTATCTCAAGTAGCAGCACTCCCAAACTAAACACATCTGATTTCTCTGAAAATCGGCCTTCCATAGCATATTCCGGAGACATGTAGCCACTGGAAACAAGTTAAAACTTCATCAATAATGCATCTTGTGTCAAGGGAATTTTTAGTCTAGGAATGGGAAAGTTGTGGCACATTTTATTTTCTGTAATTGGAGTTTCAGATTTTTTTTGGAATAAACTACCTCATTTAAGATATATGATCCAGACCAATAAAAGACGAATTGTAAGGATAAAATGTTGAGATGCTTACTAGGTCCCAACAACTCTTAAGGTATTGGCTTGATCTTGATTGTTCTCAAATATCCTTGCCATTCCAAAGTCAGATATCTTTGGATTGAACTCTTCATCCAGCAAAATATTGCTGGCTTTAAGATCTCTATGAATGATCTTCAATCTAGAATCTCTGTGAAGATAAAGGAGGCCTCGACATATCCCATTAAAAATATTGAAGCGCTTCTTCCAGTCCAACTGTTTTCGTTGATGCGAATCTGTTCAACAATATACGTATAGAAGAACATAGCATGTACCCATGTTATAGGTATTCTAATAATGCTCAAATAAACCGATGTTATCATATGCAGTTATTAGATGCTTAAATAAACCGATGAATGTGCTATGAAATATTGTACGAAGTATATAGTAGAATGCACAGAATATAACATACCAAAGAGAAGAGCATCTAAACTCTTATTTGGCATGTATTCATATACCAATAGTTTCTCTTCTCTTTCTACACAGCAACCCAAAAGTTTGACAAGATTTTTGTGTTGAAGTTTTGAAATCAGAAGAACCTCGTTCATAAATTCTTGTAGGCCTTGTCCAGATGCCCTTGAAAGTCTTTTAACGGCTATCACTTGCCCATTTTCCAATTTCCCCTAAGAAGAAATAACCACACATTCAGACTTATTTCTTTTTTCTGTATACTTAAAAGAATTTTGCTCCCGTAAACATACACTCTTAATACCTTACCTTGTACACCGGACCAAAACCACCTCGGCCAAGCTTGTTCATCTCTGAGAAGTTGCCCGTTGCAACTTCCAATTCTTTAAATTCAAACAATGGTAAATCTTTGAATTCAGCTTGATCCACTTCAAAATCAACACTTCTTGTTTCCATGTTTGTGATTTTCTTACCTGTCGCGGCAATAAGTGAACAGTTACATGTCAAAGTTCTAGATATTTTTGCAGCCTAAGAAAATGGGAAAAGGAAAAGAGTATAAGGTCACGCACCATATCTTTGCCTGACCAACTTCCATAGACAATACATCAAGACAACAAACGCAGTTGCAGAAACAGCTGCTATAATTGCAATTATTTTAGTATTCCTATTGCTTGGATCATCTACAAGAACCGAAATCAGCATCCATTAAATCTCAGTCAACATAATAATGCTTCCTCTTCCTCAATATCCACTTGAAAATTGAATCAGTTCTTTTATTCTTTCACACTAATATGTACGAAGTATTATGTATTTTTAAACACCTTCAACAATTGACATATCCATTAAAAATGCAAAACATTCATTGCACCCGCGCCACCTGCATGTACTAAACAGGCAGGCGGATGAGGCATGTGTACAACACTCACTGCCCTGTCATACATATGTGTTCAGTTGTACGATAGACATGATGATCTGGAAGTTGAATCGCTTAAAAAGTTTCATGAAATAAAAGTCACAAATAATGTTGTTAGAAAATAGACATGTAATATGGACTTGAGACAAGAATGATGTGGAAAGCATAAATATGGCAAAATTATAAATACAGGAGGGGTGGTCGTTTCAGTGTTCACCTAGTTCTGAATGAGCCAAACGAATGAATAGATCAGCACCATCGGCAGAGAATACTTGTATGTCCATAAGGTTTTCATCCCATATCATGCATTCGATTCCTAAAGGATACGCATAAGCCAAACACGAACAAGTTTCCAAGCACTTCCTTCTGCAATCATCTTGATTATTGGCTGATTCAAAAGTAATATAATGTGGCAATTTCATATGCTGTAGCCTCAAAAATCCATCTGATCTTCTTCCGGTAAGGCCACATAGCAATTGTGTCCTTCGGACACACCCATTAGTCCAGTTGCCTTCGCTCCATTCCTCAATGCTCTTTGGCTCAAACCCATGCAAGCAACTACAAATTGGTGAATCCTTTGGGTTACAACGTCCAAAAGGACCACACTTACCATAGACATCACAATCAGATTCAATGGATTGCCAACCAATTTCCCACTTACGCCCACCATCATCCCAGTATTTTAGAACAATATTTCCATCATAATTCAAATCAAAGTACTCCAGCAATGATTCATTTGCAACAAAATAAGAGAAGTCAAGTGTGTCATCACGGCCATTAAATATGATACGGAATACCTCCGCAGATATATAAGGCACTCCTAGAAATCTGCTACCGTTCCATGGGCCAGATCGCCAATAAGTTTTATCATCATTGCGGGTGACAAATTCAGTAATTGGGAAAGGAATCAATCCAGTCCTAAAACGTCCATTTGATGGGTCTGAAGCGCTCTTCCAAGATCGCAGTATCGGGTTCTCATCCGAACGATTGGCAGTCAAGAGGTTTAATATGATGTTCGTCTGTGGCAATAAGGAATCCGGGAGGTGCTCAAAACTCTGCCACATGATCATCTTACTAGCACTTGAAAGCAAAACCAGGTTCCCTGTGTCAAGAAGTTGAGCGACTGAAGTACTGTTTGCTTGCTGAGATATATTTGATGACCAAACGGTCATGTTTTGTCCATCTGACAGTTGAAGATTACCATCTTCAGATATTTTCAGCACCCCAAAAGAGTCATTAATTGGGGTGTTCCTGTTAGCTACCCATACAACTTCTTTCGTATCAGAATCCTCAATATTATACCAGATGCCAGCATATCGATGTGTCGAGTTAGTGGGGCTGAAAAACCCAATCTTGAAACGGCCATTACTAGACACTAAGGTTTCCGAGTCGCTAAGGAATTCAGTGGTTGAAATATTGGAAGCTGCACAGATAAATTTCAAACAAACACAGCAGAGGAACAGTAGAATAAACAAAAGAGAAGTTTCCATTTGTGTATTTTTGGTTACGGTCAGTTTGCTAAACGCCCAATTACATAGGCAACCAAATATGTCAATGATATTCAATATGCATAAAAATGGACATTGAACAATAGACCTATATGCATAAACTATAATTTGTCAACCATATAACTTATACATATATGCATTAAAATATGTATACTTTGTTTCTTAATCTGGAACAAGTTGCAACTTGGACTAGTAAACTATGGTAGAAGTGCAGAAATTCAAAAATTCCTCCTCATTATAAACGAATTGTATACACTATTTTAGGGAGGTCTCCCATGACTATTTCAGTTGAAGAAGTAAACAAAATTAAATAATAGTAGCATGACTATCAGCTGTGTCCGAAAGTTCTATTTGCAGATATGCAGTTTTCTCATGATTTTTTATATCCCCTAGCTACTTTTAGCATATTTTAAGAGAGAAATATCATCGACAAACTTTTATGTGATTTGAGGCGACTAAACATGTGGTTTAATTACTCTATACAATACCTCTTTTATATTGAAGTTGTATTTCATAGAAAATTCACAATGTGGTGACTAGAGTCATGTTTAAAAACTTTTTAAGCCAATATTTAATACTTCAGAAAAATTAGATAGAGAACACCCTTTAGTTAAGTAGTTCCTATACTCATTAATACAATGCTATCCTAAGTGAGAAAAAATATGCCCTAAAATGCCCTTTTCTCCCTCACAAACCCCTTGTCAATGTCTGCTTACTAAACGTGCGCCATAAAAGGCAGATCAACAAATAATATAATCAAAATTATTGGTGTTAGTTGCATTTAGAAATGAACAATCCCTACTCTCAATTTTTTTTTTTTGTGTTTACAGAAGGGTGAAGTTGGGACTGGAAATTATCATTTAGGGATTGGACATTTTGGGTAGTTAATATAAAAGAGATTGCACATAACTTTAAATTGAAAAAATTTGCAGTCATCACTTATAAGACCTTGTTATCGCGTCTTCTTCTAATATTCCTTCTCGTCTCCATACACAATAACCACCATACTAGAATGCTATCCAACATTCCAGCCTCCTATACTGACACCCACGTAGACACCACCCTCATTTCTACCATGTAGTACTTGGTGTATTTGGTTGAGATTTCACTTTATGGGCCTTGAGATCATAGATTTCATCCCTGCCGGTTGCAGTTCTTTGGGGTTGGGTTTCCATATCCTTCCCCCATTCCCTAGAGCCTAGCCTGTGTAGCTTGAGGTTTCGGTCTAGTAAGGTCAATCTTCTTACCAAAAAAAAAAGTAGAGACCGCCAACTACTCAACACTATAGGTTTTATCACCTGGTGTTGTCTCCTTTGTCTAGTCTTCGGTCTGGTTTGATTCTTCCTTGTCTGGTATGGTCTGAATGTTTTTTGTGAGTGTGTTATGCTTTTTCTAGTCACATCTTGTCTGATTTTTTCTGTTCTGGTCTGGTGTGGTAGATTTGAATTTTTCTTATCTGGTCGAATTTTAAAAAGAGTATGTAATACTACGTAAGCAATAAGAATAAGGTGAAGAGAACAAAGCATACGTCTGCCTCTAAAACCCATGACATAATATAAGAACAATTATGTTAACTTTTAACTTTTAAGTCCAATTGAATAAATCTATGCTCTAAAATGAGAGTGCAGATTTTACCAAATAAAATGAATAAGTGACCATATCGTGACTTCCTCTTTGACCAAGCCCTTACTTTAACCAACCCTCCATTTCATAAAAAAATAAGATATGGAACACATATATTTGGCCTTTTTGACAAAGTTTGACAATAATTTTATTTATTATGCATAAACTACTCCCACTAGACTTTGTGCTTTCCATACATTCACCATCTCTTCTATTCTAATTATATCCAAAACTTTTATTATTCACATCTATGGTCTAAGATCATCCAACTCAGTCCAAGTATGAATTTTCTCAGCAGAGTCTTAAGTTCGAGTAATACCAGCAGGTGTGCCTTTCAATCACAAGTCAACTAAAAGTAGAATAACTCAGATTCTCATGACAGCAACTAACTAATTAAACATATCAACACACAAGTTGTCTTTTGGAGGCACAAAAAAGTTAACAAGAACTAGTGCAAACAAATACGTATGACGGTAAGAAACAGCACCAAATGCTTCAAATCGTGACTATAATCTTTAAATACGTATGTATAATCTTCTTCTTTCCAAGAAAAAAAACACGATATAAATCACAGTTTTACATAAGCTTCGAGTCTTTTTCACAGTTCATCAGAGTAATAAATCGCTATGCTAAATAATTATGCCTCTTCAATTAGTAAGATGTTAACATTACCAGTTTTCAGACAGAGTAAGTTCCATTAGATGATTTCACTGCATCCTTCCCAAAGGAGACTTTTTCATGCACACATGCTATTTTACAAACTGTAAGTTTGTCACAGCACAGTAAACCAGAAAATATAAATACTCTCTGCGGGAAGCACACACTATCGACCACTTACAACAGTCAAAGAAAGATGGTTCACCGTACAATGTTCTCCACCAATTTGGGGGGACTCGTCAGTAGAATTAACTTGCCTTAGAGTGAAGCCAGGTTGCTTTGGACGAGGAAGATCAGTAATGTCATGGACATCAAGCATGGAAATCAACGCCGAAATGGATGGTCTATCTTCTGGAAATTCTTGCACGCACAATAACCCCAACTGTATGCACTTCAGAATCTCACCTTGAAAAGATTGATAAGAAATTGTTGGATCGATCAAGGAAAGCATAATGTTCTCGTTCCATAATTTCCATGCCTAAACATTAAAGCAAATGTGTTAGTCACTAGCTAAGACATCTTTAAAATTCCTACAGGGCTACAGGGGAAATTGATTCAGTAAATGTGACATACATAAGTTAAGAGGCTCAGAGATTCATTTTCCAGAAAGCTGCTGTTTCTTCTTCCACTGACAATCTCCAATAGTAGCACTCCCAGACTAAATACATCCGATTTCTCAGAAAAACAACCTTCCATAGCATACTCAGGAGACATGTAGCCACTGCAAATAAGTCAGAAATCCATAAATCTCACTCAGTTTAAGATAAATGATTGATCCAGATTTTTGGATATCATGAGGTTAAAATGTCAGAACGCTTACTAGGTGCCAACTACACGTACAGTGTTAGCTTGATCTTGCTTTGTCCCAAATATCCTTGCCGTTCCAAAGTCTGATATCTTTGGATTGAGCTCTTCATCAAGCAAAATGTTGCTTGCTTTGAGATCTCTGTGTATAATCTTCAATCTAGAGTCCCTATGAAGATAAAGAAGGCCTCGACATATCCCATTGATAATACTGAAACGCGTCCTCCAGTCTAACTGTTTTCGATGATTTGGATCTGGATAACAGTATGTCAGTAAGCACAAGAACAAGACACTACAAAATTTCATAGATGTTCAATGTTGTAATTACATACAACTAAACAATTGGATCTATACAATAAGTTAATAAGATGAATCAAGGAAATTCAATACATAGATTTTGGAACGTACCAAAGAGAACTGCATCCAGACTCCTATTCGGCATATATTCATAAACTAGTAATTTCTCTTCTCCTTCTACACAACAACCCAATAATTTGACAAGATTATTGTGTTGAAGTTTTGAAATCACTAACACTTCAGTCATGAATTCTTGAAGGCCTTGTCCAGATGATCTTGAAAGTCTTTTCACCGCTATATCTTGCCCATCTTCCAGCTTTCCCTAAAAAGAAATAACCTCATTCAGCTTAATATCCTTTTTGTATGCTGACAAAAAATTATGTTCCAATAGAAACCATTAACCTTGTATACTGGACCAAATCCACCTTCTCCGAGCTTGTTGATGTTGGAAAAGTTGTTGGTTGCAACTTCTAATTGGTTAAATTTTAACAATGCCAAATCTTTAAATTCAACTGGATCTACTCGGGAAGCAATAGATTTTGTCTCCTTGGTTGAGGATTTCTTATCTGCCACAGCAATTACAACATGTCAACGTTGCAAGCAAAAAAACTTAGCAGACTAACCGCGAGACCGGCAAGAGTAAAGAAAAAATCACCATGCCGTTGACACATCCACCTCCATAGATAGTACCCGAAAACAGAAAAAGTGGCTGTCACCATGATCACTATGACTGAAATAATTAATATCAAATTTCTGGTTTCTTCTGCAAAATTCGAAAATTTACATTGGCATCCACCAAATATTCATTTAAATTTCAACCACAAAGTACCATCAGAAAAGGAGAAAATTGATTAAAGTGATGACCTAGTTCTGAATGAGCCAAACGAATAAAAAGATGAGAAAATTCAGAACCATCATGAGACAATTGTTGCAAATCAATTAGGCTTTTATTCCAGATCATGCACCCGATACCCTTAGGATAAGCATAAGCCAAACAAGAACAAATATCCAAGCACTTTCTCCTACAATCATCTTGATCATTTGCTAATACGAATTCAGCATAGTCTGGAACTTTTATACCCTTAAGCATCAGAAACCTGTCTACTTTGCCTCCTGTATTTTTTCCGCATTGCAAAGGTGTTCTTCGTACACAACCACTAGTCCAATTTCCATGACTCCACTCATTAAATCTGTTTGGTTCAAACCCCTTTAAGCAGCTACATACTGGTAAACCCTTTGGGTCACAACTTCCATAAGGACCACACTTGCCGTAAAAAGCACACTCAGATGTAAAGGATTGCCCCCAAATTTTCCACTTCTGGATATCATTATCCCAATTTTTCAAGACCACATTTCCATCACTATTCAAAACAAAGTAGATAAGTAATGATTCATCTGACACAGAGAATAATACCTCAAGTGTGTCTTCGAGGTCATTCTTTATGATACGAAATCCAAAGGAAGCCTCTGCGCTCAAATTAGGCATTCCAAGAAATAGATTGCCGTTCCATGGCCCGGATCGCCAATAAAGTTTATCACCATTCCAAGTGCCAATTTCAGGAAGTGTTTGAGGAATAATCCCACTTGTAAACCGTCCATTTGACGGGTCTGAAGCGCTCTTCCAAGATCGTAGTTGAATTGAATTCTCTTTCATACTATCCTTGTCAATTGAGATCCTAGTGTGTGGCAACAACGAATTTGTGAGATGCTCGAAACTCTGCCAGGTGATCATCCCACTGACACTTGAAATCAAAACAAGATTCCCAGTGTCTTTAAGCTGAGCAACAGATGAGCTGTTTGCCTGATGAGACACATTTGACGACCAAATGATAATGTTTTGTCCATTTGAGAGTTGAAGATTCCCATCCTCGGATATTTTCAGCACACCAGAAGAATCTTTAATGGGGTTGTTCCTGTTGGCTACCCATACAATTTCCATTGTAACAGATTTCTCAATATTATACCATATTCCAACATAGCGGTTTGTTGAGTTAGTGGGGCTGAAAAACCCAATCTTAAAAATGGAATTACTAGACAGTAAGGTTCCTGGATCTTTAAGGAATTTAGTGGCGGTAATATTGGTAGTTGCTGAGACAAATTTTAAACTAAGACAACAAATGAATAGTACAAAAAACATTGGAGAAATTTCCATTAGAGATCTTTTGCTCATGGTCAGTTTTTCAAATGGCCAACTACATGATCAATGAATTATGTTTAGAGTATTCAACTAATACTTTGTCAACCATATAAATAATACTACCTCCGTTTCAAAAAGATCTTTACAGTTACTATTTGCACGGACTCCAATGCAATATTTAACTACTAATATTTTCATTTTCGTATGTGAAAAAATTATAAAAATTTGATATTTTGAAAATACATCACGAGACCAATCTAACAAGATCTTACATGTAACGTTTTGATATATATAATGGTGAGAATTTACGGTCAAAATTTTTATACTTTGGACACATTTTCCAAAGCGTAAAGAACTTTATGAAACGGAGGTAGTATATACTATTACGAAGTGTATTAATAAAAGCAAGTGCTTCTTAATCTGGACCAATTGCAACTCAGACTAGTACAATGGCCAAAAGTATTACGTACAAGTACTGAACGTCGAATATTCTCCATTTTATCAATATTTTGATCTCCTTCTAATCATAAACATGTTGTTGGCTTGTTGCTCCTATAATCAATTCAATACCACACCATCTCTCTTCTTCATAATCACCGTAATTGTGATGCACACACATCTAACCACCCACTACTAGTCACGAGTAAAACCAACGGTACCGTAATAAGATAATAGTGATATGTTTTGATTATCAAACATTACGAAAATGATAAAGGTCGCAACATGCGACCTTTAAGCCGTGTCACAATGATGACATGGCATGCTTATTTGTCATGATTTAAATTCGAAATTAAAATATTTAACTTATATAATCTATTATATACCTTTCAAAAAAAGGTAGGAAAATCTTAATATTCTAATTTGTTTCCTTCTTTACATTGATTACCTTATTTATATATTTTTATACTAAAAATATTGAATTGATAGTAAAAATATTCTGATGACGCATAGCCTACGTGGCGCCTATGTGTACCAATTAAACTGCAACACGTAAGATTGCGACAACTAAATGTTGTCGCAACTTGCGACCTTTATCATCACCCCAAACATTATACAGGTCTTAAATAAACTATACTATATTATTTCTGACATTCTTTTCCAAATTACTCCTTTTTGAAGTTGAATCACTTTAAAAACTTATGAAATCTAATTGGCTAATAATGATGTTAGTAAAATATCATATAATATGGGACCAAGAAAGAAAGAACATCAAAGACAGAGTAAACATATTGCATAATTATCTGAAAAGCAGAAAAGAGTCAATCAAAGTGATTACCTAGTACTGAATAAGTCAAACGAATGAAAAGATCAGCACCGTCAGCAGAGAACTGTTGCAGGTCAATTAGTCTTCCATTCCACACCATGCACTCAATACCCTTAGGATATGGATATGCTAAACATGAACAATTTCCCAAGCAGTTCCTCCTGCAATCATCTTGATCATCTGCTAATAACAAATCACCACAATCTGGCACATTCGTATTTCTACATTGCAAAAGCGTTCTTCGAACACACCAGCCAGACCAATTGTTTTTTCTCCACTCATCTATAATCTTGGGCTCGAACCCCCTTAAACAACTACAGATTGTTTACAATTCCAAGGGCCAGACCGCCAACAAAGTTTATCACTATCCCAAGTGACAAATTCAAGAAGGGTGCGAGGACTAATTCCAATCCTAAGGCGTCCATTTGATGGATCTGAATTACTTTTCCAAGATTGAAGTATTGAGTTCTCATACATAGTAACTTTGTCAATTGAGATCGTCGCCTGTAACAACAACGAATTCGTGAGATGCTCAAAACTCTGCCAGATGCTCATCCCACTAGCACTTGAGACTTGAGAGCAAAACCAGGCTACCGCTGTCTAGATTCTAGAAGCTGAGCAACTGAACTGTTTACCTGACGAGAAACATTTGATGACCAAAAGATCATGTTTTGTCTGTCTGAAAGTTGAAGATTTCCATCTTCAGATATTTTCAGGACCCCAGAAGAGCCGCTAATTGGGTTGTTCCTGTTGGCAACCCATACAACTTCCAATGTATCAGATTCCAACATAACGATTTGTTGAGTTAGGAGGGCTGAAAAACCCAACCTTGAGGCGGCCATTACGACACTAAGGTTTCTGAGTCGCTAAGAACTCAGTGGTGGTAATTGGTAGCTCCAGAGAAAACTGTCAAACAGAACCAGCAATGGATAGTAAAGTAAACATTAGAGAAGGTGCAATATACTTTATCCATTTAAGTTTCTTTTTGTTGCCAGTTAATCTTATGGTCATCTAGTTGACCGATGAAATATGTCTTAAAAACCTTGTACACCAATCCTACCCCTTTAAAAAGCAAGGAGTGCCTTCTCAAGTTCCCTTAAGTATAGTGAAATTACCTCCACACCCTTAAATTCATTCATTATTTACCGGCCCTGCCATTCCCTTTTCCTTGCACGCATGATCGGCCAGTGATATGTGTGTTTTATATAGAGTTTTACCCCCGTCCCTTAGTACTCTTATGCGTCAAATGAGCTCTTAGGAGCCGTTTTTAGTACTAATATGCGTTATTGAGTGTGCCTTGAGTTTCAGGTTTGATTATGAGAAATTGGTCTTTTTAGACCCGTTTCATGGTGATTTAGGCCATTACACGAGCCCAAGGACTTTCAGCAAAGTGTAAATTGACTTGTTCTACTAAATATAATACTCCCAATTGGCCAATTGAGCATATGAAGTATTCCGTATGTATCAAATACAAGGGTAATGATAAAGGTCGCAAGTTGCGACAACATTTAGTTGTCGCAATCTTATGTGTCACAGTTTAATTGGTACATATAGGCGCCACGTAAGCTATGTGTCATCAGAATATTTTTACTACCAATGCAATATTTTTACTATGAAAATATGTAAATAAGGTAGTCGATATAAAAAAGGAAACAAATTAGAATATTAAGATTTTCTCACCTTTTTTGTACATATTATAAGTTAAATATTTCAGTTTCCAATTTAAATCATGACACGTAAACATGCCATGTCATCATTGTGACACGTCTTAAAGGTCGCATGTTGCGACCTTTATCATTTTCGCAAATACAATATACCTCGTACTATAAATATTGTTCCAAAATATAATTTACTTCGTATTATTTTATACTAAACTAGTTTAGGGCCCGTGCAACGCACGCCTACTACTAAAACAATTTATTATTTTAATAGTAACTAAAAGACTTGTGATATTAGGAAAACATGAAAGTAAAAAGGATATATAAAAAAGTATAAATTCAAAGTTTGTAAAAAATATATTTAAATTAACTAAATTTGCATATTACTATACAAAGTTAAAAATTATAGTCGTTTACTGTTGGAATATTAGTCTAAGTTGTATGCTATGCTTCAGCAACTAACTGCTGAGTCAGCCTTGCCAACATGGCATTATTGTAACAAACTCTTTTATTGTTTGTTAGCTGATGCAACAACCTATAGAAGGTTCTAGACTATCTCCTTCTATGTATATATATATCTTGTACTTGCTGATTATAATTAATACAATAACAACTTAATTTTTCCTGATCTTAATCTCTAATTTTGTCATGGTATCAGAGCAGGTTCAAGAAACCTGACTCATCTTTTCCGAAATTCCGCAAATTCTCACACAAAATTCTCTCTAAAAGTTCAATTGAACCTTGCATTTTACTGTTTCTGATCGAAATCTGCTAATTGTTATGAAGAATTTAACTACAGTTTGAGTGATTGAACTTCAGTTTGTTTGATTTCTACTGATTGAAAATTGATAATGGCGATTAATGATGAACACTTCGAATATTCTAGGAGAAATGTGAATTTGCCTCCTAATCAGGATCCTGCTAGCTTGTATTACATCCATCCTTCTGATGCAAATTCTGTGCAACTTGTTTCTTTCAAGTTTGATGGTGAAGGTTTCACAGGATGGAAGAGATCGATGCTGCTGGCATTGTCAGCTAAAAAACAAAATAGGTTTTGTTGATGGAAGTATCAGCAAACCTGCTGTTGGAACTGTTGAGTATAGAGCATGGGAAAGGTGCAATGATTTGGTGTGTTCTCTGATCCTAGGGAATCTGAGTGAAATAATTGCTAAGAGTGTAATGTTTTTGAAGTTTGCCAGAGAAGTTTGGTGTGATCTTGAAGAGAGATTTGGTTTTGCTTCTATGGCACAGGTCTACTCTTTAGAACAGAAACTAGCTGAGCTAAATCAAGGAGAAAAATCAGTTTCTGAGTTTTTTACTGAAATCAAGTCAATCTGGGATGCAATTGAAGAAGCTCATCCTATGCCTTACAGTACTTGTAACAATTGTACCTGCAATGTTACTAAGAAGTTCTTTCAAAGGCAGCAAGAGAAAATGGTGATGCAGTTTATGATGAAGTTAACAGACCAGTTTGCCACAATTAGGGGAAATGTGTTAATGGTTCCAGTTCTACCTAAGGTGCCTGAAGCATACAGACTCTTTGCTCAAGAAGAAAGGCATCAAGAGATCTCTAAAACTGTCTATCCTACAGAGCCTGTTGCGTTTGCAGCTGAGAAAAGAAGATTTGATGGTGATCATTGGAACAACAGAAGTTTCAAATCTCAAGCAACTGGTTCTCAACAATTTCATAAAGCTAACAATTCTAATAGGAGCAACTCTCAGTATTTCTGTACACATTGTCAAATTCCTGGACACAGTATTGAGAGATTCTTCAACATCAATGGCTATCCACCAGGTTTTAAGCATTTCAAAAACAAGACAGCAGCAATGTCAACTACTGGAGATGTTGATGCTGACACATCCAACAATCCAAGAACTGAAGCAAATACTAATATCTCAGTGGAGCTGTATAATCAGCTGATGAATCTTTTGAGCAAGCAACAGCAAAGTTTTGGCTCTAGTCATCAACCTAACTTGGCCTTAATGGCAGGTAATATCTGTTTAATATCTCATACTAATTCTAAGTGGTTGCTTGACAGTGGTGCTTCCGATCATTTCTGTCATGATTTGAGTCAGTTTTCTACATATAAAAGGGTTGATAATCAATCTACATATATAACCATACCTGATGGCAGTAAAATACCTGTGAAACATGTTGGTTCAGTAGTTTTAAATGAAGGTATTACACTTCACAATGTGCTGCATGTGCCTGACTTCAAATATAATCTAATCTCTGTCCACAAGATATGCAAAGATTTGAATTGTGAGCTGCATTTTACTCATGACAAGTGCTTTATTTGCTGTCGGAAAGGGAAATTGATTCCTCTTGGTGATGTGAGTTTTGATCTGTACAATGTTGGAGAATACAATATAGCAGCTACATCTACAATGCAGCCACATGAGTGCAACACAGCCTGTTCTACTGCTGTCAATAATGCCAAACTATGGCACTTAAGACTAGGTCATATCCCTTTTAGTCAACTTAAGTTGATTAAACCTAGTTGTGAAGTCAACTCTTGTATTCAGGACACAATTTGTCAAGTATGTCCCATTGCAAAACAAACCAGGCTTAGCTTTCCACATAGTAGCATTAAGACAACTTGTCCATTTGAGCTAATACACATTGATGTTTGGGGTCCACATTCTGTGAAAACCTCTACTGGTTGTAATCAGTTTTTGACCATTGTTGATGATTACAGTAGATTCACTTGGATCCACATGTTGAGGAATAAGAAAGATTGTGTTTCTGTGTTAACTGATTTCTTGAATATGGTGAAAACTCAGTTTGGTGTGACTGTTAAATGTGTAAGATCAGACAATGCAAAGGAATTATGTGAAGGAGCTTTCAGAAAGCTGTGTGTGACACTTGGTATATTGAATCAAACTAGTTGTAGTGACACCCCCCAGCAGAATGGGGTGGTAGAAAGGAAACATAAACACCTTTTAGAGACAGCAAGGGCATTGTATTTTCAATCAAAGGTTCCTGCTAGGTTCTGGGGAGAGTGTGTGATGTGTGCAACATATTTGATTAACAGGATGCCACTAAAATCCATTGGATTGGATTCACCTTTTTACAGATTGTATGCAAAACAACCTGATCTTACTCATCTCAGAACATTTGGTTGTCTTTGTTATGTTTCTGCTACAAAAGTTGGAAGAACTAAATTGGATAGCAGAGCTACTCCTTGTGTTCTTATGGGATACTCTGCATCCCAGAAAGGCTATAGGGTCTTAGAAATTGACACAAACAGATTCTTTGTTTCAAGAGACATAGCATTTCATGAGAAACACTTCCCATTTCACCTTTATCATAAAACCAATACACCAGTTTCTAACTACACTAATGCTATCTTTTTACCAGCCTTTGCTTCCCCAAACACATTTGATGAACCAGATTTCTCAACACCAGAAAAAATATTTCCCTCACATACATCCTCACCAAACTCCTCACCTACATCCACTACCACTCAAACACCTTCTCAACACACAAACTCACCAAATTCCTCTCATGACACCACCTTAGTTGATCAAACAAATCCATTAAGTTCTTCTGAAAACACTACTGATCATAGCTATTCAACTACATCTAGTTCTTCAGATACTGCAAGTCTTCCTTATCCAATCATCAGAACAAACCCCACTAGACAGTCTTCTAGAACTCACAAACCACCCAATTATTTAGAAGATTATGTATGCCATTCTGCTTCCAAATGTGTTGCAAGTCACTGGTGCAACCTGGTAGCTTATGTTACCTTTCCTGAAGATTTTCAAGCTTTTCTGTCTCAAGCTTGTGACATTTCAGAACCACACTCCTATCAGGAAGCAGCAAAACATCAAATTTGGGTTGAAGCAATGCAGAAAGAATTGGAAGCTCTAGACCAGAATTTAACCTGGGAATTGGTAGAATTACCTAAAGGGAAAAAGGCAATTGGGTGCAAATGGGTCTTCAAAGTGAACCTTAAATCCAGTGGGGCTCTAGAAAGATGCAAAGCAAGATTAGTAGCCAAGGGTTTCAATCAAAAATATGGGATTGATTATGAGGAAACTTTCAGTCCTGTAGTTAAAATGAGTACAATCAGGTGTTTAATTGCAGTGGCAGCAAGCAAACATTGGCCTCTTTTTCAACTGGATGTGAACAATGCATTTCTGTATGGTGATCTCAAAGAAGAAGTTTATATGCAGATGCTAGAAGGGGTACCCAACCCTAACAACAAAGTGTACAGGTTAATCAAGTCTATCTATGGCCTGAAACAAGCATCTAGACAGTGGCATGAGAAACTCTTAATTGTACTGGAATCTCAAGGTTTTGTGCAATCAAAATATGATTACAGTCTGTTCATTCATAGGACAGATACAGATATCAACATAGTTGTTGTATATGTGGATGACATCATCTTGACTGGGGCCAACATTGCTAAACTTGATGAGCTCAAAGCAAATCTTCACAAAGAGTTTAGCATAAAGGATTTGGGATATCTAAATTATTTTCTTGGAATTGAGGTGGGATATACTGCAGATGGGATAATTATCACTCAAAGGAAGTTTACTAAGGAGCTCCTTACTGGATGTGGTTTTGATGTCTCCTAAAGAACCATCACTCCCCTACCTCTGAATCTTAAATTATCTAAAACTGATGGTGACTCTTATGCAGATACAGAACAATACAGGTCTATTGTTGGAAAACTTAACTTTCTCACACATACCAGACCTGATCTGTCTTATGCAGTTCAATATCTTAGCCAGTTCTTACAAGACCCAAGACAACCTCATGTTACAGCTTTGCATCATACTTTGAGGTATCTTGCTCACACTGAGGGTCAAGGCATACTGCTAAAGGCTACAGTTAACATTTCTCTACAAGCTTTTTCAGATTCTGACTGGGCAGCTTGCCCTGATTCTAGAAGATCTGTAACAGGATATATATTGCTATTAGGAGGGTCACCTATATCTTGGAAGTCCAAGAAACAAAACACAACCTCCAAAAGTTCAGCAGAAGCTGAGTATAGAGCCATGGCTGCTGCTGCTTCAGAAGTAACTTGGATAGTCAATTTGCTCACAGACATGGGACTTTCTGATCTCAAGCCAATTACTCTCAATTGTGATAACCAACCAGCTTTACATATAGCCAAGAATCCAGTGTTTCATGAAAGAACAAAACACATTGAGATTGATTGTCACTTTACTCGTGACAAAGTATTAGAAGGGCTGCTACAACTCTCCTATTTGCCTACACAGGAACAGCTAGCTGATGTGTTTACAAAGCCATTGGCATCTAGTCAATTCCATCTTCTTTTTTCCAAGATGGGTGTGCATGATTCTCATCCCCTTCCATCTTGAGGGGGGCTGTTGGAATATTAGTCTAAGTTGTATGCTATGCTTCAGCAACTAACTGCTGAGTCAGCCTTGCCAACATGGCATTATTGTAACAAACTCTTTTATTTTTTGTTAGCTGATGCAACAACCTATAGAAGGTTCTAGACTATCTCCTTCTATGTGTGTGTATATATATATATCTTGTACTTGCTGACTATAATTAATACAATAACAACTTAATTTTTCCTGATCTTAATCTCTAATTCTGTCATTTACTTGTATGTAGAACGATCTAACAATGTTAACCAAACCCGAATGACTCAAGACTAATTTTCGAAAAGACCCGAGCATAACCGAGTTACTCAAATTCAACCTATTTTGAATTGAGTAAAATCTTGATAAATAAGCTTATATGTTAGTCTACTTACCATGTATTATTATTTTAATTAACATTCTTACTTACCAGTTACCATGTATTGTTTTATTAATAGTACACTAACATTAGAAGTTCATTTATCAATACTTTTTATATTTCTTATCAAATTAAAAAGTTATAATAATACATATATAAAATTATATCATAAAGGAAAAAACAATATTGATTTAGCTTTCCTCCAATAATATATTATGCGGTACATATCTATGGTAATTAAAATATATTTTTATCTTAATTTCCTAAAAAAACATAATGTAATTTATTTATTTTAAAGTAAAAAAATAAAAAAATATTTTGGCGGGAAAAAATCGCACCAGGAAATGACACGTGTAATTCATGGTGTCTCTTTTAGTATATAGTACTTCCTCCGTCTTTTAATACTCGCAACGTTTGTTAGTTTCACGAGCCGATGCACAACTTTGATCATTTATATCTTAAATTCTCTTTATGCAAAAATTATAAAAAGTTGATATTTTGAAAATACACATTGAGACGAATCTAACAAGATCCCACATGACTATGTTTTATCTTATATAAAAAACACTACGAATAGTCAAAGTAGATTATATAAATAGTGGCAAAAGTTCAAACGTTGCGAGTATTAAAAGACGGAGGAAGTAATAGAAAGATGCATTAAGGAAGGCACCGGAAAAAAGAGGAGAAAAATCATTAAACGTAAGTGCGAGTAGTATAATAAAATTGGTTCGGAGTATTTTAACTTTTGAGAATGTATATTGAAGTTACTCAAACAATAACTAATACTTCGTACTACTTTTGAGAATGTAACTAGTATAGTACCCGTGCGATGCACGATTTTTATAATCTATACATAAATTTGTATGAAATCTGTTAGAAAATTATAACAAAATAGAGATTATATATATTTTGCAAATTAAAATTAGTTACTGATAAGTTTGTCATTGCTCATTTATCAAACCAACTAAAACAAATTAGAGTACATAGATAAAATTATTTTCATTCTCATTCACCACTTGTGTCAATCATAAGTTATCTCATCACTCTTTACTTCGATAGTAATGCGCACTTAATACTCACAAAATATCCCAATCAACTTCATTACCTGATCTCTTAACAACTACCTACACCATTTATTTTACTAAGTTAAAGATGACTTTTAGGAGAAGCGGGGCCTGCACACTCGTGCCCCCCTAAAGTTCTCATACCCATTATTTTCCATCCACGATGGAACGATACCCACCCCTCTCAATCCCCGTCTCGAGAGGTACAAATTAAAATAAAATTCATCCCCTCTTCATCACCCCCCTCGCGTGTATCTACACCCGCCTCAAACCCACACCTAGACTAAACTTTGGTAAAGGAGTTTTGAATTTTACAACTCTATTCTAGATTATTTGACAATTTGTTTGTCTAATTAGAGTAATTACATTGAGTAAATAAAAAAACATATAATATATAAGTTAGTAGTAAATTTTATTTAATATATTCATAATCAATTAGATGAAAGATTAGAGACGCAGGCGGGTCCAATTTTAAAATTCATTTTTGTCCCGTCAACCACGCCGTATACATTTTTACCCCCCACCACCCACCAAATTCTCCTCCATCCCTGCCCACTTGGAGAGGATCTACGGGGGGATCTTCCAAAAGATTCGTCCCACTAACAATCTGACATCCCTATATTCGATAAACAATCAACTTTTTCTTCCAACTAACTTTAAATGTATTGACATTAGTTTATTACAAAGTATTTTAATTGATTGTATTAGCTATAATATTGATAAAACAAATATATTTAAAAGTGACATAAATAATTAAGATTGGGTGAGTGTTCCCAAGTCAAATCAATTCAAACTCGCCCCATCAGTAAAGTGTGTACATGTTATCCTTATACCCGTCTGCCAACAACAAATCTCTATTTGTTAGTCAGCATTGGTCAACATTAGGCAATCATCTACGTTTATCTTTTTTGTCAGCCCAATCTAAAATTGAAACTCGCGCCATCATCAATTGGGATGCACCATTTACATATAAAAATTTAATTTTGCACAAAATTTTAATGTGACATTGCAATCATTTACATTAAGATATAAAATATATTTTTTATTGCAAACATATTAATAATAAGTAAAGTTAATCATCTAAGTCTTATGATTTTGGAAATAATTGATTACGAATAGTTAATTATAATCAATATGCCCTTAAGAGTTCAATAATATGAGCGGATAAATTATTATCCGTGCTTCGTATAAAAGTATTACGATAATGAGAATGTGGCAAATTTTGTTTTTGATATTTAAGATTAAGTATAGGTCAGGGCCCGTCATGAAAAAGTATGTGGCTAGGGATCTCATTTTGTTAGTCAACATCGGGCCTATAAAATATTTTAAACAACCTTGTCAAATATATTAAATCAAGAGTTATCGTTTGTTATGCATATCCTGATTATTATATGACACAAATTCTTAAAAAGTTGATAGTATTATAATAATTTAATTGATAGTACATGTTCAACTATAATAAGATTTTCTATGTCAATCGGTTATCATAAATTTCATGCAAAAAAATTTCTTTGGATTACAAATAGTAAACGATCAAAGGTAAACGTTCATTATACATTATTCACATCCATTATACGTAGTATGACACAATTTCTAAACAAAACATGATATTCGGCTATTCACGTTATAAGAGAGGAAAATTAGAGAGTGACATTTTCACCACCACGTCGATTTACTTCTCTTTTATTATAATATATGGAGTACTCCTTCCGTTCTCGAATATTAGTCATATCTGTAATCTTTTAACTATTCACAATCGAAGAAAATCTTCTAATTTATTTCCAATACGTATTTCAAAACATATTTATATGATATTTTATTTTGTTCTTCTCAATGTTTGGTTAGTACAATATCAAAATTTTATACTTTTTTAACATACGTATTTGGAGATATTTACGTTTAAATATTGAGTTGAAACGGGTGAAAAAGTCAAAAGATGACTAATATTTAAAACAGAGGGAGTATATAGATATATATATTTAAATTAAGAAATTTATTGACATAAATAAATAAGTACGTAGTTCGTAGTATGATCGATTATTACCATAAGTAATTAGAAGATTTTAGAAAAAATATATATGAATTATATTAATTATTGCGCAATAGAGTAGTAGATAGATTAGATTACGCAAGTTTTTACTCATGTTTAAGAAAGTTACATAATTACTATCAACGACGGTGATAATTATTGAAATTAGTTTCTAAATATACTACATTAAAATAGTAAAATAATTGGCGGTTATATTTATCGAATTTAGTTGTTTAAATATTATAGAGTACTATAGTAATTTTTTTATACACTCTTATAATCTTATTCAGACTTGGTTGATTCTCTTATTTATTTGTATTTTAATTATGTAAGTACAAATCAATAGACTACTCTTAAATTTTTATAAAAATACTACTACGTACTCCATATAATGGATTAATTATTCGTAGTATAATGTTTATTACATTATACTAAAACAAACACCAGGCGTGACACGTGACACTTCCTTGTGCAAATTTTCCCACCAACTTTTGATAAATTTGTCTATAAAACGTTCGTAGTATATAATTAGGAAATTATTATTAAATTAATAAATCAAGAGTACATACTTTTGTAAGATAAAAGTTCACGAATTTTTAATGGTGCTAGAAATTAAAACATTAGTAGATACATAGTACATGCGTAAGTAAAATGGTAATATATATTTTAAAAATTTAAGTTATTTTTTAGACTTAGCTATATATTTCAATTCAATTTTGTTTTACCTTATTTAGCTAGCTTGATATACTATTATAGGAATGATTAAGTATGTGTTGGTTTATTTTGATGAAATAAATAAATCTTTTGTACTAATTGATCATATTTTTATGTGTCATTTAATTGTGTTAAAATAAGAATTTTCTAATCGATACTGAATATATTATAAATAAATTAGTATACATTTTAACGAATGAGTTTCCGTATTTCTTTATTTATATGATGTACTACCTAAATCGAGATTTTATATCGTTGCCTAAATGTCTATACAATGGTAATGTTTCCTTTTATAAAAAGATTTTAAATTGGTTATATTTGTTATGAAAGTATAGAAAAGATAATTTACACAATATTTCTCATGTATAGAGTGATTTTTTTTTTAAAGGAAAATAGAATCAAATATTCTTATGAGATGAAAGTTAACAAAATAACTATAGAATGTTTTAATTTTTATAATTTTTTTATTTCTAAAAGAGAGGCCAATCAATGAGTGACATTTGTCATCACCACATTGATTTCCTCTCTTTTAGTATAATATATAGATTAAATTGAAGTTATCCCAATTAGTGGACTATGGATAATGGCACACCAGTGGTGGTGCCGGTGCAAGTAAGGTTCAGTGGGTTCAAATGAGTTCTTACTAGCTAAAAAAAAAAAATGTCAGATTTTTAAAAAAGAAAAAAAAAATCAAGTAAGTAAGCGCGCTATATTACACAAAAATAAGTGGCACTGAAGTGGTTTTGGCAAAAAATAAGTGGCTTTGTAATTTTTACAAATTTATTTAATTGAAAATTTGAATTAAAATTGTTTCAAGTTTTGAACAATAGATGAATCCGTGAATAGAATGTTCAATGTTACTCTCTTAGATAACTTAGATTTAGTTTAGACTTTAGAGTGTAATTTATTTGTTGCTTTACAATTTAGAAAGTTAGGGTTTGAACTTTATATATTTAGCTGTAATTGCTACATTGAAATCTATGTGAAGAATAAGATGCGGAACAAGATGGTCGGGTGATCAACTCTTGAATGATTGTTTAGTATATAACATTTATTGAGAAAAATTTATTTTTTTTCTAGTTAAGGATGATGATGTAGATTGCTTTCAAAATATGAAAACTCGTTGAATTCAATTATAATTTTTTTAATGTCATTGCAATAGAACATGCGCCCCATGAATTATTAGTTGTAATTTAGGTTTTGGATTTTGGATTAAAATTTTATTATATGCATTCGAAGATTCCGAACCCTTAACAAGAAAATCCTGGCACCGCCACTTTGGTACACAATAAGCATGGTGTACCTAAAGAACATATGTGTACAAACAAAACAATATAACCTTGCGACAAAAGAACATGTGATATATTATTTTACTTTTTTGTTATAATTTTACTTCTTGTTAAAATTATAAATATAAATATGTTCATGTTCTTTTTACA
Organism: Spinacia oleracea; assembly: GCF_020520425.1. Lineage (NCBI taxonomy): Eukaryota > Viridiplantae > Streptophyta > Magnoliopsida > Caryophyllales > Amaranthaceae > Spinacia > Spinacia oleracea. Next base: position 63,022,533 of record NC_079492.1, on the reverse strand, counting down.
AAAGGTAATGTTCTTTTAGGCTTTTAGTTTATGTACTTGTGTTCTTTAAGATACACTAATTATCTGTGCACCATGATCCACCTTCTAAATTACCCCAAAATCATAATATGATACAACTATACATGGGAGTTTTTGTGGGTGATCAAATTACTGAAATTTACGTGCAAGGGTGGTTTTCATGAAATTTGGGTTACATTTTGTGACATATATAGTGACTTTAATCACCAATCTATTAATGATACAACAATACAGTGTGTGTCGTGCAGTACTTATATAAATTAAAGCCTTACGAAATCTAAGAAAGTTTTCATTCATTATTATTTATTACGTTTGTTGACATGGGCTTCTTACATTGCAATCCGAAAATTCCCCACTTTCCTTTAGTTTTTACGACAACTTTTGTGTAAGACCGTCTTACCGGAAAGACCACTTTGGTTGCTTAACTAATTGTTTCATTTCTTAACTAATTGGTTACATTGCTTAATTAATTGATTCAATTGCTTAACTAATTAATTACCTTGCTTAACTAATCGGTTTCAATGCTTCACTAATAAGTTCAAGTGCATAACTAATTGGTTCCATTGCTTAACTTATATTACACTAAGGTGGTCTTTTGTGTAAGACCGCCTTATAGAAAAGTTTGTATAGTTTTTATAAGAGTTTCACTTTGTATACGTGTACCAATTATTGTATAAGATCAAGGTTCTCTTATACAGGCCGAGATAATCCCTTCTGATTAATAACTCGTGTGATATTTTAAGTTTCAATACAATAACTTAAACTCGTGTGATATTTTAAGTTTCAATACAATTAATAACCCTTGTTATGCACTTAATGAAATATTTTAATACCTATAATACCACTAACCATTGTATAGAAACACAGTCTAAAGTCAAACCCTATACTAGGGTTATCAAGTTTCAATCGATAACTCAGTAACACTACAAGAATTTGTATCTTTAACGACAAGCTAATTACGACGGGTCAAAAATCCCGTCGCAAAATCCTTTTGCGACGGGGCTAACAACCAACAAAGACGGGAACAACTGTCGCAAATGTCTTTTACGACGGGTTAACGACGGGATTTTCCATTAACGACGACTCCCTTTCATGACGGGTCCGCGACAGGAAATCCCGTAATTAATCAACGATTATTGGCCTTTAACGACGGGTAATCTCCCGTCGTTAATGGTATAATTTTTTGTAGTGTAATTTTGGACCGCTTAGTCAAACCACTCATATATGAGTGGTTGTTTCCCTTTGATCAATGATATAAATAGACCACAAAAATGAATAATACAAATGACATCAATAATTTGAACGACCTTAATATGACTAGGATCTGACCGCGCGCTATCGCGCGCAGATGCCCACCGAACAAAACTATAAATGTTTGCCTCCTAAATCAAACACGATAAAAAATAAGGACAGGAGATGTATTTTGTTGCTGTGATTTGTAGTTCTCAATCAAAATTGGCCTGTTCTTATTCCCACAGAATCCAGAATTTAGCACGTACTCGAGCTCATACCGCACATAAGCTAATGAAACTACATCTGTTATAGTTGACGATTATAAAGTGAGATACAAAAATAAAGCGTATTCAACGTTTATTAATTAAAGGACTGCTAAATTATGCTGCAAGATCTTTGGCGATAAGGGCATGGTATGTCCCAGCTTTAAACTTATGTAACATCTCCATCTGAGAAGCCTGATCATGGTAGCAAGTATAGAATAAGAAAGCATTAACCCACTTAATCCTATCGCATCACGGACAAGTACACCACTTAATCCTGCGCTTAGGTGGATATCTTCAGCTTTTTCATGATATTTCATGTAAAATAGTAGAATCTGTAAAGGTTAGTTGTTGGTGCACCAGATGCTTTGGTTGATATTGACTACGATATCCAACATGCAAGAGTCCCTCAAGGTCAAATGTAGTATGCACAGGATAATTTATACTGAAGAAAATACATAGCTAAATGATATCTTTAGCAAATCTTCTTCTGAAATAATAGGAACCATGGTCTCACATTGCGTAAGAATTATAGTAAATGCCAACATTTTCCTAATACTCTTACCCAAAACAAAGGTTTAGTTAATACTCTTTCGTACGAATTACATACCAATTGCGAACCAACCTTACCATCTTCACCCTTCTTTCTATCCTTTTCTTTAACCTCTCTGTCTCTACAAATTTGTCTTCCATTCCCAAATTTGCCTCAAAACCTAGCTCCTTAAAGATTTCCTGTAATTTTTAATTATTATTTTTTTTGCAGGAAAATATCTATTCTGGAATTGGGAAAAAAGAAGCTCATCAAAAACAAATATTTTCCCCAAAAATCGTAACAACCTCCAAGTACATTTAATCTTGTGTAGTTTAAGCTAAACATAATCCCAACAAGTTGAGGGTTTTAACTTTTCATTTCCACCCATAACACTGAGGCCTACTTTGCATTTTACGAACTGAAATGTACTTCGTGGTCCAATTTAAATACGAAGTACATACTGTATAGATTTTGTAAACAAAGTTGTAGAATTTTAGTTCACTCTATATCAATCCTGGAAATACCACTATGATTAGACCTGTCAAACGGGTCGGGTTAGTGTCAGTCAACTTCGGGTTCGGATTCTATCGGGTCAGTCAGTTTCGGATTCGGGTTTACAAAAGCTTGTTAAAGACCCAGAGTGTTCGGGTTTGGGTTGACCCAACGGGTTGAGAGCTTTTATCACGCCTTTTTTATTACGCATTTTTTTAATATTATATACCTTTTTACGGGTTCGGATTGAACTAACAGCCCAACAGGGTTGAATAATTATTATTACTATTAGTTTTACTCGTATAATGAATTTAAATGTACATTAACTTAAAAACATTTTAAATTTTTAACATTTTGAGATCGAATTATTAATAATATAATACTTGTAAAGCATGAACGAAGCAGCAACAATATAACACTGAGGGATCTAATTAGTAATAATATATATAGTAGTAAAGCCTTTTATAAAGAGAGGTCCAATTGAAAGCCTGAAAATGCCATATAGAAGCATTGAGACATTCATGTAGCTCTACCATTTGCGAGTAATACACCATGAATAACATGAATCCATGATACTATCATAATAACCACTGTCCCTAGATAGTTTCAGTAGAAAAAACAGTACCAAAAGGCGAAATGCATCCATGTCTGCATTCATTATTACAACTCGAATGATATTGATATCAGCTCGAGCCATATACAAATTGATTTCATGTAACACTTGTTAATACGCCTCTGCTTGTAAGAGAGGAGAAAGACGTATCCATGAACAATCAATAGATTATAAATAATCACTAGCATAAGGCATGATGTTAGACACCTAAAAATATTCTGTTGTCCAGGTAGACTTCATCTTATTTAAATCCAGAAAGATTGAAACACCTTTTCAGTTCATTGGAATTAGCTTCTTTACCAATAAGGAACTAAAAGGATAGTTTACTGCCCACAATCATGTATAATCTGAAGTTCTAAACCCATGGAAGATCAAGCAAAAGCATCAGCCACCAAGAAAGACTAACTGTAAAAACAAAACAATTGTGAATTAAAACTCGTATGGTTTAATCTGTCTTAGCTTTTATTTTACAGGCTTCATTTCTGGGTTTAACGGAATGTTCCGCTATGTCCCTATCGATTTCTGGCATGTCCTTGTATGACCAAGCAAAGACATCCACGAATTCGGTGAGCATCGCGATTAAGCTTGTGCGCTCTTCTGGAGTGAGAGTTAGACTGGTTCTAGTATCCGTCATTAGATAGAGGTTGAAGAAGAGTAATAACAAGATCAAGAACCCATTGTTACATGGAAATGAAACAAAACTCATTCAGCTAGCTTACACAACCTTCTTGCATAAGTCAATCAACCTAGGGTGTTCATTCAGCTAGCTTTCTACTAATCACGAAATTCTGATTCCAAATCCAATCAATTTCTCACTTGTTCCGGTATGATTTGGGAACGGTTGGAGATGTCTTGCTGGTTGAGTGCTACTGTTACCCTGTTGATATCCTACGCAGATAACAAAGATGAACTAGCCTCGAGGGTGATTCGAGGATCCCCCCTCCGATGCTAAAGTCAGATATGATGAGTGATAAGTATTTTGGTTTTAGTGGAAATGATTGTGTTTGCGTACCTTTTGTCATAAATGAAGCCCATATATATAGGCGCGGGTCGGGCGTACGGACAAATGGGTCCTACCCGATTGATAGCGACCCGTTGACCTCTTGGTTTGGTCACGTGCCTCCCCCCTACCGGCTTGTAAGAGATGCTGGTAGGGAATAATAACTGCCGTTAAGGATTAATAATAACTGGTCACGTGCCTCCTTAACAGTTTGGCGATGCTACCAGCCAGCTGGTAGCATACCCGTACAACTAGCCCCCTCAGAGTGAGCATATCTGTCTTGACTGATGTGCTTGCTCTGAAAATAGTGCTCTCCCTACAACTAGCCCCCTCGAGATTTTGGATGCTGACTAGCCCCCTTGAGATTTTGGATGCTGACTAGCCCCCTTGAGGTTTTGGATGCTGACTAGCCCCCTTGAGGTTTTGGAATTTTTTAGGAAGTATTTTGAATTTGTACCGCTTAAATTTATTCCACGTGTGATGCATCTGCGTGCTATGCGACGCGTGTCGCTTTATCATTTTATTTCAATGGCTGAGATTTGCTCTGTCCTTTCAACTGCCTTTAACTGTCAAATCGCCCGTTTTCCTCGATTTTTGACTATTTAACTTTCTTTTCTTAAAACGTCAAAACACTTTCGCTCTTTTCTTCAAACTTTTCTCTCTCTTTCTCAAATCTTCTCCTTTGTTCCTGCGAGTTATTTTTTCGGCGCTGTTTCTGTTGCTGACTGCGGTGCTTGCGGAAGTGTTGTACCTCGGTTCTGGGCTGCTAAATTTCCGTTGTGCGAGAAGGTATAGTCTTTTTTGTTTTTGTTTCTTCCTTCGTATAGGTTTATATTTGGGTGTAATGTCGAGTGAGCGAGATAGTGATAATGTGTTGAGTGGGGCTGGGTATGACGATGCTGACCCTGCGTCTACCTCTGAGGATGTCAATTTTGAGGATGATGATAAGCCGTCTGCCTCTGACTATTTTGAGCCGTCTTACGAGGATGCTGCAAAGGAATTACAGGCTCATATGCGCAAACAGGTACGAGCCGACATTCGTCATGATTTGAATTTAGTAGATAACTGCGAAACAATCCCGGCAGTGGATGCTCCCTCTATTGCCCTTGAGTACGAACTTCGATCATGGACGCAATTTATGGACCCTGCCGGTAAAGGATATGGTGACTATGGCACTAATTTTGGCAATGTTGTTGTGTCTTTCAACCAGGATGCCGTCAGGGGTGCCCATCTAGAGGACGTGGCTGGTGGGAGCCGTCAGATGGATGAAGGGGAGGTTAGCAGTCGTGCTAACGATGTTGCGGGGTCCGATAACTCCGCCGGTAGCGGTGGGGGAGATGATGAGGATGCAGGGGATTCAATTTTGGAGTCTGATGATGATATTGGCCGGTTGTGGGATGATGGTGAAGACGTGGCCTCTCTGTGTGAGCAGGTATTGAGAGAAGGGGATCTGGATGTGGAACCAGATTCCGATACGGAAGAGATGAGCTACAGGGTTGAGAGTCCTCCTCCTGCTGGTAGTGCCGTTTACAAAGCTAAGATAATCAAATCTTTTCGTGATAGGGCTATCAAAGACGACCATCCGCGCTGGGCCAAAGAGTATTTGAAACTGCCCAAAGGGTACCGTCTCGTGATTCCTGCTGAGGGGAGTGTGATTTTGGATTGTCCTCCTGATCATATCGGCGTGTATGCCCATCATCTAGATTTCGGCCTCCGATTTCCTCTTCATCCTTTTATAGAGAAGGTATTCCGGGCTTGGAATGTATGTTTGGCGCAGGTAACGCCTCAGGTAGTGAGGAATGTTGTGGCTTTTACCTGGCTGCTATCTTTTAAACAATGGCCCCAAACCATTAACCTGTTTAGGCGGCTGATTTGGTTGAAAAAGTACAAGAAGAAGTCTGGATGGTGGTCTTTTTACACCAAGGCAAGCAAAATGACAGTCAACCCCAAGCTGTCTAGCTGTAAAGATTGGGAAAAGAAGTTCTACTGGTTGAGAGTGCCTTCTGATTTCCCCATTCGGACTCGCTTTCATCTCCCCCGTCCTCATATGAACCATTACCCCATTCGGGAGTTGGGTTTCAGGGAGAAAAGGGCCCATCAGTTTGTGTCATGTTTGCATGTTGACACCGGTTTGCAGAAGTCTGTGACCGTTCCTAAGTACTGGTTGCCTCCTGCTAAGTATATTTTGGGAAATGGGCCGCTGTCTGCAGTTGGCTTGTGCCACACCCATACTCTTGGTATGGTCGTGGGGCTGATAGCTATATCCCCCTCTTATATTGTTTAAAGTATGCTTTTCTTGTTTTGTATGTAATGTTGTTTGTCTGTTTTTAAATATTTTTTGCTTGTTTTTTCTTACCAGGCCTGCATACTCTCAACTTTGCTATTCTTGGCTTGGGTAAAGACGGTCGCCCTACTACCAACAACCCTCCCAATCCGAAAGGCGTGTTTTCCACTCTGTCGACCTACGCAACCCAAGCCAACAAAAAGCGTGGTTCGACTCGGGAGGAGGTTGTGAGTGAGTCTCCTGCTAAGAAGACAAAAAGATTAAGCTCCATACCAGCTCCCAAACCACTTTCCATCCGTGCACCTACTGGAGTTGTTTTCAAAACGACTCATACTGCTCCTGACAACCCTGCTCCAAGACCTGTCTTCAAGACCGTCCATACTGCTCCTGACATGGCTGGAGGTTTTAAAAGTTTGGATTGCGGTCGTGGTGCTGCCCTTACTGGCAGGCGTCCTCGCGATCGTAACCAACCCTTCACTCGGGTGAATCGGTCTCGAGTGGACGGTACTACGCAGCCTGCCCCTGATAAGTCTCAGCAGAAGTCTCCTGAGAAAGGTTTTGAATCAGCTGCCGATGTGAACATCGCAGGCCAAGGGGGTGATGCTGTTGCGGATGTTGAGCCGATAGCCCAACCAGACTTGATGGTTGTGGATCTTATGACTCCAACCCGTCAGAACCAAGAGCAAGAGGTAAATGATACTGATGTTGCTGGTATGGGCCAGAAGACTCCTCCTCTCATGCCTCCTACTCTTCATACTTCTTCTGGGTATGTTCGCCCTAGCCAGAGTGCTGGTACCAGCTCTGGTATAAACATGGGTGTCTTTGTCCGTCCTGGGGAGTGGATTGAGAAGACTCCGATTTGCCTATCCCCCAGGAAGATGAAGTACTTTGAGGTTCCTCCTGGTGAGCCTGATGAACCCTGGAACCCTAAAATCGATCTTCTTCGTGGTGAGTCGATACTCACCGACGACTGCAAAGGGGGTGGTTGTATGGGTTGGAGGGCTTTGAAGGATCTGGCTACTCCTCGCGACAATCCTGCTGCTGAGATTGACGCGCCGGCTGCCCAACATATGAATGATATGCTCAAGGTATGCAATCGGTGTTGTTTTTATGGTATGCTTTTTGTATATACATGCAATCGGTGTTGTTTTTGACGAATTGTCTTTTGTAGGCCTGCAACTCTGCTGTGGAGCTTGTGAAGCTGTACCTCTGCTACCAGGAGCAGAATGAAGACCTTCAGAAAAGGCAGGCTGATCTGGAGAAGCAGGTGAGTGACGCCAAGCAAGATCTGGACCAAAAAACTTCTGAGCTGAAAAGGGTGAAGCAACGCAACGAAGAGTTGGAGAATGTTGCGAACAAGCTGGAGGCAGAGGAGGCCAAGAACAAAGAGCTGTCTGAGAAGTTGCTGGAGGCGGATGAGAAGGCCAAAGCTGCTTACAAGATCGGTGCTCGGGATGGTGCCTTGCGATTTTCTCGGTCCCAGACCTATAGTAAGCGTATCACGGATAGTCATAACGGTGGCTGGTTTGCTGCCCACCGTTGTGGCGTTCATGGTATTGGCCTTACCAAGGAGGACTGTGAGGATATTGAGTATGCTTTCCTGGTGGAGGAAAAGCACAAGGTACCAACCGGTTGGGAGTCACAGATCATTCCGGAGGAGATCATTCAGAATGCTGATCCCTTGACTCTCCCTCCCATTGAGCTGAAGGAAGAAGACTACCTGGATCCTGCCCTGCTGTCTTCCAGTACCAACCAGACGGATCATCAACAAGTTTGAAGGTGCGGGCAGTCATCACCGGTATCATCCTGTGGTTCATCTGGCGTTGCTGCTTTTAAAGATTAGTTTATTTTTTTAGACGCACTCTTGGTATCAGCTGTTTGTGGCACTTTTTGCCCTGGGATATTTTATGTTTTGTTTTGTAAACTTTACCTTGTGCCATTTTTGATCAGCTAACAAATGTCAGTGTTGGTGTTGGCTGTCGAATTTGCTTTATTCAGATGGTGTTGCTCTTGCCCTTATTTATGCAATTGTGCTGTTTGAATCTGGTACTTTACCCCGAGTCAGCAAGCTGATAGTAGCCTTGCTGACTTACTTTAAGGGTTTTGAATCATGATATTTGACTATACATTACCCCGAGTCAGCAAGCTGATAGTAGCCTTGCTGACTTATTTTAAGGGTTTTGAATCATGATATTTGACTATACATTACCCCGAGTCAGCAAGCTGATAGTAGCCTTGCTGACTTATTTTAAGGGTTTGATTCGTATCACCCCGAGTCAGCAAGCTGATAGTAGCCTTGCTGACCTACTTTAAGGGTTTGAATCACGATTTTTTGATTATACATTACCCCGAGTCAGCAAGCTGATAGTAGCCTTGCTGACCTACTTTAAGGGTTTGATTCGTATCACCCCGAGTCAGCAAGCTGATAGTAGCCTTGCTGACCTACTTTAAGGGTTTGAATCACGATTTTTGATTATACATTACCCCGAGTCAGCAAGCTGATAGTAGCCTTGCTGACCTACTTTAAGGGTTTGATTCGTATCACCCCGAGTCAGCAAGCTGATAGTAGCCTTGCTGACCTACTTTAAGGGTTTGAATCACGATTTTTGATTATATATTACCCCGAGTCAGCAAGCTGATAGTAGCCTTGCTGACCTACTTTAAGGGTTTGAGTCGTATCACCCCGAGTCAGCAAGCTGATAGTAGCCTTGCTGACCTACTTTAAGGGTTCGAATCACGATTTTTTGATTATACATTACCCCGAGTCAGCAAGCTGATAGTAGCCTTGCTGACCTACTTTAAGGGTTTGATTCTTCTGCTTTGAATTCCTCGACTTTCTTTCATTTCATGGACCATAACAGGCCTGGCTCAATCGGCCTTTTTGGGTTAGTGACTACACATAAAACTTTCTAAGGACGCTGGCGTTCCATGAAATTTTTAGTGCTGTTCCACCCATATCCATCAGCCTAAAAGCTCCTGGTACGATTTCTTCCCATATCTGATAAGGCCCCTCCCAGTTTGGGGTTAACTTCCCTTGGACCTTTGCCTTGCCTGTAGCTGCAGTTCTGCGGAGCACCAGGTCTCCTACTTCAAGCTGTCTGTGTTTTACTCTTTTGTTGTAGGCATTGCTTATGCGCTGCTTGTAAGCCGCCGATCTGATTTCTGCTCTGAGTCTGATCTCTGGTAGAAGATCCAGCTCCTGCTTTAATAGTTTACCGTTCTTGTTTTCTTCATAATGCTGGATCCTGAATGTAGGTAACCCTACTTCTGCTGGTATCACTGCTTCTGATCCGAAACATAGACGGAATGGGCTCTCTCCCGTTGCTTCCTTAACGGTGGTTCTATTTCCCCAAAGTATCTCTGGAACAATATCGGCCCAACCAGCCTTATAGTCGTCTAGCTTCTTTCTCATTGCTGCCAGTATCTGTTTGTTGGCAGCTTCTGCCTGTCCATTGCTTTGGGGATGACAAACAGAAGAGTAGGCAAACTTGACTTTGTACGTACTCAAAAAACTTTGAACTGGTGAGCAATCAAACTGTACTCCATGGTCCATCACGATTGCCATTGGTAATCCGAACCTGGTGATTATACCTTTCCATATGAACTTTTTGACCTGATTTGCAGTTATCTTTGCCACCGGCTCTGCTTCTATCCATTTGGTGAAATAATCGACTGCCACTATCAGATATTTTCTTCCACCGGATGCCGTTGTGAATGGTCCCAGAATGTCCATTCCCCACTGGGCGAACGGTATTGGATTTAGGATTGGCATGAGATCGTTTGCAGGACGATTAATGACTGCTGAAAAAACTTGACATTTTTCACATTTCTTGACGTACTTTTGTGCGTCTGTTAGCATTGTCGGCCAGTAGTATCCTTGCCTTTGGCATTTCAGTGCAAGGGTTTTTCCTCCCTGATGATTTCCACACACTACTTCATGTATTTCTTCTATCAGTCGTGCCGATTCGTATGCTGATATGCATCGTAACAGAGGCAAGCTAAAACCCCGTTTGTAGAGTTGGCCTCTGATGATTACGAACCAGCATGAGTTTCTAATCAACCTTCTTGCTTCCGTTTTTTCTGCAGGCAGGGTTCCATCTCTCTTGTATGCCCACAAGGTGTCATACCATTCAGGTTGGCTCGTGATTACCATGACCTGATTTGCCAATACTTCAGGGCTCCTTCGGTGCATGACCTCCATCATTACTGATTTTACCAGAGCACTCGAGCTGGCCAGTTTTGACAGGGAGTCTGCCAACATGTTCTCTGATCGGGGTACTAATTTTATTTCGAAGCTTTCCAACTGTGCCGCTGATTGTTTAAGCTTTTCGGCGTATCGTTTCATGGATTCTTCCTTCGTTTCATATTCTCCTGAGAACTGGTTTGCTACCAGCTGTGAGTCGGTTGTAAGCATGAGCCTACGAGCACCAGCTGCCGTGCAGATCTGTATGCCAGCGATTGCGGCCTCGTATTCTGCCTCGTTGTTTGATGCCTGGAAAGAGAACTTAATAGCATACTCGAACTGGTCTCCTTCCGGTGAGGTAACTATTACCCCCGCTCCTGACCCTGATTTGGTGACCGAGCCATCTACTGCTACTTCCCATATTCCTTCCTTTATTTCCTCCTCCTGGTATGATGCTTCGACTATGAAGTCAGACAGTGCTTGGGCCTTTATAGCCATTCTGGGCCGATATTCCATGTGAAACTCTGATAGTTCAATCGCCCATTTTAGGAGTCTACCTGATGTGTCCATTTTTTGCATTGCTTTTTCCAGTGGGTAGTTTGTGAGGACTTGGATCCCGTGTGCATCAAAGTAAGGTCTCAACTTTCTGGCTGCAATCAATACTGCCAACCCCAATTTTTCTATCAAGGAGTACCTCGTTTCTGCTTCTTGCAGGATGTGGCTGACAAAGTACACCGGTATCTGTGTTTTATCTTTCTCTATGATCAGAACTGCTGCTACTGTGTGTTGAGAAGCAGATATGTATAGCTGCAGCGTGTCCCCTTCCTCTGGTCGAGCTATTGTGGGTAGGACTTGCAGGTGCCGTTTTACTGCCTCAAAGGCTGCTCTTTCTGTTTCTCCCCACTTGAATTTCTTGTTTTGTTTTAACACGTTGAAAAAGGGCAACGCCCTATCTGCTGATTTGCTAATGAACCGAGTCAATGCGGCCATTCTTCCTGTTAACTTTTGCACGTCTTTTATGCAACCGGGTTCTGGCAGATTCATAATTGCATCTACCTTATCTGGATTGGCATCGATTCCCCTTTCGCTTACTAGGAAACCCAGGAACTTTCCTGATCGGACCCCGAATACACATTTCTTGGGGTTTAACTTCATCCTGAACCTCCTCAGAGTTTCGAAAGTTTCTCTCAAGTCGTCGATGTGGTCACTGGCCAATCGGCTTTTAACTATTGAGTCATCCACATACACCTCTATGTTCCTCCCTTTCTGGGAAGCAAATACCCTATCCACCAACTTCTGGTAGGTTGCTCCCGCATTCTTCAACCCAAATGGCATAGCCTTATAGCTGTATACCCCTGAATCTGTGATGAAGGCGGCCTTCTTTCTATCGGCTTTACACAAGCTGACTTGGTGATACCCTGAGAAGGCATCCAGGAAACTCAAAAGAGCGTGGCCACTTGTTGAATCTACCAGCCTATCGATTCGTGGCAATGGATAGCAGTCCTTGGGGCACGCCCCATTCAGATTGGTAAAATCTACGCACATTCGCCAACTGCCATTTGACTTTTTTACCATGACTACGTTGGCCAACCATTCGGGGTAATCACAAACTTCTATGAACCCTGCTTCCAGCAGCTTTTCCACTTCTTCTTTTATTGCAGCATTTTTTTCACTGGAGAAATTTCTCTTCTTTTGCTTTACCGGCCTGACTGACTTGTCTACATTCAAACGATGCACTATGATGTCTGGGCTGATACCGGGCATTTCATCTGCAGAGAAGGCAAAGACATCTGCATTTTCTCGTAACAGGCCGATGAGATTGACCTGCTGATCTGCCTCCATATCGGCACCTATTCGTACCGTTCTTTCTGGAACTCCTTCTACTAATTCAATTTCCCGAGTTTCTCCATCTGCAGCTGGCCTTGGGATGCAAACCGGCCTTTCATCAAAATTTTCCATGCTCAAGTCCCCTCTCTTTCTTTTGGTTGGCATGTTTGCTTCTCGGGCAAGGTTGGTTTTCGGCACCATCCTTCCTGGTGCCTTTATCGCTGTCAGATAACACGATCTGGCAGTCTCCTGACTGCCATGTACCCTTTCTGTTCTTTCCAGATTTGAGAGATATATCATGGTCAAATGATATGTGGACACCACCGCCTGTGCGTCATGAATGAATGGTCGACCAATTATTACGTTATACGCTGCTGGTACTTTTATCACCAAAAAGTCGACCATTAAGTCCCTGGTTGATGATCCTCTACCTACTTGAACCGGTAGACGGATACTGCCTTCTGGATAGACGCTGGCTCCAGAGAATCCGATAACGGGATAGCTCACCCTTGTTAACTCTCCGTGATCTATGTTCAGCTGGGTGAAAGCTTCCCAGAATATGATGTTCGCAGAGCTGCCTCCATCAATCAGGCATCTCTTGACGGGGAAGTTTTCTATCTCGAGTTCCAATACCAGCGGGTCATCATGGGGATATATAATGCCGCGACAATCGTCCGAGGTGAACGTGATGACCGGTAGGGGGATTGGTTCCGGCCATTTCCTTGCGCTATGGTAACTCACCAAATGCCTGTGCTCCTCTAGATTTCTTATTGCCCCGCTGACTGTACCTCCATGCACGGGCCCTCCAGAGATCACCCAAACCGTGGGTCTCTTTCCCCTGTCGGCCCCATCTTTGCCTGTTTCCGGTAATGACCGGATTTCTTGCCAGGATGGTGGTGCCTGTTCAATCCTACCAGTGGGCTGTGCATACCCTGGCTGAGTAGGTGTATATGGGGCATGACTATGTGAACTGCCCTGCCTGTTATTTCCTCCCTGGCCTTCCTGTCGAACCCTGTACTGGGATAGGTATCCCCTTCTTACCAGCTCTTCGATGTTATCCTTGAGCTCTTTGCAATGCTCCGTGTAATGACTATGATCATTATGAAAAGCACAAAAGTTCTTATTGTTACCTGGGGCATCCATCGGTAACGGTTTTCTCCACGCTGCCGATTTATTTACTGCGTAGATCGTGGCCCTGGCGGTGTTCAGGGGAGTGTACACCTGGTAAGCCCCTACCGGCTGTTGTCTGTTCGGATATCCTCCTCTCTGCTGATGGCCCTCCTTTCTACCGTTATCTTTCCGGTAATTGTGTTGCTGTATGGGAACATGATCCTTCTTGGCCGATTGTACTGCCTGATTTCCCCCCATGGGTGATATTAGCATCAGCTCATCACTCCTGATATACTCATTTGCTTTTCTCAAGGCCTCCCCCAGCGAGGTAAATGACTTTCTTCCCAGGTACCTTTTGAACTCGCATTCCTGCATCCCTCTCAACAGAGCCAAGACGGCTATTTCTTGCTGTAAATCTGGTATTGTGATGGATTCGTTGTTAAAACGAGTAAGGTATTCTCTCAGCGGCTCCTTCGGCCTTTGTGAGATTGACATCAGCTCTCCAGATATTTTCTTTCGTTCAACCTTGCTAATGAACCGCCTCACAAAGTCCTCTTGGATCTGCCGAAAACTGAATATCGATCCGGCCGGCAACTTCTTATACCAATCGGCTGCCACCCCTGATAATGTGGTTTGGAACACTTTGCACCACATGGCATCTGAGTCAGAATACAGCATCATGTGTTGTTCGAAAGCGGTGGAGTGATTTTCGGGGTCTGTGGTTCCGTTGTATTTGCACGTCGGCATCTTTACTTTCTCCATAGGTTGCTCCAGTATACCCCTGCAGAGTGGGGAGTCTTTGGGGTGTATGGTTCGCCTCATCGGCTCCTGATGAGGTAGATATCCTTCATATCTATTCCAACCTGGTTGTGGAGACTGTACGATGTACTCTTCGTGATACGGTGTCGATTCCCTACCAGCAGGAAACGACCCTTCTTGCTCTGACACCGACTCCCGGCGTCTAGTGGACCTTTCTCTGCGCCGAGAGTGATATATGCGTTTTATATAGAATTTTTGCCCCCGTCCCTTAGTACTTTTATGTATCAAACGTGCTCTTAGGAGCCGTTTCTAGTACTAATGTGTGTTATTGAGTGTGCCTTGAGTTTCAGGTTTGATTATGAGAAATTGGTCGTTTTAGACCCGTTTCATTGTTGATCAAGGCCACTATATGAGTTCGAGAAGTTCGGGACCTCCATCGTCGACTTTCGGGAGCCTGAGATGCTTATGGTTGAGCCCCGGGAGTTAGACTTGGTGATACGGGCGAGATACATTGAAGATTGCAAATCGCCCTGGAAGCTGAGGGCGAAATGCAACCATCGGGCGGAAGTATAAGCAAGCCAAGTTCATCAACGCGCGCCCGATCGGGCGCAGCTCGCCCGATGCGGATCGGGCGGTCAATCTGGAGGCTTTGTGGAGATTTCGCAATCCGCCCGATCGGGCGGATTTTGGCCCGATCGGGCCGACTATCGAGCGATTCGCCCGATCGGGCGAAGCGTCGCCCGATCGGGCGACGCCAACCTCCAGCAGTTTTTCGCGTTTTTAATTCCGTTTTTAGGCCTTATTTTGGCAAAACTATATAAGCAAACTTGTTTTATTTTTGATGGACATCTTATTTTTCCAGCACAAAACCCTTAGTTTATTTTTCTAAGTTTTATTTTTCTCTCTACATCAATTCAAACACTTAGTTCGATTTATATAAAAACGCAAGCTTTCAATTTCCATTGTTCTTCAAGTCGGTATTGTTTCTTACTTTAATTTATTCTATTGCATTGATCATGTTTTCCATTATGTTAATCGCTTTGTTATTAGTTATCATGAGTGAGTAGTTTAATTTCTAGGGTTTAGGAGATCCATGAATGCATGATTGGGATTATATGTGGACTTGATTATTTGATTGATTGATTATAATTTCTATAGCTTATTATTATTGCTCGTCAATTCTGTTCGGCCGGACTATTTTGATTTGAGTTTGATTAACCTTAGATTATGCGCCGAGAGGTATAAATCTGATGTTTTTGGTCTGTGGCTATTAGATAGGAATTATTTCTAGTACGTAGCGAGAGCCCGCTAGTTGTTATATCCTAAGGAATTCATAAGATTCGAGAGATGCATGTTTTCCTAGTTATGATTGTTAATTAATTGTTATTGTCCGTTGTCCAATCCCGGTCTGCATTTATGGTGAACCGCTGCCCTAGATTCCCTTAATATTGTTATATTCCAGTTTGATTATTTGCCTTAGCTTAATACACAACCCAATCCAAACTCTTGTTACCAGTAGTCTAGATTAATAATTTAATAGTAGAAAGAACGCCTGTTTCCCTGTGGATACGATCCCTGCTTCCCTTGCTATATTTTTAGTTGGTGAACGTTAGGTTTATCTTTGATAGGAGTGCGATTGAGCCTGTCAAATTTTGGCGCCGTTGCCGGGGAAACGGTTTTATTTTCTGTTATTAATTGTTTTTCTGGATTATTGTTTGTCACTTCTCAAGGGACTCCCGTTCCTTGAGACCGGATCTCACGACTGTTTTCTAGTTCTTGCTTGTTTATGCCCAGGACTGTCCATACCAGCGATCTGACTTCGTTCGATCCTGAACCTGAACGGACCTTTCGTAGACGGCGTAGATTCGTTGAACAGTTGAGAGACTATTCTGACTCTGAATCCGACTATCTGATTAGCAATCTATTCCATACAGATTCAGAGATGGGTGACCAAGCACCACCACCCCCACTTGTGCCAAGGCTTACAGACTATTCTAAACCAAGTCTGTCTATGCTTCCCAAGGCAATCATGCCTTCCATTGCGGTCGAGAATTTCAAGATTGAACCCCAGCTGATAAACATGATCGAGAGACACCAATTCGGTGGGGAAAAGGGTGAAGACCCCAATCTCCACATTCAGTCTTTCATTCAGTATTGTGCCACCATTAAGCAGAAGAATTTAACACCGGAGCAGACTATGGAGATACTCTTTCCATTTTCATTGAGTGGGAAGGCCAAGCTATGGATTAACAGTCTCAACCGCGCAGCTATGAAAATCACCGATTGGAATTCTTTGGCCCTTGCTTTCTATGTTAAATATTTCCCA
This sequence comes from Spinacia oleracea, assembly GCF_020520425.1. Classification (NCBI taxonomy): domain Eukaryota; kingdom Viridiplantae; phylum Streptophyta; class Magnoliopsida; order Caryophyllales; family Amaranthaceae; genus Spinacia; species Spinacia oleracea. Next base: position 63,005,893 of record NC_079492.1, on the reverse strand, counting down.
CCTGAGAAGACAGCTCGTCTGAGGGGTCAGATATTAGGTATCTCTCAACAAGTAGATGAGAGTTTGTTCGAAGTTTGGGAGAGATTCAAGGACTTGCAAAGGGAGTGCCCACACCATGGTTTAGATGACTGGTTCCTGGTTCAGCAGTTCTACAATGGTCTGGGTAATGAATCTAGGTGTCTTTTGGATTCAGCTGCCAGTGGAAGATTCATGCAACTGGAGGTGCCTAGAGCTTTGGAGGTGATTGAGGAGATGGCCATCCATAGTGCCCAATATGGGAATCCTAGAGGTTTTGCCGACCGAGGTGTTAAGCATGAGATGAATTCTATTGAACAGCTTACTGCTCAGCTAACTGCCCTACATCACAAGCTCGACAATATACAGATCGCATCTTCCCAATCCACCCAACATGCTAGTGTCGCTGCAATAAGTGCCCAATCTGCTAATGTCTGTAATAGTTGTGGGATGCAGGGCCATTATGCACAGGTATGCCGAAGCTCCATCGAACAATGCAATGCATTCCAGTCCTACAAGCAGAACAATCCGTATTCCAACTCATACAATGAGGGGTATAAAAACAACCCCCTATTATCATATAGGAGTACTAATGTTCAGAACCCCCACCAGATTCAACACCCTCCACCACCACAACAACCCTACCAACCGCGGAGCAACTACAACTCGCAACCTAGTGGATCACCTGGCTTACCACCACAACCTCAACCCACACAACCTGATCCCATGCTTGTAGAGATGAGGAATATGATGTTGGAATTGCAGAGATCTCTAAGCGAAAAGGATGCCAAAATCGATGCCCTCACTGCTCATAACAAGATCATGGATAAACAGTTGGCACAAATGGCTACCGCTCTTGCAGAGAGACCCAAAGGTCAACTCCCTTCACAGCCTGTGACCAGAGAGTCTGTAAATGCTGTCACTCTGCGGAGTGGATATGAGTATGATGGGCCACCTATGACTATAGAGGAAGGGGTTGAAGTATCTGTTAGTGGTGCTGTGCCAAGAGAAAGTGAGAAGGTGGTCAAGGATAAGGAAGCTGACACAGGGGTTGAGAAGAAAGTTGAGATACAAGTTCCACCTATCAAACTTCCCTTCCCTCATCGTCAGCTAAAGAACAAGCTAGACAAGCAGTTTGGTAAGTTCTTAGAAGTGGTAAAGAATCTGCAGGTAACAGTCCCTTTCACTGAATTAATTACTCAAGTACCTGCATATGCTAAATACATGAAAGACATCTTGACTAGGAAGAGAGCATTTAGTGAGGTGGAGACTGTTGCATTTACTGAGGAGTGCAGTGCCTTACTACAAAATAAGTCTCCACCCAAGTTGAAGGACCCCGGGAGTTTCTCTATCCCGTGTAATATTGGCAACCTTTTTATTGACAAAGCCTTATGTGATTTAGGTGCCAGTGTTAGTGTCATGCCCCTGTCTGTATGTACTAAGTTGAACATGGGTGATTTAAAAGTTACCAACATAACTCTGCAAATGGCCGATAGATCTGTAAAATACCCCCTAGGTGTCTTAGAAGATGTGCCTGTTAGAGTAGGTAAATTCTTTATTCCTGTTGATTTTGTTGTATTAGACATGGAAGAGGATAGGCAAATTCCTATTATTTTAGGTCGGCCTTTCCTACACACTGCGGGGGCAATCATAGATGTCAAGAATGGCAAGTTGACGCTAAATGTGGGAGATGATAAGGTTACTTTCAATTTAACCCATGTTGCTAAGAACCCTATGGTAGAGGAGTCATGTTTTGGAGTCAATATTTCTAATGATTATTTTAATACCGAATTGACTCATACTAACTCTAATAACTCCTCGGAAAAAGCACATGTTTCAAATTGTCTTGCAGGTGGAGGTGATCGGAGTATACACTCTTCGGCATGGGTTCGAAAGAAGGGACGGATTGATGATGCCACGACCCAAGGGGCCGAAAGTTCTGTAAACGGTGGACATCGTGTTCACGATCGGGGTCGTGATCTGTCACTTCCCGCACCACACAGCTCATCCAAGGTAATCGATGTGACACCAGGTGGCACCATCTTTGGTGCCCCCATTCGATGAGCTGTCGTAGCTCTCATCCCTTTCATGTCTATTGTCTGCGCATAAACGGAGATTGTGTAATGGAGACATTACATCAATCTCATAGGGGATGAGTATTTCATTATCCATTTATTGCCTTAGTAGTATAAGCTTGATTGTTGATTCTAATTTTTGTGTGTTTAGTTAGTATTTTCCATTACCTACGTGTGTTTAAGTATTTCTATTACCTACGTGTGTTTAAGTATTGTTTTTGGTGTTAGTGAGGCGAGAAGAGGGCATTACGCTGTTTGGGTGTTTCTTAATGTGCAGGCCTAAAGCCCCAAGTTCGAGAAAGTGAAATTAAGCTCAAGGCCAAGCACATTGCAAATCGCTCGATGCGGATCGGGCAAGCTGCGCCCGATCGGGCGCGCACGGATGATTTTCATAAAGCTTATTTCTGCCCGATCGGGCGCAGCATGCCCGATCGGGCGGACTGGCGAGTGGAATGCCCGATCGGGCGAAATTTTTTTGCCCGATCGGGCGGTTGAGGAAAATTCGTGGAAAAGTCAAGAAAAGAGGCAATCGCAAATCGCCCGATCGGACGAGATGCGATTTCAGCGACAAGTACACGGTTTCTTCTTTCTTTCTTCACTTCTTCTTCATCTTCAACCTAACTCTCTCTCTCTCCCTCCATTAAACCCCAACCTCAAAAAAAAAAAAAAAAAAAAAAAAAAAAAAAAAAAAAAAAAAAAAAAAAAAAAACTTCCAACCACCATATCTCCCTCAATTCTCCACCAAATTCAACAAAATTTTCATCAAAATCATCTCCTCATCATCCTCTACAACCTACACCTAATCGATTTAAGTTTTCACTCATCCCCACAAAATCCCCAAATTCACCCAAAAAACTCAAAAAACTCAAAAATTCAGATTTTTCATCAATGGCAAATAGACCACAAAGAAAATGCACGAGGGTACCAAGAAATCAACATGAGGCTTCCACAAGCCGAGCTCGGGAACCGACACCACCACCTCCACCACCGCAATTCGAGCCCGACACGGATTTTCCGGATGTCATCTTTATTACGGAGGAGCAACGAGCACGATTCATGCACCTCAAATTGAGGGAGGTAATCCCTACTCGCTTTATATGTCAAAAATCATTGCATGAAATGGGAATTGAGCGTGATGTAAAACGTGTTTTTGTTGGTGTTGGTATGAGTAGCATGTATGGTATGCTCCGTCTCACATTTAGGCGGTTGACTCTAGAATTTTTGAGTAGTTTTAATATTCGTAGGGATGGTTATCGAACCGTGTCATCGGTTCAATTTCGTGTCATGAACCGAACCTACACCATGAGCTTATCTGATTTTGGTAGAATTTTTGGATTGTCTACCACATATAGTAGGAAACCCAAGGAGACTCACAATAACTGTACCATGTGGGGAAAGCTTACGGGCAATGATAATCCCGGGAGTATGCAACATTTGCATGCTTCCAAGATTCAACACCCGGTACCCATTGTCTTTTACAGGTTCCTAGGATTTACTATCTTTGGTAGGGATGAGACCCAGAATATTAGAAGTACGGAGCTAGAGATCCTAGGTGGCTACGTTTCCGAAGGAGAGGAGAGCTACAAAATGAACCTTGCACATCACATGGCCTCTCAATTTTACTCCATAGCCACCTCCACGCATACTACCAAGATTACCATTGGTGGGTTGATCACCCACATAGCCATGGCCACGGCCAATTTTACTGAGGCTAACCAGATCCCAGTTCTGGGTAGCAACTTGCTTGATTTGGCTTATTTTGCTGGACTCCGTAGGCTGCAGGGGGAGCACGGGTTATTTAGGCCGGGAGCCATGTACTGGATGTTCGAGGGAAACAGGCTTTTCACCTTGCCTGACCCTCAGGGCCGCACTAGTTTCAGACCCGGTCAGGCTCATTATCTATTTGTTGGATTTGAGCGAGAGCCTCAGCCTGACCCCCAGCCTCAGCCTGACCCTCAGCCAGAGCCCCATCAGTACCAGCCAGAGCCTCGCACCTACTTCAGGAGGGGGCGTCGAGACACGGGGAGGCCCCAGAGTGGCCCGGTAGTTCATGAGGATCAGGGGTCCATTGATGAGAGGTTGAGCAGACTTGAGCTCGGGTTCCGGGAGTTCGCAGCTGATCACCAGAGGACCATGTTCCCATTTTATGATCAGTATGCCAGGCAGGGCTATATTGCCCCAGATTACGAGCACCCTACCTGGTTTACCTATCCCGCGGAGGGATATGGAGCTCCGGGTTCTATGGGCACCTTCACACCCACCCAGTACGGAGGGTGGGGAGCGGGTCCTAGTGGGCATGCTGGCCGAGATGATGGTGATGATGCTGGTAATGATGGCCAAGGCCATCAGTGATGCCGAGATGATGTTGATGATGAGGTTCGATACCCTTGAGCCAATGAGGACATTGTCTGATTTGGTTTGGGGGGGGTTTCACACTACTTGTACATTGTAGGTATGTCTTTCTTTTATTTTCGCATTTCTCTATTTTAGTGTGTTTATTTTGGTATGTTTAATGCTTTCTAAATTAGTTTATTGCTTTGAAAAAAAAAAAAAAAAAATACACAAAAATACAAAAATACGTTCCGATGAATACAATATCATGCTTCCCTGTGCCCCTTTGAATTGAAAATTGTTTTGATTCTTGGTATTTGATGACGAGCAATGTGGATGCGTTAGCCATGATTTGATATTCGATTGCTTTGATGCCTTAACATGAGTCAACTCTGACCAACTATTTGTGGACTTGGTGCTTGACTAGTTGATTTGGTTAGGATGTGTGATAGCTTCCTGGTGTGTCATTGATTTTGAGTATTGATTTGCAACTATTAGTAATGTTTTATGACTCATATACATGCACATTGTGGAGGACGAAGGCATTTTTCTATTTAGGTAGCCTTCAGATGAAATTAGATACATTTGTCCCCTCCTTTTCTACCCATGTTGTTGCTTGTGCCCCTTTATTCGGTGACTAGCCATATTACAAGCCCATGAAAGCCCCATTGGTTACTAGTCCCAAGCCTAGCTTGGGGGAGCTAATAGTAAGTGAGGTGAGGGAGTTGTAGTGTGCTTAGTTTTGAGCACAAAGTGAGTGTTGAAAAGGAAATAAGGGAGTTCTTCTTATCTTGTTGTTTGAAAAAGAAAAAAAAAAATAATGAAGAGTGAAAGAGATGAGAAGAATAGAAAATATGAAGGTTTCCAAAGGAAAAAAAAAAAAAAAAAAATTCATTACTCTCAGAAAAATTCAAAACATTGTTACACTCAAGTATTGTAATTTCTTATCTTTATGAGTGATTGATTTTAATTGTGAAAGAAAGGCAAGAAAGTATAGTGTGGTTTGTTTGTTGTTTCATCATGTGTTGAGTGGGAAGTTGTGGTTGTGGTCTTCATTTGTGGTTGACCATGGTTTTGCTAGGATTTATGCTCCCCAAAGCCAAGGCTTTAAGCTCACATTTTTCCCAAATTTACCGCACCCTTACCTAAGCCTAACATTACAAGCTTGAAAGACCTTCCGACCTTTGTGCATAGAGTTGTATTAATGTGAAAGTAGTTGTTTATCAATGCAAGTTATGACATGACACATTTCGAGTCGACTATTAGGTTGAGTGTATGTTTTTCTAGACACACGAGTGTTGTGAGTTTGGGAGGGCATTGTTCACTCATATGTTGGGAGGAGAGCGAACGGGTACATCTTTTATCCGCCACATAAATGAGTGACGAGTATGTGAGCACTAGTCTTGAATTCCAATGTGCATTTTTGGTTCGCTTTGCGTGACGATTGTTAAGGCGGATTAGTGGTTGGATGGATTTGATTGGTTGACATTGATGCATGCTTGTTGGATTTTGCCTTGAATCGTATCCATTGTTTTAAGATGTGTTTGGGGTGAAGTTGATTTATGTATTCATCGATGATTTCTTTGCTTAGGGGCAAGCAAAGATCTAGCTTGGGGGAGTTTGATATATGCGTTTTATATAGAATTTTTGCCCCCGTCCCTTAGTACTTTTATGTATCAAACGTGCTCTTAGGAGCCGTTTCTAGTACTAATGTGTGTTATTGAGTGTGCCTTGAGTTTCAGGTTTGATTATGAGAAATTGGTCGTTTTAGACCCGTTTCATTGTTGATCAAGGCCACTATATGAGTTCGAGAAGTTCGGGACCTCCATCGTCGACTTTCGGGAGCCTGAGATGCTTATGGTTGAGCCCCGGGAGTTAGACTTGGTGATACGGGCGAGATACATTGAAGATTGCAAATCGCCCTGGAAGCTGAGGGCGAAATGCAACCATCGGGCGGAAGTATAAGCAAGCCAAGTTCATCAACGCGCGCCCGATCGGGCGCAGCTCGCCCGATGCGGATCGGGCGGTCAATCTGGAGGCTTTGTGGAGATTTCGCAATCCGCCCGATCGGGCGGATTTTGGCCCGATCGGGCCGACTATCGAGTGATTCGCCCGATCGGGCGAAGCGTCGCCCGATCGGGCGACGCCAACCTCCAGCAGTTTTTCGCGTTTTTAATTCCGTTTTTAGGCCTTATTTTGGCAAAACTATATAAGCAAACTTGTTTTATTTTTGATGGACATCTTATTTTTCCAGCACAAAACCCTTAGTTTATTTTTCTAAGTTTTATTTTTCTCTCTACATCAATTCAAACACTTAGTTCGATTTATATAAAAACGCAAGCTTTCAATTTCCATTGTTCTTCAAGTCGGTATTGTTTCTTACTTTAATTTATTCTATTGCATTGATCATGTTTTCCATTATGTTAATCGCTTTGTTATTAGTTATCATGAGTGAGTAGTTTAATTTCTAGGGTTTAGGAGATCCATGAATGCATGATTGGGATTATATGTGGACTTGATTATTTGATTGATTGATTATAATTTCTATAGCTTATTATTATTGCTCGTCAATTCTGTTCGGCCGGACTATTTTGATTTGAGTTTGATTAACCTTAGATTATGCGCCGAGAGGTATAAATCTGATGTTTTTGGTCTGTGGCTATTAGATAGGAATTATTTCTAGTACGTAGCGAGAGCCCGCTAGTTGTTATATCCTAAGGAATTCATAAGATTCGAGAGATGCATGTTTTCCTAGTTATGATTGTTAATTAATTGTTATTGTCCGTTGTCCAATCCCGGTCTGCATTTATGGTGAACCGCTGCCCTAGATTCCCTTAATATTGTTATATTCCAGTTTGATTATTTGCCTTAGCTTAATACACAACCCAATCCAAACTCTTGTTACCAGTAGTCTAGATTAATAATTTAATAGTAGAAAGAACGCCTGTTTCCCTGTGGATACGATCCCTGCTTCCCTTGCTATATTTTTAGTTGGTGAACGTTAGGTTTATCTTTGATAGGAGTGCGATTGAGCCTGTCAGAGAGCTATGCCTTTTTCTTCTACCCGGATTTTCACTCTGTACAAGTATTGGTTCAGGTTGTGCTGGCAGTACCACTTCATGCTCTAGGGTTTCGTAGAGATTTCTAACCGGCATCACACCCGGGCGATTGCCGGTAACCACGATCTGATTTCCCTCCGTCCTCCTTGAGGACAGTTCAGCCATTGCTTTCATGACGGCAGACGCCGTCAGCAGCTGTTGTGGTGTGAACCTTTGGGACAACGCCGAGAGGTTGCTCTGAATCTGTGGGGGTGATGGGGAATCTTGTGCCCTTTCTTCCATGGACGTTTCGTCCTCTATGATCACGTCGTTCGGGTCTTCAAAACCTGGGGGGGCAATGCTTATCTGTGACTTGAGTGTTTTTGGGGGAGGATCGGTAAGTGGTGTGACTTGGCTGGTTGAGACAGGTAAGAGAGAAGGTTTGACTGCGGGTTGTGCTACTGATGTTGGTGTGATCACTGCTGATTGTGGGAGATTGTTGTTTTTTCTAGGTTTTTTGTTGTTGGTATCCATGATGGCTGATTTACTTGACAAGGTTGGGAGATCCCCTCCTTCTAGCGCCAATTGTTCCGGTATGATTTGGGAACGGTTGGAGATGTCTTGCTGGTTGAGTGCTACTGTTACCCTGTTGATATCCTACGCAGATAACAAAGATGAACTAGCCTCGAGGGTGATTCGAGGATCCCCCCTCCGATGCTAAAGTCAGATATGATGAGTGATAAGTATTTTGGTTTTAGTGGAAATGATTGTGTTTGCGTACCTTTTGTCATAAATGAAGCCCATATATATAGGCGCGGGTCGGGCGTACGGACAAATGGGTCCTACCCGATTGATAGCGACCCGTTGACCTCTTGGTTTGGTCACGTGCCTCCCCCCTACCGGCTTGTAAGAGATGCTGGTAGGGAATAATAACTGCCGTTAAGGATTAATAATAACTGGTCACGTGCCTCCTTAACAGTTTGGCGATGCTACCAGCCAGCTGGTAGCATACCCGTACATCACTAATTTAAACATTGATCACTATATATATATATATATATATATATATATATTACAGTTAATCTGCTATCAAAATTGAAGAGAAATTTACATCATTTCCTCACTGATTTAAAGTTTGGATCGATTGATTATTGTTCCCTTTTTAGCTTTTCACTACTTTATGAGGGCGGTGGACCTTGTTTAGTAAGTTGAAACTTTATACCCATGTACAGGGTTGATCATGGTTAAAGGAAAGGTTGGGTAAATTGGAATGAGTCTTGATTGATGCCTTTATGATCGCTTACTTAATTCCAAGATAAAAGCAGTTGTGAACGAACGTGGATTGTATGCCTTATGTGATTGTTGAGTCGTAACAGAGACTCAATTTGTAAATCATGTAAAGTGAAACTGAGTAGTAATAGCTTTAGACTGTGCACGTCTAAAGTGACGGACAAACAGGAGTTGGGGTTCATGGTGGTAGCCCATGGCCTTTTCTGGGACCGGATTGATCACCGTGTTCTATTTTTATTAAAACGTTCCTCGATATCGCAGATCACTGAGGTTACGGAGTCGCGCCCGTACCTCATCTTCCTTAGTGAAGACTTCTGGATGGACAACTCGGTCCATTGTCTATTTCAACTAAAATAATATTATTGCTAAAAGTCTAGCCTAGTCTAGTCTGGTCAAGTATGGTCGTCAAACTATCATGTTTTGTCTGCCCTTGTTTGTGTTCATTAGTATCATGTTAGGGTTGTTCGTTTAATATAATCATGTTAGGATTACTATTGATTTAGTATGTAGTACTCAGCTTTGCTGATTACGTGCTTTTGCTTATGCATGTTGATCATGGCTATGCCTTATTGATCCTGTGATGACCCAATCTTTGGTGAGCAGTCTCTAAGGATCAATAAGCATTGTCCATCTGCAGGTTTGAAGAGGTTGCATCATTGGGATCGGGAATAGAGAACTTGTATTTAGTTTTGATTTGTTAAGTTGACTTGGGTTTGTTTAATTGGACTTTAAACTTGTCATACTATTTATATTTCCTTACTTTCGTTGGTTGATTTTTGGGACTAAACCTGTAATCGATTATTTATAAACCTAAAGTTAGTTTTATGTTTTCCGCTGCAAAATTCTGAATAAGCCGTTACGTTTTCACACGGGCGATAATGCCTTGATAATTCTCTATAGTTATATTTATAAAAGGGTTGTTTTAGAAAAAGGGAACTGTCGGGGTGTTACAAAGTGGTATCTAGAAGCTAAGGTTTTACTTTAATAAAATTTTAGGCGCCTAACTATCTAGTTATTTAAAATAAATTTCTTAAAAATCGAGATTATACGTATTATAGTGTTCAAAAAAATTGGTACTTTTTTTTGGGGGGCCGATTTCCTTTTATCTTGTTTGAAAGTATATAATATTTCTTACTTAAGTTCGAACTCAAGTTATTTTTTTCAAGTTAAAGTGATACTTTCGACATTTTTATTTTTCTTATTATTTATTATTCAAAAAAAATATAATAATAATAATAATATGAATACATTTTTTTAAAGGAGTTCAAATTTTTTTAAGTTGTTTCAAGAATTAGAATTCGTTATTTAGGAAATATAAATCTTTTTCGAATTAATAACTTTATTTTCGAATTTATTCGATACGCATTTCCTTAATTTATTCTACTTTATCTATTTTATATTTATATTTATGTTATTATTTTATGTTATAATTTTCTTATATTATCGTTCTTTTACTTTGTCATTTAAATTATTTCAATGCTTTAGTTTATGAGAGATGGTAGTATAAGAAGGGCATATAAGATAGAATTATATGTGCATTAGTAGCTAGTCAATGCTAGCATAAGAAATTGATTGTTATGTACGTGCGTGTGCTAATTGTTTAATGTTACATTTAAATGTGCATAAAGAATTGTTTGCTTCCACCAAACTTATTGCATTATTGAACTTTGTTTATGATTTGGTTGGAAAATCGTTAGTGAGACATGAAATTGTTTATTTCAGGAATAAAATGTCTCTTTCCAAGTATACCAACATAGGATCCTTCGAGAAACTTGATATAGAAACCCCTGACATTTACGTGAAGAAAATTGTGTTTGGATGTGAATATCATGCTAAAGTTCAAGGGCAACCTATCTTAATGAGAAAGGATACCATAGCAGCCACTATCATTAATTGCTTACCTAACAAATTTCCATACCTCGAACTCAAGGAAAAGTTTAAAGACATGCATTCTGATAATGGAACTCCAAACTTGGCTAAGTATGGGACTTGGGATGGTAGATGGAAATATGATTCAGAAATTCTGACCACCATTATTGAGGCGGCAGAAAGTGGGTTTAGAGACGGTAAAATCGTAGGGAGTCATGTTGGAGATGCAGTTACAGAAGAACCTATGGGAGTAAGTGTAAATAATGACCTAGAGGAAAAAGATGTAGCTTTGGAGAATGAGAATGTAGATGTTGAGGCAGAGAATCCTAACCCAGCGGCCCATGAGCCAACCATTGAGATTTCTAGTGATTCATATGAAGAGCTCGAAAGTGAACAGGAGATGGCAAGTGAGCCTAATCAAGATGAAGACATGGAAGAAGATGCAAACCCTGAGGAAGACCCCGATGAAGACCCTAAAGAAGAGTTCGATGATCTTGAGATCTAAAGTTCACTCCGAAAGCTTTCAGGAGCGATGGATAGGCAAGAGGCCACAAATATTTTGAAGTCATAAATAGTTAATTAGCTCTTTTATGTTTTAAAGAATAAGTAGCAAAGCTACAACAGTTTAAGGTTAAAGTTTATTGAAGTTTGAAATGTTCTTTATTATTTTGAAGGATGTAATAAACCTTTATGGAGTTAGCAATAAAAGTTAAAGTTTTCAAGGAATTGTTCTTTATTCTATTTTGAGGATTCCATAATACCCCAACCTTTAGGTAACACGTCATGGATTAATTTTTCTATTGGTTGCATACTCAGTGTGAATTGTGGATCAATTTAATTGCCACAATAATATTAAATGATTTGAGTACATAAAGGAAGTGAGGGCCAATCTAGACCCTCATGACCAATATGATTCAAAATGTTATGCCTTATGTGCAGTGTGTGAATGTCTTTCGTAAATTATTGAGGATGATTATTTTTCAATGATTATTGCATCTTATAGACGATCGTTGCACCTTCGTAAACGATTGTCGTGCCCAATTTAAGTATTACCGAGGGAAAATAGAAAGAGAGTACTTCATTCATGGTTCAGTTCATCAATTTTCAACGCAATAAACATAATAAATTCTCAACCCAATAAACGCAATCTTCTCCAATTACCAATTACTTTCTTGTTTCCAAAAAATTTGAATTCCAATAATCGTCAATCCTTCCATATTCTAACCAAACTTTCTATTAAACATTTTCTTCTTCTCAATTATTCAATTAACAATAACATTTTCTGATGAATGTTATCGGTAGTTGATCGGATTTAATCTATTTCCATACAATTAATCCCCTATTCTAATATATTTCTTTACCAATTTATCAAGCAATGTGTTTTCGAATTTCATTTGAAGAAGAAAAAAAATCATATTATAGATCTCCTTTCCCCAATTTAATATTTGCTGGAAATTGGGAAGGAATAGGATTTGGGGATTTGCTGAAGGTCGAAGAATAAATCAACAAACTTGCAGATCAGTAAAGGTGATATAATATAGATGAAAATATGAATTTTGTTCTTTAATTTTCGTTTTCCAGTTTGAATTTATTGATGTAATTTTGTTTTCTTTATTAATTAACTACTACGATTTTAGCCTGATTTGAGTTTGTTTTGCCTAATTAAACTTTTAGTTGCAATTTTAGTCTGATTTGATGCTCCCTCGGTTTATTGCGATTTTAATGTGTTTTGAGTTTATTTTTTTCGTTTATCAGTCTGAGAGTTTATTGATGAAATTATAAACTTTGTTCTTATTTTTAAGTTTTTTAGTACTTATTTTGTTGTCTTCAACTATATACCCAAAAGGTGGAGTTTTTTTAGAGCTTGTAGGATACCAGAGATCGCCAAGAAAATTAGAGTTTAAATGGTTTATCCTAATGTATTCTGCCTAATTAAAGAATATCCTTCTTTGTGTAAAGGAAGACAAAGCAATTGCGGGAATGTTTTTAGGACTTCATAAATAAAAAAAAAGATTGTTTGAATTTTTAATGGTTCGGTTTGTTGGTATAAAAACTTAATACTCGTAAAGTACTCCTAGTAATATTCCGATTATTGCACATTTATTCGTATTTATAAGGGCCACATTTTTAAGGCCAGGACTGGATTAGAACAGGGCCTCCAAAATACTTAAGACGACTCTGAGTATTTATAGAGGTGGGAAAGGACTAAGTTGCAAATAAACAATAGTTGAAGGTTATACGAAATAAATATAGATTCGTAGGAGGATTTTGTGAATAAATAAGAAAATTTGAGTAATCATGACTTGATTGACCTCTAACCACTTTCGTTTTATTTGTCAAACTGATAAATTATATTGTCGGGGAGCTCAAACGGGCTAAACAGGGTACGCGTCTTACAGAAAAAAAGAAGGTCATTAGCATCGTCGGCTAAAGAATATATTTTTATGTCATAATAGACCATAAATAAGATGATCATTTTGGAAAGAGGTTATCGTTTGTTAAAAAAAAACGTCGGGCGTTAGCAGTGGCGGTGCCAGGATTTTCTCATTAAGGGTTCGAAATCCTCAGACGCATATAATAAAATCTTAATCCAAAATCCAAAATTCAAATTACAACTAATAATTCATGGTTCTCATATTCTATTACAATAACATTAAAAAAAATTAAGTTTTGGCATTTTGGGGCTGTTACTCTGTAAGAGTGTTAAGAGTCGTGGGTTTCTTTGCATTCACCCATTCGTGTGCTAAAACGAATGGTCCATGTTAATATGAAAGTATTTACGTGAATGAATTAAAATTCACTTTCACATAAACGCGTCCTAAAAGATTAATAAATTTCCAAATTATTAATCCTTAGACTTTATTCTAAATAAAATTGAATTTAATTAAAATAATGCGACCTACGAAAATAATTAAAAATAATTATTTCATTTTAATTTCATTTAGTGGCTCCCACTCAAACCAATAATTATTTCGGATAATTAATTATGAAATATTAAATTAAAACTCGCGGTCCAGCCCAAGCAAATAAAATATTAAATTAAATATTCCGTTAGCCCAAATTAATGCAAATATACGAAGCCCAACGAAATAAACAATTTTCAACGAAAAAAGTCCGATTACATAGTTGGGCTAGGTTTGCGCCCAGCCCTATGCCTTGCGTGTGGCTCAAGAGACGCACGAGCAAGGCTCGCACATCCCCATGCCCTCGCGCGCGCGCGTTCCCGCAGCCATCGCTGCCCCTGCGCTGCGTGTTGTGCCTTCGTGTGTGCTGGACGTCGCATGGCTCGCGCCTTGCTTCGTCGCAGCCCCGCAAGCATACCGCCTGCCCTTTCCTCGCCCAGCGCGCACGAGGCACGCAGCACGTTTGCTGCTGCCCGTATCGCTGCGGCTCGACCTTCGTGTAGCAGCCCGTATGGCTCGACGAGCCATACGTCCACCACACTCGTGTTCGTGCCTTTGGTTCGTGATACGGACCAACTTACTTAAAATTAAATTTAATTTCACGAACTTGCATTAATTTTATTTTTCAAAAAGTTACGATTTTTATTTTCAAAAAACAACGATTTTTAACGATTTAATAAATTCCAACGACAATCCAATTTCGTAAAATTATTAAATCAAGGGCTAACAACATTCAAACTTTTAAGAACGAACGAATCAACATTAAAGTTTGAACTTTTAATTAATAAAATCCGAAGCTTTAAATCGTTCATAAACAATTAAATTTCAGATTTTTAATAATTTGGTTTAAGTGCGATTAAAATTAACGAAACTGTAGACACCTACTTTTGTCCCCATTCCCGAAAGGGAATGGTTCGATGATGAAAACATAAATCTCCACTTGACAACGCATCTCCTATAAAATAAACGAATCTCGATTCCCCATTTCATTTCACCCGAAACCTGATGTTTATGGAAACCTGCTAAAAATAGTAACTGCCGTAAAAGGTAGCTTCTAAAAGTGGCAAATCATAAAGGATAGAAACTTGTCAGAATTAGGTGTTGCATTCCAACATAAATCCTAAATGAGATAGAAAACCGCGAGAATCCTATTCCTAATTGGATTCGGAAATAAGAGTTACGTATTAATTAAAATCCTAACGAGCCTAGAGTTCGTAACGGGCCCAGACGCATTCCGTCATAAAATTGATACGCGCTAAAAGACTCGATTAAATCTCAAACTCTACGGATTTCAGGAATCCGAATCTGACTAAAGAAAACAGCCCAGACCCTATTTTCAACGCCTGGCTCTGGGCGCCGAAATCTTCGGCGCCCAGGCCTGGGCGCTGAAAATACCTGGGTACGTGTTTTTTCCTAATTCTTTGTGGATTAGAACTCTGAAATTCTATCTTTCCACTAACTCTTCCCTATAAATAAACCCCTAGATTCGACGTGAAAGGAACACACACACAACACATAATTATATTCTGAGTATTGACTCCAACCCTTAGCCTAAGCCTCTCGCTGCGAAATTGTTCACGCGTTCTGTTGCAATCGATCCAGAAATCGAACAGAACGTATCCTGTCCCATAATTGAGATTCGTTAAATAAAAAGGAGAAATAGCAAAGTCAAAGTGGTTAGTTTTCTGAATCTCTCTGCTTGCTAAAATTTGTCCAGAAGTGCTCGTCACACTACTACAAAATAGGGCTATAACAACGCCTTTTTAGATAACAGTTTTCCTGGCGTTGCTATATCATAGCTATTGCAACAGTTAAATAATTATTAATTTTAGTAGACTTTGACTTTGAAAATACGTTGCTATAGAAAAGTTATTGCAACACTTATATATTATGACTATTTTATTGCAACAGTTTTTAGTTTTTTAATATTTTAATGAGATATTGCAACGGTTGTTTTGTCAAACATCTAAAACATGTTAAAAATTAAAAATAAAATCAAATAAGAAATAGGTTTATTAAAAATATTTCATAAGGGCGCGTTATTTTATCCAACAGATTGCGTTTATTTTGGGTTTCCTCTCACTGCTTTTCACGGTTTAGGGCTTTGCGTTCTTCTTCACTAGAGGCCTCTGCGTTCCTTGTTCTCTTTCGCCTTCCTCGTTCTCTTTCGCCTTCCTCCTCTGCGTTCCTTGAAGCAACAGATTTTATCTTCCATCATCGTTCCTTTGAAGCAACATATAGAAGGTGACGGAATCCAGTTCTGAATTTGCGCGAAGAACCACGTTAGTTTTCATAATTTTGCTCTTAAATTTGCTATTAAATTTGATCGAATTTGCTCTTAAATTTCATAATTTTGTTGTTTAAGTTTTCAACCGATTATAATGGAATTTTTTTGTGTTGTTTTGAGTTCTAAATTAGGGTTCTTAATTAGGGAATTCAGTTAATTGGGGAATTTGGATGATTGAGGAATTTGGTTGATTTTATTCATGGTGTATTTGTTGATTTCAATGGTTATTTTGGCTTATTTATTAAGTTTGGATCAGTTGGTTGCTCGGTGATGATGCTATACTGTTGGTTTTTTTCTCGTTCTACTCTGTGCTATTCTGCTACCCTGTTGATGTGAATTACACTATATTCTGATGAATGATTCTAATGATTTCTTTGTATGATTTAATTAGGGAATTTTATGTTTAGTCCACAATGTCAATCAAGTGCTTTAAGTGATTCATTTCGCATGACTTAATTAGAGAACTACTTTGTATCGAGTCTACAATATTAATCAAGTGTCTGATGGGATAATTTTGAGTGATCTTAGTTCTGAATTTTATACCTCCATGACAATTTCTTTCTGTTCTCGAGTCTCGGATCCCCTTTATTTTATTCTTGAGTTGGATTGTAGGCAAGATGTTCATGTTCTTGTGTTCTTTGTGAAATTGGGTTGTAGCCTAAAAGTTTTTGATTTAGGCTATCTCATGTGCTTGTTCCTTTATACTGTTTTGTTCATCAAGGGAATTTCTTACTCAAAACATAAATTTAGTTTCAGTTGCATTATGATTTTTCCTAGGTCAGGATTTGTCCCATAGGATAATATAACCTACCGTGGATGTGAAATGTATCAATATCATTGTGATGGAGAACACAACTTAAGCCTGCTTGTTTTATAGCTTGGTCCTCAGGTTGCTTAGAAAGATTCATGGGAGAGATGGTAGATTACAAAGATGAACTTTCACAAGGACTTACTTTTGATTGCTTGATTCAGGATTTTTAAACTTAATTTTAGCTTGTTAGTCGTTTTTTTTCTATGATAAGTATATATCTTTAAATTTTCTCTATTAGGCTTTTTGAGTAGACATTTTATTTACCAGTTCATGATGTTGGTTGCCCAAGCTACACCCGAAATACCATTTCGCAAGGGCATGCAAAGTAATGTGAGTTATGTATGATGTCGAGCCATTAAATTTCTATATGTGATTGATTCTATTTTTTTAAATTGTAATCAATTTCGTGATTACGAAATTGGGATACTTGGCTTTATTCTGATAACTAAAAGTTACTGTGAGTAAAAAAAAATTGTGGCATTGGGTCAGTGAGGTTGCATTCAAAGATCCCCAATTGTAGCTTATGTCTATCAACCTTTTACCATGTTTTAAGATCTTGCAGTAAAATACCTCAATTGTTTTAGTCTTTCTTTCTTAGACATGAACAGGAAAAGACATAAATGATATGGCTGGTCTGTTTTGAAATATTCTATCTATTAATGTAGGAGCTTTGCTAATTGAAGCTGTAGAAATTCTACTTAGACGGAATTTAACAATGTGTAGATATATTATGCGCTAAAGTTGGTAAGCCTGATGAACTTAACATTTATAAAGTTATCCAAAACCAATTGTTCATGAGAAAAACACTAAATTTGATACTTCAAGTCAGGGTGGTAAAATTACGTGTATGCACTGTTAAGGTTTCTTAATTATCTTACATGATTTATTTATTGGTATCTTATACATGGCAGATCATGGTAGCTGAGCTAGCAGTTGTGGCTTGACTGGCTTGCATGTTTATTGGTTCAATCAGCTATGACTATTGACATGCATGCACCAGAGAAATTTAAAAGTCACGTATTATTTTACATGAGTCCTACTTTCTTAAATTTTGAATTTTTAGGAGTTGGTAAACCTGATACCCGTGTGTGATACTGATACTTCATACACGAGTCCCTGTAACTTTTGGTATGTTTCCTTGTTGCTCGTTCTCCATCTTTAATTTTTCATTTTACGTAGAACATGTTGTTTTTAGAAGTATTGCAAAAATAGACTTAGTCCTCGGTCGATTAATACTGTCAAGTAAAAAGTTCTGTGGCCTTGATTGGATCTACCAGGTAGTTGTTTCTATCTTCTTTTCCTTTTTTCAATAAGATTCAAATGTTGTTTCTCTTATTTTGTTGACAATAGATATATCATTATCCCATTATTGTCTCTTTTTTTCCATAGTTCTCGGTGTTTTCTTTTCTAGATTCTTTACCTGATACATAAGACTTGTCGGCTTGATCATCTCTACTTATGCAATGTTACGTTGCATTACCTATGTCTCCAAATTCCCCTGGTTTTAGTTTGAGAGTGTAGAAGTGTCTGATGATGAAGATACCTTCACACATAATTCTAAACTGGATCACACATATATTCACTTTAATGGAAACTTTGTAAGTTGTTTCCATGTGTTGTAATATTTATTAATAGTTTCTTCTTGGTCTATTACATGGCAATTATTTGTGCTTGGAGACGGGAGAGGGTAGTGTATTTTTGTCTTGAGCATGAATTAGTTCATCTAGTTATGCTTTCTTACTTGGCTTTTATCTCTTTTTCTTTCATCCTTTGTTTCCTTTAAAGCCTAAATAAGAAATTAAAGGAAAAAGAAGAGAAAGAAGGCCGTGCAGACAAGGACGGCTGTTTATCTAAATTTGTTCTTCTTAAGCAGGGTCCAGAACTAGCGAGCCAATATAAAAATTTACCAGGGAACACTAACAATGGAGATCAAGTTCCTATAACTTCTCCGATCATGATTCTCTCTCACAGCATACTGGTGACTTGAATGGCGTTTAGCCTGAGCCGATAGCTGTCGATATTCTGGGGAAGGAGCTAGAGGAAGAAACATTTTTCCGGCTAAAAATAACTCCAAGTGGTACATTTCTACACAATCTTAATATTCAATAGACCTTGTATATTTTTTTTCTTGTTCCTATTTCTCATTTTCATATTTAAATTGTTTTCCTTTTTTTTGTCTTGGGCTTTTGGCTGGGACATAAGAGAAGCTTTGAGGGATCTGATTTAATAGTACTAAACTACTAACCATTAACCAAATTTCAATGGTCAAAGGCTCAAAGCTAATCACTATAATGTTTTAAGATTAGAACCGAAGCAGAATTTTCCACTGCCAGCACCATCACATTCCAGTTCACTCCAGGCTTGTACAAAATCTTCCATAGGTAGCTACCTCAGATTCTGAGTGAGAAACACCAACATTCCACTATCAATTACAGCATACAAAAAACTCCAAATTGTCGTGACTGACTGTCAAAGCTTGTTGGGATTCAGGGATAATATTCTTGTTCTCATTTCCCGTTTCATAATTCATGTAGTATGAATTTGCAAAGTATCTTCACCTCCAAAAGAATATCAGTAGAGGAAAAAGCAAACATTGTGCAAAAGAAAACAATATGTCGTGTAACAAGAATAGGATTATTAGTATAACGATCATCTTATGCAGCGTTTTAGCTGCTTAGGACTCGTATCTTCTTGTCCGATTTGTATGTTCTGTGGCAAAGCAAGTTCTTCATCTAAGCTCCAGTACTCATGTGTTGACTTTCTCCTAAACTTGTTCTCTTCCTCTAATCTCTCTGTCAGAGACACTATCACCTGATAAAGTGTAATTGTATTTGGTTCTCCAGGGATGCCTTGAACTACGAGAGAGCTATGTGTTCAGGGAAGCAGTTGCTACATGGAAAAAAGAAATCATATCTGATCCTAGTATGCCTAAGACGAATCCAAATCCATTTTGTATTTCCACTGAGAGAAAAAGCAAAGTGAGTTCTCACTCACATTCACATTCACATTCCTATAACTTGGTTGTGAATATGATATCAGTTGAGGATATTATTGGGTTTGTCTTTCTTCAATTACTCTGTTAACATATAACAATTGTTTACAACATTTTTTCTAAATGGAGGATGGAGTTGTCCAAGTTTATGCAAGTGGCGATTGTAAATACCTTTGTATGTGCTTTAAACAATTGTTTTTAATTTTTCTCCTGGTAACCATGGTTTAGTAAGCTGCCAGACAAACAGCTAGGCGCCCGCTTTCTGCCATTGTTCCAAGGGAAAACCAAGGAGAAAGTGATTTCTCACAACAAGGTTATTGTTTTCAAACTCTACCTTCTCTATTCTAACAAATCAATGATTCATGGAACTTTGTTGAAATTGATTGACAACACCTTATTTTGTGTCTTGCGATCCCTTGTCATTGTTCATACAACACCTTACTTTGTTGAAATTCCCTGACTGATTGGTAATGTTTTAATGTGAGCATGATTTGATTACTGATAATGTTTCCGTGTGAGACGGGACAAGTCAATTTTTTGATGTGATTTAATATGGGCGCCTATTGTGTTTGTGAAATGGCATATAGAACCAGTTTTAAGGACTGCATGAAGTTGACTTCTTTGTTCTTTTATTTTGCAAAAATTTTAGTTTGTTGTATATCATAGGGCTATTGTAAACTTATTTGGTTAACAAGTTCTTTCCTTTTTTTTAAGGTTTATCTTTTGTCATTCATGTTGAGCTTCTTTTTTCTTAAATATTTGGATTTTATTCATTGATATTGAATTCTTATTAAAATGTTATACTTGATTTGTTTGTTGTGCAGGATGGTGCATATAGTCAAGAAGTACGAGCTACTTTAAATATGTGGAGATTTATAGGGCACATAAATATTAGACAGGTTTTAAGAAATAAAGCTATCGTATAGTGATTATTGCAGGATTTTTTAATAATGGAGGTAGTTTTAGAAGCAATATTTTTTTGAACTGTTCAGACAATTGTAATAGATATATATTATTCTTTTGAATTTACAAATTTACAAATCTTATTATAGTTCATAATTATTACAGGTATATGGATAACTAAATTCATTTGAGAATATAGGTATAGATAAATTGAAAGCTTTGTATTACAGGTATATGGATAACTATATCCATTTGAGAATGTAGCTATAGAGTATAGATCAATTGAAAGCTTTGTTATAGAGTATAGATCAATTGAAAGCTTTGTATTACAAGTGTATGGATAACTAAATCCATTTGAGAATGTAGCTATAGATCAATTGAAAGCATTGTCATAAGCTCAATTTAAAGCGTTGCCGTATATAAACTCAATTTAAAGCGTTGTCATAAACTCAATTGAAACCGTTGCCATAAGATCAATTGAAACTGTTGCCGTAAGCTCAATTGAAAGTGTTGCCATAAGCTCAATTGAAAGCGTTACCATAAATTCGATTGAAAGCGTTGCTATAACTAAAACTAAAAGTGTTGCTATAACGCAATAGAAAATGTTGCTATATATACAATTAGATGTGTTACCATAAGTGTAAGAAAGTGTTGCATTAGTTTTAAACATCAACCAACAACCAACTAATAAGTGTTGCCTTAAGTTGGCAAAAACTGTTGCCTTAAACGTGTAAATGTTGACTTAAGTTGTTGAATAACTGTTGCCTTAGGTTAAAAGTGTTGCCTATAAAAAGCGTTGCCATAGTTAATAATGGCAACAGATTATTATAACTGTTGCCTAAATTCGGGAAACTGTTGCCATAAACTTATAGCAACGCCCCCTATTGGTAACGGTTTTTAAACCGTTGCTATAGGCATATGGCAACGGTTAATTGATCTATGGTAACTGTTTATTGCCGTTGCTATAAGCCTATTTTGTAGTAGTGTCATTTTATCCGCATACACGGAACAATAACGAACACTTGGAGGGGTACAACACGTATTCATATATACGTACCACCGAAAAATACATGTACTCAAAAAAAAAATATATAAAACAAATTTTTGGCTTACGGCAAGGCAGCAGATTAAAATAATTATAAATTTCACTTATTCTACCGTTTCAAATAATATGTTTCCACCTCATAACGTACTTGTTTAAAATCGGCATTCTAAAAAACCATTTTCTAGGCTAAGAACTACGCAAGACCTGATTCCAAATTAAATCTTTTAAGGCGGATACGTAGGCAATCCATGATTCGGTCCAACCAATTTGCAAAAATATTAAAGCCTATAGAATAAACAAGAATAAGAAATAGAGTCCCTTATTGAAATTTAATTACTTGCAATCCAAGTCGAAAGAAAAATTTAAGTCAAAGAAAGCATCCAAGTCGTCAAGATGCCAAAATGAGCACACATCGAAAAATAATAAAAGGCACGTACCCTTGCCAGAAGGAGCACTCACACTCCTAGGCACTTAGCCAAGACTCAAAAGACCGCTTTGCCTCAATTTAATGGGGGCTAGCGCAAGCGTCCATGACCTCTAAAGTACTCGACTTGACCCTCCCTAAAGCGAACTAACTCACTTAAAGACTTTCTTTCACCACTAGACATAGTCGTTCGCTTAAAGACCTTCTTTCACCACTAGACACAGTCATGATCGCCAACAAGTAGTAAAGGCAGTAAGCTTGCAATGAAAAAGATTGTTCTACGGCATCGCCCCATCGTTCCTTCGAACTCAGGGCACCCGTTCATGGTAATTCGAATGCTTGCTAATCTCCTTTGAAAAAAATCAGACATTGTCAATAGGACTTGGCACTTAACCAAGGCTCACCCTACTCAGACATATGACACGGGCATTTAAAATCGAAATCTGAAAGCATCATTAATGGGAAGACATAATAGCAACTGGGGGCTAAAAAATTGAAATGAAAGAACTAGGGAAAGAACTAAGTATACCTTGACCTTTTGTACAGACATACACCAAGCAAATCTAAGTCAATTTGAAAACGGTTTATGTTCCTACAATTCTGGAAAAGATGGCCCTAAAAGCCTAAAGCATATGCCAAACGGGCACAAGTAATATCTTGACGCCTGCACCCTGGCTTCCAGCAAATCCTTAGACGGCATTCCAAAAATCGTAACGGTATTTTGATTCCCTCATATAATCCTGTACACCTCGGATTGTACAAAGTAGGACTCGGATTTTAAATAATTTTTAAATGATTTTTAAAGACTTCTTCGAACATAATAAAGTGTCGTTGGTTTAAGCTAAGTATGCGTTTATCTCGACGTTGCAAGTGAGTCAAAAAGATTTCTAAATATGATTATGGGTAAAGAAAGGCACCTAGTTTTTTGTCAAGGCACACTTCAACATGTAACTACCTTGACCATGGCAATGTCGCACAATACGACATTCACAAGAGAAGTAGCAAAATCACTACTCGAACGTACCTCGCACTAAACGAGTCTGGTTCAAACTATTCATGATCTATGTCACCATGAATTCATAAAGACGTATGCAAAGCATTATAGCACCAAGCCAATCCCGTAGCTACAATTGGGGGCTTGAGAAAAACACTCTAAAAATGCTCGAAATAACGATTTTATCGCAAATTCTCGACGCTAATGCTATACATATGTCATAGGGGCTCAATCCTAAGCTTTAATCGTGCAAAACGAACCTTAGAATTGCTACAACCCCTCCCAAATTCTAAGCACTACTTAGAATATATAAAGTCACCCCACTAACAAGGGTAACTGAAAATCGCGAGTCACCAAAACTCCGATCAAACCACTGCACATAACGCTCGCCCTATAAAGCGCCCGTTACACAGTCTACATCGTTCCAAAGCAAAAAGCGAAAGAAAAAAAAAATCAAACTGTCAAAATTCTGCCCAGAAATTATTTTCAACGCCCAGCGCTGGGCGCCGATATCTTTAACGCCCCAGCCTGGGCGCTGAATCTTTCTGCTAGCCAAGTTTTGCCCAAATATAAAAATAAGAAAGAAACGCCTATGAATCTTCGCATCGAACGAAGTAATAAAGCCGTGCATACCCACGCGGAAGGTGCTACACTTGCTCGAACACCTAAACGAGGCGTGGTGAATTACTCCAATGCAAAAAATAATGACGATATCCCGACACCTGGAGGAATGTTCTAAGACACGCCGTTAGGCCACACAAGCCTACGTCGCACCATAAGTCCAACCATCCCACGGTACAAGCCTAAAAAAAAGGGGAGTAAGGCATATTGCACTAATTCAGGCACGACCAAAGAGCATGTGTAAAAGAGGCAAAGACTACTTATCGCCCAAATTCAAAATGCAAGCCACATGACTCCTACATTAAGGATTAAAGGTAGCAAAATATTACCTACCACGAAAGGGATAGCTCGCACCTACACGAGCGGAACCCCAAGGTATCTTTCTCGCAAGAACCTACAAAAATCGTACGCCAAAAGGAAGCATCCCAACATGCATGCTTGGGGGCTCCAAGCTACGAAACGACCATAGCAAAATAAAAAATATATATCGAAGCAAATGTTTGAACAATCGAAAGGGCACGATGTTTGAGCCCACCTCGTGAATGGGCCTGAACCCTATCAAGCTTCTAAGCAAACTATTCAAAATCAGTCATTGCTCAAAAAAAATTGATTCAAGCAAACTGATTGATGGACCGCACACAACGGCCATTCTATGAACACTCGTTCGCACATACATATCATCTTTTCTAAGTATCGTACATTTACGAACGCATTCAAAAGAGAAAAAAAACAAAAAATGAAAACGAACGAACAAAAGGCCAACTGTGTCATCAAGAAACCTCGCCATAAATTATTTTCAGCGCCCAGAGCTGGGCGCCGAAATCTTTAACGCCCAGGCCTGGGCGCCGAAAATGAACCCAGGCTCAAAAAGGCCCTAACTTCTACTGGGCCCTGCCGCATCCATTCGACTTGAAAATTACCGATTTCCTTACTGAAAGTCGCACCTCACGACTTTGTCAAGAATAGCACACCACTACAAAGATCGCTCGCACTTACGAGCACGATCCCAAAACACGATCAAGGACATTACAAAATGCGACCGTCAAGCACGAATGCTTGGGGGCTCGAAAGAAAATATATATTTCAAAAAAAGTATGCAAAGTTAAAACAATATTCCCGGACTACGCTGTACAAAGTCCCGTGTTTGGATGTCTCAAAAAAATAAAACCGGTTTACGACCTCAAGACAAAGGTCGCCATTGACACTTATACATAGTCCCCTAATCAAGGACCCAGGTAGTGGCAAGATTGAGCCGAAAAGACTAGCTCAAAACCATGAAAAGATGATGACCACGAGACAATGGTCCGTCTAAGCACGTTGTCAACCCACATTCAGGTTGCAACTATATCCGAGCATCCCTCAAAAGAATTCGCTCTTACAAGAATGAACAAAAAGAAATTCTCAAAAGAAATCACGATGAACAAAAGAAATAGGGACTTGCCCACCTCAATCGGGCAAGATCGCGCCACGAACCACACGAGTTCCAAATCAAGAAAAAATGAATTCAGGGACGTCCACCCTTAGCGGACAGGGCTCGCCCACCCTCAGCGGGCGGGGTCTGCGTCACTAGCCGCGCAGGTCCTCAGTTTTCGAAAAAATAAAGTCTTCAAAATTAAAACAGGCTCGCCATCTTCAGCCGGCGGGGTCTACGTCACAAACCGCGTAGGTCCTTATTTTCAAAAAAGCAAATTTCAAAATAGATTCGTCCACTTCTATCGGACGGGGTGTCCACCCTTAGCGGACAAGGTTCGCCATCTTTAGCCGGCGGGGTCTACGTCACAAACCGCGTAGGTCCTTATTTTCAAATTTCAAAAACAGATTCGTCCACTTCTATCGGACGGGGTGTCCACCCTTAGCGGACAGGCTCGCCATCGTTAGCCGGCGGGGTCTGCGCCATTAAACCGCGCAGGTCCTTAGTCGCTGCAGCGATAACTTTTGCTGGATTTTCCTTCGTTTTACGTCCTATAAAAACAAGGGTGCTGGATTTTCCTTCGTTTTACGTCCAATAAAAACAAGGGTGCTGGATTTTCCTTCGTTTTACGTCCTACAAAAACAAGGGGGTTTTCTCGTTTAACTAGCCTTGAAAATGAGAATCTTTAAAAACATTTTTTACCTCGTGATTGGGCTTGGCCAGGCCCAATTACACTTTATAGCTTTGATTTCGAAAATATCTGTAGCTACTCCCAATGACAAAGTGAGGGAGTTTCTACGCACCTTTAGATCCTTCCAATGACAAAGTGAGAGAGTTTCTATACTATCAGTTGACAATCCCAATGACACGTGAGGGATATGTCGACACTTCAAGTGATGACCCTTAAGTCAAATGTTATCACTCGGGGGCTCGTGAGACCCTCGCAAAACAGGTCACGTATACCATGGCTTGTGTGACGCACTCCGTCTAATACTTTGACCATCGTCTTACTCCAAGACTCAGTCAAAGTGGGGGCTAACTGTAGACACCTACTTTTGTCCCCATTCCCGAAAGGGAAAGGTTTGATGATGAAAACATAAATCTCCACTTTACAACGCATCTCCTATAAAATAAACGAATCTCGATTCCCCATTTCATTTCACCCGAAACCTGCTATTTATGGAAACCTGCTAAAAATAGTAACTGCCGTAAAAGGTAGCTTCTAAAAGTGGCAAATCATAAAGGATAGAAACCTGTCAGAATTAGGTGTTGCATTCCAACATAAATCCTAAATGAGATAGAAAACCGCGAGAATCCTATTCCTAATAGGATTCGGAAATAAGAGTTACGTATTAATTAAAATCCTAACGAGCCTAGAGTTCGTAACGGGCCCAGACGCATTCCGTCATAAAATTGATACGCGCTAAAAGACTCGATTAAATCTCAAACTCTACGGATTTCAGGAATCCGAATCTGACTAAAGAAAACAGCCCAGACCCTATTTTCAACGCCTGGCTCTGGGCGCCGAAATCTTCGGCGCCCAGGCCTGGGCGCTGAAAATACCTGGGTACGTGTTTTTTCCTAATTCTTTGTGGATTAGAACTCTGCAATTCTATCTTTCCACGAACTCTTCCCTATAAATAGACCCCTAGATTCGACGTGAAAGGAACACACACACAACACATAATTATATTCTGAGTATTGAGTCCAACCCTTAGCCTAAGCCTCTCGCTGCGAAATTGTTCACGCGTTCTGTTGCAGTCGATCCATAAATCGAACAGAACGTATCCTGTCCCATAATTGAGATTCGTTAAATAAAAAGGAGAAATAGCAAAGTCAAAGTGGTTAGTTTTCTGAGAACCGTGACGCACCTCTCAAGGGTGCGTCGTAATGTGTCCCTTTTCGATGATTTAACTGCTTTCCTCGCCCTTTTTTTGAACTGTTAAACTAACCAAATCTGATTGTTCTATCACGCCTAACAAATATAATATTTTTGGGAAATCGGATTATCATGCTAGGTCCCTTAATGCTATTTAAATCAGATAATCACGATCGAATTAGTATTATATGTTGCATATTGCTAAAATCAATTCAGATTAGTTTAATAATTAACGCATGTCCCTTCAATTATTTATGCTGAGCTAGTAAGGATATCCTGCCTCTGGAGTTATCGACGAGCGAATTACTCCTCTCGGTAGTTACAGTCCCCCGAACCCTCAATCTCTACCTTGCGGGTGTATGTTGAGAGATCCCCACACCAGGGATCACAAGGCAACCTACGGCCGTCGTGGTCAAACATAATTGCACTCCCTTTATGTCACGATAACCTGGTTTTGTCAGTTTTTCTCATTTTCGTTAAAAACTGAATGGCGACTCTTATATTACTAGTCAATTGGGTGTAAACTCACAGGAAATCCAATTACACTTGATTGAATAAAAAGAATCGTCACACCCACGAGGGACGAGGTCACGCATTAGCCTCGTGCTTTTTCGACCCCCTCACAGAAACCATTCAAAATTTTAATCCAATAATTTTTAAAATTATCCACTGACCCAAGAAATTATATCCCCTTTCCCAATTAACCGAATTATTAAACCAAAATTAATTAAAATTCAATTAGGGTTTCAAATTTTACGAATTGGGGAAAGGCAAAATTAGGGTTTATACTTATCGGAAAAATCTGAAACTTGTACCATAGATCAAGAATATACCCAGCAACATTTTGTCAAAATTTCAAGAAATTTCGAGTAGTTTAGGTCGACCTTTTAATTGAATTACTGTCCGACGCTTTTAATTTTTAATGAAAAATTAACAAAAACGCCCAAAAAACGACACTTCGAGGCCTGTTTTTGCAATTCCGTTCCCATTACATGATCTTAGAAAATCGTTTTCAATCAAATAAGGGTTTTAAAATTCGAAAAAACGAACATTTTTTATTTCGGACCTGATTATTACGCAATTCATCCAATAATTCGTAAAATTCCGAAAAATCAACAAAAATTCCAAATTTTTCGACAGATGCAAAAACAATAATAATCATGCTAATTCATGCTTTGAATACATAAGGCTCATGATACCACTGTAGGGGAATACAGTTAAACATAATAACATGTGCGGAACAATCCCCAAAGCCATGAAACATCTATAAAGCACAGATTAAGCAAACTTACATTCGAAGCATGTTTTCCATAATAACCTGTCAACGAACACGAACAAAGAACTCCACTTGTCGTTCCTCTACTTGGTTCACCGACACGTTCAGATCCGTCTTGATTATCGTAGCTTAGACAATTGATCAAGATACTTTGCTTTTTGGGAAGAACTCACTTTGGAGGCACAGAGAGAATTAGGGTTCTTTGTGTCTAGGGTTTGAGTAGTATAAATTGTGTGTTGTTGGAATAATACAATTGACCTATTGTATTAAATGATGTAACCGGCCAAGAACCAAAGGCCTTGACCGGCCACATCACGCAAGCACACGTACCACACAGCCCGCGCCCAGCGACACACTGCAGGCCGAAGCCCACAGCGCGCGCGTCGAGCAGCTGGGTCGTGGGCCTGCTCGATCGTCGCTGCGATGCGCTGTTGCGTGGTCGCGCCCAATGGGCTGGCCTTGCTCGCCTTTGCTCGCGAGCTTGCTGGCTCGTTGGGCCTAGCACGCTTACGTGCTTGGCTCGACGGGCCGACAACTCCAACGCCCTTCGCATTCGCGATTTAATATATTTCCGATATATTATTTATCGTTTCGTATACGACGAATCACCGTCGTACGATACGATTTCTTCGTGTCGCCCATCTTACGAATATTCGCGATACGATATACGATTCCGATGAAGGTCGTATCCTATAATACGTTTCCAACTAATTCCCGAAAAGCTATTAAATGAATTTCCGATTCATTTAATTCGTTGATCTGTTACGTGTCATTGGTGTGACCTTATAGGTTCAGTCAAGAGTAAGTTGTGAGTTCAATATCCATTAGAACTCACTGATCGGAAGCATTGCTCCAGCTAGCTGTTCCGATCACTTGATCTCACTGAATTAATTTTTCGCAATTAATCTGAACCTTGGTATTAGACTTAATGCACCTTGGGTGAAGGACATTTCCTTCAGAAAAAGGGTTTAGGCAAAATAAGGGGGATCATTTAATGAGGGGAGTCCTATTTATAGGCTCTCATATCCTAGTGGGCTAGGCTTGGCAATTTGATATTGGGCTTAGCATTTTAATGGTTGGGCTAGCCTTAAGTTTAGAATTAAATTCTTTTGATTGGGCTTAATTAATAAAACGAGTTGGACATTTATTTTAAAACCCAAACCTTTAAAATTACTTGCGACCCATTAAATTTCCCGACTCGAAAATTAAATTCGTTTCGTAATTAATTAAAATAATAAATATTCTAATTAATTAAAATACATTTAAATAATATTTAAATGCGAAATAAATTCTAAAAATCGTAAAATGCTTTATAAATATAATAAATATATTTATAAATATTATAAAAATACGAGGTATTACAGTCTACCCTCCATAAAAGAAGTTTCGTCCCGAAACTTGGGTTCGGAACTCAAAATTCAAACTCAAAACTTGAGACTTTATGAGACTTTAATGCGTTCACTTGCAAAAATTTTAAGTTGTTGTACTCTTTACATGATTAAACAGGACAATAATAAGTGCAAATTCAATAGAAAACACTAAATTGAGCACAAAATAAGGGAAAATATGGTAAAAGCGCGAAATGTTGGGCGGCAAAAAATTTGGGAGGAATTAGGATTAAACATATCCGCTAATACAGGAGAGAATGGCGGTATTCACTAATCCCCCCTCCTAAACTCAGACATTCCCCCCCTAATGAATTTTCATTTG
The DNA here is from genome assembly GCF_020520425.1 of Spinacia oleracea. Lineage (NCBI taxonomy): Eukaryota > Viridiplantae > Streptophyta > Magnoliopsida > Caryophyllales > Amaranthaceae > Spinacia > Spinacia oleracea. Next base: position 62,976,019 of record NC_079492.1, on the reverse strand, counting down.
TGACGTGCCTAATACCCATTGCAGGGTAGGCTGACTGGACATATCCAGGGGGTAAGTGTATAATCTCTCGCCGATTCCTAATTACCGGTTAACCGATTTCGAAACCAATAACGAATACTCGAACTTTTTGCTCACTCTTACCAACGAGAATTTCCCCTTATTTAATTCAGCTCATTTTTTCTTCACTAGTTGTTGGACCGTGCGCTAGCGCGCACGGTCCCCCAAGTTATAAAAATTATTTTGTAAAAATGCTACTAAGAGACAGACGTTAAATTTACGGTAATGCAAAATATATGGTGATTTCTAAAACTGCTATGCTGTAGTTGGATGTGCATGTAATAGACAGTTAAAAACTATAAATACGTTATCAATTAGTTGTTATTGATTGTTTGGAGGCACAATAACAAGTCAAAAGGCGTAAGGGTATTTCCTTGAACATGAGAATTCAAACTCTTCTATGTTCCTCAAAAAGACACAACCATAATAGATATAGTTAATACCAAAATAACATGATTTTGGAAGCAATGCAACATAGCTGGAGTTTGCTTACAAAAAAGACATAGATACAGCCATTAAACACATTTTTGCCAATGATTTACTTTACACATATAGTTTGGTGATGAGCATGCCTCCTAACAAGTCCTACAAGTTAAAAAAAAAAAGCTAATCGTAAAACCTTGCACAATACATGGACAATAATGGTGCAATTATGGCCCGTTAAACACAGTTATTGCGAATTGGTATGATTAAGTGATTGAATTTTCACAAACAAATACGGTTCAGCCAATCTCATCAAATGAGACAACATCATCTGAGAATCCAATTGTGTAACAAGCATTGGTCCGAGTTCTCCCGACATCGCGGGAGTAGTAGTTATCCCTTTCTTAAGGTCCAACACGTTCAAGGAGGTCTTCTCTGATGGTTGTTTCAGTGAGAGCCACCGCCATGATTTGTCATTTTCTGTGAGGTTACGGTTGAACGTTGGGTCTTTCAATGCGATGCTTTTGATCCACTTCTACTGGCTGGAGGCTAGGTTTGGTGGCGGTCTTTCAGACAACCTTGAAGAAGCAAATGTTTCGATTCTTGGGTGGCTTGCATTTTTAGAGGGAAGGCCTGCCTCAAAATTGAGTATACATCTTCATCCTGGACACACAATCGAAACACCTCAAATAAATTGCAGTAACGATGTGATGATATGAAGGCTGCGGTGTGGTGCCCTCTAACATTTCATTGGCTGAACTTTCCATCATTTTCCAGAAACTTTTGAAGCTAAATGTCATATCATATTCAATGAAGATTCAACCATTAATAGGAAAATACAAGAGCATTCACATAGTTCAGTCTAATGAAATTCAAGTGAAGACCCTGGAAAATGTCAATATAACCAAATGCAACTTACTAATTCTCTCCAAAAAAAAATGTATGCAACTTACTGATTCACCAATTTCATGTGTAGCATTAGTTCTTTCATAGTATGGAACTATGGATCATCAACTATCAAGAACTGAGCTATCAGTCTTTAGCGTGTAAATATAAAAGGAAAATGACAAAATATGAATCATGGCATGTTTGAAAGAGTGTAATTGACAATGTTGTACTCCGTATTAAATCGTATTGATTCAATGGTGAAAACAACTATCTAAATTATATCTCCATAAGATTTGCAGAAGTAAGAAATAGACTTGAAATAGTTGAGAAATATCCAAACTCGTAAGGTTCAATACTACAACGGACTGTTGTATGATTTTAATAAAATTATTATATTTGTCACTCAGATTTGGCTTTACTTTTTGGCTTAACTGAGAAAGCATGACATGACCTAGATGCGACGTTCAATAAAATGTAATACATGCCAAAAATGGGATTCACAAACTCGGCAAATTTCACCAGGGTGAAAATTTTGGCCCAAGCCTTAATAAAGCACATTTAGTGTTTGTTACTAAGACTTATTTTAGTGTTTCTTTTACTTCCCTGATTTGCAAGTTTAAGACACTTGTGGTTCAAGGATTCTGGTTCTGCTTTGATTATACTTTCAATTAATTACATTATGTGTAGTCTTCCCAGATTCATCACTTATTTCCGGAACTCACTGTTGTTACTACAAGAGATCCAGCAAATAGATGTCAATTTGTCACCTTTTTCATTTTATTCCAAAGTCAGATTAGCTCATTACCTTTATACAATGTTATAAAAGTACCCTTGAGTATTTGACAATAAACTGTACAGAGTACATACTCCTTTTGTCTCCTATTTGGTTCCTCATAATCTATTTTAGGCCGTCTCTTAAAAATTACCCCATTTCTTTATATAGAATAGGTCCCCACCATTTACCTCACTTGTATACACTCATACACTATATTTCCCCCAATTCCTTGCAAAATTTTGGCCCAAGCCTTCATAAAGCACATTTTACCTATGGGGCAAACAAATAGGGACGGAGGGAATAAAAACTAATAGAAGATGAAAAATTCGGCAATTAACTTTTAGAAAAGAAATAGAGATGGTTGAACTTTCAGTCCATTTATAATGTTAATCGTGTCATGTAGACGAACAACTGCATAGTCTCTATAGATTTCCCTGCAATTCAAACAAGCAAACTCCTACTAAAAAGATTAATCTTAATGTGTTTTCAAATATTTTTTTTTTTATAGTTTTTACTAATACATAATTGCATATATCTACAGTCAAACCAGTGCATTACAAGTATATCAATCAAACTGTTGCAACTTGCAAGTATTCTGAAACGGAAGGAGTATCTAGTATGCCACTCTTATGAAGTTACCAAATTTTGTGATAGGATTTCAAAGCAAAGTCGCGACAAGGCCAATAATATATCATGTATTACATGGTCAAGAGATCCCCTAAATTCTAGAGATCGAGATGGCAAGTTACAGACTATAGGAAAGACATACCTGAATCATGTACCATACACAACGCCATGCTGGCCGAGAGAACACCGGAGCCATGACTTCTATCCACCTGCAACACATCAAAAGACTCTTATCTTTTAAAAAAATACTGGCTCTTTGCCTCCCTAATTATATCCTAAAGTTTAAAGAGTCCAATATATTTATCCTAGATGGCTATTCTCCTATGTTACCTGGACTTGGATACCCATATCAGACACGAGTACATGCCAAGTGTACGTTACAGCTATTTTGTGAAAAAAATGCATGATTTTGGTCCAAAATGAGTGTTGAAGTGTCTATACACATGTCCGAGTGTCGAGGATCCGACACGGGTATTTGAGGTAAAATGAAGAGTCCAGGTAACATAGCTAATTTCTCTTATCCTTCAAAAGCTAGAGAAATAATTACCCGGTACAAGGAGGACCAGTACTGTCTTCATCACACTCATCATGCTTGTATGTTCTCCTAAAAATCATATAACAACTTCTATTTAGCTTAAAACAAACAAAAATTTAAGAAAAAAGAACCTGTTTGACAATTTATGTTCATATATTGATATATCAGCTCGTAAGATTACAGATCCAGAGATAATTAAGCAGCAGAATGTTGAATTGATGCATAAAAAGTCGGAAATGTATCTAAACGGTACCGTAATAAGATAATAGTGATATGTTTTGATTATCAAACATTATACAGGTCTTAAATAAACTATACTATATTATTTCTGACATTCTTTTCCAAATTACTCCTTTTTGAAGTTGAATCACTTTAAAAACTTATGAAATCTAATTGGCTAATAATGATGTTAGTAAAATATCATATAATATGGGACCAAGAAAGAAAGAACATCAAAGACAGAGTAAACATATTGCATAATTATCTGAAAAGCAGAAAAGAGTCAATCAAAGTGATTACCTAGTACTGAATAAGTCAAACGAATGAAAAGATCAGCACCGTCAGCAGAGAACTGTTGCAGGTCAATTAGTCTTCCATTCCACACCATGCACTCAATACCCTTAGGATATGGATATGCTAAACATGAACAATTTCCCAAGCAGTTCCTCCTGCAATCATCTTGATCATCTGCTAATAACAAATCACCACAATCTGGCACATTCGTATTTCTACATTGCAAAAGCGTTCTTCGAACACACCAGCCAGACCAATTGTTTTTTCTCCACTCATCTATAATCTTGGGCTCGAACCCCCTTAAACAACTACATATTGTTTACAATTCCAAGGGCCAGACCGCCAACAAAGTTTATCACTATCCCAAGTGACCAATTCAAGAAGGGTGCGAGGACTAATTCCAATCCTAAGGCGTCCATTTGATGGATCTGAATTACTTTTCCCAGATTGAAGTATTGAGTTCTCATACATAGTAACTTTGTCAATTGAGATTGTCGCCTGTAACAACAACGAATTCGTGAGATGCTCAAAACTCTGCCAGATGCTCATCCCACTAGCACTTGAGACTTGAGAGCAAAACCAGGCTACCGATGTCTAGATTCTAGAAGCTGAGCAACTGAACTGTTTACCTGACGAGAAACATTTGATGACCAAAATATCATGTTTTGTCTGTCTGAAAGTTGAAGATTTCCATCTTCAGATATTTTCAGGACCCCAGAAGAGCCGCTAATTGGGTTGTTCCTGTTGGCAACCCATACAACTTCCAATGTATCAGATTCCAACATAACGATTTGTTGAGTTAGGAGGGCTGAAAAACCCAACCTTGAGGCGGCCATTACGACACTAAGGTTTCTGAGTCGCTAAGAACTCAGTGGTGGTAATTGGTAGCTCCAGAGAAAACTGTCAAACAGAACCAGCAATGGATAGTAAAGTAAACATTAGAGAAGGTGCAATATACTTTATCCATTTAAGTTTCTTTTTGTTGCCAGTTAATCTTATGGTCATCTAGTTGACCGATGAAATATGTCTTAAAAACCTTGTACACCAATCCTACCCCTTTAAAAAGCAAGGAGTGCCTTCTCAACTTCCCTTAAGAATAGTGAAATTACCTCCACACCCTTAAATTCATTCATTATTTACCGGCCCTGCCATTCCCTTTTCCTTGCACGCATGATCGGCTAGTGATATGTGTGTTTTATATAGAGTTTTACCCCCGTCCCTTAGTACTCTTATGCGTCAAATGAGCTCTTAGGAGCCGTTTTTAGTACTATTATGCGTTATTGAGTGTGCCTTGAGTTTCAGGTTTGATTATGAGAAATTGGTCTTTTTAGACCCGTTTCATGGTGATTTAGGCCATTACACGAGCCCGAGGACGTTCGGGACCTTTATCGTCGACTTTGGGGAGCCTTAGATGCTTATGGTTGAGCCCCGAGAGTTAGACTCGGTGATATGGGCGAAGGATATTGAAGATTGCAAATCGCCCTGTGAGCTGAGGGTGAAACGCGACCATCGGGCGGAAGGACGAAGAATTGAAGCCATCCATACGCGCCCGATCGGGCGCACTTCGCCCGGTCCGGATCGGGCGGCCAAACAAAGACGTATTCTGGGTTTTCGCAAACTGCCCGATCGGGCGGAATTTGGCCCGATCGGGCTGACTATTGAGCACTTCGCCCGATCGCGAGAAGCGTCAACCTCTGCTACTTTTTCGTGTAGTTTCTTTTCCGTTTTTAAGCTTTATTTTAAGCAAACTATATAAAGTAGCCTTTATTATTTTGAGGACATCTATTATTCTAGTTTCAATTACTTAGTTTATTTTTAGTTCTCTCTATTTCTCCAAACACTTAGTGTTAACTTTAATCAAAGATTCAAGCTTTATTATTCCATTGTCTTTTAATCCGGTATTATTTCTTGCTTTAATTTATTTTATCGCTCTAAGCATGTTTTCAATTATGTTGATTGCGTTGTTATTTATTATCATGAGTGAGTAGTTTAATTTCTAGGGTTTAGGGGATCCATGAATGCATGATTGGGATTATATGTGGATATGATATTTGATTGATTGATTATAATTTCTATAGCTTATTATTATTGCTCGTCAATTCTGTTCGGCCGGACTATTTTGATTCGAGTTTGATTAACCTTAGATTATGCGCCGAGAGGTATAAATCTGATGTTTTTGGTCTGTGGCTATTAGATATGAATTATTTCTAGTACATAGCGAGAGCCTGCTAGTTGTTTTATCCTAAGGAATTCATAACATTCGAGAGATGCATGTTTTCCTAGTTATGATTGTTAATTGATTGTTATTGTCCATTGTCCAATCCCGGACTGCATTTGTGGTGAACCGCTGCCCTAGATTCCTTTAATATTGTTATTTTCCGATTTGATTATTTGCCTTAGTTTAATATACAACCCAATCCAATTCTTGTTACCAATAGTCTAGATTAGTCTTTTAATAGTAGAAAGAACACTGTTTCCCTGTGGATACGATCCCTGCTTCCCTTGCTATATTTTTAGTTGGTGAACGTTAGGTTTATCTTAGTGCGATTCGGCCTGTCAGCCAGCTGACTGTGTTTCAACAAACCTACCTCTGCTCATCCGCCTCCCATCTCTTCCGCCCCCATTTTCTCTCTCTTCACACTTCTTCTTTCTCTCACCTTCTCACTCCTTCTCTACTGCTTTCAGAATGCTTCCCATCTCTTCTCTACTACTGCTCTCTTGTTCAGGGTTTCATCGCGGCAAGAACAGTGAGATCTATTACAATCCTTACATATCAATTCTACAAATTCGAGCGGCGACTTTCTTCCTCATAATGTTGATGCATTGCTGGTTGTGGCAATTCTCTAGCAAATTTAGGCGCTAGCTAATATCTATGGCGATTTCAAATTTTGAATCCCTTTAGGCTCTAGCTATGGCGATGTTCAAGTTCCGAAGGTAAATTTCTGAATTCCTAACCATTTTACAATACTCTCGTCAATTTTGTGTGCGTGCGTGAAATCTAGGGTTTTAGTGTTTTTTTGTTTACATTGGATTTACTAAAGCTTGGAACGTCTGACGAACGCGAGATGGTATGAAATGTTTCGAATTTAGAGGTTATTTCCATTTTCCGGAAAAAATTGTGCTCTATTTAGTGAATTTTAGGGTTCTGGTGATTTTTTCATGATTTATTGGTATTTCTTATGGAGTCAAATCGCCTATTTTTAGTAATATTGATAAATTTGACCCTCGATAATATGCAATGTTCGATTAGAATGTACAATGTGAGACACAAGTTGAAGCCTTTTTCTCTAATGTCTGATGATTTGAATCATATAATTCACAGTAAGCTATGGCACATCTGGGTTATATCTTTATAGATTACAAACTTTTATTGTGAGAGTTGTACACCAATGCATAGTGGATTTTGGGGCACTTCTTTGTTTTTGTTTTTTTTTTAAAAACAGTGGAATTAGGGGTACTTAGCAAATATTTAGTAATTGATGGTTTATCTTATAACTGAAATTGATTTGTTTCTGTGATATGAAAAATTATGGTCATGTTTTGTGTAAATCACGTGAATATTATGTTAGAAATAATTGAAAAACGGTGACTGACTAATGTACGTTAGAACATGAAATGTAGCTAGATTGATTAATATATCTATGGTAAATGTTGTGAGCTTCGATCTCGAAGATTCGCTAGGGAATCCCCTCGTCAATATTCATTATCTAGACTAATGAGCTACCTTTTATTTTAGTTTCTTACCGGTAATCTGACTGGATGGGGAAAGCACAACAAAGTTGTTGTGATGGAGCACTAAATGGATGCTCAGTGGCATTGGGGTTCCTTCTCATTTGGTGGAGACCAACCTCAGGAGATTTATATCGTAGGGAAACAATCTCTACTTGTTTAAAGAAATCTGGGACCTTTCAGGTGCTGCTACTTCTGAATGTTAAAACTCAACCCGAGAACCGAATATTTGATCAAAGACCTAATCTGCACCCCCCCCCCCCCCCCCTTGTGGTAGCTATTGAATACGCATATCATGCATCTTATTTTTCCAATCTATGTTTTGTTATCACAAAATACTCCTTGGTCTTGTGGTAAGAGCTTTGCCTTTTGACTGATAGTTGACAGAGTTGATTCCCACTAGGAGTTGTTGGGGTCGGTCTCGTGGTTTTGAGGCTGAGATTTTGATGGTTCTCCTTTGTGTTTTCCTAGAAGCTCAAGTAAATGGTTTTATTGATCCGCATATATCATATCAGTGGTGTAGTACGTCGCAATCTCTTCCTGAACATCACCATGATTTTCTAAGTCAATTTGTGCAATTGTTGCTAGACCTTTGCCTTTAGTACGTCCACACATTGCTCTTAAATTCTGTTCGATAACCATGTAACTTCCAACAGTTATAAATTGAGTGTCCAAATATGTTGCAGTTATTATAGAATATAGCTGATGCAAGTCTTTTTTTTTTCTTGTAACGACTCTTGCTGTTATTATTCTGAGAATTTATCTTGTTGTAAGACCTCGATGCTTTATATCCTCTTAGTTGATCATTGAACTTTCTTCCTACAGAAAATTTCATGGTACTTTGAGTAAGAATAGTGCTTAGATCTCTGTGCCTCTCTTCTTGGATCCAAATTATTTATGCCTGGCAAAGAGTTCAAGATTTTACTCATTTGTTCCAGTCGTAAGGTATTTAATCCTTTTGATTCTTCTTACTTCTTTTGAAAATTTTATTATGAAGTTTGAATTTCCAATGCAATATTTGTGTTCTTTTTGCATTAAGTATTGCCCAAATTATATTTTGCAGCATTGTTTAAGGCCAAAATAGGTGGTTGAAGATCCACCTTCCCCAAGCAGGTACTTTTTCCCCAATTTTCCTTAAACTTTCCTTTACTATTCCGACAATACTTCCCCCATTTTCCTTCTTATTTTATAACGACACAAGAGGGATTTGTTGAAGTTAAAAGAAATCACAAGCTAAGTCTGTTTTGATGCATATTTTTACAATGCCTATTTTTCTTATAAGTATTCATATAATATTTTATTTATGTTCCAATCTCGGGCAAGCGTGTGATCCAAATCTTATAAGTTATAACTTATAGTCTACTTCATCTGAAACAACTAATTATAATATTAATAAACCAATCTTTATTTATATGGTTATGTTAATCGTATTCTCTAATGAAGTTTAGAATCAATATTCTATGTTGTTTAACTCTTCGGCTGACATTCATTTTTAAGTGTTAGATAAACCAGCCCCCTAATGAGTTATTCAAAATATATTTGGTTTCTTCTTTCTTGGAATCTTGAAAGATATCCGTTGTTGTTACAAATATTATTCATGATAACCATTCATGACTTTTGAGTTTTCTGTAGTATACTTGGGAGTTTGGCATTGTTGCTTATGTTTTGAGGGATCAACTATGGAGTTGGTGTTATGCTGCTTAGGTTCTTTTAGATATATGTTTTATGTTCTTCTATACGAGGGCATAGTGCTTTGATTGTGGTTGTACTGGTAGTGTGCTAGGAAAAGATGATAGTGGAACAATCTAAGGCTCTAAGCCATTGTTGATGCTGTGATTTGAGTATTTTGTGTGTATATGACAATGTTGCAGCAATTTCTATGAATGTCCACCTGTATGTCACTTTTACTTGTTTATTTTTCCTTGAGCAATGTATAATGACTTGGATTTCAGTAATTCTCTTTCTATTTTCTTAGGCACTAGCTTCTTCACTTTGTCAATTCACAATCAATTGCTTTACATATAAATTTGTCATTAAGACCATATTTTATTTGGAAATTTGGAGAATTTAATGTGTTGGATACTGGTATTTATTAGTTTCCTTGCTATTGTAGTTTGAAAGGGCTTTGTTTCTGGTTGCGATTAGTTGTTCCAGAATATGAAAAAGACAAGGGTATTGTTCTGTTAAAGCAAGGTGCCAAAGCTGTAAGTGATTTTTGTTCTCAATTATTTTTTCTAGAATAATTTCTTGTGAGAGATGGTCGTGACCATCATGTTCAGGGAAAAATAGTTATCTTTCTAATCTTAGTGCCTTCTCCTGCTTATAAATTTTTGTAATAAATGGATATTTTTCTTATCTGTTCTTGAGAACCTGTTCAAAAAATTTGTATCCATATGCTAAAATTGTGGAAAGAGAGATAGAAGAGAGATGAAAGTCAACTTAAATTGTGGAAAGAGAGATAGAAGATATGTTTGATATCTGTGTTGGATGGATGTTTGTCTCTTCTGTTCTTAAGAACTTGGTCAAATATTCGGTGTCCATATTTGGTCTCCTTGTTTCTTTTGGCACGGATCTGGACGTGAAACATGTTGGGATAAATTAAATAGCTTAATTTTTTCCAGTAAGACCTAGGTGTACTTGAAAGCAACATACAGAGACAATGGAATAGGAAGTTGTGCTTGGTATTATGAAAATCATAGAAACATATCTCCCTTGTGGACTTGCTTGCCATCTGAGATCATATGAATATATGATGCAATTAGAAATTTTAGGACTTCTAATTCAAAAAAATCTTTACTGCATTATTTGTATATTCTCTAAAAAGGCTTGAGGTTAGGTCTAGGCCTCTAGGCTCTAACTATAAGCTGGTGTCTAATGCTTAATCAGTGACTAATATATCTAATATGCATTTGTTTAAGATTGGTTGAGATGGGTGGTTAGATAGATAGTGTGTTTGATTGTGTAGAATTTAGGGAAATATGCACAAGGGTTTGGCTAAATCTCTCTTAAAAACTACAAAGGAAGGCGAAAAACTTTAGACTACTACGTCTCTACTCTCCAGGAAAGCATTATAGTGAATTTTACTAACAAGTAACAACACATTGAATTACATACTTCCTTAAACATTGCATATCCTTACTAATCTTGACAATTGGACATATTACACATAAGAAAACCATTTGTTTCTAAAGACCAGTTTTGCTTATGCATGTCTAGAGATTCCCATCTAATAAATCTCATTTATTGTTTCTCCACGTGTTGCTTATGCCTTACTCATATGGACTGTAATCAACTTTATTTTCCAACTAATATTGTGTGTCGTGTTTAGGTTGTGTACTCCTGAGTCCTGAATACAATATGTATGAAGATGACCCGTTTTCTCTGTAGATGGAGGATCATGTTAGTAACCTATAATTCTATTGTTCGTTATTATTGGAAGTGATAACAAATGTATATGCAAGCACCTTAGCCTAAGATTGTTTCCTCAGTTATCTGGTATTGATTGTGTTATTGATATAAACAACAAACAAGAGAGTTTATATGTTGGTTGCTGCAGTATCTCGTTTAGAGGGGTCGAAGCATTTAGAAAAGGAACACAAAGTGTTTGTTGCTACCAACATAGATGGGTGGATGTCTTTCGGGTTCCATTAATGCTACCGACATATTTATTTAGAAGAAAGTGTTCATAAAACTCTGGTATCCAGAGGCAGGAATGGACATAGAGCCTTTTAATGGTCGAGCTAAAGACAAAGTAGAGACAATCATCTTATAAGTTGATTTGTCACTTATGTATAATTACTGAAATGAGTTCATTCTTTTCAAGGTGATGAATTGATAAACCTTGTTTTCCAAATTGTAATTTTATTGTTAAGTCCCGTTAAAAGTTTACTAAGTGTGTTGTTTTTGTTCATGCAGTATATATACGACTCTGAATGAAGAGCCTTATTATCCATACACCTTTTGGCTTGCTATTTTGCCTCCGAACATCATTTGCACCTACATTGTAAACATATGTTTATTTGTTATTGTCTAATATATGCAATTTCAACTTTAACATACACTTTTTAGCATTTATCATGAAATTGTAAATGTATGTTTTTTAACATACTATTTTTACAAAATAAATTTTTATACCTTGGGGGACCGTGCGCTAACTAGTATGTTTCAAAAAACATTTGCGTCATAATCTGAAGCAAGCTGCACTTATACATACGGAGTATAAAAATATATACTGTTGAACCTTTTTCCAATTGACAAAAGGGAAAGTGCAATTTATACAAACAAAAAATGAGACACATAACTATTTTTAAATCAACTAAACATGTCACTATATCATCACCATATCTAAGCTAGTTATCCCTCTATTTATTTTTTATTATTTGCTCTCATTCCCTCCTTCAAAAATACTCTATGACATACTCCCTCCGTCCCTTAATACTCGACCTGTTTTGACCGGACACGCTTGCCAATACACAACTTTTACCACCAATTTCTTTAACTACATATTACAAAAACTTATAAAAATATTAATATTTTGAAAATATATATTAAGATGAAGCCAAAGATATATTATATATTAACATGTGTTTTCATATACTATAAATAAAACAGGGTCAAAGTGATTTATGTAAATAGTGCAAAAAGTCAAAACGGGTCGAGTATTAAGGGACAGAGGGAGTATACTTTAAACTGCGCACTTGGCATTTTTTGAGAAAACAGAGACAATAACCATTCCTAGTCAATATTGTGATTCTTCTAATTATTTTGGTTCCTTCAGTTAAATAAATCCGTTACCTTAGGTACTATATGTTTCTGAACAAAAGCATCCTACACTCAGTCAAAGTATGATTTTTTCTCGGCTGCCTTTTTCATCCGGAGTCATCTCCAAAGTGAAGGCAACATGTTTGATTATCAAACATTGTACAAGTCTTAAAATTATTATTAAAAAGAACAAAAAAAATACGAGTACAAATTTTGATTTCTAAGAATCTTTCCCAAAACCCCTCCTCTCTAAAGTTAAATCATTTAAAAACTCATGAAAGAGTTCATAAACAATGTCATTGTTAGTGAATTGTCATGAATATGAGACTGAGAATTTGAAAAAGTACATTAATGAAATAGATATCATACAGAAGAATTATCAGAAAAGCAGAAAGATTCAAAGTGATCACCTAGTTCTGAATTAGCCAACCAAATGAAAATATCAGCACTACCAGCAGAACACTCTTGTATGTTTATGAGTTTCCATTCCATACCATGCACCCAATACCTATAGAATATGCATAACGGGCTAAAAGGTTTATCATCATACTCAGTGAAAATATCTGAAAGTGGGCCAGGAATATGTCCACTTAATGGATTCGATGCACTCACCCACAACCGTAGTATTGACTCCTCATCCATATCCTTGTCCAACAAGAGCCTCATCTGTGGCAAGAACAAATATGTGAGATGATCAAAACTTTTCCCAATCATCATCCCGCAATACTTGAAGGCAAAATGAGGTGCTTAGTTTCAAGAAGCTAAACAACTCAACTGTTAGCCAGATGAGATACATATGATGACCAAAAGATCATATTTTATCCATCCAAGTCATTAATAGGGCTGTCCTGTTGGCTGCCCCATACAACTTCCAATTTTATCAGAATCCTCAATATTATACCAGACTCTATACCAGACTCTAGCTGATAAAAAATGTAGACAATGTGTTTTATGTAGGTCTTCATCTTAGCACCTCGGCTATGATGGTAGACTCCTAGCCAATTATTAAAAACAACACTCACATAATCTATGATCGACTTTCTAACAAATTTTGTCATAAAGTAATTCCAATTGGTAAATTTGTTTTAGAATTTAATCTTTGAATACGGAGTATATCACTTACAAAAACAATACTAATGAGATTAATTTCACATCATACATTCTCATAATTGAACTTACTCAAAATGTGAATAAATTGATGAGACTTCTTTTTAAAAAATTGTTAAAGAATAATCATGTGCAGAAAACATCCCCCGCATGGCCTCAACCTTAAACCAAAAACACCCTCCCCACCCGCTGACGCCTGACCGCCTGCCAAAAGAGAGGCAGTGATCTGCAAACCACTTGGTGAAACTCGGTTGACTACATCGTCGGGTCCGGCCCCAAGTTCTCCACACTCCCCTCTTCTCCTACTATGATTATCTCTGTACTTCTGGATTTAAATTGAAAGAAAAATAAATCTGATTTCCTCTTTGCTCAGCATAGACTATAGAGTGCACTATCATACCATCCAGAATCAAGGTTTTGTTGCACAACAACTCTCAAGTCCCTAACCAATTCAACATCCCTAACGCCTCTAGACTCCAGTGTATCAGAAGTGACATTAATTGAATAACATGCATAAACATAAAGCATACCATTATCGAAAGGGCATTGTTAAATGACGCCCTAGTATTAAAAAAAACGCCCTACTTTGTCTCACTTTTTCCTATCTTATCCTTACCAATTTACCCTAGTTTCTTAACCTTGTTTTTTCTTAGATTCTCCTTCTTATAATATAACTCTCACTCTTCCAAAGCATACCACCAGGGCACCACCATAGTTACCGGAGCACCACTATTAGCCCGACTCCGACAACGAACTGAAGTAGTGGTCGGCCATCAACTCCGTTGTTGCGATGCTGCCTCACCTACCCAACCCACATTTCCACCAAGGAAAACTTGCACCACAACACCCTGTCGGGTGACCCAAATGGCTAAAGATGATAATCGTACAATAGCAAGTATGCACAAGGTAAATCGATTTGCGAAAGTTCGTACTTTTTTTTTCCCGGAAAATAGGGCGAGACTACATCTAAATGAGTGTACACCAACGAGCAGACTAAGTTAAATTCAGTTTAGCCTACGGGATAGACTACATCTAAATGAGTGTACACCCATGGACGATACTCATTTTGTGTTAGTCTACACCATGGGGTGGACTTACTTAGAGCTAGTCCAGCCCTTCACAATTTTGACGACATTTCAGTCCAACACTACTCTGAGGATTTGATTCATCTAACTCCTCAATACAAGTACACACCCATAAAAGTACGAAACAACCCCTTGGAGGCTTTGAAGTATCAAATTTCATGTGGTCTCTAATTGTAATACTTGAAGAGGAGGCAAAATACAAAACAAAAACTTTGAAGAGAAGGTGATGGGAGATTTACGGCTTCGATGGGAAGCGATGAAGCAGCGTGGGCAGCGGTGGCTAACATTGGTGACCAGGGTATCGTGCTTATGTTGTTTGCAGTGAGGGTGAAGGGGAGAGTGAGTGTCCCGATCGAGGGTGTCCTAATAGTGCCGGAACAGTGAGAGGGTGAAGAGAGGGAAAGCACTGAAGGTGAGGAGAGAGACTACCAGTGAGGGAGGGTTTTAGTAAAGGTAAAATAGGAAAATTCATGATAAAATAGGGCGTTTTGTTTAATTATAGGGTGTTAAAAAACAATTCACTTATCGAAACTATGCACTTCCAATTTTAATTCTTCCAAAATTCATGGAAAACAACCCAAATTACTCAAAACAGTGACTAAAAACAACAATTGCAAACTACGACTCTACCAATCAAGAAATTGGTATGTTTTTCACCAATCTAGAGTAGAAAATACTGAAATAAACTGTCAAACTGAAAAATGCTAGAGAGAGAGCGAGAGAGCGAGAGAGAGAGAGAGCCCCCTCCACAGCCACCGGATCCCGTCAAGGAAGCACAGGTTCAGCTAGCACACTACTCAACCACCATCAACCTCCATCCCCACCCTGACCAAACCCAACCCCAAAACCAATCCCAATCCCAAACCCAAAAACCAACCTATGCAGAAATGCTACAAAACAAAAACCAGCAGCACACCCATCCGGCTACCAACCTCAACCAACTAATGAACATTGTCTCCACCACCCCTCCACCCAACTATGATGAGAGCACAGAAGCATTCATCAGCTTAAACCAGGAAGATGCGTCAACAATCTCGGAGAAATGGGTAAGCTCCCTCATTGTGAAGGCAATAGGGAAGTCATTCTCAATTGATTATTTGAAGTCATCCCTTCAAAGAATCTGGAAAATCACCCCACCCCTGCAATTCATAGCACTAGGGAAAGGGTTTTACAATGTCACCATACCCTCGGAGGAGGCAAGAGAAGGTATACTCTCGAAGGGACCGTGGTTTGTTGCAGGCCATATGCTCCTTGTCCAACCTTGGACACCAGGCTTTAAACCATCGGAAGCGATTATCTCAAAAGCCCCAGTTTGGGTCTCGCTACCGGAATTACCAATAGAATTCCACACCAAACCAATCCTGCACCGAATTGCGAATGAAATTGGGGCCTTCATCAAAACAGACATGAATGCAATTGAGCAAAACAGGGTAAGGTTTGCCAGAATTCAGATTTTGCTGGACTTGGCAAAACAGAGGAAGGAAGCCGTATGGTTAGGAGCGTTCAAACAAACCATACAGTACGAAGACACACCTAAATTTTGCCACCAATGCAGCTCCATTGGCCATGGAGAAGAAAGGTGCCCCCAGAAAAGAACAATCATGGAGATAACCAAGAACGGCGGGAGTACAGGGGATGCCGATGAGGACAAAATTTTAGGGCAAGACGTGTCACAAGCAGAAAGGGTTGATAGAGAGGAAGAAGGGGAAGGCCCTTGGATCCATGTTTCAAAAAAGGCGACAGCGGGAAGTAAGAGAGGTGAAAGGCAAAAGGCTCCAAGAAACAAGAAAGCTGAGCAGAAGATTGCTGCAGAAGGCAATGTTGGAGGAAAAGGAGGGAAAAGACAAAACCACAACGGACAAAAGAAAAAACCAAATGCTCCAACAGGGAGGTACACAATTTTAGTCCAAAATGTTACCAACAAACTGTCAGCCCAGTTGAGGAAGAAGGATCTCACCAAAGCCCAAATCAAAAAGCCCAGTTGTGAAATGGACCCAAACACCACTGAAAATCAAAGAACCCAAACGGCTAGCATTAATACCTCAACTCCCAATACCAACCCACCGCCACCTAAACCAATCAAAAGCCACCCCTCAAAGACAATCCAAACCGTCCATCTATCCCCCCCTCCCCAGCAAACCACAGCCGCTCGATCGCAACTTTTCACCTTCTCCTCAACAGTAAAACCTAATGAGGTAAATGCCCCCAAACCCATCAACCCCACTATCTCCCCTACCAGAAACACAACTCCTCCCGCTGGAAAAAGTAAAACCCACTCAGAACACCCTCAACCCAGCAACAATGTCGAGCGATTTGGACACGGAAATGTTCGATCTTGGAAGCGAGTCGGAGGAGGAAACAGACTCCACCAAGCCACCACCATACATCCACAGTTACTTCAAGCGCCGAACCACACCAAACCCCAAATTCCTTCTTCCCTTCCAGCCTCTCCCACTGGAGTACCCTTTTCCAATCATCGAACCCACCATAGATCTTTCTCTAACCCACTATGTCTACAAGGAACCACCGATCCCGACTTTCCCGGAATTCCATTTCAACAACATGAGGTTCACCCTCAAACTCTCATCACAATGGATAGATGTCAGCCCTTCGGCGATACGTCAATTCATGCTGGAACCACACTGGCTAGATTTCCCATACCAGGATATGGAAATGTCGCCAAAAAAAGGAGGTATGATGATACCTGTCCATCTGCCGGATCTCAAAACAATCAAAGCCCTTTCCCCTGTTTTGGAGAAGTTTCTGCGATGGTGGATGCTAAGCAAGGAAGCACAGAAGGGGCAGTTCATAGTACCACCAGAGCTGGAATTTATGTGCGACCCAATCCCAGTGCTACCTCAAGTCAGGAGGACCTGGCCGTTGTCAGCAAGGAACCCGATCAAGGGAACCTTTGGGGAGACAACAAATGCACTCATGGTACTTGCGACAACGGAGAAGTTCAACCAAGTGGAAATCAAAGTGATAATAGTGAAGGAGGTGGAAGAAGGGGACTGCGAGATGGAACTGGAATTCATGGCAAGGAAGGAGACCCTATGGAGCAGGAGGAACAACGAGTTCATACACAAGATAGATCCTCTGACCAACAGGAAGTTCAAGGAGTTCTCCAAAACTCGAAAAACACCTGATCCCATGATAATAGTTGCTTGGAACTGCAGAGGAATTGCCCGCCGGGGATTCCAATCCAATATCCGCCACCTCTTTAAAGAGCACCTTCCCCAAATCCTAATACTAACCGAAACCAAAACCAGCCCCAAAAACACTGCAAGAATCATGAAGAAAACTCCCTTTGAAAAGTATGTGCTAGCTGAACCCTATGGCCTCGCTGGTGGGATCATAGTTATGTGGAACCCTGACTTCATCAACTTTCAGATGATTGGAAGGGACCTGCATACTATTCATGGTATTGTGGAGGTAAACACTTCCCCCCCTTTTAGTTTTTGCTTATCTGCTGTGTATGCTAGTACCAAGTACAAAAGTAGATTAGAAACTTGGCATGACCTAATAGACATGTCTAAACTAATAACAGTTCCTTGGGTAGTAATGGGAGATTTTAATGAAGTCACTTGTCAATCAGAGAAACTGGGGGGCAATTTGATCAAACAACATAGGGCAGATAGATATTCTGATGCCATGAATGAATGTGGGCTAGTTGATGCTGGCTGTGTGGGTAGCAGGTTTACCTGGTTTAATAAACAGAAAGATAAACCCATTTACCAAAGACTTGATAGGGCTTGGGTAAATATGCACTGGCTTAATCTGTTTCCTAACTCTACTGTAATTACATTGCCTAGAGAAGCTTCTGACCATAATCCAATTAAGCTAATAACGGAAAATATTGGTTTGCAAAATCATGGTCACCAAAATGTTTTCAAAATGGAACCTTTATGGTATGCTGAACCAGGTTTCTCAACCATGGTGGATGAAAACCTAAATGCTGATAATTCTGACTTGGTTAGTAAACTCAATAATATCTCCAAAACCATGTCTTCTTGGGTTAAGGACAATATAGGAAATATTTTCAAAAAAAGGAAAGTCTTGTGTGCTAGAATCATGGGTATCCAACGAGCTCTAGAACACAAGCCAACCAATAAGCACCTCTTGGACTTAAATGAGGACCTCTCTAATGAGCTAGGTCTCATTTATGAGCAAGAGGAAGCCTTCTGGATGGCTAGGGCTAGAACTAGTTGGATTGAAAATGGGGACAAAAACACTAGCTATTTCCAGAAGTCTGTCATCATAAGAAGAAGAAGGAATAAAATCACTAGCCTTAGGTCAGAAGTGGGTCAGGATATCCAAGGGAAAGATCTAGTACCCCATATTGTCAGCTACTTTTCCACCCTCTTCACCTCTGAACAGACCATTCCCCCCTGTGAAAACCACCACTACTCCAATGAAATCAGTATTGACCATGCCACCAATATTGAAGAAGTTGGGAGAGCTGTGTTTGACCTAGGCCCCCTTAAGGCCCCAGGTATTGATGGCCTTCATGCCCACTTCTACCAACAACACTGGGGTGTTTTGTGGAAAGACCTATATAAGTATGTGGATAATGTACTGCAGACCAAAACCTTTCCCCAGTCCATCAATGATACCACTATCTGCATTATACCCAAGACTGCCCTACCAGAGTCCATAAAGCAATTTAGGCCCATAAGCCTGTGTAATGCCAGCTATAAAATAGTGTAAAAAATATTAGTCAACAGGATCAGACCTCTTTTGAAGGACATCATCTCCCCAAATCAGAATAGTTTCCTTCCTGGAAGGGGCTGTGAAGTTAATTACATTGCAGCTTCTGAAATCTTACACTCCATGAAAACCAAAAAAGGGAAGTTTGGGTGGTTTGCTCTTAAGATAGATCTTGAAAAAGCTTATGATAGGCTGGAGTGGAACTTCATTAGGTTCTGTTTAGCAAGGAAAGGCTTTGATAGAAATTCCACAGACCTCATTCTTAATTGCATTGCCTCTCCTGCAACATCTATCATTGTAAATGGAAAGCCCTCCCCCTCCTTTAAAACCACTAGAGGAATCAGACAAGGAGACCCAATATCCCCATATGTTTTCATTATTTGCATGGAGTACTTAGCTGATATGATTAGTGAGGCTGCCTCTAAGGAAAACTGGAAACCCTTCTACTTGAAGAGGAATGGCATCCCCATCACCCATTTGATGTTTGCAGATGATCTGCTTCTGTTTGGAGATACTTCTGCCAAAACTCTCAGTGGCATGAAGGAGGTCCTTAGGAACTTCTGGGACTGCTCTGGCCAAAAAATGAATAACTCTAAGAGCAAGATCTATTTTTCCAAACACACCCCCCAAAACCAAAAAGATCTATTCTGTAACACTCTAGAGGTACAACCAAGCCCTGACTTAGGAACATACCTAGGGTTCCCCTTGACAGACAAAAGGCCAACCAAGAACCAAACTTTAGACATTTGCAGGAAAATTAAGAGCAAACTGGCCTCCTGGAAGGCTAAATGCCTCAGCAAAGCTGGTAGGTTAGTACTTATAAAGTCCACCTTGACCACCATAGCAAATTACTCTATGCAAATTCTGTACTTACCAAAGAAAACCCTCCAGACTATTGACCAAGCTTGTGCTAATTTCCTATGGGATTCAGAACCCCAGAAAAAGAAAACCCACCTTGTAGCTTGGCTCAAGGCCTGTGGACCATTGGAAGTAGGAGGGCTTAGTGTTAGATCAGCTGTAATGATGAATAAAGTGCTAATGACTAAACTCTGCTGGAAATTTAACACAGGGGAAAACCTAGCCAGTAGCCTAATCAAGGAAAAGTATGTTGATAATAGACCCTACCCTGCCCCTTTCTCAAAAGGGTCTCATATTTGGCAAAATGTTGGAAAGGGGTGGAACATGTACAAGGACCTTACTGCTTGGTGTATAGGGGATGGAACCCAGATCAACCTTTGGCTAGATAATTGGACAGGAAAAGGTTCACTTAGATCTTTAATACAAGGACCCCTAACCAGAGATGAATTTGCACACACTGTTAGTGACATTAGGAGGGATGGCCATTGGAACTTAAGCTGCATTTCCTTCACCCTACCCACTGACTTAATCCAATGGATTCAAGCCATTCCCATCCCTCAGTTTGGTGAGGATGCCCCCTTCTGCTCTCTATCAAAAGGGCTCCACTTTGACTCAAAAACAGCTTACAACACCATTTGGAACACCCACTTCCCTGACACAGACTCAAGTGATAAATGGAGTTGCATTTGGAAAGCTAGATGCCCACCTAAACTGAAAATATTCCTTTGGCTTATTCTTTGGGGAAGACTCCCAACTGCATCCCATCTATCCAGTAGACAGATTATCCCTAATGGAAATTGCCAGTTTTGTCCTAATACCCAGGAAGACATGGTACACTTGTTTTTAAACTGCCCCAGAGCTACTGAATTTTGGAGTAATATTGAGTTTCAACCCAAGTATAACCATCTCCACTCTGATGTTGAAAATTGGTTCCTAGATAACTTGAATGATACTGGGCTATCCCAGGTTTTGAACACTACAAACCAAACAGTTTTCATCTTTTGCCTTTGGAGAATATGGAATAGAAGGAACTTATGGATCTTTCAAAAAGAAAACAAAAATATTCAGTCTTGGTGTCACCAAACTCTATGGTTAGCAAAAGAGCATGGAAATATAGAGAGTAAAGGAACACAACAGATTAAACCAGTGCATCTGGACCCCCCTAGTCCCTCAAATTACTTTGTTAAATGCGATGCATCTTTCTGTTCCTCCACTCTCCTTGCCTCCTATGCAGCAATTTGCAGGAATGAAGATCACACATTCATGGCTGGAATAGCTGGAACCTTCACCAGTACCTCAGCTGCTGCTGCAGAAACTCAAGCTATCCTTATAGCTAGCTCATGGGTCATCATCAAAGAATGGCAGAATGTGACTATATTTACAGATTGCAAATCAGCAGCAGAACACCTAAACAATGACAACCCTCCAATTTCTTGGCTGTCTAACCTATATGCTAAATGCAGGGAGTTGCAAAGAACCCACGGGAGCCTCTGGGTGAAATTCAGAAGAAGGGAGCACATCATGGAAGCAGACTACGTGGCAAGGAAGGCCAAGGACAGGCTGAGTCTGTTGGATCAAGGCAGTGATTTAGAACCCCCCAGTTTAACTACTGATATCTCATCAAACAATGACACTAATTTTTTGGGAGCATGTTTGCTTCAAAGTAATTGGGCGATATGTGCCTGTATTTTGACCTCCACACGGAGTGGAGTTAGCTGAAAACTTATTATGTATGTGCACTCTAATATTTAAGTAATCAAGTAACTCATTTTCACCAAAAAAAAAAAAAAAAAAAAACTGTCAAACTGAAATTTCCCATCTAATAACCCCGTATGGGGAAGACAAAGAAAAAAGCATCATAAGGAAAGAATCAATGCAAAATTGGGGTTTGATTCCACGGAAATACGAACTGGTACCTCGAATTTTGATTTTGCGTCCCTTTCGAATGCAAATTGGCCACTGGTTACCGACGAGCAACAGGATTCGCCGGCCGTTAGAAACTGTAAGTCGTGGTGGCTCAGTGAAGGAGCCAGGAGGGAACATTAACAAAGGTGGCGACACGCAACTGATTTTGTCTTGCCCATTATACGGAGTAAGAGTTATATTACTTATATGAGCATTTTTTTAACCGGAAATATTATTTTTTACTACCTATAAAAAAATTTAAAGTATTATTTTTTAATGTCTAAAAAATTAAAATTAGTAATTTGGAAAAGAAATGAATTCTTTTTACTACTTGAAAATGAAAAATATATGAAACCGTTATGTGATAAAGGTAATAAACTTATACGGAATAATATTTTCTCTTCTTACTTGATTTCATGTACTCCCTCCACATTTTATTAAATGATACACTTTCCATAAACGTCCCTATTTTATTAAAGGATACACTTCCGTTTTTTGGCATGTCATGGTCTTTACTTCTAATTATATTTTTCTCCTTATTTTAATTTGGCCCGCATCCTTACTCGCGTCATCTTTTTTACTACAATGCATAATTCACACATTACCTCATTTTCATCTCATTTTAATAAATTCAATTCATTCTTCTACATCTGCGTGCCGGTGAAAGTGTATCCTTTAATAAAATACGGAGGAAATATTTAACTTTATTCTATTCCTCAGGTTCTTTCTTTTTCATGCACTCACATAATTTTTCACAAAATTGACAAAATTCAATGGCATTAAAGAGAAGAGGGTGAAGGAGTAAAAACAAAATCTCAGGAAGAGTGCATAAAACATTGGAGGTAAATTGAATTATTGAGCCCCACATAACAGTTTCATCTATTTTTTTATATTTTAGGGTGGTAAAAAATAATTTTAAGTATTTTTTGTGGTAAATACAAGTTTAAATTTTTTAGGTGGTAAAAAGTAATTTATCCAAAAAATATAACTACAAATAAATGGTTTTACATTATATCGAGTTAACTTTTAAGTATATAATAGGGTTTTCACAAATTCTTATTTACAAGGGTTGTACAATAAATATTGTACACCGGAGTAAAGTTAACTCAAAATGCTTAAAAGTTAAGGTTATATATGTAAAAGTTATCTTTTTTTAGTGATAAATTTTTTTCGTTTTAATAAAACTTATTTATTCAAAATCACTATTAATGTATAAAATTAATCATTTAATCCTTTAAAATATTTATCTATCAAATTTTTTTACTAATATAAAAGTTAATCAAAACTAAGTTAAAGTTACAAAAAAAAATGGATAAAAGTTATTTTGGTATACAATAAATTTATTGTACACCTTATCCACGCAAGACCTTTTACAGCTTTTTCACATTATAAAAGTTTTTTTTTGTGTGTAGAAGATAAGAATGCTCTTAATGCACTAGTACGGTACTACCTCTCGCTTGTATTTGGATGGAGTGGTTAACTCAGTGTCGCGCATAAATGCTCACAAACAACAAAAATAATTTCAAAAATGATGTGTTTCAGACCCATAAACTAGTGTGTTCTGGGCGATGCTCCGATTAAAAAATGACAATGTTGAATAATACATGAAATATTTTATTTACATTGTTTACATGGGTTGTATATGCCAGTTTGACCTTTTTAATAACTATCTGGAGATTTTTTTTTTTTTTTTGGGTGTAACCCTTAGGGCTAATCTGGATTCAGGGCGAGTTCTGAGCGGATAGGTTACAGTCCCCTTCCAGTTGTTGTTGACAGGGATCGAACAGGGAGTCATCCCTAACAAGTTTGACCTGAATCACCACTGAACCAACATACAATTGGTTAGATCATATCGTTTATTTTATTTGGATGTGAATGTAATGTATGTAGTATGTATCATTTTTATAGCGTTATTCCCTTTTTGGGTTGTTAGTATTCGTAAATCATGTATAATATCTAATAAATATTTTGTATATATGCTATGATTAATATATGCTAACACAATTGTTGACTAATTAATGTAAAAACATGTTCTATTATATGTGAAAAATAGACAAATAAAAATGCAGCAATTATTCAAACCGTTCGCTTTTTAAAAACCAGCGTTGATACTTGTTGTGCTTGAATAATGTTATTTTAAGTCACAGTTCGCTTTTAAAAACACTGGGTTATTATGCTTCAAAAAATGGTTACTATGTCTAAGAATTTTGGTGTTTCATTATTATAATTATTATATGAACAATAAATGTCACAATGAGTGTAAAAAGGGTGCTAGAGAAAACTATTGATTTTAGGTCCACACTAATATTATTTTGACTAGGTCCACCCAAGAATAATCTCAAACTAACCGGGTCTAAAATATTTTTTAATAAAATGAAAAAATGTATCCTTAAAAATAGATTACTTTTACATATATATATAAAGGTAAAACAATTTGAGTTAACATTTATTTCGGTATACAATATTTATTGTACACCACTTATAAATAAGAATTTGTGAGGCTACAAATGACGTAGATAAAATTCGGTCTCACATCTTGGGTACCACCCCGTCAAGACTTTGACAATTAACCTAGTTAACGTCCACGTCCATGTCTAATTAAATAATTACAAACTTTTATGTAAGGCGGTCTTACACAAAAGACCACATTGGTGTCGTATAAGTTAATCACTGGAACTAATTAGTTAATGACTGAAAGTAATTAGTTAAATACTGAAATTAAGTTAAGCAATTGAACTAATTAGTGAAGTACTAGAACTGTAATTAGCTAGTTAGTTAAGTAATGGAACAAAATAGTTAAGCAGTGAAACCAATTAGTTAACCAATCGAAGTTGTCTTTCCGATAAGACGGTCTTACACAAAAGTTGCCGTTAAATAATTAAATTCTTTAATACTACGTAGCTGCAATTTCAGAAAAGTCGACAGGACACTGATTGAACCACTCCATTGTTAACCGCACTTCGTATTCTCTTCATAAAGGTGAAACAAAAACCCACAAACTATCGGGCAGTTAATACAGTCAGGGTGACATTGTTTACAGAACCACTTTCTTGGCCACTTTGGATGGCCTCATCAGTTGAATTAGTAACTTTCCATTGAGTAAAGCCAGGTTGCTTTGGCTGCGGAGATCCATCATATCATTAACATCAAGCATCGAAATCAATCCCGAAACGGTCGGCCTGTCATCTAGAATCTCTTGCACACATATCATGTAATGAATTAAGTGCAAGAGAAAGGCATAATAGGTAGTAAGTGATATTAGGTAGAAGACAAATTAGGTAGGTCTAGTAGAAGTGTTATAAATATTGGCACATTAGGTTATGAGAAGTATGTTGAGAATTTGGTAAAGCTTAGGCTTTGGAGAGTGGTGACCTCAAGTCACTAAACCTAGAGATTGGTGGCCTCAAGTCACTGCTTTTATCCCCTTTTGTGTTCTTCATCCATCAAGCAAATTAATATAATTTATGCCATTAATTTTCTGCTCAAAAATAGTCAGTTCATCTCACTTGGTATCAGAGCGGTACAGTTCTGGGAGGGTTACTGATCTGATTATCCGAGTTTCAAAAAAAAAAAAAAAAAGAGAAAATGGAGTTAAGCAAATCTGATCAGAAATTCAAGGAGTGGGATGAGGTATTCCAAAAATGCAAGGAAGACTTCGTGAAAAACATTATGGAAGGTCTATCTCCGATTTTCTCTTCGTTTCGGCAAGAATTGAAGGAAATCAAAGAGAAGTTTACTGAAATTAAAGAGGAGAAAGAAGAATTTGAAGAGGACGACCAGGAAGTTCTGAAGCTGGTTTTTGAGGGTCTGACATCAAACTGAAGGAAATAGTGCCCTTGGTCCAAGTATGCATATAATATTAAGTCTAATAAAATGCGGTTCAGTATTAATTAACAAGTTAATAATTCAGTGAGATCAAGTGAGCTGAATGCCTAGCTAGAGGCCGCTTCAGTTCAAGTGGAATTAATGATATTAATCCACAGCTTACTCTTGACTGAACCCGTAGGGTCACACAAATAGTACGTAAACGGATCAAGTATTTAATGGCATTAAATACTCCATCTATGGATATTCGGAATCGACGGATCTTGGTTTCAGTGGGAGCTGAGATCGTCACAGGCAAGAAATGAATACTCCGGAAACGATGATATTGCCGGAAACGGAAATATGGATCGTATCGAAAATATAAATATTATCCAAGTCGTAGATGTTGCCGGAAACGGAAACATGGTACGTATCGGAAAATATTATCGGAAATGGAAATATTGCCGGAATCGGAAATATTGCCGGAAACGGAAATATTGTCAGAATCGGAAATATTATCGGAATCGGAAAATAATTCCGGAAACGGAAATATTAAATATTTGTCGAAACGGAAATTGATTCCGGAATCGGAAATATTGAATATTGTTCGTATCGGAAATGAATTCCGGAATCGGGAAATTAATCGGAAGCGTATCGTACGAATTAGCATCGGACGAGGCCTGCCAGACGAAGGCCCAGCACGAAGCCGGGCCATCGCCCAGCAAGCCAGCGCGCCACAAACGCACCAGCCAAGGCTGCGCCAGGCCCACCGCAAGGCAGGCCCAGCGCGCGCCAAGGCTACGGCAGCGTGTGGGCTGCGAGCTCGCGGGCTGCGCGCGCGCATGGCGCCCCTCGTGGGCTGCTGTGCGTGCGTGTGTGTTTGTGTGTGCTACTCGAATCCTAAAGCTACCGGGATTTGTCATATGATTAAATCTAATCCTAAAAGATTTAGTTTATTTAATTAGAGTCCTAGTAGGATTATAATTAAATAAATTAGTATCCTAATAGGATTCCAAATCCTTTTCCATAACTCTATAAATAGGTGCCTAGGGTCACATATTTACATCGAGCATTCAAGTATTCAAAGTGAGTTTTTGAGAGCAAAATTCAGTCATAAAATTGCCTATAAAGTGCCGAAAATTCTAAGTACCTTAAGGGCGATTCTAGTTGGTCAATCTTAAGGCGGATCCGGACGTGCTGTGGACTATCTACGGAGGGACGACACTTGGAGTCCTAAAGACTTGTTCTTGTTCGGTTCGGGCGCAGCTAGGGAGGGCACGCAACAAAAAGTATGCATCTTATCTATGCTAAATGATTATGTGTAAATAATATGTTTTCCTGGCTTTATGGTTTTTCCGCATGATTTATGAATTGTCATATGTATCATAACCTAACAGTGGTATCAGAGCCTCTTATTATTTTCATAATCTAAAATTGCATGAACATGGTTAAATATTACAAATTTGCAAGAATTAAAAGGGGTGATTAATTTTCGTAATTGTTAATTAATTGCAAATTGCGTTTATTTAATTATACGTACGCAATTTTTCGGCGGTTTCTTCGTTACTCATCCAAATCGAGTGATTTTTGTGTCAATTCCGCATGTAAAAGGCATTCTAAAATTTTGACAAAAAAAGGTATTTTTCTGCCGAACCTAGAATTCTCAAATTCGAAGCCTAACTATGACTTTTCGGAGGTTTTAGTTTTTCGAATGCAAAATTTCGTAAATTTAAGATGTTAAATTAAATATTTGCGATTCTTGTTGATAAATCTTGAATTTTTGATTGACCTACTGTATATGTTTAACAAGTTTGAATGCCTAGCCTTGTTAATTATGCAATCTAATTTGTAATTATGATTAATTTGTTGAAAATTAGAATAATTTAGAATTAATTTGATTTTCATAATTAATTATAATTTAATTAGATACCTATGATTAAAAACCACCATAAAAATTGTAAATTTATGTTAAATTTTAAATTTTTATGACCTAGACTTGAATCCATGTTAATCGGAAATCAATTGAATAATAAATTTTCGATTTTTCGCCCTAAAATTATGAAATTAATATTATTTATTAATTTGTCATTAATTTTAAATATAAATTTTTTAAATTTTATGCGATTCGCTCATATAACTTGCACGCACAAAGCAATGGACGCTACGTGTTACCCTTAAAGGGTGTTGTATAGTGCGGGCATGTGACGACGAGCAAGGGAGCTCGTCGCCCATGCGGCACGAATGCAATGAGCAAGGCCATGGTGCACGAGCACAAGGCAGCAGCCCTGCCTTGTGTCGTGGGCTGTGAGCAATGGACGAATGGGCGAGGGCGAAAGCAAGGCACAGCAGTCGCGTGTGGGCAGCAAGCGAGCTGCGCCACAACGCGCACTGCCTCGCGCAAGCGTGCGGAGCCACGCGCGCAACGAGCGCAAGCTCGCGTGCCACGAGTGCTACGCCCAGCGTCGATGCCTCGCGCAGCGAGCGATGGCTCGCAGGATCGAGTGCTGGCAAGCGCGCGCAGCGAGCAATGGCCCGCATAAAGCGAGCGCTGGCGAGCGCGCGCAGCTAGCGCTGGCTCGCATGAAGCGAGCGCTGGCGAGCGAGCGCAGCGAGCGATGGCTCGCGTGCATCGAGTGCTGGCGCGCGCAGCGAGCACCAGCTCGCGTGATGCCTTGCGAAGGAGAGCAGCAGCAGCGATGCGACGCAGCGCATGGGCTGCGCGCACAAGGCCAGCGATGGCTGTGTGCGTGTGGCCCATGGGCGTGCGTTGCGTGGGATTGTTGCGTTGCGATTAGATCGTTTTGAAATTTTAATTTGAAATTTTCAGTTTACGTAATTTTAATTAATTTTAAAATTAATAATTTAAATTATTTTCTTGGATTTTAATTTTGAATATTGTAATTATAATAAATTGTATTTATTCTAATTATTTTACTAAAATTAAAATCATGAATTAATTTAAATACGATTGAAATTAAATTAAATTTATGTATTCAATTATAAATTTATATGAGCTTTAAATTTTAATTAAATTTGTATGTTTCCGGTTAGACTAGAAATACATTTTTATGTTTAAATTAGTAAAGCATATGAATTTATTGGTTTAAGTGGGAGCCCTTTTAGTCATATACTCTTGATTAGGTCTACAAATCCTTAAGGTTAAAACAACTTGATTAGAATTAATAAGGACTAAATAATTTGTAGATTATTGGTGCCCTTGATTAATTGCTGCAAATGTTTATGTGATGCATAATGTGTTTTACTAACCAGCTATGTGGGCCATTCATGATAATGAATGGGTGAATGGTATATATTGTATATGTACTGTTTTGCAGGTTATGAAGTGACTAGTATGGCCCAAATAGGATAGAAAATATGGTCTGCGTACCATTAATTTGAATGTAATTGGTCTAAAGTACCAAAGTTGTTTTTCAATTCAAATATGGTCTGCGTACCATCAAATAGTTGTAATTAGTTTTAATTATAAGCTTATCCTATTTGAAGAAAATGGTGCCTCCCACGGAGATTTTCAAGACGGACTTTGAAGTTGAAGCTTCAAGATGAAGTCGGGCCATAGTAGATCACATTTATCTTATGCATGTTTTAAGTTATTTATTGCTTTTAAATATGTCTTAAAATGCATGAGATCAAAAGCTTAATTATGTTGCATGATTAAGGATTTTAGTTCACTTAAAATCTAACCAACATAGTAAGAGCCTTAAGTTCCAAACTTAAAAATTGAGTTAAAAGGTGCCATGCCAAAATATACACTTGCTTGGATATCCTTTACATCAATCTAGTAATAGTTTTCGCTCAGCGAGGTGTTACTTATTGGTCCTAAAGGGGCAAGGTACACAAATAATTGTGAGTACACGTTAGTTTTGGTGAAACTCAACGATATAAGTAAGGAGTCCTTTTATGTCGTGGCAAAATCGATAGGTTTACCTAATAAGTTCTTAGACGTGCCTATCAACCAAGAGTAGTTTCTAGACTATTAGCAAAAGGCTTTTGCTTACCTAAAATGTTTTAGAATTGAGTCGACAAACTGTGCTTAATTCTTCAATGGTTTTAGGGTCTTGGAATCATTTTATTCACACCTGCCGGAACACATAACTCGAATAAAATGCTAATGACTTGTTTAAATTGCATGATTGCTTTAATTTTCAAATTATTACTTATGATAAATGTTTAGACTTTGCATGCTTCAATGTATGTTTTAATTATTGTTTATAATTAAATATCTTGCACTGCAGTAAATCCTTTTAGAAAGGTAACAGTAAATTTCCTCGATTGGTAGTGAATCCAAGAACGATTCACGGAAATGAGAGAAAATGAGGAATTTAAAATGTACGTTTCTTTTTGCGACTTTTATGGTTGTTTTCGAATATCAAAATCGAATGGCAAACCAATTGGTGCTTGTGAATTTAAATTACAATATAGTTTTGAGATCACAAAGCATTGAGTTTAAACGCTCAGCTTTACCAATGGTTAACAACCTAATATCTTTGTCCATTTAATTCTCGAATGAGTCTAGTCCCTAGACATTCGAATAGATCGATGCTTAGAGAACTTTAGAAGCCTCTGGTAAGATCATCTAGTTGAAATAAAATATTCAACATAAATTAAAATGGTAAGAACTTTGTTGGAGTAACATTGGACATGTCTAAACAAAGTATAAAAGTCAACACTAGAGAATTCATTCTTAAGGCTATAAGAAAGGGTACAAGAAATAGGAAAACAAGGAACAAGTGAAAGGAACTTACAATTCCGTTTCTACCTAAAAGTTAATGTTTAAAGAAAGTGACCTGGCAATCAAACTTCCTTGGTATCATATACCGCTTGAGGTTCTTACTTCGGTAATAACTCAAACAATGGAAGCTAGGCTACACTAATGGCCTACAATTGGGAAATGAAGCATGGCATTGCTACATTAATTGTCGGGTCATCTAAGTTTGTTTTAAGTCCTTTCAAAGGTTAGAACTTAATGGCTATTTTGTTCCATAATCAGCATACCTAAATTTCTGCTTCAAACACAGAAAGACTCACATTCAGAAGAACAAAAACAATGCTTGTTTGTTTGTTTATTTGAATGAAATGGTCATTTACGGGTTGAGTCAATATGCTTGATTAAAACAAACAACTCTTTAAATAAAAACTTTACTAGGTTCAAATCAACCCCTTGATTTGAGTTCCACTATTCTTTGGCATTGTTGCTTAGACCATATCAATAAGTTAACATTCATAAGCTCTATTTCGATGGACTTTTGAAAGTTGATTGATTTCTAGATCAATTTAAGACAAGCTAGTCTTACTTGTTGAAAGTAACAAAAGATATGAACTATTGTTAGAATGCCTAGACAATAGAGTTCAAAGCTAAAGAAAGATTTTATGACTTTATTATTTCACATGGATTTGAGTGAATATAGGTTTATTTACCCAAATGTGATATAAGTTGGATCTGTTTGGCTAGTTCAAAGATTCAGAAGTATAAAATCCACTTGGCAAGAAATCATAAAGATCTAGGTTAGATCATGTTGATGATTACTTGAGACCAAATATGATCATCAATGATTGTGTGTTGTAATTTAACAATCTAGGTCCATAAGATATGGCATATCTTAGTTGGAATAATCGAAGTCAATTAATACTTGATTCGATTAATGATGAATCATAAAGACTTTTCCTATAATTTCTAAAACAAAATGCTGAACTACCACCAAACTAAACCAAATTCGTCAAAGCTATTGAAAAGTAATTTCAGAATAACTTTTCATAAACGGACATTGCGGAGGCTTTTCGAAGTGCTTCAGAAAATCCGAACTTATTCTTTAAAGACTTTAGAAGTGGCTTTAAAGAATAGACATCTCTTAGAAGACTTTACAAGTGCTTCAAGGAGAACAGAATATTCAAAGGACTTTCAAGTGGCTATTGATATTCTATTGTTTGATGTTCTATACCCAAGTAGGCATAGAGTTCAAGTCACTGGAACTATGAGATTCTTCTATTAGATAGTAAAGAAACATAGAGTTCTGGTCAATGAAACTATGAGATTCTTCTATTAGATAGTGAAGAAACCTACAACTTGCAGTCAAACTATTATCATGTAGATTAATGAGTTTGTGACCTGTAAGAAAGCTATGACGAAACCCAGATTCCCTAAAATGGTTAGAGGCCATATATAGACTCAAATGTTTTAAATGGTTAGAGGCCATAAAACATACTAAATGTTTTGATGACAAAATTGAAATTTTGTTGATTTTCAAGAATAGTTTCACACCTATTGGTTGCAAGTTTGTTTTAAGGATAAAAACCATCAAACATGAAATTGTGTTCACACACAAAGCTAGATTAGTTGCTAAAGGTTACAAGCAAAGGAAATAGTGCCCTTGGTCCAAGTATGCATATAATATTAAGTCTAATAAAATGCGGTTCAGTATTAATTAACAAGTTAATAATTCAGTGAGATCAAGTGAGCTGAATGCCTAGCTAGAGGCCGATTCAGTTCAAGTGGAATTAATGATATTAATCCACAGCTTACTCTTGACTGAACCCGTAGGGTCACACAAATAGTACGTAAACGGATCAAGTATTTAATGGCATTAAATACTCCATCTATGGATATTCGGAATCGACGGATCTTGGTTTCAGTGGGAGCTGAGATCGTCACAGGCAAGAAATGAATACTCCGGAAACGATGATATTGCCGGAAACGGAAATATGGATCGTATCGGAAATATAATTATTATCCAAGTCGTAGATGTTGCCGGAAACGGAAACATGGTACGTATCGGAAAATATTATCGGAAATGGAAATATTGCCGGAATCGGAAATATTGCCGGAAACGGAAATATTGTCAGAATCGGAAATATTATCGGAATCGGAAAATAATTCCGGAAACGGAAATATTAAATATTTGTTCGAAACGGAAATTGATTCCGGAATCGGAAATATTGAATATTGTTCGTATCGGAAATGAATTCCGGAATCGGGAAATTAATCGGAAGCGTATCGTACGAATTAGCATCGGACGAGGCCTGCCAGACGAAGGCCCAGCACGAAGCCGGGCCATCACCCAGCAAGCCAGCGCGCCACAAACGCACCAGCCAAGGCTGCGCCAGGCCCACCGCAAGGCAGGCCCAGCGCGCGCCAAGGCTACGGCAGCGTGTGGGCTTGCGACAGTGGGCTGCGAGCTCGCGGGCTGCGCGCGCGCATGGCGCCCCTCGTGGGCTGCTGTGCGTGCGTGTGTGTTTGTGTGCTACTCGAATCCTAAAGCTACCGGGATTTGTCATATGATTAAATCTAATCCTAAAAGATTTAGTTTATTTAATTAGAGTCCTAGTAGGATTCCAAATCCTTTTCCATAACTCTATAAATAGGTGCCCAGGGTCACATATTTACATCGAGCATTCAAGTATTCAAAGTGAGTTTTTGAGAGCAAAATTCAGTCATACAATTGCCTATAAAGTGCCGAAAATTCTAAGTACCTTAAGGGCGATTCTAGTTGGTCAATCTTAAGGCGGATCCGGACGTGCTGTGGACTATCTACGGAGGGACGACACTTGGAGTCCTAAAGACTTGTTCTTGTTCGGTTCGGGCGCAGCTAGGGAGGGCACGCAACAAAGAGTATGCATCTAAACTATGCTAAATGATTATGTGTAAATAATATGTTTTCCTGGCTTTATGGTTTTTCCGCATGATTTATGAATTGTCATATGTATCATAACCTAACAGAAACTTGGTGGAAGGTAGGCAGGACATCAGACAGAAGTTTTCAGGTACGCATTCGGGTGAAAATCGAGATGATGGTGTTCTCCACGTTTTTATGTACAGAGATGTTGAAGGTGAACCACCAAGAGAAGGATTTGAAGGCAGTGCTGGTGGTTGCGGATCAGGTTGTGGTCTAGGAAAAGAAGAAAAAGGGTTCACAAAAGGTGGATCTGGGGCAAGCGGGTCGGGTGGTGGACCCGGATATTTGTCCACCGGAGATGACGTAGCTGGTGGATATGACGAGGGACAAGGTAGTTTTGCCGGCCAATTTCATGGATGCGTCGCTGGTGGTAGATTCTGGTGGTAGATTGAGATCGAGCAGTGTTCTTAACCCAAAGGGAGGATCATTTGAAAAGGGTGGTTCGGGAGGAAGTGGATCCGGCGGAGGTCCAGGCTTCTTCGCTGTTGGTAAGTTCCTCGGTGGATTTTGTTGGCTCATACCAGAAGATGTTATAAGAAGTAGCTCTCTTGATTTTTTTGGAGGTGGGCATAACGATGGTGGTCAAGGAGACGACGCCGGTACTTTTTGTGGTGGGGAAAACCGTGGACTGGATGGCATCCGCCGGTTGAAGGGGAGCCCAAATCAAGGGTCTAATGGAGGAGAGAGAATAATAACGAGTGATTTTAGATCTGGAAATACCGGAAATGGCCTAGGATTTCTCGCTGTTAAAAGATCTGATGGTTTCTCAGGTGGTTGGCCCGGTGTCGGTGGTGGCGGTGGTGGCGGGGTACGGCCTGGTGGCGGTGGTGGCGGAGTACGGCAGGTCTTGATGTACCAGTATCCATTAATGGAAGATGAGAG
Source organism: Spinacia oleracea (assembly GCF_020520425.1). Taxonomy (NCBI): domain Eukaryota; kingdom Viridiplantae; phylum Streptophyta; class Magnoliopsida; order Caryophyllales; family Amaranthaceae; genus Spinacia; species Spinacia oleracea. The sequence goes on along the minus strand of NC_079492.1, from coordinate 62,941,675 downwards.
GAGCTTCAAAGAATTTTTCGTTGGCTTGGAGGGGAAGCCAGATATGAAAGATGTTAGTAAGGGCATTGAGGTAAAAAGCATGAAAAGTAACATCACATATAAAGACAAATGGCTGAAGTCACATGCAATTAGAAAAAGAGAGTTACAACAAGGGTTTGGGCCTCAACTTTTACAGCAGCCCACCTGTTCTCCATTTTGTGAGGAAAGCCTTATAATTGGGCTTATTAAATGTAAGGCCATTGCTCCAGCCTTAGTTTTAAAACTCCAATTCTCCACCCAATATTTTAAGTACTACTTTTCCACCCTTGAACCACAAGTTCAATCCTACCAAATTGCAAACCCACGTTGCAGACCCTTCCACCCACAATTAAACCCAATTTTCCTTTTCTATTTCCCCAACTCACAGCCTTCCAACTCCAAGTCAAATACCCAAACCATATTTCAACCTCACAACAACCTCACATATCATCTCTTAGAACTCACCAGTGAGGAGAAACCGGGCATCAGTTTCAAACAGAATGTCAAGGATCATCTATTCTTAGCTAAGCAACCTGAAGAAGTACAGGGACTTAGTGAGGAGCTGGAACGCAAGTGGAGGCCTGACATCAAGTTTCATAATGGCACTCAGAATCGCCATCGCCGGGAATCAAGTATTGATTACTATCCACCTTGAGGACAATGTGAAAATTTAGGGGGTCGGTATTGTAATGAATTAAGTGCAAGAGAAAGGCATAATAGGTAGTAAGTGATATTAGGTAGAAGACAAATTAGGTAGGTCTAGTAGAAGTGTTATAAATAGTGGCACATTAGGTTATGAGAAGTATGTTGAGAATTTGGTAAAGCTTAGGCTTTGGAGAGTGGTGACCTCAAGTCACTAAACCTAGAGATTGGTGGCCTCAAGTCACTACTTTTATCCCCTTTTGTGTTCTTCATCCATCAAGCAAATTAATATAATTTATGCCATTAATTTTCTGCTCAAAAATAGTCAGTTCATCTCATATCAAACCCAACTGTAGGCATTTCAAAATCTCACCTTCATAAACAGTTGGATCGATCAATGAAAGCATATCATTCTCATTCCACATCTTCCATGCCTGAAATCATTAAAACCTACTCGTTAGCTACTCACATAATCATTTGATATGAAAATAGAATGAGGGTTAATATATGGTTAAATCACTTAATTTCATAACATACATATGTTAAGAGGCTCAAAGACCCAAACTCCGGAAAGATTTTGTTCTTTCTTCCACTAATAATCTCCAACAATAGCACTCCAAGACTAAATACATCCGACTTTTCAGAAAAGCGGCCTTCCATAGCATACTCTGGGGACATGTAACCACTGCAAACAAGCAAAAAAATCCATCAATATGATTAACTTAAGATAAATGTCAGGCCAACTGCAGAATATAATAAGGCTTGATTGTCTGAAAGCGTAGTTTGCTTACTAGGTGCCAACGACCCTCACAGTGTTGTCTTGATCTTGTTGGTCTCAAATATCCTTGCCATTCCAAAGTCTGATATCTTTGGATTTAGTTCTTCATCTAGCAAAATGTTGCTTGCTTTAAGATCTCTGTGAATAATCTTCAATCTAGAATCTCTGTGTAGATAAAGGATGTCTCGACATATACCATTGATGATATATAAGCGCTTCTTCCAGTCTAAATGTTTTCGACTATTTGGATCTGAATAACATGCATAAGAGAATATGACAGTATATATTAGTTTCTTCGTAGTTATATTTGGTGATGATATTTAATGGAATGTTGGACACTACACAATTAGAGAAGTATTGTGGAACATACCAAAAAGAAATGCATCTAAACTCCTATTTGGCATGTATTCATAAACTAACAATTTCTCTTCCCCTTCTACGCAACAACCCAAGAGTCTGACGAGATTTCTGTGTTGAAGTTTCGAAATCAGAAGAACTTCATTCATAAATTCTTGCAAGCCTTGTCCCGATGCTCTTGAAAGTCTTTTTACCGCTATCTCTTGTCCATTTTCTGATTTCCCCTGACAAAAATAATCACATTCATCTATAAATCCTTAACGGTTATAATGGTGGAAGTTATGGGTACGCTGTACGCCTGTACGCGTTATTCATTATGATTAATTCTCTTGTATGTTGACAATAAAGAAGTCAATCTACTCAAAACCATTACCTTGTACACTGGACCAAATCCACCTTCTCCAAGCTTGTTGATAACCGAAAAGTTACTAGTTGCAACTTCCAATTCTTTAAATTTGTACAATGCTAAATCTTTAAATTCAACTTGATCCACTCCAGAATCGCCAAAATGTGTTTCCTTGTTTGAAGATTTCTCACCTGCCACAGAAGTAACAATAAGTCAAGATTTCAAGAGAAGTACTTAGCATATGACCAGCAGGAGCAGAGATAAAATATGATACCATGTTGCCGACACCTCCACCTCCATACATAGTACGCGAAGACAGCAAATATGGCTGTTGCCATAACTACTACGGCTACAAGGGCTACCACTAGTTTTAAATTTCTAGTTTCAACTGGAAAAACAGAACACCAAAAGTATTGCATTAGCATACACTTTCAATTTTAATCATCGAATAAGCAAATCAAGCGATACCGGTCAGATACGATGTTGTTTGGAGGGAGTACGTGAATGAAGTGAAAGGCATAAAAAAGGCAATATCATCAGAAAACAAAAATGTCAATTATGGTGATTCATACCTAGTTCTAAATGAGCTAGATGAATGAAAACGTCAGGACCGACACCGGAGAATAGCTGCAAGTCAATTAGGTTTCCATTCCACATCATGCACCCAATTCCCTTGGGAAATGCATAAGCTAAACATGAACACTTTTCCAAACACTTCCTCCTGCAATCATCTTGATCATTTACAAATGAAAAATCAGCATAGTCTGGCACTTTCACGTGCTTTAGCCTCCAAAAACCATCTACTTCTCCCTCTGAATTGCGACATTGCAGTGGTGTTCTGCGAACACACCCGCTAGTCCAATTGCCTTTGCTCCATTCATGAATGTTCTTTGGAGTGAACCCCTCTAAGCAACTACAGATTGGTGAATCCTTTGGGTTACAGCTTCCAAATGGACCACACTTACCATAATAATCACATTCAGATTCAAAGGATTGCCACAAAATATTCCATTTCTTGGTACCATCATCCCAAGATTTTAGAACGACGTTTCCATCATAATTCCAAACATAGTATTCCAGAAAAGATTCATTTATCACATAATATAAGATCTCAAGTGTGCCTTCACGGTCATTCTTTATCATACGAAATCCAATGGAAACCTCTGTGGAAAATTGTGGCACTCCAAGGAACTGATTTCCATTCCATGGGCCCGATCGCCAATACGGTTTATCACCATCCCAAGTGACAAACTCAGGGAGTATGTAAGGATTGATTACAACCCTAAAGCGACCATTTGATGGGTCTGAAGCGCTCTTCCAAGATCGCAGTATTGAGACGTTACCCCTGTCAATTGAGATCGTCGTCTGTGGTAACAACGAATCCGTGAGATGATCAAAACTCTGCCAGATGATCATCCCACTAGCATTTGAGAGCAAAACCAGGTTCCCGGTGTCTTGAAGCTGAGCTACTGAAGTACTGTTTTCCTGATTAGATACATTGGACGACCAAACTATCATGTTTTGTCCGTCTGACAGTTGAAGGTTGCCATCCTCAGATATTTTAAGCACCCCAGAAGAGTCATTAATTGGGTTATTCCTGTTGGCTACCCATACAACTTCCATGGGATCCGACTCTTCCATATCGTACCAGATGCCAACATAGCGGTTTGTTGAGTTAATGGGGCTGAAAAACCCAATCTTGAACATGGCATTATCAGAAACAAAGATTTCCGGGTCTCTAAGAAATTTGGTGGTAGTAATATTGGTTGTTTCTACGACAAATTGCAAACAAACACAACAAATGAACAATAGAGCGAACATTGGAGAAGTGGCAACATCCATTGCCATTAGAGTTTAATTTTGCTTATGATAAATTTGTCAAATGCCCAACTAGCATACTACGTGAGTGATGGTTCGTCATAAATTATCACATATGTAAATAACTTTCAATTGGTTCTTATTCCTTAATCTAGAGCACGTCCCAAGATATGGGGCAAGTTGCAAATTTAAAATTGCAGTTTTATCTCTCTCATGTTCTTAGTCAATCTTTTCCTTGAGTATCTTGACAAATTGGGCCAATAAGGTTTTATTATTACCTAAATTGTTTCAAGAAATTATTGTGCCTGCCACATACTAGAATGCTACAGCTTTCTTCCAATTATGTATTGGTTCCTTTAATTAACCACATCAATGATCTTAGTTCAGTACTTCGTCATGCAAAATTGGCATAATTGCATATTATATGTTTCATAAATTCATAGAATTAGCATCCATCTTTATCCATGTATTAACATTTCTTGGTTCCAATTTTCTAATCTGAAGACGCGTGTACCAGCAGAATTAACAGCTTGTATTCTTTCCGTTATCTAGTAACTGTAGTAGTATTACTGTATTAGTATTAGTATTAGTATTAGTTTTAAGTTTTATGCATTGTACACTTTCATGACAGCTTAACAAACATTGTACAGTACACGTTGTTTTGTGAAGTTGTCCAAGCATAAACAAGTTTACATTTTACCAGCAAAAGAACTATCACCACCTTTTCCCATAACGGTTTTTCGCTAATAATCCCTACTATGGGTGATCCTAGGAAATCAGCCAATGGGCGTCTTCCCAAAACTATCCTATACTTCCTATTTCATATCACCTTTCTTAAACAGTTAAGTAACCCCTCTATTTTCTCTCTCCTACCCTGCCCCTGTCGCCTTCCCAATTTATCCATAAGCAACATTCATAAAAAGTAACAAAGAATTCTAACTTGGTTGCTCCTTTTCATAGCCAAAATTCATATCAATCACCAACACTCTAACAACGCTAGAAAAAATAGCACAGTAAAATTAATAAAGACATTAATAGCCAAAAAAATCGTCAAAACTTATGGCAACCTCTCATGGCAACAAACCAACATGTATCATAGAACTTTGACCATATTTATTATCATGGATTTTTTTAGAAAATACCTTACGACGGGTTTTTTGTGAGATACTATCCTATACTATGAAGCACGGGGACGGCGCTGGACACCCGTTTCCCGTACCGGGGACGGGGACGGGTCGGGTAGGGGACGAGTACGGCCCGGATTCGTCCCCAAAACGAATCTGAAATTTGGGTACGTGGGCAGAAAATGGGTACGGCTGGGTACGGGGTGGGTACGCGGGTGGGTACGTATTTGGACAAAAACCAAGTACCCAACACACATTAAGACCCAAATTCGAATTTTTAGGGTTTTTTCCAAATCTGAAATCCCTAAATTCTCTCTCACCTGGTCTCTTCGACTCTTCCTGGCCGCCGCCGGTTTCTTCCTTGGCTCCTTGCCGCCGGCCACCACCGGTGTTCTTCGACTCTTCCTTGGCTCCTTCTCTCCTCGCCGGCTCGCCGCCTCTCCTTCTCTCCTCGCCGCCACCCCCGTCTCTCCTTCTCTCCTCGCCGCCGCGGCGCCGCCCCCGTCGAAGGATCTCCTTGCCGTCTCTCCTTCTCTCCTCGCCGCCGGTGACTCGGTGAGTCACTTCACTTCTCTTTTTTCTTTTTTTTTTTCCTTTTTTTGTTTCTCTTTGTTTTCATGTTTTGTACTTTTGTTTTGTGTTTCCTGACTTCCTAAGTACCCGACTACCCGACTACCCGACCTTCTCTCCTTCTCTTTCTTTTTTCCTTTTTTTGTTTCTTTTTGTTGTGTACTTTTGGACGTTTTTCCTTTTTTTTTTTTTTTTTTTTTTTTTTTCCGTTTTTATATAATTAAATATTGTTATGTTTTGTGATTAGTGATTACTGATAAATGATAATGTGATATTGTGATTTAGTCATTTAGGTAACTTAATGTTTAAAATCTTAATTAATTAGTTGAATGAATTAAATAATTATTTATGTATGGATGTTTAATTTAGCTAAAATCTTGTTTTTTTTTTTTTTTGCCGAATCCATGCCGTACCCGTTTTTTGCTTTTTTGATTTTGCCGTTTTCCGTCCCCGTACCCGTCCCCGTATCCGTCCCCGTACCCGTATCGGTGCAACCTAGATCCTATATCTCTATTCTACGGAGTATAAGGGAACACATACAGTCTCTGACTTTTTGGTGGCTCCCTCAAAAAACCTATATATCCCTAATCATACTAGCTTTGTTCATTACATATTTAGAGCACGTTTTGTATAGAGTTTTTAAGTGATGGAAATAAAATGTTTGGTGTGAGAAGAGTAATAACACAATTCATTTGGTGTGAGAAGAGTAATAACTATTTCATTTGGTTTTTAACTATTTCCCCTATCTAATGTTTGGTGTGAGAAGAGTAATAACACAATTCATTTCCTAAGGGTAACCATTACCACCTTTTATTACCTCTACCAATCATATGGTAATCAAATTGTTACCCTCCTCAATCCCCAATTTGTTACAAATGATTCTTTTCCTAAGGTATACCAAACAACTAATTAACAATGGTAATAACTAAAATTATCCTTTCCCCTTCTTATTTATTTCCTTTCCATTTCCTTTCCTAAGTTTATATCAAACATGCCTTAAATTAGAAAAATCCAATCAGTATAACATAGTCAACTAACATTAATAATTTAAGCACGCATCGCGTGCATATAGTAAAAACTGTTGTAATTAACAAACTATCTTCTATAGCACTTTTGTTGTAACATGCTACCCTAGCCGGATTTCAACCATTGACCAAAATTTTCCGTCGCTGACCTACCCTGCGCCGGTTACATGACCTTAAATAAATCCTTTCCCCTTCTTTATTGGTGCCCAACTTCCCTTTATGTGATGATTTTTCATTCTTTCCCCTCCTCTACTTCCTCCCTTTCTCTTCTAATTTTCCTTTCAGTCTCATCCTATTCGTTCCCTGCTTCTTTTTTCTCTCCATTGTCACAGTTTGTGAGCCCCTTTAGCATACCATTAATCATACTACATACGAAACAGCATTCTTGTAAGGCAATTCATCAAACAACTTTCTAGCACTATTCAGCTATCCAAATTTTACATATCCACAGGCATTCCATGAAACCTGATTTCTGTTTGGCATTGCATCAAACTACCTCCGTGCACTAAACAAGTCCCCAATATTAACATAACCAACAAGCATACACGTCCAAGACGTAAACATACATAATCAACAAGCATACAAGTCCAAGACATAACATCCATACTCCCTCCGACCCGGAATACTCGCAACGTTTTGACTAAATCACAACTTTGATCACCAATATCTTTAAATACATATTATAAAAACATATAAAATATTAATATTTTGAAAATATATATTAAGATGAAGCCAACAATATATTATATACTAACATTTTTTTCACATACTTAAAACAGGGTCAAAGTGAATTATGTGAATAGTGCAAAAAGTCAAACCGTTTCGAGTATTCCGGACATAACATTTTTCTTAAGACATTTTATCAAACACCTCTTGTGCATCCCCAATTGACTTACATTTGTCATAAAAATCATCCTAACTCAAACTGACGAACACATCATCCTCAATCACATATTTAATTAACAACCCATGAAGTTCTACAGCAAAAAGAAAATCACGAAATCCCAATTACTTTTTATCTTCAAACCCACAATAATCTTACATTTTTTTAATTAATTAAACATAAATTATTTTGTAGACTTCATTCTCTTGCAGAAATTACATACGTAAAGAATTGAATTTTCATCTAATTTCACAGTTTTCTATCTTTGTTGCTATAAACCCAAACACAGCGCAAAAGAAAAGGGGTGGAGAAAACATACCTAAAAATGAATGAGTTAACAATGGAGTAGTAATTTGCAACTGAAATCCTTCAATTTGGGTTGGAATTTGAAAGGTAGGAGGATTTGATCAATGAATTTAAAAATTGGTAAAGAAGTATGAGGAGAATGGTGAAGAGAGAGAGGGAAACTGTGAAATTGAACCAGAAATTGGAGGGAAAAGGCTTCCTCGAGCGTCATGTGATCGGCACATGGGTAGGTCACGCCGGAAATTTTGGTTTTTTCAATCGGAATCCGGCTAAGAAGCCTAAGGTAATAAATAACGGAGTCTGTTGGGCTATGAATGGGTGTCAATTCAAACAAAAAGATTGAGCTTGGGTTGGGTTTATCAGTTCGGGTTGAAATGGGTTCATTTGGATATCGGGTCTGATCAGGCCGGGTTGAAAAATTAACGGGTTAGGTTGATTAGTTCGGTTCGAATTACAGGTTCATATTGGGTCGGGTTAATATCGGATATGGTTCATATCGGGTCGGGGGTATAATCGAGTAGGGTTGTAAACGGGTATAGTCAGGTTGTAACAAGTTCGGGTCATATCGGGTCGGACTCATATGGAGTTGGGTTATAGTCGGGTCTGGTTATAGTGGGGGTTGGTTCGAGTTGGAATACGACGGGTTGTATACAGGTTTAGCCGGGTTGTAACAGGATCATATCATATCGGGTCTGGTTCATCTGAAAATTGTCTGATATGGGTAGGGTTGAATAGGTTTAGCTGGGTTACATTGGATTCAGGTTTATATCGTTTTGGGTTGTTATCGGTTTGGGTTCATACCATGTGGAAAGATAATTAACGGGATGAAATGCATAGCGAGTTGTACGTACTTCGGGTCAGGTCAATTCAAATCCAAATCATAAACATCAGGTTATTACTAAAATCATAATTTTCAATACATTTATAATTATAATATCGATGTCTTAATTATGGAACAAGGGCGATAACTAACTTTTAAAAGTGTTAAATTTTAAGACCGGTAGAGTTAGTGAGTATATTGTATATGACTTAGTTTAATACGAAGTAATCGATAACGATTAACTAATAATTAATTAATAGAATTTATCACTTGGTATTAATGAAGCATTTATTGAAGAATTAATAACAAATGACGTTGTAATTAATAATCGATAATGATGAACTAATATCTACTCCCTCGGTCCCTTTTTATTCTTTACGTTTGGTATCATGCACGCGATTTACAAATAATTAAAGTGGATAAAGATTTTTTTTTGTTTAACTTAAACGGTAAAAAAATTACGTTAATTTATTAATAATATTTTCACTTTTATCAAAAAATTGATATTGAAAAAATGAGAAAGATTAATGTTCCAATGGGAAAGTGGGAGACATTTAATGGTTAAAATGGCCCAATAAATTTGATTGGTTGAAATAATCATTTGACACGATTTCTTAAAGAATATTAGGGACTTTTATACTACAATATAAACGGAAAAATTCCAAGTGTAAAGATTAAATTGGGATACTAGAAACAGAAAGCGTAAAGAAAAAATTGGGACGAAGGGAGTAGTAAATTAGTAAAGTTTGTAATGCAAGTCTATCCTATATTCATATTAATTGGTTTAAACAGCAACAAGACTCACATGTTCAACAACAAAACGAGACACACAAGTTCAACTATGAATAAATTAAGTCGATGATATAGTTAAAACAACGTAGTTTTGCGATATTTGAATACTTGTCATAATTTTTCTCTCTCTCTCTCATGGTGTGGTGCACGTTAAGGTTGCTCTACTAACGTACGCCACCCTTGAAAATTGCGAGGAAGAAGAAATCGTAGAAGCATGGGATTGCTCAGGTGAACGAAGAAGCCTCTTCTTTATTTCATCAAGAAGTTTCGAGACCTAAGAACCAGAACCAACTAAGGAAACAGATACCCATTGTTGACGAAACCCGTTGCAATGATGGCTTGGTGACGCCGGCGTCTCATCCAAGCTATGGCCCGCCGTCGAAGGAACTTATGGACGCCATTCAAGCATATCATGATGCGGTTAGGGGGTCGCAGCAAGCTCGTAGTGCTAGCGTAAATCGACTTCCATTGCTGGTTGAGGCTTTGGAAGTTTTCTATGAGGATAGCCATCGAACTGTGGTGGGAAAGGGGAGGGTGGCGCCCACCATGCTTCGTCGTGCACAAATCCCAACGAGGGATGCTTCTCGGGCAAGCGAGGGATCTCTCGCCCAGCGAGGGATCACTTGGACCAGCGAGAGATCTCGCGCCTATGCACCAGGCCTTACTACTCGATGCCTCGCCTATGCGCGCATGCTACAACTCCTCGCCGCGCACTCTCCCAGGCGAGCGCTGGCTCGATGCAACGAGGGATATTGCTTTCTGCTTCGTTGCTCCTCACACACACGCCCTTATGCATCTCTTGGACGGTTCGGTCGTGCTCGGGTTTGACTTTTATTTTTATTTTCTTATTTATTTATTTATTTATTTTAGAAAATAGGGAGCATATAAATACTCAAGGGAATTAATTTATTTCTCTCATGTTATTTTTTCCTTAGAATTCTTTTAAACTCTTATTACTACTTTTCTCTCTTCCATTGTTGAACGCTATTTTTCTGATTTCTTTCATTCATCAATCTAAGGTAATTTCATAATTTCTCTTGCTTTAATTCATTCTTATTATTTTCGTTCCTTAGATTAATTTGTCCTTTGATTATGAAATTCATTCTTATTATTTATTTCATGCTTGTTAATTTAATTATGAGCGAGTAGTCATTTTCTAGGGATAAGTAAGGGAAGCCATTTTTATACCATAATCGTTATGCATTAAAGTTTGTTAATTTATAGATTATGCTTGAGTAATCCCAATTGATTTGTTCTTAATTGTTGATTCATGTAATTGGCCAATATCGTGAATTGATTATCTGGCTAATAGGAATTAGAATTAAAAAATCGTATTCTTAGAGGCTTGGTACAATTGGCAATTCTGATTATGTTAGCGACCGTACTGCATATGTTGGATTGAAAGTGTTAAGACCCGACCGTAGGATTAACATGTACTTTAATTTCTCGGCCTAGTTTATTTATTTCCTGATTGATTTGTGTTCTTGGATTGGTATAAGCCTGGTAAACCGAACAAATGTCCTAGACCTTTAATTCATTGATAATTATACATTTATATTATTGTTTTAGTTTCATTAGTTTATAAACCAAAATTTACACTTCGTTTGTTGAAATAGTTTACAATAATTGGGAAAAAACTAATAGAACTTGTCTCCTTGTGGGATCGACCCATATTTGCTAACAACAGACGTCGTGCACTTGCGGTATCATTTTTAATTCATCAATCCTTCACTCTATGAACAAGAGAAAGGGGGAAAGGGTTTTTTTTTTTTGCTATTAAGCTTGATTTAGAGAAAGCATATGATAGGCTTGAATGGCCTTTAATTAATCATTGTCTCCAAATTTTCAACTTTGATCAAGACTCAATAGCCATGATATATGATGGATGTAATTTTAGCCACGGGAGCATATGTATCAAAATAATCTACTCCTTCTCTTTGACTAAAACCTTGACCCACAAGCCTAGCTTTGAAAACTTTAATCGATTCATCATCCACATTCTTCTTTTCCCTAAAAACCCAATTGGATCCAATAGCTTTGGAACAAAGAGGAAAATCTGCCAAGACCCAAGTCTTGTTAGATACAAGAGAATCCATCTCAGCATCTATTGCCTCTTTCCAAAAAGCCGTCTAAGAAGCCATTGCTTCCCGAAATGTCTTTGGATCACCACTCTCATTTTCAAAATTGAGAATCATTGGGATTATATTGGTAACTGATTCTCTATCACCTCCCACAAGAAAAGCAATAGCTTGTGAATAAATGAAATCAAGACCCAAGTTATTTTCCTTTTTATCTCTTATACTCCTTCCAGGCTCACTAGGTTCACTAGAATAATTAAGATTCAATCTCACATCGCTAAAAGAAGGGTTATAACTTGTTTCAGCTTGTGGTATTTGTTGTAAAGACTCGTCAACTGTTTTGGAATCACTTCGAAATTTATTTTCAAAGAATTCTACATCTCGAGATTCCACAATGACATTTGAGTCTAAATCCAACGCCTATACGCCTTAGAATTTTCAGCATATCCCACAAACACACTTTTCAAAGCTCTTGGACCTAATTTAGTTTTCTTAGGATCCGAGACCTTGTAATAAGCTAAGCATCCTCATACCCTAAAATAAAAAATACTCCCTTTGTCCCAGATTAGTTGTTACACTTACATTTGCACAAAGTTTTAGGTGATAAGTGGTTGTTTGGTTATCAATTGTTATTTTATTGAAAAAGTAGATGTGATGGGAGTTAGTGGGGTATTTTTTAATTGAATGAGAGAGGGCGTGGGGACAAAAAAAATTAGTGGGAAGAGAGAGACCATATAATAATTATGGGGTCATTCCTAAATTAGAAGTATAACAACTAATCTGGGACGGACGAAAAAGGAAAGTGTAACAACTAATTTGGGACGGAGTGTAATACCTCGTATTTTTCTATAATTATAAATATATTTTATTATATTTATAAAACATTTCGTGTATTTTTATAAATTATTTTCATTTAATGAGAATTTAATGCGCTTTTATTTTAATTAATTTAAATATTAATTATTTCGAAAATCGTATTTTTATTAAATAAATTCAAGGAATTTATTTAATCGGGAATTGTTGGGTCGTATTTCAAAAACGAATTTAATAAACTTAAAAGCCCGGTCGTTTTTTTTCAATTAAACCCAACAAAGCTTGCAAGGAATTTAATGAATTGAGCCCGGTAATAAGCCCAACTCAAACTACCATAACCTAGCCCACATGGGAGAGAAAAACTATAAATAGACCCTCTCACTAAACCCTCAATTTCAGCACTCTCTCTCTCTCCTCTCTTCCTCTCTCTTGCGACACCCCCTCCACACCCCTCTCTCGTCCGACTTTCTTGCAGTCCAAGGCGCGAGTTGTGCCGTGCGTATGTGCCCAGCCCCGTGCGCCCAAGCCTCGCTGCCCCTCTTTTCGTGCCTCGCCCCGCAGCGCAACACCATTGCTGCTGCTGTGTCGCGTGTGCCGCGTCCCGCCCCGCAGTCCCGATGTCCCGCGCGCTGAGCCTCGTGCTCTTGTGTCGAGTGCCCCGCTCGTGCGCTGTGCCCCGCTGTGCGTTGTGCCCCTTGCTCGCCTGCCCCTTCGCGCGTGCGCGCCCTTGTCATAAACTCAACGATTAGGTCTACATTCCAATAATATTAGTCATAAACTCTTGATTAGGTCTACATTCCTTTAAGGTTAAAACAACTTGATTAGAATTAATAAAGATTGAATAATTGGTAGATTATTGGAACCCTTGATTAATTGCTGCAAATGTTTATGTGATGCATAAAATGTTCTACTAACCATCTATGTGGGCCATTCATGATAATGAGTGGATGAATGGTATATATTGTATATGTGATGTTTTGCACGTTATTGAAAGTGACTAGTATGGTCCAAATAGGATAGTAAATATGGTCTGCGTAACATTAATTTGAACGTAAAATTGGTCTAAAGCACCAAAGTTTTTAATTTAAATATGATCTGCGTACCATCAAATAGTTGTAATTAGTTTAAATTATAGCTAATCCTATTTGAAGAAAATGGCGCCTCCCATGGTGAAATTCAAGACGGAGTTTCCAATCCATTTTCAAGACCGAGTTTGAAGTTGAAGCTTCAAGATGAAGTCGGGCCATACTAGATCACATTTATATCTTATGCATGCTTTAAGTTATTTACTGCTTTAAATATGTCTTAATTATGCATGAGATTGTGGCTTGATTATGTTGCATGATTAAGGATTTTAGTTCACTTAAAATCTAACCAACATAGTAAGAGCCTTAAGTTCCAAACTTTAAAAATTGAGTTAAAAGGTGCCATGCCAAAATAACACTTACTTGGATAAACCTTTACGTCTTATTGATCCTAAAGGGGTAAGGGATACAAATAATTGTGAGTACATGTTAGTTTTGGTGAAACTCAACGATATAAGTATGGAGTCATTTTATGTCGTGGCAAATGAGATAGGTTTACCTAATAAGTTCTTAGACGTACCTATCAACCAAGAGTACGTAGTTTCTAGACTATTAGCAAAGGCTTTGCTTACCTAAAATATTTTAGGATTGATCGAGTCTAAATACATAATGTGATTAATTCTTCAATGATTTAAGGATTTTGGAATCATTTAATTCACACCTGCCGGAACACATAACTTGAATAAAATGCTTAATAAATGATAAATTATGCATGTTTGCTAGAATTTAAGTTTATTAAGAGAAATTGTGAATGATTATTTATTTGTTTATTCTTTTTCAATTGTAGCTTTACTATGGCAAACAACAATTCATTCAACATCCGATCAATTCTCGAAAAGGAGAAGTTGAACGGGAAAAACTTCCTTGACTGGCAAAGGAACTTGCAAATAGTTCTTATGAAGGAAGAAAAGGAGTATGTCCTGGAAGAGGCGATACCCGAAGCCGCTGACGACGGGGTCACTCAGGTAGCCCTCAATCGTTGGATTGATGCCAACAAAGATGTGAAATGTCTAATGCTTGCAACCATGAGTGCAGATCTACAGAAAACGTTCATCAACTCAGATGCTTTCACGATCATCAGTGAGTTAAAGAACATGTTCCAAGATCTGGCTCGAGTCGAAAGATTCGAGACTCATAGGCAAATTCTTGAGACTAAGCTTAAGAAAGGCGAGCCCGTAAGTCCACATGTTCTCAAAATGATTGGACTCATTGAGAATATGAGTCGGCTGGATCAGCAATTCTCTCAAGAAATGGCTGTAGACACCATCCTCCATTCTCTTCATAACGGGTATGATCAGTTCAAGCCGAACTACAGTATGAATAGTCTGGAAAAAATGCTCACTGAGCTTCACGGTATGCTGAAGACCGTTGAAAAGACGCTCAAAAGTGATAAGCAAGATGTGCTTATGGTGCATGGGGGTAAGTTCAAGAAATTTGGCAAGAAGAGGAATGCTAAGAAAGGTGGCAAGAAGGCCAGCCCGACTAAGCAAAATGGCGGCACCAAGCCTGAAAAGAAGAAGGTGAGCCAACCCACTCCTGAATCTGAATGCTTCTACTGTAAGAAGAAGGGGCATTGGAAGAGAGATTTCTTGAAGATTAAGGAAGATCAGAAGAACGGAATTGTCGTTCCATCTTCAGGTATTTTCGTTATAGACTGTATACTTGCTAATTCAACTTCTTTGGTATTAGATACAGGTTGTGTCTTAAACTTATGTTCCAATTCGCAGGGACTAAGAAGAAGTAGAAGGTTAAGCAAGGGTGAAGTCGACCTACGAGTGGGAAATGGAGCACGGATTGCTGCATTAGCTGTAGGAACTTATTATTTGTCGTTGCCCTCTGGGCTAGTTTTGGAACTGGAAGATTGTTTCCATGTTCCAAGTCTTACTAAAAATATCATTTATGTTTCTTGCTTAGATGCTAAGGGATTTTCCTTTTTAATAAAAGACAATAGTTGTTCGTTTTATTTTAAAGAGATGTTTTATGGATCTGCTAGATTAGTCAATGGACTTTATTTATTAGATCACGACAAACAAGTTTATAACATAAATACCAAAAAGACCAAAAAGAATGATTCAGATCTCACCTATCTGTGGCATTGTCGATTAGGCCATATTAACTTAAAACGCATAGAAAGACTTCAAAAGGAAGGAATTCTAGAACCATTTGACTTAGAGGATTATGGTAAGTGCGAATCATGTTTACTTGGCAAAACGACAAAGTAACCTTTCTCTAAAGTTGGAGAAAGAGCAACTGAACTATGGGTTTAATCCATACAGATGTATGTAGACCAATGAGTACAAATGCTAGAGGTGGTTTCAGCTACTTTATCACTTTCACTGATGACTTCAGTAGATATGTTTATGTCTACCTGATGAAGCATAAGTCTGACTCCTTTGACAAATTCAAGGAATTTCAGAGTGAAGTAGAGAATCAATTAGGAAAGAAGATTAAAGCACTGCGGTCTGATAGAGGCGGTGAATATCTGAGCTATGAATTTGATGGACATCTGAAAGAATATGGAATTCTATTAGAATTGACTCCTCCTGGAACACCTCAATGGAATGGTGTGTCGGAACGGAGGAATAGAACCTTGCTAGACATGGTTAGTGATATGTGTGTTTTATATAGTGTTTCACCCCCGTCCCTTAGTACTTTTTTATGTGTCAAATGATCTCTTGGGAGCCATTTTTAGTACTAATATGCGTTATTGAGTGTGCCTTGAGTTTCAGGTTTGATTATGAGAAATTGGTCTTTTTAGACCCGTTTCATGGTGATTTAGGCCACTACACGAGCCCGAGGAAGTTCGGGACCTTTTTCGTCGACTTTCGGGAGCCTTAGATGCTTATGGTTGAGCCCCGAGAGTTAGACTCGGTGATATGGGCGAAGGATATTGAAGATTGCAAATCGCCCTATGAGCTGAGGGCGAAATGCGACCATCGGGCGGAAAGAAGAGGAAATTAAAGTTATCTATGTGCGCCCAATCGGGCGCACTTCGCCCGGTCCGGATCGGGCGGCCAAATAAGAGCAGCTGTGAGGATTTCGCAAACCGCCCGATCGGGCGGAATTTGGCCCGATCGGGCCGACTGTCGAGCACTTCGCCCGATCGGGAGACGCCAACCTCCAGCAGTTTTTCGCGCATTTACCTTTCCGTTTTTTAGGATTTATTTTGGCAAACTATATAAACAATCCTTAGTTAATTTGAGAGACATATTATTTTCTAGGATTAGACCCTTAGTTTATTTTCTCTTAACCTAGTTTTCTCTCAAATTTGTTCCAAGCACTTATTTTTAGTTTCAATCAAAGCTCCAATTTTTAGTTCATCCTTTTGTTCTACATTTAGGTATTGCTTTCTATTTTGCTTTATTAATTACTTTTAATTATGTTTTCAATCATGCTAATTGCTTTGTTTATTGTTAATATGCTTGAGTAGTCTAATTTCTAGGGTTTGGGGATCCATGATTATTATGAAGGGATATTGAATAATTGTGATTGTTGGCATTGTAATTAATTCCTATTGATTGGTTTATTTCACTATACAATTAGATTTGCGCAGGTTTAATTATGGTAGTTATGCAACATCAAATGAAGATTCGAGAGATGCAATTTGATGTTTAGGCTTGTGTCAATAGGTGGAATTAGAGTTAATACGTAGCGAGAGCCCGTTAATTCTAAGTCTATGATTAGTATCGATTCGAGAGAGCATGCTAGTCTAATTAATTACTTTGTTGATTATCGTGATTGTTCATTGTCCTGGATTGTTATTTGTTGGTGAACCTATGCCCTAGATTCCTTAATATATTGATTCATATTAGTTTAATTATCGTTCGTAGTCTTAGCATACAAATCACCAACCAACTCTTGTTCCCAATAGACTAGATTAATTAATTGATAGTAGAAAGAACGCCTGTTTCCCTGTGGATTCGATCCTGACTTCCCTTGCTACCTTGCTAGAGAACTTAGGTTATTTTTGATTAGGTGATACGACTTTATCCTATCAAATTTTGGCGCCGTTCCCGGGGAAACAGTTTTATTTTCTGTTGTTGATTGCTTGTCCTAGATTATTGTTTGTTACTACTCAAAGAACTCACGTTCCTTGAGACTGGATCTCACATTGTTTTGTAGTCTTTGTCTATGCCCAGGACCGTAGGTACTAGTAATCTTACTCCATTCGATCCTGAGCCCGAAAGAACCTTTCGTAGACGAAGAACTTTCATTGCACAGTGTGGGAATTACTCTGATTCTGATCATAATATTGGCGATCTTTTTCCTTCAGATATAGATTCAGTTTCAGAGATAGAAATGGGTGAAGAAACTCCACTACCGCCACCTACCCCACGGCTTACAGACTATTCTAAGCCAAGTCTGTCCGTGCTACCAAAGGCAATCATGCCTTCTATTGCAGCTGAAACCTTCAAGATTGAGCCTGCATTGATTAACATGATTGAGAGACGCCAGTACGGTGGGGAACCAGGTGAAGATCCGAATCTTCACATACAGTCCTTCATCCAATATTGTTTCACCATCAAGCAAAAGGGATTGACTCCGGAGCAGACTATGGAGATACTTTTCCCGTTCTCTTTGAGTGGGAAAGCCAAGTTGTGGATTAATGGGTTGAATCGAGCGGCTTTGAAAATCACTAATTGGGAGTCCTTGGCCCTTGCTTTTTATGTTAAATATTTTTCACCTGAGAAAACGGCTCGTCTGAGGGGCCAGATATTAGGTATCTCACAACAAGCAGATGAGAGTTTGTTCGAGGTCTGGGAGAGATTCAAGGACTTGCAGAGAGAGTGCCCGCACCATGGTTTGGATGATTGGTTCTTGATTCAGCAGTTTTATAATGGTCTGGGTAATGAGTCTAGATGTCTGTTAGATTCAGCTGCCAGTGGGAGATTCATGCAACTTGAGGTGCCTAGAGCTATGGAGGTGATTGAGGAGATAGCCATTCACAATGCCCAATATGGGAATCCTAGAGGCCTGTCTAATAGGGGTGGTAAGCATGATTTGAATTCTATTGAACAATTAACTGTCCAATTGACTACTTTACACTATAAGTTTGATAATATGCGAGCAGCCAATGCTCAATCTGTAACACCCCCGATTTACTAACTTTAAATAAATAAGAAATATAAAAGACTTTATAAAAATATTGCGGAAGCTTATAACTAAATCGGAGGTATCACCGCCACACTTGACCACATTGTCAAGTGCTAAGGCTTACAAAACTCAAACTATTACAACTCAATTACTAGGTGATCTATTTACAACTTCGTAACTGTTATAAAAGACTAACGGTAACACTTTGAGCTCCTTTAACTTCTAACTGCAATCCTTCACGATCAATCTACTCCGGTCATCTTGACTGCTCACCATAGAGGACAAATTCCAAAAGGATCGTCGCAGGGCCACCATAAGAAAAAGACATGGCCGCAAACACACATAGCAAATAAACACACACGTCAGCAAAAAGCTGAGTAATCACCTGTGACAAACAGAAACATACTAATATAGAATAATAAAGGCTCATGTAAACAATGTAGTATGAAACTACATTTCAAGTATGATCCCAAAGATAAAACTAACTTCATACTCTATGGAAACTATAAATCTCCTCTTCATATGAACCTCAAATATATTGATATGATCTTTTCCTCTACTAAACGTACTCAAACCAATAGGTGCTATATTTGCTCTTTGTTCTATACCTATCCTTGGACATGGGTAATTCGAATAATAAACCAACAAGTATAAAAAATTGAAACTTTCAATAGCTACTAGAAAGACTCTCTGAGTCAAGGCCACTTTTGGACCAAATCCCACTTTTGGAGATATTAAGAAAAATAAAGATTGTAACTTGCTCTTCTACTATTGGTTATCATCTCCTTACCAACATGCCAAGGACTGAGGTCTATAACGCCGAGTCTCAAACCAAAAATATATAACTATTCTTAACCTTTTCTCATGATCTGATCAGTACCCACTTTGGGTATATAATATATGCACTTTTCAATTAATATGACACGGCCCCAAAATAATCATAATTTGCAACAACCTTGCTGTGTATAATATTCTAAGCTCTTGAAAATAAATCATACTACTAATCATTATCAACCAAATATGCGACAATCGACTCTTCTAACCTTAATACACTAGTACACATGAAGCTACACCGAAACGATAATTACGCTAGAATCTCCAAACTCCAAAGTATTGGATATCTATACTAACCATTAATAGTATCTATGATAATAATTCTCATAAACGATCAAATATCCTTATTAACATAATTAAAGATCACTAATAATTAACCCAAAGCAATTTGGGACCAACTACACACCAATTCACGCAATTAACCAATATCACAACACTTATTATATATACTTTAAAAGAAATATCATCCTACTCAAAACATCACAATATACGTACACATTTAAAATCAATATCATCAAAATATATGCCATACAATATCAAAACCATAATTAATAATCACTAATAAAACATACGTTGTATATCCTTCATACAAATCCAACATAATGAATGAGCGTGATTACGCATAATAATTAATTCACACAAATAATCCGAAAAATTTTGACGCGTGTGATTACAACTAATAATATACACAAACAATTAGATGGGACTAAGTGTGATTACCTTCCCCGAGAGTAATACTGAATAATGAAATTCAATTGAACGAGTAAAACAACCAAGCACGGTGCGGGTACGGCTGCGAAATGTTGTACGATACGCATGATTGCTCTAATTCGGTTGGGCTTAGAAAGGACCAATTAAACACATGGCCATGAGTAATCATGCGCCAGGTATTATTTTGCAAAAAAGGATTTTGGTGATAATGATGAAGATGATCAAAGGATATATGAATAATTTTTCTTGCTTTTCGTCAAAACTCTTTGTTCAGCAAAATAATTAACAAGAAACGGCTAAAGTCAAAATAATAGGGTTTAGGAGTATTTATAATGCTCCTAAAAACAGTCCTACTAAAAACTAAACTAGGTTTTTAAATTTTCCGAAAATATTTGAAGAGACTACCTAAAATTTGAAAGTGATATAATAAGGATTATAACTTAATTTTGCTATAAATTATATTTTACGACATCATAAAATATTGGGGTATTACAATCTATCCCCCTTAAAAGAAGTTTCGTCCCAAAACTTAAAATTAGAAAAATATAGGTATTAAATCTACTCTCTTTAAAAGAAGTTTCATTCCGAAGCTGGACGAAACTTAAAACTCGGGAAAATAAATAAATTATACTTTCAAACTCTTTAGAAAAAATGGAAACAAATGTTTGGCACTAATTTTTTATTTTTAATTCCAAGCCATACAATATTAGTATATTGAATTCTATCCCCCTTAAAAAAATAAAGAGTTCGTCCCCGAACTCAAACTACTCACATAATCACGTAAAGATAATCTTATAACTAACACATAGAGAGGGATACTCTCTTTAATCAAACGGCTTTACCTAAACCTTTTAATTAAGCTTAACTCTTTATTAGTGTATTTTAATCCTAAACAACTCAAACCAGACACTGGGATATGAAGATCCTTGTGTAAATCCAAGACCGAGTAGGCTCTTGATACCATTTTGTAACACCCCCGATTTACTAACTTTAAATAAATAAGAAATATAAAAGACTTTATAAAAATATTGCGGAAGCTTATAACTAAAGAGGTATCACCGCCACACTTGACCACATTGTCAAGTGCTAAGGCTTACAAAACTCAAACTATTACAACTCAATTACTAGGTGAACTATTTACAACCACGTACAACAACAACAACAACAACAACAACAAAGCCTTAGTCGCAAAATGATTTGGGGTCGGCTAACATGAATCGTCGTAGGAGATCGTCATTGTCACCAATCAAACAAAAAAGGAGCAAGAAGTAATAAGAAAAATAAGGAAGAGAAAGTGGAATTAATGAAAGTAAGATAAGAGAAAAATGTATATATATTATAGAAGATATGTTGTAAGAGATAATAAAAATAAGTAAAGTTTAAAATAAATGAATAAGTAAAATAATTATATTTCAAAATAGCATGTAAATTAAAAAATTAAAAGAATTTTAAAAATCAAATAAAAATAAAAATAAGAATAAAAAATAAAAAAAAATAGAAAGAAACAAAAACATGAAAACTGTATAAATCAACTGAAGTCATCAATGCATATTCTCTCCCTCCACCCTGTCCTATCCATCGCCATATTTTCCTCAATCCCAAGAAAGCTCATATCATGCTCAATCACCTTCCTCCAAGTTTTCTTAGGTCTTCCCCTACCCTTGCAATTCTATCACTTTGCCACCCTTCTATCCTCCTAACCGGGGCATCACTTGGTCTTTTGCTCACATGTCCAAACCCTCTTAAACGATTTTCCATCATCTTAAACTCAATCGGTGCAACCCCTACTTTCTTCCTAATAATCTCATTCCTCAAACGATCCTTTCTTGTATGCCCACACATCCAACGTAACATGCGCATCTCCGCCACATTCATCTTGTGCACGTGACAATGTTTCACTGTCCAGCATTCTGTGCCGTATAACAAAGCCGGTCGAATTGCCGTGCGGTAAAATTTTCCCTTCAATCTTTGGGGCATGCCTGAATCACATAGGAACCCCGTGGCACCTTTCTACTTCAACCAACCTGCTTTGATTCTATGGGCCACATCGCCATCCAATTCTCCATCCTTTGGATAATAGATCCTAAATAACGGAACGTTTCAGAGCCTTGGACAATTTTTCCATCTAAGGTAATCTCCCCTGTCTCTCTATCTTGGACTCCACTAAACTTACACTCCATATATTCCGTCTTGTTTCTACTTAGCCTAAAACCCCGAGATTCCAACGTTTGTCTCCATAACTCCAACTTACTTTCCACTCCTTCTTTTGTTTCATCAATCAACACAATATCATCTGCAAACATCATGCACCAGGGAATACCATCTTGGATTGACCTCGTCAATTCGTCCATGACTATAGCAAAAAGAAACGGGCTAAGTGCGGAACCTTGATGCACTCCAATCGTAATGGGGAATTCTTCGGTCTTACCAACACTAGTTCTCACACTCGTGCTAACTCCCTCATACATGTCCTTGATGATATCTATATACTTCCTCGGTATTTCTTTCTTACTTAATGCCCACCAAAGGATTTCCCTTGGTACCTTGTCATATGCCTTCTCCAAATCTATGAAAACCATATGTAAGTCCTTCTTTTTATCCCGATAATTCTCCATTAGTTGCCTTATAAGATGAATGGCCTCCATAGTCGATCTCCCAGGCATAAGTCCAAACTGGTTCTCCGAAATTTTCACAGTTTTCCTCAGTCTTTGCTCAATAATCCGCTCCCAAAGTTTCATAGTATGACTCATTAGTTTGATTCCTCGATAGTTGGCACAATCCTGGACATCACCCTTATTCTTGTACAAGGGGATGATAGTACTCTTCCTCCACTCTAATGGCATCCTATTACTTCCCCAAATCTTGTTGAAAAGAGTTGTTAACCATACAACCCCTCTCTCTCCCAAGCATCTCCAGACTTCGATAGGTATACCATCGGGCCCCACTGCCCTCTTGCGTCCCATCTTTTTCAGTGCCATTTCGACTTCTCTCTTTTGAATTCTTCGCATAAAGTCTAGGTTAACCATATCCCTAGGGATAGTTGTATCCCCAATATCGCGCCCTTGATCCCCGTTGAACAAGCTATCAAAGTAGAACCTCCATCTATCCTTGATTTCCTTATCTCCCACCAAAACTTTTTGATCAACATCTTTCACACATTTAATCCTCCCGATGTCTCGCGTCTTTCTATCACTCATTCGAGCAAGTCTATAGATATCTTTTTCACCTTCCTTTGTATCCAATCTTGAGTAAAGATCCTGATTCACCTTTGCTCTAGCCTCTCTTATGGCCTTCTTTGCTTCCCTTTTAGCCTTCTTGTACTTCTTGTAGTTCTCATCACTTCTACATTTTTCCGACTCTTTATAGCATTCTCGTTTGCTCTTTATAGCTTGTTGCACAACTTCGTTCCACCAAGATGTGTCCATACTTGGTGGCATGATTCCTTTAGATTCCCCTAGGACCTCTTTCGCCACTCCCTCTACGGTGTCACTAGTGGAAAATGACTCATTTGCATCGCACGTTTAAGGTCATTTGCGTCGCACATTGCGCGACGCAAAAGGTCGCGACGCAAATGACTAAAAGTCATTTGCGTCGCACAAAAGTGCGACGCAAATAACTCTCATTTGCCACGCACATTAAGCTAATGTGCGTGGCAAATGACTTTTCAGCACCATGCTGAAAAGTCATTTGCCACGCACATTAGCTTAATGTGCGTGGCAAATGACCTTTTGGTGCCAAAAAAAATAAGTCATTTGCGTCGCACATTAAGCTAATGTGCGACGCAAATGACTTTGAATTTTGTAAAAAAAATAGGTTTCATTTTAATATATACATACACATATATATATATATATATATATATATATATATATATATATATATATATATATATATATATATATATATATATATATATATATATATATATATATATATATATATATATATATATATATATATATATATATATTAAAATGAAACCTATTATATAGTGAGTTCAGCAAGGCAACGAGCAACAGAGCAAAAATGTGAGTTCTGAATACGACACACCAGTACGTTTTAGAGATGGAAAAGGCTTCCAAGTGGCTGAAAGTAGCACCAAACACTTGTAACAGACACAATATATTCTTTTGGGGAACAGGCAAACCGCCACATATGGCTGTCTTAACTCATTCGATACAAGCATAACTGTATAATCACCTTGACTCATACTCTAGTGTTAAGTGTTAACAGAATAACTGATCTAGGCAAGAACCTAGAATAAAAAATTAATCACTTCAACAAGAAAGCAATCATGTAACCATATGGGAAAACTGAAAATAAAAGACAAAAAGAAGAGCAGCTGCAGCTCAGTCCTGGAATAATCAGCTGCAGCTCCTAGAATGGAAAGAAGAGCAGCCATCCCAGCAATCTCCTTCTTGCTACGAGTCCCAACAGCAATAGCAGCTCCAACTATAGCACCTGCACCTGCAGCATTAACCTGCACAAGAAGACCTACTCAATTCGTATTGGATCAAGGGTCTCCAACTATTTTCAGTGTAGGCATATGCAGACATGCAGTACAGAATGCGTAGCTGATAAAATGAACAAGTAACAATAAGGAGTACTCCGTAATCTTAAGACTTAAGAGCATCTGAAATATTCTAAGGAGGCGGATCAACAGGACAACTGATTGCCTAGCTTTCACTAATTTGTTAAAAGCTGCTGCCTTGCAGCTAAACAGACAATAATTCACGGTTAAGTGTCTTGATCACCCCCATGTAGATATTCACGGTTCTTATCTTTTAATGTTACAATCAATCCATTTTGGGACTTATCACTCGAGACACGGATGTAATTACCAACAAACTCAACCTCATAAGTTAGGGAACTCTTTGGGTGGGTGGGTTGGGTTGTGGACGAAGTGATTTATCCTACGAAGAAACTCACATCTGAAAAATCGGATGTCCTAAACAGCTCTCCTAAGGCAAGCAGGTCATACATAAACGCTTCCAGAACATTAATAGTTCACAAAGAATATAAATAATGAACTTCAAAGTATAGAAATATTAAATCTATGCATATCATAAACAATTCAACAACAATTTTTTTTGACTTCAGCTGCTTGGTACAATTTCTTTCAGAAGAAACTTATTCTGGTTTAAGATCCAAAAAGAAAAATTATAGTTACTAATCACAAGATAGCAATGGCTAATTACCTGATTCAGTACATGTTTATGGGTTTCATACTCAGCTGCAACAAATGCAAACACCTGCAGCAAAAATTACAGAAGCGCAAAAATCAAATTGAATTCAATTACCCCCCTTTTCTCCTTTGAATCCAATTGCACAAAAATCAGAAGTTCAGAGGAACCAAATTACGAAAATGCATGAGTAATTACATGAAATAAATCAATCAGATTAATCTAATTAAAAGATGAAGAAATTACGTTGTGCCCATCTTCTAAGAGGATGCGAGGGAGGGCGAGAGGTTCTGGGTTGTCGAGCAAGGCTGCACAAGCCAGGAAAGCGCGCGGGATCGCGCAAGTGTTGCGGGGATGCTTCGTAGTTACCTTGCTTCGTGCTGGTGGCTGGCTGGGGTGCTAGGGCCGCTGACGAACAGAGATGAAAGAGTAGGCCGGTGGTCGACGGTGAGGGTATAAGCGATTACGCCGGCGCTGCAAGGGTTGATTGGCTGGGTTTTGCGTCACCGCCCAATTGATTTGGGGGTTTTCTGGTGCTGGGTTTTGTTTTTTCAATCCCGCACTATCTCTTTTGGGGTTTTTTGGTTTTATATTTCGAGATCGAGATGAAGATAGGTTGGTTAGAGGAGATTTCAGGTGAAGTCGCCGTTGAAAATGGAGTTTCTAGGAAGAGGATGAGAGAGAAAGTGAGGAGCTGAGCGGCGAAATTAATGTAGGGTTCTATCATATCTGAAATAATGTTGGAGGAATATGGCAGGCACTGCGTCGCACATTTGTTAATCTGCGAGGCAAATGACTTTGGGATGCCCCCAGAGTCATTTGCGTCGCAGATTAACAAATGTGCGACGCACTTGATTGAGTTATTTGCCTCGCAGCTTTGTTAATCTGCGACGCAAATGACTCTGGGGGGCATCTTAGAGTCATTTGCCTCGCAGTTTAACAAAGTTGCGACGCAAATGACTAAATTTTATTCTAAAATTTGTCATTTGCGTCACATGTTCAGAATGGCGTGGCAAATGCGGGGATGCAAATAAGCGTTTTTCTACTAGTGTGTGCTCCATTCTTGTCCATAATGAGTCTATATCCAAATCCATATCCCCGACCCAAATACCTTCACTTGCCACCTTTTCCACGAATTTTAGTTGTTGCTCCCCTTGAAGTTTCCACCACTTGATCCTAGGCCCCACTAGTGGTCTTCTCTTTCTTATATAACTTCTACCTCGAAAATCAAGTACCACAAGTCTATGTTGGGTTGCTGTACTCTCACCCAGAATCACCTTACAATTGGTGTAGCACTGTCTCAAAGCATTCCTTACTAAAAAGAAGTCAATCTGACTCGCATTATCTCTACTCCTATAGGTTACTAGGTGAGATTCTCTTTTCTCAAACCAAGTGTTCATTATACCCAAGTCATATGCCAATGAAAAATCCAAAATAGCATTTCCCGATTCATTCCGCTCCCCATACCCAAAACCACCATGAATGCTTTCAAATCCATCGCGACTCGAGCCTACATGTCCGTTGAGATCCCCACCAATGATGAGTTTCTCACTTCTAGGGACACGTTGCACCACTTCTTCTAAATCCTCCCAAAATTCTTGTCTAGTTGACGCATCTAGTCCTGCTTGTGGTGCATAGGCACTCACAATAGTTACAACCTCATCCCCTATCACAAGCTTAATACTCATAATTCGATCACTCTTTCGGGACACGTCCACTACATCATCAATATAATCTCTGTCAATAAGGATACCTACCCCATTCCTACCCCTAGTTTTTCCCGAATACCAAAGCTTATAACCCCATGGAGTTATTTCTCTTGCCTTGTTTTCAACCCACTTAGTCTCCTGCAAACATAATATGTTAATTCTCCTCCTTCTCATAACCTCTACTAGTTCGACTAATCTCCCTGTCAAAGAGCCAATGTTCAAGGTCCCAAATCGCATCCTACTACCCTTACCCTTACCCTTACCCTTACCCTTACCCTTACCCCTGCCCTTACCATGAAACCTTGGATAGTTAACACCACCATCGGGTGGCGCGCCGCTTCCGGGCGACATCCTAGCAACCCTTGCATATTTTCCACTACACCCGGGCCTAGGAAGTGTAGCGCACCCTTGCATATTTGACACCACCCCCAGGTGTAGGGGTGGCGCGCCGCTTCTGGGCGACGACCTAGCAACCCTCACATATTTCACATATTTACAACTACGTAACTGTTATAAAAGACTAACGGTAACACTTTGAGCTCCTTTAACTTCTAACTGCAATCCTTCACGATCAATCTGCTCCAGTCATCTTGACTGCTCACCATAGAGGACAAATTCCAAAAGGATCGTCGCAGGGCCACCATAAGAAAAAGACATGGCCGCAAACACACATAGCAAATAAACACACACGTCAGCAAAAAGCTGAGTAATCACCTGTGACAAACAGAAACATACTAATATAGAATAATAAAGGCTCATGTAAACAATGTAGTATGAAACTACATTTCAAGTATGATCCCAAAGATAAAACTAACTTCATACTCTATGGAAACTATAAATCTCCTCTTCATATGAACCTCAAATATAATGATATGATCTTTTCCTCTACTAAACGTACTCAAACCAATAGGTGCTATATTTGCTCTTTGTTCTATACCTAGCCTTGGACATGGGTAATTCGAATAATAAACCAACAAGTATAAAAACTTGAAACTCTCAATAGCTACTAGAAAGACTCTCTGAGTTAAGGCCACTTTTGGACCAAATCCTACTTTTGGAGATATTAAGAAAAATAAAGATTGTAACTTGCTCTTCTACTATTGGTTATCATCTCCTTACCAACATGCCAAGGACTAAGGTCTATAACGCCGAGTCTCAAACCAAAAATATATAACTATTCTTAACCTTTTCTCATGATCTGATCAGTACCCACTTTGGGTATATAATATATGCACTTCTCAATTAATATGACACGGCCCCAAAAATTATAATTTGCAACAACCTTGCTGTGTATAATATTCTAAGCTCTTGAAAATAAATCATACTACTAATCATTATCAACCAAATATGCGACAATCGACTCTTCTAACCTTAATACACTAGTACACATGAAGCTACACCGAAACGATAATTACGCTAGAATCTCCAAACTCCAAAGTATTGGATATCTATACTAACCATTAATAGTATCTATGATAATAATTCTCATAAACGATCAAATATCCTTATTAACATAATTAAAGATCACTAATAATTAACCCAAAGCAATTTGGGACCAACTACACACCAATTCACGCAATTAACCAATATCATAACACTTATTATATATACTTTAAAAGCAATATCATCCTACTCAAAACATCACAATATACGCACATTTAAAATCAATATCATCAAAATATATGTCATACAATATCAAAACCATAATTAATAATCACTAATAAAACATACGTTGTATATCCTTCATACAAATCCAACATAATGAATGAGCGTGATTACGCATAATAATTAATTCCCACAAATAATCCGAATTTTTTTGGCACGTGTGATTACAACTAATAATATACACAAACAATTAGATGGGACTAAGTGTGATTACCTTTCCCGAGAGTAATACTGAATAATGAAATTCAATTGAACGAGTAAAACAACCAAGCACGGTGCGGGTACGGCTGCGAAATGTTGTACGATACGCATGATTGCTCTAATTCGGTTGGGCTTAGAAAGGACCAATTAAACACTCTAATTCGGTTGGGCTTAGAAAGGACAATGGTCCACATGGCCATGAGTAATCATGCGCCAGGTATTATTTTGCAAAAAAGGATTTTGGTGATAATGATGAAGATGATCAAAGGATATATGAATAATTTTTCTTGCTTTTCGTCAAAACTCTTTGTTCAGCAAAATAATTAACAAGAAACGGCTAAAGTCAAAATAATAGGGTTTAGGAGTATTTATAATGCTCCTAAAAACATTCCTACTAAAAACTAAACTAGGTTTTTAAATTTTCCGAAAACATTAGAAGAGACTACCTAAAATTTGAAAGTGATATAATAAGGATTATAACTTAATTTTGCTATAAATTATATTTTACGAAATCATAAAATATTGGGGTATTACACAATCTACCCAACCTGTTAGTGTAGCTGCTATGAGTGCCCAACCTGCTACTGTTTGTGAAAGTTGTGGAATGTCTGGTCATTATGCACAGGAATGTCCGGTCCAAGTATGCATTTAATATTAAGTCTAATAAATGCGGTTCATTATTAATTGACAAGTTAATAATTCAGTGAGATCAAGTGAGCTGAATGCCTAGCTAGAGGCCGCTTCACTTCAAGTGGAATTAATTATATTAATCCACATCTTACTCTTGACTGAACCCGTAGGTTCACACAAATAGTACATAAACGGATCAAGTATTTAATGGCATTAAATACTCCATCTATGGATATTCGGAATCGACGGATCTCGGTTTCAGTGGGAGCTAAGATCGTCAAAGGCAAGCAAATGAATACTCCGGAAACGATGATATTGCCGGAAACGGAAATAAGGATCGTATTGGAAATATAAATATTATCCGAGTCGTAGATGTTGCCGGAAACGAAAACATGGTACGTATCGGAAAATATTAATGGAAATGGAAATATTGCCGGAATCGGAAATATTGCCGGAAACGGAAATATTGTCTGAATCGGAAATATTATCGGAATCGGAATATAATTCCGGAAATGGAAATATTAAATATTTGTTCGAAACGGAAATTAATTCCGGAATCGGAAATGTTAAATATTGTTCGTATCGGAAATGAATTCCGGAATCGGGAAATTAATCGGAAGCGCGTCGTACGAATTAGCATCGGACGAGACTTGCTAGACGAAGGCCCAGCACGAAGCCAGACCCCCGTCCAGCAAGCATCCGCGCCACACAAGGCAGCCAAGGCAACGCCAGGCCCAGCGCAAGGCCAGGCCCAGCAGGCCAAGGCGCGCGCACGAGTGGGCTGCGAGCTGAGCGCTCGCGAGGGTCGTGCTCGTGGGTGTTTGTGTCCGATACAAATCCTAAATCTAAAGGGGTTTTTTCAAAGATTAAATTCCTAATCCTAATAGGATAAAATAGTTAATAAGAGTTTTAATATAATTCTAATTAATCTAATTAGTATCCTAGTAGGATTCCAATTCCTTTCCATAAACTCTATAAATATAGGCCTAGGGTCACATATTTAACAGGCGATTATTGAAGTATTCAAGGTAAGATTTTAAGCAAAAATCAGCCAAACACTTGCACCCAAATAGCCGAAAATCTAAGAACCTTAAGGGCGATTCTAGTTGGTCAATCTTAAGGCGGATCCGGACGTGCTGTGGACTATCTACGGAGGGACGACACTTGGAGTCCTAAAGACTTGTTCTTGTTCGGTTCGGGCGCAGCTTGGGAGGGCACGCTACAAAGTGTATGCATCTAAATTATGCTATATGATTATGTGTAAATAATATGTTTCCTGGCATTATGGTTTTTCCGCATGATTTATGTTTATTCATATGTATCATAACCTAACAGTGGTATCAGAGCCTCTTATTTTTTTCATAATCTAAATTGCATGAACATGGTTAAATTTTACAAATTTGCAAAGAATTAAAAGGGGTAATTAATTTTCGTAATTGTTAATTAATTGCAAATTGCGTTTATTTAATTATATGTACGCAGTTTTTGGGCAGTTTCTTCGTTACTCATTCAAATCGAGTGATTTTTGTGTCAATTCCGCATGTAAAAGGCATTCTAAAATTTTGACAAGAGTAGTATTTTTTGGCCGAACCCAGAATTCCCAAATTCGAAGCCTAACTATGACTTTTCGGAGGTTTTAGTTTTTCGAACGCAAAAGTTTGTAGATTTAAGATGTTAAATTAAGTATTTGCGATTCTTGTTGATAAATCTTGAGTTTTTGATTGACCTACTGTATATGTTTAACAATTATGAATGCCTAGAGTTGTTAATTATACAACCTAATTTGTAATTATGATTAATTTGTTGAAATTCGAATAATTTAGAATTGATTTGATTTTCATGATTAATTAATAATTTAATTAGGTACCAATGATTAAAATTCACCATAAAAATTGTTAATTTATGTTAAATTTTTAATTTTTATGACCTAGATTTGAATCCATGTTAATCGGAAATTAATTGATTAATAAATTTTCGATTTTTCGCCCTAAAATTATGAAATTAATATGATTTATTAATTTGTCATTAATTTTGAAAATAAAATTTTTAATTTTATGCAATTCGCTCATGAAACTTGCACGCACAAAGGAATGGACGCTACGTGTTACCCTTAACGGGTGTTGTATAGTGTGGGCATGCGACGACGAGCAAGGGAGCTCGTCGCCCATGCGGTACGATGCAACGAGCAAGAGCCATGGTACACGAACACAAGGCAGCACGCTGCCCTGTGTCGAGTGTTGTGCGCATATGGGCGAGTGGGCAAGGGCGAAGGGCCAAGGCGCAAGCCATCGGGCAGACGCGTGTGGGCAACAAGCGTGCTGCACCACAGCGCGCGCTGCCACGCCCAGCAAGCAAGCAGACGCGAGGCAAGCAGGCGCGATGAGCGAGCGGGCGCGCGCAGCGTGGCCTGCACTGCTGCGTTGCGTGTGGCCTGCTTGCGTATTGCTACACGAACAGTCGAGGGGCGCTAAGCCTCGTGCACTCGACGGGGCTTGGGCGCAAGCCCAAGTGCTCGTCGTGTTACGATTGTCGCGTTTTAAATTTTAATTTGAGTTTTTCAGTTCAAGTAATTTTAATTAATTTTAAAATTAATAATTTAAATTATTTTCTTGGATTTTAATTTTGAATATTATAATTATTATAAATTTTAATTTATTCTAATTATTTTACTAAAATTAAAAACCTTGAATTAATTTAAATTCAACTGAAAAATAAATTAAATAAAATGGATTCAATTATAAATTTATATGAGCTTTAAATTTTAATTAAATTTGTATGTTTCCAGTTAGACTAGAAATACATTTTTATGTTTAAAATTAGTAAAGCATATGAATTTATTGGTTTAAGTGGGAGCAATTTTAGTCATAAACTCTTGATTAGGTCTACAAATCCTTTAAGGTTAAACAACTTGATTAGAATTAATAAGGACTGAATAATTGGTAGATTATTGGTGCCCTTGATTAATTGCTGCAAATATTTATGTGATGCATAACGTGTTTTACTAACCATCTATGTGAGCCATTCATGATAATGAATGGGTGAATGGTATATATTGTATATGTACTGTTTTGCAGGTTATGAAGTGACTAGTATGACCCAAATAGGATAGAAAATATGGTATGCGTACCATTAATTTGAATGTAATTGGTCTAAAGCACCAAATTTATTTTTCAATTCAAATATGGTCGGCGTATCATCAAATAGTTGTAATTAGTTTAATTATAGCTTATCCTATTTGAAAAAAATGGCGCCTCTCACGGAGATTTTCAAAGACGGACTTTGAAGTTAAAGCTTCAAGATGAAGTCGGGCCATACTAGATCACATTTATCTTATGCATGTTTTAAGTTATTTATTGCTTATAAATATGTCTTAAATATGCATGAGATCGAAGCTTGATTATGTTGCATGATTAAGGATTTTAGTTCACTTAAAATCTAACCAACATAGTAAGAGCCTTAAGTTCCAAACTTAAAAATTGAGTTAAAAGGTGCCATGCCAAAATAACACTTACTTGGATATCCTTTTTTCATCGATCTTAGTAATAGTTTTCCGCCATAGCGAGGTGTTTCTTGTCGATACTAAAGGGGTAAGGTACACAAATAATTGTGAGTACATGTTAGTTTTGGTGAAACTCAACGATATAAGTAAGGAGTCCTTTTATGTCGTGGCAAAATCGATAGGTTTACCTAATAAGTTCTTAGACGTACCTATCAACCAAGAGTAGTTTCTAGACTATTAGCAAAAGGCTTTTGCTTACCTAAAAGATTTTAGAATTGAGTCTAAATACATAATGTGCTTAATTCTTCAATGGATTTTAGGATCTTGGAATCATTTTATTCACACCTGCCGGAACAATAAATTCGAATAAAATGCTAATGACTTGTTTAAATTGCATGAATGCTTTAATTTTCAAGTTATTACTCATGATAAATGTTTAGACTTTGCATGCTTCAATGTATGTTTTAATTATTGTTTATAATTAAATATCTTGCACTGCAATAAATCCTTTTAGAAGGGTAACAGTAAATTTCCTCGATTGGTAGTGAATCCAAGAACGATTCACGGAAAATGAGAGAAAATGAGCAATTTAAAATGTGCGTTTATTTTAGTGAATTTTATGGTTGTTTTCTAGTATCAAAGTCGAATGGCGAACCTATTGGCGCTTGTGAATTCAAAATACAATATAGTTTTGAGATCATAAAGCATTGAGTTTAAACGCTCAGCTTTACCAATGGTTAACAACCTAAAATCTTTTTCCATTTAATTCTCGAATGAGTCTAGTCCCTAGACATTCGAATAGATCGATGCTTAGAGAACTTTAGAAGCTTCTGGTAAGATCATTTAGTTGAAACAGAATATTCAACATAAAGTAAAATGGTAAAGAGCCTTGTTAGTGACATTGGACATGTCTAACAAAGTATAAAAGTCAACACTAAATAATTCAATTCTTAAGACTATAAGAAAGGGTACAAGAAATAGGAAAACAAGGAACAAATGAAAGGAATTTACGATTCCATTTCTACCTATAAGTTTATGTTTAAAGAGAAGTGACCTAGCAATCAAACTTCCTTGGTATCATATACCGCTTGAGGTTCTTACTTCGGTAATAACTCAAACAATGGAAGCTAGGATACACTAATGACCTACAAGTGGGAAATGAAGCATGGCAATGCTACATTAGTTGTAGGGTCATCTAGTTTGTTTTAAATCCTTTCAAAGGCTGGAACTTAATGGCTATTTTGTTCCGTAATCAGCATACCTAAATTTCTGTTTTCAAACACAGAAAGACTCACATTCAGAAGAACGAAAACAATGCTTGTTTGTTTGTTTATTTGAATGAAATGGTCATTTACGGGTTGAGTCAATATGCTTGATTAAAACAAACAACTCTTTAACAATAAAACTTTACTAGGTTCAAATCAACCCCTTGATTTGAGTTCCACTAATCTTTGGCATTGTTGCTTAGACCATGTCAACAAGTTAACATTCAAAAGCTCTATTTTGATGAACTTTTGAAAGTTGATTGGTTTCTAGATCAATTCAAGACAAGCTAGTCTTACTTGTTGAAAGTAACAAAAGATATGAACTATTGTTAGAACGCCTAGACGATAGAGTTCATAGCTAAAGAAAGGTTTTATGACTTTATTATTTCACCTAGATTTGAGTGAATATTGGTTTATCTACTCAAAGAGATATAAGTTTGAATCTGTTTGGCTAGTTCAAAGATTCAGAAGTATAAAATCCCCTTGGCAAGAAATCATAAAGATCTAGGTTAGATCATGACGATGATTACTTTAAGACCAAGTATGATCATCAATGATTGTGTGTTATAATTTCACGATCTAGCTCCATAAGATATGGAATATCTAAGTTGGAATGATCGAAGTCAATTAGTACTTGATTCGATCAATGATGAATCATATGACTTTTCCTATAATTTCTAAAACAAAATGCTCAACTACCACCAAACTAAACCAAATTCGTCAAAGCTATTGAAAAGTAATTTCAGAATATCTTTTTATAATATATCTAAAGAGTTCCTAAACTCAGTGGGAGCTTAGTGTTTGTTATTCAACAAACTAAAACCCAAGTATAGATATATGTTTCATTGTGATTTATTCAAATGAGACACAAAGGGTATTGTTTCTACCAAGAATTTTTGAGAACATAATGTTTGTTTGCTCGAAATAATGTCCTTTTGGAGACTCGTTTCCAAAATGACAAGTGGGAGAAAATAGACCTTGAAAGTCTTCGAGGCGAACAACAAACATAAACGGACATTCCGGAGGCTTTTCGAAGTTCTTCAGAAAATTCAAACACGTATTCTTTAAGGACTTTAGAAGTGGCTTTAAAGAATAGACATCTCTTATAAGACTTTACAAGTGCTTCAAGGAGAACGTAATATTCAAAGGACTTTCAAGTGGCTATTGATATTCTATTGTTTGATGTTCTATACCCAAGTAGGCATAGAGTTCAAGTCACTGAAACTATGAGATTCTTCTATTAGATAGTGAAGAAACATAGAGTTCAGGTCAATGAAACTATGAGATTCTTCTATTAGATAGTGAAGAGACCTACAACTTGCAGTCAAACTATTATCATGTAGATTAATGAGTTTATGACTTGTAAGAAAGCTATGACGAAATATAGATTCCCTAAAATGGTTAGAGGCCATATATAGACTTAATGTTTAATTGGTTAAAGGCCATAAAACATACTTAGTGTTTTGATGACAAAATTGATTTTTTGTTGATTTGCAAGAATAGTTTCACACCTATTGGTTGCAAGTTTGTTTTAAGGATAAAAACCATCAAACATGGAATTGTGTTCACACACAAAGCTAGATTAGTTGCTAAAGGCTACAAGCAAATTCATGGCGTGGATTGTGTTGAAGCCTCATGCATAATCTTTATGCTCAAGTCTATTAATCAAGCAATGATTGCATATTGGTACATATGGCAATTGGATGACAAAACGTATTCCTCAATCAAATGTTGGAAGAAACTATGTACATGGCATGTCATAGGATTTGTGGATCCAAATAATGCTTGAAATGAATGCTAGCTTATGAAATCTAATTACAGATTTAAGCAAGCAATTGGGAATTGGAATTGTATTTTAGTGAAGCTAATAAGTATTTTAGTGAAATAAAATGTACATGACTCTTATAGATATATAAGAAGTTTCGTGGGAGTACGTAAAACTTAATTGGTCCTATGTGTATCACACACATATCTCTCTATTGTGAAATAACATTCAAATGCTAATAACTTAGGTTTGAAATTATTCATCAATGATGGACCAAGGCGAAACTTAGTACATACTGGGTATTAAGATCTATTTACAAAGATCTTATGATATTATTTTGGATTAAGTAATGGTATTTACTAAATCAAACACGAAAGACTCCATTGGAGATATTCGATCCATATGAATAAATCTAAGTAATGAATGTTTGAACTATGTATAAGCAGTTACTAAGTTAAACATCAAGGGATCTAAGTGAGACTCTTAACCTATATTATATGTCAAAGAATTTAGCTGGATTTAGTATCTACTGAAACTAGAATGAGCTAAAGTTACATGAATAGAATTCAATTAGGAATTATTCTGCAAAAGAATTTATCATGTATGATATAATATGAGGATCGCCAAAAATGTATCGTATGACTTTAGGCATGACGAACATATACCAATCTCTATTGATCTAAGTGAAGATCAACTAGATTGAGATCAAGAATACTTATGGTACTTGAAAAGGTACATAGGAATAGTTCTTGATTCAAGGAAATAAAGATATGCTAAATATTGATGCTACACGCATAAACACTGGCAAAGGATCGAGCAAGACCCTTTGGAGTTAACCATTGGCAAGGACGAGCTATAGAGCATCGTGTTTTGAAATGAAAACATGGATCGGAGACCATGAGTTGTTGCGTGAGAAATTAAATATTAATTTCTATGTTCTAAGATACAGCTGGAAAGTCTTCCACATATCTGTGAACTGCTTGGATAAGTAAATCCAAACAAAGCATCACTAGCAACCTATACAGTTGAAGTAAAAGTACTTATTGCCTAAGAAGCAATAAAATAGAGTTGTTTATATTAATGAGTTCTTCATTGAACTTGTGAAGATCACATGTCTGTTGACTTAATGGTTCTTCATTGCAAAATGCGTAGAACCACTAATGTAGCAAGAAAGACTAGATCACAAAATAAACATACTCAAAAGATCTTATCATCATATCTCGAAGAACATTCGATGAAAAGGATATTAAGATTGGCAAAGCATGATAACTAAACCTATGCAACAAGTGAGAAGCAACACTCACATTATAGCACTGGAAATCAAGTATAGCTTTGACTTCCATGAACTGTTTTAAAGATGGGTTTGAGGCCCATGGTTGTAAAACATCGGGGTTAAACATTTATCATATATGAAATGTATTTTCATATTCCATTTAATCTTGGTTTAGTATTAAATGATGAGTCCCTTCAAATTTGACGATATATTCAAGATAGACTGTCAGGACCAGTCCTGTGACTAAGAAATGTCTATCAAGTGAACTTGAATGTCAAAAGTTGAAAATGGTCCCTGGTCGGAGTTTTCTATAAAGATGGACGCATAGAAAACATTAGACGACTAGAATGCAAGATGACTAGTAGTTATGTTTCTTGAACTATGTGGACATGGCAATGTCGTAATCATTTGCATAGATACTTACTTTGGGAAGACTAGTATCGGACAGACCTATGAAACTTTACTGTAAGAGATGAAAATCTGTCATAAGTAAATTTCATTAAAGTTATTAGACACTAAATCCTCAATACCTGAGTGATTTGAGATTACTTGTTTGAGAACTGGTTACTTTGACGTTGACCAACCGTCGCACCGTAAAAGGAGGCTATAAAGGCAACGCTCAGGTAATCACCTATCAAACGAAGTCTAATCTCAAGATCGCAAGATTGGGATTGTCCTCCCATAAATCGGGATGAGATGCTTAAAAGTGGTACAAGGCCACTCGGAGAGCTAGAAACTGTAAAATGCATGGCCGTGCTCGGATGAATCATAGACTATGATTATCTGTTTATTTGATCAGTTGAACTCTGAAACCGAGAAACACCTCTGGACATAATAAGGATGACAACTCTTACCTTATGTTCAAGAGCAAGCATCGAGCGACAAAGGAATAGGAAATGCACACTTGTCCCTAAGGACAAGTGGGAGACTGAAGGAAATAATGCCCTTGGTCCAAGTATGCATTTAATATTAAGTCGAATAAATGCGGTTCAGTATTAATTGACAAGTAAATAATTCAGTGAGATCAAGTGAGCTGAATGCCTAGCTAGAGGCCGCTTCAGTTCAAGTGGAATTAATTATATTAATCCACAACTTACTCTTGACTGAACCCGTAGGGTCACACAAATAGTACGTAAACGGATCAAGTATTTAATGGCATTAAATACTCCATCTATGGATATTCGGAATCGACGGATCTCGGTTTCAGTGAGAGCTAAGATCGTCAAAGGCAAGCAAATAAATACTCCGGAAACGATGATATTGCCGGAAACGGAAATATGGATCGTATCGGAAATATAAATATTACCCGAGTCGTAGATGTTGCCGGAAACGGAAACATGGTACGTATCGGAAAATATTAATGAAAATGGAAATATTGTCGGAATCGGAAATATTGCCGGAAACGGAAATATTGTCTGAATCGGAAATATTATCGGAATCGGAATATAATTCCGGAAACGGAAATATTAAATATTTAGTCGAAACGGAAATTAATTCCGGAATCGAAAATGTTAAATATTGTTCGTACCGGAAATGAATTCCGGAATCGGGAAATTAATCGGAAGCGCGTCGTACGAATTAGCATCGGACGAGACTTGCTAGACGAAGGCCCAGCACGAAGCCAGGCCCGCGTCCAGCAAGCCTGCGCGCCACACAAGGCAGCCAAGGCCACGCCAGGCCCAGCACAAGGCCAGGCCCAGCAGGCCAAGGCGCGCACACGAGTGGGCTGCGAGCTGCGCTGCTCGCGTGGGCCGCAAGGCTTGCGTGGGCTGAGCGCTCGCGAGGGTCGTGCTCGTGGGTGTTTGTGTCCGATATAAATCCTAAATCTAAAGGGGTTTTTTCAAAGATTAAATTCCTAATCCTAATAGGATAAAATAGTTAATAAGAGTTTTAATATAATTCTAATTAAGCTAATTAGTATCCTAGTAGGATTCCAATTCCTTTCCATAAACTCTATAAATATAGGCCTAGGGTCACATATTTAACAGACGATTATTGAAGTATTCAAGGTAAGATTTTAAGCAAAAATCAGCCAAACACTTGCACCCAAATAGCCGAAAATCTAAGAACTTTAAGGGCGATTCTAGTTGGTCAATCTTAAGGCTGATCCGGACGTGCTGTGGACTATCTACGGAGGGACGACACTTGGAGTCCTAAAGACTTGTTCTTGTTCGGTTCGGCGCAGCTAGGGAGGGCACGCTACAAAGTGTATGCATCTAAATTATGCTATATGATTATGTGTAAATAATATGTTTCCTGGCATTATGGTTTTTCCGCATGATTTATGTTTATTCATATGTATCATAACCTAACAGTAGGAGCTTTGTTGAACTATATAACGCATTTCAATCCTACAAACAAAACAACCCATTCTCCAACTTTTACAATGAGGGCTACAAAAACAACCCTCTATTATCCTACAGGAGCAATAATATCCAGAACCCTCACCAAGTCCAACATCCACCACAACAACCATACCAACCCCCACATCAACAATCCTAGCAACCACGGAACAACTACAACCAATAGTCTACTGGACCACCTGGGTTCCCTAGACAACACACCACAACTCCACCACCACAACCTCAAGCCACACAGCCAGACCCTATGCTAGTAGAGATGAGAAACATGATGCTACAAATGCAAAAATCTCTAAGTGAAAAGGATGCAAAGATCGATGCTCTTACTGCTCACAACAAGATCATTGATACATAGTTGGCACAGATGGCTACTACTATTGCAGGGAGGCCACCAGGCCAATTTCCTTCACAGCCCGAAAATAGGGAAACTGCTAATGTAATTACATTGAGGAGTGGTAGGGGTTATGATGGTCCTTCTATGCTGGTTGAGGTTGATTCTGGGGTGTCTGCTAGTGGTCTGGTTAGTGAGGAAGTCCCAGAGATAGTCATGGATGGTAAGGAAGCTGAAAAGGTAGTCAATGAGAATGAGGCTACAATTGAGGTTAAGAAGGGGACATATATTCAAGTACCACCTATTGTACTCCCCTTCCCTAACCGGCAACTCAAGAATAAGCTAGACAAGCAGTTTGACAGATTCTTAGAAATGGTCAAAAATTGGCAGGTAACGGTTCCTTTTACTGAATTAGTTTTTAGGTTCCTGCTTATGCTAAATTCATGAAAGATATTTTGACCAGGAAACGTGCTTTTTGTGAGGTAGAGACTGTAGCTTTCACTAAGGAATGTAGTGCCTATTTGCAAAATAAGTCTCCACCTAAACTTAAAGACCCCGGGAGTTTTTCCATCCCATGTAACATTGGCACTGTATTTATTGATAAAGCTTTATGTGATTTAGGTGCTAGTGTGTCTGTCATGCCTTTGTCTGTCTGTACTAAACTGAATATGGGTGAGCTTAAGGTTACTAATATCACTCTGCAAATGGCCGACCGTTATGTCAAATACCCCTTAGGTGTTTTAGAGGACGTCCATGTTAGAGTAGGTAAATTCTATATATCTGTAGACTTTGTGGTACTACACATGCAAGAGGATTCTCAAATTCCCATTATCTTAGGTAGACCCTTCCTTCACACGGCAGGGGCGGTCATTGATGTTAAAAGTGGGAAATTGACTTTGTCTGTTGGGGATAATAAGGTGACTTTTAATCTGAATAATGCCTTAAAAAGTCCCATGCTAGAGGAATAACAATGTTATCGGATTGATGTGGTTGATTTTATTACGCGTGATAACGTCTCCCAAGTTCTCGAAACAGATCCTTTGGAGGCAGTGCTTTGTTGTGAGTCTTCTGCAGGTGATAGCTGTTCTTGGAGGGCTGAAGTGGATGCTCTAGAGTTGGCTCTTGTTGGTGAAGGGTCCGAACCAGAGAGCACCAAATTGAAGAGGTTAGTTCGGCCGGTTTGTCCTGTTAAAGAGGTAAAGAAACCCGAACTTAAGCCTCTTCCTTCCAACCTTAAATATGCCTTTTTAGATGATGAACAACTTTGCCCTGTGATCGTCAGTACTGCACTTGATGCAGACCAGTTATCCCAACTTCTTATTGTGTTGAAAAAAGCACAAAAAGGCCATTGGGTACAGTATTGATGATTTAAAGGGTATTAGCCCTGACTTTTGCATGCATAGGATACATCTAGATGAATATCATAAACCATGCATTCAACCCCAGCGTCGTCTGAACCCTGTCATGCAAGATGTTGTAAAAGCTGAAGTCATGAAATTGCTTGATGCGGGTATTGTATATGCTGTGTCTGATTCTAAGTAGGTGAGTCCTGTTCAGGTAGTGCCTAAGAAAGGGGGGACAACTGTGGTGAAAAATGAAAAAAATGAGTTGATACCAACTAGGGTAGTCACAGGTTGGCGCATTTGCATTGATTATAGGCGCCTAAATGTTGCTACTAAAAAAGACCACTTTCCCCTTCCCTTCATTGATCAAATGTTAGAAAGGCTAGCCTGTCACAAGTATTTCTGTTATCTAGATGGTTATTCTGGTTTCTTTCAAATTCCCATACATCCAGACGATCAGGAAAAGACCACCTTCACCTGTCCCTATGGTACCTTTGCATATCGTAGGATGCCCTTTGGTCTGTGTAATGCACCCGCTACTTTCCAACGTTGCATGATGAGCATCTTTTCTGAGTTTATTGAGTCTATCATGGAAGTTTTTATGGATGATTTTAGTGTCTATGGTACTTCTTTTGATTCTTGCTTGCTAAATCTGACTAAAGTGTTGAAAAGATGTGAAGAGTGTAATTTAGTCCTAAACTGGGAAAAGTGTCATTTCATGGTAACTGAAGGGGTGGTCTTGGGACATTTGATATCTGATAAGGGCATTCAGGTGGATCGAGCTAAGGTCCAAGTGATTGAACAATTACCCCTTCCAGTTAATGTGAAGGGTGTTAGAAGTTTTCTTGGTCATGCGGGGTTTTATCTCCGCTTTATCAAGGATTTTTCTAAAATTGGTAAACCACTTA
This sequence comes from Spinacia oleracea, assembly GCF_020520425.1. Classification (NCBI taxonomy): domain Eukaryota; kingdom Viridiplantae; phylum Streptophyta; class Magnoliopsida; order Caryophyllales; family Amaranthaceae; genus Spinacia; species Spinacia oleracea. Next base: position 62,899,449 of record NC_079492.1, on the reverse strand, counting down.
CCCAGCTCCTCCTCAAGGATGCCCCGTTTGTGTTTACTGATGCTTGTCTCGAGGCCTTTGACAGGATTAAACAGGCACTGATTTCGGCTCCCATCATTCGCTCCCCGAATGGGATCTTCCGTTCGAGATAATGTGCGATGCAAGTGATTATGCAGTTGGGGAAGTTTTGGGTCAGAGAAAGGAAAAGGTTTTGCATGCCATCTATTATGCAAGTAAGACCTTAGATGAAGCTCAAGTTAATTATGCTACTACTGAGAAGGAGCTTCTAGCCATAGTCTATGCCTTGGACAAGTTTCGCACTTATCTGATTGGGTCCAAGGTGATAGTCTATACTGACCATGCGGCTCTTAAGTATCTGCTCTCAAAGAAGGAAGCCAAACCTAGGCTTATTCGATGGATACTACTGCAACAGGAGTTCAATCTGGAGATTCGCGATAAAAAAGGGGCTGAGAATGTTGTTGCAGATCACCTGTCTAGATTGAGGTATGATGATGGTAAAGTGTCTACACCGATCGATGATTCATTCCCGGATGATCATTTACTTGCACTTGCCAGTCAGTCACCATGGTTCGCAGATTTTGCTAACTACATTGTAGGGGGTATTCTTCCGGCCGATCTTACATATCAATAGAAGAAGAAATTCCTACATGATGTTCGGTTCTACTTTTGGGATGACCCTTATTTGTTTCGCGAGACTGCGGAAGGGTTGTACAAGCGTTGTGTTCCAGAATGGGAAGTCCAAGGTATTATCAGTAGGTGTCATTCTTCACCTTATGGTGGTCACCATGGACCGTCAAAGACTAATGCTAATTTGTCACAATGTGGTTTTTACTAACCTACTATGTTCAAGGATCCACAGGCTTTTATTATGGCTTGTGATGCATGCTAGAGGGCCGGCACTATTTCGAGGAGGTATGAGATGCCACAAAACGGGATCCTGGAGGTTGAAGTCTTCGATGTGTGGGGAATTGACTACATGGGACCATTCCCATCGTCCAAGGGTAACCTGTATATCCTTGTTGCTGTAGATTATGTGTCCAAGTGGGTGGAAGCCGTTGCCTCACCTACTAATGATGCTAAGACGGTCATTTCTCTGTTCAAGAAGGTCATTTTTCCTAGATTTGGGGTTCCGCGCGCTTTGATTAGTGATGGAGGGTCACACTTCCATGAGAAGCATCTGGATGCGCTCCTGCGCAAGTATGGATTTTATCACCGCACTGGGCTAGCCTACCACCCTCAGACGAGTGGGCAAGTTGAGGTCTCCAACCGGGAGATCAAATCTATCCTCGAGAAAGTGGTGGCAAAGTCTAGGAAGGATTGGAACGATAAGCTGGATGATATTCTATGGGCATACGGAACCGCCTTTAAGACGCCAATTGGTACCTCCCCGTATCGGTTGGTGTATGGCAAGGCGTGTCACTTACCAGTCGAAATGGAGTACAAGGCTTATTGGTCAATCAAAGAGCTCAACATTGATGCAAAGTTAGCCGGTGAGAAGAGATTACTTCAATTGGGTGAGCTCGATGAATTCCGACTTCAAGCTTATGATAGTGCCCGGATCTATAAGGAAAAGACCAAGAGGTGGCACGACAATCACATTCTACATAGAGAGTTTGCGGTGGGCGACAAGGTTCTACTATTTAACTCTAGGCTTAAGTGTAACACCCTAATAATTCCTTGCTTTTATAAAATCATTTTCCAACTTAAAATAAAGGAATTACTAAAGTATTACCGCCACCGTGATAACGGTTAAGGCTATTACCAGAATTACGCAGCGGAATTAAATGTCAACTAACTTTTAAAAACCATAATTAATGAAATATTGAGGCCTTCTACAATTTGGAACCATAATGGCCCAAAACCCAAAATATAAATAATTCAAACATTTCAAACGTAATTAGAATATTAAATAAAATAGTTTCAAAGAACGAAAGCATGCAACTCTCTCAATCATCCCAAGCCACATGATTTCGATCGTACTTGATCTACCAACCTGCTATATTAATCTACTCCCCAACAATGCAAGTGCAAATGATGGATCATCATAGGGTCATTAAGGAAAAGGCCATGACCAGAAACACACAAAGCACGTAGTCAGCAAAATCTGAGTACTTACAAGCATAGAGTAAATGAAACTAAAACATGCATCACTCACTAAGTACTAATCAACATGCAAAAGCCATATAATACTTAACAAACAATCATGAGACACAAGACTTGACTCTTGACTCAACTCTTGACTCACAATTTAATTAGAATAAGCTTCGAACGGGCCAAAAGAATAATCCACAAAGGGAAAAGGTGATGGGAGCCAACCATACACCAAATATAATAATAATAAAATCGGGCCATACCGAGTGTCGGGCCATACCGACGGAATTCATGCGCATAATATAAATGAAACAACGTCTTGTATCATTAGTAGGAGTACGAGCTTTCCGGCAAGACTCCCCCCATTGTTCATACTCAAGGTATATACGTTCCAAGAGTTTTGAAGCTTGTTCCGGTTGCACTTTACGTTTATTAATATTTTAATAAAGGCGAACTCAAGACTCGACAACATGCATACATACAATTAATAAACAACAACCAAAACAATCTTATTTTAATGCTTTAAGACTTGTGATCAACCAAGCAAGACACTTGTGATATTACTACCATGTTCCTCCTCACCAAAGTGAGACTCCACATCATGCATATTAACATGAAGGTTGTGCCCTTGCACGAAAAATCCTAATTCATTTCATACATAATATTCTCAACTGAACCCTACATGTGCGGTGGCTTACGTGAGCTAACCCTTCACATGTGGTAAAATAAATAGTACGAAGAGGTACAAATAAATGACTCAAAGTATGCTAGACATCCCGTACAATAGCATACAAATAAATAATCCATCCCTTGCATGTGAAATAAACCATACATACATAAATATTGAACAACATGATTGACAATGAAGTCCATACTCATAATAATTTCAACATGCTTGTTCAACAATTAATCCAATAAATCCAACATCACAAATCACATGCTCGTTCACCAAAATAAACATGATTCCACATAATGTAATTCACATCATCAACAATCATGTAATGTCATTGACAAAAAGGTGTGGTCGCCCTAGACTTGTACGTACCTTGAATACCTAAGCGTAGGGGCCACTTTGCAATAACAAGCACTCAACTAGAAATCACCTTATATCATCAAAATAATAAAACTTAAATTATTTCCATGTTCATTAAATTTCCAGCAACTTTATAAAAATTAAAACCTCCTTTAGACTTTAGAATTCAATCGTTTTTCAATAATAAAATCGTCTCAATTTGCAAAATCAATCCCTAGTACGAAAACATACTTTTTCCGCCTTTAAAATCAATAAAAATCGACACTTTAGACCTTTATTCAAATCTGAAAATATAATTGATTATCATAATTAAAATCATCACCTAATTATGCTAATCAATTGACTCATTAGGTGTAGGTTAAAACCTTAACTTGAAAATTCCAATAAAACTAGTTTAATATCAATAAAAATCAATGCTTTATTAAATAAACAAATCTGAAAATTCATCCTTTAATAATTAAAACAAACCTAATGAATCACAACACAAAAATCCTCAAACCACGGTATTCATAACCGGTTCCCAGCATTTTAATTACTCAAAACAATATTAATATAATAATTTAAAATACGGAATTTAAATAGAATAGGTAAGGAAGAAGAGAATTATACCAATCCGGCCTATAGCACGGAACAACCACGAATTAATGTGATTGGGCGAAAAAGAAATCGAATTACGAGCGCGAACAACACACACACACGCACGCGTGTGTGCACGCAAGGGCGAAGGGCGCAGCAGTGCTTGCGCGCGGGACAGGGCACACGACACGCTGGGGCGCGCGCGCGAGAGAAGGGGCGAGAGAGCAGGGCACAGCGCGCGCTGGCGCGAGGGAGCGAGCGAGGGAGTGCGGGTGTGGTGCGCGAGGGGCGAGAGAGGGAGTGTGGGTGTGGCTGGCGCAAGCAACGCACACAGCAACAACAACAACGGCACAGCAGCAGCGCAAGGGGCGCGCTGGCTGGGCTCGAGCAAGAGGGTGGGCGAGAACAAGGGGCGAGCAACAAGGGCACGAGCAGCACACGAGGCACGACAGTGCTCGTGCTGTGCGTGCGGGTGAACCGGACCAAAGAGGAGAGAGAAAGAGGAGTGTTGGGAAAGAAAGAGGAGTGTTGGGAAAGAAAGAGAGAAAAGGGTTTATGACAAAATAGGGGGTCAATTAATGATGAGGAGTCCTATTTATAGGCTCCTTATTGTTAATGGGCTAGGCTTAGGAAATTAGAATTGGGCTTAGGGAATTAAATGATTGGGCTAGCTTAGGACTTGAATTAAATACTTTTGATTGGGCTCGTTTAATAAAACGAATTGGACTTTTCATTTAAAACCTGAAGCCTTTAAAAATCATTTGCAACTCATTTAATTTCCCGATTCAAGAATTAAATTCGTTTCGTAATTAATTAAAATAATAAATATTCTAATGAATTAAAATACATTAAATAAAATGCATTTAAATATTATTTAAACGATAATAAATCGTAAAATGCGTTATAAATGTAATAAAATATATTTATAAATATTATAAAAATACGAGGTATTGCATTAAGCTATTTCTTGGAAAACTTAAGTCTAGGTGGTCTGGGCCGTTCACCGTGACTATGGTAAGCAAGTTTGGGTCTGTCGAAGTAGAGAATGATAATGGTGAGCGATTCAAAGTCAACGGGCAACGTCTGAAGTTGTACCATAAGGGGGCTACTGTAGCAATGGTTGAGGTTCAGCATCTAAATCCTTCCGCCCTATGAGTTGCATATTCGAGGTAAGGAGGTCGAGTGGGACCTAGAAATAAACCAGCGCTTTGCGGGAGGCAACCCGTATTTTACTGCTTTAGTAGTGTAATATTTCAATTTTTCGTCTTTTTTTTTTGTGTTTTGTTAGTGTTGTTCCCTACCTAAGTGTATTCCAAGTATAGTTTTTGGTGTTAGAGAGGTGAGAAGAGGGAATTACGTTGTTTGGGTGTTTAATAGTGTGCAGGCCTAAAGCTCCAAGTTCGAAAAAGTCAAGTTATAGCTGAAACAGAGCATACTGCAAATCGCCCGATTCGGATCAGGCGAGGTGCGCCCGATCGGGCGCGTGTCGACATCAATAATAGAATTCAATTCTTGCCCGACCGGGCGAAGGATGCCCGATCGGGCGGTTTGTCGAGTGGAATGCCCGAAACAGGCAAAGATCCGCCCGATCGGGCGGAAATGGGAGTAGAATGCCCGATCGGGCGCAAAACCGCCCGATCGGGCTGTTGTTGATGATGTCATTCTAAAGTCAAGGGGGATTTCTGGGTTGAAAAAAATAAAAAAAAAGAGGTATCGCAATTCGCCCGATCTGGATCGGGCGATGTGCGCCCGATCGGGCGCGCACGGACGAAGAATAATTGACTCAAAATTCGCTCGATCGGGCAAATCACGATTTCAGCGCATAAACTACGGGTTTCTTCATTAGTTCGGCAATTTCTTCTTCTTCAACCTTAATCTTTCTCTCTCTTACTCCATTAAACCCCATTTCCCAAAACTTCCAATCTTCATATATCCCTCAAATCTACACCAAATTCAACACTCTTTACATCAAAATCATCCCCTCACCATCCTCTACATCCTACACCCAACCAATTTTATTTTACTCCACTCTCCACCAAACCCCCAAATTCAACCAAAAAGCTCAAAAAACCCTCAAAAAACTCAGATTTTACACCATGACTAACCGACCAAGGAGGAGTTGCACCACACAACCAAAGAACCAACATGAGGCTTTCACAAGCCGAGCTCGGGAGCCGACACCACCACCTCCACCGCCCCAATTCGAAGCCGATGAGGACTTCCCGGATGTCATTTTTGCAACGGAGTGGCAACGAGACCGATTCATCCACCTCAAGAAGAGGGAGGTAATACCCACTCGTTTTATTTGTCAAAGGTCTTTTCATGCAATGGGTATAGAGAGTGATGTCAAACGTCCTTTTCATGGTGTCGGTATGAAGGATATGTATAGTATGTTGCGTCTCACCTTTAGGCGTATAACTTTGGAATTTCTGAGTTCGTTGGCTTTGCGAAAGATGGTTATAGAATTGTGTCGGCGGTTCAGTTTCGCTTGATGAACCGTAATGTTACCATGAGTATAGCTGATTTTGGTGGGATTTTTGGTTTGTCCACCGCCTATAGTAGGAAACCTGGTAGTGCACATAACAACTGTACAATGTGGGGAAAGCTGACGGGTAATGATAATCCCGGTAGTATGCAACACTTGCATGCTTCCAAGATACAACACCCTGTCCCTATTGTTTTCTACAGGTTTCTGGGGTTTACAATTTTTGGTAGAGAGGAGACCCAAAATGTGAGGAGTACTGAGCTGGAGATTTTGGGTGGCTATGTTTTAGAAGGGCAAGAGAGGTATAAAATGAACCTAGCACATCATATGGCCTCCTAACTCTTTTCTATAGCCACTAGCACACATACCCCTCGCATTACCGTTGGTGGGTTGATCACCCACATCGCCATGGCCACAGTTAACTTTATTGAGGCTAACCAAACCCCGGTTTTGGGTAGCAACTTAATTGATTTGGCCTATTTTGCTGGACTCCGTCGCCTACAGGGTGAGCATGGGTTGTTTAGGCCGGGTGCCATGTGGTGGATGTTCGAGTGGAACAGGCTTTTCACTTTACCTGACCCTCAGGGCCGCACCCGTTTCAGACCCGGTCAGGCTCACTATTTATATGCTGGATTTGAGGGTGAGCCGCAGCCTGACCCGCAGCCCCAGCCTGACCCACAGCCAGAGCCCCACCAGTTCGAGCTCGAGCCTCGCACCTACTTTACGAGGGGGCGTCGAGGGGATAAGGGGAGGCCACAGGGTAGGCCTACACCAGAGGAGGAGCAGGGGTCCATTCATGAGAGGTTGGACAGACTTGAGCTCGGTTTCCATGAGTTCGCGGCTGATCACCAGAGGACCATGTTCCCCTTTTATGATCAGTATGCCAGGCAGGGCTACATTGCCCTGGACGCTCAGCACCCTTCCTGGTTTACCTACCCCGTGGAGGGATATGGAGCTCCCGGTGCCATGGGCACTTTCACACCCACCCACTACGGTGGGTTCGGAGTGGGCACTAGCGACTATGGTGGCCAAGGTGGTGATGGTGATGATGGCCAAAGCCATCAGGGATGCTGTTGATGATGATGATGGTTCGGTACCCCTTGAGCCAATGAGGACATTGTCTGATTTGGTTTGGGGGATTTCACATTACCTGTACATATTAGGTATGTTTTCCTTTTATTTCAGCATTTACTTATTGTTGTGTGTTTATTTTGGTGTGTTTATTGCTTTCTAGGGTAGTTTATTGCTTTGAAAAAAAAAATTCAAAAATACGTTCCGATGAATACAATATCATGCTTCCCTGTGCCCCTTGATCGAAAATTATTTTGATTCTTGGTATTTTATGATGGGCAATGTAGATGTGTTGGCCATGATTTGATATTCGATTGATTTGATGCCTTAACATGAGTCAACTCTGACTAACTATTTGTGGACTTGGTGCTTGACTAGTTGACTTGGTTAGGATGTGTGATAGTTTCCTGGTGTGTCATTGATTTTGAGTATTGATTTACGACTATTAGTAGTGTTTTATGACTCATATACATGCACATTGTGGAGGACGAAGGCATTTTTCTATTTTGGTAGCCTTCAGATGAATCTAGATACATTTGTTCCCTCTTTTTCTACCCATGTTGTTGCTTGTGCCCTTTACTCGGTGACTAGCCATATTACAAGCCTGTAAAAACCCCATTGGTTACTAGTCCCAAGCCTAGCTTGGGGGAGCTAATAGTAGTGAGGTGAGGGAGTTGTGGTGTGCTACATTTTGAGCACAAAGTGAGTATTGAAAAAAAAGGAGTTTGTTTCATCATGTTGTTATTGAAAATGAGTTGAAAATGAAAGAGATGAAAGAATAAAACAAATGTGAAGGTTACCAAAAAGAAAGAGAAAAAAAAAGACAGATTGAAAAAGAAAAGAAAGAGAAAAATCTATTACTCTCGAAAAAAAAATAGAGTTCAAAGTGTTTGTTCCAATCAAGTTTTTTAAATTCATACCCTTGTGATGATTGGTTATAATTGTGAAAAAAAAAGGGCAAGAAAGTATGGTGTTGGTGTTTGTTGTTCCATCATGTGTTGAGTGGGAGGTTTATGGTCATTATTTTGGTTGATCATGGTTGTATTTAGGATTTATGCTCCCCAAAGCCAAGGCTTTAAGCTCACGTTTTACCCAAACTTACCACACCCTTACCTAATCCTAACATTACAAGCTTTGAAGACCTTCCGACCTTTGTGCATAGAGTCGTACTTATGTGAAAATAGTTGTTTACCAATGCAAGTTATGACATGACACATTCCGAGTCGACTACTAGGTTGAGTGTATGTTTTTCTAGACACACGAGTGTTGTGAGTTTGGGAGGGCATTGTTCACTTATATGTTGGGAGGAGAGCGAACGGGTACATTTTTTATCCGCCACATAAATGAGTGACGAGTGTGTGAGCACTAGTCTTGAATTCCATTGTGCATTTGTGGTTCGCTTTGCGTGACGATTGTTAAGGTGGATTAGCGGTTGAATGGATTTCATTGGTTGACATTGATGCATGCTTATTGGATTTTGCCTTGAATTTTGTTTTTCATTTTGAAATATGTTGGGGGTGAAGTTGGTCTTGTATTCATAGATGATTTCCTTGCTTAGGGACAAGCAAGGATCTAGCTTGGGGGAGTTTGATGTGTGTGTTTTATATAGTGTTTCACCCCCGTCCCTTAGTACTTTTTTATGTGTCAAATGAGCTCTTAGGAGCCATTTTTAGTACTAATATGCGTTATTTAGTGTGCCTTGAGTTTCAGGTTTGATTATGAGAAATAGGTCTTTTTAGACCCGTTTCATGGTGATTTAGGCCACTACACGAGCCCGAGGAAGTTCGGGACCTTTTTCGTCGACTTTCGGGAGCCTTAGATGCTTATGGTTGAGCCCCGAGAGTTAGACTCGGTGATATGGGCGAAGGATATTGAAGATTTCAAATCGCCCTGTGAGCTGAGGGCGAAATGCGATCATCGGGCGGAAAGAAGAGGAAATTAAAGTTTTCTATGCGTGCCCGATCGGGCGCACTTCGCCCGGTCCGGATCGGGCGGCCAAATAAGAGCAGCTGTGAAGATTTCGCAAACCGCCCGATCGGGCGGAATTTGGCCCGATCGGGCCGACTGTCGAGCACTTCGCCCGATCGGGCGAAGCGTCGCCCAATCGGGCGACGCCAACCTCCAGCAGTTTTTCGCGCATTTACTTTTCCGTTTTTTAGGCTTTATTTTGGCAAACTATATAAACAAGCCTTAGTTAATTTGAGAGACATCTTATTTTCTAGGATTAGACCCTTAGTTTATTTTCTCTTAATCTAGTTTTCTCTCAAATTTGTTCCAAGCACTTATTTTTAGTTTCAATCAAAGCTCCAATTTTTAGTTCATCCTTTTGTTCTACATTTAGGTATTGCTTTCTATTTTGCTTTATTAATTACTTTTAATTATGTTTTCAATCATGCTAATTGCTTTGTTTATTGTTAATATGCTTGAGTAGTCTAATTTCTAGGGTTTGGGGCTCCATGATTATTATGAAGGGATATTGAATAATTATGATTGTTGGCATTGTAATTAATTCCTATTGATTGGTTTATTTCACTATGCAATTAGATTTGCGCAGGTTTAATTGTGTAGTTATGCAACATCGAATTAAGATTCGAGAGATGCAATTTGATGTTTAGGCTTGTGTCAATAGGTGGAATTAGAGTTAATATGTAGCGAGAGCCCGTTAATTCTAAGTCTATGATTAGTATCGATTCGAGAGAGCATGCTAGTCTAATTAATTACTTTGTTGATTATCGTGATTGTTCATTGTCCTGGATTGTTATTTGTTGGTGAACCTATGCCCTAGATTCCTTAATATATTGATTCATATTATTTTAATTATTGTTCGTAGTCTTAGCATACAAATCACCAACCAACTCTTGTTCCCAATAGTCTATATTAATTAATTGATAGTAGAAAGAACGCATGTTTCCCTGTGGATTCGATCCTGACTTCCCTTGCTACCTTGCTAGTGAACTTAGGTTATTTTTGATTAGGTGATACGACTTTATCCTATCAGTTTGATCAATTAATGATGGGTCAGGCCGAACTTCCAATAGAATTTTGGGGACATGCACTAAATACAGCTGCACTCACTATAAATAGAACTCCGTCTAAAGCTGTTGAAAAGACTCCATATGAGTTATGGTTTGGAAAGCCTCCAAAAGTGTCTTTTCTTAAGATTTGCGGATGTGAAGTATACGTCAAACGATTAATTTTAGACAAACTTCATCCAAAATCCGACAAATGTATCCTTGTGGGCTATCCAAAGGAAACAAAGGGGTATTACTTCTACAATACATCTGAGAACAAGGTGTTTGTTGCTCGAGATGGTATTTTTTTGGAAAGAGATCACATTTCCGAAATGACAAGTGGGAGAAAAGTAGACCTCTAAGAAATTTGAGTCGAACAACAAACTCTAGAAAATTCTCAAGATGACATTCAGGTTGAAACTCAAAGATCTTTAGAAGAATCTAGTGAGAATCAAGGACCATCTAGAAATGTAACCCCGCGTAGATCGCAGAGATATAGATCTCAACTGGAAAGGTACTTAGGTATTTTGACGAACGAGAGCTATGAAGTTCTATTACTTGAAAGTGATGAACCTGCGACTTACAAACAAACTATGACGAGCCCTAGCTCCAAGCAATGGCATGAAGCCATGCAATACGAATTAGACTCCATGTCTGAAAACCAAGTTTGGGATTTGGTCGATTTGCCAGATGGCTACCAAGCCATAGGAAGAAAATGGGTTTTCAAACTGAAAAAGGACAAGGATGGGAAACTTGAAGTTTTCAAAGCTAGATTGGTTGCAAAAGGTTACAGGCAAGTCCACGGTGTGGATTACGATGAAACCTTTTCCCCAGTTGCAATGCTAAAGTCTATTCGGATAATGTTAGCAATCGTTGCATATTACGATTACGAAATATGGCAGATGGATGTCAAAACCGCTTTCTTAAACGGCGTTTTAACAGAAATTGTGTTTATGACACAGCCTGAGGGTTTTGAGGATCCAAACAATGCTAAAAAGGTATGCAAGCTTAAGAAATCAATCTACAGATTGAAGCAAGCATCAAGAAGCTGGAATATACGTTTTGATGAAGCAGTCAATGACTTTGGTTTCATCAAGAACTCAGACGAATCTTGTGTTGGAACATTTATAGAGTAAATGGGTTTATGAGTTAATTGTGAAAGTGTATTATACTAGGAGTTGAGGAGGTAGTATAATGTTTAGAGTTTATTCCAAGTGGATGCAACGGTTATTTGGGCACCCGTCGGGCGAAACCCGCCCGTCGGACGACTTTCTCCAATCGCCCGCCGGGCGAAGATCTGCCCACCGGGCGAAAGGAGAAAGTGAAATGTTTGCACGCGCGCCCGACCGGGCGAAGCTCGCCCGTCGGGCGACTTTCTCCAATCGCCCACCGGGCGTAATTTATAATTCGAGAAAAAAATAAAAAAATAAAAAATGTTAATTTCGAAATTGACATATGTTCCGTACAAATTAAAATAATAATACAACATATTAACTTCAAAGTTCTAGAACATACGTAACTCCGCCCACCGGGCGAATGGAGAAAGTGTCCGTTTTGAGCGTTTTTGTGACGGTTGGTTGGATGTAACCGTTGGATATTATTTCCAATGGTGACTCTTCATTAAGAACTCTATATATAGAGTACTTATGACACATTTAAGATGATAGTTAACATATTAAGATACTTGCATACTTTTGAGAAATCATCTTGCAAATTATTTCTTGAAAGTGGGACATTTGAGTGATAAACACAAATTCTTGTTGAATTGATTTTGTGAGAACACACAAGATCAATTGATTCTTCATTGTATCTCAATAGTGTTATCGTGAACCCGATTGTTCCTTTGTGGGTCGATAAAATACTATTAGGAAAGCGTTCTATTTCGTGCCTTGAAGATTTTATCCGGTCTCCCCACAGTGATATTTCTAACAATCTAATAGTATTTTATTCTTTGGATAATGGCGTCTTCATTGCGTGATATGGCTACGAATTTCCAGAAGTTGGACAAGTTCGAGGGTGCGGGTTATCGCCGTTGGCAAAAGAAAATTCACTTTCTTTTGACAACATTGAACGTGGTGTACGTGCTAACAACTCCCATGCCAGATCCTCCCGTCGATGGAGAAGAAGAGACTTTGGAGTATACACGGCGTAGAACCAAGTGGGAGAACGATGATTACATTTGTCGTGGGCACATATTGAATGCGTTGGCTGACCCGTTGTTCGATCTGTACCAATATGAGGAGAGTGAAAAGAAACTTTGGGACAAACTTGATTCCAAGTATATGGCCGAGGATGCTTCAAGTAAGAAATTTCTTGTTAGCAATTTTAATAATTTTAAAATGTCTAATGATAGGCCTATTATGGAACAATTTCATGAAGTTCAACATATTTTGAGTCAAATTAGATTGCATGGTATGGTAATGGATGAGGCTATAGCGGTAACATCTATTATTGATAAATTGTCATCTTCTTGGAAAGATACAAAGAACTCCTTGAAACATAAAAAGGAGGAAATGACCATGGAACAATTGGGTACTCATCTTCTTGTTGAGGAGGGTATCCGGGTTCAAGATGGTGTTAAGGAGGCTAATGTCAATGACAAGATTACTCCGGGTTCTTCTATCAACATGGTGGAAGAAGGGCAGTCTAGTGGGACTAAAAAGTTCAACAAAAGGCCACATAAATCCAACAATAAAAATGTTGCAAACAAGAAGGATAAAAAGACAAAATCTGTTTCTTGTTGGGAATGTAACGGTCCTCATTTCAAGAGGGATTGTCCAACCTTCAAAAAGAAGAAGGCTAGCAAGGGTCAACATAACAATGTTGACAAGAACCAAGGTATGGTTGTTGCACATGATGCTACAAATATAGAAATGAATTTTGTGGCTATGATTTCTAAAATCAATGTTGTGCAGGTTGATGACTCTTGGTGGATTGATACGGGAGCCTCTAGACATGTGTGCAAAGATAGGAATTATTTCAAATCTTTTGAAGATTTGGAGGATGGTCCAATTTTGTACATGGGGAATGATTCTATGGTCAAGGCTAAAGGAATAGGCCAAGTGGAATTATTGCTAACATCTGGAAAAACTCTAACTCTTAGGGATGTAGTTTTTGTACCAGAAGTTAGGAAAAACTTAATGTCTGGAGGTGTATTAAATAAGTATGGATTTAAGATGGTTTTTGAGTCTGATAAGTTTGTATTAAGTAAGGGTGGTATTTATGTAGGACAAGGATATTGTTGTAATGGGATGTTTAAATTAAGCATTAATAATAAAGTTGTAGGTTCTATTTACTTGCTTGATGTTTCTTCTCTATGGCACAATCATTTATGTCATGTTAATTATCGCCGCTTGTATGACATGTCTAAAGTAGGATTGATTCCTCCTTTTGATTATAATATAGAGAAGTGTAAAACATGCATGTTAAATAAAATTACAAGAAATCCTTTTCCTACCGTGCAAAGACAAACAAAATTGCTTGAATTAGTGCATAGTGACTTATGTGATTTTCATAGTTCACCTTCTTTAGGAAATAAGAAATATATTGTAACTTTTATTGATGATTATTCAAGATGGTGTTACATTTATTTGTTATCTTCTAAAGATGAAGCTCTAGATAAGTTTAAGATCTTTAAAATCAAAGTTGAATTGCAAACTAATGAAAAAGTTAAGAAACTTCGAACGGATAGGGGTGGAGAGTATTATGATCCAAGTTATTTTCAGTCTATTGGTATAATCCATGAAATTACCGCACCATATTCTCCTCAAAGTAATGGGGTTGCGGAAAGAAAGAATAGGATTCTAAAAGAAATGGTTAATTCCATGCTTTCTAATTCGGGTCTTAGTGACGGTTTTTGGGGTGAAGCTATGTTGACAGCTTGTTATGTCTTGAATAGAGTTCCTAACAAAAGGAATAAGACTACCCCATATGAACTTTGGCACAAACGAAAGCCTAATATCAATTACCTTAGGGTATGGGGATGTAGGGCTATCGTTAAAGTGACGGAACCCAAAAGGAAAACTTTGGGTGAAAAGGGAATTGATTGCATCTTTATAGGCTATGCTGAACATAGCAAAGCCTATAGGTTTTATGTCATTGAGTCTAATGACTATGTCTCTACACACACTGTGGTAGAGTCAAGGGATGAAATTTTTAATGAAACTCGTTTTTCATCAATTCCAAGGCCAAAGGATATGTTACCTAGTACTAGTTCCGGTATAGTAGATGATATTGGAAAAGATCATGATACTATTGTACCGGAAATAAGGAAAAGTAAGCGAATTAGGAAAGAAAAGTCTTATGGACCTGATTTTCAGTTGTACTTAGTTGAAGGGTCAAGAGAGTCAGTTTTGACTCTATCTTCATATTGTTATAATGTGGAGGAAGACCCTAAGACTTTCAATGAGGCGGTCAAGTCTTATGACTCTTCTTTTTGGAAGGAGGCAATTGATGATGAAATGGATTCTTTAATGGGTAATAATACTTGGATTTTATCTGATTTACCCCCCGGTTGCAAACCACTTGGTTGTAAGTGGATTTTCACAAGGAAAAAAGAAAATCGATGGAACCGTATTAAAGCATAAGGCCCGATTGGTGGCCCAAGGCTTTAGGCAAAGATATTTATGCTCCGGTGGCAAGAATTGCCACTATAAGGTTATTAATTGCATTAGCTGCGATTCATAACTTGGTAATTCACCAAATGGATGTTAAAACGGCATTCCTTAATGGTGAATTGGAGGAGGAAGTGTATATGAATCAATCAGAAGGCTTTGTTGTTAAAGGACAAGAGAGCAAGGTTTGCAAGTTAATTAGATCTTTGTATGGGCTAAAACAAGCACCTAAGCAATGGCATCAAAAATATGATGAATTTGTCTTGTCTAATTGTTTCAAAATAAATCAAGCCGATAAGTGTGTATATAGCAAGTTTGATGACAACGGTAAAGGAGTTGTAATTTGCTTATATGTGGATGACATGCTTATCTTTGGGACTGATTTGGAACAAGTTGAAAAGACCAAAGTTTTTCTCTCTACTTGTTTCTCCATGAAGGATTTGGGAGAAGCGGATGTTATTCTTGGAATTAGAATAATAAGAGAAAATGGAGCAATATCTTTATCACAATCTCATTATATTGAGAAAGTGATTGAGAGGTTTGGTAAATCAAATTGTTCACCGGTTTCTACTCCTATGGATCCAAGCATTAAGTTGGTTCCGAGTAGTGGTACTCCAATTTCACAATTGGAGTATGCAAGCTTGATTGGAAGCTTGATGTATGCTATGACTTGTACTAGACCGGATATAGCTTTTGCTGTTGGAAAGCTAAGTCGATTTACCAGTAATCCTAGTATGTTTCATTGGCAAGCTTTGAGGCGAGTACTTAAGTATTTGAAGAAAACTATAGATTATAGTTTGACTTATACGGGAGAACCTTCGGTATTAGAAGGTTACTCGGATGCTAGTTGGATAACAAACCAAGAGGATTATTCATCTACAAGTGGTTGGGTGTTTATTCTTGGAGGAGGTGCCATTTCATGGGCTTCTAAGAAACAAACATGTATAACTGATTCAACTATGGCATCGGAGTTCATAGCATTAGCTTCATGTTGCAAGGAAGCGGAATGGCTAAGGGATTTGTTGAGAGAGGTAGACTTATGGGTAAAACCAATGTCTCCTAATGCTATACATTGTGATAGTGCTTCAACAATAGCTAAGGCATATAGCCAAGTGTACAATGGGAAATCAAGACATATTGGTGTAAGACACAGTTATATGCGTGAATTGATTAAGGATGGAGTCATTACCATTGATTATGTACGGTCTAATCTCAATTTGGCTGATCAGTTTACTAAACCTTTTCCAAAAGAGTTAGTGTACAAAATGTCTCAAGGGATGGGTCTTAAGCCTATTGGAAAATCACAAGTGAAGGAAAACTCAATTTAACGTCTATTAAAACATTAGATCTTAAATTCAATGAGGATACTACTTCATTTGATGATTTGAAGCACTCAAATAATATACATCCCAAAGGTGAGTGTCTTGTGACTGCAATGTTAAGAGGTTGAATTAATTTTCTTAATAAATCTTTGACATGGGTGCTCAAATTGCAGGAGCATACTTCATGAAAGATTTACCTATATGAGTAAGAAGTTTGGCCGCTTCACCAAGTTTAAGGCTTAACTTGGAAGATTCACGAATGGATATGGACACCATGGCTTCAAAGGTGTCGAGGAAAAAAACTTGTTTGTGTTATGCTTGTGTGTATGATATCTTCAATAGTTCAAAGTGATTGTATGATTCAAACCTTAGTCTATCATTACAATCGAAATTGTTGTAAAGAATATTTATACTAAGTGGAAATTCAATCGTTAGATATTTTCATTATGCATAAGTATGATCTTTTATGTCTAAGGCAAGTGATAAACCATTCAACATTTATTATATAAATGGAGGAGGATTGTTGGAACATCTATAGGGTAAATGGGTTTATGAGTTAAATGTGAAAGTGTATTATACTAGGAGTTGAGGAGGTAGTATAATGTTTATAGTTTATTCCAAGCGGATGCAACGGTTATTTGGGCACCCGTCTGGCGAAACCCGCCCGTCGGACGACTTTCTCCAATCGCCCGCCGGGCGAAGATCCGCCCACCGGGCGAAAGGAGAAAGTTAAATGTTTGCACGCGCGCCCGACCGGGCGAAGCTCGCCCGTCGGGCGACTTTCTCTAATCGCCCACCGGGCGGAACTCCACCCACCGGGCGAATGGAGAAAGTGTCTGTTTTGAGCGTTTTTGTGACGGTTGCTTGGATGTCACCGTTGGATATTATTTCCAATGGTGACTCTTCATTAATAACTCTATATATAGAGTACTTATGACACATTTAAGATGATAGTTAACATATTAAGATACTTGCATACTTTTGAGAAATCATCTTGCAAATTATTTCTTGAAATTGAGACATTTGAGTGATAAACACAAATTCTTGTTGGATTGATTTTGTGAGAACACACAAGATCAATTGATTCTTCATTGTATCTCAATAGTGTTATCGTGAACCCGATTGTTCCTTTGTGGGTCGATAAAATACTATTAGGAAAGCGTTCTATTTCGTGCCTTGAAGATTTTATCCGGTCTCCCCACAGTGATATTTCTAACATCTTGTGTATACAAGAAGGTCAGTGGGAGAAAAATTGATTTTCTAGTATTATATGTCGACGACATATTACTTATCGGAAATGACATACCTATGTTGAACTCTGTCAAGATTTGGCTTGGGAAATATTTTTCGATGAAGGATCTAGGAGAAGCACAGTACATACTGGGCATCAAGATTTACAGAGATAGATCTAAGAAGATGATTGGACTCAGTAAAAGCACTTATATCAATAAGGTGCTTGAAAGGTTCAATATGGAAGACTCCAAGCGAGGCTACCTAACCATGTCTCATGGAATGACTTTAAGCAAGACTCAGTGCCCAAAAACACTAGATGAGCGTAGACGAATGAGTGGGATTCCATATGCATCATTGATTGGTTCAATAATGTATGCTATGATATGTACACGCCCGGATGTTGCGTACGCACTTAGTTCTACGAGCAGATACCAGTCAGACCCAGGAGAGGCACATTGGCCTGCTGCCAAGAATATTCTAAAGTACCTAAAAAGGCACAAAGATGATTTCCTGGTCTATGGTGGAGATGATGAATTAATTGTTAAAGGCTATACGGACGCAAGTTTCCAAACCGACAAGGATGATTTCAGATCACAGTCTGGGTTTGTCTTCTACCTCAACGGAGGTGCAGTAAGCTGGAAAAGTGCTAAGCAAAGCACCATTGCGGATTCTACAACTGAAGCGGAGTACATTGCTGCACATGAAGCAGCAAAGGAAGCTATTTGGCTAAGGAAGTTCATAGGTGAACTTGGTGTAGTCCCCTCCATTAAAGGACCAATAGCTCTATATTGTAATAATAACGGAGCTATTGCATAGGCAAAGGAGCCTAGACACCACCAGAGAGTCAAGCATGTACATCGTAGATTTCACCTTCTACGAGAGTTCGTTGAAAGAAAAGAAGTCGAGATAAGCAAGATTGGAACTGATGACAACATCTCAGATCCATTAACTAAACCTCTGCCGCAGGCGAAGCACAACTCGCACACTGCAGCTATGGGAATCAAGCATGTTGGAGAATGGCTTTGATGTCCTTATTTAATGTTTTAAAGTTTTAGAGGTTAATACTTTGTAAAACGTTATTGGTTAACCATTCACATTAATGAATAGAATTCATTATTCCATTTAATTTGTGGTTTATTAAATGATGAGTCTCTTCAATTTGACGATATATTCAAGATAGACTGTCATGACCAGTCCTGTGACTAAGAAATGTCTACACTAGAGAAAAAATCCTTATAGGTTGCTCATTAAAGGTTGCCCTTATCAAACAAGTGCAACCCTTAAGGAAAAAAAAATTTTAAAAAAAAAATTAATTAAAATCT
This sequence comes from Spinacia oleracea, assembly GCF_020520425.1. Classification (NCBI taxonomy): domain Eukaryota; kingdom Viridiplantae; phylum Streptophyta; class Magnoliopsida; order Caryophyllales; family Amaranthaceae; genus Spinacia; species Spinacia oleracea. Next base: position 62,880,692 of record NC_079492.1, on the reverse strand, counting down.
GAAAATATCAGCGCAGCCTTAACCTAAGAACTGAAAAAAAAAACACTGCTTTCTCCTCCCTGTCACAGCTCCTGCAAAACGACCTCCTTCTCAAGTGACCGGCGAAGCCACCGGCGAAACCACACTCACGAACTCGCACCCTCTCTCCTCCTTCTCAGGCGACAACAGAGGTCTTCCCCACTCAATTCGAAGAAAAAAATTGATGAAGGCCGCCGAATTTGCACTACCAAAGCTGTCGAAAATCCTACTTGTGATGAAATTGGTGACTTCTGCAAATTTCTCAATCTTCCTTACCATTAGGAGGTTCGATTTTATTTGTAATTTTGATCGTCGTCTTCAGTTTTGCTTTTTAATTTCGTCTGAATTTTATTTGATTCATTTTGTTAATTTCGTCTGAATTTTTTTCTGTTTTCTGCGAATTTTTTGTTGATTATGTGCGCCAAGTTATGTAGATTTCTCATGATTATTTTTGGTTATGTAATAAACAATAATTTGAGGATTGATGCAACTGAACTTGGGATATTTTAAATAAAAGATGAAAATATCGATAGAATCAACTGGTCACAATTCAATTTGGAAATGATTAATTACCTATTTGGCGGTGTTACATTGAGCAAATTGTCTAAATGTTTGTCTTGTTCACTGTATAGGCATGTAGCTTTGAAAGGATGCACACATGAGTATTAAAGCCACTAACTGAATTAATGGTTGGTTTAAGTTAGTATTGAATATTAACTTAAACTTTTCTTATTCTCTTGCCTGATTTTTGTGTTTTCAATTAATGGTTGGTTTAAGTTAATATTGAATACTAAGCATTGTCAGGGTCGTGTATAGATACTATCATTAAAGGCTCATGTATAGAGACTATCATTAAAGGGCTAAGATAAGATGACCTCTATATCAGAGAAGTAGGTTTTTTACAGGAAGGTAAATGCAGCATATTTGAGCTCTTTGGAAGTGTCCTGTGGTCTTAAGTGCTTTCATCATCATCCTAAACACTGGGGCTGTTTTCCCAAAGATTAGACTTTTGTAGACAATGGTCATGTTGTTTTTCAAGTGTGATATGCCCACCATGCTCTCCTTTTTGTTGCAGGCTGTTTGAGCGAGCATTGGCGTATGTTGGAACGGATTACTTGTCTTACCCTCTTTGGGATAAGTATATTGAATATGAATATACGCAACAGCAGTGGGCATATCTTGCCTCAATATATACTAGGATATTGGAGAATCCAAATCAACAGTTGGATCGCTATCTTACAAGGTGGGGTTTTGAATTTCTTTCCTCTGATGGATATGCCTTGAAAATAGTAATTCTTTACAAGATGCTTCTTTTCCTTTGAAATACATGATTGGAAATACAAGATGCTTCATCACCCATTGCTAATCATTGTAGGTTGTATTAGTTATAGTGATTTACTAGGATGTCATGAACCCAAGTTGGGGGATTGGGGAAGTTAAACTGGAATTTGAATTTTCTGCTAGGTTTCATGTGATTGTGCCTATAAATGAACAAGTGGTTGCATCGTAGTTTAAACAAGTGAAACAAGGCAATTTACAAACAGGGTTGGCCTGCTTGCAACTTCTCAAGTAGTGTATTTTCTCAATCTTGTTCGCATGTTCTAAATCAACCATGACCATGAGTCTTTTCAGCTTTCATTGGGCTTGATGCTTCGTGCCTAATCTAATCTGATTGAAGTCCTTGATGCAGATTGTTCGTTAGTGTCGAATTCTGCTGCTGATGCTTGCTTCTCGTACTGCTACCTTGTTGGTTGTCTTGCTGTTTGTGTGCTTTGACAGTGAGAGTGAGAGTGAGGTGGATATGAACTGATAATAAAATGTCGACAGATTCTTATGAATAATGTGGTTTTAGATGTTCTATTAGTATGATTTCTGTCTCAGTTTGATGCCTCGATGTTGTCATTAGGTTGGAGAGCCACACAGCTGCGCTTCGTAGAATGAAGATTATGATTAACTCACTCTAGTGCTAGGAATTTGTCTATGAAAAGTTATATTAGTGAGAATGGGGTGTAGTGTTGATCATGCATTTGGCTATTTGTTGGTTGGAGGTTATAACGTCACTTGTTGAAAGATAGAAATATATCGTCTTCAAGTAGATTCTGATGGAGAGAGTCAAGCTATAATGTGACAAATTTCAAAGACATGCTCATAGTTTCCTTCTCGGTCTGTTCTAGAATGGTAAAGTCTCTTAGGAGTTAGGTCGTTTGTCACTCTGTTGCGTTAATAGTTGTTCGTTTAACTTGCTGTTGGGTGAAGACTTGCAGCTTGCATATAGACAGTGTGTTCATAGCATTCTTTATGCATATAGAAAATAGTGTATCAGTTCATGGAGTCATAATTTTTTATTTCTTCAACTAACTTATGGGATAATTGCAATTTGCTTGTTTGAGTTATAAAAAATTGTCGAGGGCATTGTTTTTTTCGTTCAACAGAAGCTTTTAAATCATTCTCTGCTTATTTGAGAGGAGTTCCTCTAGCTTTGTGTTTTTGTTCACTTTTTTCCATCTTTACAGTGCTGAGTCACGACAGACAAATCAATTGTGCTATATCAGCCATTGCGACGCAAATTCTCTTGTAAATCAGGTATGCTTTGGACTTACAAAACGTATGCATTGTACTCCTGCATTCGCTTTATTTCCATTTTCTGTGTGATTAATTCTTTTGCATTCTATATCTCTGTTTGAGGTTGGTCTCCATATGAGATCAGTGGTCCTTTCTAGGAAACACACTTCTTTGACTTGGCTTGTCCTCGTCTTGTACAGATTACAAGAGTATCATTAACCCCAGAATCAAGCTATATAGCCAAACCAGCAGCATCGTGGATTGATGATTTTCTAGTGTGGATGTCTCCTGAAGCTTTTGGTTACCAAATACCAATTCTCATTTTCTCTACGGTTTTTAACCGTAAGATGCTTAACCAAATTTTCTGCAGCCTCCATTGCAGCTCCTGCTGCTCTATTCTATATGCTAAGCTTCGGCCAAAAACTAAACTAAAAAAACTGGACTCCTTCAAATGTTGCAGCGATTGTCTTTTATACTCAGCCCGTGCTTCTGTGCGCCAACACAAGAGGGTCTGTGTGCGCGCACAGACCTCTGCGCCCACACAGCTGTAGTCTCTGTGCGCGCACACAATTCCCAGAGCTTACTGTATGATTTTTGCAGATTTGTGCGCCCCTACAGGCAGACTGTGCGCGCGCACAGACCTGTACCTCTGCTATGTTGTTGTTCTGTTTGTTGTTGCTGATCTGCTCGTGGCTTGGTGCTATTTGCTTGCTTCGTGTGGGGCTGTTGCTGCAGTTTGCTTGCTCGCATTGCAGTAGCTTCATGAACGACGACAGTAAATGATTTAGCAATGACAGTATACGGAAGTGTTGTGACAGGTTGTTGTCAACGCTCATGTATGTAGCTGCTGCTGTAAGGCTGCAATGTTGTTGAGCTTCTGTAGGTTGTTCGTTGCAGTGGCCTTGGTTGCTGTATGTGCTCATTAAATCTTGGTCTTTAGCTGAAAATTTTATTTTAAAAACTTTGACTCGTGAAGACCATGCATCTGTAGTTAGTCTGAATTTGCTTCTCTTTTAACTTCAGTCTATCTTTTTATAATATTATTATAGATGATGTTGCCACCCGTGCTATCACCCGTAGATTGAGGGAAGATGGGAGTCTTATTGGTGTGCTGAGTACATATGAAACAAAATCAGACAACCAACGACTCTTAGAAATGGCTCGTTCTAGGACATTGTCGTTAATATTTTCTTCCTGCTGAGTTTGGAAAAGGCAAACTGTAAATTTTGCTTTAATGTTGGGATTACAATTTTGCAGGTGTTGATTTGATAAGTGGTGTTTCTTGCCAAGCTCCTTAAATGGGTCAACAAAACTGACGATGAATGAGAATTTAATACAAACGGCAGAACTAGGGAAACTTTTAAGGTTTGTGCTTTGCTGCTATTGCTATCTTTATTATGACCATATGTTTAACTATTAACTCTCATTCATTGTTCACTTTTTTCCCTCCAACTGGTTTTGAGTTTTTCTTCATTTTTTTCCTCGCATTGAGTTTCAATATTTCTCTTTTTCCCTGCTGCACTATGTACATTATTAACATAAAAATGAAATAAAGACATATATAAATCAAGGGAGACTAAAATATACTCCAGTTATGTTAAGTCGAATTAAGTGTCCTTAGGTTCATTTGTGGATAGTTGGGATCGAAAATGGTATTTTTGGCCATAAATGACCTATATTGACCCATAAGCGTGCATAACGAACTTGAAATGAGTTCATAAACATATAACTAATCATATGAATCATGAAAAACGTTTATAGTGTGGAAATAGGTTCGTTTGTTGGTAGTTGGGATCGAAAATGCCATTTGTTCCCATAAATGACCTATATCGACCCAAATGACCCATAGGCGTGCATAATGAACTTGAAATTAGTCTTATAAACATATAACTAATCATATGAATCATGAAAAAGGTGTAGAATTTGAATATAAGTTCGTTTGTTGATAGTTGGGATCGAAAATACCATTTTTGGCCATAAATGACCTATATCGACCCAAATGACGCATATGCGTGCATAATGAACTTGAAATGAGTTTCATAAACATATAACTAATCATATGAATCATTAAAAAGGTTTAGAATTTTAATATAAGTTCGTTTGTTCGTAGTTAGGATCGAAAATGCCATTGTTTGGTCATAAATGACCTATATCGACCCAAATGACCCATAGGTGTGCATAACGAACTTGAAATGAGTCATATAATCATATAACTAATCATATGAATCATGAAAACGTTTAGAATATGAAAACAGGTTCGTTTGTTGGTAATTGGGATCGAAAATGCCATTTTTGGCCATAAATGACCTATATCGACCCAAATGACCTTTAGGCGTGCATAACGAACTTGAAATGAGTCTTATAATCATATAACTAATCATATAAATAATGAAAAAGGTTTAGAATGTGGATATAAGTTCGTTTGTTGGTAGTTGGGATCGAAAATGCCATTTTTGGCCATAAATGACCTATATCGACCCAAATGACCCTTAGGCGTGCATAACGAACTTGAAATGAGTCTTATAATCATATGACTAATCATATAAATCATTAAAAACGTTTAGAATATGGAAATAGGTTCGTTTGTTGGTAGTTGGGTTCGAAAATGCCATTTTTGGCCGTAAATGAACTATATCGACGCAAATGACCCATAGGCGTGCATAACGAACTTAAAATGGGTCTTATAAACATATAAATAATCATATGAATCATGAAAAACGTTTAGAATATGAAATAGGTTCGTTTGTTGGTAGTTGGGATCGAAAATGCCAATATTGGCCATAAATGACCTATATCGACCCAAATGACCCTTAGGCGTGCATAACGAACTTGAAACGAGTCTTGTAAACATATAACTAATCATATGAATCATGAAAACGGTTAGAATGTGGAAAGAGGTTCGTTTGTTGGTAGTTGGGATCGAAAATTTCATTTTTGGCCGTAAATGACCTATAACGACCCAAATGACCCATAGGCGTGCATAACGAACTTAAAATGAGTCTTATAAACATATAACTAATCATATGAATCATGAAAAAGGTTTAGAATGTGGATATAGGTTCGTTTGTTAGTAGTTGGGATCGAAAATGCCATTTTTGGCCATATATGACCTATATCGACCCAAATGACCCTTAGGCTTGCATAAAGAACTTGAAATGAGTTTCATAAACATATAACTAATCATATGAATCATGAAAAAGGGTTAGAATGTGGAAATAGGTTTGTTTGTTGGTAGTTGGTATCGAAAATGACATTTTTGGCCATAAATGGCGTATATCGACCCAAATGACCCTTAGGCTTGCATAACGAACTTGAAATTAGTTTCATAAACATATAACTAATCATATGAATCATGAAAAAGGGTTAGAATGTGGAAATACGTTCGTTTGTTGGTAGTTGGGATCGAAAATGCCATTTTTGGCCATAAATGATCTATATCGACCCAAATGACCCATAAGCGTGCATAACGAAGTTGAAATGAGTCTTATAAACATATAACTAATCATATGAATCATGAAAAAGATTTAGAAAGTGTATTTAGGTTCATTTGTTTATATTTGGGATCGAAAATGCCATTTTTGGCCAAATATGATCTATATAGAGCTAAGTGAGCCTTAGATGTGCATAAATAACTTTGAAATGAATCTTAGTACACTCAGAAAGTTGTTTTCGCGACCAATATAATTTCTGTTTTTGCATATGAAACTTAATTTAATTTATTGGTTTGCATGTACGTTGTTCTTTTAAAGGTTTTCACAACTCCAAGGGAGGGGCCCTTTACCAAAGAGGAGTTGGATGAAGTTCGAGACAAGTGGGCTACTTACTTCAACGATTGTGAACTACCCTCATTGTAATAAATAGAGCAGGCTTGTAGTTATCCGTGACTCTTACATTATTTTTTTATTTGTCGATTTAACTAATTACATTTGAATTAATTCGGTAATATTATTGGAAATTTGAAATTTATATCATTTTTTAGGAATGTCAAGCTGATGTTTGGTGAAACAGTATTCTATAGATTATAATCCAGAATTTTATATTGCAAAATATCAAAAATTATATTGTAGAATTTTTTTTAAAAAAAAAAAAAAAAACTTAAAAGTTGCCCTTGTTTGCAACGAGAGCAACTTATGTGAAGCTTATAAGTTGCCCTTGTATGCAACAAGAGCAACTTATAAGTTTCACATAAGTTGCCCTTGTTGCAAACAAGGGAAACTTATAAGATTATAAGTTGCCCTTGTTAAGGGAAACTTTTGATAATTTCACAAAAGTGACCCCCCATATGTTGCCCTTATAATTGGCAACTTATAAGCCTATTTTAAGGGCAACTTATGATGTTTTTTCCTCTAGTGCTATCAAGTGAACTTGAATGTCAAAAGTTGAAAATGGTCCCTGGTCGGAGTTTTCTATAAAGATGGACGCATAGAAAACGTTAGACGACTAGAATGCAAGATGACTAGTAGTTCTGTTTCTTGAACTATGTGGACATGACAATGTCGCAATCATTTGCATAGATACTTACTTTGGGAAGACTAGTATTGGAAAGACCTATGAAACTTTACTGTAAGAGATGAAAATCTGTCATAAGTAAATTTCATGAAAATTATTAGACACTAATCCTCAATACCTGAGTGATTTGAGATTACTTGTTTGAGAACTGCTTACTTTGGCGTTGTCAACCGTCGCACCGTAAAAGGAGGCTATAAAGGCAACGCTCAGGTAATCACCTATCAAACAAAGTCTAATCTCAAGATCGCAAGATTGGGATTGTCCTCCCATAAAACGGGATGAGATGCTGAAAGTTGTACAAGGCCACTCGAAGAGCTAGAAACTGTAAAATGCATGGCCGTCCTCAGATGAATCATAGGCTATGATTATCTGTTTATTTGATCAGTTGCTGAAACCGAGAAATACCTCTGGAAATAATAAGGATGACAACTCTAACCTTATGTTCAAGAGCAAGCATCAAGCGACAAAGGAATTAGGAAATGCACACTTGTCCCTAAGGACAAGTGGGAGACTGAAGGAAATAATGCCCTTGGTCCAAGTATGCATTTAATGGTAAGTCAAATAAATGCGGTTCAGTATTAATTATACAAGTTAATAATTCAGTGAGATCAAGTGTACTGTATGCCTAGCTAGAGGCCGCTTCAGTTCAAGTGGAATTAATAATATTAATCCACAGCTTACTCTTGACTGAACCCGTAGGGTCACACAAATAGTACGTAAACGGATCAAGTATTTAATAGAATTAAATACTCCATCTATGGATATTCGGAATCGACGGATCTCGGTTCCAGTGGCGGCTAAGATCGTCAAAGGCAAATTATGAATACTCCGGAAACGATGATTTTGCCGGAAACGGAAATATGGATCGTATCAGAAATATAAATATTATCCAAGTCGTAGATCTTGCCGAAAACGGAAACATGGTACGTATCGGAAAATATTATCGGGAATGAAAATATTGCCAGAATCTAAAATATTGCCGGAAACGGAAATATTGTTGGAATCGAAAATATTATCGGAATCGGAAAATAATTTCGGAAACCGAAATATTAAATATTTGTTCGAAACAGAAATTTATTCCGGAATCGGAAATATTAAATATTGTTCAAATCGGAAATGATTTCCGGAATCAGAAAATTAAACGGAAGCGCGACGTACGAAATAAACATCGGACGAACTTGCTAGACGCAGCGAAGCCCGCGCGCACAAGCAAACGCATGGGCGCAGCCTACTGCGACCAAGCAAGCAGGCCCAGCCAAGCACGAAGCAAGGTCGGGCCCGCGAGCAAGGCCAGCGAGCTGGCCACCCTTCGTGGGCTGCGAGCAGCTGCTGGGCCAAGCCTCAGCGCGCGCGCGCACAACGCCCTTCGTGGGCTGTTGTGCGTGTGTGTTTGTGTTTGTGTACGAAGCCTTGATCGATTAGGATTCGTTTAGATTAATTTCCTAAATCTACTAGAAATTAATTGATTGAATTTAAGTTAAATTCAGATTAGCTAAATTGATTCCTAGTAGTATTCTAATATTTGATTTCTCAATCCTATAAATAGGTGATCTTATTTCACAATTTATAACGAGTAATTCAAGTATTCATTCAAGTTTTAGGCTTAAAACTCAGATTTTTATTTGCTATAAAATCCGAAAATTACATAGAACCTTAAGTGCAATTCTAGTTAATTAAATCTAAGGCGGATCCGAGCGTGCTGTGGACTATCTACGGAGGGACGACATTTGGAGTCCTAGACTTGTTCTTGTTCGGTTCGGGCGCAGCTAGGGAGGGCACGCTACAAAGTGTATGTGTCCTAAATTATGCTAATTGTTATGTGGCAATTAATTTGGAATCCTGGCTTTTATGGTTTTTCAGCATGATTTATATTCATTTATATGTATCATAACCTAACAGTTAATGGGTGGGTTAATTAGATTTGTTAATGGGTGGGTTGATTAAGGGTGTTAATTAGGGATTAGCTGGGTTAATTAGACGTTAATTGCTCGATTATAGGTTTGTTGACGTCATTAAAGATATTTGTTATATTAAGTTTTGAAATAAGAGTATTTGATACATTAACTATTGAAATAGGGGTATTTTATGAATTTCTGAAAGTCGAGGGGCATTTAATGAATTACGCCAAAATTCGGGGGTATTTCATGAAAATTCCGTATATTTTTTATAACTAACTAGTGGTTCGGGCACGCGTTCGCATGCTCTGAAATAACTAATTTGGTATCAACTTTATTCTAATGCTTTATACTTCCTCCGTCTTTTAATACTCGCAACGTTTGGACTTTTGCCACTATTCATATAATCTACTTTGACTATTCGTAGTGTATTTTATATAAGATAAAACATAGTCATGTGGGATCTTGTTAGATTCGTCTCAATGTGTATTTTCAAAATATCAACTTTTTATAATTTTTGCATAAAGAGAATTTAAGATATAAATGATCAAAGTTGTGCATCGGCATGCGTGAAACTAACAAACGTTGCGAGTATTAAAAGACGGAGGAAGTATATATTTGTACTAATGATATGTATAGTGACAAGTTGTACCAACTTTAATTTAATTTTTACTTCACAATAGCATAGCTTTGGAATAACTAATTTGGTATCAACTTTTTTCTAATGCTCTATATATATTTGTACCTTCAAAAAAAAAATTGCTCTATATACTAATGATATGTAGAGTGACAAGTTGTACCCACTTTGATTTAATTCTTACTTCACAATATATGCTACTCCCTCCGTTCTTAAATATTAGTCCCCTTTTGACTTTTTCACCCGTTTCAACTCAATATTTAAACGTAAACATCTCAAAATACGTACGTTAAAAAAATATAAAAATTTGATATTGTTAAACTACACATTGATACGAACAAAACAAAACCACACATAAATATATTTTGAAATACATATTGGAAAGAAATTAGAAGATTGCGAATAATGACAAGATTCCAAAAGAGACAAATATTCGAGAACGGAGGGAGTATGTTGTTTGTTTGCTATGTTATTAATTTTTTTCGAAGTCAGCGACAGTAATTTCATGGATATGTCGAACAATTTCTTGTTGATATGTTTAATCCTATTTGTGAGGTTCGATAATGGGAGCAATTTATTATTATTATTATTATTATTATTATTATTATTATTATTATTATTATTTTTTTTTTTTTTTTAATATTATTATTATTATTATTATAAAAGGAAAACACCAAAACGTTACAAGCTTAACAAGCTACAAAGATCAAGTGAACTACAAGAAGTTGGAAGGGAGCCGAGATACAATCTGGGCCCCCACTCCTCTAGCTATGGCGAACCCGATCCTGCTGAAAATGTGGGCAGTTGGCCGTGCCCCAATGTCCTGAGTCCTGGAGTACGTCTGGACCCGCTTCAGCAAAGAAACAGCAAAGAAAATTCCCCAAAAGAAGAGGAGGAAAAAGGAAAGAAACCGTAACCCAAAGCCCTACAACGTACCGCATACTTATCCTGCTTCCGCTGCGCTGCAACCGCCACAACCCGATCCGGAACGAAGCCTGACAACCCAGATTGCATCATATTATTATTATTATTATTATTATTATTATTATTATTATTAACAAGAATAAATTTAAAAGTAAAATAAAATTTAATGGGTATCATTTAATAATAATACTCCATCTATTCTCGAATATTAGTCTCATTTGGAATTTTGACACTATTCACTATTGAAGAGAATTTTCTAATTTCTTTCCAATACGTACTTCAAAACATATTCATGTTAGATTTTATTTTGTTCGTCTTAATGTGTAGTTTTAGAATATCAATTTTTTTAACATACGCATTTGGAGATATTTACGGTTGAATATTGAGTTGAAACGAGTTGAAACAGGACTAATAGTTAAGAACAGAGGGAGTAAGAAGAATTATATTTAAAGTAAAATAAAATATACTGGGGAGTTATTGTTCATAAGAACCGAATAGGAGAGAGCCAAAGAAGAAATGATAATCATGGTGTTGGGGATGTTAGGATTTTCTGGGATGGGATGATGAATTGAAGCACTTTGGGGCTCCATTAATCAGAGGAATATAAAGCTTGAATGAAAAGGAAAGTGAAAAAATGGAAGAAGATTAAAGAAGGAAAACACGTGGAAATTTTGTAAAAGTATGGTCAAATTTGTTAATGAGGTGTGAGGCGTGACTTGTGAGGTGTTAATGTTCATAAGAGAAATAACTTAGCTGTCATTTTTTAAAGAGTAGAGATTCATTGATAAAAATATGATATTTCTAATTATATGTGATTATGTACTATTTAGTAATAAAATAATGATTTATAGGATGTTAAATATTTTATGTTGGATCGAATCGTTATTGGATCGGATCGTAGGATCATGTTAAGATCCTACAACTCAAAATATTTATCGAGGTAGGATCGTAAGATCCTACACACATTAAGATCCTACCTAAGATCTAGATCGGTACGTGGCGTGGTTTTAGATCGTAGAGTCGTAGAATCGTAAGATCCGAATCGAGAGTTTAACCACCATGATTATTTATAAATGTTGGCAAATGTTTGCTAAATAAGACAAAATAGGCGGATATGGGGCGGGGGTGGTGGATGGATACCCCGGGGTGGGTGGTAGGGCGCGGGGATGAATTTTAGTTCGTATCCATTGGGACGAGGATGGGGATGAATTTTGTATCCACCATGGGTGATGGGGACGAGAATGAAAATGAAAATTTTAGATGGAGATAGGAATACCGGGATAGGGGGACCTGCATCCGCTCTGCCTGTCTTATTGACGCCCCTAATGATAATGTCCATTAACTTAGCTTGAATCATGTATAATGTATTTGATCTTACTCCGTAGTTACAAGAGTTGGTCAAACACAATTAGTAAAGTACTTGGTTGTTTGCGTGAGCATCTATGAATTTTTCTTTGCTCCCTTAAATTTAATACGAAGTCATCCCATCAGCGAAAGCAACTTATTCGTAGTTTATTTGGATCGGGTTTATGATAGAGCATAGCAACACCCGTTTTCATATTAGGACAAACAACACGACGACAATAGCCCAAATCTGTATACATAGTCCTCAGTGGCTGACCCATGATGATAGGCAAGGGGTAGCAAAAAAGCAATACGAGTAATTCGTAGGTTTTTTTTTACGGTTTTTTCATGAAATGCCCCTGAGGTTTGCAATAATGCACCAAATACTCCTGCGCGTTTCAAAATTCATAGAATACCCCTATTTTTTCCAAACTGTTAACCAAATACCCCTATTATGACTTTCTGTTAGTACTCCGTTAAGTCATGTTTATAATTCATAAAATACACCTACATATAAAGTTATTGCATAATATACACCTATTTATAAAGTTCTTTGCATCAAATACCCAAAATTCCTTTAAAACTGCAGAATTTGAATCCAACGGCTAGGTTGAATTTCTAATTTTCCTAGCAATGAAGTAGAGCAATTTGTAACAAATTTCCAGCAATAAATAGGAATTATATTCCATAAAAAGCCGATTAATTTGCAGAGTAGCTTTACAAAAACTTTGATTATATTGCCATTGCCATATACATTTGAAAGTCTATAAAAGCTCTTGAAAATTCAAAGTAAGCCGATAATAATACCCTTGCAATGAACATTTACAATCACTCTTGTACTACAATGCATCACATTCTTGGTTACCTTGCTTGAGCCATTTCCACCCTTAAGAAAGAACTACACCAGTAGAACGCAAATTAGTTTTGCAGTCCCAATTCCAACAGCAAACCAAAGTAATAACTTCAAATATTCCGCCTTTAACCTTCATCTGATAATCTCTTTGCAGCTGAATTGTGTTTATGTCACCAGCTTTATAATAGAGCTTTAACTGATGACTGATCTTCAGAGTGCTGTTCAAAGAAAAGATATAATGATGTTCAGGAATTTGAGATGCAGTGTGCCATAAAAATAAGGTTCTTGTAGCATAATTGGGTTAGAAACAAAGTCAACAATGCCTGCCCTGTATTATTGTTTTCACGCTTTCCCAGTCCATTTGTGGAACCCCCGCTAATTCTGAATATTCACCTAAACCCTTGCCTTCAGATCTCGTACTTCACAGTCTTAGATCTCTAATGTTCAAAACATGATAGTTCCATACTTGATACTTAATTTGTTGTTTTAGAATTTAGATAACTATCAACTCTTCCCATTATTTCAATACCTTTCAACCCAAATGTAGTTACTCCATCATCACACAGTACACTTCACAAAAATTGAGTGGCTTTCAAGCAAATTTCTCTCTCCTCCCACCTCCCATGGCTTCCGATTCTCTCCCCTCCCCTGAAAATGGCGCCCATACCCCCAAGAAACCCAAGCTCAATCTGTCAATCACCTCCCCCTCCACCAACAACAACCACAAGAAGATCGAACAAGATCAAACCGCTCTCAAAACCCTAATTTCTCCCACCGAAATCGCCGCCGAATTCACCCACCATGACCACGCCAACAACAGACGTTTCTGGTGTTGTCCCTCCTCCGTCATCTCCGCCCAACGATGGTGGCAACTCCTCTTCCTCCGCCAACCCGATTTTTTCTAATTCTCTCTCCTCCGTTCCGGGATTAACTCCTCCCGCCGTCTTCTCCTCCCCTTAATCAACGCCTCTCACCTTGATGAAATCTCACTCGTCGACAACGCAAATGGAGGAGATAGAGAGTTGACCGGGCCACCGATGCCATCGACGGTGCAACAGAGAAAGTCAAACCCTGGTCGAGGTTGGCGACGGTAGTGGGGGCTAAGATGGTGACGGAGTGAGGAGTGGTGTTGGTTCAGTGGGAGGAGAGAGAAAGTTTGGGTGGGTTGAGTGGGAGAGATAAAGTATGCAGATGAATGGGATTTAAGCCACATAAGGGTAAAAACGTAAATTCCTACTAATGGAGGACTAACGGACGTTAAGTCCAAGTGTATTTTATGAACAGTTGGAAAAAATAGGGGTATTCTATGAATTTTGAAACGCGCAGGGGTATTTGGTGCATTATTGCAAACCTCAGGGGCATTTCATGAAAAAACCATTTTTTTTATCATATAATGTTACATTCGTATAGCTGATTGTAGACATAACCGAACCCGTGATCCTAAATTATTAAGGAACACCCACTCAGTTTTACTACATCTCCATTGACCACTGCAGCATGCTCAATTTTATGAGGAAGTATTTTCGGATATCAGATATGTGCTTGCAAATGCATATCATAGCAAAATACAAAATAGAAAAAAGGAAAAAAAAAATTAAATTGTACTTTTTTAAACAAAAATGATATTTTTTTTACAGAATTGTACTTTTTCTACATGAATGGTACTTCCTTTTTTGTCTTTTAGCTATTTGTCTTTTAGCTGATATGTGTGTTGCCACACATATCTGATATCCGAAAAAACAACATCCAATTTTATGGTTCTGTTGTGTAGATTTAAAACAAGTACTTCATATAAGCCTTGTATTCGGTTTGCAACATATTTGCAGTTCCAATTTTTTCCCGAGTGTGCACATTGCCCTGGTCCTAAGCTAGGTCTGTTAATGATTGTGTGTGTTATATAATCAAACGCGTGTCACAAACGATCAGGAATAAACCCTACTGTTTTTACCCGTTGGAAATTGATTAAGCATTAATATCTCCTTATGACTCCCTCTTTTTGAAGGAAATAATGCCCTTGGTCCAAGTATGCATTCTATGTTAAGTCTAATAAAAGCGGTTCAGTATTAATTAACAAGTTAATAATTCAGTGAGATCAAGTGAGCTGAATGCCTAGCTAGAGGCCGCTTCAGTTCAAGTGGAATTAATGATATTAATCCACATCTTACTCTTGACTGAACCCGTAGGGTCACACAAATAGTACGTAAACGGATCAAGTATTTAATGGCATTAAATACTCCATCTATGAATATTCGGAACCGACGGATCTTGGTTTCAGTGGGAGCTAAGATCGTCACAGGCAAGAAATGAATACTCCGGAAACGATGATATTGCCGGAAACGGAAATATGGATCGTATCGGAAATATAAATATTATCCAAGTCGTAGATGTTGCCGGAAACGGAAACATGGTACGTATCGGAAAATATTATCGGAAATGGAAATATTGCCAGAATCGGAAATATTGCCGGAAACGGAAATATTGTCAGAATCGGAAATATTACCGAAATCGGAAAATAATTCCGGAAACGGAAATATTAAATATTTGTTCGAAACGGAAATTAATTCCGGAATCGGAAATATTAAATATTGTTCGTATCGGAAATGAATTCCGGAATCGGAAAATTTAATCGGAAGCGCATCGTACGAATAAGCATCGGACGAGGCCTGCCGGACGAGGCCCAGCACGAAGCCAGGCCATCGCCCAGCAAGCCAAGCGCGCCGCACAAACAGCCACGCCAGGCCCAGCGCAAGGCCAGGCCCAGCAGGCTGCGCAGCGCGCACAGCGCGCACAGCACGCGCAGCGCGCAGCGCGCGCGGGCGCTGCGTGGGCTGCTGCTCGCGCGCACGCATGGGGCCCATCGTGGCAGCCGTGCGTGTGTGTGCAAGTGTTTGTGTTCGTGCACGTTTCCTAAAACATGCAGAGTTCGGTTAATGATTAAATTCCTAATTCTATTTGATAAATTAATTAAATTAGAGTTCTTGTAGGATTCTAGGTTTAATTAATTTGTATCTGAATAGGATTTCGATTCCCTTTCCATACCCCTATAAATATGAGGCTAGGGCTCACAATTTATAAGAAGAAGTTTCAAAGTATTCAAAAGTGAGTTTTTTGAGAGAAAATTAAAACACACATCTTGCTCATAAAAGTGCCGAAATTTTCTAGTACCTTAAGGGCGATTCTAGTTGGTCAATCTTAAGGCGGATCCGGACGTGCTGTGGACTATCTACGGAGGGACGACACTTGAAGTCCTAAAGACTTGTTCTTGTTCGGTTCGGGCGCAGCTAGGGAGGGCACGCAACAAAGAGTATGCATCTAAATTATGCTATATGATTATGTGTAAATAATATGTTGTCCTGGGTTAATGGTTGTTTCCGCATGATCTATGTAATGTCATATGTATCATAACCTAACACTTTTTACTATTGAACTTCCCAAATCTTCTTAACTATATATAAATATACACTCAAGACTTGACCAAATACATAACATCTATACTAATATATTAAAAGGCATTGCGAAAAAAGTTTATGTACCACGTAGAACTCTCATGTTACGCCACGTCATCCACTCACCAAGGCTCTATGATATTATTGACAACCAAAAATCAATGCAACAAGGTTTGAACACAAGACCTAAAGTTTGGAGAATAACTCTCATTACCATCTTAGCCAACCACTAATTGTTATTTATCCATGCACATTAATTTATAAATACATGTTAACATGAAGTCTAAAACATTTAAATCTTTATGTTACCTTTTATTTTTTATAGACTATATTGGAATAAAAATAACAATTATAGCTTTTTATGAAAACCGTGAATTAAACATGATATCATAAGTCTAATAAAAATTCCCTTCATGTATCATATTAATTTTAAGCACTTAGTTCCATTAGAAAATTAATTGGCATGATAAATGACACAATGTACATGTTTAGTTGGTAAAGTTAATGAATCTTTTCACTTTTATAGACTACACGTAGTTAGTCAAATATTAAGCTACATTGAGAAGAATCTCCAAATTTAATTATTCAAAGTAGCAACCGGGGCATCCGCCCGGGCCACACACTAGTTCTTCATGAAATGCAAACACATTCATTTTCCCTCTTATATATCTTTTTATTTTTGGACAAGTAATAATTTTCCCTCCAATCGAGTCTTTTGAGTGCACACGTGAGATTTCCATTAGGAATTCTCTCAAGATACATTTGTCATTTTTAATAACTTATCAACCCCACCATCTTATTAAATAATCTATCTACTGTTAGGTTATGATACATATGACAATTCATAAATCATGCGGAAAAACCATAAACCCAGGAAAACATATTATTTACACATAATCATTTAGCATAGATTAGATGCATACTCTTTGTTGCGTGCCTTCCCTAGCTGCGCCCAAACCGAACAAGAACAAGTCTTTAGGACTCCAAGTGTCGTCCCTCCGTAGATAGTCCACAGCACGTCCGGATCCGCCTTAAGATTGACCAACTAGAATCGCCCTTAAGGTACTATTATTTTCGGCACTTTATAGGCAAATGTGTGACTGAATTTTTCTCTCAAAAACTCACTTTGAATACTTTGAAACTTGTGTTATAAATTGTGAGCCCTAGCCTCATATTTATAGCGGTATGGAAAGGGAATCGAAATCCTATTCAGATACAAATTAATTAAACCTAGAATCCTACAAGAACTCTAATTTAATTAATTTATCAAATAGAATTAGGAATTTAATCATTAACCGAACTCTGCATGTTTTAGGAAACGTGCACGAACACAAACACTTGCACACACACGCACGGCAGCCACGATGGGCCCCATGCGTGCGCGCGAGCAGCAGCCCACTCAGCGCCCGCGCGCGCTGCGCGCTGCGCGTGCTGTGCGCGCTGTGCGCGCTGCGCGCAGCCTGCTGGGCCTGGCCTTGCGCTGGGCCTGGCGTGGCTGTTTGTGCGGCGCGCTTGGCTTGCTGGGCGATGGCCTGGCTTCGTGCTGGGCCTCGTCCGGCAGGCCTCGTCCGATGCTTATTCGTACGATGCGCTTCCGATTAAATTTTCCGATTCCGGAATTCATTTCCGATACGAACAATATTTAATATTTCCGATTCCGGAATTAATTTCCGTTTCGAACAAATATTTAATATTTCCGTTTCCGGAATTATTTTCCGATTCCGGTAATATTTCCGATTCTGACAATATTTCCGTTTCCGGCAATATTTCCGATTCTGGCAATATTTCCATTTCCGATAATATTTTCCGACACGTACCATGTTTCCGTTTCTGGCAACATCTACGACTTGGATAATATTTATATTTCCGATACGATCCATATTTCCGTTTCCGGCAATATCATCGTTTCCGGAGTATTCATTCCTTGCCTGTGACGATCTTAGCTCCCACTGAAACCAAGATCCGTCGGTTCCGAATATTCATAGATGGAGTATTTAATGCTATTAAATACTTGATCCGTTTACGTACTATTTGTGTGACCCTACGGGTTCAGTCAAGAGTAAGCTGTGGATTAATATCATTAATTCCACTTGAACTGAAGCGGCCTCTAGCTAGGCATTCAGCTCACTTGATCTCACTGAATTATTAACTTGTTAATTAATACTGAACCGCATTTATTAGACTTAACATAGAATGCATACTTGGACCAAGGGCATTATTTCCTTCAGTCTCCCACTTGTCCTTAGGGACAAGTGTGCATTTCCTAATTCCTTTGTCGCTCGATGCTTGCTCTTGAACATAAGGTAAGAGTTGTCATCCTTATTATGTCTAGAGGTGTTCCTCGGTTTCAGAGTTCAACCGATCAAATAAACAGATAATCATAGCCTATGATTCATCCGAGCACGGCCATGCATTTCACAGTTTCTAGCTCTCCGAGTGGCCTTGTACAACTTTTAAGCATCTCATCCCGATTTATGGGAGGACAATCCCAATCTTGCGATCTTGAGATTAGACTTCGTTTGATAGGTGATTACCTGAGCGTTGCCTTTATAGCCTCCTTTTACGGTGCGACGGTTGGTCAACGTCAAAGCAACCAGTTCTCAAACAAGTAATCTCAAATCACTCAGGTATTGAGGATTTAGTGTCTAATAATTTAATGAAATTTACTTATGACAGATTTTCATCTCTTACAGTAAAGTTTCATAGGTCTTGTCCGATACTAGTCTTCCCAAAGTAAGTATCTATGCAAATGATTATGACATTGCCATGTCCACATAGTTCAAGAAACAGAACTACTAGTCATCTTGCATTCTAGTCGTCTAACGTTTTCTATGCGTCCAATTTTATAGAAAACTCCGACTAGGGACCATTTTCAACCTTTGACATTCAAGTTCACTTGATAGACATTTCTTAGTCACAGGACTGGTCCTGACAGTCTATCTTGAATATTTCGTCAAATTTGAAGGGACTCATCATTTAATACTAAACCAAGATTAAATGGAATATGAAAATACATTTCATATATGATAAATGTTCAACCCCAATGTTTTACAACCATGGGCCTCAAACCCATTTTCTAAAACAATTCATGGAATTCAAAGCTATGCTTGATTTCCAGTGCGACAATGTGAGTGTTGCTTCTCACTTGTTGCATAGGTTTAGTTATCATGCTTTGCCAATCTTAACATCCTTTTCATCGAATGTTCTTTGAGATATGATGATAAGATCTTTTCGAGTTTGTTTATTATGTGATCTAGTCTTTCTTACTACATTAGTGGTTCTACGCATTTTGCAATGAAGAACCATTAAGTTAGCAGACGTTTTTCTTGCTTCAAGAGTGGTTCCACGCATTTTTCAATGAAGAACCATCAAGCCAGCAGATAGGTGATCTACCCAAGTTCAGTGAAGAACTTTAAACAACCCTGTTTTATTGCTTCTTAGGCAATAATTACTTTTACTTCAACTGTTTAGGTTGCTAGTGATGCTTTGTTTGGATTTATTATCCAAGCAGTTCACAGACACGTGGAAGACTTTCCAGCTGTATCTTAGAACATAGAAATTAATATTTTAATTTCCCACGCAACAACTCATGGTCTCCAATCCATGTTGCCATTTCGAAACACGATGCTCTATAGCTCGTCCTTATTAATGATTAACTCCAAAGGGTCTTGCTTGATCCTTTGCCAGTGTTTATCCGTGTAGCATCAATATTTAGCATATCTTTATTTCCTTGAATCAAGAACTATTCCTATGTACCTTTTCAAGTACCATAAGTATTCTTGATCTCAATCTAGTTGATCTTCACTTAGATCAATAGAGATTGGTATATGTTCGTCATGCCTAAAGTCATACGATACATTTTTGGCGATCCTCATATTATATCATACATGATAAATTCTTTTGCAGAATAATTCCCAATTGAATTCTATTCATGTAACTTTAGCTTATCTAGTTTCAGTAGATACTAAATTCAGCTAAATTCTTTGACATATAATATAGGTTAAGAATCTTATTTAGATCCTTTGATGTTTAACTTAGTAAATGCTTATACATAGTTCAAACATCCTTTACTTAGATTTATTCACATGGGTCGAATATCTCCAATGGAGACTTTCGTGTTTGATTTAGTAAATGCCATTACTTAATCCAAAACAATATCATAAGATCTTTGTAAATAGATCTTAATACCCAGTATGTACTAAGTTTCGCCATGGTCCATCATTGATGAATAATTTCAAATCTAAGTCATTAGCATTTGAATGTTATTTTACAATAGAGAGATATGTGTGTGATACACATAGGACCAATTAAGTTTTATGTACTCCCACTAAACTTCTTATATATCTATAAGAATCATGTACATTTTTATGAAACTAAAATACTTATTAGCTTCATTAAAATACATTTCTAATTCCCAATTGCTTGCTTAAATCTGTACTTAGATTTCATAAGCTAGCTTTCCTTTTCAAGCATTTATTTGGATCCACAAATCCTATGACATATCATGTACATAGTTTATTCCTAACATTTTATTGAGGAATTGTTTTGTCATCCAATTGCTATATGTACCGATATGCAATCATTGCTTGAATTATAGACTTGAAGCATTACGATTTTGCATGAGGTTTCAACAGAATCCACATCGTGAATTTGCTTGTAACTTTTAGCAACTAATCTAGCTTTGTGTGTGAACACAATTCATGTTTGATGGTTTTTATCCTTAAAACAAACTTGCAACCAATAGGTGTGAAACTATTCTTGCAAATCAACAAAATTTCAATTTTGTCATCAAAACATTGAGTATGTTTTATGGCCTTTAACCATTTAAAACATTTGAGTCTATATATGGCCTCTAACCATTTTAGGGAATCTGGGTTTCGTCATAGCTTTCTTACAAGTCACAAACTCATTAATCTACATGATAATAGTTTGACTGCAAGTTGTAGGTTTCTTCACTATTTAATAGAAGAATCTCATAGTTTCATTGACCTGATCTCTATGTTTCTTCACTATCTAATAGAAGAATCTCATAGTTTCAGTGACTTGAATTCTATGCCTACTTGGGTATAGAACATCAAACAATAGAATATCAATAGCCACTTGAAAGTCCTTTGAATATTCTGTTCTCCTTGAAGCACTTGTAAAGTCTTCTAAGAGATGTCTATTCTTTAAAGCCACTTCTAAAGTCCTTAAAGAATAAGTTCGGATTTTCTGAAGCACTTCGAAAAGCCTCCGGAATGTCCGTTTATGTTTGTTGTTCGCCTCGAAGACTTTCGAGGTCTATTTTCTCCCACTTGTCATTTTGGAAACGAATCTCCAAAAGGACATTATTCCGAGCAAACAAACATTATGTTCTCAAAAATTCGTGGTAGAAATAATACCCTTGTGTCTCATTTGAATAAATCATAATGAAACATATATCTATACTTGAGCCTTAGTTTGTCGAATGACAAACATTAAGCTCCCACTGAGTTTTGCAACTCTCTAGATATATTTTATGAAAAGTTATTCTGAAATTACTTTTCAATAGCTTTGACGAATTTGGTTTAGTTTGGTGGTAGTTGAGCATTTTGTTTTAGAAATTATAGGAAAAGTCTTTATGATCCATCATTGATCGAATCAAGTACTAATCGACTTCGATCATTCCAACTTAGATATGCCATATCTTATGGAGCTAGATTGTGAATTTTACTACACAATCATTGATGATCATTCTTGATTTAAGTAATCATCAACATGATCTAACCTAGACCTTTATGATTTCTTACCAAGTGGATTTTATACTTCTGAATCTTTGAACTAGCCAAACAGATTCAACTTATATCACATTTGAGTAAATAAACCTATATTCACTCAAATCCATGTGAAATAATAAAGTCATAAAATCTTTCTTTAGCTTTGAACTCTATTGTCTAGGCGTTCTAACAATAGTTCATATCTTTTGTTACTTTCAACAAGTAAGACAAGCTTGTCTTGAATTGATCTAGAAATCAATCAACTTTCAAAAGTCCATCAAAATAGAGCTTTTGAATGTTAACTTATTGATATGGTCTAAGCAACAATGCCAAAGATTAGTGGAACTCAAATTAAGGGGTTGATTTGAACCTAGTAAAGTTCTTTAAAGAGTTGTTTGTTTTAATCAAGCATATTGACTCAACCTGTAATTGACCATTTCATTCAAATAAACAAACAAACATTGTTTTTGTTTTTCTTGAATGTGAGTCTTTCTGTGTTTGAAACAGAAATTTAGGTATGCTGATTATGGAACAAAATAGCCATTAAGTTCCAGCCTTTGAAAGGACTTAAAACAAACTTAGATGACCCTACAATTAATGTAGCATTGCCATGCTTCATTTCCCACTTGTAGGTCATTAGTGTATCCTAGCTTCCATTGTTTGAGTTATTACCAAAGTAAGAACCTCAAGCGGTATATGATACCAAGGAAGTTTGATTGCTAGGTCACTTCTCTTTAAACATAAACTTATAGGTAGAAACGGAATCGTAAATTCCTTTCATTGTTCCTCGTTTTCCTATTTCTTGTACCCTTTCTTATAGTCTTATTGAATTCTTTAGTGTTGACTTTTATACTTTGTTAGACATGTCCAATGTCACCAACAAGGTTCTTTACCATTTTAATTTATGTTGAATATTCTGTTTCAACTAGATGATCTTACAAGAAGCTTCTAAAGTTCTCTAAGCATCGATATATTCGAATGTCTAGGGACTAGACTCATTCGAGAATTAAATGGACAAAGATATTAGGTTGTTAACCATTGGTAAAGCTGAGCGTTTAAGCTCAATGCTTTATGATCTCAAAACTACAGTGTATTTTGAATTCACAAGCACCAATTGGTTTGCTATTCAATTTTGATATTCGAAAACAACCATAAAAGTCGATATAAGAAACGTACATTTTAAATTGCTCACTTTCTCTCTTTTCCGTGAATCTTTCTTGGATTCACTACCAATCGAGGAAATTTACTGTTACCTTTCTAAAAGGATTTATTGCAGTGCAAGATATTTAATTATAAACAATAATTAAAACATACATTGAAGCATGCAAAGTCTAAACATTTATCATGAATAATAACTTGAAAATTAAAGCAATCATGCAATTTCAACAAGTTATTAGCATTTTATTCGATTTTATTGTTCCGGCAGGTGTGAATAAAATGATTCCAAGATCCTAAAGTCATTGAAGAACTAAGCACAGTTTGTCGACTTAATCCTAAAACATTTTAGGTAAGCAAAAGCCTTTTGCTAATAGTCTAGAAACTACTCTTGGTTGATAGGTACGTCTAAGAACTTATTAGGTAAACCTATCGATTTTGCCACGACATAAAAGGACTCCTTACTTATATCGTTGAGTTTCACCAAAACTAACATGTACTCACAATTATTTGTGTACCTTGCCCCTTTAGGACCAATAAGTAACACCTCGCTGAGCGAAAACTATTACTAGATTGATGTAAAGGATATCCAAGCAAGTGTATATTTTGGCATGGCACCTTATAACTCAATTTTTAAGTTTGGAACTTAAGGCTCTTACTATGTTGGTTAGATTTTAAGTGAACTAAAATCCTTAATCATGCAACATAATCAAGCTTTTGATCTCATGCATTTTAAGACATATTTAAAAGCAATAAATAACTTAAAACATGCATAAGATAAATGTGATCTAGTATGGCCCGACTTCATCTTGAAGCTTTAACTTCAAAGTCCGTCTTGAAAATCTCCGTGGGAGGCACCATTTTCTTCAAATAGGATAAGCTATAACTAATTACAACTATTTGATGGTACGCAGACCATATTTGAATTGAAAAATAACTTTGGTACTTTAGACCAATTACATTCAAATTAATGGTACGCAGACCATATTTTCTATCCTATTTGGGCCATACTAGTCACTTCATAACCTGCAAAACAGTACATATACAATATATACCATTCACCCATTCATTATCATGAATGGCCCACATAGCTGGTTAGTAAAACACATTATGCATCACGTAAATATTTGCAGCAATTAATCAAGGGCACCAATAATCTACCAATTATTCAGTCCTTATTAATTCTAATCAAGTTGTTTTAACCTTAAGGATTTGTAGACCTAATCAAGAGTTTATGACTAAAAAGCGCTCCCACTTAAACCAATAAATTTATATGCTTTACTAATTTTAAACATAAAAATGTATTTCTAGTCCAACCGGAAACATACAAATTTAATTAAAATTTAAAGCTCATATAAATTTATAATTGAATCCAAAAAGTTTAATTTAATTTCAGTCGTATTTAAATTAATTCATGATTTTAATTTTAGTAAAATAATTAGAATAAATAAAATTTATTATAATTACAATATTCAAAATTAAAATCCAAGAAAATAATTTAAATTATTAATTTTAAAATTAATTAAAATTACGTGAACTGAAATTTTCAAATTAAACATTCAAAACGATCTTTAATCGTAACGCAAACACCCTACGCGTTGCACGCCCAAGGGCCGCACGCACACAGCCATTGCTGGCCATGTGCGCGCAGCCCATGCGCTCGTCGCATAGCTGCTGCATCCCCATCGCAAGCCTCCGCACGCATTGGTGCTCGCTGCGCGCGCCAGCGCTCATCGCACGCGAGCTATCGCTCGCAGTGCGCGCGCGACATCGCTCGCTGGGCGCGCGACATCGCTCGCTGGGCGGGCGACATCGCTCGCTGTGCGCGCGAGCAATGCTAGGCGCAGCGCTCGTGGCACGCGAGCTTGCGCTCGCTGCGCGCGAGGCTGCGCGCTCTTGTGCGAGGCAGCGCGCGTTGTGGCGCAGCTCGCTTGCTGCCCACACGCGACTGCCTTGGCTCGCCCTACGCCCATGCCCATTCGTCCATTGGTCGTGGCACACGACACAAGGCAGGGCTGCTGCCTTGTGCTCGTGCACTACGCCCTTGCTCATTGCATTCGTGCCGCACGGGCGGCGAGCTCCCTTGCTCGTCGTCGCATGCCCGCATTATACAACACCCCTTAAGGGTAACACGAAGCGTCCATTGCTTCGTGCGTGCAAGTTATATGAACGAATCGCATAAAAATTTAAAATTTATATTTAAAATTAATGACAAATTAATAAATAATATTAATTTCATAATTTTAGGGCGAAAAAATCGAAAATTTATTATCCAATTGATTTCCGATTGTTATGGATTCAAGTCTAGGTCATAAAAATTTAAAATTTATCGTAAATTTACATTTTTTATGGTGGTTTTTAATCATAGGTTTCTAATTAAATTACAATTAATTATGAAAATCAAATTAATTCTAAATTATTCTAATTTTCAACAAATTAATCATAATTACAAATTAGATTGCATAATTAACAAGACTAGGCATTCAAACTTGTTAAACATATGCAGTAGGTCAATCAAAAATTCAAGATTTATCAACAAGAATCGCAAATATTTAATTTAACATCTTAAATTTACGAAATTTTGCATTCGAAAAACTAAAACCTTCGAAAAGTCATAGTTAGGCTTCGAATTTGAGAATTCTGGGTTCGGCAGAAAAATATCATTTTTGTCAAAATTTTAGAATGCTTTTTACATGCGGAATTGACACAAAAATCACTCAATTCGGATGAGTAACGAAGAAACTGCCGAAAAACTGCGTACGTATAATTAAATAAACGCAATTTGCAATTAATTAACAATTACGAAAATTAATCACCCCTTTTAATTCTTGCAAATTTGTAATATTTAACCATGTTCATGCAATTTAGATTATGAAAATAATAAGGGGCTCGTGATACCACTGTTAGGTTATGATACATATGACAATTCATAAATCATGCGGAAAAACCATAAACCCAGGAAAACATATTATTTACACATAATCATTTAGCATAGATTAGATGCATACTCTTTGTTGCGTGCCTTCCCTAGCTGCGTCCGAACCGAACAAGAACAAGTCTTTAGGACTCCAAGTGTCGTCCCTCCGTAGATAGTCCACAGCACGTCCGGATCCGCCTTAAGATTGACCAACTAGAATCGCCCTTAAGGTACTATTATTTTCGGCACTTTATAGGCAAATGTGTGACTGAATTTTTCTCTCAAAAACTCACTTTGAATACTTTGAAACTTGTGTTATAAATTGTGAGCCCTAGCCTCATATTTATAGCGGTATGGAAAGGGAATCGAAATCCTATTCAGATACAAATTAATTAAACCTAGAATCCTACAAGAACTCTAATTTAATTAATTTATCAAATAGAATTAGGAATTTAATCATTAACCGAACTCTGCATGTTTTAGGAAACGTGCACGAACACAAACACTTGCACACACACGCACGACAGCCACGATGGGCCCCATGCGTGCGCGCGAGCAGCAGCCCACTCAGCGCCCGCGCGCACTGCGCGCTGCGCGTGCTGTGCGCGCTGCGCGTGCTGTGCGCGCTGTGCGCGCTGCGCGCTGCGCGCAGCCTGCTGGGCCTGGCCTTGCGCTGGGCCTGGCGTGGCTGTTTGTGCGGCGCGCTTGGCTTGCTGGGCGATGGCCTGGCTTCGTGCTGGGCCTCGTCCGGCAGGTCTCGTCCGATGCTTATTCGTACGATGCGCTTCCGATTAAATTTTCCGATTCCGGAATTCATTTCCGATACGAACAATATTTAATATTTCCGATTCCGGAATTAATTTCCGTTTCGAACAAATATTTAATATTTCCGTTTCCGGAATTATTTTCCGATTCCGGTAATATTTCCGATTCTGACAATATTTCCGTTTCCGGCAATATTTCCGATTCTGGCAATATTTCCATTTCCGATAATATTTTCCGACACGTACCATGTTTCCGTTTCCGGCAACATCTACGACTTGGATAATATTTATATTTCCGATACGATCCATATTTCCGTTTCCGGCAATATCATCGTTTCCGGAGTATTCATTCCTTGCCTGTGACGATCTTAGCTCCCACTGAAACCAAGATCCGTCGGTTCCGAATATTCATAGATGGAGTATTTAATGCTATTAAATACTTGATCCGTTTACGTACTATTTGTGTGACCCTACGGGTTCAGTCAAGAGTAAGCTGTGGATTAATATCATTAATTCCACTTGAACTGAAGCGGCCTCTAGCTAGGCATTCAGCTCACTTGATCTCACTGAATTATTAACTTGTTAATTAATACTGAACCGCATTTATTAGACTTAACATTGAATGCATACTTGGACCAAGGGCATTATTTCCTTCATCTACACCCCACCCTCATCCCCCATCCCCCATCCCCTAAAATGACATGGTCCCCAATTTTTTTACTTATTAAAATATCTACTCAACCCCACTTGTTTTATTATTTTTATTTCATTCAATTCTTCTTCTTAATACCCGTGCCCGGCCAAGTGTATCACTTCAATGAATACGGAGGGAGTGGTATTTGTGTTGACGTGCAATTAATCGTCGGTCTTCCACACGAGTTCTCACCAATTTAATTAAGTTGCGTTTAATTCCAAGCATTTTAAGTGTACACCCAAGTACACAATAGACGAGCGCAATCTCCCAAAATAAATAAAACAGCGCGTCTCCTGTGAGACCAGTCACACCATCAACTTGATGGTGTGACGAGCGCGAAACCAATAGCGTACCTCCCCTAAAACTATATAAAAAAAAATAACATATCTAAACTATAGAAGTAACATACCTAAACTAAAAAAGTACCTCCTCTAAAATTATATATAAAAAAAAGTAACATGTCTAAACTGTAGAAGTAACATACCTAAACTAAAAATGTACCTCCCCTAAAACTATTCCGTATAAAAAAAGTAACATGTCTAAACTATAGAAGTAAAATACCTAAACTAAAAAAGTACCTCATCTAAAATTATATAAAAAAAAGTAACATGTCTAAACTATAGAAGTAACATACCTAAACTAAAAAAAATACCTCCCCTAAAATTATTAAAAAAAAAAGTAATATGTCTAAACGATAGAAGTAACATACCCAAACTAATAAGGTATCTCCCCTAGAACTACTCCGTATAAAAAAGTAACATGTATAAACTATAGAAGTAACACACCTAAACTAAAAAAAAGTACTTCCTCTAAAATTATAAAAAAAAAAAAAAATAACATGTCTAAACTATAGAAGTAACATACCTAAACTAAGAAGGTATGTCTAAATTATAGAAGTAACATACCTAAATTCGCAAGTGTGAACTGGTCTCACCATCAGTAAAGGGTGAAGACAGTCTCATATAAGATTTGGGTAAATAAAATAATCCTTAGCGCGTCACACCGTCACTATGTCCACACCAAGCTATCTGCCACAATCTAATCAGCAATATTAAATTTAGAGAAGAAATTGTTTGTTTAAAAGCATATACCCTTAATTGTACAGTTACACCAGCCCCAGAAACACCTGTGTTGTTTGTCGACATACATACGACTTAATTAGCTCGATCGTACGGAGTTCCTTTTATTTATATCCTTCCATGAATTGTCCCATTTTTCACACCACTTCCTTCAAAATTTCCATGTTCAGAAACAATATCGAAACATTTATCGTCACCCTAATCTGAAACACAGGTTGAATGGTACACACATTTAGGAGCAACTCCGCTTCTTCTTTCATGCCGTCTCCATATTATTTAAAATCAGCTCCTTCCATTGAACCTCTTATCTCACAGGCGGTCAGGACGACTTCTTTCATCTCCTGTAAACAAGCTTGGTACTACCGCTGCCACGGCCTTGACCCTTAAACTTACCTACACTCTTCTGTTACAAAAATGAGGAGGAACTTTTCAGATAATAAGATGATCATGAGCTCCTACTCGCACTCTTACTCGGGGGAGATGAAGAAGAGCGGTTCTAGTAACAAGAAGGGAAACTGTTTTGAGTGTCGAAAGGGAGGTTTCGACAACAGTAGTAGCAACAAACGGTTGTTGGTAATTGTGAATGTGTTAGGAAGTGCAGGGCCTTTGAGGTTTCTAGTAAATGAGGAAGATGTTGTTTGTGGAGTTATTGACAGTGCTTTGAAGTTGTATGCTAAGGAAGGTCGTCTTCCTGTTATGGGTTCTGATTCTAACAAGTTTCTTCTTTACTGTTCCCATGCTGCTTCTGATGGTAAATTTCCCACACACTCTTCTCTCTGTCTTTTCCTAATTTCCACCCACTTTTACTTTATTTTCTTCATTCATATTTGTTAAATTATGGAGAATATATTTGATTTGTTATATTATTTGTGGCATACGCCTCTATTTATATTACAAACTAGATGTCCTACATTTTGTAGGGTTCCTAAGTCCTATAAACTTCTATTTCATGTCATATCACATAACTCTATCTCATATGATATTCTATCCTCTAAGATAACTACGTTATCCTTAACACCCTCCCGCAATCGTAACGGCAGTTTCACGAACGTTGCGATTAGAAACGTAATATTTTCTACGTTAGTACCAGATCAATCGGATGAACTGAAACTTCTTCGGGTTTTTTTTATCCTTAACAATATTGCTCCTCGTTATAGAATTCTCGCAACACTTTAACTTTTGCACTATTCATACATTAAATTTGAATTACATAACATGAATTATTACAAAATGATATGGGATATAGTTACTTAGGTGATGATAAAAGTTGCAAGTTACGACAATATTTAGTTGTCGCAATTTTATGTGTAGGAGTTTAATTAGTACAAATAGGCGTCACGTATGCTATGAGTCATCAGGATATTTTATTATCTATGCAATATTTTTTACTATAAAAATAAGTAAGTAAGGTAGTCGATATAAAGAAGGAAACAAATTAGAAAATTAAGATTGTCCTACCTTTTTTGGAAACATGTATAATAAGTTATACTTTCTCTGTTCCGGAAAATATCGCACCATTTGTTTTTTTGACGTTGGCCATTTTTTGTGATTCGTGCGTAATTAAATTTTAGTAATGTAGGGTCATGTTAGATTCGCATCGATATATATTTCTACATATTAATTTTTTATAATTTTACTGGCAACGATTTGGGATATTAAGAGTCAAAGTAATGATTGAAAGAGTAAAAGTCAACCATGGTGCGATATTTCCAGAACTGAGGAAATATAAGTTAATATTTTAGTTTCCAATTCAAATCATAACAGATAAGCATGTTATGTCATCATTGTGACACGATTTAAAGGTCGCATGTTGCGACCTTTATCAATTATCATTTTCGTACTTGTTTATTACACCTGCAACTAGTTCAAAATTAACAATTTCTTTTGCATGACATTTTGTTAATTTTATTTTAATGCACATACATACGTCTTCGTAATTTAATGAAGATAATGATTAAATATACAGCGTTGAGCCCATGGGACGAGATAGGATCATGTGGAGGGAGGAACTTTGTGTTGTGCAAGAAGCCGGAGCAGGAATCAAACATGACTGAAGCAAGATCACACATGATTTCACAAAAACGGGGTGGGAGTTGGAGAACCTGGCTCAACAAATCCTTAAGTTTAAAAATATAAATTTAATTGTATTCGGTTATTGTAATAGTGTGAAAAGTGGCATGAATATCAATTAGAGATTGAATATGTACCCTTATATTTGTCGTCATTGTAAAAAGTCTATGAGTATGATGTATTATATGTGTATTTTAGTATTTGAAATACTATATTATATGATTGAGAATAAATAAAATAACTTGCTACCTGAGTGTGATTGATTCAAATATTGATAATGTGTTTAATAATGTTACGGAGTAGTTCAGTAGATCAAGTTACGCGTCTACTAATATATTATTACTGAGTATTTATCATAGTACGGAACAATCCAGATTTAAATGGACAATTCCTCTTGAATATGTCGACCATTGTTGTACAAATGTAGTTCAAGAACTACAAGTCTACAACAACATATTGTACTAAAAATCAGAAAAATAAAAATAAAATAAAAAGAGTCTACATTAAACATAGAACTTAACACATACTTGCCAATGAAGTCACCGTCTAATAATAAGATGTTGAGCCTTATTATATTTAGTTTGCTAACCTAATTATCCATTGGGCCTAGTAAGTCTAAGGCATTATATTAGTTTGTATATAAACTGCAATTACATAAATACAAACCAAGGAAACACAATTCCTAACATGGTATCAGAGCTCTCAAACACTAAACCCTGAAATACCTTTTTTTTTTCACCGGGTGTTAGTATGTACTCATGGAAGACGGGAAACTTGTTTCTTCTCCGTTCTACGTACCTAAGCTCAGGCGATAGATTAGCCCGGAAACTTGATTACTCACGTGGTCCTCAAGGGCAAGGAAAATTATTTAGTGTGGTCTAGGGCGATCACTTTGTCCTTGAAATCGTTCGGAAAATTTGGTTTCATTGATGGAACCATTACTAAGCCGAAGAAGAATCCAAGATGCTTGACTGGGAGACAAATAACTCCACTCTTGTCACATGGACTCTTCGTACTATGGCTATGAAAGTTCCAATTTCAATCCCGTACATGGTGGAAGCAAAGCCGCTCCAGGAAGAGGAATCGCGCAGCATAGCTGCTGGGAAGGCTGTGAAGATTCAACTGAGGCACATGCCTTTATTATCTTTGTTTATAGATGGAAGCGCACCACCGAACGTTGGAAAGACAAGTCTAGATTTTCTTGCTCGCATTGTCACAAACGGGGAAGGATAACTCTACTTGTTTCAAGCTGCACGGGTATCCAGAATGACGGCTAGATCAACACTGTAATAGCAAAGGGGGTGGCTCGAGGTCGCGGGCATCTTCTACCACCACGACTTCTGATAAGGCCAAACAACCTGCCAACATCACGACACGAGCCAATGCCGTAGGCAGTAGCTACATTCTGAGCAGCAGTAGCACTCCACAATGCCATAGCAGCGGTCTGCAGGGTCTGGGAAACCGCAGCAGTGCATAGGGTCCTCCCAAAGCAGGGGCGTCGCTTGACTATCTCAAACCTGAACATATTACTCTTAAACATGGTAAACCAAAAGCAACAGGATAAAATGATTGGTGAGTATTTCTCTTTGTCCTGGATTATTGATACCGGTGTGTCTCGACATGTCATCGCATATGAGGCTTGCTTGATTGATATCACACCAATTACACCGTGTCATGTTGGACTTCCTAAGGG
The DNA here is from genome assembly GCF_020520425.1 of Spinacia oleracea. Taxonomy (NCBI): domain Eukaryota; kingdom Viridiplantae; phylum Streptophyta; class Magnoliopsida; order Caryophyllales; family Amaranthaceae; genus Spinacia; species Spinacia oleracea. Next base: position 62,848,397 of record NC_079492.1, on the reverse strand, counting down.
CAGACAAACCACTACTATGACGGCAGAGCGTGTTATATTGACTGATGAATTATCTCTTGAAAATGTGTTATTTGTGCCTGATTTACGTTGCAATTTAATATCGGTGTCTCAAATGATTGATAATCCACATTCTTGTGTTTGCTTCACTAATGAATTGTGTGCTATACAAGACCATTCGGGGAGCCTGATTAGAGCGAGTGAACGTTCTGATGGACTCTACTACTTCCGGTTAATTCCTACAGTATGTGCGGTAACAACTCCAACAATCTCTGAATTTGAACTATGGCGTAGGAGAATGGGGCATCCGTCGGATAGGGTCTTCAAGTTAGTTCCTACTAGCAATTCTAGCTCTAGTAGTAAATCATTGAATAAAGTGTGTGAAGTGGTACTCGATCAAAACAACAAGGGCTAGTTTTCCGAGTAGTGACAGTAGAGCTAGTCGGATTTTTGAATTAATACATTGTGATTTGTGCGGAGAATATCAAACTCCTTCTACTTGTGGTGCACATTATTTTTTGACTTTGTTTGATGATATTTCAAGAGGTGTTTGGGTTTATTTATTGAATTCCAAAACAGAAGTTTATTCCGCATTCTGCTCATTCTTTGCTATGATTCAATGTCAATTTGAGGTTTCTGTAAAATTGGTGATCGAGAAGCGATAATGGGACTGGATTTAAATGCATGCTACCTTACTTTGCTGAAAATTGCATCATTTTCCAAACTTCTTGTGTTAGAACACCGCAATAAAATGGTCGTGTTGAACGTAAGCATCAACATATATTAAATGTGGGGTGTGCATTGATGTTTCAAGGTAATTTTCTACTTGGTTTTTGGGGTATTTAGTGTTCTTTGTGTGGTCTATTTGATTAATCGCACTCCATCTCGCTTGTTGCAAAACAAGACACCAAATGAAATTCTCTTTTGTACGACCCAATAGTTGATGAATTGAAAGTTTTTGGCTCTTTGTGCTTTGCTCATAATCAAAAGGCTAAGGGGGATAAGTTTGCACCTCGTAGTCGAAAATGTGTGTTCGTGGGATATCCACATGGCAAGAATGGTTGGAAGCTATATGATAAATCTTTGTGTCACGTGAATAATGTGGCCTCCGAGGACAATGTAGGGGTCAATGTAGCGCCTAATGATAATGTGGGAGTTGATTTGGATTTTTTGGATGATTTAGAGCATGTGTTTGGAGCTGGATTATGATAATGACAATGTGGTCGTCGATCATGCATCTAGCAATTCTGATACGCCTAGCACCGCACTGCTCACGCCCTTGCCTACGCCTTCATGCCATCGCTGCAAACTGAGCCCCTGGCCAACACTCCAGCTTGCGCGCAGTAGCAGGTTTGTCATGCAGGGCTTGACTTTGTTGCAAGCCAACACTACAACGTTGGACCAACAGCCAAGTATCGACCTGCAGCTCTCGGCCATAGACAATCCTGCTTCGAGCCCTATTGCACCCACCCCTACGCCTCTGGGTTTACGATGTGGTTTATGGGACAGTCATCCGTCGGGTTGGATGAAAGACTTCGTTGCAATACTATACATGATCCGAGTCAATCGCAATGTTCATCGTCGCCTCCTAGCTCCTCAAGTACTCCCTATCCAATAGAACACTTTGTGAATTGTGGCAAATTTTGTAGGCCATGAAGGATCCCGGATGGAGAGAGACGAAGCAGGAAGAAATTGGTGCGTTGGAAGACAATGAAACATGGGTAATGGAAGAGTTTGTTAGGTTATGATTCATATGACAAAACATAAATCATGCGGAAAAACCATAAAGCCAGGAAAGCATATTATTTACACATAATCATTTAGCATAGTTTAGATGCATACACTTTGTTGCGTGCCCTCCCTAGCTACGCCCGAACCGAACAATAACAAGTCTTTAGGACTCCAAGTGTCGTCCCTCCGTAGATAGTCCACAGTACGTCCGGATCCGCCTCAAGATTGACCAACTAGAATCGCACTTAAGGTGCTAGGATTTTCGGCTAGGTTAGTGCAAGTGTATGGCTGAATTTTTCTTTCAAAAACTTACCCTTTGAATACTTCAATTGTGTCTATAAATTATGACCCTAGGCTCCTATTTATGGAGGTATGGAAAAGGAATTATAATCCTACTAGGATTTTGATTTATTAATTAGAATCCAACTTGAACTCTAAATAATAAATATAATCTTATTAGGATTAGGATTTAATCAATATGTAGAATCCCGATAGCTTTAGGATTCGTACAGGAACACAAACACTTACGCACGCACGAGCCGCACGCCCATGCGCAAGCCTCGCGGCCCACGCACGGCGCACAGCCCCTTTGCCCGCAGCCCATTATGCGCGCGCGCCAAGGCTTGGCTGGGCCTGGCCTTGCGCTGGGCCTGGTCGAGCTTGGCGTGTGTTCGTCGCGTGTGGTTTGCTGGGCGACGGCCTGGCTTCGTGCTGGGCCTTCGTCTAGCAAGCCTCGTCCGATGCTAATTCGTACGATACGCTCTCGATTAAATTCCCGATTCCGGAATTCATTTCCGATACGAACAATATTTAATATTTCCGATTCCGGAATTAATTTCCGTTTCGAACAAATATTTAACATTTCCGTTTCCGGAATTATTTTCCGATTTCGATAATATTTCCGATTCTAACAATATTTCCGTTTCCGGCAATATTTCCGATTCCGGTAATATTTCCATTTCCAATAATATTTTCCGATACGTACCATGTTTCCGTTTCCGGCAACATCTACGACTTGGATAATATTTATATTTCCGATACGATCCATATTTCCGTTTCCGGCAATATCATCGTTTCCGGAGTATTCATTTCTTGCTTGTGACGATCTCAGCTCCCACTGAAACCAAGATCCTCCGATTCCGAATATCCATAGATGGAGTATTTAATGCCATTAAATACTTGATCCGTTTACGTACTATTTGTGTGACCCTACGGGTTCAGTCAAGAGTAAGCTGTGGATTAATATCATTAATTCCACTTGAACTGAAGCCGCCTCTAGCTAGGCATTCAGCTCACTTGATCTCACTGAATTATTAACTTGTTAATTAATACTGAACCGCATTTATTAGACTTAACATTGAATGCATACTTGGACCAGGGGCACTATTTCCTTCAGTCTCCCACTTGTCCTTAGGGACAAGTGTGCATTTACCTAATTCCTTTGTCTCTCGATGCTTGCTCTTGAACATAAGGTAAGAGTTGTCATCCTTATTATGTCCAGAGGTGTTTCTCGGTTTCAGAGTTCAACTGATCAAATAAACAGATAATCATAGCCTATGATTCATCCGAGCACGGCCATGCATTTTACAGTTTCTAGCTCTCCGAGTGGCCTTGTACAACTTTTAAGCATCTCATCCCGATTTATGGGAGGACAATCCCAATCTTGCGATCTTGAGATTAGACTTCGTTTGATAGGTGATTACCTGAGCGTTGCCTTTATAGCCTCCTTTTACGGTGCGACGGTTGGTCAACGTCAAAGTAACCAGTTCTCAAACAAGTAATCTCAAATCACTCAGGTATTGAGGATTTAGTGTCTAATAATTTTAATGAAATTTACTTATGACAGATTTTCATCTCTTACAGTAAAGTTTCATAGGCCTGTCCGATACTAGTCTTCCCAAAGTAAGTATCTATGCAAATGATTATGACATTGCCATGTCCACATAGTTCAAGAAACAAAACTACTAGTCATCTTGCATTCTAGTCGTCTAACGTTTTCTATGCGTCCATCTTTATAGAAAACTCCGACCAGGGACCATTTTCATCTTTTGACATTCAAGTTCACTTGATAGACATTTCTTAGTGACAGGACTGGTCCTGACAGTCTATCTTGAATATATCGTCAAATTTGAAGGGACTCATCATTTAATGCTAAACCAAGATTAAATGGAATATGAAAATACATTTCATATATGATAAATGTTCAACCCCAACGTTTTACAACCATGGGCCTCAAACCCATCTTTAAAACAGTTCATGGAATTCAAAGCTATGCTTGATTTCCAGTGGTACAACGTGAGTGTTTCTTCTCACTTGTTGCATAGGTTTAGTTATCATGCTTTGCCAATCTTAATATCCTTTTCATCGAATGTTCTTCGAGATATGATGATAAGATCTTTTGAGTTTGTTTATTATGTGATCTAGTCTTTCTTACTTCGATAGTGGTTCTACGCATTTTGCAATGAAGAACCGTCAAGTCAGCAGACAGGTGATCTACACAAGTTCAGTGAAGAACTCTTTAAAACAACCCCGTTTTATTGCTTCTTAGGCAATAATTACTTTTACTTCAACTGTATAGGTTGCTAGTGATGCTTTGTTTGGATTTACCTATCCAAGCAGTTCATAGATATGTGGAAGACTCTCCAACTATATCTTAGAACATAGAAATTAGTATTTTTAATTTCCCACGCAACAACTAATGGTCTCCAATCCATGTTGCCATTTCAAAACACGATGCTTTTTAGCTCGTCCTTGTCAATGGTTAACTCCAAAGGGATCTTTCTTGATCCTTTGCCAGTGTTTATGCGTGTAGCATCAATATTTAGCATATCTTTATTTCCTTGAATCAAGAACTATTCCTATGTACCTTTTTAAGTACCATAAGTATTCTTGATCTCAATCTAGTTGATCTTCACTTAGATCAATAGAGATTGGTATATGTTCGTCATGCCTAAAGTCATACGATACGTTTTTGGCGATCCTCATATTATATCATACATGATAAATTCTTTTGCAGAATAATTCCCAATTGAATTCTATTCATGTAACTTTAGCTCATTCAATTTCAGTAGATACTGAATTCAGCTAAATTCTTTGACATGTAATATAGGTTAAGAATCTTACTTAGATTCTTTGATGTTTAACTTAGTAAATGCTTATACATAGTTCAAATATCCTTTACTCGGATTTATTCATATGGGTCGAATATCTCCAATGGAGTCTTTCGTGTTTGATTTAGTAAATGCCATTACTTAATCCAAAACAATATTATAAGATCTTTGTAAATAGATCTTAATACCCAGTATGTACTAAGTTTCGCCATGGTCCATCATTGATGAATAATTTCAAATCTAAGTCATTAGCATTTGAATGTTATTTCACAATAGAGAGATATATGTGTGATACACATAGGACCAATTAAGTTTTATGTACTCCCACTAAACTTCTTATATATCTATAAGAGTCATGTACATTTTATGAAACTAAAATACTTATTAGCTTCACTAAAATACAATTCCAATTCCCAATTGCTTGCTTAAATCTGTACTTAGATTTTATAAGCTAGCTTTCCTTTTCAAGCATTTATTTGGATCCACAAATCCTATGACATACCATGTACATAGTTTATTCCAACATTTGATTGAGGAATTGTTTTGTCATCCAATTGCCATATGTACCAATATGCAATCAGTGCTTGAATTATTGACTTAAGCATTACGATTTTGCATGAGGTTTCAACACAATCCACACCGTGAATTTGCTTGTAACCTTTAGCAACAAATCTAGCTTTGTGTGTGAACATAATTCCATGTTTGATGGTTTTTATCCTTAAAACAAACTTTCAACCAACAGGTGTTAACCTGTTCTTGCAAATCAACAAAAGTTCAATTTTGTCATCAAAACATTGGTTATGTTTTATGGCCTCTAACCATTAAAAACATTTGAGTCTATATATGGCCTCTAACCATTTTAGGGAATCTGGGTTTCGTCATAGCTTTCTTACAAGTCACAAACTCATTAATCTACATGATAATAGTTTGACTGCAAGTTGTAGGTTTCTTCACTATCTAATAGAAGAATCGCATAGCTTCAGTGACCTGAACTCCATGATTCTTTACTATCTAATAGAAGAATCTCATAGTTTCAGTGACTTGAACTCTATGCCTACTTGGGTATAGAACATCAAACAATAGAATATCAATAGCCACTTGAAAGTCCTTTGAATATTCTGTTCTCCTTGAAGCACTTGTAAAGTCTTCTAAGAGATGCCTATTCTTTAAAGCCACTTCTAAAGTCCTTAAAGAATACATGTTCGGATTTTCTAAAGAACTTCGAAAAGCCTCCTGAATGTCCGTTTATGTTTGTTGTTCGCCTCGAAGACTTTCGAGGTCTATTTTCTCCCACTTGTCATTTTGGAAACGAATCTCCAAAAGGACATTATTTCGAGCAAACAAACATTATGTTCTCAAACATTCGTGGTAGAAACAGTACCTTTGTGTCTCATTTGAATAAATCATAATGAAACATATATCTATACTTGGGACTTAGTTTGTTGAATAACAAACACTAAGCTCCCACTGGGTTTAGGAACTTCTTTAGATATATTATGAAAAGATATTCTGAAATTACTTTTCAATAGCTTTGACGAATTTGGTTTAGTTTGGTGGTAGTTGAGCATTTTGTTTTAGAAATTATAGGAAAAGTCTTTATGATTCATCATTAATCGAATCAAGTACTAATTGACTTTGATTATTCCAACTAAGATATGCCATATCTTATGGACCTAGATTGTGAAATTACAACACACAATCATTGATGATCATATTTGGTCTCAAGTAATCATCAACATAATCTAACCTAGATCTTTATGATTTCTTCCCAAGTGGATTTTATACTTCTGAATCTTTGAACTAGCCAAACAGATTCAACTTATATCACATTTGAGTAAATAAACCTATATTCACTCAAATCCATGTGAAATAATAAAGTCATAAAATCTTTCTTTAGCTTTGAACTCTATTGTCTAGGCGTTCTAACAATAGTTCATATCTTTTGTTACTTTCAACAAGTAAGATTAGTTGTCTTAAATTGATCTAGAAATCAATCAACTTTCAAAAGTCCATCAAAATAGAGCTTTTGAATGTTAACTTGTTGATATGGTCTAAGCAACAATGCTAAAGGTTAGTGGAACTCAAATCAAGAGATTGATTTGAACCTAGTAAAGTTTTATTGTTAAAGAGTTGTTTGTTTTTAATCAAGCATATTGACTCAACCCGTAATTGACCATTTCATTCAAATAAACAAACAAACATTGTTTTTGTTTTTCTTGAATGTGAGTCTTTCTGTGTTTGAAGGAGAAATTTAGGTATGTTGATTATGGAACAAAATAGCCATTAAGTTCCAGCCTTTGAAAGGACTTAAAACAAACTAGATGACCCTACAACTAATGTAGCATTGCCATGCTTCATTTCCCACTTGTAGGTCATTAGTGTATCCTAGCTTCCATTGTTTGAGTTATTACCGAAGTAAGAACCTCAAGCGGTATATGATACCAAGGAAGTTTGATTTCTAGGTCACTTCTCTTTAAACATAAACTTATAGGTAGAAACGAAATCGTAAAATTTCTTTCATTTGTTCCTTATTTTCCTATTTCTTGTACCCTTTCTTATAGTCTTAAGAATTGAATTCTTTAGTGTTGACTTTTATACTTTGTTTAGACATGTCCAATGTTACTCCAACAAAGTTCTTACCATTTATGTTGAATATTCTGTTTCAACTAGATGATCTTACCAGAAACTTCTAAAGTTCTCTAAGCATCGATTTATTTAAATGTCTAGGGACTAGACTCATTCGAGAATTAAATGGAAAAAGATTTTAGGTTGTTAACCATTGGTAAAGCTGAGCGTTTAAACTCAATGCTTTATGATCTCAAAACTACATTGTATTTTAATTTCACAAGCACCAATTGGTTCGCCATTCGACTTTGATATTCGAAAACAACCATAAAAGTCCCTAACAGAAACGTACATTTTAAACTGCTCATTTTCTCTCATTTCCGTGAATCGTTCTTGGATAGATTCATTACCAATCGAGGAAATTTACTGTTACCTTTCTAAAAGGATTTACTGCAGTGCAAGATATTTAATTATAAACAATAATTAAAACATACATTGAAGCATGCAAAGTCTAAACATTTATCATGAGTAATAACTTGAAAATTTAAAGCAATCATGCAATTTAAACAAGTTATTAGCATTTTATTCGAATTTATTGTTCCGGCAGGTGTGAATAAAGTGATTTCAAGACCCTAAAACCATTGAAGAATTAAGCACATTATGTATTTTGACTCAATTCTAAAATATTTTAGGTAAGCAAAAGCCTTTTGCTAATAGTCTAGAAACTACTCTTGGTTGATAGGTACGTCTAAGAGCTTATTAGGTAAACCTATCGATTTTGCCACGACATAAAAGGACTCCTTATATCGTTGAGTTTCACCAAAACTAACATGTACTCACAATTATTTGTGTACCTTACCCCTTTAGTATCGATAAGTAACACCTCACTATGGCGGAAAACTATTACTAAGATCGATGAAGAAAGGATATCCAAGTAAGTGTTATTTTGGCATGGCACCTTTTAACTCAATTTTTAAGTTTGGAACTTAAAGCTCTTACTATGTTGGTTAGATTTTAAGTGAACTAAAATCCTTAATCATGCAACATAATCAAGCTTTGATCTCATGCATATTTAAGACATATTTAAAAGAAATAAATAACTTAAAACATGCATAAGATAAATGTGATCTAGTATGGCCCGACTTCATCTTGAAGCTTCAACTTCAAAGTCCGTCTTGAAAATCTCCGTGGGAGGCGCCATTTTCTTCAAATAGGATAAGCTATAATTAAACTAATTACTACTATTTGATGGTACGCAGACCATATTTGAATTGAAAAACAATTTTGGTACTTTAGACCAATTACATTCAAATTAATGATACGCAGACCATATTTTCTATCCTATTTGGGCCATACTAGTCACTTCATAACCTGCAAAACAGTACATATACAATATATACCATTCACCCATTCATTATCATGAATGGCCCACATAGCTGGTTAGTAAAACACGTTATGCATCACATAAATATTTGCAGCAATTAATCAAGGGCACCAATACTCTACCAATTATTCAGTCCTTATTAATTCTAATCAAGTTGTTTAACCTTAAAGGATTTGTAGACCTAATCAAGAGTTTATGACTAAAATTGCTCCCACTTAAACCAATAAACTCATATGCTTTACTAATTTTAAACATAAAAATGTATTTCTAGTCTAACTGGAAACATACAAATTTAATCAAAATTTAAAGCTCATATAAATTTATAATTGAATCCATTTTATTTAATTTATTTTTCAGTTGAATTTAAATTAATTCAAGGTTTTTAATTTTAGTAAAATAATTAGAATAAATTAGAATTTATAATAATTATAATATTCAAAATTAAAATCCAAGAAAATAATTAAAATTAATTAAAATCGTTTCCGAACTGAAAATTAAAATTTAAATTTAAAACTCGACAATCGTAACATGACGAGCACTTGGGCTTGCGCCCAAGCCCCATCGATTGCACGACCATCGCTAGCCCATGGCACGTCATCGCAGCAGCCACGCGCAAACGCAGCAAGCCAGCTACGCTTGCGCGCAGCCTGCCCGCCCATAGCATCGCAGCAGCAACGATGTGTAAAGGAAGAGTTTGTTAGGTTATGATTTCGATAATATTTCCGATTCTGACAATATTTCCGTTTCCGGCAATATTTCCGATTCCGGTAATATTTCCATTTCCAATAATATTTTCCGATACGTACCATGTTTCCGTTTCCGGCAACATCTATGACTTGGATAATATTTATATTTCCGATACGATCCATATTTCCGTTTTCGGCAATATCATCGTTTCCGGAGTATTCATTTCTTGCTTGTGACGATCTCAGCTCCCACTGAAACCAAGATCCGTCGATTCCGAATATCCATAGATGGAGTATTTAATGCCATTAAATACTTGATCCGTTTACGTACTATTTGTGTGACCCTACGAGTTCAGTCAAGAGTAAGCTGTGGATTAATATCATTAATTCCACTTGAACTGAAGCGGCCTCTAGCTAGGCATTCAGCTCACTTGATCTCACTGAATTATTAACTTGTTAATTAATACTGAACCGCATTTATTAGACTTAACATTGAATGCATACTTGGACCAAGGGCACTATTTCCTTCAGAGTTACCTTCCGGAAAGAAGGCATTAGGTTGCAAGTGGGCCTATAAGATTAAATTTCATGCGAATGGCAAGATAGAACGACTTGAGACTCGTCTTGTTATCTTCGGCAATCATCCGGTAGAAGGAATTGAATATAATCAGATATTTGCTCCAGTTGCAAAAATGGTCACAGTTTGGGCTTTCTTGGCTATTTTGGCTGCGAAGAATTGGGAACTCTGTCAGATGGACGTTCACAATGCCTTTCTTCATGGTGACCGCGACGAGGAAGTTTATATGAAGCCGCCCCCAAGTTTTCATATGGGCAAACCGCGTATGCTCTGTAAATTGAAAAAATCACTATATGGTCTCCTTCAAGCTCCTCGGTGTTGATTAGCTAAGTTAGGCGCTTCCTCGAAGAAGTATGGATTTTCTCAGTCCTACTCTAATTACTCTCTTTTTACGTTGACGCAGGGACACATTCAGCTCAATGTCCTGGTCTACGTCGATGATTTGATTATCTCTAGAATTGATTCGTCTGCAATTGTTGATTTTATGAAATATCTGGGTGAATGCTTTCATATGAACAATATGGGGGTTTTGAAGTACTTTCTTGGCATTGAAGTGGCTCACAGTCCCGAGGATATTTTTTTGTGTCAAAGTAAGTACACACTTGATATTATTGCTGAAGTCGGTCTTCTAGGGTCACGCCCGGCAGCCTTCCCTATTGAACAAAACCATACTTTGGCATTGGCTAAAGGTCCTCTCATCGACGATCCGATAATGTACCGACGCCTTGTGGGTTGTCTCATATATATGTCCTTCACTCGTCCTGATTTGGCATATACGATAAATATTTTGACACATTTCACGCAAAGTCCTCGGCTCCTCGCTAAGAACATTGGGATGCGGCGCTTCGAACAATTCGTTACTTGAAGGGGTGTCCCTGACAAGGTATTCAATTCTCCTTCGCGACGATTGTGATCTACGGTTGACTGGTTGTTGTGATTCTGATTGGGTCAGTTGCCCTCTTGGCGTTCGGTTACCGGTTGGTTGATCTTTCTTGGTCATTCTCCTATCTCTTGGAAGACAAAGAAACAACACGTAGTCTCTCTCTCTCTCTTCTGCAAAGGTCGAATACAGTTCCATGAAGGCCACAACTGCAGAGTTAAAATGGCTTAAGGCGCTCTTGGGTAGTCTTGGAGTGGCGCATCCTCAGGCAATGAACTTCTTTTATAACAGTCAATTTGCTTTACATATAGCACAGAATCCCGTATCTCACGAACGTACGAAGCATATTGAGGTAAATTGTCATTATGTACGAGATGCGATCTAGGAAGGTATTATTCGTACTAGTCATGTACGAATAGATGAACAATTGGCGGACATCTTCACCAAGGCTTTGGATAGACGTCAGTTTTTATACTTACTCGACAAGTTGGCCATTTGTGACTTGCATGCTCCAACTTGAGGGGTGTGTGTGTGTGTTGAGCCTTATTGTATTTAAGTTAGCTAATGTATTTAGCCATTGGGCCTAGTAGTCTAAGGGCTTATATTAGTTTGTATATAAACTACAATTTACAGAAATAAAAACCAAGGAAACACAATTCCTACAATAAGATCTAAATCATGTGTATGACACTCTATTCGTAATTCAGTTGTGGCTCATTCAGACCAAAATATTATACCATAATACTAACCTTTAATTTATGTTTAGACAAAAGTTCCCCGTAATAATTCACATTATTTATTAAAGTCTAAATATTAACACATCATCAATGATCTTAGCCAAATTTCTGTTTTCCTTGTATCCTATATTTTCCTCTAATTTCGTGGAACCATCACACGGAGTACTTCCTACTTCGTACATTGTAATATCATAGTCAACGATGCAGGAATTGATTGCCTAAATCCTCATTTTCAAAGATTGACAATAGCTGATTAATATTGCAAGTCAAAGTAATAAAATGGTGAGTCATGTTTTATAATTGGATTGTGTTCTTTTCATTTAGGCACGTTATAGTCTTCAATCATCATCCATATATTGTACACTAGTTTAGGGCCCGTGCAACGCACGGCTATTACTAAAAATATTTATTATTTTAACAGTAACTAAAAGACTTGTGATATTAGGAAAACATGAAAGTAAGAAGGATATATGAATAAGTATAAATTTAAAGTTGTGTAAAAAAAATATTCAAATGAACTAAATTTGCATATTACTATACAAAGTTAAAAATTATAGTCGTTTACTTGTATGTAGAATGATCTAACAACGTTAACCAAACACGAATGACTCAAGACTAATTTTCGAAAAGACCCGAGCATAACCGAGTTAGTCAAATACAACATATTTTGAATTGAGTAAAATTTTGATAAATAAACTTATATGTTAGTCTACTTAACATATATTATTATTTTAATTAACATTCTTACTTACCAGTTATTATTAATAGTAGACTAACATTAGAAGTTCATTTATCAATATTTTTTATAATTCTTATCAGATTAAAAAGTTATAATAATACATAAATAAAATTATATCATAAAGGAAAAAATAATATTGATTTAGCTTTCCTACAATAATATATTATGCAATACACATCTATGGTAATTAAAATATATTTTTATCTTAGTTTCCTAAAAAAACGTAATATAATTTATTTATTTTAAAGTAAAAATTAAAACAAAATATTTTGGCGGGAAAAAATCACATCAGGAAATGACACGTGTCATTCCTGGTGTCTCTTTTAGTATATAGTAACTAGTATAGTACCCGTGCGATGCACGGTTTACAAATCTGAATAATAATTTTTATATAAATCTGACACATTATGTATTTGGTGATCGTTTGGGGATTCATTTATTAGTTCTAATACACTAATCATCAACATTATTGTATCATTTTCGTACGACTGATTGACACATACTTCATCGAAGTACAATAACCGTGCATAATTTATAATATATATAATGTTCACATATCCTACAATCATCATATAGCTATATAGTCAGGCTAAATAATATAAATAACCATCTCCAAAATTTGTAATTCTATAATATTCATCTAAATGTTTATTTTGTACTATAGTTGCTTAATGATAATAACATATTATAAATTGATAATCTACCACAAACTAAAAAGAAAAAGAAATAGAAAAGGAAAAAAAAAAAAAAGAAGAAAAGTCAAAGATAGTTAGAAAAGGAAAAAGAAAAAGAAATGAAAAAGAAAAAGAAATACTCTAACTTTGCAAGTAGTAGAAATGACGTGTGATCCCACTACAAAGAAATAATCTAATCAATTTTGATTAAGCTTCCCCTGTAAGCTTCACTTCATCGGGTTTTTCTTTTTTTTTTTGGGCGATTGAACTTCATCGTTTTTCACGAACTATATTGTGGTTCATCTTCTTTGATAAAATCCTGAACATGCATCTGCAACAATCTTTGGCTCTTTGTTAATTAGGTATACATCTTAATCTCTTATCCATTATATTATGAGCTTGTAATATTTATGAGTTTATCTTCTTATTCCTTATTAGATCTAGTATAGTACCCGACTTAAAGTCATCTTGATTGTTCAAAACCTGTGATTGAACTCTTGATTGTTTGTTTTATTTCAATCCTATTCTATTTTCTGGATCTAAGATTTTTTTGGTTTTCATTATTAGTGAAAAATGCACTTAACTTTTTTTTTTTTTTCCTGTTTTAAGGGGGTGTTTATTTTGAATGTGTGATTAAGTCAGCCCAGTCATAAGATGTAAAATTTGGGTTTGAAAATTTTTGGATAAATTAATGCTAAAATGGAGTATATGATTTTCCATTAAATTATCTTGATTGCAGAATTAGTCACCGGATTAGTGATTGAGGAGTTGAGAAGAGCCAAGGGCCTTACTGCAATTGCGTCAGATCCGATAATAGCAATATAATCTGATCAGACCTCTTCTGACCACGAAAGAGGTACACGGAGCAGAGGTTATAAGTCCAGAATCTACAAATAAATAGCTAAGTTGGAAATATTCCAGGTATATTAGTACAACAGACTCTCTTTCTATTGCAATTAATTGAATGTTTAGCGAATGTTTTATAGTGTATATGGTTCAGGCCATCTTGTTTTTGGTGACATAAATAATAGACTAAAAAAATGTAAATAGTTGTTGGTAAAAGAAAAATAACATTGTATTTTGGGGTAGAAGACTAAAAAGCATGTAAATAGTCAAGTTCGTCCTACTTATTTTGCACCAAACGCATCACAATAGACAAACGATTTGATACTTAGCGGTAACTGGACCGGTTCTTGCTGATAAGTGAAACTTTGGAGCCTGCATAAAAGAAAGTGAGACATAAAAATAAAGTCAAAAACACTTGGATTTTTTTTTTTAATAAAATAACAAAGAGGTTAACAACATAACTGAATAGGCTAAAAGAATACCTCCTCATATTGACAAGTTCTGAAAGACTTCTTTGTATACTACATTGCTCGTAGTATTATTAAGCTTATCTTCCTTGTCACAGATTAAAATTCTCAGTCCTTTCTTGGTCGTTACTCGGGATAATGCAACATAAAGTTGACCATGACTAAATACTGGTCTAGGAAGATATAAACCAACATGCGAGAGTGATTGTCCTTGGCTTTTGTTTATCGTCATAGCAAAACAAACCACCAATGGAAACTGCCTTCGTTGAAGCTTGATTGGAAGAATAGTAGTATCTGATGGGCTTAAGGTCATTCGAGGAATGAACACCTTATGCCCTATATTGCTACCTGAAATGATTTTAGCTTCAACAACATGGTTTCCAAGCTGAGTTATAATTAATCCTGTACCATTGCATAAGCTTGACGACTGATCTATATTTCTGAGAAGCATCACAGGGGCCCCAACCTTCAACTTAAGTACGTGATTTGGTACGCCTGAGAACGTAAGGGTGTTTAGGAACTCAAGTGGATAAAAATCTTCAATTACCATGTTCCCATCTTCCTTAGATATGCTGTCTGAACTTAAATAAATTCTCTCTTCACCTGGTATTAAGGATAGCAAGTAGTCGTTGATAATATGTACGTCATTATGAGTTGGGGCTAGAATTTCTCTTTCTTGAAAGTAGGTTGGATCCCACAAATTCTGTAAAATGGAAGGATAAGTACTTTCTATGATAGCTTCAACCGGATTTCTCTCTTCCTTTATAAGGTTTTCATCAGGGATTACTATAGCTTCTGTACCATCATTCGATTCTTTTACCTTACCATCACCGATCTTTAGTATCCACTCTGAGAATTCCCTGATTTCATGACTAATCGAATCTGGACAACCTACTGTAAGCCTCATGTTTCTTGTCAGGGTAAGGACTTCACAATAATTCCACAAGTAAGATGAGTTAATCGTGGCAAAAACAATGTCCTGCCTACTTCCCCTTGGGATCACAGGTAGAATTTGTCGAAAGTCTCCTCCAAAGACAACTACTTTGCCCCCAAATGGTTGCTCTGTTGGCCTTAGAATATCCCTTAAGCTTTTGTCCAATGCTTCAAAGCAGAATTTATTCATCATGGGTGCTTCATCCCAGATAATAAGCTTTGTTTTTATTAAAAGGTTGGCCAAATCACTTCCTGGTTTAATGTTACAAGTCGAGTTTTCATTTACATTCAGAGGAATTTTAAACCTTGAATGCGCAGTTCTTCCCTTAGGAAGTAAAAGTGATGCTATTCCACTTGAAGCAACGGGAAGCACGATATCTCCTTTTGACCGTATAGCTGCACATAGAGTTCTCTAAATGAAAGTTTTCCCTGTCCCACCATATCCATAAATGAAGAAAACACCGCCTTCACCTCTTGAAACAGCATCCATAACTTTATTGTAAATCTTTCTTTGTTCATCAGTAAGACTCGAAAATAGTCTATCATGCTCTACAAGTAAGGATGGTCTATCATACTGCAATTCATCTTGGATTAACTTGTTCCTCCCTTCTGATATGAGCATCTCATCTGGATAAGGTATCATGGGAAATTTTCGAAGTGTACTGCCATTACTTTGCAAGAGTTTTTCAATGTAAGACAAAGTGAGATTTTGAATTTGGTCTTCGGATAATTCTAAGTCTGTAAAAACCCAGAAAAGTAACAATCATTAGATGTCTTATATAGTAAATATTTGTTAAACATTAAAATGAAATACATAAAACGTCCTTGTAATGTTTAATATAATTTGATAAAAAAAAAATAGACGATTACCATCTTTCCCAAGTTCACGTCTCTGTTCTTCAAGAATACCCTCTGCTAATATATGCCACGTCGCATTCCATACAAATTCTGGTCTTGAGAGGCTTTCGAACAACAATAATATTGCAAAAAGGTTTCTTAAGTAGCGCGGAGTTCCCCATAAACTTGCTTCTGTGATTCCATCAATGTATTCTTTATCATCATCTAACAATCCTCTTGCATAGCAAGCTTCTTTAAAAGAAGCGTACAAAACACCATTGAATGTTCTAATATCTTCATAACATGTTGGACCGTTAACATAATTAAGTAGGATTCTTAAGTAGTACTTTTCACCATTACCTGGGGGGACGTGGTAGATCCTTCCAATAGAAAACCGATCCAATACTCTTTCTTGCCATATACCTTTCTCTGGCTTCCATGAAAACTGTGTTGGAAACTCCACATAAGTGAGTTTTCTAGCCTTTTCAGATGTCTTGTTACACTCCATCCAGGCTAAGAACTGAGATTTTTCAATAGAAGGCCTATTAATGACTGAATCTAGTGGATCATTGTCTTTGAATACAACACTCTTCTCATTAGGTAGATGAAAACTTAGCCTTTCTACAGCAGGAGTTCTATAATGCATGTCAAATCCAAAAATCCTCCATACTGCTTCGCATGGTGAAATTAAATATACCTACATACAATATATTTAAATTTAGACATTCTCAACCTGATGAAAAGTTAGCTCAATTTATTGTCCTCCAAACTTTTAGATAAGTACATGATTAAATATACCTGCAGTCATAGTATGCTTTAATTTCATCAACATTATCACAACTATCTTCAGTTCCTTGAGAAATGGCAGCAGTGATTCGATCATTTCCCTTATTTATATATTTAAATAAGTATTTGATCGACTTATGTTGATTACACCATTCAACATTAATATGAGCACCATACTTAAGGAGAAGTGTTTTGTTATATGGAACAACAAACCTGTTGTCTAGTTTCACTCCGTTTTTTTCAACAAATCTACCATTATCTCGTCTTCTATAATGTGGAAATCCATCTTCATCCACACTTGTCTCTTTCTGGAAATCCTTAGGGAAATGTTTTGAGCACTTTCCTTGTTTCATGCATGGAGAACTTGTATTCATTGCACCGCAAGGACCATGCATCATGCTATCTCCCACCAATTTATACAATTCGGGATCTGTATCCGGATCTGGAATCTCAGCACATATAACTTTATCAATGTCTTGAGCATTAGTAATCTTGTCTTCTGGGTGCAAAAATAGAAGGATATGGGCATGAGGCAATCCACGCTTTTGAAACTCCACTGTATAGACCACTGAAATCAATAGTGTTAGACAATGTAATGAGTATATTAACATACGTTTGACATTTATAACACTGGCTATTTTTTTTATCTATCTATATATTATTTTTCAAGTGTATTAGAAATTAATAATATTAGTCTACTTAAATCCACGCACTTGTTCAAATATCTTTTTTTCATTTGTATAAGCTAGCATGTCTCAATCAAATGGTCATAGTAGTCTGACTTAAATTCCAACTTGGTCATAAATGGATTGCTATAAGGAAATATACAGAGTACTAATTCATAGTCACTGTTTTGCTGTTATAAATAAATTAAAAAAATAACAGACTCAGGGTCTAAATGTTGGACATACCAACTTTCAATCAGAACTTGCTGTAGTAGACTTAGTCCGTGCTTGCTTTGGAATATAGTAGACTTAACGCAATATAGAAAATTCTATATTAATTCTATATATTAGGAAAACTATATTATATAGTAGACTAAACTTGTACAAAAAATTCTATATCAATTGAGAATTGTATGTTCACCAATAATACCCGTGCTTTCAATAAAAGTAATAAGGTAATCTACACATATAGATTAATGTAGGTATATATTAAAGAAGTCAATAAGAATGTAAGTTATTCTTATTCCGTATTTTGAACTATAATATCTTATTATTATATAGAACAGTATATTGTATTTTGACTATGCGCCCTGTGTTTTAGTTATAGATTTGTTAAGAAACTTACAAGCTTTAACTTTGAAGGGGAAAATTTGTCCAGTCTTGAGATCCTTGATTAGCCTATCAAGTTTCATTTTAAAAACCCTACAAAGAATGTCCGGTCTATCCTCTGATCTGAGCCCTCTTTTTTGAACAAATCGGGTTATTTCGGGCCACTTTGGATTGCAAGTGTATGTGATAAATAAATCTGGATATCCATACCACTTACAAAGAGCCATGGCATCTTGATAATTTTGCATCATATATCTCGCACCACCTGTAAATGATGAAGGTAAAATTATCCGTTTTCCGGTCGATGCAGGATCAGTGTCTCCTCTTAACACAACATCTGTAAGATTCTTATACAATTCCGCTCTTAGTTGCTTCTGATGTGTTCGTACAAAATTTAGTCTTTCAGCCTCAATCATTGTATAAGCATCTACCAGAAATTGTTGAAATAATTTTCTTGACAACAACAATGTTGCAGCTTCATTGACTCTATCTTGAATCCTGTATGCAAAAAACTCTCTCATACTCAATTTTTTTCTCTTCCTCGTCCCGTCAGTGCCTCTAAATGGAATATCAACCCTATAACCATCCTCACCGTATGGAAATAGTAACGGGTATTGCATTGCCAGGTAAGAAGGATGAAGCTCGTTAATACGTTGTAGTAAACCTGGTTGCTTTTCAACAATAATATCCCTATCTGATGTGCTTCCAATATCACCTACAATAAGTGCTGCTACTTCAGATGCACTTGGGAGGTTATATGTCCTCCCATCAGTTTCCTTTCTTCCAATGAGTTTAAGTTTGACATTTTGAGAATCATTATGACTAAAACGATCCCTTGCCATTCTAAAACCTTTAGCAATAGGGTTGTGTTGGTCGAGCATTGCAGTGAGATCATTAATAATTGCATCATCAATGCCGTCAGAATTTCTTGATTGGCCATGCAAAGAGAACACACAGATTGTTAGAAATTATTATTATATATATATATATATATATATATATATATATATATATATATATATATATATATATATATATATATATATATATATATACACTATGATAGTGCATAAAATAAATTAGCTACAAACCTCCAAGCACGTTTTCTGTTTGAAACCTCATTTTCTGTATCGTATATGTACAGTTGAGCGAATTTTGGAGATGATCCAGAAGTTGGCAACAAACTTCCTATTTGGTGGTAGTTTTGGCCTGCTAACTTAAAGACATAAGGCCCTCGCCCATGGTTGACTGTTGAGTCAATCTTTCCCCCCATTGAGGTAAATGAAAGCATACCATTTAAACACCTTATATTTTCTTGAACAATTATACTCTGTGCATCATCATTTTTCAAAAATTCATTGAGTGGTGATGGTGGTTCTTTTAACAAAGGAAGTTCGACTTTTCCTTGCATGCAACACAATGAGAATTTAGGATTTTTTGAATTTCTCTTTTTCTCTAATCTTTCCTCATACCATATATTGCACCACAGAATTTACAAATGTATATTGGATCTCCAACGTCCCAATACCCTACGTAAACATAATATCAGGATGGTTAGAGCTGCATCATAGACTTTTTGATAAGCAACAATAATTATAATTTGTGAGTACCTTGAAATGAAGTCGATGAATAATTGTACTCACCTATACACATAGCTAGAACCATTCAGATATCATCTCCAATAAATCATATAAGGCATGATACAAAATAAAACGATAATGTAATATACCGTGCGGTTCATGACCTTCATTATCCATATGAGTATCTTGTGACAATGTTGAAGCAGAAGCATCTATGCCTATACATACAAATGAAGAATCAGATGCTTGTTGATGAGATAAGTAGCATTTGTGTAGTAGCCTACTGATATCATTGTGAGTGTAACTATACTAAGCTTCATATGTGTAATAATTTACATACCAGATGCTGTATAAATTTCCATGTTTGGGATGTTGCTTGTAGAAGAATTGACAATACTATCTTTTTCAATCAAACCATGTTTCTTGGGAGGGTGGTTTGCTTCATGAGATTCCAAAATTTAAACATGGTTAGCTTATAGTAGTCAAATTATCATGATCTATGCGTATTCAATTTGTATAAGTTAATTAGTGAAATAAGTAAAATATAAAGTTAAATAGGATAGACCTGAACCATTCGAAATGTCGGACATAGGGATCCTCTGACCACGTACCAGACTTTCAACATCTCTTCTTTTTCCAGTACCTTTTGTTTGCTTTACACCACCTGCATAATTTTTAATATGTTTGATCAAATCTAGCAATGATATATTTCTCTATTAAAGAAAAGTAGTTTCTTCCACAATACATCACGAGTATGATATTCAGTTTAGATATTACTATGATTTTCGTTGTTATCTGATCTTCGGCGTTTATTTGCGAGAATTGCTTTCCTATTGAGCCTCGCCGAGGTACAATTTGACTCCATTGATGTATCTATTATCAACATGTTATACTAATTAATAATAACGCAGATAATAAGCCATTGTAATATCATAATTTGCAACAAAGAGTAAAAGATTAAGGTAGCATACAATTAATTACTCACAAATTTCGTTAGATGTAGCCATTGTAATAGCATAATTTGCAACAAAGATGATTAGATTAAGGTATCATATTCCTTTGGGTTAGCATATCGAGATTCTTGCCATAATTATTCAATTTGACTACATATATAATAATGCATAGTTGTCTTATATAATGATCAACAATTTGGGATTTTTCCTTACGGAGTACCACTTATTCTTTTAATTATGGCATTTTAAGATTCTTGCCGTAATTAAAAGATCATGAGTTACCTATATTTTATAGTAGACTTAGTCCCTGCTTTCTTTGGAATATAGTAGACTTAATGTAATATAGAAAATTTTATATTAATTCTATATGTATTAGGAAATCTATATTATATAGTAGATTAAACTTTGAACAAAAAATTCTATATCAATAAGGAATTGAATATTCACCAATAATATCCGTGCCTGCAATAAAAGTAATAAATCTACACATATAGATTAACGTAGGTATATGTGAAAGAAGTCAATAAGAATATAAGTTATTCTTATTCTGTATTTTGAACTATAAGTTACCATAAAAAATATTTGTAATAGATTGCTAATATATTTTTAGATTTCGAATAATGTAAATTTATTACAAATATAACTTTTTATTTCATAAAAGTAATACATATCATCAATCGTAATATACTATATCTCAAATTAACACAATTATTATAATAATAATTGTTTTTATATTTTAATTGAATTCCTCAAGTTAGCACGATTTGTCAATAATAAATTTATCAAGTTAGCATAATAAATTGTCTTTGTGTCATTAAAATAATAGGTATCTATGTAATAAAAGTCATAGTATATTCCACGTTTAGCATTAGCCCACGCGGCAATATATCTTAAGATTCAACTGTATTTTGAATATATTATTCTTCTACTTATGTAGTTGTATACTATAGAATAAGAATATTCTGTGTCTCATATGACTAAGATATAGTCGAATTTAAACCGAAACAAAACTATTCTTATTATAGAAAGACTTTGAGATTGATGATCGAAATGAAAATATTCTTTTCGTCACTTAAAGATAGTAAATATAGAGTCGAATTTAAATATTCTAAATTATTTTTAAACTCTAACCACTAATAGTAATCATAATCTTTCAAAACAACTAAAAACATCCTTAAGTATCTTCACACCTACATAAAAAAAAAAGATAGATATTTAATCTTTGTTCGCCTTGTCATCCTTTTCAATCTTTATAAAAGTTTTCCTCTTGTTGGATGAGTGCTGAGCCGAATCTGATTTTTTTGCGATCCCAGTAGTTGATACGTCCTCAAGAGGTCTTTTCATTGGAGTAACAAATCCCTCATTTGTGTCTTCATTATCACAGATAATAGAAGTAGATTCCTGTTGATAAAGTTTTGGTTAGTAAAAAGAATATTATTAGTATTTATGTTTAAGGGTAAATAACATTTAGGTAATATCAAAAGAATAAAGAAAGAAACATGTCAATGTATTTGTATTTTATACTACCTTTTCTTTCTCATGCAAAGGAATTGACGAATTCACAGTGGATTGTACCTCTATATCACGTTCCTGTCAAGAAATATATGCCATACAAAATATGACCGTGATATAAAGAATTGATAAATGTGTGTATAATCATATGACAAAAAAAGAAAAGAAAAAAAAGATAGGTATTCACCTCCACATCATTATTAACCTCCAAGAAAGACTTTATCAATTCTTCATCATCACTTATTCGGAGGACGGTAAACTGATCCCAATTTTTGTCAATATTGTAGTTTGATATATGAAACCTAAACAAAAAATTTCTATCTAAGAGTACATCAAGTTCGTCCGGAAATGAAATATTTTTACCATCCTGCAAAACATGAAAGACCAAAACTTTGTCACTTTTTGAAAGCACCTAGATTATAGGTAGGTTATCATACCAAGATGATAGTGTACCTATGGATTTAATTATGTTCCCAACCGTTTATGCCAATGATATTAGTAGTGTATGATTTACCTTAGCTATCTTTTCTCTCAAATTTTCGGCTGATATTTGTAGTACTTGAACGACTTCTCTATCAAACATCACAAAGGTAGAATTTCCGCTATCATCTTCAACAGTTATCGTCAGTTTGTATCTGATTCAACAATAAAATTAATATTGTGTGAGAAACCAAATTTTCTATATAATAATATGAAATGATTTTGATATTATCAAAATATAATACTTCTATACCTTGGTGGTGCAAATTTAACATGTTTATCGCATTTGATACACCAATACTTTCCACCTCCTTCATAATCAACCTTTTTGTTACATTGTTTGCATGAGTTATAATACCATTTTGTATCAGTTTCAAACCCAACAATGGTAGCAAATACTACACAATAACATTCCTGCAAATATATATAAATAGATTCTTATCAAATATTCACTTATAATAGATTGTATTAGACGTATTTATTTACTGCTTAGTATTACGTTTGGTATAATAACTATACTTATAACCTACCCTTTTAGTGTCACTTAGTTCATCCAGTTGTTTCCGCTCAGACTTTAATAAGAACTCGTCGGATAAAGAGTGTGTAGAAGTGTTTGACAAATGAGTCAATCTTTGCGAATGAGAATCATCTTCATCAACAATGCTACCGGAAAAATAAATGCATTAACAACAATTTTTATATATTTTCATGAAAAATACGCTTATAAATGAAAATATAATACAACTAACCTGTGTTTTTGAACTGTTTAATTTCAGGTATTTGGTCACCGATTAAGATCTTTGTTGCAAAAAGTGAGTTTGATAGAGAAACTTCATCTACATCCATAAGAGATTATGATGTGTGCATTAAAAATAATAATTTTTATTAATTATTTACCAAAACACGCAACATTAAATTCACAATAGTTATAAGAGTACTAATTGACTACCTCGTCAAAGTTTGACCTGTGCAAACTGCAAAATAATGACAATGGGTCCTTCAATGTTTTCTTGTGTAATTTGCATCATCTTCTCAGCGTACTTTCCCCACAAAGTACAATTCAACATGTTGTTTCTATAATGCAAATTAAAATAATGTAAGAAATTATGTTATTTATGGGTAAATAACATTTAGATACTATCAAAATAATATAGAATATATATACTCGTAAAAAATAACTAAAGAATGCTTACTCCAAGTCTTGTAATACGAGGGGTAATTTGTAGTTTGGTGTAGTGTCTTTGGACATATCAACAGGATTTCCCTTTTTTATCACTTCCGCAATCACATCTGTTATGATTTTATTTATAAAATTAAGTAATGATATTAAACGCATTATCCAAAAACTAAAAATCAATAGAAGAAGGTTAATAGGACAAAACAATAGATAGTGACTATTGTCATACCAACTAAATCAATCTCACTAATTTCTCTTTTCAATATTTTATCAAATGAGACCAAATTCAACCCGTGTAGGGAGAGTCCCACATCATCGCATTCCTTCACTTGAGTCTTGAAATAAAAGCTAAGCTTATAGGTATGGTTAGTTGCTCTATGTTTACCACCATTCGGCACTACTCCAAAATTTGATATTATCCGACAAGAACCATCTTTCACCAGACGGCCAAAACGTTCAATGAGAGATTTTTTAATACTGGCCTGTATTTTGGATCCCTGGCGTACAATCCGAAATGTTGTAAGAAATAATTAGTAAAACATTATAAATTGTATAATACAGTATGTAATCAATTAGACATTACCTTCTCATCAATTAGAACCATCTCAATTGAATTAGTTACTTTTGGGTTGTTCCATTCAGGAGCAAGCCAAAGTCCAACAATTCGAACCTTAATTCGCCAATTTTCTTTGACAGGTGTGATGTCACATATCATAGTATATGCCATTTGCTTGAGTGGTTTTTGAATATGTTCTGATGCTAATAGAATGTCTTATATATTTATGGGTGATACCGTGATACGCTGCAAACCCTAGTAAACGTAACATCTTTTCCAACTAGTATTCTAGTAACCGTAATACAAAGCAAATGTAAATATGGCAAAATATATTCCTAGTACACGGTTTATTCTTAACTATATTCTATAGTAGATTGCCATCTAAGATATTTTCCTATCTAATATATTATAATATATGAAATAGGCTAAAATCCTTTCACAGCACACGATTTTATTGCTTATTCTATAGTAGATTCTGGTGCTAACAATATTATATGGTAAATTGCAATCCAAAATCTTGTCCAAGTTCACAGTTCATAATAGTAAGAATTGAAAAGTATTTTGAAGCAGTTGATATTCTTACGCATTTTTTAGAAATTTAGTAGTATCATATCTTCTATTAATCAACGGTGCTCGCTACGTTAGTATTTTAGAAATTTCATATCTTCTATTAATCAATGGTGCTCACTACTTCCAATAAATTATTCTTGGAAGTATATTTTGAACCACCAGAATTAATATTTTATAGTAGTTTATATTTTTTTTGTATCTAATAATGTAAATAATAGTAAGAATAGTACATATTTTTCGGTATCTAATAATGTAAACAACAATAAGAATTTATTTTTGAAAAATAAAATAAAAAGTATTAACACAGGGACACTTGTCAGCTCCAGACTGAGCGCCCTGTACTCAATGGTATGCGAAAAGAACATAAATACGTACACATAGCAAAGGCTAGGGAACAAAAACATACTCGTGATTATATTCACATTTCGCACAATAAGCTTTTGATCTCATGTATGAAAACAAAATATGTTAATTTTTTTTGTACAACTATATTCGAATTCCTCGAGATAACCGTAATCAAAGTCATAATTACATGAAACTACACGAAAAATTATTGTCATCGACCACTGATTTGTGAAGAGAATGATTCATTGTAGACAGAGCAAACTTCTCGGCCGTAATATTGGGGAGACGGAGACCTCCTAGGATGAACAATTTTACTCTGCATTGGTTGCGGAAGATCAGCAATTTCACTATCAAGCATCGAAATAATGGTTGAAATCGACGGTCTTTCTTCAGGAAACTCTTGAACACACAATAATCCCACTTCAATGCACTTCAAAATCTCCCCTTGGAAGCATGGATCGTTGATGGTTGGATCGATCAGTGAAAGAATATCATCCTCATTTCGCAATTTCCAAGCCTAATAACATTAACCATACATTGTTAATTGTTTGATACGACGTATTACAACCGTTTCATAATTATCTTTACGTTTACTATTTGTAGAAATATTAAGATAAAAAGAAAGGTGAAAAAAGTGGGTGAATATAATGAAATGATAAAGTAAGAGAAATTAAATATGTAATGGGTGAATGTATAAAAAAAATGGAATAAAGTAACTGAAAATTTGTAAATGTGTAAGGTAGGAGTTAATGTAGTAAATTTTCATGTCCAAAAATAGTTTAAAGCAGAATGTAAATAACATTATGAAACAGACTAAAACTGAAGTGCAAAGATCATTTTAAAAACAGATATAGTAGTACACTAATTACTAAAACCGTGGGGTTAGGCCATATCCCGTATGGGGTTCAACTCTGGATTCAGGTATGGGGTTAGATATTAAACCCATCCGTTTATAATGAGGTATATCTACACATCCACATCTTAAGCCAGAGGTTTGGTTCATCAAATAAAATTGGACCAAACATCAAATATGGGTTTGGTATACCTAATTCCAAAAATGGCTGAACCAAACGCCCTCTAAGATTATTCAAAACATAGAAATTTAAAGGCATTTTGTAGGAGTAGCAAGCTTACATATCCTATGAGGTTCAATGAATCGTCATCATTAAAACTAGTATTCCTCCTGCCACTAATAATCTCCAAGAGCAGGACCCCGAAGCTATACACGTCTGATTTTTCTGAAAACCGTCCTTCCATTGCATACTCCGGAGACATATAACCGCTACATAAATTTCAAGTAATCCACACGACGTTAGTATCATGTTATAATTCACTAAAAGGTACTACCTCCGTTTCAAAATAAATCTTTACACTTTCCGTTTTAGTCCGTTTCATAATATTCTTTACACTTTTCTTTATTCTATTTTTGGACATGAAAATTTACTACATTATCCTTCTTACCCCATAGTAATGACATTTTCCCACTCACCTTGTCTTACTTTATTCATTTATTTTCTACACCTACTCACCTTTTTACAAATTTCTCTTACTTTATCCATAATCAACTTTTCTACTTTTGTGTTAATATTTGTACAAATAGTAATCGTAAACGTCTTTATGAAACGGAGGTAGTAGATAGATTTCACTTATATACATGGGATATACTTACTAGGTGCCAACAACTCTTTTGGTGTTGCCTTGATCTTCTTTGCCCCCAAATATCCTTGCCATGCCAAAGTCTGATATCTTCGCATTGAGGTCTTCATCCAACAAAATGTTACTTGGTTTGAGGTCTCTATGAATAATCTTCAATCTAGAATCTCTATGCAGGTAAAGAAGGCCGCGACATATCCCTTCAATAATATTCAAGCGCTTCTTCCAGTCTAGAAGTTCCCGATCTTGTGGATCTGATATGATGAAACAGCACATGAATTAGTAAACAGATTATGATAAGATTTGTATATGTATTGCCAAAATTGCATTGACTTAACACAAATAGAACGTACCAAAAAGAAATGCATCCAAACTCTTATTAGGCATATATTCATAAACCAACATTTTTTCTTCTGCATCAACACAACAGCCAAGAAGTTTCACAAGGTTTCTGTGTTGGAGTTTGGAGATGACATCCACTTCGTTCATAAACTCTTGTAAGCCTTGTCCTGATGCTCTTGAAAGTCTTTTCACAGCGATTTCTTGTCCGTCTTCTAATTCTCCCTGGAAAGAAACATTCGCATGGACTCAATAATCAATATATGTACTTATAAGTTTCGTAATGATGAGATTTCAAACATATATAGAACTGTACATTACCTTATATACTGGACCAAAACCACCTTGCCCGAGCTTATTATTCTCGGCAAAGTTATCTGTCGCGACTACCAATTCTTCAAATTTGTACACTGGTAAATCTTGCAAATTCACATCATCAAAATTGTACTCTAACTTGATACTTTGCAGTTGTGTTTCCTTGTTGATAGCACTTCTTTCTACAGCAAGAAAAATATAATTTAGAAAAAACAGAAAGTTCTAAATTGAAAAGCATACAAAAATCATGGATTAGTGGGGGGAAATTCACCATTTCGTCTTCTCATTCGTCTCCATAGATAGAACACAACTAGGGCAGCTATAGCTGCTCCTGAGACAAGTGTGATTGGCAGAATAAGTCTCCATCTACTACCAGTTTCATCTGCAAAATGAGCCGTAAAATCTACATTATTGACGATAAACAAGATAACAAAAGATATGCAGAAAGTTGAGAGCATAAATGAACAGGGAAAAGACAGCAGACTAGCAGAGGGCTTCATACCTAACTCACTTTGAGCCAAACGAATGTAAAGATCGACACCAACGGATGGGAATTCCTGTATATCAATCATACTTTCCCTCCAAATCATACACCCAATACCTAAATAATAAGAATAAGCCAAGCATGAACAATTTCCTAAGCACTGACTCCTGCAATCCTCTTCATCTACTGACAGCAACGTCTCAGCGTTGTCAGGCACTTTCATATTCCTTAACCTCAAAAACCCATTTTCACCAGACCCAATAACTCCGCACTGCAAAGGTGTTCTACGAACACACCCACTACTCCAATTCCCTTCCCTCCATTCTTGGCTATTCCTCGGTTCAAACCCCCTCAAACAGTCACAAATCGGCGAATTATTCGAGTTACAACTCCCATATTCTCCACACCTTCCATAAACATCACACTCAGATTCTAGAGATTGCCATATAACTGTCCAATTCCTTGTATCCTCATCCCAATCTCTCTGTGCTACTATTCCATCATATGTCAAAACATAGTGTTCAGTAACTCTTTGAGCTGCCGAAGAAAATGATAGGCCAAACATGCCTTCATGGTCATCATCAAGACGAAACCCATCAATCAGTGCGAAATAGTACATAGTTGGTACTCCAATGAAAACATGACCATTCCAAGGTCCGGATCTCCAATAAGGACGATCTCCATTATCCCAGATGAAAATCTCTGAAAGAAAGCGGGAATTAATCCCAGCTCTAAACCTCCCAGTGGATGGATCTGAAGCAGTCATCCAAGATGTAAGTTGTCGCGATGTGTTTGTATTCTCATCAAGAATTACTCGCATAAGCGGCAACAACGAGTCTGTAGGATGATCAAAACTCTGCCAGATGATATTCCCACTCGCATTTGAAAGTAAAACAAGGTTTCCTGTATCAAGAAGCTGAGCAACCGCAACTGTACTATTTGCTTCATGATCAGCTGCTATGGTTGATGATGACCAAAGAGTGTTGTTTTGTCCATCCAAGAGTTGAAGATCTCCATGCTCAGATATGCTGATCACCCCAGATGAGTCGTTAAGTGGGTTATCTCTGTTAGCTATCCATATGACTTCTAGTATATCAGAATTGTTCTGACTGTACCATATCCCTGCGTAGCGATTGGTCGAATTAACAGGAC
Source organism: Spinacia oleracea (assembly GCF_020520425.1). Lineage (NCBI taxonomy): Eukaryota > Viridiplantae > Streptophyta > Magnoliopsida > Caryophyllales > Amaranthaceae > Spinacia > Spinacia oleracea. The sequence goes on along the minus strand of NC_079492.1, from coordinate 62,819,058 downwards.
TGAAAAACCCAAATTTGAAAGTGGAATTCCTAGAGACTAATTCATCTGGGTCTCTAAGGTGTTGTGTAGTTGTAATATTGGCAGTAATGGCTAAAACTGAACCAAGAAATAAAGAAAAACAAGAGAGAAATAGAAGAAATATGCATGAATTCTTCATAAGTTATGTCTGCATATTTTCAAGGCTATGCGCCTTTTCCTATTCCTTTTATTTGGCTTTTGCTATTATGTGTGAACCAATGAGTCTGACTACCAGCATGCTAGAAGACCTGTCGAGTTTGAATCTCCGGTCTCTGTCTCTTACCTTGTCTAGAAGTATTTAAATTGCGAAAATCCAGTTACTAGACTTGGTCTATCAATACAAGCTTCGGCTCTATTGACATTTGACAGGTTTGTTGGTCTTCCATTCATCATCAGCGTATACTAATACTTATAGGGCCTATCCGAACGCGTGACTTGGTTACACTTAAGAGTAATCTAAGCTCAAAAGTACTAATGATGTTTCGGCCTAGTTGTTAAGACTGAGAGACTGTATACAATAGCTCAGAAACTCATTCGCAGCCAAAAGAATAAAAAATTAGCTAAGCCCAAAAATGACTCAACCCGAAATCTACCTAACCAACCCATTTATGATAAGTCTATTCAACACTGTTTGAATAATCTTATTACAAAAATGCATCAACAAAAAAAAGTATTAGAACCCTTTAAATGGGAAGTCAAGGTAGTAAAACAATAATAAAAGTAATGTTCACATATGTAATCGTTAGAATAGCAATTCCATGAATTTTGACTTTTGTGATCTAATTATTCTTGATTTCGTTTAATCTTCAACTTATATGCATATATAATAAGATTTTAACGGTATCAAATTAAATAAATACTATTCAAAACAGAGTAGTTCTAGAGCAAGAAATAACGCCTTGTCTTACATACAATAGAGTTTTCTAAGGAAACCTTAACAGTTTCTTGTTATTTCCCCTTCATTTACTAAAGTTTCTTCATAAGAACCGTGGAACGAAAGACCGTGAATTTCGGAAAGCTCTAAACTAAAAAATGAATTGATATGAACTAAGAAACACATGCGCTATTGCATTAATATATTCTATGAACCTCTCTAAACCAAAGGCCTTTACGACGGATTATAAATATTAAAGCCTATAAAGTAATGAGTATTAAGCAAGCAGCCAATATGCCTAGCATTATCTCCATCTGGGTTGCCAATTGTCAATTCAATTACGACTGTATAAGATTTGAGAGGGAGGGAGTAGAATTCTTTCTAACTTAAATAAACAGGGGATCTAATATGTATATTCTGCATATTGCACAAGAATACAAGATGTTTGCAGTTTTAGCATGATCATGTTTTACTATAAGCAAATGTACCTACCAATAATTGTCCCCATCACCAAGCAATGTCTTGTCTTAGTGGAAAGGATTTCACCTTCAAACCAAAAGGTTAGGGGTTCAATCCTCACTAGGGGCACTTTGAGGAAGGGTTCTCCTTACCATTACCCCCACTCTCAGAGTGTCTAACTTGCTAACCCGAGCGGGTTGACCTGTACGGGTTCTGACCCGACAGGGCACTTCATCTTATCTTAAAAAAAAAAAAAAAAAGATGTTGTCCCCATCAGTGTTCAAGTACGAACAGGTGATCATATATCATAGTATAAGCCATCTAGCAAAAACAACAGCTTAGACATCAGCCTCTGACAATTACGACATATCCGCTATATCTTAGGCACAAGACCAGCAAAATGAACTATGAGAATGATCAAATTATGCCTAATCAAATTGAAAATCATGCATGAAAAAAGTTGTGAGCATGACAAACTTTCTAGCTCTTACAGACGTAATAAACAGCATGAAAAAGAAACAAATTTGCAAGAAACGTACATGGTAATTGACAACGCAGATACAAGATGACCGATTTGGTAACATCAGAAGCCTATCTTTGCTCAAATAAAGAGGTTTCCAACTTTATGATACTCGAGGCTCTTGTGTCAGCACTAAGCTTCCCAACTTTAGACATAACCCCATAGCATGTAACATGAATACATGATCAGAGATTGATAATGTAGCTTCACAAATAATCCCTCAATAAGAGATAACCCCATAGCATGTAACATGAACACAGAATACACGATCAGAGATTGATAATGTAGCTTTACAAACGATCCCTGAATAAGCTAGCCTCAACGTAATAACAGCAATCATGAATGTCTTTAGTAGGACAAGTTTAATGTTGTCTATGGAGAAGGACAGGCTAGATCAGAATTCAGGGTTAAAAGATTGCTGAGAAGGGTAATTTGAATAGTTATCAGTTGGGCATTTCGTCGAACAGTTGGTGTGCATAGCCTAATTACAACTTAGAAACTGAAGATTCAAATAATATGGTGGGTTCTTCGCAGAGGAGAGTATGACTTGAAATACACAGAGAACCAATAAAATTCACTTCAACTCCATTAAAATTCTGCTAACTTTTAGGGTTCCCTTTGGGCTTTGGCTGCTACTATTTCAAGTAAACCTTCTGTATCTGCTACTATTATGCCGCTTAACGGTTTAATATTTACAGAGAACTGAAGCAGGGAATATCTGCAATCTGTCAAAAAAAATGGTACTTCTCTTTCACTATGGACACATTAATAACAAAACAGTAAACAGCAACCAGAACATACACAACTCGCTGCCCCAAACTGCAGTCAACGACCACTTAAGACGGTGATAGAAACACGATCAACAGAACAATATTCTTGATTTGGTTGGGCTTCATTATCAGAAACAATCCTTCTTTGTGTAAAGCCGGGTTGAGATGGGCGTGGAAGATCTGTAACTTTACTCTCAATCATCGAAAGCACCATGGAAACGCTTGGTCTATCTTCCGGAATTTCTTGTACGCATAATAGTCCTAGTTGTATGCATTTCAGAACCTCTGCATGGAAGGTCGATTCTGAGATTGTTGGATCAATCAATGACAAAATATTGTCCTCATTCCACAGTTTCCATGCCTGAAACCATAAAAGCAATAAGGTTAGATGGTACTCCACAACACATATGAGAAACCAAACAGTACTAATTAAATTAATACACCAATTAGCACAACTGCACAAGTATAGCTAGGGATATGTTATAAGATATCTTACATGACCTAAGAGGCTCAAGGATTCCTCATCCTTGAAACTACTGTTCCTTCTTCCACTAACAACTTCTAGTAGCAGCACCCCAAAACTGAACACATCTGATTTTTTCTGAAAATCGGCCCTCCATTGCATACTCTGGGGACATATAACCACTGCATTTCAAGCAAAATGATTGCATGATTGCATGATTAGTCCTATTCGCAGTTAAAAGGTTAATTTTTGTTCACATAAAGTTTTTGTAACAACGGGAACTCACTAGGTGCCAACAATCCTTTTGGTGTCACCTTGGTCTTGGTTGCCTCCGAAAATCCTTGCCATTCCAAAGTCTGATATCTTGGGATTGAGATTTCCATCCAACAATATGTTGCTTGCTTTAAGATCCCTGTGAATAATTCTTAATCTAGAATCTCGATGAAGGTATAGAAGTCCTCGGCATATGCCTAAAATAATGTTGAATCGGTTTTTCCAGTCCAGAATTTTCTGATATGTTTGATCTGGTCGAGTTTGAAAGAATGTGGCATTAGGATGATAAATTACGATGTAGGGTAATAATCTTAAAAATATAAGCATAATTTACCAAAGAGAAGTGCATCCAGGCTCTTATTTGGCATATATTCGTACACAAGCATTTTTTCTTCTCCTTCTATACAGCATCCTAGCAGCTTGACAAGATTTTTGTGCTGAAGTTTTGAGATAACCAACACTTCATTCATGAACTCCTCGACTCCTTGTCCAGATGCTTTTGAAAGTCTTTTAACCGCTATCTCCTGTCCATCTTCTAATTTTCTGCAATCAAACATATTATCTTCAAATTGTCTGTTCCTGGTAATCGCTCACACACAAACTGAACAACTTTTAAAGTAAAAACAAAAAAAAGTGTGTTACTTCACTTCTTTGCTGTTACCTTATATACTGTGCCAAAACCACCTCGCCCAAGCTTGTTAATTTCCTGGAAATTGTCTGTCGCTATTGCCAACTTTTCCAATCTAAACACTGGTAAATCTCCAACTTCAACTTTACTAGTTCCATCTTTAGGTTTTGAGTTTTGCAATAACGTATCCTTGCTCTTAACTTTCATCACTACTACAACAAAAATGTCCTTTCAGCAAATATAGCCAGAAATCAAGTTTCAAACTAGTGCAGTACAAATGAGTTAAGGGGGGGGGGATTACCATTTCTTCGACACTTCCACCTCCATATACAGTACATGAGTACAGCAGCTGTAGCTATTCCAATAATGACAATCACTATAAGAATTATTTTCATTTTCCTACGTTTACCTTGCTGTTGCTGATTAATTTTACCTGATAACAGAACGTACAATTTTCAAACTGATCAATATTTCACTAATATTAATCTCGTGTACAATAATGTAACAAAAGAATAACAGAGGGCAAGAAGCTAGGGAAAAGGAGATGCACCTATTTCTGAATAAGCCAAACGAAGGGAAAGATCAAGGCCCTTATTATATAACCCATTTGTATCAATTAAGCTGCCATTCCAGATCATACACCCAATACTTGAATAATAAGAATAAGCATCACAAGAACATTTCCCTAAGCACTGACTCCTACAATCATCTTCTCCATTTGCAGAAAACCACATAGCATTATCTGGTACTTTCACATTTCTAAACTTCAAACACTCATCTGCTCTGCCTACTTTGGTCTCGCACAACAGTGAGGTTCTCCGAACACATCCATCCGTCCAATTACCTTTGTTCCATTCTTCATTGTTTTTGGCACAAATCCCTTCAAGCAACCACAAATTGGTGAATTTGTTGAGTCACAAATCCCAAATGGTCCACACTTGCCATAAACATCGCAGTCAAATTCTCAAGCCCTCCATGTAATTTCCCACTTCCTACTGCCAACATTCCATTGTTTTTGGACAAGACTTCCATCATAATTCACCACAAAGTGTTGCAGACTTGCTTGGTTCCCCGAAGGAAATCCAAAGTATGTTATTCCATCATTGTCACTTAAAATACTAAGAACCGAATCACTTCCAAGGAAGATATTTCCATTCCATGGGCTATTTCGCCAAAAAGGGCGATCATCATTCCATAGGAAAACTTGAGGAAGGATAAGAGTATTAATACCAACTGTGAAGTGACCACGCGACGGATCTGAAGGGCTCTTCCAAGACCGAAATAAGTCTTGCTTGTTCCCTGGGCTCTCATGAATGGTAAATTTCATTAGCGGCAAAAGTGAATCCGTGGGATGCTCAAAACTCTGCCAGATAATTGTATCACTAGCATTTGATCGCAAAACAAGGTTTCCTGTATTTAGAAGCTGAAGGACTGAACTATTTCCCTGTTCAAATACGTTTGATGACCAAAACACCTTATTTTTCCCATCTAAGAGTTGAAGACTTCCATCTTCTGATATTTTAAACACACCTGAGGAATCACCAAGTGGGTTTTCCCTGTTGGCTACCCATACCACTTCCAGCTTATCAGACTCCTGATTACTATACCATATCCCAACATAACGATTCGTCGAATTCATTGGGCTGAAAAAGCCAAATTTGAAAATGTTATCTCTAGACTCTACTGTTTCAGGGTCTCTAAGGAGTTGGGTGACTGTAATATTTTCTCGAGCTAAACCAAACTCGAAGATCAAAAACCAAGAGACAAAGAGAAAGAGAGCGTTCACATGAACCATAATATCTACGGGGTTTTTTTTTCCACATATGTTAAACTCTTATAAGAAAGAAAATACAAATGCTTTGCTTATGAGTTCTATGTTTCCAACATCAACCCATACAACCAAAACTCTGTTTGTTCTCTTAGTACTCATCTACACTAGTCAGTGGCTCAGCTTATGCCTTGTAGCATGCATTAGAGCCACTTATCAGCTTTGACTTTTGACATTCTTTCAGAACCCAAGTTTGAATTTAATTTTTTGTACCTTTCCTACTTTTCTTCAGGCAACATTGACCAACTATGCAGAGGATTGCTTTGTCACTCGTTACACTTGTTCCAGTGAGGCTAAGTTGGTGCAGGCTGAAGCGACACTGGCTAGTACGGTTTCATCAGGCCTAAATCCTTGTTGCATCCCTTAGAACAATTTCAAGGTCTCAGGAAAATGGTTGTTCTGAGCATACCCAAATATAATTGCATTCGAAGACCCTACATCTTTCGTTTGAATGATGTCAAACAATGACTGAGCTTTTATCTACAAACCCGCACTCCATGGTTCCAGATGTTATAGAATATAGAGTCCCAGGATATGGGGTCCAACTTGTGGCTGCATTGAAATAATTTCCTCGCAGCCATAAATATCGAGCATATAGGTGAATACAGATGTTCTGTAAGTTAACATAACATTCAACCCCGATTTTATAGCTACCTCAATAATCATTCTTCCTACCTGAACAGCATACAACTGGGAACCTACAGAAATACAACATAAAAGATCGTCCAAGAGAATTCCATCAGACACCATCATTATCATTCATTAGCATTACCCCATTGCCTCAAAGAGGCTCCCGCAAGAAGCAGGGTAAGGGGGGGTCGGGTCCATCTCCTCAAAAAAAGATAAAACCTTTTTATAAAACTCATTTTGCTCATACCATGAGATCAAACCACTCCATGAAACTTTATTCCTCTCTCTCATTTCATCAAATTACTGGCGTGCCTCAGCTATATTATATATTCTGAAGCACGCTAGTCAGAGAGGCAAATTAGCAAAAAGTCTGTATGTATGAAGGAGCAGCAAAATGAATTGTTGGAGAGTAACATATACTCCCTTCATCCGAAATGCATATTCACGTAGATGTATAATTTATATTAGCAATGTTGTTACTTTAAGTTTTTAATGGAAAGTAGATGTGCAAGGAGACATTAGGTCAGAAAGTGCAGTAAGAAATCGATCCAAAAGCAAACGAAGTACAAGCTTAGATAAGAAATTGAATTTAGGAGAAAAGAAAACTTAAAAATAAATCAAGGATTAAAAGTGCTTCAGATATGAAACAATCACCTCGATTGAATGATTTTTGTATTACACAGGAATTTACAGATCCCTGACAAGATCCATTGCTTTCTTCTGGTCTCCCAGCTTTAAATGCCCCAAAATCAAACTATACGTAGTATTTTCAAGCTCAATTCCATTCCTTGTCATCTCATCATACAAAGAGATCACCTTATCAATGTCACCATGCTCCACATAGGCGAAAATAAGGGCCTTATATGCCACTCTATTAGGAGTCAGATTGAAACCCAGCATTTCTTGATAAATTTGATCTACTAGCCACAAGCCTTCTTTGCTACATACACTAATCAGTGAAGTATAGGTGATTAAGGTCGGGTTTGATACCCTTTTCCTTCATAGATTCATACAACTCCATGGATTTTGAGATATTACCATCACGAGAGTACCCAAGAATCAGAGAATTATAAGTGATTGCATCAGGAGCCAAGCATCTATCAATAATTTTTGGAAGAAGATCTTCAGCTTCCTGTATTTTCCCATGCTTGCATAACCCATTAATAAGAGAATTATAAGTAACCAATGTTGGAAGTACACTGTTTCTCAACATCTCATCAAATAACCCCAAGGCAGCCGGCAGATTCCCTGCATTGCACTGACCAGCAATAATCATGTTGTATACATGTGCATTTGGTAGAACCCCTCTTCCCACCATATCCCTCAAAGAAACCTCAGCTTCAAGAAGCTTACCCTCCTTGCAGAGGCTATTTATAAGAGCGCCGTAAGTAACTACATTCGGTTTCAAACCATATTTCTCCATACTTTCCAGAATCTCAAAACTCCTATCAACCTTATGATTCTTGCCATAACAATCAATAAGAATGTTACACGTTTCAACAGTAGGAGTAACTCCCTTTTCTCTCATCCTTTCCAAACATTTCTCTGCCTCCTCCATTTTACCTGATTCACCAAACTTTGTTATCAAATTATTAAAAGTAACAATAGGCTGCGGACCAGAAGACTCCATCTTATCCACTATACCCGACATTGTATGTGCATCAGCGCACTTTGAACACCCATCAAACAAAATGGTGCAAGTAAACTTGTCCGGAACGATACCAAGAGATTTCATCTCCTCCAATATCCCACCCACTTCCTCCATTCTCTGCGCCTTACACAACCCATTAAGCAATGAATTGAAGGTAACCTGATTAGGAGCTACATTATCCAGTTTCATCCTTTCCTTTAAATTCAAAGCCTCTTCCAAACACCCATCCTTACAATACCCATCAATCAATGTATTATAGGTAACCTGAGTAGGAACCAAATTTCTGTGAGACATTTCATCAAACAGTTGGTGTGCATCCTTAATCCTCTTCTCCTTACAAAATCCACTAATCAAAACATTATACACAAACACATTCACACCACATTTATTTGCCATCATCAGATTCAACAATTCTACACCTCTCCCCAGTTCACCAAGCTTCACAGCCGACTGTATCGCCTTCCCATAAGCGAATTTTTCAATCCGAACACCAGAATTCAATGCATCATAAAACAAATTAAGTGCCTTGTCAAATTGTTGAGTAGAAACCAAGCAATCAATCAGCTTATTAAAAGCTTCCGCAGCAGGGAAACCTCCATTTTCCCTTGTAATCTGAAGCAACCCCATTGCTTCATTTGGAAGCTTAGAATCAGTACATGAAAACAAAACCAAGCTGTTGAAACTCTGTGTTAATGAAGGATTGGAGAGAGAAAATGCGGCGCAGAGCTCCGAGGGAGAAGAAAAGAGGGTTTTGGATGTGACAAGGGGTTTGATAAGTTCCTTAGCTGAGTCGAACCGGGATTGCTGGACAAGAAATTGGAGTTTCCCTAACAATTCTTGCCTTTCAATTTGGGAGGCAGGTGTGGGTTATTCGTTGGTGGCTGAGGGTGAAACTGAAGAAAGGGTGGAGAGAGAAAATGAATTCGGTGGTTTTGAGGGGGTTTTGGTGAAAACAGGTGAAGGTTTTCGGAGGGGGAGACGGAGACGGAGTTGTTTCACCATTGTTGGTTTTTTCTTGGTGGTGGGAAAATGGTGGAAGGGTTTTGCGGTGGTTTTGAGGGTTTAAGACAACTTTCAAAAGTGAAATATTTAATCACTGAAATTTTAAAACATTGAGATACTAGAATCTGTCAAAAGAGAAAGGGAAGACAAAACGGCCACCACCACCAACGGCGGCGGCGATGGCGGACCGAGTAACAACACCAACAGTCACTTTTTCAGAGTTTCGTAGCAGCCGTAAATCAAAGAGAACTATGTTCCAAACACAGAGTAGAAATGAAGAAAGCGGAAGAAGATACCTGGAGGTGGTGGTCGGGAGGTCGGCGGCGGCTTTCCGGGCAAGCAAAGGAGCGGCGAGAGATGGACAGAGAAACAACGACTAATGAGAGCGAGAAGTTGAGTTTGGTAATTTTCGATTGAAATAACGACAGCGAAAAATTTCACTTTGGGCAGGAATGCAGGATGTTTACATTTTTCAAAACATTGTTAGCGTCCACCGGACCTATTATATTAAAACAGATATTGGGAATGACCAAAATATTGTTTATGTGAACTAGGGGCGGATCTAGGGGTACCTCCATTCTCAAAAGGGAAAAAACTGCAAAGTTGAGACCTGCTATCCCAAAAAACCGATCTCTTAATGTTCTTTTATTTTATTTTATTTTTTAAGCGGAAAAGTTAGGCAGAGATATTATTGTAAATCAAGGTCCATCAAAGCAGTAATACTTTGGGGAAAAGAGTTCATACAAATTAATTCGGAACTATTACGATTGTCCCATCTTGCTACTGGATGTGCCACCGTGTTCCCTCCCCTAACATCGGCGATGGGCCTTCATCACCTACCTCAATGGTCCGAGTAAATCTCTTAATGTTCCCTAATACTCCCTCCGTCCCGGAATACTCGACCCGATTTGACCGGCACAGAGTTTAAGGGATTTGAATTGACTTATTTAATTTAATAGGTAGTAGTTGATAGTGGGGTATTATTTTAATGTAGTTAGTGGGAGGTGGGTTAAGAGGTGTGGTTGGGGAGAGTAGGGGTTGAATTTTTAATTATTTTTTGTATGGAGTAGGGGTAAGTGGGTTAATAGGGGTGGAGTGAGAAATAATATAATATTGTTAGAATATTTCCATTTTTAGAAACAGGTCAAGTATTAAGGGACGGGCCGATAAGGAAAACAGGTCAAGTATTCCGGGACGGAGGGAGTAATACTAAGAGATCATTTTTTATCGACGGGAATACTAAGAGATCATTAATATGTAATAACTGGTCTCTTAAATTCATGAATAAGCTTTAATATTCTATTCAAACAATAAGAGAACTGTCATTTCAAACGTATGTTCTCTTAACATGAGTAGTTGAAATAAATACTAATTATTTATTTAAAAAAATCCGTACCCATGTATATTAAATTAATATAATTTATCATTTGAACTAGTTAAATTGATAAGTGTATGCATGTTTTGGGATATACTTCTTATATATAGTCGTAACTTAAATAAAAAATTACGGATTAGTTAATAAGTTTATAAAAGCGTCACCGTTAATTAAATTATTAATAATCTTATTTTTATTAATTAATTAATTTTGTACATCGTTATTAGGGTGTCTTCTATTCACCTGATGTTCACTTATTTTTCCTGAATTTATCTGAATTTCACTGAACTTATCTGAACTTATTAGAAATTATCAAAACTTATTTTAGTTATAAATTATACTTGGTCAACCGTTATTTTTTTCTGAACTTATCTTATCTGGACTTATTTTTCCTGAAATAAGTGGAAAAAAGGTGAACAGAACATAGCCTTAGAGAATGAGTAACACTATGTAGTATAAAATTAATATTAAGATAGTGGAATGAATTAATAACTCAAGTTTTAGTTGGCAAAAAGAAAAAAATTGCACCATAGTGTAGAGTTTTTTTTTTAGTCTAATTTCGTACCCCCATTCCCAAATTCCTAGATCCGCCATTGTGTGAACATATAGTTCAAACACAGATAACATATAGTCAATGAACATATAGTTCAAATCCAAAGAATATATAGCCAATGAACATATAGTTCAAATCCAAAGAACATATAGGTTAAATATTTCACTAAATTGAAATCATTCTTCATGTTCATTAGATTCTCAATGAATGTTCATTAGGGTGCACAATGAGCATTGTGCCCGGGTACATAATCCAAATTGCGAGGAACAACACATGTCACTTCTTGGTGTAAAAATTTCCCGTCAAAAACCCATTTTCTAAAAGAATATATCTACTTTTTTTTATTTTCATTCTCTCTCATTTTGTATAAACCGTTTATCTATGAAAAAAGAAAATATAGGATTATATAATATGACAGTATTAGACGATTTTGGTAATATTTTAGTCAAATCGTCATATTAATAATAGAAAATATATTTACTCAATATTTTGGTCAAATTAACACATTAGTTAGTTCTGTCGATGATTTTGGTCAAATTAACATATTAAAACATACTACATATAAAACATATAATACGTAGTAAGGAGGAAATTGCATATTCTATGATTAAATTAGTACGTTCAAGATTTATTAATTACACATTAGCTTTAACGGATTAATATTACAGTTAAATAATTTATAAAAAAATATGGTCAAATAATAATTTTTTAATATCCGTGCGTGCACGGGACCTGGTCTAGTATACAAATAAGTCCCTGTTTGGTTCACTTTGATAATAACTTCTAATAACTTGGGAACTTTCATTTGATACGGAGTTAATTCCTTATTACTTTCCTAGGAAATAGGTTGATTATGTTTGGTTGAACTTGAGAATTTATAATTGATAGGAGTTGACATGGAAAATATAACTTACCAAGGAGAGGATAGGTGAGCCACTTCTCATGTTCATAAGAATTTCAACTTTCCAAGGAAGTTCTTATTCCCCCATTACTCCCTTTTCATGCCAACCAAACAAGTAGCTATGTTTACACTTCCTATGAACTCACACTTTGATATGTGTGTTTTATATAGAGTTTTTACCCCCGTCCCTTAGTACTTTTTGATCTCCAATGAGCTCTTCGGAGCGATTTTTAGTACTAATGTGCTCCTTGTAGTGTGTTTATAGTTTCAGGTTCATCATTGTAGGAATTAGCATATTTTTGTGCATTTCCTACTCATTTGAATCAATACAAGAGATTATGTACTTTCGAGAGCACAAACATTAAGTTTGAAGAGTTTTGAAGCAAAGCGAATAACGAAGGAAGTACAAAAATGACTATAGTCCACTATTTTAAACATAACTCAAGTTATATAACTCCAAATGATGTAATTACAATTGGCTTGGATTCTAGACTTCAATATCTTTCCAACAAGTGGTCACTCGCCTAATTCCAACGAATAACGAAGGAGATATGACGTTTTGAAGATAGAGGATCGTGCAGTTTCAACACGCGCCCGATCGGGCGGGCTTCGCCCGATCCGGATCGGGCGGTCATTCTGGGCGCTGTTCTGGGCATTTTGCAACCGCCGGATCGGGCGGATAGTGAAATTTGTTACATTTTTGTTGTCGCTAATGTTCTAAGAGATTTTAAATTCTCCAAAAACTAGGTTTCATCAATTCAAAACCCCTAAAATGTTTTGGTTTTTTCTTTTTCTCAAATGCAAGTTATGGCAATGGTTAACGACTTAACGTAGTCAATATTCGAAAAATCCTTATACTCTCAATTAGCACGTGGTTTTAGAGTAGTCATGAAATTAACAAGATAAGCTTAATCTTAATAGATACTTCGTATGTTGTTCTCTTGTAGGAAATTGACGACTCTGCAATGAATGGCAAACGACTAAGCGATAGCAACACCGACACTACGGAGGCACGAACCATTAGCATTGTCTATCAGAGAACCAAGGTTTGAATTATCATATACATCGTATAGACGTTCATCTGCTCCTTACCATGTATATAATCCGTTGATAACTTTCCGGAGTTATTTTTCTCTTGTACTGTTTCATCAGGTTCATTTCTTCTCTTGTGTTCTAGCTTGAATAGTCACTACGGTTAATGCAGGCACTACATTCCATATACTATGTCGTTTGTCCCTAAACTAACAAGGGGAGAAAAGGATGCCATTGTTCTTAGTGTGATTAGCATATGATTTAATTAGTCTAATTAGAGGGTATAATTCTATATGGATAAGCATCTTCAAGTTTTGTTCAACCTTCCATCAATCCACTACTTCTTTAGTCTGCAAGACTCTTAACTGATTCTTTACCGTGTTCCATTTTTTTTATATTATATTTTTTTATGTACAAAGTAGTTCCACTATTTGATACTCCATACTTCTTTGCAGATTGACACTAGATTTGTGGAAGTGATGACATTCAGGTAAATAGTCCCACCGGCCTCTTCACATGATCCTTTTCTAGAGTTATGGTTTCTTCTGCTAGTATAAAGCTTGCATATTGTTGGGTTACTGATTTCCTAACATGTAGAAAGACTAATTTAGTAGTTAATGGAGGATAAATTTTGAGATATTGTTCATTCTTCTTGTATTGTAAGAACTTGTAATCAGCTTTCCTCGTGTCTAGACATTTTATACACTGTAACTTTGGCTTACATTCAACTTCCTTTACATACACAGAGAACACCACATGTCATTTTTTTCAGAAGTCAGATCTATTCTTCGTCTGAATGCTACAACCTCTGTGCTTTAAAATTCAAGTTTAGGGAACAGAACCTGCAACAACTCAGGTAAGGTCATTCACATTCAATTGTTGTTGATATTACTTGTAACACCCCGACCTCTAATTGAATTTTTAAAGCATAATTAGCAGCGGAATTAACCTAATTCGGTCGGGACATTACTGCCGTAACTCCCTCTTGGGATTTACAAGGCAACCATCAATCATAAGCTATTAAACTCCAAGATTAACATAATATTCATTTTTAATTCCTTAATAAAAGTACGTAACTTTAATCCAGAGTCTTCACTTTACAACTTAACATTTACTTAGGTGAACATGGTAATGGTGAAATCCTCGCCACTACTCGTTTCCGTGGTCCCCAGCAGTACTTAAAACGGAAAATAAAACGGTGAGCCGAAGACTCAGTAACGAGTTACCCTAGCATCGTAACATCATTTCAATTCATTTTATTTAATAAACAGGGAGAATAGAATATAGTAAAACATTTAATAAATCAATATTTCAGAAGCATCATTTCAAAAACATCATTTCAGGAACATTAATTTCAGGAACGTCATTTCATTAATCTTTTTCCTTTTAACAGTATTATTCTGGTCGTCATGACTTTACAGGAAAACATGGTAGGACGTCTCCTACGAACAGGGGAAGCCAGTGCTTCATAACAGGGGGAGTCAATGCTCCATAACAGGGGAAGCCAGTGCTTCATTTCAGGGGGAACCTTGGTTCCATATCAGGGGAAGCCAGTGCTTCTTATCAGGGGGAACCTTGGTTCCATATCAGGGGAAGCCAGTGCTTCTTATCAGGGGGAACCTTGGTTCCATATCAGGGGAAGCCAGTGCTTCTTATCAGGGGGAGCCTGGGCTCCATATCAGGGGAACTTGACCAGTTCTTAAACTTTCATTTATCATGTTTACATTTCTTTAGTTGAACATTAATCAGGAAAATCTCAATCATTCAGGGTGGTTCAATAAACCATTAAATCTCGTTATTTCATAAAATCGTTTCTTTCAGGAATAATAATCCATTAAATCAATACATTGCATAAAGCTGCATTATCGTAAAACAATTCAATCAAATCATACTTGTAATCCCGCAATTCATAAAACATCATTATAAAACATAATCATTCATAACATCATTCATAAATACATTTCGAAGGGAATGCGGGTACTAGCAATAACCGTTACCTCAATTCCATGATTGCTAGGCCTTTTTCCTTGGTTAGTTCGTCCTGAGCCTCGAGTCCAATTTCTTTCAAAATATCGAATTATTGAATTAACTAAAGCGATAAATAATTTAAAATCAATATTTTATAAATACAGAATTTATAGATAGTGAATTTTAAAATAATAAATTTAATAAAAATATATTGAAATTTTTATAAAATCTTCAAAATATTATTAAACGACATTTTAATCAAAATACATATATTTCATATATAGATTTACATGAAATATTATTTAAATTTCAAAATTTAACGAAAATATTATTTAAATTCAGTCAAAGTATATATTTCAAATCATCATTTAAAATCTATATTATCACAATATTAAGTTTTGTAATAATTTATGTTCATAAAACATTAATACTTAATTAAAGAAATAATACTCACTTTGAAGTATTGGGTAAAGGAAAGGATATTGGGCTTGGCTTGGAGGATGGGTTTAGAATCAGTAAAACCACTTGGGTTTCTTTTTTTTTTTTTTTTTTTTTTTTTTTTTTTTTTGTTTCGTTCCCTGGGGTTTTCGAACAGAAACAGGGGAAGCAGAGGAACAGGGGAGGCGGAAGCACGAAGGGGAGGGAAGAGAGATGGGAGGCGGTGACCGGGGTCTGGGCGTCACGGAGGCGCGAATTCGTGCTGGTGATGGTGGTTGGTTCTGCGGCAGCGGAACCGTAAGGAAAAAGGGAGAGGGTGGTCGCGAAGAAACAGGGGAGTTGTGCGTGACGTGGGTGGTTCTGGGGGGGTGTGGTGGTTGCGGCTTGCGCAAAGTGGAGATGGAGGGTGGTGTGCGGCCTAATGGCGGTGCCGGTGGCTGGGCGTGAAGAAGAGAAAAGTCAGGGGAGGTGAGTTGAACCGAAAAGCAGGGGAGGGGCAGGGGAGGTCACGACGAAGGAGGGGAAGAAATAAGGGAGGTGTTTGGGTCGGGTGTTGCGCCGGAGACGGTGGTGAGGGTGGCTGCAGCACGGTGGTGCTGTGAAAGGAAGGAGGGAAGCTTGGTGGTGGTTGTTCGAACAAAGCAGGGAAGCAAATGGGAAGGGTGGTTTTCATTTTTGGTTAACTGATTTTTGATTTAGAAAAATGGAAAGAAAATGGTTGTTTATAATAAAAAGTAGAGTGAAGAAGAAGAGTGAAGACCTTGGAGGCCAAGGCATGAACATGGACTGATTTAAGGGAAGAGAGGGAGGAAGGAGTTACGTGAAGGACAAAGGAAGAGGAAGCAAGATGCCAATTTTGCTCTTAGGGGTATTTTGGTAATTTCCTTTAGTTAGGCAAATTTCTGAAAATTTGGTGCTATTTTAGGAAATTAATTAGAATAGAAATGTTTAATTAAAATCAAGTTTCCAAATAATCTTTTGTTACGAAAAATAAAATTTAGTTTTAAAATAAAAACGTTTCGAAATTATTAAAAATCCGAAATAATTAAGATTTAAAAAGAGTCGTTGAGTTCGTAAATTTGAAATTAAAATCGTGTAATGATATTAACATTTTGCGGGAAATAAAACTTCGTTAATTAAAATAAAGTTAAAAATTAGGATTTAAAACGATTTAAGCTAAATAAAAATAATTAAGCATAATTAATCGAGTTTTAAAAACTCGGGGTATTACATTCTTACCCCCTTAGAAAAAGTTTCGTCCTCGAAACTTAAAAATTAGATTTATAAAAATGATTGATGAAATTGAAAACACTCGAATGAAGGTATGATGTTTTATTTTAAAACCAAGATCTCACAATTTCAATTCTGACAATGTCTAGCCTTCATTCCGCCATCATCTTTTAGGACTTCAATTCGCTTCAACTCGAGACCTAGAATCGAAGAGTAAGGAGTACAAAAGGGGCAAAATTATATATATTGATCCTTAATCGTCATTAAGGTCAATTACATTCCGCCATCGTCTTTCGTATCTCCACTTTACTTCATAAAATAGGATCGAAGAGCAAAGAACATAAAAGGGGCAAACTTGTTAGCATAGACTAGGCTCCTATTTTACTTTGCGAGATCCTGTTTGAAAATATTTTCCACCAAAGATAGTAGTTTTTAATGCAAAGTTATAATTCTGAAAATATATGTATATATATATAATGAAAATAAATATTTATCTATCAATTGCAAGACTCAAAATAGTTGTAAAAGTTATTTATTATAATAATAATCTCGTACTCTGAGCTCAGGAGAACTTCCATCGGAGACGGCATCCATGTATAACAATTAGATCACCAGTACAATCATGTCAGCATAACATAATCATATCATAAAGACATAATTCATAAACTGAAAATTTTCATATTCAACATAAGCACAACATTCATAATCATTTGATCTAACACACGAGCATGGTTGACCATAACATACTTATTTATAGAAAACATAGGCATTCATACATCGTATCGTTCGTGGGAGAATAATTAGAGATATTTCGCTTTCATTTTCTATTGGCTTCTTTGTTGCAGGAATCTTGTCGTTGAATTTCATTATTCGATTCATTTTGATTTCGATCTCCGATCTTTTCTTATGCGTCAAACAACTTCGTTGACCACGTTCGTTGCGGGGGTTTGAGTCCAATCACTTGACAGGAACTACATCATTAGACATACGACTTCGTTATTTATCCTTAGTATTTTAAGTCGACACCTTGGGTTTTGACGGATAATTCTAAGCCATCACACGTGCCCTTATCAGAAACAATCTAGGTTCCAGAAACTTAGCTCAGACTACCTGGTTTTACAGACATGTCATTTCGTCGATTTCTTTCCTTAACTCCATTGCATTCCTCAATCATTCATAATTCTTTTCGAACTTCATAACATTCATTGATATCATCAACCTCATAGACAGACAAATTTTCGATAACTTATTTTGGTAAGTTCCTCAAAGCTCTATATGCAAACTCAATTCCATATTTTCACCATAAATCATGTTTTCCACATAACATTTCGCAAAACTTTAAATTCTTTCGCTTAGCTTTCTTTATGGAGATTATCAAGCATCCTTTCAGATAAATACATAAAAACAATCCTTATAAGTTATACGGAAAGGTAATCTAAGAATCGATTTCAATCATAACTTCAATACTTTAAACCTCAATTTAATTGTTGATTCGCCACTTAGGAAATACAAACTCATGCTCTTTTGATACTCTATTATTCAATCTTTTGATAACTAATTCTTGATAACTTCTTTTGGTAAAATCCTCAAGATCTTATTCATGCTTCAACTCAAACGGGGTTTTTACCATAACTCATGGGGTTCATAACATTCATGTATAACTTCTTAGCTTCCTTAATAAAGACATATCATGAAGGAAATAATGCCCTTGGTCCAAGTATGCATTCTATGTTAAGTCTAATAAATGCGGTTCAGTATTAATTAACAAGTTAATAATTCAGTGAGATCAAGTGAGCTGAATGCCTAGCTAGAGGCCGCTTCAGTTCAAGTGGAATAAATGATATTAATCCACAGCTTACTCTTGACTGAACCCGTAGGGTCACACAAATAGTACGTAAACGGGTCAAGTATTTAATGGCATTAAATACTCCATCTATGAATATTCGGAATCGACGGATCATGGTTTCAGTGGGAGCTAAGATCGTCACAGGCAAGAAATGAATACTCCGGAAACGATGATATTGCCGGAAACGGAAATATGGATCGTATCGGAAATATAAATATTATCCAAGTCGTAGATGTTGCCGGAAACGGAAACATGGTACGTATCGGAAAATATTATCGGAAATGGAAATATTGCCAGAATCGGAAATATTGCCGGAAACGGAAATATTGTCAGAATCGGAAATATTACCGGAATCGGAAAATAATTCCGGAAACGGAAATATTAAATATTTGTTCGAAACGGAAATTAATTCCGGAATCGGAAATATTAAATATTGTTCGTATCGGAAATGAATTCCGGAATCGGAAAATTTAATCGGAAGCGCATCGTACGAATAAGCATCGGACGAGGCCTGCCGGACAAGGCCCAGCACGAAGCCAGGCCATCGCCCAGCAAGCCAAGCGCGCCGCACAAACAGCCACGCCAGGCCCAGCGCAAGGCCAGGCCCAGCAGGCTGCGCAGCGCGCAGCGCGCGCGGGCGCTGCGTGGGCTGCTGCTCGCGCGCACGCATGGGGCCCATCGTGGCTGCCGTGCGTGTGTGTGCAAGTGTTTGTGTTCGTGCACGTTTCCTAAAACATGCAGAGTTCGGTTAATGATTAAATTCCTAATTCTATTTGATAAATTAATTAAATTAGAGTTCTTGTAGGATTCTAGGTTTAATTAATTTGTATCTGAATAGGATTTCGATTCCCTTTCCATACCCCTATAAATATGAGGCTAGGGCTCACAATTTATAAGAAGTTTAAAAGTATTCAAAAGTGAGTTTTTTGAGAGAAAACTAAAACACACATCTTGCTCATAAAAGTGCCGAAATTTTCTAGTACCTTAAGGGCGATTCTAGTTGGTCAATCTTAAGGCGGATCCGGACATGCTGTGGACTATCTACGGAGGGACGACACTTGGAGTCCTAAAGACTTGTTCTTGTTCGGTTCGGGCGCAGCTAGGGAGGGCACGCAACAAAGAGTATGCATCTAAATTATGCTATATGATTATGTGTAAATAATATGTTGTCCTGGGTTAATGGTTGTTTCCGCATGATCTATGTAATGTCATATGTATCATAACCTAACAGTGGTATCAGAGCCCCTTATTATTTTCATAATCTAAATTGCATGAACATGGTTAAATATTACAAATTTGCAAGAATTAAAAGGGGTGATTAATTTTCGTAATTGTTAATTAATTGCAAATTGCGTTTATTTAATTATACGTACGCAGTTTTTCGGCAGTTTCTTCGTTACTCATCCGAATTGAGTGATTTTTGTGTCAATTCCGCATGTAAAAGACATTTTAAAATTTTGACAAAAAGAATATTTTTCTGCCGAACCCAGAATTCTCAAATTCGAAGCCTAACTATGACTTTTCGAAGGTTTTAGTTTTTCGAATGCAAAATTTCGTAAATTTAAGATGTTAAATTAAATATTTGCGATTCTTGTTGATAAATCTTGAATTTTTGATTGACCTACTGCATATGTTTAACAAGTTTGAATGCCTAGTCTTGTTAATTATGCAATCTAATTTGTAATTATGATTAATTTGTTGAAAATTAGAATAATTTAGAATTAATTTGATTTTCATAATTAATTGTAATTTAATTAGAAACCTATGATTAAAAACCACCATAAAAATTGTAAATTTATGATAAATTTTAAATTTTTATGACCTAGACTTGAATCCATAACAATCGGAAATCAATTGGATAATAAATTTTCGATTTTTTCGCCCTAAAATTATGAAATTAATATTATTTATTAATTTGTCATGAATTTTAAATATAAATTTTAAATTTTTATGCGATTCGTTCATAAAACTTGCACGCACGAAGCATTGGACGCTTCGTGTTACCCTTAAGGGGTGTTGTATAATGCGGGCATGCGACGACGAGCAAGGGAGCTCGTCGCCCGTGCGGCACGAATGCAATGAGCAAGGGCGTAGTGCACGAGCACAAGGCAACAGCCCTGCCTTGTGTCGTGTGCCACGAGCAATGGACGAATGGGCATGGGCGAAGGGCGAGCCAAGGCAGTCGCGTGTGGGCAGCAAGCGAGCTGCGCCACAACGCGCGCTGCCTCGCACAAGAGCGCGCAGCCTCGCGCGCAGCGAGCGCAAGCTCGCGTGCCACGAGCGCTGCGCCCAGCATTGCTCGCGCGCACAACGAGCGAGGACTCGCGCGCACAGCCAGCATTGCTCGCGCGCACACCGAGCGATGTCGCCCGCCCAGCGAGCGATGTCGCGCGCCCAGCGAGCGATGGCTTGCGCGCCCAGCGAGCGATGTCGCGCGCCCAGCGAGCGATGTCGCGCGCGCACTGCGAGCGATAGCTCGCGTGCGATGAGCGCTGGCGCGTGCAGCGAGCACCAATGCGTGCGGAGGCTTGCGATGGGGATGCAGCAGCTATGCGACGAGCGCATGGGCTGCGCGCACATGGCCAGCAATGGCTGTGTGCGTGCGGCCCATGGGCGTGCAACGCGTAGGGTGTTTGCGTTACGATTAAAGATCGTTTTTGAATGTTTAATTTGAGAATTTCAGTTCACGTAATTTTAATTAATTTTAAAATTAATAATTTAAATTATTTTCTTGGATTTTAATTTTGAATATTGTAATTATAATAAATTTTATTTATTCTAATTATTTTACTAAAATTAAAATCATGAATTAATTTAAATACGACTGAAATTAAATTAAACTTTTGGATTCAGTTATAAATTGATATGAGCTTTAAATTTTAATTAAATTTGTATGTTTCCGGTTGGACTAGAAATACATTTTTATGTTTAAAATTAGTAAAGCATATAAATTTATTGGTTTAAGTGGGAGCGCTTTTAGTCATAAACTCTTGATTAGGTCTACAAATCCTTAAGGTTAAAACAACTTGATTAGAATTAATAAGGACTGAATAATTGGTAGATTATTGGTGCCCTTGATTAATTGCTGCAAATGTTTACGTGATGCATAATGTGTTTTACTAACCAGCTATGTGGGCCATTCATGATAATGAATGGGTGAATGGTATATATTGTATATGTACTGTTTTGCATGTTATGAAGTGACTAGTATGGCCCAAATAGGATAGAAAATATGGTCTGCGTACCATTAATTTGAATGTAATTGGTCTAAAGTACCAAAGTTATTTTTCAATTCAAATATGGTCTGCGTACCATCAAATAGTTGTAATTAGTTATAGCTTATCCTATTTGAAGAAAATGGTGCCTCCCACGGAGATTTTCAAGACGGACTTTGAAGTCAAAGCTTCAAGATGAAGTCGGGCCATACTAGATCACATTTATCTTATGCATGTTTTAAGTTATTTATTGTTTTAAATATGTCTTAAAATGCATGAGATCAAAAGCTTGATTATGTTGCATGATTAAGGATTTTAGTTCACTTAAAATCTAACCAACATAGTAAGAGCCTTAAGTTCCAAACTTAAAAATTGAGTTAAAAGGTGCCATGCCAAAATATACACTTGCTTGGATATCCTTTACATCAATCTAGTAATAGTTTTCGCTCAGCGAGGTGTTACTTATTGGTCCTAAAGGGGCAAGGTACACAAATAATTGTGAGTACATGTTAGTTTTGGTGAAACTCAACGATATAAGTAAGGAGTCCTTTTATGTCGTGGCAAATTCGATAGGTTTACCTAATAAGTTCTTAGACGTACCTATCAACCAAGAATAGTTTCTAGACTATTAGCAAAAGGCTTTTGCTTACCTAAGATGTTCTAGGATTAAGTCGACAAACTGTGCTTAGTTCTTCAATGATTTTAGGATCTTGGAATCATTTTATTCACACCTGCCGGAACACATAATTTGAATAAAATGCTTAATAAACATTGAATTATGCATGTATGCTAGAATTTAAGTTTATTAAGAGAAACTGTGAATGGTTATTTATTTGTTTATTCTTTTCAATTGTAGTTTTTAATATGGCAAACAACAATTCATTCAACATTCGATCAATTCTCGAAAAGGAGAAGTTGAACGGGAAAAACTTCCTTGACTGGCAAAGGAACTTGCAAATAGTTCTTATGCAGGAAGAAAAGGAGTATGTCCTGGATGAGGCGATGCCCGAAGCTGCAGACGACGGGGTCACTCAGGCAGCCCTCAATCGTTGGATTGATGCCAACAAGGATGTGAAATGTCTAATGCTCGCCACCATGAGTGCGGATCTGCAGAAAACGTTCATCAACTCAGATGCTTTCACAATCATCAGTGAGTTGAAGAACATGTTCCAAGATCTGGCTCGAGTCGAAAGATTCGAGACTCATAGGCAAATTCTTGAGACCAAGCTTAAGAAAGGGGAGCCCGTAAGTCCACATGTTCTCAAAATGATTGGACTCATTGAGAATATGAGTCGGCTGGATCAGCAATTTTCTCAGGAAATGGCTATAGACACCATCCTCCATTCTCTTCATAGCGGGTATGATCAGTTCAAACTGAACTACAGTATGAATAGTCTGGACAAAACGCTCACTGAGCTTCACGGTATGCTGAAGACCGCTGAAAAGACGCTCAAAAGTGATAAGCAGGATGTGCTTATGGTGCGTGGGGGCAAGTTCAAGAAATCTGGAAAGAAGAGGAATGCTAAGAAAGGTGGCAACAAGGCCAGCCCAACTAAGCAAACTGGCGCCAAATCTGTAAAGAGGAAGGTCAGTCAACCCACTTCTGAATCCGAATGCTTCTACTGCAAGAAGAAGGGGCATTGGAAGAGAGATTGCTTGAAGCTAAAGGAAGATCAGAAGAACGGAACAGTCGTTCCATCTTCAGGTATTTTTGTTATAGACTGTATACTTGCTAATTCAACTTCTTGGGTATTAGATACAGGTTGTGGCTCACACTTATGTTCCAATCCACAGGGACTAAGAAGAAGTAGAAAGTTAAGCAAGGGTGAAGTCGACCTACGAGTGGGAAATGGAGCACGGATTGCTGCATTAGCCGTAGGAACTTACTATTTGTCGTTGCCCTCCGGGCTAGTTTTGGAACTGGAAGAATATTTCCATGTTCCAAGTCTTACTAAAAACATCATTTCAGTTTCTTGCTTAGATGCTAAGGGATTTTCCTTTTTAATAAAAGACAATAGTTGTTCGTTTTATTTTAAAGAGATGTTTTATGGATCTGCTAGATTAGTCAATGGACTTTATTTATTAGATCACGACAAACAAGTATATAACATAAATACCAAAAAGGCCAAAAAGGATGATTCAGATCTCACCTATCTGTGGCATTGTCGATTAGGCCATATAAACTTGAAACGCTTAGAAAGACTTCAAAATGAAGGAATTCTAGAACCATTTGACTTAGAGGATTATGGTAAATGCGAATCATGTTTACTTGGCAAAATGACAAAGCAACCTTTCTCTAAAGTTGGAGAAAGAGCAAATTAACTATTGGGTTTAATCCATACAGATGTATGTGGACCAATGAGTACAAATGCTAGAGGTGGTTTCAGCTACTTTATCACTTTCACTGATGACTTCAGTAGGTATGGTTATGTCTACCTAATGAAGCATAAGTCTGAATCCTTTGACAAATTCAAGGAATTTCAGAGTGAAGTAGAGAATCAATTAGGCAAGAAGATTAAGGCACTGCGGTCTGATAGAGGCGGTGAATATCTGAGCTATGAATTTGATGACCATCTGAAAGAATGTGGAATTCTATCAGAATTGACTCCTCCTGGAACACCACAATGGAACGGTGTGTCAGAACGGAGGAACAGAACCTTGCTAGACATGGTCAGGTCAATGATGGGTCAGGCCGAACTTCCATTAGAATTTTGGGGACATGCACTAAATACAGCTGCACTCACTATAAATAGAGCTCCGTCTAAAGCTGTCGAAAAGACTCCATACGAATTATGGTTTGGAAAGCCTCCAAATGTGTCTTTTCTTAAGATTTGGGGATGTGAAGTATACGTCAAACGATTAATTTCAGACAAACTTCATCCAAAATCTGACAAATGTATCCTTGTGGGCTATCCAAAGGAAACAAAGGGGTATTACTTCTACAATACATCTGAGAACAAAGTGTTTGTTGCTCGAGATGGTGTCTTTTTGGAGAAGGATCACATTTCCAAAATGACAAGTGGGAGAAAAGTAGACCTCGAAGAAATTCGAGTCGAACAACAAACTCTAGAGAATGCTCAAGATGACATCCAGGATGAAACTCAGAGATCTTTAGAAGAATCTGGTGAG
Organism: Spinacia oleracea; assembly: GCF_020520425.1. Lineage (NCBI taxonomy): Eukaryota > Viridiplantae > Streptophyta > Magnoliopsida > Caryophyllales > Amaranthaceae > Spinacia > Spinacia oleracea. Next base: position 62,794,255 of record NC_079492.1, on the reverse strand, counting down.
AATCATGGTCAATCTAGAAATGTTACCCCGCGTAGATCGCAAAGATATAGATCTCAACCGGAAAGGTACTTAGGTATTTTGACGAACGAGAGCTATGACGTTCTATTACTTGAAAGTGATGAACCTGCGACTTACAAACAAGCTATGACGAGCCCTAGCTCCAAGCAATGGCAAGAAGCCATGCAATCTGAATTAGACTCCATGTCTGAAAACCAAGTATGGGATTTGGTCGATTTGCCAGATGGCTACCAAGCCATTGGAAGCAAATGGGTTTTCAAACTGAAAAAGGACAAGGATGGGAAACTTGAAGTTTTCAAAGCTAGATTGGTCGCAAAAGGTTACAGGCAAGTCCACGGTGTGGATTACGATGAAACCTTTTCACCAGTTGCAATGCTAAAGTCTATTCGAATAATGTTAGCAATCGCTGCATATTACGATTACGAAATATGGCAGATGGATGTCAAAACTGCTTTCTTAAACGGCGTTTTAACAGAAACTGTGTTTATGACACAGCCTGAAGGTTTTGAGGATCCAAAGAATGCTAAAAAGGTATGCAAGCTAAAGAAGTCAATCTACGGATTGAAGCAGGCATCCAGGAGCTGGAATATACGTTTTGATGAAGCAGTCAGTGACTTTGGTTTCATCAAGAACGCGGACGAATCTTGTGTATACAAGAAGGTCAGTGGGAGAAAAATTGCCTTCCTAGTATTATATGTCGACGACATATTGCTTATCGGAAATGACATTCCTATGTTGAACTCTGTCAAGATTTGGCTTGGGAAATGTTTTTCGATGAAGGATCTAGGAGAAGCACAGTACATATTGGGCATCAAGATTTACAGAGATAGATCTAAAAAGATGATTGGACTTAGTTAAAGCACTTATATCAATAAGGTGCTTGATAGGTTCAAGATGGCGGACTCCAAGCGAGGCTACCTACCCATGTCTCATGGAATGACTCTAAGCAAGACTCAGTGCCCAAAAACACTTGATGAGCGTAGACGAATGAATGGGATTCCATATGCATCATTGATTGGTTCAATAATGTATGCTATGATATGTACACGCCCGGATGTTGCGTACGCACTCAGTGCTACGAGCAGATACCAGTCAGACCCAGGAGAGGCGCATTGGACTGCTGCCAAGAATATTCTGAAGTACCTGAAAAGGCACAAAGATGACTTCCTGGTCTATGGTGGAGATGATGAATTAATTGTTAAAGGCTATACGGACGCAAGTTTCCAAACCGACAAAGATGATTTTAGATCACAGTCTGGGTTTGTCTTCTGCCTCAACGGAGGAGCAGTAAGCTGGAAAAGTGCTAAGCAAAGCACCATTGCGGATTCTACAACTGAAGCGGAGTACATTGCTGCACATGAAGCAGCAAAGGAAGCTATATGGCTAAGGAAGTTCATAGGAGAACTTGGTGTAGTCCCCTCCATTAAAGGACCAATAGCCCTGTATTGTGATAATAACGGAGCTATTGCACAGGCAAAAGAGCCTAGACACCACCAGAGAGTCAAGCATGTACTTCGTAGATTTCACCTTCTACGAGAGTTCGTTGAAAGAAAAGAAGTCGAGATAAGCAAAATTGGAACTGATGACAACATATCAGATCCATTAACTAAACCTCTGCCGCAGGCGAAGCACAACTCGCACACTGCAGCTATGGGAATCAAGCATATTGGAGAATGGCTTTGATGTCTCTGTTTAATGTTTTAAAGTTTTAGAGTTTAAATCTTTGTAAAACATTATTGGTTAATCATTCACAATAAATGAAATGAATTCATTTTTCCATTTAATTTGTGGTTTATTAAATGATGAGTCCCTTCAATTTGACGATATATTCAAGATAGACTGTCAGGACCAGTCCTGTGACTAAGAAATGTCTATCAAGTGAACTTGAATGTCAAAGGTTGAAAATGGTCCCTAATCGGAGTTTTCTATAAAATTGGACGCATAGAAAACGTTAGACGATTAGATTGCAAGATGACTAGTAGTTCTGTTTCTTGAACTATGTGGACATGGCAATGTCATAATCATTTGCATAGATACTTACTTTGGGAAGACTAGTATCGGACAAGACCTATGAAACTTTACTATAAGAGATGAAAATCTGTCATGAGTAAATTTCATTAAATTATTAGACACTAAATCCTCAATACCTGAGTGATTTGAGATTACTTGTTTGAGAACTGGTTGCTTTGACGTTGACCAACCGTCGCACCGTAAAAGGAGGCTATAAAGGCAACGCTCAGGTAATCACCTATCAAACGAAGTCTAACCTCAAGATCGCAAGATTGGGATTGTCCTCCCATAAATCGGGATGAGATGCTTAAAAGTTGTACAAGGCCACTCGGAGAGCTAGAAACTGTGAAATGCATGGCCGTGCTCGGATGAATCATAGGCTATGATTATCTGTTTATTTGATCAGTTGAACTCTGAAACCGAGGAACACCTCTGGACGTAATAAGGATGACAACTCTTACCTTATGTTCAAGAGCAAGCATCGAGCGACAAAGGAATTAGGAAATGCACACTTGTCCCTAAGGACAAGTGGGAGACTGAAGGAAATAATGCCCTTGGTCCAAGTATGCATTCTATGTTAAGTCTAATAAATGCGGTTCAGTATTAATTAACAAGTTAATAATTCAGTGAGATCAAGTGAGCTGAATGCCTAGCTAGAGGCCGCTTCAGTTCAAGTGGAATTAATGATATTAATCCACAGCTTACTCTTGACTGAACCCGTAGGGTCACACAAATAGTACGTAAACGGATCAAGTATTTAATGGCATTAAATACTCCATCTATGAATATTCGGAATCGACGGATCATGGTTTCAGTGGGAGCTAAGATCGTCACAGGCAAGAAATGAATACTCCGGAAACGATGATATTGCCGGAAACGGAAATATGGATCGTATCGGAAATATAAATATTATCCAAGTCGTAGATGTTGCCGGAAACGGAAACATGGTACGTATCGGAAAATATTATCGGAAATGGAAATATTGCCAGAATCGGAAATATTGCCGGAAACGGAAATATTGTCAGAATCGGAAATATTACCGGAATCGGAAAATAATTTCGGAAACGGAAATATTAAATATTTGTTCGAAACGGAAATTAATTCCGGAATCGGAAATATTAAATATTGTTCGTATCGGAAATGAATTCCGCAATCGGAAAATTTAATCGGAAGCGCATCGTACGAATAAGCATCGGACGAGGCCTGCCGGACGAGGCCCAGCACGAAGCCAGGCCATCGCCCAGCAAGCCAAGCGCGCCGCATAAACAGCCACGCCAGGCCCAGCGCAAGGCCAGGCCCAGCAGGCTGCGCAGCGCGCACAACGCGCACAGCACGCGCAGCGCGCAGCGCGCGCGGGCGCTGCGTGGGCTGCTGCTCGCGCGCACGCATGGGGCCCATCGTGGCTGCCGTGCGTGTGTGTGCAAGTGTTTGTGTTCGTGCACGTTTCCTAAAACATGCAGAGTTCGGTTAATGATTAAATTCCTAATTCTATTTGATAAATTAATTAAATTAGAGTTCTTGTAGGATTCTAGGTTTAATTAATTTGTATCTGAATAGGATTTCGATTCCCTTTCCATACCCCTATAAATATGAGGCTAGGGCTCACAATTTATAAGAAGTTTAAAAGTATTCAAAAGTGAGTTTTTTGAGAGAAAACTAAAACACACATCTTGCTCATAAAAGTGCCGAAATTTTCTAGTACCTTAAGGGCGATTCTAGTTGGTCAATCTTAAGGCGGATCCGGACGTGCTGTGGACTATCTACGGAGGGACGACACTTGGAGTCCTAAAGACTTGTTCTTGTTCAGTTCGGGCGCAGCTAGGGAGGGCACGCAACAAAGAGTATGCATCTAAATTATGCTATATGATTATGTGTAAATAATATGTTGTCCTGGGTTAATGGTTGTTTCCGCATGATCTATGTAATGTCATATGTATAATAACCTAACATATCAATCATTTTTCAGATATTAGACTTTCGTACCAAAACATTCATCGGAAAGGTAACCAAAGAATAACTTTTATTCATTACTTTAACACTTTAAACTTCGAATAATCTTAATTTAATTAGTGATCAACCACTCATGAAATACAACCTTATGCTCGCTTGGTACTCTTAACATTTATACTATCCTTAAAATTTTTATAACCATAAAAGTTCCTCAAAACGATTCATATCCACAAAATCTTTGAGTTCGCACCGTGCTTAACTTAACTTCTTTTAAAATATAATGCTTAAACTTTGCCTAGTCTATCTAGGGTAGAAAACTCATAACATGACATGTGACGATAAACATAAAATCAAGGGAAGTTCGATTCTAAAGCGAGAGAGAGCTAAATCAAAATAATATTAGCGTTGGCGTCATCTTTGTCTTTTATCATGTAAGCTCTTGCATATGTCGTGATCGCATTGGATTATGATTAACCCTAGAATTGTTGTTGTTTCGTTCATGATTGGTCAAGGTTGACGAAATGCTCTTTCCCTCCACGTATTCGTTCCTACACGACATTAGTTTCTTATTCGTCAGGGCATTGCAAAGTCTTCAATAGTTGATCCATCTTGTTGGTCCATTCTTCAAATTCCATCGAATCGGCTTGCCGTCATAGATTGGTGGATTCCAGGGTGAAATTTTCTCAAATAGTGATGCATTTTCGTTCGATTTCATTTTTCGAGAATATTTGACCGATTAAGTTGACATCGTACTTGCAGTTCCTAATCGTTTCATCATCTCCTCGTGGTCTTCTATAAATTGTCGTTACAGAAATCATCATGGAAAACATCATTGTGGACGACGTCATCGTGAATATTGCGCTTGTTGCGAGCTTCGTTCGTGGCATCATTAATAACCTCAATAATCGATATTTCGCATAACATATTCAATCAGGAAAACATAAATAACATGAGAATAAATCCCTTTAATCCCGTTCCTACACTCACACTCATTCCATTTTAACTTGACTTGATTTTAACATATTCTTTTTAACTCATTCCTTAAAATTCTTTGCCTAAAGCCTAATGAATTCTATTTCGTGCGAAACCCGTAAGGTTTAGCACTTATGGTCCAGAACCTTGGCTCTGAATACCAAACTGTAACACCCCGACCTCTAATTCAATTTTTAAAGCATAATTAGCAGCGGAATTAACCTAATTCGGTCGGGACATTACTGCCGTAACTCCCTCTTGGGATTTACAAGGCAACCATCAATCATAAGCTATTAAACTCCAAGATTAACATAATATTCATTTTTAATTCCTTAATAAAAGTACGTAACTTTAATCCAGAATCTTCACTTTACAACTTAACATTTACTTAGGTGAACATGGTAATGGTGAAATCCTCGCCACTACTCATTTCCGTGGTCCCCAGCAGTACCTAAAACGGAAAACAAAACGGTGAGCCGAAGACTCAGTAACGAGTTACCCTAGCATCGTAACATCATTTCAATTCATTTTATTTAATAAACAAGGAGAATAGAATATAGTAAAACATTTAATAAATCAATATTTCAGAAGCATCATTTCAAAAACATCATTTCATGAACATTAATTTCAGGAACGTCATTTCATTAATCTTTTTCCTTTTAACAGTATTATTCTGGTCGTCATGACTTTACAGGAAAACATGGTAGGACGTCTCCTACGAACAGGGGAAGCCAGTGCTTCATAACAGGGGGAGTCAATGCTCCATAACAGGGGAAGCCAGTGCTTCATTTCAGGGGGAACCTTGGTTCCATATCAGGGGAAGCCAGTGCTTCTTATCAGGGGGAACCTTGGTTCCATATCAGGGGAAGCCAGTGCTTCTTATCAGGGGGAACCTTGGTTCCATATCAGGGGAAGCCAGTGCTTCTTATCAGGGGGAGCATGGGCTCCATATCAGGGGAACTTGACCAGTTCTTAAACTTTCATTTATCATGTTTACATTTCTTTAGTTGAACATTAATCAGGAAAATCTCAATCATTCAGGGTGGTTCAATAAACCATTAAATCTCTTTATTTCATAAAATCGTTTCTTTCAGGAATAATAATCCATTAAATCAATACTTTGCATAAAGCTGCATTATCGTAAAACAATTCAATCAAATCATACTTGTAATCCCGCAATTCATAAAACATCATTATAAAACATAATCATTCATAACATCATTCATAAATACATTTCGAAGGGAATGCGGGTACTAGCAATAACCGTTACCTCAATTCTATGATTGCTAGGCCTTTTTCCTTGGTTCGTTCGTCCTGAGCCCCGAGTCCAATTTCTTTCAAAATATCGAATTATTGAATTAACTAAAGCGATAAATAATTTAAAATCAATATTTTATAAATACAGAATTTATAGATAGTGAATTTTAAAATAATAAATTTAATAAAAATATATTAAAATTTTTATAAAATCTTCAAAATATTATTAAACGACATTTTAATCAAAATACATATATTTCATATATAGATTTACATGAAATATTATTTAATCAAAATACATATATTTCATATATAGCACGAAGGGGAGGGAAGAGAGATGGGAGGCGGTGACTGGGGTCTGGGCGTCACGGAGGCGCGAATTCGTGCTGGTGATGGTGGTTGGTTCTGCGGCGGCGGAACCGTAAGGAAAAAGGGAGAGGGTGGTCGCGCAGAAACAGGGGAGTTGTGCGTGACGTGGGTGGTTCTGTGGGGGGGTGTGGTGGTTGCGGCTTGCGCAAAGAGGAGATGGAGGGTGGTGCGCGGCCTAATGGCGGTGCCGGTGGCTGGGCGTGAAGAAGAGAAAAGTCAGGGGAGGTGAGTTGAACCGAAAAGCAGGGGAGGGGCAGGGGAGGTCACGACGAAGGAGGGGAAGAAATAAGGGAGGTGTTTGGGTCGGGTGTTGCGCCGGAGATGGTGGTGAGGGTGGCTGCAGCACGGTGGTGCTGTGAAAGGAAGGAGGGAAGCTTGGTGGTGGTTGTTCGAACAAAGCAGGGAAGCAAATGGGAAGGGTGGTTTTCATTTTTGGTTAACTGATTTTTGATTTAGAAAAATGGAAAGAAAATGGTTGTTTATAATAAAAAGTAGAGTGAAGAAGAAGAGTGAAGACCTTGGAGGCCAAGGCATGAACATGGACTGATTTAAGGGAAGAGAGGGAGGAAGGAGTTACGTGAAGGACAAAGGAAGAGGAAGCAAGATGCCAATTTTGCTCTTAGGGGTATTTTGGTAATTTCCTTTAGTTAGGCAAATTTCTGAAAATTTGGTGCTATTTTAGGAAATTAATTAGAATAGAAATGTTTAATTAAAATCAAGTTTCCAAATAATCTTTTGTTACGAAAAATAAAATTTAGTTTTAAAATAAAAACGTTTCGAAATTATTAAAAATCCGAAATAATTAAGATTTAAAAAGAGTCGTTGAGTTCGTAAATTTGAAATTAAAATCGTGTAATGATATTAACATTTTGCGGGAAATAAAACTTCGTTAATTAAAATAAAGTTAAAAATTAGGATTTAAAACGATTTAAGCTAAATAAAAATAATTAAGCATAATTAATCGAGTTTTAAAAACTCGGGGTATTACATTACTTAAGATCACTGAAGAGACGAATTTGATACTAGAAACCAAGCAATGAATCAAAATCGAAATTACCCTTATTATTAGTTTCTGTCACTTTATTTCGTCCATCCCTCTTATCAATTTTCGATTTGCAGTGGATGCCCTTCCAAGAATATGCAATGCAGTATTTTGTTCAGAGATATGAGATCTGAGCTCCTGAGGTACATGGTTAAAATTTGCAACGCAGGAATGGAGGGTCAGTATTCAGGATTTCCGGCCAGCAGTGGCTATCAACCAAGCTTTAGAGATGGACGCAAATTCATCTGCTTCAACAATCAGTCTTTCAAATGAGATACATAGCTAACTATGTACAACATACGTAAAATATCGTATAGTGGATATGCACATCATTATACTAGAGTTAAAGGGTGTCATTACTGAATGATACTCAAGAGAACGCTTCAACTAGTTAGATTTTTATTTTGTTCTTTTAGATTGAACAAGAATTACTTATCTTTATTAGAATTTAAAGACAAGGGGATGTGATTTTTGATTTAACATAACTTGAAATTCTATTGTCAAAAATATTTTGAGTAATGAAATTTTAATTTTTTTAATTGATTTATAGTTATCTATATTGTAGGACAGGGAAAATGTAGGTGCTTTGAAAAGCGCAAATAATATTATTATGATTGTTAACGACAGAATAGTTGGTCGTTATTTCCAAAATTCAAATTTTTGGCCCGTTGAAAAGGACATTTTACAAGGGATATGTTGGTCGTTATTGCTTAATTGATCATAGTGAATAAGCATTTAACGACGAAATACAGTTTCGTTGTTAAGTATTAACGACGGATTATTGTTTCGTCGTTAACTTTTAACGATGAAGTTTTAACTTTGTCGTTAATTATTAACGACGAATTATGATTTCATCGTTAAAAGTTAACGACGAAACAATAATCCGTCGTTAATGCTTAACGACGAAACGGTAATTCGTCGTTAAAAAACATTAATTATTAACGACGAACATCGTCGTTAAATCCAATAACGACGGAACCTGTTACAACGAACATCATGGCGGTTTTAACGACGAAATTTAAGGCTTCTAACGACGAAATTGTTCGTCGTTAAATGTCGTTTTTCTAGTAGTGCATGTTGTGCTTGTTCCCATTATTCGGTGACTAACCACATTACAAGCCCGTGAATTCCCCATTGGTTACTAGTCCCAAGCCTAGCTTGGGGGAGCTATTAGTAGCGAGGTAAGGGAGTTGTAGTGTGCTACATTTTGAGCACATAGTGAGTGTTGAAAAAGGAGTTCGTCTTATCATGTTTGTTGTTGAATAATGAGTTGAAAATGAAAGAGATGAGAAGAATAAAACAAATGTGAAGGTTTCTAAAAAAAAAAAAAAAAGGGAGATTGAAAAAAAAAAAGAAAAATCTATTACTCTCAGAAAAAGTTCAAAGTATTGTTTCAATCAAGTTTTGCAAATTCATATCCTTATGAGTGATTGGTTACAATTGTGGAAAAAAGGCAAGAAAGTATGGTGTTGGCTATTTGTTATTTTGTAATGTGTTGAGTGGGAGAGTTGTGGTCATCTCTTGTGATTGATCATGGGTTTTTGCTAGGATTTATGCTCCCCAAAGTCAAGGCTTTAAGCTCACATTTTACCCAAATTTACCGCACCCTTACCTAAGCCTAACATTACAAGCTTTGAAGACCTTCCGACCTTTGTGCATAGAGTCGTACTAATATGAAAGTAGTTGTTTATCAATGCAAGTTATGACATGACACATTTCGAGTCGACTATTAGGTTGAGTGCATGTTCTTTTAGACACACGAGTGTTGTGAGTTGGGAGGGCATTGTTCACACATATGTTGGGAGGAGAGCGAACGGGTACATCTTTTACCCGCCACATAAATGAGTGACGAGTGCGTGAGCACTAGTCTTGAATTCCATTGTGCACTTGTGGTTCGCTTTGCGTGACAATTATTAGGGAGGATTCGTGGTTGGATAGATTTGATTGGTCGACATTGATGCATGCTCGTTGAATTTTGCCTTGAATTGTATCCATTGTTTTGAAATATGTTTGGGGTGAAGTTGATTCTTGTATTCATCGATGATTTCTTTGCTTAGGGACAAGCAAAGATCTAGCTTGGGGGAGTTTGATATGTGTGTTTTATATAGAGTTTTTACCCCCGTCCCTTAGTACTTTTTGATCTCAAATGAGCTCTTCGGAGCGATTTTTAGTACTGATGTGCTCCTTGTAGTGTGTTTGTAGTTTCAGGTTCATCATTGTAGGAATTAGCATATTTTTGTGCATTTCCTACTCATTTGAATCAATACAAGAGATTATGTACTTTCGAGAGCAAAAACATTAAGTTTGAAGAGTTTTGAAGCAAAGCGAATAACGAAAGAAGTACAAAAATGACTATAGTCCACTATTTTAAACATAACTCAAGTTATACAACTCCAAATGATGTAATTCCAATTGGGTTGGATTCTAGACTTCTATAGCTTTCCAACAAGTGGTCACTCGCCTCATTCCGACGAATAACGAAGGAGATATGACGTTTTGAAGATAGAGGATCGTGCAGTTTCAACACGCGCCCGATCGGGCGGGCTTCGCCCGATCCGAATCGGGCGGTCATTCTGGGCGCTGTTCTGGGCATTTTGCAACCGCCCGATCGGGCAGAATTTCGCCCGATCGGGCCGACTATCGAGCACATCGCCCGATCGGGCGACGCCAACCTCCAGCGTATTTCGCGAGTTTTTATTTCCGATTTTGGGCTCTATTTTGGGCAAACTATAAATACTAGCCCCTTATATTTTTAGTGACGATCTTTTTTATTCAAGTTTCCAATACTTTGTTTTATTTTCAGTTTTCTTTATTTCTCCAAACACTTAGTTTTTAATTTTAATCAAAGATTCAAGCTTTATTATTTCATTGTTCTTCAATTCGGTATTGCTTCTTACTTTAATTCGTTTTATTGCTTTAATCATGTTTTCCATTATGTTAATTGCGTTGTTATTTATTATCATGAGTGAGTAGTTTAATTTCTAGGGTTTAGGGGATCCATGAATGCGTGATTGGGATTATATGTGGACTTGATTATTGATTGATTGATTATAATTTCTATAGCTTATTATTATTGCTCGTCAATTCTGTTCGGCCGGGCTATTTTGATTTGAGTTTGATTAACCTTAGATTATGCGCCGACAGGTATAAATCTGATGTTTTTGGTCTGTGGCTATTAGATAGGAATTATTTCTAGTACGTAGCGAGAGCCCGCTAGTTGTTCTATCCTAAGTAATTCATAAGATTCGAGAGATGCATGTGTTTCCTAGTTATGATTGTTAATTGATTATTGTTGTCCGTTGTCCAATCCCGGTCTGCATTTATGGTGAACCGCTGCCCTTGATTCCTTTAATATTTGTATTTTCCGATTTGATTATTTGCTTTAGTTTAATACACAAACCAATCCAAACTCTTGTTACCAGTAGTCTAGATTAGTAATTTAATAGCAGAAAGAGCGACTGTTTCCCTGTGGATACGATCCCTGCTTCCCTTGCTATATTTTTAGTTGGTGAACGTTAGGTTTATCTTTGATAGGAGTGCGATTTAGCCTGTCAAATTTTGGCGCCGTTGCCGGGGAAACGGTTTTATTTTCTGTTATTAATTGTTTTTCTAGATTATTGTTTGTTACTTCTCAAGGGACTCCCGTTCCTTGAGACCGGATCTCACGACTGTTTTCTAGTTTTTGCTTGTTTATGCCCAGGACTGTCCATACCAGCGATCTGACTTCGTTCGATCCTGAACCTGAACGGACCTTTCGTAGACGGCGTAGATTCGTTGAACAGTTGAGAGACTATTCTTACTCTGAATCCGACTATCTGATTAGCAATCTATTCCATACAGATTCAGAGATGGGTGACCAAGAACCACCACCACCACCCCCACTTGTGCCAAGGCTTACAGACTATTCTAAACCAAGTCTGTCTATTCTTCCCAAGGCAATCATGCCTTCTATTGCGGTCGAGAATTTCAAGATCGAACCCCAGCTGATAAACATGATCGAGAGAAACCAATTCGGTGGGGAAAAGGCTGAAGATCCTAATCTCCATATTCAGTCTTTCATTCAGTATTGTGCCACCATTAAGAAGAAGAATTTAACACCGGAGCAGACTATGGAGATACTCTTTCCATTTTCATTGAGTGGGAAGGCAAAGCTATGGATTAACAGTCTCAACCGCGCAACTATGAAAATCACCGATTGGAATTCCTTGGCCCTTGCGTTCTATGTTAAATATTTCCCACCTGAGAAGACAGCTCGTCTGAGGGGTCAGATATTAGGTATCTCTCAACAAGCAGATGAGAGTTTGTTCGAAGTTTGGGAGAGATTCAAGGACTTGCAAAGAGAGTGCCCGCATCATGGTTTGAATGACTGGTTCCTGGTTCAGCAGTTCTATAATGGTCTGGGTAATGAGTCTAGGTGTCTTTTGGATTCAGCTGCCAGTGGGAGATTTATGCAACTAGAGGTGCCTAGAGCTTTAGAGGTGATTGAGGAGATGGCCATCCATAGTGCCCAATATGGGAATCCTAGAGGTTTTGCCAACCGGGGTGTTAAGCATGAGATGAATTCTATTGAACAGCTTACTGCTCAGCTAACTGCCCTACATCACAAGCTAGATAATATACAGATCGCATCTTCCCAATCCACCCAACATGTTAGTGTCGCTGCAATGAGTGCCCAATCTGCTAATGTCTGTAATAGTTGTGGGATGCAAGGCCATTATGCACAGGAATGCCGGAGCTCTATCGAACAATGCAATGCATTCCAGTCCTACAAGCAGAACAATCCGTACTCCAACTCTTACAATGAGGGGTATAAAAACAACCCCCTACTATCATATAGGAGTACTAATGTCCAGAACCCCCATCAGATTCAACAACCTCCACCACCACAACCACAGTACCAACCACCACCACAACAGTCATACCAACCGCTGAGTAACTACAACCCGCAGCCTAGTGGACCACCTGGTTTTCCTCCACAACCTCAACCCACACAGCCTGATCCCATGCTTGTAGAGATGAGGAATATGATGTTGGAATTACAGAGGTCTCTGAGCGAAAAGGATGCCAAAATCGATGCCCTCACTGCTCATAACAAGATCATGGATAAACAGTTGGCACAAATGGCTACTACCCTTGCAGAGAGACCCAAAGGTCAACTTCCCTCACAGCCTGTGACCAGAGAGTCTGTAAATGCTGTCACTTTGCGGAGTGGATATGAGTATGATGGGCCGCCTATGACTATTGAAAAAAAGGTTGAAGTATCTGCCAGTGGTGCTGTGCCAAGAGAAAGTGAGAAGGTGGTCAAGGAGGAGGAAGCTAACACAAGGGTTGAGAAGAAAGTTGAGATACAAGTTCCACCTATCAAACTCCCCTTCCCTCATCGTCAGCTAAAGAACAAGCTAGACAAGCAGTTTGGTAAGTTCTTAGAAGTGGTAAAGAATCTGCAGGTAACGGTCCCTTTCACTGAATTAATTACTCAAGTACCTGCATATGCTAAATACATGAAAGACATCTTGACTAGGAAGAGAGCATTTAGTGAGGTGGAGACTGTTGCATTTACTGAAGAGTGCAGTGCCTTACTACAAAATAAGTCTCCACCCAAGTTGAAGGACCCCGGGAGTTTCTCTATCCCGTGTAATATTGGAAACCTTTTTATTGACAAAGCCTTATGTGATTTAGGTGCCAGTGTTAGTGTCATGCCCCTGTCTGTATGTACTAAGTTGAACATGGGTGATTTAAAAGTTACCAACATAACTCTGCAAATGGCCGATAGATCTGTAAAATACCCCTAGGTGTTTTAGAAGATGTGCCTGTTAGAGTGGGTAAATTTTTTATTCCTGTTGATTTTGTTGTGTTGGACATGGAAGAGGACAGGCAGATTCCTATTATTTTAGGTCGACCTTTCCTACACACTGCGGGGGCAATCATAGATGTCAAAAATGGCAAGCTGACCTTGAATGTGGGGGATGACAAGGTTACTTTCAATTTAACCCATGTTGCTAAGAGCCCTATGGTAGAGGAGTCATGTTTTGGAGTCAATGTTTCTAATAATTATTTTAACACTGAATTGACTCATACTAACTCTAATAACTCCTCAGAAAAAGCGCATGTTTCAAATTGTTTTGCAGGTGGAGGCGAACGGAGTATGAACTCTTTGGCATGGGTTCGAAAGGAAGCACGATTTGATGATGCTGAGACCCGAAAGGCCGAAAGCTCGGTGAACGGTGGGCACCGCATTCATGATAGGGGTCGTGATCTGTCACTTCCAGCACCACATAGCTCATCCAAGGCATTTGAATTGACACCAGATGGCACCATCTTTGGTGCCCCCATTCGATGAGTTGTCGTGGCTCTCATCCCCTTCCTTTCGTTGTCTGCACATAAACTGAGATTGTGTAATGGGGACATTGCATCAATCTAATAGGGGATGAGTATTTCACTATCCGTTTATTGCTTTTTGTAGTGTATTTTTCGCTTTCGTTTGTGTGTTTTAGTATAATTTTTGAGCAAGTGTGTGTTTCATTGTAGTTTTTGGTGTTAGAGAGGTGAGAAGAGAGTATTTTACGGTTTGGACGTTTAATGCTGTGCAGGTCTAAGGCTCCAAGTTCGAAAAAGTTGAATTCAAGCTGAAACGGAGTAGTCTGCGTTTCGCCCGATCGGGCGCGTGTCGATTCATGGAAAATGTTGGAAAATCGCTCGAACGGGCGACGATTGCCCGATCGACTCAAAGGGCGAGTCAAATGCCCGATCGGGCGAAATTCCGCCCGATCGGGCGGTTGGTGATGACGTCTGTTTGATGGTTTGATATGATTCTGGGTTGGAAATAGTCGAAGAAAATGGGCATTGCATTTCGCCCGATCCGGATCGGGCTAGGAGCGCCCGATCGGGCGCGCACAGATTCAACGAAAAGGTTAGAAATTCGCCCGATCGGGTGATCTGCTGCCCGATCGGGCGATTTGCGAATCAGCGACAAATAAGCCAGGGGTTGCTCACTTTCCTCATGATACCCCTTGAGCCAATGAGGACATTGTCTGATTTAGCTTGGGGGGGTGTTTCACTCACTTGTACATATTAGGTATGTTTTTCCTTTTATTTTTGCATTTACTTATTTTTGTGTGTTTATTTTGGTGTGTTTAATGTTTTCTAGAGTAGTTTATTGTTTTGAAAAAAAAAATTACAAAAATACGTTCCGATAAATACAAAATCATGCTTCCCTGTGCCCCTTGATTGGAAATTGTTTTGATTCTTGGTATTTGATGATGAGCAATGTAGATGTGTTAGTCATGATTTAATATTCAATTACTTTGATGCCATGACATGAGTCAACTCTGACTAACTATTTGTGGACTTGGTGCTTGGCTAGTTGACTTGGTTAGGAATGTGTGATAGGTTCCAGGTGTGTCATTGATTTTGAGTATTGGTTTGCAACTGTTAGTAGTGTTTTATGACTCATATACATGCACATTGTGGAGGACGAAGGTATTTTTTTTTTCTATTTAGGTAGCCTTCAGATGAATTTAGATACGTTTGTTCCCTCTTTTTTCTACCCATCACTACTAGAATAGGCTCATTTAACGACCATATATTAACGAGGAAGTCAAGATTCAATCGTTAATGCTTTAGCGCGCTGAGGTACTACGACAAAACATTAAGTTCCTCGTAATTGGTGAGCAGAAAAAAGAAAAAAATAAAAAACAAAATAATGTGTTCGTCGTTATTTCCCATTTCAGCTCGCAGATTAGAAAATCCGCCTCAAATTTCAACCTAAAACCCAAATTTGCGATTCTCAAATCCTTTTTACTTTCTAGCCCGCTCTCTCTCTTTCCTACTTTCATTGTTTTTTTCCTTCAAAATGGTATACGAGGGCCGATTTAGTTTTTTGGTTCAATTGTTTGAGGAAGTTGAGTTCAGATGTGGCTATCAATTCTCAATTTGAAATAATCAAACTATGGTAAATTCCCTATTTTTCATGATATATTAGTTAATTCCAAATCTATTTTATTGGGCAATGAACTAATAGTTTGATTCCTGTTGATTACCAGAAACGGTACTTCCATGTCGTCGTCTTCATCCGAAAATGAGGAACGAATCAGCAAATTACCATAATCAATCATTGTAGAAATACTGAATCTACTTCCGATAATAGATGATGTTTGAAGCAGTCTCCTATGAAAGAAATGGTTGTATGTATATTCCATATCTATTTTCAATATTGTATCTCATTTTAAATACTCCAGATCTCTTCCATGAAATTTGTTAATCAAATTATCTTCTTCCACAATATGCCCAAAAATCGATTGCATGTACATTGGTTTACGGCTTGAACTAATAATTTGATTCCTTATAGTTATTTCTACTATTGGCCTGATATAGTTTTGTCCTTCTAATTGCAGTTTAATCTCCAAATTCATGTCTCAAAACCATCAAATTTCTTATTTCCTCATTATATTTCATATGAGTTTGTGGTATTTCACTCATGTGAATGGTCTTAATCGAGTGGTCATGTATCTAAATTTCACCAAAACCTCAATAAAATGGTAATTTTCTAAGATGGGTATTAAGGGAATTCAATTTAGGTTCTTTCTTTTACGGAAATTGTTTAATTGACTTGATTTTTTATTTTCTTTCTTTAGAGAATAACTCTTTGATGTTCAACAACTCTTATTTTGTGAAGTAATGTGAATATGTGATCTTTTTACCTACTAGTAGCCAGACAGGTATTCCTCTATTTTCAGTTCCTCCCCCCCTGTATTATTGAAAGTAAAGGAGTGATCCACTTGTAGGTATATCTTGTTTGCTGCATTATTTTGTTGTAAATAGTGAAATTTGTTACATTTTTGTTGTCGCTAATGTTCTAAGAGATTTTAAATTCTCCAAAAACTAGGTTTCATCAATTCAAAATCCATAAAATGTTTTGGTTTTTTCTTTTTCTCAAATGCAAGTTATGGCAATGGTTAACGACTTAACGTAGTCAATATTCGAAAAATCCTTATACTCTCAATTAGCACGTGGTTTTAGAGTAGTCATGAAATTAACAAGATAAGCTTAATCTTAATAGATACTTCGTATGTTGTTCTCTTGTAGGAAATTGACGACTCTGCAATGAATGGCAAACGACTAAGCGATAGCAACACCGATACTACGGAGGCACGAACCATTAGCATTGTCTATCAGAGAACCAAGGTTTGAATTATCATATACATCATATAGACGTTCATCTGCTCCTTACCATGTATATAATCCGTTGATAACTTTCCGGAGTTATTTTTCTCTTGTACTGTTTCATCAGGTTCATTACTTCTCTTGTGTTCTATCTTGAATAGTCACTACGGCTAATGCAGGCACTACATTCCATATACTATGTCGTTTGTCCCTAAACTAACAAGGGGAGAAAAGGATGCCATTGTTCTTAGTGTGATTAGCATATGATTTAATTAGTCTAATTAGAGGGTATAATTCTATATGGATAAGCATCTTCAAGTTTTGTTCAACCTTCCATCAATCCACTACTTCTTTAGTCTGCAAGACTCTTAACTGATTCTTTACCGTGTTCCATTTTTTTTTTATATTATATTTTTTTATGTACAAAGTAGTTCCACTATTTGATACTCCATACTTCTTTGCAGATTGACACTAGATTTGTGGAAGTGATGACATTCAGGTAAATAGTCCCACCGGCGTCTTCACATGATCCTTTTCTAGAGTTGTGGTTTCTTCTGCTAGTATAAAGCTTGCATATTGTTGGGTTACTGATTTCCTAACATGTAGAAAGACTAATTTAGTAGTTAATGGAGGATAAATTTTGAGATATTGTTCATTCTTCTTGTATTGTAAGAACTTGTAATCAGCTTTCCTCGTGTCTAGACATTTTATACACTGTAACTTTGGCTTACATTCAACTTCCTTTACATACACAGAGAACACCACATGTCATTTTTTTTCAGAAGTCAGATCTATTCTTCGTCTGAATGCTACAACCTCTGTGCTTTAAAATTCAAGTTTAGGGAACAGAACCTGCAACAACTCAGGTAAGGTCATTAACATTCAATTGTTGTTGATATTACTTAAGATCACTGAAGAGACGAATTTGATACTAGAAACCAAGCAATGAATCAAAATCGAAATTACCCTTATTATTAGTTTCTGTCACTTTATTTCGTCCATCCCTCTTATCAATTTTCGATTTGCAGTGGATGCCCTTCCAAGAATATGCAATGCAGTATTTTGTTCATAGATATGAGATCTGAGCTCCTGAGGTACATGGTTAAAATTTGCAACGCAGGAATGGAGGGTCAGTATTCAGGATTTCCGGCCAGCAGTGGCTATCAACCAAGCTTTAGAGATGGACGCAAATTCATCTGCTTCAACAATCAGTCTTTCAAATGAGATACATAGCTAACTATGTACAACATACGTAAAATATCGTATAGTGGATATGCACATCATTATACTAGAGTTAAAGGGTGTCATTACTGAATGATACTCAAGAGAACGCTTCAACTAGTTAGATTTTTATTTTGTTCTTTTAGATTGAACAAGAATTACTTATCTTTATTAGAATTTAAAGACAAGGGGATGTGATTTTTGATTTAACATAACTTGAAATTTTTATTGTCAAAAATATTTTGAGTAATGAAATTTTAATTTTTTTAATTGATTTATAGTTATCTATATTGTAGGACAGGGAAAATGTAGGTGCTTTGAAAAGCGCAAATAATATTATTATGATTGTTAACGACAGAATAGTTGGTCGTTATTTCCAAAATTCAAATTTTTGGCCCGTTGAAAAGGACATTTTACAAGGGATATGTTGGTCGTTATTGCTTAATTGATCATAGTGAATAAGCATTTAACGACGAAATACAGTTTCGTTGTTAAGTATTAACGACGGATTATTGTTTCGTCGTTAACTTTTAACGATGAAGTTTTAACTTTGTCGTTAATTATTAACGACGAATTATGATTTCATCGTTAAAAGTTAACGACGAAACAATAATCCATCGTTAATTGTTAACGACGAACCGATAATCCGTCGTTAATGCTTAACGACGAAACGGTAATTCGTCGTTAAAAAACATTAATTATTAACGACGAACATCGTCGTTAAAGCCAATAACGACGGAACCTGTTACAACGAACATCATGGCGGTTTTAACGACGAAATTTAAGGCTTCTAACGACGAAATTGTTCGTCGTTAAATGTCGTTTTTCTAGTAGTGCATGTTGTGCTTGTTCCCTTTATTCGGTGACTAACCACATTACAAGCCCGTGAATTCCCCATTGGTTACTAGTCCCAAGCCTAGCTTGGGGGAGCTATTAGTAGCGAGGTAAGGGAGTTGTAGTGTGCTACATTTTGAGCACATAGTGAGTGTTGAAAAAGGAGTTCGTCTTATCATGTTTGTTGTTGAATAATGAGTTGAAAATGAAAGAGATGAGAAGAATAAAACAAATGTGAAGGTTTCTAAAAAAAAAAAAAAAAAAAGGGAGATTGAAAAAAAAAAAAGAAAAATCTATTACTCTTAGAAAAAGTTCAAAGTATTGTTTCAATCAAGTTTTGCAAATTCATATCCTTATGAGTGATTGGTTACAATTGTGGAAAAAAGGCAAGAAAGTATGGTGTTGGCTATTTGTTATTTTGTAATGTGTTGAGTGGGAGAGTTGTGGTCATCTCTTGTGATTGATCATGGGTTTTTGCTAGGATTTATGCTCCCCAAAGTCAAGGCTTTAAGCTCACATTTTACCCAAATTTACCGCACCCTTACCTAAGCCTAACATTACAAGCTTTGAAGACCTTCCGACCTTTGTGCATAGAGTCGTACTAATATGAAATTAGTTGTTTATCAATGCAAGTTATGACATGACACATTTCGAGTCGACTATTAGGTTGAGTGCATGTTCTTTTAGACACACGAGTGTTGTGAGTTGGGAGGGCATTGTTCACACATATGTTGGGAGGAGAGCGAACGGGTACATCTTTTACCCGCCACATAAATGAGTGACGAGTGCGTGAGCACTAGTCTTGAATTCCATTGTGCACTTGTGGTTCGCTTTGCGTGACAATTATTAGGGAGGATTCGTGGTTGGATAGATTTGATTGGTCGACATTGATGCATGCTCGTTGAATTTTGCCTTGAATTGTATCCATTGTTTTGAAATATGTTTGGGGTGAAGTTGATTCTTGTATTCATCGATGATTTCTTTGCTTAGGGACAAGCAAAGATCTAGCTTGGGGGAGTTTGATATGTGTGTTTTATATAGAGTTTTTACCCCCGTCCCTTAGTACTTTTTGATCTCAAATGAGCTCTTCGGAGCGATTTTTAGTACTGATGTGCTCCTTGTAGTGTGTTTGTAGTTTCAGGTTCATCATTGTAGGAATTAGCATATTTTTGTGCATTTCCTACTCATTTGAATCAATACAAGAGATTATGTACTTTCGAGAGCACAAACATTAAGTTTGAAGAGTTTTGAAGCAAAGCGAATAACGAAAGAAGTACAAAAATGACTATAGTCCACTATTTTAAACATAACTCAAGTTCTACAACTCCAAATGATGTAATTCCAATTGGGTTGGATTCTAGACTTCTATAGCTTTCCAACAAGTGGTCACTCGCCTCATTCCGACGAATAACGAAGGAGATATGACGTTTTGAAGATAGAGGATCGTGCAGTTTCAACACGCGCCCGATCGGGCGGGCTTCGCCCGATCCGAATCGGGCGGTCATTCTGGGCGCTGTTCTGGGCATTTTGCAACCGCCCGATCGGGCAGAATTTCGCCCGATCGGGCCGACTATCGAGCACATCGCCCGATCGGGCGACGCCAACCTCCAGCGTATTTCGCGAGTTTTTATTTCCGATTTTGGGCTCTATTTTGGGCAAACTATAAATACTAGCCCCTTATATTTTTAGTGACGATCTTTTTTATTCAAGTTTCCAATACTTTGTTTTATTTTCAGTTTTCTTTATTTCTCCAAACACTTAGTTTTTAATTTTAATCAAAGATTCAAGCTTTATTATTTCATTGTTCTTCAATTCGGTATTGCTTCTTACTTTAATTCGTTTTATTGCTTTAATCATGTTTTCCATTATGTTAATTGCGTTGTTATTTATTATCATGAGTGAGTAGTTTAATTTCTAGGGTTTAGGGGATCCATGAATGCGTGATTGGGATTATATGTGGACTTGATTATTGATTGATTGATTATAATTTCTATAGCTTATTATTATTGCTCGTCAATTCTGTTCGGCCGGGCTATTTTGATTTGAGTTTGATTAACCTTAGATTATGCGCCGACAGGTATAAATCTGATGTTTTTGGTCTGTGGCTATTAGATAGGAATTATTTCTAGTACGTAGCGAGAGCCCGCTAGTTGTTCTATCCTAAGTAATTCATAAGATTCGAGAGATGCATGTGTTTCCTAGTTATGATTGTTAATTGATTATTGTTGTCCGTTGTCCAATCCCGGTCTGCATTTATGGTGAACCGCTGCCCTTGATTCCTTTAATATTTGTATTTTCCGATTTGATTATTTGCTTTAGTTTAATACACAAACCAATCCAAACTCTTGTTACCTGTAGTCTAGATTAGTAATTTAATAGCAGAAAGAGCGACTGTTTCCCTGTGGATACGATCCCTGCTTCCCTTGCTATATTTTTAGTTGGTGAACGTTAGGTTTATCTTTGATAGGAGTGCGATTTAGCCTGTCACACTTCCCCCTCTATTTTCATGCAACCAAACATCCCCTAAAAAATTATGGTTTTTCTGCATTATATCCTTGTGTCTCTTTGATTTTTACCTTATATTTAAGGGTGTAATTTGGATGATCTAGATTGGACTTCGCCAAGTCCAAAATATTTTTGGACTTGGATATTTTAGTCTGAGTTTGATACGTTTTCGAACCTAATTCAGTCCGATCCATAATAAATTTTAGTAAGTCTAAATCTAGTTCAATCTGATCCAGTTTATTTTTAGAAAAATACTTTATTTTAATTATCTCTACCCCTTAAAAAGTGGCAGATCAATTATTGTTTCTTATGAACAGTAACACTCCCCCATGTACCAATAATTTATTTTACTTCCTTTTAACTAATTATTTTAATTTGTTTTAAACTAATTTGTCAACTATTCCCTCCGTCTCTTTTTGTTTTTTACGTTTTCTTTTTGGAGATTTCGAAATGTCTTTACATTTCCTTTTATATTATCACATAAATGACTTAGTATTCTATCAAAATTTGTGTCCATTTATTATTTTAACCAATTAAATTCATTGGGTCATTTAATCTCTCATACTTTTTCATTAATACATAAAATTTTTCTCATTTCCCAATATCAGAATTTTGATAAAAGTAAAAACATTATAAATAAACGTAATTTATCTTGTTTAAATAAAAAAAATTGAGGAATCTCGATGCAAATTAATTAATCGTTAAAACGCGTGAAAAATACCAAACGTAAGGAATAAAAAGAGACGAAGGGAGTATTTTTTATTAAGTGCAATAGTCTTATTGAGACCTTAATCTAAAGACTTCACTGTGTTTTTCTTAGGTACTCATTCAACTCATACTACTTAATCTAATTGCTCCTAAGTACAAAGTATATATAGAACTGGGTACATGTACCAAATGTTTTTGGTACTAACTTTATCAATTTTGTTTATTTATGATTCAGTACAACCTATCAACAAGAAAAAACCCGATTATGAGTACACCTATCTATAAATATAGTCGGGAAGAAAGAAGTTCTCATATACGTTTGCATATCATTTTTTTTATTATTCAAATGAAATGTAAAACATGTCCTGCGCATAGTATTGAGTTTCACGTTTTACATTAAATTTTTTCGATTCTCATATACGTTTGCATATCAAATTTTTTATTATTCAAATGAAATGTAAAACATGTCCTGCGTATAGTATCGAGTTTCACGTTTTACATTAAATTTTTTCGGTTCTCATATACGTTTGCATATCAAATTTTTTATTATTCAAATGAAATGTAAAACATGTCCTGCGTATAGTATCGAGTTTCACGTTTTACATTAAATTTTTTCTTCATATAAAAAATTATTCACGTTTTACATTAAAATTTTCAGATATCAAAATCTGAAATTGTACGCTGATTAATAAGTTCACTTTTATGGCATGAAATCACAATAAATTAATGAATACGACTATTTTATATAGTCATAGGGTGCTAAAATACTATTAGTGCCAAATTTGAAATTTTCAGCCACATTGCGCGCACCGCGCGCAACCCGCTACTAGTATTAAAAAAAAAGCAAATAATCAGACCAATTTGAACTTGACTGGATTGAACTTTGCATTTTTCTCATTCCACTTACATCACTGATTTATATCCATGCTATTGAAATCTTTCACATTGTGCGTTTGTATCGATGTATGAGTAAACTATAATAAAAAAATTCCTTGTTGGTAATCAATGTTAAAAAAATAAGTTACTTTAAACAAATCAACATTCATGTAGAAAAATCTTGATTTTTTGTAAAATAAAGTAGCCGAACTTGTTAATATGTGGTTGATGGCATAAATAAATTTGATTGACTTTAGCACTACAACTAGTTATTGTCCCGGGCGATGCCGCGGTGACTATATGTAATTTGAGAATTAATCTTGATAAAATTTGAGTTAAATAAAAATAATTATAATAGTTTGATATTAAATACTTACCTATAACACAAGATAAATATTTGTGCATAATTTATTTTTATATTTTTATTTATGTAAGGGTGATTCAATATAAAATTTGGTTAAACATCTTAGTAAGCTAAATTTAAATTTAAAATGGAATAGTCTTTTGTTATGTGTAATACTCTTTTTTTTATTGCTCTAGGTAAACTTACATGAACAGGCTTGCTAAAAAACGTAATTATAAATGAACCTAAATGAAAATGTAAATAAAAAAATTAATTAAGTATAGTTTAGTTTCATAAGAAAATTATTAAAATGTATAATTATGGTAGACATTAAAATTTTAATAAAAGCTATTAATAAACATAACTTATATGTTTGTGATTGCTTAAATATCATAAGTTGTATTATTGGATTAGTGGTTAAAGTTCTAACTTATGAACATGAAGTCATGGGTTCAAGCATTGATATTTGTATTTGTTCATCTTTTTGTAAGAAAATATTATATGTCAATGTGGCTATGCCATGTCACTTGCCATCTAATGGGGGCGACATGTATGTCAATGTGGCTATGCCATGTCACTTGCCATCTAATGACGACGACATGTGGCGAGATGGCATGAAATGCCATTGAGATTTAATAATACTCCCTCAGTCTCTTTTTGTTTTTTACATTTGATATTTTTCACGCGTTTTAACGATTAATTAATTTGCATCGAGATTGCTCAATTTTTTTATTTAAACAAGATAAATTACGTTTATTTATAATGACTTCACTTTTATCAAAACTAGATTAGATCCCGTGCATGCACGGATTTTGATAATTTTTTCACAAAATATTTAACTGAATATCTTCCAAACGACTGCATAGTTATAACATTTTAACATACTCTGCATATTTAAAATGCTAATATGGTAATTTGATCAAAATATTGAGTGATATATTTTCATTATTAATATAGCGATTTGACTAAAATATTACTAATTTAGAATAACTATTATTACGTCGTAGCTATTGTTGCCATAATTTATAAACTTAATTTTGTTTCCATACATAAATAATTAACAAAAAAGGTAGAAAATAAAAATAAAATAAAATAGATACACCTTTTTTAGGAAAATGGTTTTGGCGGAAAAAAATCGCACCAGGAATTGACACGTGTCATTCTTGGTGTCTCTTTTAGTATATAGTAATAGATTATGATATTGGGAAATGAGAAAAATTTAATGTCCCAATGGAAAAGTGTGAGGTATTAAATGACCCAATGAATTTAATTAGTTCAAAAATAATAATTGGACACAAATTTTGATAGAATACTAATTCATTAATGTGAGAATATAAAAAGAAATGTAAAGAACATTTTGAAATACCCAAAAAGGAAACGTAAAAAACAAAAAGAGACGGAGGGAGTAGTGTAGATGTGTTTATTTTAAACTAAAAAGAACAAAGTAAATAAGAAAACAGTTTAAAAATTGGAATATTTGTTGAAAATGGGACTGAAAGTTCAAAAAATAGGCTGATGATATATCTTTCAACGTTATTTTTCAGATGATAAGCTGATGACACACCTGAGCACAGAAACTGTTGTCATCAGTATCACAAAATATACTATGGAGTACAGGCTAATAAGCTATATCTCTCTGCTTAAAAATGGTGTCATCGACCACCTACAGAAGTCATTGATACACCGTTAACAGAATAACAATCATTTGGTTTAACTTCATTCCAAGGAGCAGCTCTTCTAAGTATAAACCCAGGTTGTGTTGGACGTGGAAGATCTATAACTTCATTCTCTATCATGGAAACAACCGCGGTAATGATTGGTCTATCTTCAGGAAATTCTTGTACACACAATAGTCCTACTTGTATACACCTCATAATCTCTAATTGGGAAGTGGATTCTGAAATGGCAGGATCGATCATTGACAAAATTCTGTCCTCGTTCCATAATTTCCATGCCTAAAACCAACAAAGCAATAAGGTTTAACAATCAATATACAGATATTTTAATGCAGAGGTAAGAACAGCAGAGTAATTCCGGGTAAACAAATAGTTGAAATCATGTCTTACATGACTTAGGAGGCTCCAAGTCTCCTCATCTGTGAAACTATTGTTCCTTCTTCCACTTACAATCTCTAGTAGCAGCACTCCAAAGCTGAATACATCTGACTTTTCTGAAAAGCGGCCTTCCATTGCATATTCTGGAGACATATAACCACTGCATTTCGAACAATTAAATAATATATTAAGAAAGCATATATAACAATTCTGGAATCAGTAAAAAGGTTCCATTTTATTTTGTATGTATGAAAAAGGAACTCACTAGGTGCCAACAATCCTGTTAGTGTCACCTTGATCTTGGTTGCTTTCGAAAATCTTTGCCATACCAAAGTCTGATATCTTTGGATTGAGATTACAATCCAACAAAATGTTGCTTGCTTTAAGATCTCTATGTATAATTCTCAATCTAGAATCTCTATGAAGATAGAGGAGACCTCTACTTATTCCTTTGATTATGTTGAAGCGCTCCATCCAGTCCAAATGTTGCCCATTTGAGGGATCTGTTTAAAAAATATACAGAAGAGTGCGTAAATCACAATCGGAACTGAAAATGGACTAAACCATTGAATGAATAAAAGTTATATATGGTACAAAAAAGTACAAACCGAAAAGGAAAGAGTCCAAGCTCTTATTTGGCATGAATTCATACACCAACAGTTTCTCTTCTCCTTCTACACAGCAGCCCAACAGTCTGACAAGATTTCTGTGTTGAAGTTTCGAGATTACAATTACTTCATTCATAAATTCTTCTGGGCCCTGTGCAGAAGCTCTTGAGAGTCTTTTTACTGCTATCTCTTGTCCATCTTCAAATGTTCCCTACACAATTAGGTGATCATATCTTCAGACCATTGTTCTATCTACATATAGATTTAATTACAACCTATTTGTTTCACGGTAAAAGCAACTAGTTACCTTGTACACTGGACCAAAACCACCTCGACCAAGCTTGTTGCTTTCGGAAAAGCTGTTGGTCGCAGAGACTAAATCTTTAAATTTAAAAAATGGTAAATCATGGAATTCATTATGACTTGTTCCAACCCCAACCCTGTAATATTTCCATTTTGCTTCCTTGCTTGTTGCTGTCTTCCCTGCTAAAACAAAATACATCAATGTTGCTAGACAATACGTTGCAGATTATAGAAACATATAGTTGGTGAAAGGATAGAAGATGTCACCATATCGTTGATACATCCTCCTCCACAGATAGTATAAAAAAATGGCTGATGCAGCAGTACCCACAATCACTATGACTGCAATGATCCATTTTCTGGTGCTACCTACTTAATACGGAGTAGAAACAAATAAGAGCAAGAAAAACAAACAAAAAAAATTCAGAAAAAATAGGAATACTTATACCTAGTTCTGAATGAGCCAACCGAATGAAAAGATCAACACCCACAGGGGAGAAATCCTGTATGTCAATTAAGCTTCCAGTCCAGATCATACACCCAAAACCTAAATAATAAGCATAAGATAAGCATAAACAATTTCCCAGGCACTGACTCCTGCAATTCTCTTCATCATCTGAATACAACCACGCTGCATTATCTGGTACTTTCATATTCCTAAGCCTCAAAAACCCATCTTCTTCCTGTCCAGTAATACCACACTGTATCTTCGTTCTCCGGACACAGCCACTACTCCAATTTCCTGCATTCCATTCCTGGTTTTTCTTTGGTTCAAACCCCGTTAAGCAACTACAAATTGGTGAGTTTTTTGAGTTACAAATCCCAAATTCTCCACACTTTCCATACACATCACACTCAGTCTCAGATTCTAGGGTCTGCCATAAAACTGTCCAATCCCCTTTATCATCTTTCCAGTCTTTTTGTAACACAACACCGTCATGAGTCAAAACATAGTGTTGTGTAACTCTTTCGCTCACAGAAGAAAACGACAGGCTAATTGTTCCTTCATCATCATTTTCGAAATGAAATCCTTTAATTGGTGCAAAGTAGTACATGGATCTTACTCCAATAAACACATGACCATCCCAAGGTCCAGATCGCCAATAAGGGCGGTCACCATCCCAGATGAAAATTTCAGAAAGCTTTCGGTGATTAATACCGGCAGTGAAACGTCCAGTTGATGGATCTGAAGCGCTCTTCCAAGATGAAAGCACTGAACTTTTGTTTGTTTTCTGATTAACAGTTAGTTCCATAAGTGGCAACATCGAGTTTACAGGATGTTCAAAACTCTGCCACATGAAATATCCACTGACATTTGAAAGTAAAACAAGGTTTCCTGTATCTAAAAGCTGAACAACAGAAACATCTTCTACCTCATTGCTAGCTGTTATATTTGATGACCAAATGGTCTTGTTTTGTCCATCCAAAATCTGAAGATTTCCATCTTCGGATATTTTGACTACCCCAGAAGAATCATTAAGTGGGTTTTCCCTGTTGGCTACCCACACCACTTTAATTATATCAGCAACCTCCTTATTATACCAGATTCCAACGTAGCGATTCGTTGAGTTGATGGGACTGAAAAATCCAAATTTAAAAATGGCATTACTAGACTCTAATAGTCTAATGTATCCGTGTCTCTAAGAAATTGAGTGATTGTAATATCATTTCGAGCTGAACCAAACTCGGGGTTCCAAAACCAAGAGAAAAGAACAAGAAAGAGGAAATAATAATAGTAATAAGGCATGATATAGTGTACAAGAAAGTACAAAGCTCTGTTTATGTTTTGTAGTATGCAGGGATGAAAAGTTAGAATTTTTTTGCTTCTGAGTTTTTTCTTCCACGCAACTTGGTAAAGTTTTCAATCGTTGACTGACTCTTCAAAGAAATCGATTCATTAGTTGCATTGTATACTCTTATTAGCAAACAGGTGGCATTAATGTTAGAATCAAAATCAAATGGAATGACTGATAAGTTGACCAACGAAATGAAATGCTAACTTACCTTTTGAGGAAATTTTAAAATATTAGTAAAAATTTCAATTTCATCTTTGGTTACCAGATGAAAATTTCGGGAAGCTTGCGAACTAAGGTGCACAATGAACTCAAAGAACACAAGTTCATAACTAAAAAAAAAATTACCAATTATGTGAAAATAATATTGACCCAATTTAGAAGGTGGAGATGAAAAATGAAGTCTGGTATGAATAAGTTCACCTATTCCATGTTTGGTTTATGAAATTACTGTTAAGCCTTAGAGAACTCTTATATTCACACTGCTTTCATCTTGGTAGCAAGATTCAGACCCATCAACATGATTACAGGACATGTAACGCCGATTCATACTTATTATCTGGGTTTTCAATCACATTATCAATTGGTAATGAGAATTGAGAAGTAACACATGTAGCAAAAAAATCACCCAGTTTGCATCATATTAATCAGCAAATTCAAGCAGGAAAAATATTGTGAACATAATAAATTGTCTAGGCCTTACAAACAAAATAAACAGCATTAAAAGAAACAAACTTGCAAGAAACTTACATGGCAGATGCAGATACTCGAAATTGAGGTTCTTGTGTCTCCACTTAATTAGTTTGTCAGCTTTAGAGATAACCCCATACCATGTAATGTAATCTGATAAAAGATTGTCAATATAGTTGCCTGTGAAAGGACAGGCTTGATCAGAATTCAGGGGTTTATACATTGTTGAGAAAAAAGGGGTGATTTGAGCGTAGTTATCACTTGGGCATTTCGTCAAACACTTGGTGTGCATGGCTATTACAACTGAGGAAAATTTAGGCCAAATACAAATCCTTTTAATTCCCAAACAGAGTATTTGGGTCAATTCCATTATTTGAAATAAAATTATGGTTTCCAAACAAGCTATTTAGGGTCTTCAAGACTTCAACTCTTTACACTTTTGTTAACGCAAAGAGACGATAATATAAATTAGAAATTAAGGGTTTGTTACAAAAGCCACCTCTTGAAGAGGTAAAACATACGTGAAGAAATCTAACAAACCCGAAGCCCCAAAACAAACTTAATATATAATCCCCGACGATTAACAAGTACCCAAACCAACCCAAAAGACTAAACCTTTTACAACTGAAATGCAACTTTACTGATCTTTATCCCTTTATCTCTCAAAAGCTTGTTCAAAAGGGATCCCATTTTTCACTTGATCCTTTCCCCAAACCCTACAAAATATGAAAACCCTAAATATAAACAGGATTGACCAAAGCTTAGACGCCATCATAACATCAACGAGAACATGCGCCTTCCAAAAAAACCTATATCCACCATCCTTAATTGTTGGACACTTCACCATCCTCTAGTTCAACAATCTCTATGGGATTAGAGACTGTTGATCCACCAACAACAAAAAGCTCAAACATTTTACCCTTTCCATTGTCTTGTGAAACCTTCTCCTTTCCACTTGCAATATCCACTGCTTCTCTGATATTTGAAACTATGGAGCCAAAAGCAATTTGAGCAGCAGAAGATGAAGTAGCAACAGTAGATGCAGCTTGAGTAGTCTTGTTCACTGAGTTCACTATGTCAGTTACCATATTCGAAGCATCCCTTCTCACAGAATCCACAAACTCAGGGTTGGTCATTTCAAATTCCTTCATGTAATGCTCTTTCGCACAAGCTGGAATAATGTAATGGAGTTTATGACCAACTGCCATCACCAAAGAGTGAGCTGCTAGATCATGAGCAACCTTGTTGCAAAAACGAGGAATATGGTTGAAAGTGATAATCCAGTTTTGACACAACAGCTGAGTAACATCCCTCAGAACTGGACTTAACTCATGATGAGTATGTTCATCCATCTTTTCCAACATTAACTTAAGCTGAACTATCGTAAGATCCTTTGCAATTATTAAACCCTCCCTTAGAGCGTATAACTCAGCTGCTAAAGGAGAATTAACATTGAATTTGCAGGAAAAACCAACAAACCAGGAACCATTTGGCCTTCTAAAAACACCCCCTCCACCTGCCTCAGTCACTGACTTCCATGCCCCATTCACATTCAGCTTCATAAAATCAGTCTTTGGTGGTCTCCATTTAAAGGTAAAATTTCCAGCTTCCTGATTCTGTTTCACATCCTTACCCTACAAAATAAAATTAGTACTTTTCAAACCCACAAAAAAAAAAATTTATAAAGAGAAAAACAAATTTTCATTTTTAAATCAAAGATTGTTGTATTCCTAGAGATCCAGATATGCCAAATGGCAATGGAGAAAATCACTTTCCAATTCATGGAGCAAGATAAATTAAATCTAATCCAATCTTTCCACTGAAGAGCATAAAAAGCTTTGAGATCAAAATTTACAACTTTCCAAATCCTCTGAAAGATAAAAGACCATAAGATACTTGATTGAGCACAGTCTCTAAAAAGGTGCAGATGAGATTCTTGTTCCGAATGGCATCTTGAGCAATTAGGGCTAATTTGATGGATAATTTTATTTAAATTCTGTGCCACTGGCAGAATTTCATGAGCACAATTCCAAAGCAACATCCTGTATTTATAGGGAGTTTTAACTTTCCAGATTGACTTCCAAAAGGTGGATTCATTATGTAAAGAATTTAAAGAGTTGTGCAACTGGAGATAATAGGCGGATTTAATATTGAACACTCATGTTTTAGAATACTGCCATCTAATAAAGTCCTCCTCTTCATCATTAGTAGAAAGTGGGTAAGCTAAAATTAGGTTTTTAATACTACTAGTTGTTGGACTGTACGCTAGGGCGCACAGTCCCCCAAGATATACAAAACTGTCTTGTAAAAATATTATGTAAACACGAGCATTTATAAATGTATGTAAATGCTCATATAGAAATTACAATTATCAAAAGTAATTAGCTACATTTTTTTGTGGGGGAGTATATAGCAAATGACAACACAATAGAACCACTTGAAAGAGCATGTAGCTCTATAAAAAAATGTTTGAGATTTCGCAGGAACATGTAGCTCATCGACTTTATGTGCTTGAGTTCTCTATATTCCTCTAAATTTAGCACCTAAATACCTAAATATGTACATAAGTTGAACGGTTTGCAAAAGGCATAGGGGCGTTTATGCTAGAAAAATACAAAAGCCATAACATTACACAAATAATGTTTTAAAGATTTTGAGAAAATTTTCATACAAAAAAAAGATAGTACGATTTAGTAAAACCTAAAGGGATCCGTATAATTGCCTGCAAAGGGATGATAGTTATTCATGTCAATCCTCCGTTAAGTTCACTTCGAGTCGGAAGGTAATATGTTCAAGATAATAGACAATGTTGTAACATATTCAAATTTACACAAGTCTTACTTTGTTAATGAAGAAATGTGTTTCATGTCTGGAGGAGGCCTGACAGCAGTACAGCAAGGACTTGCAACTCCAGCTACAACACAACCTCCTCCTGCACATCCAACAACCTCATCCAACCAGTGATGACGTGGTTCTTCTGTTTCCTCAATGTGCACATCTCCCTCGTAGTTGTCCAATATGATTTGCACAATTTGTGGTCGGAACCAATATAAAAGTAAAGCCAACTATTAGAAATGCCTTTTTAGACATTGGTCTCAACAAACTTTGGTATCTCTTATTGTACAGAGTTACAGACAGTACCAAGGTCCAAGACTACCAACTAAATGAACAAGAGCAAAAAAGCGAACGTAAACAAACACATGTCAGTTGGAAAAAAAACGGTACTCCCAAAATCTTCTAGTAACCTTATTTATCCCAAGACATACAACAACAAAAATACCATCGTATTGATGTTTCAAAATTATGCAGTTTGAGATTGTAGATTTGAGTTTACTAACCTCGTCTATATTGTAAAAATGTGGGAGAACTCAGCGATATACAACACATGCAAGTATAATTACAAGTTAACTTACAACGCAACGGAAAGAAGAAAAGCTAATCAGTTTCATATACTTGTGAGGGGGTCGAAAAAGCACGAGGCTAATGCATGACCTTGTCCCTCGTGGGTGTGACGATTCTTTTTATTCAATCAAGTGTAATTGGATTTCCTGTGAGTATACACCCAATTGACTAGTAATATAGGAGTCGCCATTCAGTTTTTAACGACAATGAGAAAAACTGACAAAACCCGGTTATCGTGACATAAAGGGAATGCAATTATGTTTGACCACGACGGCCGTAGGTTCCCTTGTGATCCCTGGTGTGGGGATCTCTCAATATACACCCGCAAGGTAGAGATTGAGGGTTCGGGGGACTGTAACTACCGAGAGGAGTACTTCGCTCGTCGATAACTCCAGAGGCAGGATATCCTTACTAGCTCAGCATAAATAATTGAAGGGACATGCGTTAACTATTAAACTAATCTGAGTTGATTTTAGCAATATGCAACATATAATACTAATTCGATCGTGATTATCTGATTTAAATAGCATTAAGGGACCTAGCATGATAATCCGATTTCCCAAAAATATTATATTTGTTAGGCGTGATAGAACAATCAGATTAGGTTAGTTTAATAGTTCATAAAAAGGGCGAGGAAAGCAGTTAAATCATCGAAAAGGGACACATTACGACGCACCCTTGAGAGGTGCGTCACGGTTCTCAGAAAACTAACCACTTTGACTTTGCTATTTCTCCTTTTTATTTAACGAATCTCAATTATGGGACAGGATACGTTCTTTTCGATTTATGGATCGATTGCGACAGAACGCGTGAACAGTTTCGCAGCGAGAGGCTTAGGCTAAGGGTTGGAGTCAATACTCAGAATATAATTGTGTGTTGTTGTGTGTTGTTTCACGTCGAAACTAGGGGCCTATTTATAGGGAAGATTTCGCGGAAAGATAGAATTGCAGAGTTCTAATCCACAAAGAATTAGGAAAAGAGACGTACCCAGGTATTTTCAGCGCCCAGGCCTGGGCGCCGAAGATTTCGGCGCCCGGAGCCAGGCGTTGAAAATAGGGTCTGGGCAGTTTTGTTTAGTCAGATTCGGATTCCTAAAATCCGTAGAGTTTGAGATTAATTCGAGTCTTTTAGTGCGTATCAATTTTATGACGGAATGCGTCTGGGCCCGTTACGAACTCTAGGTTCGTTAGGATTTTAATTAATACGTAACTCCTATTTCCGAATCCTATTAGGAATAGGATTCTCGCGATTTTCTATCTCTTTTAGGATTTATGCCGGAGTGCAATGCCTAATTCTGACAGGTTTCTATCTTTTATGATTTGCCACTTTTAGACGCTACCTTTTACGGCAGTTACTATTTTTAGCAGGTTTCCCATAAATAGCTGGTTTCGGGTGAAATGAAATGGGGAATCGAGATTCGTTTATTTTATAGGACATGCGTTGTCAAGTGGAGTTTTTATGCTTTCATCATCGAACCTTTCCCTTGCGGGAATGGGGACAAAAGTAGGTGTCTACAGTTAGCCCCCACTTTGACTGAGTCTTGGAGTAAGACGATGGTCAAAGTATTAGATGGAGTGCGTCACACAAGCCATGGTGTATGTGACATGTTTTGCGAGGGTCTCACGAGCCCCCGAGTGATAACATTTGACTTAAGGGTCATCACTTGAAGTGTCGACATATCCCTCACGTGTCATTGGGATAGTATAGAAACTTCCTCACTTTGTCATTGGAAGGATCTAAAGGTGCGTAAAAACTCCCTCACTTTGTCATTGGGAGTAGCTACGGATGTTTTCGAAATCAAAGCTGTAAAGTGTAATTGGGCCTGGCCAAGCCCAATCACGAGATAAAACGTTTTTAAAGATTCTCATTTTCAGGGTTAGCTAAACGAGAAAACCCCCTTGTTTTTATAGGACGTAAAACGAAGGAAAATCCAGCACATCGTTCTTTTTTGGAAAAACGGAAAACCAATCCTTTAATTTTTGGAAAAAGCGAAAACCGATCCTTTAATTTTTGGAAAAAGGGAAAACCAATCCTTTAATTTTTGGAAAAAGGGAAAACCGAAAAAGGTTATCGCTGCAGCGACTAAGGACCTGCGCGGTTAGTGACGCAGACCCCGCCCGCTGAAGGTGGGCGAGCCTGTCCGCTGAGGGTGGACGCCCCGTCCGATAGAAGTGGACGAATCTGTTTTGATGTTTTTGAAAATAAGGACCTACGCGGTTTGTGACGTAGACCCCGCCGTCTGAAGATGGCGAACCTGTCCGCTGAGGGTGGACGCCCCGTCCGATAGAAGTGGACGAATCTGTTTTGAATTTTTTTTTTTTTTTTGAAAATAAGGACCTACGTGGTTTGCGCCGTAGACCCCGCCGGCTGAAGATGGCGAGCCTATTTTAAATTTGAAGATTTTATTTCTTTCGAAAACTGAGGACCTGCGCGGCTAGTGACGCAGACCCTGCCCGCTGAGGGTGGGCGAGCCCATTTTGAATTTCTTATTTTGGCCTATGTAGAAGGGCTTTTGTGATTACAACCTGTTGGTGGGTCGTAGTATTTCCTGATTAGATGTGTCCTATAAGTGGGTCCACACTGTGTATGTTTTTGTTTAACAATATTTTTTTTGAGATATCCAAACATGATATGGTGTGTGGCGCAGTCTGGGAATGTGATTTTGATTGCGCGCTCCTTGTTGGAGTCCATTTTTTGCGAGCCCCCAAGCGTTGGGGCTCGTCGGTTGTTTTTGTATCTTGTAATCATGTCTGGGGTCACGCTCGTATGTGCGAGTGACCTCCTATAGTAGTGTGCTATTTTAGCGAAGCCGTGGAGTGCAACTTTAGTTTTCAGGCGACATCCGGTCTTGGCTTGGCCCGGATTATCCCTTTGACAGACAGACATTTTCTATTTGGAAAACCAATGACTTGACGACACATATTTTTGGTGTTTCGAAGAATGACCATGATATTTAACTTGCCTTTTTTTTTTGAAAAGTGTACATGAGCATTTTCTGAGACGAGTCTAAGTTTCAAACAAGTTTTTAATGTTATTATTTTTTGCTTATTTGGGAGCTAAAGGTGCTTTGGGCTTGATCCTTCTTGCAATAGGGCCTCGTGTTTTAGCAACACGGTCTTAAGTCTTTTCCTATTCCGTGTTTTGTGAAATCTGGGCCTTGGGCTGCATTTTCAGCGCCCAAGCTCAGGCGTTAAACATTTCGGCGCCCAGGGGTGGGCGCCGAAAGTTCTTTCCTGGTAATATTTGATTTTCGGATTTCTAAACACGTTTCCGAATGGGATCAGGATGTTATTGGGTGCGTTCAGCTATATATAGGGGCTAGATACGTCCTTATTTTCCACCACTCTCAAATTCTTTCTCTCTTTTGCTGTGCTCTAATTATTCACTGCTTTTGCCATGTCGATCCCTACTTTCTCACTCCAACGGACTGTTAGGCATTGGCTACGAGCCCTTACTCCCACAGAAAAAGCTTTGTTAAAAGAATACCACTTAGCGGCACTTTTAGGCTTACAACAAATTAATATTGATTATAATTTTCTGCATGCTGCCCTAGACTTTTGGGACTCCGATCATCATGTTTTTGCCTTTCGGGGCAATGAAATATGTCCTTTGCCTGATGAATTTGCTGCGATCCTTGGTTATCCTACTAATGCTACTCCTGTTACCCCTGGCACTGTTGAAGAGGGTAAAACAACCATAAGGGCTTTCCTAGGGCTAGATGATAACATGTTTGCTGAGATTGCTGTAGATG
Organism: Spinacia oleracea; assembly: GCF_020520425.1. NCBI lineage: Eukaryota > Viridiplantae > Streptophyta > Magnoliopsida > Caryophyllales > Amaranthaceae > Spinacia > Spinacia oleracea. Next base: position 62,758,387 of record NC_079492.1, on the reverse strand, counting down.
ATAAGGTTGATTTGGCAAAACTTGTAAAACATCACTTTAGGCCTAGTAAGAATATGACCGAACAAAAATTGAACATTCGAGCCCTTGTATTTTGCTTGCTGAATCATTACTTGCTGTCGAATAATAATGGTGAGTTCGGTGACATAAGGTTGATCCCCTTGATTAGCCAGATGGAAAGTTGCTATTCTATTATGCCGTTGGTTGTTGCTGAGACTTTACTGAGTGCGGATGAACTGAAGAAAGGCGCCAAATCTGAATATTTTAAGGGGAGCCCCCTATTGCTGCAGGTAATCGGTCTTTTCCTTGCGCACATGTATATTTTTTTTGCACATATTTCTTTCTGCCTGGGGCTGAGTTCCAGCGCCCAGGGCTGGGCGCTGGAATAATCAGCGCCTGGTCCTGGGCGTTGAAACTGCGCCCCAGGAACCCTTTTTTCTTACTTTTCATTCTTTTGATTCGATCGTACCTGTTTTTGCAGATTTGCCTTGCGGAACGGCTTAGACTTTTGGAAGCTCCTGCCGATCCTAAACATTATCGCCCTATAGTTTTGGGTAACCGAAAATACTTGCACCAAGGCCAGGACGAGGCCGAATGGACCTCTTTTTTTACTTATGGCATTTGTTCTATTAAGTGGGTGGTACCATGGTGGGGTTTGACTAATATGACAGGGGGGTCTGATGTATCGGTTTATGTTTCTTTGTTGGGGCTATCTCGTCCCATTTATATTTTCCCTTACCGAGTCATGCGTCAATATGGTTTAAGGCAGACTATCCCCTTTTCTGATACGGTACCACCTAAGGTAGCGGCCTTTTCACAAACACGGGTCTTAGTGGGGCTAGGTATTATGATGCTCTCCCGCGTTGGGCCGTAGCTACAAATGGGTTTGTGGGTCTTTCTGAAAACTATAAGTTGTGGATGAGTTCCGATGACAAAGATGTGAGGACCGAGGCTCGTAATGGGGAGCCGGCTGAGCTTTTGATACCTCGTATTCGTGTTAAGTATGAGGGTCCTGATTCTGCCAGACCTCGTACCTATAGTTTTAAGACTGTGAAAGCTCGTCCTGATCGAAAGCGAAAGGAAGTTCTTCCCCGTTCCAGTGTCAGGCCTAAAAAGATGCCTAACATGAAGGGGCCTGCTATTGTTAAAAGAAATGCAAGCTCTCGCGGAGATCGTCGCCGGAACAATGTATGGGTTAGAAAGGCTCAGCCGCCTGTAGAAACAGTGGCTAGTCTAGTTGATGATAATAACCCTTATCCCACCATTGCCTGTGCCTTCGAGGCTGAGCGGGCTATAATTGAGAATGTTTCTGAAGCCTTGACATCCTTGGAAGTTAGTGTCCAGGAGCCGGTTCTTATGGAGATTGATATTGGGGCAGCGCAGAAGACTATGGGGGTGGATCCTGCGAACATTGCTCTCTACAAGACTTTATTTGATGATCCGGAAGAACTAGAGTAGTGTAGTTCTTTGCTAGGGTGTAGGTGCCCTTTTATTTATTTCAGTTGTGTTTGTTTTTATTCCTAGCACTTTGTTTTCCTTCTTATTATATTTTAATAAAGGCGTATTTTTAGTTTCCATTCGATTTTGTTTCTCCTCTTTTATATGTCTAACACTTTTTTACACAAAGAATATAATTTTTTTTTATTATTATTTGGACCGAATCCTTGGTAAGGATTGCCTACGTATCTTGTCAGAATCTGGTCGCGCGTAGTTCTAGCTTTAGAATAAGTTCTAGTATGCCGGATTTCGGTAGATATGTCCTGAAGTGGAAACATATTACTTAATTGGTCAAATGAGTGAAGTATTTGCCATTATTTTCATCTGCCGTTTTTTTTTTCATAGGTTGCGTAAAATTCGACCAATTTGTATAGCTGTATTCTTGGTAAACCTATTTGGATACGTATTGTACCCCCCAAGTGTTCGTTAAATGACGAGCACTTTCGAAAAAGAAAACTTTTGGCAGGCAGAGAGTTTCAACGCCCAGGCTGGGGCGTCAGAAATTTCGGCGCCCAGCCCTGGGCGCTGAAAATGACTTGGGCGGTCAGTTTTTGACGCTTTGCTTCACATGTTCTTGCGTTTATTTCTATATCTTTTTTTTTTGTGCCTTGATATTTTGCTTTGTAGCTAAAGTTAATTTTGAGGCTATTTTGACTGTTAGCGTGAAACGCATTTTTGTCCAGATTAATTTTTTCTATTGGTGACTCAAAACAGTTTTGAAAATGGAGTTAGGGTGCGGAATTTATGAAGATCTTTGTGTAGGCTTTGGAGGTAGGTTGGTAGTGAAGGGTATGATGGAATCTATGTTTTATGAATCTCTTTTTTTGGTAACATTTGCATTGTTTTAAATTTTTGATTTCCTTTGATTTTAGGTTGCATGGATTGGTTCTGACACTGGTTGGCTTTTGAGGTTTTGGGGATATGAATGGGATAGTGTGGTTTATTTTGTGGGTTTCGGGAATTGATTCTCATGGCACTATTTCAAAACCGAGTGGGCTTTGTTTGTTGGGCCTATAGTGGGCCGCTTCTTTATTTTTTTTATTTTGCAAGTACATTTGGTGTTTATTTAGTGTTAGAATAAAATTTTCAGGAGAAATGTTACCCCTTTATTGATTCGGAAAGTAAGGAAAACACACTAAAATAAAACTGACCCATATTCTAAAGGGCCTTAGGACCATCTAAAGTCTCTATTATTTTTTCTATCAATCTAAAGAACTACTAGGCGCTTTTTACTAATGGTGCTCTATGTGGCTCAAGCCTGGGGTTTAGTCTCATAAAACTTCGGTCCTTCACCGGTACTCATCTTGAATTCCATTCCTTTTGTGTTGACCCACTGATATGTCTTCACCCATCCGTTCTCGACCTCTTCTAGTGTTGATGCATGAGAGATTAATCGGGTTGGATCGAAACCTTCATCTTGTAAAGCTAGGGTAGTCATCACAGTCTCGTTCTCCATAGGCCTCGATTCGTTAAACAATGCCCATAGAGCCTGGTTGTCCAATATTTCAGCTGTTTTAGTCTTGGTGAGGTGGGGTGCCTCATCCAAGGTGTGGCAGTCATGGAAAATTTCAAATCCGGGTTTTAGCAAGCCATCCTAAACGAAGGGTTCAGGGAAATCACAGCATGGGTGTTCTTCTCCTTCCCGAATGAACATCCCGTTAAGGGTCCTTTGATATGGGGGAAGGAGGGTGGTTTGTTTGGTTTTGTTAAGGCGTAGCCTGGATAGGCGGTCAGCAATATCTTCCTCCGTTGGTTCATAACCTAAGCCAAAGGGAGTAGATTTGTCGGGAAAAGGATGGAATATGCATTCCTTCTTCCTTATGCCCAATGGGGTTCCTGGAAAATAGCCTTGAGCTAACAACATTCTGGGGATGACTCGGGATGCATGCGGGTCTAGGAATGCCGGATCATAATCTTCGATGAACTGGATTGTTTCTTCCATTTGAAACCCATAAAGGTCGTCTGCAGTTTCGGCCGTTCCAACCATAGTACAACTGACGTCGAGAGGAGGGGCGCGGATTTCTAGTATTACCCCGTTATGGTTAAGTTTAACCATTTGGTGCAAGGTAGAAGCCACACCTCCTAAGTCATGGAGCCAAGGTCGCCCCAAGAGGAGGTTGAAAGTGGGCTTGATGTCGATAATTTGAAACTCCGTGGTGCGTGCCACAGGCCCGGTTTGTATGGTAAGGTTGATTTTTCCCAATACAGGCCTTCGGGAGTTATCATAAGCTCGTACCCCTTGCGTGGAGGTTTGGAAATCATCGTTTCCTAGCCCCAAGCAATGGGCGGTTCGCAATGGGCAGACATTAACCGCCGAACCATTATCTACGAGCGCTAGGGGGATGTTTTGTCCTTTGCATCCAACCACTAGGTAAAGAGCTTTATTGTGAGCACCCCCCTCTCTGGGTAAGTCTTTATCAGTGAAAACTACGGCCTTTTCTCCGGCATCTCTCGTGACATGGCTAACCAATGAGTCAGGTGTGATATCCGTAGGTACTGAGATGAGGTCAAGTCAGCGAATAAGCTTTTCGCGATGTTCCTTTGAAGTACACATAAGATCCCAGATGGTAATCTCAGCCTTGGTTCTTTTTAGTTGTTTCAGGAGAGGATTTTCAATGACTTCCGCGACGGTGGCGTGCCGCCCATTCTCAGGAGTTTGCCTGACTGGGATGTCGTCCATAGGAGGTGGGTGAATATCCGGTTGGTATATCCTTCCGTATCGGGTGAGGTTGTCGACCTCGGACTCCTGAGGGGTGGTGTCAATGAGAGCATACCCGGGCCAAGTTTCAGTGAAGAGGTCCTGGCCCGAGACTTGAGATAGGTAAACATCTTCAGCATCATCGTTCCACACACCGCACACTTCCCTCTCGATTCGATCCACAGGGACCACAGCGAGTGGTGCACCTTGAGGTGTAATATACACCGTGGGGTCGAAATTCTCTGGTTGGTCGAGAGAGATGTGACAAGAGCCGAGTGGGATCTTGTTGTTTTTGGGTTTGCCAACGTTAGGGAGAGGTATTACTTCATCCTCTATCATGTCCTGGATCGTATGTTTTAGAGTCCAGCAGTTTTCAGTGTCATGCCCATTTCCTTGATGGAATTTACAGTAAGTACCTTCGACCCAATATTTGTTTTTGACAAGAGGGTCACGGGTGGGGCCTATAGGTCTCAACTTTCCTTGATTGGTTAGTCTTTCAAAGGCTTGTACCAAAGTTGACCCGAGTGGGGCAAACTTTCGGTCTCGGACCCATCTTACAGGGTTTCTTCGGGCGGGAGCCTCTTCTACAGCATGGACTTCTTGGGCTTGGGATGTGTTACCCCGATTATAGGTGTTGGTCTTATATGTGGGTTTGCTCTGTATGGTTTTGGCGAGGTCGTCCTCGATCTTTATTCCCACATCATAAACTCTTTTGAAAGTGTCGAATCCCAGGTACCTAAGGTGTTGTCTGTAAGCCGGGTCCAGGTTGTCAATGAATTTTTGGGCCAATTCTGTTTCGGGAGGCCTATTGATTAGCTGGGCCGCCTAGTCCCTCCATCTAGAAAAGTAGGTTGTGAAACCCTCATTTTTCTTTTGGAAGAGAACTTCCAGCTCGCGCATGGTGACTTGGAAATCCATGTTCGACGAGTATTGCTTGATGAAGACATTGACAAAGTCTTCCCAAGTGGGGAAGAGCTTAGGGTCCTGGTGATAGTACCATTTGAGCGGCACAGGTTCCAAGGACAAAGGAAAGGCAGGTAAGTACATGGACTTGTCCACGCCTTTCAAGTTTATGGTATTCAGAAAGCTCAGTAGATGATCACGGGGGTTGTCCGTGGCCTTGAACTTTGGTAAGTCAGATGAACTGAACTTTTCTGGTAATTTGCCAGGAAAAGGTTCAGGCTCGAGGGAGAAGTATTTGCTCCCCATGGTTTGCTGTAGGACCATTTTTTCAATCCTCTTCTCTTTTTCGAGGTCATTTTTGGCTTGCGCAGCCGCTAAGGCTTCGTTTTCCATTTTCAGTTGGCCCATAAGTTGGGTCATTTGGACCATCTGGTCTCGCAAATCTTCGATGGACATGTTTGGTGGTGCGAATCGAGGTTGGGGAAGCGGAGATCCTTGAAATGAGGGACGACGGACGGAGCTTGGAGTTACTAAACCTGGTGTTGGCGATGTATCTTCGAGACGCACTAGCCGTTGATTCCCTGATCGGCACCAAGTGGCAGGACCAGTCCTAGGCATAAGATAAGCTAAAGTTTAGGTTCCCAAAGTTTCAAGCATTACATAGTCTAGACTTCGACTCTCTAAATTGGTTTTTTTTTTCGCTCTTTCTTCTGTCGGTACACTTTTTGGTTTATTTATTTATTTTGGTCATTCTTTGGATTTTCGAAACACTTGCCCGTGTGACATTCGTAGTTGTTAGCATGTTCGGTTTTGATGCCGAGCATTGCCGTCGTAGGAGGCCCAACAACGACACAAAGAGTTATTAATTTTTCACGAGTCGCTTTTTGAAATCGAGTGCTTTTCTTACGCCCTCGTAGCAATTCTTTTGATGAAATTTTTTTTTGCGCTACGTATTTTCCTTTCGCTCGGGCGCCGAGGCTGCTGTGCCTGACCAGAAGGCCAAGCAGCAACTTAAGCGCCCAGCAGTGGGCGTGAGAAATTTCGGCGCCCAGCCAGGGGCGTTGAAAATGCGTCCCGGATGGTTCTCGTTTTCTGTCTTTTGTTTATGCGACTTCGACTTGCGTGCTTGCCTAATAACGTCCTTTACGCGTAACAGCGTTTGTGGGATTCGTTACAGGCCCTCCCGAGCGTCGCTTATTTTGTGGCGATCATTCGGGTTTGCGGAACACGTGTTTCGGTATAACTCTTTGGCCAATTAGTCTATGAATGTTTGGGCAGTTTTTAAGGTCGTTAGTCTTCTAGGATAGTTTGTCACACACAATCACGTATTTCGCTACACATAATTACATTACAAACATGGATTTGAAAATTAAATATGCCATGTAGTTTATGATAGGCTTCTATGGGTAGTTTATTTGCGCCTGGCTTGGTACCGCTTCTATCGTAGATCCAACACATGCCCCGGTCGAGGTAGTGTCTTCAACAGACGAATTTCGCTCAAGAGGCCAACCCGCAAGTGCAAGCCAAGGGGGCATGCAGGCGAGAGGGACCTAATGGGCGATTGATTGGGTTCGGGATAGGTGTACTACCTGCACAAGTACCGAGTGGGAAACATGCGCGGCGTATGCACCCCCCTATTGGCGAAAAAAGGTATCCTTAGTCCCAACTCCCGAGGGAGCCGAGATTCGTTATGATGTTCTGCCCGTTCACATTAATATGCTGATTTTCAGGTCGTCCCTACTTGATGGGGAAATAAACGCGGGGTAGGATCGTTTCACCCTTCGGCTATTTTGATTACCTACAAGCACGAGTATTTCCTTCACTATCCCCAGTGGAGTCGCCATTGTGAGGGGGTCGAAAAAGCACGAGGCTAATGCATGACCTTGTCCCTCGTGGGTGTGACGATTCTTTTTATTCAATCAAGTGTAATTGGATTTCCTGTGAGTATACACCCAATTGACTATTAATATAGGAGTCGCCATTCAGTTTTTAACGACAATGAGAAAAACTGACAAAACCCGGTTATCGTGACATAAAGGGAATGCAATTATGTTTGACTACGACGACCGTAGGTTCCCTTGTGATCTCTGGTGTGGGGATCTCTCAATATACACCCGCAAGGTAGAGATTGAGGGTTCGGGGGACTGTAACTACCGAGAGGAGTACTTCGCTCGTCGATAACTCCAGAGGCAGGATATCCTTACTAGCTCAGCAAAAATAATTGAAGGGACATGCGTTAACTATTAAACTAATCTGAGTTGATTTTAGCAATATGCAACATATAATACTAATTCGATCGTGATTATCTGATTTAAATAGCATTAAGGGACCTAGCATGATAATCCGATTTCCCAAAGATATTATATTTGTTAGGCGTGATAGAACAATCAGATTAGGTTAGTTTAATAGTTCATAAAAAGGGCGAGGAAAGCAGTTAAATCATCGAAAAGGGACACATTACGACGCACCCTTGAGAGGTGCGTCACGGTTCTCAGAAAACTAACCACTTTGACTTTGCTATTTCTCCTTTTTATTTAACGAATCTCAATTATGGGACAGGATACGTTCTGTTCGATTTATGGATCGACTGCGACAGAACGCGTGAACAGTTTCGCAGCGAGAGGCTTAGGCTAAGGGTTGGAGTCAATACTCAGAATATAATTGTGTGTTGTTGTGTGTTGTTTCACGTCGAAACTAGGGGCCTATTTATAGGGAAGAGTTCGTGGAAAGATAGAATTGCAGAGTTCTAATCCACAAAGAATTAGGAAAAGAGACGTACCCAGGTATTTTCAGCGCCCAGGCCTGGGCGCCGAAGATTTCGGCGCCCAGAGCCAGGCGTTGAAAATAGGGTCTGGGCAGTTTTGTTTAGTCAGATTCGGATTCCTAAAATCTGTAGAGTTTGAGATTAATTCGAGTCTTTTAGCGCGTATCAATTTTATGACGGAATGCGTCTGGGCCCGTTACGAACTCTAGGTTCGTTAGGATTTTAATTAATACGTAACTCCTATTTTCGAATCCTATTAGGAATAGGATTCTCGCGGTTTTCTATCTCTTTTAGGATTTATGCCGGAGTGCAACGCCTAATTCTGACAGGTTTCTATCTTTTATGATTTGCCGCTTTTAGACGCTACCTTTTACGGCAGTTACTATTTTTAGCAGGTTTCCCATAAATAGCTGGTTTCGGGTGAAATGAAATGGGGAATCGAGATTCGTTTATTTTATAGGAGATGCGTTGTCAAGTGGAGTTTTTATGCTTTCATCATCGAACCTTTCCCTTGCGGGAAATGGGACAAAAGTAGGTGTCTACAATACTTATAAATCTATAATGCTGAATGAGTGAATCATTCTAAACAAAATACAGAGCTAGCCAAACCAAGTTTGCAGTGAAGATCAAAATTGAGAAGTTACCATAGCTGAAAGGCATTGTAGGCATGAGGCTCTCAAGGAATGTTTCTGATGTTCTACCCCCGTTTCTCGAGCTAACATGCAGACTTTGTTAACACGACTCGCAATATTGCAGGCATAAGTGCTACCAGTCCGTGCATGTGTCAAGTTCTTGTAAGGAACCCCAGTAACAGAAAAAATAATTGTAGCACATACTACATATTAAAACAGGTAGCGTAATTTATTTTTTAATAACATGACACCTACCCTACAAGGTCGATCACATGTGCCATATATAAGTGTATTGCTAACCAAGGGTCCAAGGCTTATAAACCTTGAAGGCCCAACCTCAAGTAAAACTAGCAGGATAATTTGTACTCCTTTCCGTAAACTTCAGATACAGTATGAACAATATGTTGTGCTTCAAGTAAATATCTAATGGGCTTTATCGGTAAATAATTGGATATGTTCAGTGAACTGTGGTTGTGGTATTTACATCCATAATAGAGAGAGTAAATGGAAATTATATAAATGAACAAAGGCCACAATTGATGACAAGGTTTTATGGAATGAGCAATTAACAAAAAGGTGGACATAAATTGAAGCCCAAAATCTAACAAACGTGATTATCACTAAAGCTCTACTTGAACAACTCTTCTAAAAAGAGAGTGAACGAACATTCCCCTAAAACACAAAATTTTCTCTATAATTATGCAATATGGAAGCCAAAATTTTCTCTATAATTATGCAAAAAGAAAAAAAAGCAGATCTCGTACTTTACCTGACTATAGATAAATCAAGTTAATGTTTGGCATCCAACTACTTCCTTAGAGAGATCCAAAACCTCGTCACTAAGAAGCAACAGACTGGCTGCAAAGTATGCCCTGAAGAGAACACACATTCATGCATGTTCTAGACAACCCTATAACCAATTATGAGACTCCCTATTCTCCCTTTAACTCACAAATTTTGTTTTCCTGTGTTAATCATTGTATTATCTTTGGCATCCCTAATTTATTTCCTTTGAGATCGAATCAGCTAAGCATAAGATTGACACTCAAGCACCCCATTCCCCATCACTTTTCCACTAAAACGCTATAAATTTATTCTGTATTTTGTTTGTGGGTTATGGCAGTGATAACAATGAAGATAAGTATAGTAGTACTACATACGATTGAATATCTGCATACTTGTTAGCCTTTTTATCTAACTTTCCAAACAAACCTAACAAATTGCAAGCAGTTGCACCTTGAAATCTACCAGATACTCCAGTTTCCTTTCCCCAACTTTTCAAACAAACATAACAAATTGCAAACTACTATAACTTGGAATTAGCCAAGTATTACAGATCAAAACAACTTTAAGGCTAAAACTTCCATAAAAAATATAGCTCAACAAACATCTATTATAATATAAAGCTTACACTAACAACCTAAACAGTTGTATTAGAAGAAAGGTCAATAAAATTAATAGATAACACAAACAAAACAAAACAAAAATCATAAATCCTAAAAATTCATTGACAATCCCAGAAATCAAAAATAAAAAACTCAATTTACAGAAACTAAAACATGGGTATTGGTATTAATGTAAGAAAAATAAAAAACCATTTACCTTTTGGGAAACAAATGCATCAAAATGGGTGATAATCTAGGAATGGAGTGTAAAACTGTGCACGTCTAGAACTGAATTCCAAACACTAATCCATGGCAAAAATCACATCGACGTGTGTTGCTAATGCTAAGTAAAATGAAACAATGAAAGCACTGATAGTAAAAGGTATACTATATAAAACTTTTAATAGACCAGATATCTATCAATTAAAAACTGCTACTGATAGTAAAAGCTTACTTTGGGGCAAGTGATGGCATCATCAAGTGATAATAAGTCAAAGAGTCTGATGCATGACATCGTTCCCTGAGTACTTGGATGACCTTGAGAGATAGACAACATCTATGACCAACGTCAACAAGATATATATTCCAACAATCTAAATTAACAGTATCCCGCCAGATGCACCTTCAATATTTAATAGGAAATGGGGGAGAGCAATTCCCAGTTGAAATCTCTACTGATATTCAAGACAATAACTGCAGTGAGATGCTCAGTATATACCTGGATGACTGGCGGAGAAATACATGATCTCATAAAATTGATGATACATACAACATACTTTTAAACAAAATAAGAGAATGTACCTGTCTCCCATCTGGATGACCATACTTTTCATAAATCTCACGGGAAACGGGATCAGTCAAGGCCTGTTAAGCTTTTGAAATAAACTCCACAAAATACTTGTTATCCTCTGCAAAGAAAACAAAATACAACAACACCTTAGGAATAGGTAGGCAAATAAATCAACAAGAAAAAGTAAAGTAGCATCTGCACAAACAACATCTACCAGGATCTGGATTTTTGTCAGGATGGTACAAAATAGAAAGTTTCCTATAAGGCTTTTAATTTCCGAATCAGAAGCTCTAGGTTTCAAACCAAGAATGTTGAATGGCTCAAAAACTTCAACCTAAATACCAAGCAAAAGATAATAGATTTAGGGGAAACCTGTTTCACGATAAAAAGTACAGCACCAACAGGGAGATCTGTATTTTAGCAAATGATGTAATGAACAAAAGGTAAAATATTTCAGTTTACCTGAACAATCAGTATCATTTTCTTGTATTTCAAACCTGTTTCAAAAGCTATGTATAGTTTGCCTGAGCAAATGATACTGATTGTAATGAACAACAAGTATGAACAAATGAACAAAATCAAGCAAATGATGTAATGAAAAACAAGTAAAATCAAAAACTGAAATAGTAACAACAATATATTATGGACAAACACAGTGATCACAAAGACACAAACCCTTTTGAATAGAGATTTATGGTATTTTCCAGAGCGGGAGCATACGACATTGAATGTAAGCTTTTCGCCATTTTCTTAGCAAAACGATACAGTTTTGAAATTGTATAAGGCACTAAAGGGAGTGCCATCATAGTCAAAATAAATATCGGAAATATTCCAAAGCTGCCATCTCTACTTGATAAGAGGAAACTTATATGAAACCCTTATCCCTGCAAAAACGTTTACAAATAAAAATCTGTCAGTATCATTCAGTTAAACTGAAGCACCAGCAAGGATTCTCAATGACTACAACACCAAAAGACCGTTCAAAAGTAACAAGCAGTACTGCTACCTCAATACGGAGTAGCTTATTTTGCAAACCAAAATGCTAACACGATGCCACTCATAAACAATAAGTGGCCGTAATGAAGCAACTATATGAGCCTTACTCAGAAAAAATGGCCAACATATGACTTGGATGAGTAATTGAATACATCTAAAATTATGGGAGCCCAACTCCCAGCTTCAATTCCGTGCAGTCTACTCACTAGGTTTTTTTTGCCAGGACACTAATATAGGGTTTATCGCAAACAACTAAAACAAGAGTTTATCACAATCAGCTAAAACAATAATTTGTCACGAACAGCTAAAACAATAATTTATCACGAACAACTAAAACAAGAGTTTATCATAATCAGCTAACCTAATATCTCATCCTAAAAAATAATTTTTAGTTGCATACAAATAGTAGTACTACATACGATTGAATCACATCATATTTGTTAGCCTTTTCATTTAATTTTCCAAACAAGCCTACCAACTCGCTAGCAATTGCACCTTGGAATCTACCAGATATTCCAGTAAAATCATTATCACTAAATTCATTGAAATTCAATAGAATTAAATCATCATCAAAACTGACATTTACCGTAGGAACGTTGCAAACTGAAAAAAGCTATTGGAAAAACCAGGAATAATTAAAATAAAGTAGCAAACTCTAGTTCTAACTTCTATCAGATTCCAGGAGAAGAAAGGCGAATCAAAAAATTCAACAAAAGAGCATAATTCTACACACTCAAATAAGAATAAAAACCCAAATAATTCACCAAAATCAACAAATGAGCAATTTTCAAATTTCCAAAAGTTTCAAATTTTAGCCACACAATTTAGCAAAATCATCAAGTGGGTTCAAAATTAAAAACCATAGCCTCAAAAAAATTCACAAGAAAACCCCCAAAAAAAATACGAGCAACCAAAATGAAAGAGAAAATAGAGGGAATACTTGATATTAAATGGAACAGTCAAAGCCTGCTGCAAATCTGCAATGGACAGTTATTGAAGGCAGAATTAGGAGCAGCAAAATTGCAATCAGGAATAGAGATATGAATTTCATCAATATAAGAGTACTCATAGGGCCAATTAGGGTTTTCTTGCGACACCGAAGTTGGCTTTGATATAACCTAATTAAAGAAATTAGGTTTTCAGTTTGATTTGAATTACCCTCATCACCATGTTTGCTTGATTCCACTCGTCAAAACTAACAATTAATTAAAAAAAATTTGAATTAACAATCAAGCAAAAAAAATACCACAAATCAACTAACAATCAAACACTAAAAACTGAGCTAAAATGGAAAAATCAAGAACAAACCCACCGAAAACAAACCAATTGTGTTAAATTAGCATGATTAAATTAGTTACGAGAACGATAAAATATCAAAGAAAGTGTAAATTTTCACCTTACGAATGTATCAATGGTTCCATAGTTAGACTCCTCCTCATAATCTTCGAACGTGGGCCTTTGATCACCATAAACCAACATCCTCTTAAAGAAGAACAGAGATTGACGATCTGAAAATCTAGGATAATGGAAGGAGAGAGGCGAAGGGGGTGCAGCCGTGCAGGATATTACAGAGATGAGAGCTAGGGTTAGTTTAAAATGGAAGAAGTGAAGAGGGAGAAGGGAAGCATGAAAGAATGAAACAGGAGACCAGAGAAATAAGCTGGAGAGGGCAGGTGGCAAGATCTGGGGAGAAGGGTAAATGAGAAGTAAAGAGATGGAGGTGGGGGCAAAAGGGTCAGAGCACTATTGCTGCAATAGTAACTTCAAGTTTGCTCTTTTAAAAGTGTAAGGATAAGGAGGGAGCGGAATATGTTAGCAGATAATATTCAGAAGGTAATCATAACCAAATATCTCATAAGGTAATAAAAACAAATATCACGTTGATGCGAAGTTGCAAACTGATAGTTGTCAGACTATATGACTCATTTATTTAGCAAGCTTTGGGTACACTTCAAGGCTATTAAGCCATGCATCCTGCAAATATTCATACAAGCATTCAAGAAAGATCATGTAAAGGTCTAATCGGTACAAAAATCTGAAAACAAGTGCTTAATAGTAAATATCACACCTTCTCTTCCTTTTCCGTTACATATTCCACAAAGTTCCCTGCTTCATCGAAGTAACGTTCTTCACTTTCTCTTTCAAAATTAAAAGGCTCCATTTGGACACCATCATCGAAAAACGATTCATTCCCCTGCAAAAAGAAAATGTTAAACATAAGCAACGATTGCCCTGTCCTCAAAAACACGTAGCACAATAGAGAAACTACCCTAAACAAAAGAAAGCCTCACAAGTCACAATCCCTAGAGGTTACAACTTACAAGTAGAGAAATTCACTTAACATAGAGGCCAAACTTCTTCTCTTTGTCTTTCGAAACTTAAAGGCTCCATTTGGACGCCAGCATCGACAAACGATCGATTCTCCTGCAAAAAGAAAATGTCCAACATAAGCAACGATTGCCATATCCTCAAAACACGTAGCACAATAGAGAAACTACCCTAAACAAAAGAAAGCCTCACAAGTCACAATCCCCAGAGGTTACAACTTACAAGTAGAGAAATTCTTTAAACATAGAGGCCAAGATAAAAAAAAATCAAAACAAAATAAATAAATAAATAAATAAATAAATAAATAAACCAAAACAAAACGGTCAAGGAAGTGGTTGTTAATGCAAGAGTATTAGAAAACACCAACAGCTCACAAGCACAGGAAAGAAAAGGTAACAAAGCATCAAGTCAAAGTTCATAAATATAAGACTATCTTGCTTAGGTAAAGTTCTTTTAAGTCTCATGGCATATAATCCCTCCAGCTTTCCCAAAGAACCAAACCTCAAAACATCTAAACTCGCATCTTTTGTATTGTCTCCATCCCGAAATAATAAGCCAATACTAACTTAAGAGGGAAATTTATTAAACTTAAATTTGCTTATTTACCCCCCAAAAATATACCCAGTAAATGAATTTTACTACAAACATGGACATGGTGATAGAAATTAAAGATTAAAGTTAACAATGATTGACACAAAAGTAGAATGCAACTTAATTTATAGGGACAAGTAACTCTCAACTGAAAATTGTTCCCACGTGTAATAAGAATTATATTGAAATAACATAAAGTTTTGTTCATCTCTGTTGTTACTCATTAGAATAACCGCTTTACCTACTTCACTCACACCCAAAAAATTGCAGATGTATAGTCACAAGTCACTAAAAATTCCCATCAGGAATACACGTGAATGCACCACTGGAGCCTTAAGACAGCGGACAACTCCAACAGAAAAAAAGACCTAGTCATACTCATGCACTCAACAGGAAGTTGCTTTCTGTTTTATTCAAGAACTTAACTAAAATAATGTCTTGCTTTGTGTTTTACTTTCTATTTCGAGTTATTACTTGTTTGTTCATTACCTAACCTCTCCTCCAAAGCAGAGGAAGTCCCAAGGAGTCACTTTAGAAAGTTTCCGCAAGACCGGTCAGACAGCTGAAAATAACTTCAGTTGAGCTGAGCTCCTCATCCTCGTCAAGTAACGCTACTGCTAAAACTCCTAACCGAAGTCCAAAAGTTTCGGAGCGTAGATCACCAAGGAGCCCAATTTCTGAGGTATCTAACTAACTTAGTCCTTCACATTTTAGGTACCTTGGATGGTTTTTCCATGAAAGTTATTTTGGACTTTGTATCATGTCTTTGAATTGGTTCTTTACAATACGGAATGCTTCTTATTTCTTGGTGGATGCCAGTCATTGTGTAAAACTCCCTCTTATCTCTTGGGTGTTCAATTTGTTCATAAATTCAACTTTACTTTTTACTGGTCTGCATGGACAAACTGAGATTTACACAAACAATATAACCAACACATCTTCAATAGACATAAATTCCTATAACCCTAACAAACTTGGAACCTCAAATAGACAATGTAACAATAAAACAACATAAATTATAAAAATATAACCAAATAAAAATACATCAATGATAAAAGTTATACCTTGATTAGAAAAGTATTGTCTGAAACGTTTCCGTTGTACCAGGAGCATAGCAACAATTGCAATTGCATTATCAATGTGTCATCATTGATGGCTTCATCAACGACCAACCGCTTCAACGACTTCTTGTGATCGAGAATCGTTGTATTGTAGACTCTGTTTGTACCCTCTATCAATTTTTTAAGAGAAAAGACACAAAATTCCAGTTCAAATTCAGTTCACTATCAAAACCCTAATAACCCAACTAACATCTCCACATAAAACAATTACTCAGTCAGATCCAATACTAAATTAATTAACCTAACAACATTATACGACTTTAAACATACGACATTAAAGTCAATAAAAAAAGAGAGAATGAGGACATATATCCCCAATTAAACACATAGTTAAGAATACTCCAAAGCGGTTAACAAGTCGTAAAAAATTCTGCCAAGACACAAGCCTCGTCATTATCACTGATTGGCCCACGAAATTCATCTTCAGGCACATAAGCAAATTTTCTTTTATGATGAGAAGATAGTGAACGATAAGAGTGATGTAAGCCATACACCCATTCTCCTACATAGAAAATTACTCGATTTCTTTGATAAAGAATTGCTATATCTGTCCAAGCCCCCATAATTTTGCAGTTGAATCCTGAAGTTCTCAATCCCTAACTGAACTTTAAATTTTCTTCCATTAAAGAGGTATCATTAGGATATAGACCCCCCTACTAATAACCAAATGAGAAACAAAACAAATTCAAACGATGACAAATTCAAACTCAAATCCAAGAATGCTAAAAGCTTAGAAACTGGACAAAGTTTGACAAAGAAGGTTCAGTCATTACATAAAACTTCATAAACAATGTTAAATTATCTCACGAGTGAAAGCAATTTCAAGTAGCTTTTAATTCAAGTATGTTATACTGCTTGCACAAGAATTAGTCAAACAATCGAAACCTGAAAAGTTGTTAAAAATTTAAGCAGCTCAAAATAAATTCTGAAAGCTTTAAATGCCAAGATTAATATTCCTGCAATCAAAGAACATAGACATGAAAAACACCAGCAAACGCTTGGCTCCAACCATGCGATTGAGAAAGAGGGACAATGGCGACAGAAGTAACAACACGATCAGCATTACAGAGAGCGAGAGGTAACATCAGCGTCATCACCACTTTAACTCTCTCTCAACCGTAAAAATTTCCAGAAAACTCTGCGCTTCCATTCCCTCCCCTTCACCGCTGTCGACGAGGAACTGAGAATCATTGGAAGAACCCCTAGATTTCCCGGAAAGCAACGATGTATATCCATTATTGAGCCTGACAGCAGGAGGAACGGAAAAAGCAACAAAATGGGAAATTTTTTCCACAATCAGTTCTCCCATTTTGTGAATTCACAGAATAAGAAAATAAAGGAGAGACAATAACCTTTGAGATTTTAATCAAGAACCCTAGCCACAGTAGAAGATTCATTAAAAACCCTAGCAGCCAAATTATCAGTGAGAAAGCCATGGGAGAGGAAATGAGGAGATATTCCAATCTGATCGAAGAGAAGGAAGGCGAAGAAACTAGAAATAACAACATAGAAGAGAAGAGGAGAGGGGCAAGGGTTAAGAAATCCGAAAAAGAAAAGCAGCGACATGGGAAGGAATCCGAGGAAAGAGAAAAGAGGAGCGTGGCAAAAAGGGTGAGATCATGTTTAAAGACGTGGCAGCATCTGGAGGGAGGGCACACTCTGTAAATTCGAAGGATAGCAAAGGGAAATATAGGGAACTCACTGTTCCAGGAATAGTAATAGGAGTTCAAGCATTTAGATGTGTTAGGATTAGGAATCAGGTGTTGTATGTCATTTAAATACCATTTCCCCTGTCTAATAATCCTATTAACAAACCAATGAGCCTTGGAATCTGGGACATGAACCCCTTCTATGGTATATAAATGACCATCCCCAATCCAATGATGAAACCATAAAGATGTATTCTTCCCATTCCCGATATCAATAATCATTCCTTTTTTGAGAATATCCCGTCCTTTAAGGATGTCCCTCCATAACGGCGACTGGTTACTATTCGGAATGCAATCCATAAAGTTTGATTTTTTAATATACTTTTCTTTAAAAACCCTAACCCAAAGTTTGTCAGGACAAGTTAAATCTTGAGGAGATAATTTTAGTAATTAGTTTGTAGATTGTATTACACAGCCCAATAGGTCTGAAATCTGACTCGAGTTTCTCTCAAACTCGAGTTCCTCACAGTAACCTACCCTGATTACAACTCACTTTTCTTCTCTTTCTCTCAGACTTACACTCTAAGTCTTTACAGGATAACTCTATCCTTTCTAATCTGAAATACAGTTTTATTTCGAGAACTCTAGATATTAATAAGCTTAAGTATATATAAAGACCTTTAGGAACTTGGATTAAACTAGGACACAAACTCATTTTTAGAAAACTCTTTAAAATGTTTTAGGAAATGCAAAGCTCTAGGAATGTTTCTGTATTTGTTTTAGAAAACTTCGTGGTCTTATATAGAGTTTTGTCCTTAGGGTTGTTTCCTTCAAAAACTCAACTGCCAACAACTGACACTTTGTTTGTCACGTCCCTAGACTTGAGGAACAAGGGAAGACCACTTCCCACTCAACTTCCTCAACTGCTGGACGTGTTTAAGACTAAGTCAATCATTTTTGTTTTCTTAAAAACGTTTATTTATTTTATCAAAATATTTAGGAAAAGTTTTAGGGAGATAAAAACTGTTTTTATTTAATTAACAAAATATAATAGGAATCTGATTTTTATTAAACACAAAGAGATATTTTTTTTAAAAACATTTTCCTTAAAACGCATTGCCAGATATATAGACAAAAACAGCTAAGTAATCCAAGTTCCTCCAGTTCCTTATATATCACCTATCATACTAATACTTTACATACAATCTAAGCAAAGTAGACTACCTAGACATATATGTCTTCCCTTTGATGAGGCATTCAACTCTGAAGCTTCACTTGTTCCAGCTCAGGAACATTGATGAGTTCCTCTTATGTTTACAGAGGAACTAGTAGCCATGAGTCTGCATTTTGTTCTTGTGATTATGAAGAACACTCGATTTGTAATATGTGTTGCTCCTTTTGTGATTTTGAAACTCTAGCTTGTACTGCTTCCAACTTAGGAACGTAACTTCAGTAGCTGTTCCAAGTGCATATCAGGAACTTCAACATCTGAATCAAGTTCCTATCCTATTAGGAACTCAGGCACTTACCTGTCTAAAGTCATTAGCAACCATAATCAGGAAGTTTGCAATATATGTGTGTCATCAACCAAAACCTAGGAACAACAATATTCCCCCTTTTTGGTGATGACAACACTTGCAAACTTTTTACAATGAGAGTAAACATAAACAGGAACTGATGCAGACTTCAATTGAAAAAAAAATTTAAAGAAGAAAAAAAACTTAAGAGAGTACACAAGAAGGTGAATCAGGAACTAGAATTATTTTACCTTGGAAGTTTCCACCTTGACTTCCCCCTGTTGACATCAACAAAAAGCAAAGCACGAAATATTGCCATTCCAAACACAGTGCCCCACGATCAACGTTCGGTAAGTTAAGATAGCCTCAAAGTATTAGACTAAATCACACAATAAATTAGAGAGCAAGCAGTAATGATCAAGACCAGAAAACACAAAGGTACTAATCAAGCAAGTCGAGATAAGATGGAACAAATACCCAAGTTTTAAAAATTATACAGACCAAAAGAAAAAAAGTTGTTCCATGGAAAAAGAAATTTAAACATAGGAGAGGGTGATTAGGCTTGGGACGGGGAACCAGAACCAGCTGTTTCTTCGACCACTGTCTCCTCGAAGGATTCTAGAATGTTGATTTTGGTGAGAATAGTGGCACGAGTGGCATTGACTTGATCTGAGTAGTGTTGGAGATTGGTTTGAAGGGTCTTGACACTGTCAACCAAGGCACCAATGTGAGCTTGCATTGTACTGATCCTATGGTCTGTTCCTTCCTACAGTTCCACCAGACGAGCAACTGTTGCCTTGAGCTCCAATATCTGATCATCTTTTGTGTTCCGGGAATCCCCATGATCTTGAATATGTTCCTGTGTAGATGGAACACGACGAGATTTGGATTTCTTGGAAGATTTAGGTGTCCTGGTTCTTGGCACAGCAGCTTTAGGCAGTTCCTCATGCTTGATGGGAACAATATCTTCTTCTATGGGCATCTCCTTGACCTCCCCTTCCTCATTAATTTCCATAAAGATAGGGCCTCTCTTCTTGTTTTCTTGCATAGCCACACTCATGCTTTCCCTTTTTTCTTGGGATCCTACACTCTTCTTTTTCCCTTTAGGAACTCGAGACAAAGTCACCTCCAAGTGATCGAGTTCCTCCTCTTCTTCTTCCTTAACTTCGATGCCCTCTTGATCTTCTTCATCCTTTTTCTCTTCTTTTCCAGCCCTAATGACTTTGCCCTGAACCACCTTAAGGTTTAACAGATTGAGCATTTCAAGTTGTAGGATTTGGGTCGATTTTAGAGGGATGACATAGTAGGGACTAAGGTCAACAGAGAAGCTTTTGAAGATTTCAGTGAGAAGGGAAGAGTATGGGATTTTGTATTTGGGAATACAGGTGGAGAGATGTTTGATCATGATTGCTGGAAAGTTTATGGGAATTTTTCTTTCGAGGCAATACATGAGGCATGTATCAAACAGACTGGCTATGTTTCTTTTCTGAGTTCGAGGAACTACACCTCTCCACACAATATTGAATAATAATTTTTGAAGGGGAGAGAAGCAGTTGTGTGTTATGGAGGTGGAAACTTTGGAATCTCCTCCGATAGAACCAACAATATCATTCTCATCTACATTATCAATTGTCACTGTAATTTGACCTTTCAACCACATATCAAAACCCCTATTGGGTGTACCAAACAGCTGTTCCAGATAAGAGGCATCAAATTCGATGCGAGTTTCATTCACTTTACTTGAACATACATTATCAACACAAGTAAAGTTTTTGCAAAATTCTTTCATAGCTTCAGGAATTAAAGGAGATTTGGCATAGTTACTCAACAGGCTTACCTATTTTTGGTGTTCGAGGATCTCCATCAACTCATTGAACTTCGTAGCTTCACACCATGTTGAGTTGATTGTAAACCCTTCGACTAGATTGTTCTCCTTTGCAGAGAGTTTCTTGGAGCTCTTTCCTTCCCCCTGAGTTTGAGCACTCTCCTGTAGTTCCTCAGTTTCCTCAATTTGTTCACCAGAAGTTTCTACTCGACGCTTTTTGGATTTTCTTGTGGAGGATCTAGGGTTTGAAATTGGGGATTTCATTTCAATGTCAGTGTCGATTGGTTCCCCCTGAGTAATTGCGAGTATGGGGTTGTGAGATCGAAGGGGAATTGGTGATTGCATGGGTGAGGTATCCATGGAGAAGAGGTATTTCTTTTTCGTTTGAGAGAAGTGAGATCGGTGTTGTTGCTAGTGAGAACCATGGTGAGGAGTTTTTATAGGTGGGAGGAGAGGTGGTGTCAGTGGAGAAAGCGTGTGAGAGTGGAAAAGAGGGGTTGTGTGGGATGAATGCGGGAAGTGAAGAGTGTCTCCTATTTATTGCAAATGGAACCGTTCCAAATATTCTTTGAATGTGGGTATTTGATTTTGAATTTTAAAAGTTTGTTAAAACACAAATTTTAAAGAAAAATATAAAATGGAAAATAAAATAAAACTTGTTTGACTTGGTTTTGACTTGCCTAATCTTGCATCTTAGAATTAACTAGTTTGAAAGGAACTGCTTACCTAGCACATTTGTAGTATGAGTCTGTTTGCCACGATGGTAAGCGTCAACTATGTTTGCACACAAGATTTTGTGTTTGTAATAGTCTATATGTACCATAATTTTTGTCTTTATCTTGGAGGAACTTCAATTTGCAATTACCTTAGCTTGATCATTCCAAGTTCCATCCTCATTTTCTCATGTTTCTCCCTGTTTAAAGGCTTAGTCAAAATGTCAGCAATTTGGTGATCAGTTTGGCAAAAATCTAACTTAATTAATCCTTTCTCAACATTATCTTTAAGAAAATGGTGTCTAATGTGGATGTGTTTGACCCGGGAATGATGAACCGGATCTTTTGAAATACAAATAGCACTTGTGTTATCACAATAGATAGGAACACAATCATAGATAATACCAAAGTCTCTTAACTCTTGTTTTATCCATAGTATTTGTGAGCAACAAGCTGCAGCAGCTACGTACTCAGCTTCAGCTGTGGATAGAGCAATAGTGTTCTGTTTCTTGGAACCCCAAGAAACCATGCATGGACCTAGGAACTGTACCATACCTGATGTGATTTTTCTATTCACTAAGTCACTTGCATACTCAGCATCAGCATATCCTTTTAATTCAAATGATCCACTTCTTGGATAGAATAGGCATAGATCATCAAATCCTTTGAGATATCTTAGTATCCTTTTTACATCAGTTAGGTGGGACTCCTTTGGATTTGATTGAAACCTTGCACATAGTCCTACACTAAAACAAATTTCAGGTCTACTAGCTGTTAAGTATAATAGTGATCCAATCATACCTCTATACTTTGTTTGATTTACACTTTTTCCATTTGGATCAATGTCTAATCTGGTAGCTGTTCCCATGGGGGTATGATTCACTTTGGCTGATTCTAGCTCGTACTTCTTTAGGAGTTCCTTCACATACTTTTGTTGGTGTATCATGATTCCTTCCTCAGTTTGTTTGATTTGCAAACCAAGGAAAAAGTTGAGTTCCCCCATCATGCTTATTTCGAACTCACTGCTCATTAAGTTTGCAAAATCCTTGCACAAGTTCTCATTAGTTTCTCCAAACAATATATCATCAACATAGATTTGAACTACTAATAGGTCAGTTCCTCTAGATTTTAGAAATAAGGTTTTATCTATTCTACCTCTTTTGAAATCATTTTGTAGAAGGAACTTTGATAATCTTTCATACCAAGACATAGGGGCTTGTTTTAATACATAGAGAGCCTTATCTAGTTTGTAAATATGATTTGGAAATTCGGGATTTTCAAATCCAGGAGGTTGTTCCACATAGATATCCTCTTCTAAGAAACCATTTAAGAAAGCACATTTAACATCCATTTGATAAAGTTTAAAACCCATAAAGGCAGCAAAAGCAATTAAAATTCTAATGGCTTCTAATCTAACAACAGGTGAAAAAGTTTCTTCAAAGTCAATACCTTCCAATTGGTTGTAGCCTTTGACCACTAACCTTGCCGCGCCTTGTTCTTTATGATTGTAGCATGCTCATCCTTCTTGTTCCGGAACACCCACTTCAGTCCTATTACTTTCTGGTGTTTTGGTTTGGGTTCGAAGTGCCATACTTTGTTTCTTTTGAATTCATTTAACTCTTCTTGTATGGCTATAATCCAGTCAGCATCTTCCAGAGCCTCAATGTGATTTCTTGGCTCAAATATGGAGTGGAACGCGTGAAGTTCCTCAGCTATGACCTTGTCTGAGTTCCTTTTCTAATATCATTCAGAATGAGTTCCATTGGATGGGATTTGTGATGTTTCCAAGGTCTGGGTTGAAACTGAGCTGCTGGTGTTGTGCCATTTTCCTTAGTTCCTTCCGTGACTTGAGTTCCTTGTAGATCATTGTGGAGTTCCTCAGGTTCTGGAGTGGTTTCTGGATTTTCTTGGATTTCTTCGTGTTCCTCTTGTACAAGAACTTCTTGATTTTGTTGAGCAGTTCCTCTGGCTGTTTGTTTATTTTGTTGGAACTCTTCATCATTGTCTACAGCACGAGACAACCCAATTTCAAAGTGTTCTCGTTCCTGTACTACATCATTTTTGTTAGATTTATCAAATATTATATGTACACTTTCCTCAACGCACATTGACCTTTTGTTATAGACTCTGTAAGCTTTGCTGTTTAAAGCATATCCTAGGAACACTGCCTCATCGCTTCTTTCATCAAACTTCCCCAAGTTCCTTTTGCCATTGTTGTGAACAAAACATTTACTACCAAAAGCTCTAAAGTAAGAGATGTTGGGTTTTATACCTTTTAACAGTTCATAGGGAGTTTTGTTTAGGATTGCTCGAATCATACCTCTATTAACAATATAACAAGTTGTATTAACTGCTTCATCCCAGAAGTTCCTGGGCAAGGAACTGGCTATTAACATGGTTCTTACCATGTCCTCTAAGGTTCTGTTTTTCCTCTCAACTACTCCATTTTGTTGTGGAGTTCTGGGAGCTGGGAAATTGTGATCCATACCTTGTTCCTTGCAGTAATCATCGAATTTGTAGTTTTCAAACTCTACTCAATGATCAGATCTTATATGGATTAGTTGATGACCTATAGTTTTCTGGATTTTCTTCGAAAATGTGACAAACTCATCAAATGTTTCATCCTTGCTTGTTAGAAATATAACCCAAGTAAAGCGAGAATAATCATCAACAATAACTAAAACATATCTTTTCCCACTTCTACTTTGGATTCGCATTGGTCCAAACAAGTCCTTATGGATGAGTTCCAAAGGCTTTGTTGTGCTTACCAATTTCTTAGGCTTAAAGGAACTTCGGACATGCTTGCCTTTTGCACATGCATCACAGACTTTATCATTTAGAAACTTGATTGAGGGAGTCCTCGAACTAGTTCCTTTGATCTTAGTTTGTCGAGTAATGAGAAACTAGCATGTCCAAACCTCCTGTGCCATAGCAGGGGATCTTCTTCAATGGCATTGAGGCAGGTTAAGTTGTTCCTTGGAACCGGATTGAGATCCACAGAATATGTGTTCCCTTTACGAGTTCCTTCCAAAATAACCTTCCCAGTGTTATTGTTAATAATTTGATAATTTTCAGAAGTGAAACTTACAAAGTTCCCTTTGTCACAAAATTGGGAAATACTTAGTAGACTGTGCATTAAGCCCTCGACTAAAATTACATTTTCAATGGCATGGGAACTTGACCTTCCGACTTTTCCAATTCCAACAATTTCTCCTTTCATGTTGTCTCCAAAGGTCACAGTTCCTCCATTGTAGGCTTCTAGTGAGATAAATTTAGATTTGTTTCCTGTCATGTATTTGGAACACCCGCTGTCGAGGTACCACGAGCTGTTCCCTCTCACTAGAACCTGTAAAGAAATCAATGGTTAGTTACAGGAACTCGGGTTTCCTCGAGTTCCTTTTCAACCACAATATCTGTCTTCTTAACCCATTTTTGCTTAACATAATTCATGTTCTTTTGATCCTGTTCCTTCACCTTGGAACATTCAGTATTTACATGATTTCCACTTTCACATGAGAAACAGACTTTTATACTAGGGAGTTCCACACATCGTTTCTTATGACTAGTTTTGTGGCTAAAACCTAAACCTTTTGTTCTCTTGGATTGAGCATTCTCAATCCATTTAGGAGGAACCTTAGGTGGTTGTTTCTGGGCCCTGGCCATGGCTAGTTCCCTTTCTAGTTTCACTTTCTGTTCCTTTGTGGTGATCAGGTCTTTGTTTAATCTTTCTAGGTCGATATTGAAAATTCCCATGTTAATTTCTAAGGATTTTGTGGGGTCTAGGCTTAAGTTAAACATCTTGTATTGACTGAGTTCCACTTGAAGAAGGATGTTTTCATTCCTAACTTTCTCGAATGATTCATTTATGGTGGTATTCCTATCTAGCAATTCAAAGAACCTACTTTGAACATCAGATCTAACATTGTTTAGATATCTCATATGGTCTTTACTGAGTTCCAAGGCTCTATCTCTTTGGGATTTTAATATACTTAGCTTTTTATAGTCATCTAGAGTTTCTAACAACAGTTCAATTAGCTTCGACCTTGAAAGACACTGAAGGGTGGAGGAACTTACTTCTTCTGATGGAACTTGTTCAGTTCCATCTGTCCTTACCATTAGGCAAATATTTGCAGTTTCTTCATTTGGCTGTTCCTCATCATCTTCTGAATCTGTTGCTTCGCCCCATGCAGCTATCATAGCCTTTTTTAAGTTTGGCTTGTTAAAGGTAGACTTATTGTAGCGTTCCTTGACCTGTTCCTTTCCTTTTCCTTTGGCTTTGTCATTTTCCCACAGAGGGCATTCACGGATTTGATGATCAGTTTCTCCACATTTGAAACAACCTTGCTCAGTTTTGGAACTGATAGTTTTCCTTGCAAAGTTCCTTCCTTTCTGGTTGCCTGGTTTGAAGTTCTTGTAGAGCTTTCTCATTCTTCTAACCAGCATGGAAGCCTCTTCCTCATCTGGCTCAGATTCGTCAAGTTCCTCAGCTTTTAGAGCAAGTCCTCGGTTTCTGGAGCTCTCAGGAACAACAGCTCCAAGATGTAATTCATGTGTCATCAAGGAACCATCAAGTTGTTCAATGTTAAACTTTATGAAGTCCTTGGTCTCAATTAGTGCAGTGACCTTTGTTCTCCAACGATCATCTTGTGGCATGCTCCTTAGTATTTTTCTTACATGTTCATCTGTGGGAATGATTCTACCAAGAGAAACTAATTCATTAGTTATGTTAGTAAATCTAGCGAACATCTCTTGAATAGTTTCTTTTGGAAGCATTTCAAATCTTTCATATTTAGACATCAAAAGATCAATTTTGGAACGCTTAACTTCATTAGCTCCTTCGTGGGTTACTTGTAGTAGTTCCCAAATCTGTTTTGCGTTCTTGCACCCCATGACCCTATTGTGTTCATGGGGTCCAAGTCCACAATGTAAGATTTTAACAGCCATAGCATTTATCTCATATTTTTCAAAATCTTCTTTGGCAAATTCAGACATTGGTTTAGGAACTACCTCGTTTTCTGCATTGGTTTTTGTTACCTCAAAATCTCCAACTTCTATCACACGCCACACTTGGTATTTTTCAGCTTTGATGAATATTCTCCATCCTGTTCTTCCAGTATGAGTAAAACTTGCCATTGAACATAGGTGGCCTTTGCGTGGAGTAGCCTTCTTCCAGTTTCTCTTGTGAGTTCATACTATCAGGAACTTGACTCAAACAGGGTTTCCTGCGATTTTAGTGAGTACTGGCTCTGATACCAATTGATATTCCAGTAGGAACACACATAAGAGGGGGGGGGGGGGTGAATTGTATTTCGAACTTTAAGAGAGTTTCTTGCGGAACTTAGAAATATTAAAGGAACTGAGTATTAAGAAAGTAAAAAGAAATGATTTAGAAAACTTCTTGAAACTAATCAAGAAGAGAATTTCTTTATATTATGGTAATACCTTGATTACAATAACTCTCTGACTCGAGTTTCTCTCAAACTCGAGTTCCTCACAGTAACCTACTCTGATTACAACTCACTTTTCTTCTCTTTCTCTCATACTTACACTCTAAGTCTTTACAGGATAACTCTATCCTTTCTAATCTGAAATACAGTTTTGTTTCGAGAACTCTAGATATTAATAAGCTTAAGTATATATATAAAGACCTTTAGGAACTTGGATTAAACTAGGACACAAACTCGTTTTTAGAAAACTCTTTAAAACGTTTTAGGAAATGCAAAGCTCTAGGAATGTTTGTGTATTTGTTTCAGAAAACTTCGTGGCCTTATATAGAGTTTTGTCCTTAGGGTTTGTTTCCTCCAAAAACTCAACTACCAACAACTGACACTTTGTTTGTCACATCCCTAGACTTGAGGAACAAGGGAAGACCACTTCCCACTCAACTTCCTCAACTGCTGGACGTGTTTAAGACTAAGTCAATCACTTTTGTTTTCTTAAAAACTTTTATTTATTTTATCAAAATATTTAGGAGAAGTTTTAGGAAGATAAAAACTGTTTTTATTTAATTAACAAGATATAATAGGAATCTGATTTTTATTAAACACAAAGAGATATTTTATTTAAAAACATTTTCCTTAAAACGCATTGCCAGACATTTAGACAAAAATAGCTAAGTAATCCAAGTTCCTCCAGTTCCTTATATATCACCTAGCATACTAATATTTTACATACAATCTAAGCAAACTAGACTACCTAGATATATATGTCTTCCCTTTGATGAGGCATTCAACACTGAAGCTTCACTTGTTCCAGATCAGGAACATTGATGAGTTCCTCTTATGTTTACAGAGGAACTAGTAACCATGAGTCTGCATTTTGTTCTTGTGATTATGAAGAACACTCGATTTGTAATATGTGTTGCCCCTTTTGTGATTTTGAAACTCTAGCTTGTACTGCTTCCAGCTCAGGAACTCCAGTAGTTGTTCCAAGTGCATATCAGGAACTTCAACATCTGTTTCAAGTTCCTATCATATTAGGAACTCAGGCACTTACCTGTCTAAAGTCATTAGCAACCATAATCAGGAAGTTTGCAATATGTGTGTGTCATCAACCAAAACCTAGGAACAACATGAAATTTTTGGGATTAAAGGAATATATGAATAATTAATATCTGAAGGAATCTTGCCATTAATTTTCAAAGCAGGAGGAACAAAATTTATAAATAGAATTTTCCAATTCACTCCAAAATCTTTGAAAGAAAATAGGTTGAATACCATCTGGGCCCGGAGATTTAGTAGGATCCATATTAAAAAGATTTAACCGGACTTCTTCCAAGGTCACAGTAGACAAAATCAAAGACTTTTCAGAATCGGTCAAAATCATTCTACTATTAATATTATTGTTTAACGGACTATAAGAATGAGACGTACTAAAAAGAGAAGTAAAGTAATTTGTAGCTAGGAATCTTAAAATCTTTTGGTTTGTAATCCAATTCCCTGAGTCATTTTTTAAAGTTAAAATCTTTCCTTGAGACTTTTTAATTTTAGTTAAAGTATTAAAATACTTCGTATTATAATCTCCAAATTTTCTCCAATTTACTCCGGCTTTTTTAGCCAAATAATTCTTTCCTTTTTGTAGATGTCATTAAGCTCCTCAATAAGGGTAGCCTCCAGGTTTACTAAAAATTGCGAGTAATGTTTACTTAGAGAAATCTGTATTCCATTAATACGAGCCAAGGTATTTTTCTTTTTATTTCGTAAATTTCCAAAGATATTATGATTCCAAAATTTAATAGATTGAAGGAAATTATGTCTTCCTTGTAAAAAATCCTTAGAAGGAGGTTTCCAATTATTAGCAAAATAAGAAGCAAAATCAGGGTGCGTTAACCATACTTCCTTGCATCTAAAGGGATAATTACCTTTAACAACAGGATTAAGCAACGAAATTAAAATGGGAGAATGATCAGAATACGTGAGAGGCAAATGATGAACTCTAGTAAAAGGGAAAGAATCCAACCATACCGAATTCACCAGTGCACGATCGAGCCTTTCCTGAATTAGCGCAACACCTTGACGAGCATTTGTCCAAGTATAAGGACAACCATTATACCCGATGTCAACAAGCCCAGCATCATCCATAAAGTTGACCAAATCTGTGCATTGAGAGGGTTTAAAAGCTCTCCCTCCTTTCTTCTCTGATTGAGAAGTGACCTCATTTAGATCACCAAGAACCAACCAGGGTGAGTTAGGAGGTGGTAAATCTGATTGCATGTCCCTCCAATATTTGTGCCTTGAACCCGAAGAACTTGGAGCATGAATGCCAGAGACCAGAGCTTCCTTACCCAGGTTTTTAAAGTGAAATAAAGAGTGGAAATGATTATTCTCTGCATCAAAATCAATCAAATCCTCTTTTCCAGAAAACCCAAATACCACCCCTCTTGTCAACAGGTCTGACAATTCTATAATCATCGTAATGAAGATAGTTCATTACTTCCCTACCTCTAGCAGCATCAGATTTCGTTTCCAGAAAAATGACATTTCAGGATGTTGAGAATTAACAAATTCCTTTGCATGAGGCATAAACAAACTTCTACACGCCCCTAAAACGTTCCACATGAAGATCTACATTTTTAAATCAGGACGTTGAATGAACAAATTCTTTCGATAAGGATTAATTGGGTCCGAGGGATGATGAATCCAATAACCCTCCAAGTCCTTCCAAAATTGGGGCTTGCCTATTATCATAATGTCTTCCACTCGAATTGGTGTGAGGTAAGTGAAGATCTGTCTCTGACCCAACACCGGATTCCAGTACTTCTCTTGAATTTGAAGCCCTACTACCTCCTCCCTGGTTACGTACATTACTGTATGGCGTTCTAGATGACCCATGTCTTGACCTCGTGTTTCGAAATGCAAGGGCCCTATGGGAACTCCTCTTGGAAGAGGTGGTAAAGGTTGACGATTCAATACCGGAGTTCGTGATGGTGGTCCGAAAACCCAATTCCGTCCCCCCGAATTCTGTCTTGGCCCCACTGCAATCGGCGAATTTGGACTCCTCTCCCAATTGCGACCCTGGTTCCTCATCGGTACTGAGTATGGTGGACCTCGGTAGTTGAGAGTTGTCAAGCTGCTCCGTAATTTTTCAACGTCGCTGGCTGTCCTCTCCTCGTCGTGCATGTCGACATCGGCGATGAAGGGAATAAATTAATTGTTCGAGGTGGTTAGCTCCCACGGATCCTCCGGTAACCTCGCCTGAATATTGACTGGAATCATGAAATATTCCTTCCTTTTCCTGAGCTTCGGGGTTCTCCTCTGATATGTAGTTATCAATGGCATTGATATCTCCATGCATGTTGATTTCCCCCTTTGATCGGACTCCATGAGAAGTAAAAAGAGAAGAAGAAGAAGGGTTTGTTTTTTTTTTGAAGAGAGAGACCGAGAAGAAGAAAAGTGGGTGATTTTTTGCAGCTTCTGGGTTCATTGAACTATTTAAAGTGATTTTGGTGGGGGAAGAAGAAAGGTTTAAAGTATCAGTGACCAATACAACATCCCCCAAATGCTTCGAGCCATGAGCCACGTGTTGGAACTCGTTGTTTTCTTCATTGCTCTTGCTTGTTGTACTGGAAAATAAATTTTCCTCATTATTCAAGATCGGAAATTTGTTAGTTGCCAAATGCAAATGCTTTGTTGATTGGGCAAAAGAGGGAGAGGGATAGTCACCTGCATTTTTTGAAGAACTCCCAGTATTTATTCTGGAATTAACTTGCGGATTATTTGATTTCTTCCCATACTCATTTATTCTCGAGTTATTTAATGGATACCCACTAGATTTCCCTTTAATATTATCCATTCTTTGGTTATTATATCTTTTTATTGGTAACCAAAGTCCAAGGACCATACTCCTGGCTTGAAGAGTTTTGTAAATGTTGTTCTACCCCTAGGTGATGTTCTGGCCCTAAGTTATTTCCACTGACATTAATATGAAGTCGTTCTTTATTAATATGGTCATTCGTATTTATATTAGCCTCCCGATCTTCTTGACTCAAATATTTATTATTTAAACAATTTTGCTTAACATGGCCAATTCTTTCACACTCGAAACACAAGGTATCTAGATTCTCATAAACTATATTCTGCCAATTCCCTCCAATCCAAACCTTAGTAATTAAAGGCTTATCCAGATTTATCTCAATAAAAACCCGGGCGTACCTAGCACGCGTTAATTTATCAGTAGCATAATCCACTCGAATAGGTCTTCCCACTAATCTTGCAATACAAAACAAGGCTTCCTTATCATAATATTCCACTGGTAGTTCACAAAATCTAGCCCAAACCATAATCTTATCAAATTCATTTAATGATGGCCTAAAATTAGGTTTCCAAGTAGTTAACATAAGGTAGTAATCTAAAATAAACCAAGGTCCTCCAAATAAAGCTTTTTCATAATCCTCTTCCGTTGAGAATCGAAAATAAAAGACTCCTTTTCCCACATCAATAATTTCTAAGGAACCCTTAATTATCCACATGGCCCTAACTCTTGTATCCATGTACGTTGATCTAATATTTAGTCCTAAACATTTTCCCATTAACATGTATTTCCATGGATTTCTTAGTCTAGATAAGGTTTCTTTACCAAATTGAACAACTAAATTACCTTCTGGTGCTATGTCATCATGTTCTTCGGTCCAATCTTTTGATATAGCCACAATATCCTTCGCCTCCTCGAACCATTGTGTGGATTTCCTAACTTCCTCCCTGAATGAAATTGGTGGCTTTGTAGTCCTCGCCACACCTTGATCTGATGCAACTTTACTTGTTATATTAGTTTCCTTCATAATCTCTTCCACTTGATCCATCTCCTCATCTTTATGCTCCCAATTATCTTCATGATGCCGTTGATCTTGAGCTCCATGCAGATCATTTGGATTAGGAGACGACGTCTCCTCCTCCATATGGATCTAGGTTTTGTTTAGAATACAATTCAGACTTGATCTCTTTTCTCTCTAACTTTCTCTCTCTAACTTTACTCCGTCCCTTAGAATTATTTAGTTAGGTATCAACTCTTTACACTTAACCGCGAAGAGCACTCCTCTTCCTAAATACTACTCCCTCCGTCCCGGAATACTCGACCCGATTTGACCGGCACAGAGTTTAAAGGACTTGAATTGACTTATTTAATTTAAGAGGTAGTAGTTGATAGTGGGGTATTATTTTAATGTAGTTAGTGGGAAATGTGTAAAGGGGTGGGGTTGGGGGAGAGTAGGGGTTGAATTTTTAATTATTTTTTGTATGGAGTAGGGGTAGGTGGGTTAATAGGGGTGGAGTGAGAAATAATATAATATTGTTAGAATATTTCCATTTTTAGAAACAGGTCAAGTATTAAGGGACGGCCCGATAAGGAAAACAGGTCAAGTATTCCGGGACGGAGGGAGTAATCCATATCTACAGGGCATTCGAGTAACCGTTTTACATCTTAGGCTCCGTTTGGTAGGGCGTAAAACGTTTTTATGGAAAATGATTTTCCGCTTTTCAATCATTTTACGTTGTTTGGTTGGGTAAGGGATGTAAAACAATTTTCCATAACTCCCTAAAAGATGGAAAACCCTTTTTCATTTGAAAGGGAGGGAAACCACTTTTCCTTCTTTCCTCCTTACCTCCCTCTCCTTTCTTCCCCTCGATCTTCACCATCTTCTCCCATTTTCCTTTAAATTACCAAACAAAGGAAAACTAGTCTGGAATTGTGTTTTCCCTTGAAAAATGTTTTCCATTGAAATTATTTTACAATGAAAACGTTTTACGCCCTACCAATCGGAGCCTTAGTGTTAAAGTATAGACACAAATATGTCACTTGGACATCACATGTTGCTCGTGTACATTTTCATATTGATTCTCAATCAATATTGTTAGTTATCTCGTGCATTAACACAGACACATATTCGTCTTATTTTAAACTAAAATAAACTATTATAACTAGAAGATTTCCACATATTACACGGGTCTTGCTTTTACATCGATCCTCTCAGAAACAAAATGACACAAGTACCTCTGATTTCACACAATATCTTCAATCTCATTTGACACTCCCTGCCCGAAACTGCAGTCAACGACAACTTAAGGAAGTCATGGAGACTCCATCAACAGAACAATATTCCAGATAGTTTTTTTGGGCTTCATTATGAATTCTTATTTGTGGTAAAGCCAGGTTGAGATGGAAGTGGAAGATCTATAACCTCACTACTTTCAATCATAGAAAGTAGTGTGGAAACGCTGGGTCTATCTTCAGGAATTTCTCGCACACATAACAACCCTAGTTGTATGCACTTCAGAAACTCTGCATGGAAGGTCGGTTCTGAGATTGTTGGATCAATCAATGACAAAATATTGTCCTCATTCCACAATTTCCATGCCTAAAACCATAAAAACAATAAGATTAGTTAGAAAATACACAATGTTTCTATACAGCAATAGGCGTAAATATAGCTATGGACATTTACAAGATATATCTCACATGAGTTAAAAGCCTCAATGAGTCCTCATCCTTAAAGCTACTGCTCCTCCTTCCACTTAAGACCTCTAGCAGCAGTACCCCAAAGCTGAACACATCTGACTTTTCTGAAAACCGGCCTTCCACCATATACTCTGGAGACATATAACCACTGCATTTCAAGCATAATAAATTAGTGGCCCGTTTGGAGCCGGCCATAAATGGTGTCAATGGGAATGAATTTGTAAGGAAAATCAATATTTATTTCCATGGTAATGCTAATTCACTCAATATTGTCTCTTTTTCTTTATAAATTTCCATTACCATCTGATAGACACCATATATTTATATTTTATATTTTGTAACGATATCCTGTAATTATGGAAAGCCTCCAAAAACCCTAACCCTACTGTACTATGTATATAAGCATTGCTTTGTATTTTAATAAAACTCACGAACTACAATTCTCTCATGGTATCAGACTAGGTCTGCTCTACAGCCGCCACTCTCTTCTTCCTCTATCTTCTCTCTTCCTCTTCTTCTTTGCATCTCTCCATGGCTGACAACCCCAAGTTTCACCCGGCCCTCGCTGTAAATAATGTGAAAAACTTCATTCCGGTCACCCTTGATATGGAGAGTTCTCAATACAACTCTTGGGCTACCCTATTCAAGATACATGCTCGAGCATATCAGGTCCTCGACCATATCATTCAACCTCCTGCCGGCGCTACGAACAAGAAGAAATCCACCCCTGACCAGGACTCTTCTTCCGTCAAGGACACCGAATTGTGGGATCGCCTAGACGCGATTGTCTTGCAGTTGTTTTATGGAACGATATCAAACGACGTTCTACACACTATTCTCGAGCCCGATGCTACAACCATGGACGCTTGGAATCGGTTGGCTGACCTCTTCCGTGATAATCAAACCACTAGGGCGGTACAGCTCGAAAATCAGTTATCCCATGTCCACCTTGATGACTTTCCAAACGTCACATCCTATTGTCAGCGTATCAAAATGTTGGCTGACCAACTTGGCAATGCCGGGGCTCCGGTTACCGATCAAAGGAAGGTGCTTCATCTTGTTGCTGGTCTCAATGAAGCCTATAGTGGTGTTTCTACACTTATCCGACATAGCAGCTCTCTTGTTTCTTTTTCCAAGGCTCGGTCCATGCTCGTGTTGGAGGAGTCAAATATGGGAAAGCGTGCTGCTCGAGATGTTGCTCTCTTTGCGGGTTCAAACCTTCCGGATGACCCACCTGCCCCTACTGCCCGTGGTGGTGGTGGTCGTGGGCACAACAACAACAATAACAATAGGAGAGGCGGTGGTCGAGGTCGCGGCAACAACAACAATAACAACAGGGGAGGCCGCGGCGGTGGTCGTGGCAACAACACCTCCCAACAACCTGCAACACCACAAGCACAACCTTGGCCAGCCGGCTGGAAATTCTCACCATGGGGAGCTCGGTCACTGCAACCATGGGCAACTCCACCATGCCCTTATCCCTCAACATGGCAGCCACGTGCACCAAGCCCTAAGCAACCAGGAATCTTAGGTGCACGTCCACCCCAAGCCTATCATGCAGCTGCTCCCCCTACTTCGGCTTATGAACCTACTAACATCGAGGAGGCAATGCACACATTCTCCCTCACACCACCGGATGATAATTGGTACATGGACACCGGTGCTACCTCCCATATGACGGCCAATCCAGGTACTCTCACGTCTTATTTCAATTTGAGCACTAATCGAGAAATTGTTGTCGGGAATGGCCACTCAATCCCAATTCTTGGTTATGGAAGCACGACTCTCACAAAACCTAACCCCCCCTTAACTCTAAAAAATGTATTGCATGCTCCCAAACTCATTAAGAATCTTGTTTCCGTTCAAAATTTACTACTGATAATGCTTGTTCTATTGAGTTTGATCCTTTTGGGTTTTCTGTGAAGGATTTATAGACGGGGAATCCTCTAATGAGATGTGAGAGCTCGGGCGAACTCTATCCTATTACCAAAAATCGGGCCAATTCTCCTTCAGCTTTTAATGCTTTATCTTCTAGTTTATGGCATAGCCGTTTAGGGCATCCCGGGGAATCAGTTTTAAACTCTCTCCGTAGCAACAATTTTATTGAATGTAATAAGGCCCGCAATTTTTTTTTGTCCCTCGTGTCCACTTGGGAAACACATGAAACTTCCATTTCAAAATTCTATGTCATTTACTTTCTTGCCATTTGAAATTGTGCACAGTGATTTATGGACTTCTCCCATTATAAGTTCATCTGCTCACCGCTATTATGTCTTATTCTTGGATAATTATTCGAATTATTTGTGGACTTTTGCCATCTCCAAAAAATCACAAGTACTGATTTTTCAAAAATTCCATGCCTATGTCACAACTCAGTTCGAAAGAAATATAAAAAAATTTCAATGTGATAACGGGCGAGAATTTGACAACGCACCTTTCCATAAGCTTTGTGACCAAAATGGTATGCAATTTCGTTTTTCTGCCCTCATACTTCGCCACAAAATGGAAAATCTGAGCGAAAAATAAAGTCCATTAACAACATTGTTCGGGCTCTTCTTGCTCACTCTTCCATGCCCCCCTCTTTCTGGCACCATGCTCTTCAAATGAAAACATATCTTATTAACATTCTTCCTACAAAAGTTTTGGGGTATAAGTCACCGACTCAAATTCTCTTTCAAAAAGATCCGACTTTCACTCACCTTCGTGTATTCGGGTGTTTGTGCTACTCTTCCCATCCACCACCATCAATAAACTTCAACCACTATCCACACCGTGCGTTTTCTTGGGTTATCCTTCGAATCATCGGGGTTACAAATGCTATGACTTATCAACTCGGAAAATATTTATTTCCCGTCATGTTCAGTTTGACGAGACCCAATTCCCATTCTCTAAAATCCACAACCCAACCCCCATCTCATATGAATTCATGGATGTACCCTCACCTTATATTCTGTCTCAACTAGACCAGGCCATCCCTAATGTGGAGCCAGTGGCCCAAACTCAGGAGGTCCACTCGCCTGTCCCCTTGCAGCGTAACTCCCCATTCAACCCTGGCCCAATATCTTCTCCCTCTCCAACGGCCCACACTACTCCTCCATCTCTGGCTCACCAATCTCCTGCTCCTGCCCCATCCACCAACCCAGAAGTTAGCTCGGCCCACCAACCGACTACTGCTCTCCCTTCGGCCCAGTCCGCCCAACCCACAAAGATGTGCACAAGGAGTCAGCATGGTATATTTAAACCAAAGCGACTTTTCAATTTGAGCCCAACCACTCCTCCCTCCATTTCTCCAATGCCAAAAAATCCAGTAAGTGCTTTAAATGACCCGAATTGGAAATTGGCAATGTTAGATGAATATTCTGCTCTAATTGAAAATAAGACGTGGGAATTAGTACCCCGTCCTGCTAATGTGAATATTATTCGTTCTTTGTGGATTTTTCGTCATAAAAAGAAATCTGACGGTTCTTTTGAGAGGCATAAAGCCCGACTTGTAGGTGATGGCCAATCTCAACAGGTGGGAGTTGATTGTTTCGAGACTTTTAGCCCGGTTGTTAAACCGGCAACTATTCGGGCTGTGTTGAGCATCTCTTTATCCCATTCTTGGTCTATTCATCAGTTGGATCTCAAAAATGCATTTCTCCATGGTAATCTCACCAAAACAGTTTATATGCATCAGCCCATGGGTTTCCGTGATCCAAAATATCCAGATCATGTTTGCTTGTTGAAGAAATCTTTATATGGTCTCAAACAAGCTCCTCGAGCCTAGCATCAACGATTTGCAGATTTTGTCGCATCTATTTGCTTTTGTCACAGCAAATATGATCACTCTCTCTTCATTTATCATCATGGTTCTGATATTGCTATCTTCTATTATATGTTGATGATATAATTCTGACTGCCTCAACTGATGCTCTTCGTCTATCAATTATGTCTCGTCTGAGTTCTGAATTTGTGATGAAGGATTTAGGTCCTCTTAGTTATTTCTTGGGCATTGCAGTAACCCGCCATGCAGGTGGTCTCTTTCTATCTCAGACAAAATATGCCGAGGAAATTATTGAACGGGCAGGTATGGCATCCTGCAAACCGTCACCCACACCTGTTGACACCGGCTCAAAACTGAGCTCCACCGCCGGTACTCCATATGATGATCCTACGTTTTATAGTAGCCTTGCCGGTGCTTTGCAGTATCTCACATTCACCAGACCGGATATCTCCTATGCGGTGCAACAGGTTTGTCTTCACATGCATGATCCGAAGACAAAGCATATGAATGCTCTTAAGCGCATTCTGTTCAAGGTACTCTCAGTTTTGGCTTGCATCTATACAATTCATCTGTTGCATCACTCATATCTTATATAGATGCAGACTGGGGTGGTTGTCCTGACACTCGACGATCCACATCCGGTTATTGTGTTTTTCTCGGTGACAACCTGATCTCCTGGTCCTCCAAACGACAACCCACCTTATCCCGTTTTAGTGCCGAAGCTGAATATAGGGGGGTTGCCAATGTTGTTTCTGAATCTTGCTGGATCCGTAACCTACTTTTGGAACTTTTCAGTCCGATCCGCAAAGCTACATTGGTGTATTGCGATAATGTTAGTGCAATTTATCTTTCCGGCAATCCTATGCAACAAAAACGCACTAAACATATTGAAATGGACATTCACTTTATACGTGAAAAGGTATCTCGGGGTGAGGCTCGTATCTTACATGTCCCGTCTCGCTATCAGATTGCTGACATCTTCACCAAAGGTCTTCCGCGCATACTCTTTAATGATTTTCGGGACAGTCTAAGCGTCCGTGAACCTCCCGCTTTGACTCCGGGGGTGTGATAGACACCGTATATTTATATTTTATATTTTGTAACAATATCCTGTAATTATGGAAAGCCTCCAAAAACCCTAACCCTACTGTACTATGTATATAAGCATTGCTTTGTATTTTAATAAAACTCATGAACTACAATTCTCTCACCATCCATTACCATTTTGGGAGTGGTATTAGGTGGGAATGCAAATTTGTAAAGAAAAACACAAAGTTTGACACAAAATTTCATTACCATGATATTATTCTCTTTCAAAATTACACTTAGATTTATTCACATTCCCACCATTTATTCCCGACTACCAAACGGGCCGTAGGAGTACATGGATTTAGTTCTACTCAGAATTAAAAAGGTTAAATTCTATTTTGTTTACAGATTTTTTGTACGAGCAAATTAAGAACTCACTAGGTGCCAACAATCCTGCTGGTATCACCTTGGTCTTGTGATTGCCTCCGAAAATTCTTGCTATTCCAAAGTCTAATATCTTAGGATTGAGATTGTCATCCAACAATATGTTGCTTGCTTTAAGATCCCTGTGAATAATCCTTCCTCTAGAATCTCGATGCAGGTAAAGAAGTCCAAGGCATATGCCTAGGATAATGTTGAATCGCTTTTTCCAGCACAGAATTATCTGAAATGTAGGATCTGAGATTCAAAGAATTTGGAATTAGCCATAACTAACAAGATGATAAATTACAAATAAGAGTAATGATTAATCTAACGATGTAAACACAATTACCAAATAGAAGTGCATCCAGGCTTTTAGTTGGCATATATTCATACACAAGCATTTTTTCGTCCCCTTCAAAACAACATCCCAGCAGCTTGACAAGATTTCTGTGCTGAAGTTTTGAGATCACTAACACTTCATTCGTGAACTCCTCAACTCCTTGCCTAGATGATTTTGAAAGTCTTTTAACCGCTATCTCTTGCCCGTTTTCTAATTTTCCCTGCAAAGGAATATACAACATTTTTCAGATTTCAGTTCCTGGTTATCACCCACAGACAAAATAAATTACATTAGGGTAAAAAAAGTGTTTTCAATGTAGTTACCTTGTATACTGTGCCAAAAACACCTCGCCCAAGCTTGTTAATTTCCTGGAAATTGTCTGTTGCGGCTGCCAACTTTTTCAATCCAAACACCGGTAAATCTCCAACTACAGCTTCCCTATTTCGGCCTTTAGGCATAGACTTTGTAACACTCATCTCTACAACAATAAAAACGTTCTATTAGCAAATATAGCCATAAAAGAGTTTCGATTAACAATATAACATGCAGTATAACTCAAATAAATTGGGGGCGAATCACCATTTCTTCAAAATATCCACCACCATACACTATACATGAGTACAAAAGTTGTAGCTATTCTAATAACGATCATCGCTATAAGAATTATTTACATTTCCTAGGGATAGTATTAGCTGAAAACAGAACATGACAAATTTTTAATATCATGTACAAGAATATTAAATACCCAAATGATTCTGCAATACAAGTCTGTGGGAATAACATAAAGGGTAAGAAACTAAGAAGAGGAGATGTACCTTATTCTGAATAAGCCAAACGGAGGGAAAGATCGAGGACTCTAGTATATAACTCATTTGTCTCAATTAAGCTGCCATTCCAGATCATACACCCAATACTTGGATAATAAGAATAAGAATCACATGTACAATTCCTTAAGCACATAATCCTACAATCATCAGCTCCATGTGCGGAATACCACACAACATTATCTGGTAGATTCACAAATTTCAACTTCAAAATAGGTATTGCTTGTTCGTCACACTCTCATGAATGGTACGGCAAAAGTGAATTTGTGGGATGCTCAAAAGTCTGCCAAATGATTGTCTCACAACGCAAAACAAGATTTCCTGTATCCAGAAGCTGAACAACTGTATTCTTTCCTTGTTGAGATACATTTGACGACCAACACACCTTGTTTTTACCATCCAAGAGTTGAAGATTTCCATCTTCTGATATTCTAAATACCCCTGAAGAATCACTAATTGGGTTATTCCTGTTGGCTACCCATACCACTTACAATGTATCAACAGCCTTTGTGTTATACCATTTTCCAGCATAATGATCCGTCGAGTTTATGGGGATAAATATACCAAATAAAAAAATGTCATCACTAGACTCTATTGTTTCAGGGTCTCTAAGAAATTGGGTGGTTGTAATATTTTCTCGAGCTAAACAGAACTGAAAAATAACCAACAGAGAAAGAGAACAAGAGTGTGCACATAAACCATTATGTCTACAGTTTTTCCCCCCATATGTTGAAATCTAAAAGGAAAGAAAATACAGATGCTCTACTTACGTTTGAAACTTCCACCCAACAACCCAAAGGGCTTGGCCCCTGTTATCATTGTGTTAAAAAAACCAGTCCACATATAAGCCCATCAGAAAGCATAGGACTATTGGCCGGAGTGATGTTTGTAATTGTATTTGGCCCACAACTGATAAATAGCATTAAATAATAATACTTCGTCCTTGTATAGCTGCATTCTTGCATTCCCAAAAAATCCTTACAGCTCCTTGGTAGATGGTACAAGCTGGTGGCTAACTATCTATAATAATATATGAAGTAATAATCTTCACAGTAATGCAACCTCAGTTTGACGAGACCCAATTCCCATTCTCTAAAATCCACAACCCAACCCCCATCTCATATGAATTCATGGATGTACCCTCACCTTATATTCTGTCTCAACTAGACCAGGCCATCCCTAATGTGGAGCCAGTGGCCCAAACTCAGGAGGTCCACTCGCCTGTCCCCTTGCAGCGTAACTCCCCATTCAACCCTGGCCCAATATCTTCTCCCTCTCCAACGGCCCACACTACTCCTCCATCTCTGGCTCACCAATCTCCTGCTCCTGCCCCATCCACCAACCCAGCAGTTAGCTCGGCCCACCAACCGACTACTGCTCTCCCTTCGGCCCAGTCCGCCCAACCCACAAAGATGTGCACAAGGAGTCAGCATGGTATATTTAAACCAAAGCGACTTTTCAATTTGAGCCCAACCACTCCTCCCTCCATTTCTCCAATGCCAAAAAATCCAGTAAGTGCTTTAAATGACCCGAATTGGAAATTGGCAATGTTAGATGAATATTCTGCTCTAATTGAAAATAAGACGTGGGAATTAGTACCCCGTCCTGCTAATGTGAATATTATTCGTTTTTTGTGGATTTTTCGTCATAAAAAGAAATCTGACGGTTCTTTTGAGAGGCATAAAGCCCGACTTGTAGGTGATGGCCAATCTCAACAGGTGGGAGTTGATTGTTTCGAGACTTTTAGCCCGGTTGTTAAACCGGCAACTATTCGGGCTGTGTTGAGCATCTCTTTATCCCATTCTTGGTCTATTCATCAGTTGGATCTCAAAAATGCATTTCTCCATGGTAATCTCACCAAAACAGTTTATATGCATCAGCCCATGGGTTTCCGTGATCCAAAATATCCAGATCATGTTTGCTTGTTGAAGAAATCTTTATATGGTCTCAAACAAGCTCCTCGAGCCTAGCATCAACGATTTGCAGATTTTGTCGCATCTATTGGCTTTTGTCACAGCAAATATGATCACTCTCTCTTCATTTATCATCATGGTTCTGATATTGCTATCTTCTATTATATGTTGATGATATAATTCTGACTGCCTCAACTGATGCTCTTCGTCTATCAATTATGTCTCGTCGGAGTTCTGAATTTGTGATGAAGGATTTAGGTCCTCTTAGTTATTTCTTGGGCATTGCAGTAACCCGCCATGCAGGTGGTCTCTTTCTATCTCAGACAAAATATGCCGAGGAAATTATTGAACGGGCAGGTATGGCATCCTGCAAACCGTCACCCACACCTGTTGACACCGGCTCAAAACTGAGCTCCACCGCCGGTACTCCATATGATGATCCTACGTTTTATAGTAGCCTTGCCGGTGCTTTGCAGTATCTCACATTCACCAGACCGGATATCTCCTATGCGGTGCAACAGGTTTGTCTTCACATGCATGATCCGAAGACAAAGCATATGAATGCTCTTAAGCGCATTCTGTTCAAGGTACTCTCAGTTTTGGCTTGCATCTATACAAATCATCTGTTGCATCACTCATATCTTATATAGATGCAGACTGGGGTGGTTGTCCTGACACTCGACGATCCACATCCGGTTATTGTGTTTTTCTCGGTGACAACCTGATCTCCTGGTCCTCCAAACGACAACCCACCTTATCCCGTTTTAGTGCCGAAGCTGAATATAGGGGGGTTGCCAATGTTGTTTCTGAATCTTGCTGGATCCGTAACCTACTTTTGGAACTTTTCAGTCCGATCCGCAAAGCTACATTGGTGTATTGCGATAATGTTAGTGCAATTTATCTTTCCGGCAATCCTATGCAACACAAACGCACTAAACATATTGAAATGGACATTCACTTTATACGTGAAAAGGTATCTCGGGGTGAGGCTCGTATCTTACATGTCCCGTCTCGCTATCAGATTGCTGACATCTTCACCAAAGGTCTTCCGCGCATACTCTTTAATGATTTTCGGGACAGTCTAAGCGTCCGTGAACCTCCCGCTTTGACTCCGGGGGTGTGATAGACACCGTATATTTATATTTTATATTTTGTAACAATATCCTGTAATTATGGAAAGCCTCCAAAAACCCTAACCCTACTGTACTATGTATATAAGCATTGCTTTGTATTTTAATAAAACTCATGAACTACAATTCTCTCACCATCCATTACCATTTTGGGAGTGGTATTAGGTGGGAATGCAAATTTGTAAAGAAAAACACAAAGTTTGACACAAAATTTCATTACCATGATATTATTCTCTTTTAAAATTACACTTAGATTTATTCACATTCCCACCATTTATTCCCGACTACCAAACGGGCCGTAGGAGTACATGGATTTAGTTCTACTCAGAATTAAAAAGGTTAAATTCTATTTTGTTTACAGATTTTTTGTACGAGCAAATTAAGAACTCACTAGGTGCCAACAATCCTGCTGGTATCACCTTGGTCTTGTGATTGCCTCCGAAAATTCTTGCTATTCCAAAGTCTAATATCTTAGGATTGAGATTGTCATCCAACAATATGTTGCTTGCTTTAAGATCCCTGTGAATAATCCTTCCTCTAGAATCTCGATGCAGGTAAAGAAGTCCAAGGCATATGCCTAGGATAATGTTGAATCGCTTTTTCCAGCACAGAATTATCTGAAATGTAGGATCTGAGATTCAAAGAATTTGGAATTAGCCATAACTAACAAGATGATAAATTACAAATAAGAGTAATGATTAATCTAACGATGTAAACACAATTACCAAATAGAAGTGCATCCAGGCTTTTAGTTGGCATATATTCATACACAAGCATTTTTTCGTCCCCTTCAAAACAACATCCCAGCAGCTTGACAAGATTTCTGTGCTGAAGTTTTGAGATCACCAACACTTCATTCGTGAACTCCTCAACTCCTTGCCTAGATGATTTTGAAAGTCTTTTAACCGCTATCTCTTGCCCGTTTTCTAATTTTCCCTGCAAAGGAATATACAACATTTTTCAGATTTCAGTTCCTGGTTATCACCCACAGACAAAATAAATTAC
Organism: Spinacia oleracea; assembly: GCF_020520425.1. Classification (NCBI taxonomy): domain Eukaryota; kingdom Viridiplantae; phylum Streptophyta; class Magnoliopsida; order Caryophyllales; family Amaranthaceae; genus Spinacia; species Spinacia oleracea. Next base: position 62,714,605 of record NC_079492.1, on the reverse strand, counting down.
ATTAGGGTAAAAAAAGTGTTTTCAATGTAGTTACCTTGTATACTATGCCAAAAACACCTCGCCCAAGCTTGTTAATTTCCTGGAAATTGTCTGTTGCGGCTGCCAACTTTTTCAATCCAAACACCGGTAAATCTCCAACTACAGCTTCCCTATTTCGGCCTTTAGGCATAGACTTTGTAACACTCATCTCTACAACAATAAAAACGTTCTATTAGCAAATATAGCCATAAAAGAGTTTCGATTAACAATATAACATGCAGTATAACTCAAATAAATTGGGGGCGAATCACCATTTCTTCAAAATATCCACCACCATACACTATACATGAGTACAAAAGTTGTAGCTATTCTAATAACGATCATCGCTATAAGAATTATTTTCCATTTCCTAGGGATAGTATTAGCTGAAAACAGAACATGACAAATTTTTAATATCATGTACAAGAATATTAAATACCCAAATGATTCTGCAATACAAGTCTGTGGGAATAACATAAAGGGTAAGAAACTAAGAAGAGGAGATGTACCTTATTCTGAATAAGCCAAACGGAGGGAAAGATCGAAGCCTCTAGTATATAACTCATTTGTCTCAATTAAGCTGCCATTCCAGATCATACACCCAATACTTGGATAATAAGAATAAGAATCACATGTACAATTCCTTAAGCACATAATCCTACAATCATCAGCTCCATGTGCGGAATACCACACAACATTATCTGGTAGATTCACAAATTTCAACTTCAAAATAGGTATTGCTTGTTCGTCACACTCTCATGAATGGTACGGCAAAAGTGAATTTGTGGGATGCTCAAAACTCTGCCAAATGATTGTCTCACAACGCAAAACAAGATTTCCTGTATCCAGAAGCTGAACAACTGTATTCTTTCCTTGTTGAGATACATTTGACGACCAACACACCTTGTTTTTACCATCCAAGAGTTGAAGATTTCCATCTTCTGATATTCTAAATACCCCTGAAGAATCACTAATTGGGTTATTCCTGTTGGCTACCCATACCACTTACAATGTATCAACAGCCTTTGTGTTATACCATTTTCCAGCATAATGATCCGTCGAGTTTATGGGGATAAATATACCAAATACAAAAATGTCATCACTAGACTCTATTGTTTCAGGGTCTCTAAGAAATTGGGTGGTTGTAATATTTTCTCGAGCTAAACAGAACTGAAAAATAACCAACAGAGAAAGAGAACAAGAGTGTGCACATAAACCATTATGTCTACAGTTTTTCCCCCCATATGTTGAAATCTAAAAGGAAAGAAAATACAGATGCTCTACTTACGTTTGAAACTTCCACCCAACAACCCAAAGGGCCTGGCCCCTGTTATCATTGTGTTAAAAAAACCAGTCCACATATAAGCCCATCAGAAAGCATAGGACTATTGGCCGGAGTGATGTTTGTAATTGTATTTGGCCCACAACTGATAAATAGCATTAAATAATAATACTTCGTCCTTGTATAGCTGCATTCTTGCATTCCCAAAAAATCCTTACAGCTCCTTGGTAGATGGTACAAGCTGGTGGCTAACTATCTATAGTAATATATGAAGTAATAATCTTCACAGTAATGCAACCTCAGTTTGACGAGACCCAATTCCCATTCTCTAAAATCCACAACCCAACCCCCATCTCATATGAATTCATGGATGTACCCTCACCTTATATTCTGTCTCAACTAGACCAGGCCATCCCTAATGTGGAGCCAGTGGCCCAAACTCAGGAGGTCCACTCGCCTGTCCCCTTGCAGCGTAACTCCCCATTCAACCCTGGCCCAATATCTTCTCCCTCTCCAACGGCCCACACTACTCCTCCATCTCTGGCTCACCAATCTCCTGCTCCTGCCCCATCCACCAACCCAGCAGTTAGCTCGGCCCACCAACCGACTACTGCTCTCCCTTCGGCCCAGTCCGCCCAACCCACAAAGATGTGCACAAGGAGTCAGCATGGTATATTTAAACCAAAGCGACTTTTCAATTTGAGCCCAACCACTCCTCCCTCCATTTCTCCAATGCCAAAAAATCCAGTAAGTGCTTTAAATGACCCGAATTGGAAATTGGCAATGTTAGATGAATATTCTGCTCTAATTGAAAATAAGACGTGGGAATTAGTACCCCGTCCTGCTAATGTGAATATTATTTGTTCTTTGTGGATTTTTCGTCATAAAAAGAAATCTGACGGTTCTTTTGAGAGGCATAAAGCCCGACTTGTAGGTGATGGCCAATCTCAACAGGTGGGAGTTGATTGTTTCGAGACTTTTAGCCCGGTTGTTAAACCGACAACTATTCGGGCTGTGTTGAGCATCTCTTTATCCCATTCTTGGTCTATTCATCAGTTGGATCTCAAAAATGCATTTCTCCATGGTAATCTCACCAAAACAGTTTATATGCATCAGCCCATGGGTTTCCGTGATCCAAAATATCCAGATCATGTTTGCTTGTTGAAGAAATCTTTATATGGTCTCAAACAAGCTCCTCGAGCCTAGCATCAACGATTTGCAGATTTTGTCGCATCTATTGGCTTTTGTCACAGCAAATATGATCACTCTCTCTTCATTTATCATCATGGTTCTGATATTGCTATCTTCTATTATATGTTGATGATATAATTCTGACTGCCTCAACTGATGCTCTTCGTCTATCAATTATGTCTCGTCTGAGTTCTGAATTTGTGATGAAGGATTTAGGTCCTCTTAGTTATTTCTTGGGCATTGCAGTAACCCGCCATGCAGGTGGTCTCTTTCTATCTCAGACAAAATATGCCGAGGAAATTATTGAACGGGCAGGTATGGCATCCTGCAAACCGTCACCCACACCTGTTGACACTGGCTCAAAACTGAGCTCCACCGCCGGTACTCCATATGATGATCCTACGTTTTATAGTAGCCTTGCCGGTGCTTTGCAGTATCTCACATTCACCAGACCGGATATCTCCTATGCGGTGCAACAGGTTTGTCTTCACATGCATGATCCGAAGACAAAGCATATGAATGCTCTTAAGCGCATTCTGTTCAAGGTACTCTCAGTTTTGGCTTGCATCTATACAAATCATCTGTTGCATCACTCATATCTTATATAGATGCAGACTGGGGTGGTTGTCCTGACACTCGACGATCCACATCCGGTTATTGTGTTTTTCTCGGTGACAACCTGATCTCCTGGTCCTCCAAACGACAACCCACCTTATCCCGTTTTAGTGCCGAAGCTGAATATAGGGGGGTTGCCAATGTTGTTTCTGAATCTTGCTGGATCCGTAACCTACTTTTGGAACTTTTCAGTCCGATCCGCAAAGCTACATTGGTGTATTGCGATAATGTTAGTGCAATTTATCTTTCCGGCAATCCTATGCAACACAAACGCACTAAACATATTGAAATGGACATTCACTTTATACGTCAAAAGGTATCTCGGGGTGAGGCTCGTATCTTACATGTCCCGTCTCGCTATCAGATTGCTGACATCTTCACCAAAGGTCTTCCGCGCATACTCTTTAATGATTTTCGGGACAGTCTAAGCGTCCGTGAACCTCCCGCTTTGACTCCGGGGGTGTGATAGACACCGTATATTTATATTTTATATTTTGTAACAATATCCTGTAATTATGGAAAGCCTCCAAAAACCCTAACCCTACTGTACTATGTATATAAGCATTGCTTTGTATTTTAATAAAACTCATGAACTACAATTCTCTCACCATCCATTACCATTTTGGGAGTGGTATTAGGTGGGAATGCAAATTTGTAAAGAAAAACACAAAGTTTGACACAAAATTTCATTACCATGATATTATTCTCTTTCAAAATTACACTTAGATTTATTCACATTCCCACCATTTATTCCCGACTACCAAACGGGCCGTAGGAGTACATGGATTTAGTTCTACTCAGAATTAAAAAGGTTAAATTCTATTTTGTTTACAGATTTTTTGTACGAGCAAATTAAGAACTCACTAGGTGCCAACAATCCTGCTGGTATCACCTTGGTCTTGTGATTGCCTCCGAAAATTCTTGCTATTCCAAAGTCTGATATCTTAGGATTGAGATTGTCATCCAACAATATGTTGCTTGCTTTAAGATCCCTGTGAATAATCCTTCCTCTAGAATCTCGATGCAGGTAAAGAAGTCCAAGGCATATGCCTAGGATAATGTTGAATCGCTTTTTCCAGCACAGAATTATCTGAAATGTAGGATCTGAGATTCAAAGAATTTGGAATTAGCCATAACTAACAAGATGATAAATTACAAATAAGAGTAATGATTAATCTAACGATGTAAACACAATTACCAAATAGAAGTGCATCCAGGCTTTTAGTTGGCATATATTCATACACAAGCATTTTTTCGTCCCCTTCAAAACAACATCCCAGTAGCTTGACAAGATTTCTGTGCTGAAGTTTTGAGATCACCAACACTTCATTCGTGAACTCCTCAACTCCTTGCCTAGATGATTTTGAAAGTCTTTTAACCGCTATCTCTTGCCCGTTTTCTAATTTTCCCTGCAAAGGAATATACAACATTTTTCAGATTTCAGTTCCTGGTTATCACCCACAGACAAAATAAATTACATTAGGGTAAAAAAAGTGTTTTCAATGTAGTTACCTTGTATACTGTGCCAAAAACACCTCGCCCAAGCTTGTTAATTTCCTGGAAATTGTCTGTTGCGGCTGCCAACTTTTTCAATCCAAACACCGGTAAATCTCCAACTACAGCTTCCCTATTTCGGCCTTTAGGCATAGACTTTGTAACACTCATCTCTACAACAATAAAAACGTTCTATTAGCAAATATAGCCATAAAAGAGTTTCGATTAACAATATAACATGCAGTATAACTCAAATAAATTGGGGGCGAATCACCATTTCTTCAAAATATCCACCACCATACACTATACATGAGTACAAAAGTTGTAGCTATTCTAATAACGATCATCGCTATAAGAATTATTTACATTTCCTAGGGATAGTATTAGCTGAAAACAGAACATGACAAATTTTTAATATCATGTACAAGAATATTAAATACCCAAATGATTCTGCAATACAAGTCTGTGGGAATAACATAAAGGGTAAGAAACTAAGAAGAGGAGATGTACCTTATTCTGAATAAGCCAAACGGAGGGAAAGATCGAAGCCTCTAGTATATAACTCATTTGTCTCAATTAAGCTGCCATTCCAGATCATACACCCAATACTTGGATAATAAGAATAAGAATCACATGTACAATTCCTTAAGCACATAATCCTACAATCATCAGCTCCATGTGCGGAATACCACACAACATTATCTGGTAGATTCACAAATTTCAACTTCAAAATAGGTATTGCTTGTTCGTCACACTCTCATGAATGGTACGGCAAAAGTGAATTTGTGGGATGCTCAAAACTCTGCCAAATGATTGTCTCACAACGCAAAACAAGATTTCCTGTATCCAGAAGCTGAACAACTGTATTCTTTCCTTGTTGAGATACATTTGACGACCAACACACCTTGTTTTTACCATCCAAGAGTTGAAGATTTCCATCTTCTGATATTCTAAATACCCCTGAAGAATCACTAATTGGGTTATTCCTGTTGGCTACCCATACCACTTACAATGTATCAACAGCCTTTGTGTTATACCATTTTCCAGCATAATGATCCGTCGAGTTTATGGGGATAAATATACCAAATACAAAAATGTCATCACTAGACTCTATTGTTTCAGGGTCTCTAAGAAATTGGGTGGTTGTAATATTTTCTCGAGCTAAACAGAACTGAAAAATAACCAACAGAGAAAGAGAACAAGAGTGTGCACATAAACCATTATGTCTACAGTTTTTCCCCCCATATGTTGAAATCTAAAAGGAAAGAAAATACAGATGCTCTACTTACGTTTGAAACTTCCACCCAACAACCCAAAGGGCCTGGCCCCTGTTATCATTTTGTTAAAAAAACCAGTCCACATATAAGCCCATCAGAAAGCATAGGACTATTGGCCGGAGTGATGTTTGTAATTGTATTTGGCCCACAACTGATAAATAGCATTAAATAATAATACTTCGTCCTTGTATAGCTGCATTCTTGCATTCCCAAAAAATCCTTACAGCTCCTTGGTAGATGGTACAAGCTGGTGGCTAACTATCTATAGTAATATATGAAGTAATAATCTTCACAGTAATGCAACCTCAGTTTGACGAGACCCAATTCCCATTCTCTAAAATCCACAACCCAACCCCCATCTCATATGAATTCATGGATGTACCCTCACCTTATATTCTGTCTCAACTAGACCAGGCCATCCCTAATGTGGAGCCAGTGGCCCAAACTCAAGAGGTCCACTCGCCTGTCCCCTTGCAGCGTAACTCCCCATTCAACCCTGGCCCAATATCTTCTCCCTCTCCAACGGCCCACACTACTCCTCCATCTCTGGCTCACCAATCTCCTGCTCCTGCCCCATCCACCAACCCAGCAGTTAGCTCGGCCCACCAACCGACTACTGCTCTCCCTTCGGCCCAGTCCGCCCAACCCACAAAGATGTGCACAAGGAGTCAGCATGGTATATTTAAACCAAAGCGACTTTTCAATTTGAGCCCAACCACTCCTCCCTCCATTTCTCCAATGCCAAAAAATCCAGTAAGTGCTTTAAATGACCCGAATTGGAAATTGGCAATGTTAGATGAATATTCTGCTCTAATTGAAAATAAGTCGTGGGAATTAGTACCCCGTCCTGCTAATGTGAATATTATTCGTTCTTTGTGGATTTTTCGTCATAAAAAGAAATCTGACGGTTCTTTTGAGAGGCATAAAGCCCGACTTGTAGGTGATGGCCAATCTCAACAGGTGGGAGTTGATTGTTTTGAGACTTTTAGCCCGGTTGTTAAACCGGCAACTATTCGGGCTGTGTTGAGCATCTCTTTATCCCATTCTTGGTCTATTCATCATTTGGATCTCAAAAATGCATTTCTCCATGGTAATCTCACCAAAACAGTTTATATGCATCAGCCCATGGGTTTCCGTGATCCAAAATATCCAGATCATGTTTGCTTGTTGAAGAAATCTTTATATGGTCTCAAACAAGCTCCTCGAGCCTAGCATCAACGATTTGCAGATTTTGTCGCATCTATTGGCTTTTGTCACAGCAAATATGATCACTCTCTCTTCATTTATCATCATGGTTCTGATATTGCTATCTTCTATTATATGTTGATGATATAATTCTGACTGCCTCAACTGATGCTCTTCGTCTATCAATTATGTCTCGTCTGAGTTCTGAATTTGTGATGAAGGATTTAGGTCCTCTTAGTTATTTCTTGGGCATTGCAGTAACCCGCCATGCAGGTGGTCTCTTTCTATCTCAGACAAAATATGCCGAGGAAATTATTGAACGGGCAGGTATGGCATCCTGCAAACCGTCACCCACACCTGTTGACACCGGCTCAAAACTGAGCTCCACCGCCGGTACTCCATATGATGATCCTACGTTTTATAGTAGCCTTGCCGGTGCTTTGCAGTATCTCACATTCACCAGACCGGATATCTCCTATGCGGTGCAACAGGTTTGTCTTCACATGCATGATCCGAAGACAAAGCATATGAATGCTCTTAAGCGCATTCTGTTCAAGGTACTCTCAGTTTTGGCTTGCATCTATACAAATCATCTGTTGCATCACTCATATCTTATATAGATGCAGACTGGGGTGGTTGTCCTGACACTCCACGATCCACATCCGGTTATTGTGTTTTTCTCGGTGACAACCTGATCTCCTGGTCCTCCAAACGACAACCCACCTTATCCCGTTTTAGTGCCGAAGCTGAATATAGGGGGGTTGCCAATGTTGTTTCTGAATCTTGCTGGATCCGTAACCTACTTTTGGAACTTTTCAGTCCGATCCGCAAAGCTACATTGGTGTATTGCGATAATGTTAGTGCAATTTATCTTTCCGGCAATCCTATGCAACACAAACGCACTAAACATATTGAAATGGACATTCACTTTATACGTGAAAAGGTATCTCGGGGTGAGGCTCGTATCTTACATGTCCCGTCTCGCTATCAGATTGCTGACATCTTCACCAAAGGTCTTCCGCGCATACTCTTTAATGATTTTCGGGACAGTCTAAGCGTCCGTGAACCTCCCGCTTTGACTCCGGGGGTGTGATAGACACCGTATATTTATATTTTATATTTTGTAACAATATCCTGTAATTATGGAAAGCCTCCAAAAACCCTAACCCTACTGTACTATGTATATAAGCATTGCTTTGTATTTTAATAAAACTCATGAACTACAATTCTCTCACCATCCATTACCATTTTGGGAGTGGTATTAGGTGGGAATGCAAATTTGTAAAGAAAAACACAAAGTTTGACACAAAATTTCATTACCATGATATTATTCTCTTTCAAAATTACACTTAGATTTATTCACATTCCCACCATTTATTCCCGACTACCAAACGGGCCGTAGGAGTACATGGATTTAGTTCTACTCAGAATTAAAAAGGTTAAATTCTATTTTGTTTACAGATTTTTTGTACGAGCAAATTAAGAACTCACTAGGTGCCAACAATCCTGCTGGTATCACCTTGGTCTTGTGATTGCCTCCGAAAATTCTTGCTATTCCAAAGTCTGATATCTTAGGATTGAGATTGTCATCCAACAATATGTTGCTTGCTTTAAGATCCCTGTGAATAATCCTTCCTCTAGAATCTCGATGCAGGTAAAGAAGTCCAAGGCATATGCCTAGGATAATGTTGAATCGCTTTTTCCAGCACAGAATTATCTGAAATGTAGGATCTGAGATTCAAAGAATTTGGAATTAGCCATAACTAACAAGATGATAAATTACAAATAAGAGTAATGATTAATCTAACGATGTAAACACAATTACCAAATAGAAGTGCATCCAGGCTTTTAGTTGGCATATATTCATACACAAGCATTTTTTCGTCCCCTTCAAAACAACATCCCAGCAGCTTGACAAGATTTCTGTGCTGAAGTTTTGAGATCACCAACACTTCATTCGTGAACTCCTCAACTCCTTGCCTAGATGATTTTGAAAGTCTTTTAACCGCTATCTCTTGCCCGTTTTCTAATTTTCCCTGCAAAGGAATATACAACATTTTTCAGATTTCAGTTCCTGGTTATCACCCACAGACAAAATAAATTACATTAGGGTAAAAAAAGTGTTTTCAATGTAGTTACCTTGTATACTGTGCCAAAAACACCTCGCCCAAGCTTGTTAATTTCCTGGAAATTGTCTGTTGCGGCTGCCAACTTTTTCAATCCAAACACCGGTAAATCTCCAACTACAGCTTCCCTATTTCGGCCTTTAGGCATAGACTTTGTAACACTCATCTCTACAACAATAAAAACGTTCTATTAGAAAATATAGCCATAAAAGAGTTTCGATTAACAATATAACATGCAGTATAACTCAAATAAATTGGGGGAGAATCACCATTTCTTCAAAATATCCACCACCATACACTATACATGAGTACAAAAGTTGTAGCTATTCTAATAACGATCATCGCTATAAGAATTATTTTCCATTTCCTAGGGATAGTATTAGCTGAAAACAGAACATGACAAATTTTTAATATCATGTACAAGAATATTAAATACCCAAATGATTCTGCAATACAAGTCTGTGGGAATAACATAAAGGGCAAGAAACTAAGAAGAGGAGATGTAACTTATTCTGAATAAGCCAAACGGAGGGAAAGATCGAAGCCTCTAGTATATAACTCATTTGTCTCAATTAAGCTGCCATTCCAGATCATACACCCAATACTTGGATAATAAGAATAAGAATCACATGTACAATTCCTTAAGCACATAATCCTACAATCATCAGCTCCATGTGCGGAATACCACACAACATTATCTGGTAGATTCACAAATTTCAACTTCAAAATAGGTATTGCTTGTTCGTCACACTCTCATGAATGGTACGGCAAAAGTGAATTTGTGGGATGCTCAAAAGTCTGCCAAATGATTGTCTCACAACGCAAAACAAGATTTCCTGTATCCAGAAGCTGAACAACTGTATTCTTTCCTTGTTGAGATACATTTGACGACCAACACACCTTGTTTTTACCATCCAAGAGTTGAAGATTTCCATCTTCTGATATTCTAAATACCCCTGAAGAATCACTAATTGGGTTATTCCTGTTGGCTACCCATACCACTTACAATGTATCAACAGCCTTTGTGTTATACCATTTTCCAGCATAATGATCCGTCGAGTTTATGGGGATAAATATACCAAATACAAAAATGTCATCACTAGACTCTATTGTTTCAGGGTCTCTAAGAAATTGGGTGGTTGTAATATTTTCTCGAGCTAAACAGAACTGAAAAATAACCAACAGAGAAAGAGAACAAGAGTGTGCACATAAACCATTATGTCTACAGTTTTTCCCCCCATATGTTGAAATCTAAAAGGAAAGAAAATACAGATGCTCTACTTACGTTTGAAACTTCCACCCAACAACCCAAAGGGCCTGGCCCCTGTTATCATTGTGTTAAAAAAACCAGTCCACATATAAGCCCATCAGAAAGCATAGGACAATTGGCCGGAGTGATGTTTGTAATTGTATTTGGCCCACAACTGATAAATAGCATTAAATAATAATACTTCGTCCTTGTATAGCTGCATTCTTGCATTCCCAAAAAATCCTTACAGCTCCTTGGTAGATGGTACAAGCTGGTGGCTAACTATCTATAGTAATATATGAAGTAATAATCTTCACAGTAATGCAACCTCATATCAAACTTGTGTTTTTCTTCATGAATTTTGATTCTCACCCAATACCACCCATAAGATGTAATGATTGGTAATGAAAATTTATGAAGAACATGAGATAATTCATTCTCGGATATCGCTCTAACCCCCCCCCCCCCCCCCCCCCCACGGGAAATGATAAATCCAAGGAATAATTCACTTCTTCCAAGGAAATTATCTTTGAAAAAATGTGGATTTCCTTGGAAGAAGTAAAAATTTCCTTGGATTTATCACTTCCCCCCCCCCCCCCAACAGCTGGCCCGTACAAAACTTCATTCACGTACAAGACCAAACACATAATGTTAAGAATCAAGTACCAACCCCACACCACCTTTCATTCACGATTCTATACTCGTACCATTATGCGAACCAAACGCAACTGAAGGCCAAAGCAATCTCTCCTCTTTAAACACCAACTTGGCAACTTGACCTTCACCTGCGGCCCTAACCCCATTCAATTACTAGCTTTTCTGAATACATAAATATTTTATTTGGCATGTATTCATAAACGGATAAATCAAATAGGTTATCTTCCCCATCTACACAACATGCCCAACAAGGCAACAATCTGACAAGATTTCTGTGTTGAAGTTTCAAGATTACAAGTTCACAACTACTCAATCATAAATTCTTGCTGGCCTTGTATGCATACAACTTTCAAAAATGTGGATACCTAATATGATTTCTATCTGCATAAAGTTCTACTACCTAAGTCTTCTTAGTAAAAGCGATTTATTACCTTGTACGCCAATAACCACCTCGACTGAACTTGTTGCTTTCAGAAAAGCTGTCAGTCGCAGCTAGTAAGTCATGGAATTCATAATGACTTGTTCTAGCAACAACCATGTAACATTTCCACTTACTTCCTGGCTTGTTGTCTTCCCTGCTAAAGCAATAACCATACATATCAACGTTCCTAGAAATAATTTTACAGATTATATATTTGGTGAGAGAACAGAAGATGTCACCGTATAATTGATACTTCATTTGATTGTGTAATGCAGAAGTACCCATCAACCATTGTGAGTGCAATACTCTATTTGATGGTGCCTGGTGTCATCTACTTTATAGAATCAAGTTGGCAGCCATATTCCTAAGCCACAAAAACCCATCTTCTTGCCGTTAAGTAGTACTAGTACCACACTGCACACGTGTAGTCACGTCATACCCACTATTCTGATTCCCTGCATTCAATTCCTGGTTATTCTTTCATTCCGAAAAGAGCCTCAAGCAACTATGAATTGACAAAGTAGTTATGTTACAACTCCCAAATTATCCACACTTCCATACATATCACACTAAATCTCAGTTTGTAGGGTCTTCCGTAATACTGTCCAATGCCCTTTATCATCTTTCCAATGTGTTTTAACAGGACACTATCATGACTCATGAGTCAATACATAGTGTTTCATAACTTTTCCCTCACAGAAGAAAATGCCAAACTAATTAATTGTGCCTTCATCATCATTTTCAAAACGAACCCTTAACTGGTGCAAAACAGTACATCGATCATACTCCAACAAACACATGGCCATCCAAAGGTCCGATACGCAACAGGGCGGTCCTATCCTAGATGAAAATTTCAGGTTGATTATTACCGGAAATGAAACATCCAATTCATGGGTCTGAAGTGCTCTTCCAAGACGAAAGCAGTGACCATGTGTTTGTTTTCACAACAATGGTTAGTTCCATAAGTGGAAACATCGTGTCCACAGGAATGTTAAAATTGTGCCAGAAGAAATTCTGGTATTTGAAAGAAAAACAAGGTTTCAGTTATCAAGAAGCTGAGAAATGAATTATTTACCTCATGATCAGCTGTTATGTTTGATGAACAAAAGGAATTGAGTTTAGAAACCCTATGGGAAGTGAGTATAGCACATTGCATTAAGATTTAAGTCCAACCGTAATAGTTAAGTAGGAACACTTGACAAGAGAGGGGAATTGTTTCTTGGGAATTTGGGTAAGTTTCTTACAGAATTTAAACAATATAAAAACAACGATCATTAACAAAGAAATATATGAAACTGAGGAACCTTCTTGACACTAATCAAGAAGGAAAACCTCACAATTTTTTTGTATTAATGTAATAGCTCTATTACGAATACACTCTTTAACTCGAGTTCTTCTCGAACAAGAGCTCCTCACAGCAATCCCCATTGATTACTGTGCTCCTATTTCTCTCTCTGACTTAACTCTAAGTCACTCAAGGATCACTAAACCCTTAACCCCAAAATACAATTTTGATAATACACTCTAATACGTAATAAAGCTTATACGCAATAAGGAACTCAAGGAACACCCTTTTGTAAACCGACTTTGTGAAAACGCTTAAGCTCTTTTTGGAATATTATTTGCAGAAATCAATTGTGTTTGTAATAGTGAAAAATCTTCTCCGTTTATAGAGGAGTTTTGCCTAGGGTTAGTTACCCATGTTACCCTCAACTCCCACTAACTGTTACTAATTAGTAACTTGGGCATAATTGAAGAGAAACAAGGGAGACTAATTCCAACCACTAGTTTGCACGTTCAATTGAAAATACTGGGAGTAATCTTAGGATCAAGGAAAAATCTTTTTGCTTGGAAAACAAGGAAAATATAAAATAGAATCCTATGTTTATTTTTATTAAAATCATTTTATTTATTTTTCAAATATTTTCTAATTAAACTACTCATATTTACAGTTAATATTTTCGATTAAAACGTACCTAAAATGTTCATGTTCCAAATTACACATAGACAATATTAAATACTCACATAAATCCTAAAACATAAACTCATATGTCATAGTCTTCATGCTTGCACCTTTATGAAGCTTCACTCGAAGTCTTCACAATTTATTCCTTCTCTAAAACATCGAGGGTCCACATAATATACGAGGATCTCGCCTCAGGAACCCGCCTAAGGATCTTGCCCTTCTAAACTTGTCGAATGATTATTTCTTCAAAGTAATGTCTAACATTGATCAAATGACTTGCGTATATTCCAGTTTGCTTAGTTTATCCAACTCAGGATCTCCCTAACTTAACATTGTCCATCAAAAGATCTCGGGACCTAAATAGCAACATAACTTAACCAATAGTCAAGAGTTTGCTTTGTCATCATCAAAACTTTAGGATCAACAATATTCCCCCTTTTTGGTGATGGCAACAAAAGCAAACCTTCACTGAACATAGTTATAAACATTAAACATAAATTAAAACTTCGAAAATAAAATAAGGTATTAAAAATAAAATTAATTAATAAAACAACCTAAATTTTTTTAACTTACATTGAGAAGAGAGTAGTAAAACATGGACTCATGTGATCATTTGAGAGTGTTTGCATTCATTTCCCCTGGCGGCATTTACAAAAAGTAGGAAAACACAAGACTAATATATACCATTTATAGCCCCCTTAGATCAACGGGTAAGTGTCAATGTACTCAAGGTGAATATAAGACAAAAGATTAAACAAACCAAGTTTTAGAGATACGATTTTTAGAAGTTCCACTTAAACAGAAGAAATAAAAAGCATAACGTTTCCTAACAAAGGGTTACATACCAAAATAACAAGTTCCATCAAATAAAAAGCATAATGTAACACAATGGATAGGACCAGGTAAGAGAGGTCGGGGAGGAAGAAAGTTTAGGTTCGTGAACAAGATACTCAAGCCTTGTAACTGTCATGTAGGGATGTGGAAGAGTTGAACCCATATTCTGAACAAGAGACACTAAAGCACCCACTTGTTCCTGTAGTTGAAGCACCCTAGCATTTGTAGTTTCTTGAAGAAGCACCATACGATCCATATATTTCCTTAACTGTATCACCTGTTCCTTGAGTTCCTCCTTGGTGTGATCCTTTGATCCCAAGGAACTCGAGGAACCAAAAGCTACAAATCCACCAAAACCAGTGGCGGATCTTGAACCAATTATTAGGGGGGGCCAAGGGAAATTTTCTTCGCAAATTTAAATCACATAAATACTAATCAAAATAATGATAATATAAATCGTTTCTACATTTCAAAACATGTGTGTTACTTCTTAATTTCGTAGTCAAAATAATGCCCTACATTTCAACAATCTAAAATCATCAATAATAGACTTTATACTAAATGTTTTAGAAATTTTCCTCTTAATGTAGATAACCAAGCTATCTGTAACATAATCGTCTTCCATCTTATTCCTTAGTCTTGTCTTCATAATTTTCATGGCTGAGAACGCCCTCTCTGCGGTAGCTGTCGAGACAGGAAGAGTCAGAATAAGACGCTTGACAATCCTGTTTGTGCCAATTGTTGGCACACCTCTTGTAAGGTAGACATCTCTGTGAAATGGGGATCATCCTTTGTATCACAAATAAAGTGTTCTAATTGATATTTCAAATTGTGAATCTCTTGTGGTGTGAAATCCATTGGATAATACTTTTCTGCAAGAGAACAAATTTGATCAACATCAAAATTTTTGAACCCCTCTTTTGGCTCCAACATTGATGTGAACTTCAAGAGTTCCATTGCTCTCTCACTAAATCTGTGGTTGTTCTCCTGCAACTGTTTATCAATACTAGCAATGAATATTTCAACCCGATAATAGTGATCCATTGTTACCTGATCTGGTTGATGTTGAGCTCTCCCTTTACGAGCAATGTAAGGAGAACTCATATCAGGTATCAAAATATTATGTTGTTCACAAAAAGATCCAACTTTCTCCACAAGATTACTCCAACCATCTTCCCTCATCTTTTGAAGGAGTGATTTAGTAGTAGATACTAACTTTACGGCATTAACAATATCTTGATTTTTTTGTTGCAAAGCCTGAGAAAGGACATCAGCAGTTCCTAAGATACTCTCCATCATATGTGCAATAAATACGAAGTCATATGAAATCAATAAATCCAAAGCACCATCAGCATCCCCACGCTAATGATAATTGCAAGACTTATCAACCTTAATTTTTTCCAAAACAGACACTATTGCATCATACATTTTAATCAAACTACGAATAGAGTAAATGTGTGAACCCCAACGTGTATCACCAGCACGTTTCAAAGTACCCTTTTGATTAGCTCCTCTGCCGGTCTCCAGCTCACCAATAGATAACAAGAACTCTGTTTCAATTGCCTTTGTTGTTTGCAATTCATCTTGTCGTTTAGGAGATGCACATATGACATTGACAATGAAACTCAAGTGAGAAAAAAATTGATGAACATGACTGACATCTCTAGAGGCAGCAACCAACGCAAGTTGTAAGCGATGTGCAAAACAGTGCACATAATAAGCATATGGACAATCAGAAAGAAATAATGTCTGTAACCCATTCCATTCACCTCTCATATTACTAGCACCATCATAACCCTGCCCACGTATATTTTCAATTGCTAAATTATTTCGAGCAAGAACAGTGCATAACTCACCTTTGAGGGTTACCGCTGTAGTATCTGAAACATGTACAAGGTCAAAGAAGAGCTCCATAATTGACCCGTGTTTATCAACAAATCTCAAAACAAGACCCATTTGCTCTCTCTTTGATTCATCTCGAGCCTCATCAACAATGATACAAAATTTTGAGTCTCCAATTTCTTCTCTGATGTAATTACGAACCTTACAAGATATAATATGAAGAATCTCTTTTTGAATTGAAGGAGCTATGTATTTAGCATTATATGGAGCTTGCCTTATTTCCTTGGCAACATCTTTATTGTACAAGGCAAAAAATTTCCTGTACTCAAGAAAGTTTCCTTGATTATCTGAATGGATAGACTCATCATGGCCTCTCAAAGGACAAGCTTAAAGAGTTAATAAACGAATCACATCAATTCAGGCCTTAAGACGTAGTCTATTCTGCTTGATTAGTGCTTCACTTTGCTTGTTCAAAACATTGCGAATATGTCCCTTTTGTTTCCGAATCCCTTTAAAAGATTGAACTGCATTTTTATGTGATGAGCAAGGACCTTTTCCAATGTGAGTAAGAAAAGCACAATCTTTTCCGTTATTCACCCTTTTCCAATTTTTGAAACCACTTACTGTAAAGGTTTCCATTCGGGAATTAGGTATTTCATAATATAAATAGCACGGTAGACAAAATGCAGCATCCTTTGAAGGTGAGTACTCTAACCAGTCAGGAAACGTATCAAACCAAGCACATTGAAAACTACGACGATGTTGTATTTGCCCCGACAATGGGTATCTTTTCAAGCGAGGTTGATAGACCTTCAAAATCTTATAAGCTCTTCGTATTTCATCTCGTTTTCCAACTGGATAAACCCACATTGGTGGACTTAATCCCGGATCACGTTCTAGAGAATTGATACCAATATCCACAATATTGATATTATGCGTTGCAGGAACTTCTTCTTGTGTTATACCATCCTCAGTGGACGGAATTCCATCATTCGTTCTTTGAATGTAAGAAGGCCCTTCTTCTCCAGTAGATGTAGGTGTATCTTTCTCTGGGTCTTTTCGTTTATTAAAAAACGACGTAATATGTTTTTGTTTGCCCATAATTGACTACTTTTATCACCAAAAACCACCTGAAAGGTTGAACATACATGTTTTAATCAATGAAAATACATAGAACATTACTCTTTAATCATTAAAACAAACAAATGCCAAAATTATTTAGATAACTTAGGGTATCTAACTGTTTTCTCTATCTCTAATTAACTAATTGATTCATGAATAAACGACTGCCAAAATATGTAGTATATATATGTACAATGTACTTACTCTGGTTACTCCCGAATCCCAAAAAGTCCAAATAATGTAGTCAAATTACAAATCCAGTTCTACTATTGCTTCTTGCTACTTTGCTAGTTGGCAATGGTGGATTTTACAATTGCTTAAAGTATAGTCAAATTACAATTGTAGTAGAAGGTCAAATTGCAACTGTAGCACAAAACTATAAATAATTGAGCAATTGTAGTATAATCAAATTACAATAATTAATAATGTCAAATTGCTTGTTAATTTGCAATTGTACATTTTTATGCCAACAAGGCATAGTGGATTAGTGGAAGGCTGGAAGCCAAAATCCGCAAAGTCCAAAACAATGGTGCTTTTCTTTCATTTTTAAGTGAAATTCGAACAGTTTCAGAGGGAAACAAATCAACAATTACATAAATTATCAATTGCATTAATTCATTAATTAGGAGAAATCTACAAAATAAATTAAGAATGCACAACAAGCCAACAACATAATAGATATAATTATTTAAATTAAAAAATTCACACCCTAATTCCTAATTGTTCAAATAATCAAATAAAACTCAGAATATAGACATATACTGAGAGAGGAAATAAGGATTAAAGAATACCCCCAATTGAGAATTTGGAATTTTGTGAAACAATGATTCTTTAATTCTTCTCCTTCTTGGTTCTTCGAGCTTCTTCTTTCTTGGTCTATGGGAAGCAAATTTTCAGCAATTTAAAAAATTTAAATGTTATAGAATTTTTACTTTTCTAGTTTGGGGAAGAGATGAAAAAGTAAAAAGTACTCCGTAGTATTCTACTCTTCTTGTCTGACATAGTGACATACACCAATCAAAACACAAACCCACGTGATTCCCTGAATAAGAAATCCAAGAGGATTGATGAATTGTATAATATATTTTGTCCTTTTTTTTTTATAAGTATGCAGGATAACATCCGGCTGAATTGTGTAAATATTTCAGGGGGGCCCAATAGAAAAGCCTAACTTTGATTTTTATGTTTGGGGGGGCCTGGCCCAGGCAGGCCAGGCTTAAATCCGCCCCTGACCAAAACCAGTAAAGCCTGAAGAAACTGTTTGAGGGGGAGGAACTAGGACTAACTGTGGTGGAGGAATTGGGATATCCACCTTAGGTGTAGGAACTGGGGGTGTGATCCTCTCAAGCATAGGATGTTCCATTTCCTCCTACCCAATTACTACTGTTTCCTCCAATTCTTTTTCCTATTTATCATCCTCATTATCACAAGATATATCAACAAAAGGCGGGGGACGGATCACCTTAGGATCCCTAATAGCTATCCTAATGCTCATTCGTTTTCCTTTAGGAACAGTACAACTTCTACTTTCTTCTCACTTTGTTCCTCTTCCTCGTCACCCGAGGACCACTTCTAATTTCATTCACTTCAATAAATCACGTTGAACAATTTGCTCATTTTTTAGAGGCAATTCTAGATACGCATAGCCAACTTTATAATCGGAAAGAACACAATGGGATAGGTGTTTGATCCTTAAAGTAGGAAAATTTATTGGAATTTTGTGTTCAAGACAATACATTAGAAAAGCATCATAGAGGTTTGTCAAGGTTCTCTTGTGTTCGAGGAACAATCCCTCTCCTACAAGATTAAATAGCATCTTTTGAATAGGGAGTGGGAATTGGTCTTGGTTAGTCAATGAACTTTGTGAAAGGTCACCACCAATGGCCTACATAAGTCGTTCATTAGTGACCACATCAATTTTAATTTTGGTTGTCTTCCCCTTAACATACAAATCATAACCTGCATTTGGCACACCCAACAACTTCGCAATATAATCGACATTAAAATCAAACGAAGTTTCATTGACACTACTATAGCACACACCATCAACACACCTAAAGTTTGCACAAAATTCATTCATAGCTTCTTGAATAATTGGAGTTCTAGAATGGACACAAAATAGGCTTACCGGTTTTGATGGGTTAGAATTTCTATGAGTTCCTCAAAATCGTTTGCCTCACACCATATTTGATTAATAGCAAACCCTTTAGCCAAATTTGCATCCTGACCCGAGAGGACCTTAGTTGGGGAAACTTCCCCCTTAGATCGACTACCACCTTCGACCACAGTGGTTGGGGCGCCGGTTTTGAGAACAGTTGGGTGAGAGGTCACCGTGGTCGAAGGTGGTGGTCGATCTAAGGGGGATGTTTCCCCAACACAGGTCCTCTCGGATCAGGATGCAAATTTGGTAAAAGGGTTTGCTATTAATCAGACATGGTGTCAGAGAAACGATTTTGAGGAACTCATGGAAATTCTAACCCATCAAAATTGGGTAAGCCTATTTTGTGTCCATTCTAGAACTCCAATTATTCCAGAGGCTATGAATGAATTTCGTGCAAACTTTAGGTGTGTTAATGGTGTGTGCTATAGTATTGTCAATGGAACTTCGTTTGATTTTAATGCCGATTATATTGCGAAGTTTTTGGGTGTGCTAAATGCAGGTTATGATTTGTATGTTAAGGGGAAGACAACCAAAATTATAATTGGTGTCGTCACTAATGAGCGACTTGTAGAGGCCATTGGTGGTGACCTTTCACAAATTCATTGACTAACCAAAACCAATTCCCACT
Source organism: Spinacia oleracea (assembly GCF_020520425.1). Lineage (NCBI taxonomy): Eukaryota > Viridiplantae > Streptophyta > Magnoliopsida > Caryophyllales > Amaranthaceae > Spinacia > Spinacia oleracea. The sequence continues at coordinate 62,694,537 of NC_079492.1, read as the reverse complement.
CCCTATTCAAAAAATATTATTTAATCTTGTTAGGAGAGAGATTGTTCCTCGAACACAAAAGAGAACCTTCTATGATGTTTTCCTAATGTATTGTCTTAAACACAAAATTCCAATAAATTTCCCTACATTAATTATCAAACAGCTATACCATTGTGTTCCTTCCGATTATAGAGTTGGCAATGCTTCTCTGTTGACCTTGGTATTTCAGAGTTTTTTTGTGGATTTGCGTGATTATGGAGAATTGCCTCTCAAAAGTGAGAAAATTGTTCAACGTGATTTATTGAAGAGAATCAAATTACAAGTGGTGAATGGGAAATTATGCTGGCCCTCGGGTGATAAGGAAGAGGAACAAAGTGAGAAGGAAGAAGAAGTTGTTAAGAAGAAAAAATTAGTGGTGGTAGTAAAGGTTAAAAGGGTAGTTTCTAAGGGGTCTCCTAAAGGTGTTCCTAAGGGTGTTCCTAAAGGAAAACCAATGAGCATTAGCATAGTCATTAGGGATCCTAATGTGATCCGTCCTCCGTCTTTTGTTGATATATCTTGTGATAATGAGGATGATGAAGAGGAAGAATAATTGGAAGAAGTAGTAGTAATTGGGAATTGAAGGAGGAAATGGAACATGATATGCTTGAGAGGATCTCACCCCCAGTTCCTACCCCTAAGGTGGATATCCCAGTTCCTCCACCATGGTTAGTCCCAGTTCCTCCCCCTCAAACAGTTTCTTCAAACTTTACAGGTTTTGGTGGATTTGCAGCTTTTGGTTCCTCGAGTTCCTTGGGATCAAAGGATCACACCAATGAGGGACTCAAGGAACGGGTGGTACAGTTAAGGAAAGATATGGATCGTATGGTACTTATTTAAGAAACTATAAATGCTAGGGTGCTTCAACTACAGGAACAAGTGGGTGCTTTAGTGTCTGTGGTTCAGAATATGGGTTCAAGTCTTCCACATCCCCTACATGACAGTCACAAGGCTTGAGGATCTTGTTGAAGAACCTAAACTTGCTTCTTCCCCTACCTCTCTTACCAGATCCTATCCATTGTGTTACATTATGCTTTTTATTTGATGGAACTTTTTCTTTTTCTTTTGGTATGTAACCCTTTGTTGGGAAACGTTATTCTTTTTATTTCTTCTATTTAAGTGGAACTTCTAAAAATTGTATCTCTAAAACTTGGTTTGTTTAATCTTTTGTCTTTTATTCAACTTGAGTACGTTGACACTTATCCGTTGATCGGAGGGGGCTATAAATGGTATATATTAGTCTTGTGTTTTCCTACATTTTGTAAATCCCACCAGGGGGAAATGAATGCAAACACTTTCAAATGATCACATAAGTCCATGTTTTACTACTCTCTTCTCAATGTAAGTTAAAAATTTATAAGGTTATTTTATTAATTAATTTTATTTTTAATAACTTATTTTATGTTGAATGGTTATAACTATGTTTAGTGAAGGTTTGCTTTTGTTGTCATCACCAAAAAGGAGGGAATATTATTGACCCTAAAGTTTTGATGATGACAAAGTAAACTCCTGACTATTGATTAAGTTACGTTGCTATTTAGGTCCCGAGATCCTTTGATGGACAGTGCTAAGTTAGGGAGATTCTGAGTTGGATAAACTAAGCAAAGTGGAATATACGCAAGTCAGTTGATCAATATCAGACATTAATTTGAAAAAATAATCATTCGACAAGTTTCGGAGGGCAAAATCCTAAGGCGAGTTCCTGAGACGAGATCCTCATATAAAGTATTTTAATTAGAAAATCTTTGGAAAATAAATAAAATTATTTTAATAAAAATAAACATAGGATTCTCTCCCTTGTTTCTCTCCAACTAAGCCTAAGTTACTGAGCAGTAAAAATTAGTGGGAGTTGAGGGAAACATTGGTAACTAATCCTATGTAAAACTCCTCTATTAAAGGAGAAGAGTTTTCACTATTACAAACACAACTGATTTCTGAAAATAATATTCCAAAAAGAGCTTAAGCGTTTTAAAAAAGTCGGCTTACAAAAGTGTGTTCCTTGAGTTTCTTATTGCGTATAAGCTTTATTACGTACTAGAATTTATTATAAAAATTGTATTTTGGGGTTAAGGGTTGAGTGATCCTTGAGTGGCTTAGAGTTAAGTCAGAGAGAGAAAGAGTGAGAAAGAGGAGCACAGTAATCAACGGGGATTGCTGTGAGGAACTCGTGTTTGAGAAGAACTCGAGTTAAAGAGTGTATTTGTAATAGAGGTATTACATTAAATTTCAAAACAGATTCGTCCACTTCTATCGGACGGGGTGTCCACCCTCAGCGGACAAGGTTCGCCACCTTCAGCGGGCGGGGTCTACGTCACAAACCGCGTAGGTCCATATTTTCAAAAACATCAAACAGATTCGTCCACTTCTATTGGACGGGGTGTCCACCCTCAGCGGACAAGGTTCGCCACCTTCAGCGGGCGGGGTCTACGTCACAAACCGCGTAGGTCTTTATTTTCAAAAACATCAAACAGATTCGTCCACTTCTATCGGACGGGGTGTCCACCCTCAGCGGATAAGGTTCGCCACCTTCAGCGGGCGGGGTCTACATCACAAACCGCGTAGGTCCTTATTTTCAAAAACATCAAACGGATTCGTCCACTTCTATCGGACGGGGGGTCCACCCTCAGAGGACAGGCTCGCCCACCTTCAGCGGGCGGGGTCTACGTCACTAACAGCGCAGGTCCTTAGTTGCTGCAGCGATAACTTTTATTGGTTTTCCCTTTTTCCAAAAATTAAAGGATTGGTTTGTTGGATTTTCCTTCGTTTTACATCCTATAAAAACAAGGGGGCTTTCTCGTTTAGCTAACCCTGAAAATGAGAATCTTTAAAAAACGTTTTACCTCGTGATTGGGCTTGGCCAGGCCCAATTACACTTTACAGCTTTAATTTCGAAAACATCTGTAGTTACTCCCAATGACAAAGTGAGGGAGTTTCTACGCGTCTTTAGATCCTTCCAATGACAAAGTGAGGAAGTTTCTATACTATCAGTTGACAAATCCCAAAGACACGTGAGGGATATGTCGACACTTCAAGTGATGACCCTTAAGTCAAATGTTATCACTCGGGGGCTCGTGAGACCCTCGCAAAACATGTCACATATACCATGGCTTGTGTGACGCACTCCGTCTAATACTTTGACCATCGTCTTACTCCAAGACTCAGTCAAAGTGGGGGCTAACTGTAGACGCCTACTTTTGTCCCCATTCCCGCAAGGGAAAGGTTCGATGATGAAAGCATAAAAACTCCACTTGACAACGCATCTCCTATAAAATAAACGAATCTCGATTCCCCATTTCATTTCACCCGAAACTTGCTATTTATGGAAACCTGCTAAAAAAAGTAACTGCCGTAAAAGGTAGCTTCTAAAAGTGGCAAATCATAAAAGATAGAAACCTGTCAGAATTAGGTGTTGCATTCCAACATAAATCCTAAATGAGATAGAAAACTGCGAGAATCCTATTCCTAATAGGATTCGGAAATAAGAGTTACGTATTAATTTAAATCCTAACGAGCCTAGAGTTCGTAACGGGCCCAGACGCATTCCGTCACAAATTGATACGCGCTAAAAGACTCAAATTAATCTCAAACTCTACGGATTTTAGAATCCGAATATGACTAAACAAAAAACTGCCCAGACCCTATTTTCAACGCCTGGCTCTGGGCGCCGAAATCTTCGGCGCCCAGGCCTGGGCGCTGAAAATACCTGGGTACGTTTCTTTTCCTAACTCTTTGCGGATTAGAACTCTGCAATTCTATTTTTCCACAAACTCTTCCCTATAAATAGGCCCCTAGTTTCGACGTAAAACAACACACAACAACACATAATATATTCTAAGTATTGACTCTAAACCCCTTAGCCTAAGCCTCTCGCTGCGAAACTGTTCACGCGTTCTGTCGCAATCGATCCATAAATCGAACAGAACGTATCCTGTCCCATAATCGAGATTCGTTAAATAAAAAGGAGAAATAGCAAAGTCAAAGTGGTTAGTTTTCTTAGAACCGTGACGCACCTCTCAAGGGTGCGTCGTGATGTGTCCCTTTTCGATGATTTAACTGCTTTCCTCGCCCTTTTTATGAACTGTTAAACTAACCTAATATGATTGTTTTATCACGCCTAATAAATATAATATTTTGGGAAATCGGATTATCATGCTAGGTCCCTTAATGCTATTTAAATCAGATAATCACGGTCGAATTAGTATTATATGTTGCATATTGCTAAAATCAATTCAGATTAGTTTAATAAGTTAACGCATGTCCCTTCAATTATTTATGCTGAGCTAGTAAGGATATCCTGCCTCTGGAGTTATCGACGAGCGAATTACTCCTCTCGGTAGTTACAGTCCCCCGAACCCTCAATCTCTACCTTGCGGGTGTATATTGAGAGATCCCCACACCAGGGATCACAAGGGAACCTACGGCCGTCGTGGTCAAACATAATTGCACTCCCTTTATGTCACGATAACCGGGTTTTGTCAGTTTTTCTCATTGTTGTTAAAAACTGAATGGCGACTCCTATATTACTAGTCAATTGGGTGTATACTCACAGGAAATCCAATTACACTTGATTGAATAAAAAGAATCGTCACACCCACGAGGGACAAGGTCACGCATTAGCCTTCGCGCTTTTTCGACCCCCTCACAGTGGCGACTCCACTAGGGATAGTGAAGGAAATGCTCGTGCTTGTAGGTAATCAAAATAGCCGAAGGGTGAAACGATCCTACCCCGCGTTTATTTCCCCATCAAGTTGGGACGACCTGAAAATCAGCATATTAATGTGAACGGGCAGAATCGCATAACGAATCTCGGCTCCCTAGGGAGTTGGGACTAAGGATACCTTTTTTCTCCAATAGGGGGGTGAATACGCCGCGCATGTTTCCCACTCGGTACTTGTGCAGGTAGTACACCTATCCCGAACCCAATCGCTCGCCCATTAGGTCCCTCTCGCCTGCCTGCCCCCTTGGCTTGCACTTGCGAGTTGGCCTCTTGAGTGAAATTCGTCTGTTGAAGACACTACCTCGACCGGGGCATGTGTTGGATCTACGATAGAAGCGGTACCAAGCCAGGCGCAAATACTACCCATAGAAGCCTATCATAAACTACGTGGCATATTTAATTTTCAAATCCATGTTTGTATTGTAGTTATGTGTAGCGAAATATGTGATTGTGTGTGACAAACTATCCTAGAAAACCAATGACCTTAAAAATTGCCCAAACATTCATAGACTAATTTGCCAAAGAGTTATACCGAAACACGTGTTCCGCAAACCCGAATGATAGCCACAAAGTAAGCGACGCTCGGGATGGCCTGTAACGAGTCCCACGAACGCTGTTACGCGTAAAGGACGTTATTAGGCAAGCACGCAAATCGAAGTCGCATAATCAGAAAACAGAAAACGAGAACCAGCCAGGGACGCATTTTCAACGCCCCTGGCTGGGCGCCAAAATTTCTCACGCCCACTGCTGGGCGCTGAAGTTGCTGCTTGACTTTCTGGTCAGGCGCAGCAGCCTCGGTGCCCAAGCAAAAAGAAAGTACATAGCACAAAAAAATGTTCATCAAAAGAATTGCTACGAGGGCGTAAGAAAAGCACTCGATTTCAAAAGGCGACTCGCGAAAAATTAATAACTCTTTGTGTCGTCGTTAGGCCTCCTACGACGGCAATGCTCGGCACCAAAACCGAACATGCTGACAACTATGAATGTCACACAGGCAAGTGTTTCGAAAATCCAAAGAATGACCAAAATAAAAAAAAACCCCCCAAAAAAGTGTACCGACAGAAGAAAGAGCGAAAAAGTGAAAAACCAATGTCGAGAGTCGAAGTCTAGACTACGTAATGCCTGAAACTTTGGGAACCTAAACTTTAGCTTATCTTATGCCTAGGACTGGTCCTGCCACTTGGTGCTGATCAGGGAATCAATGGCTAGTGCGTCTCGAAGATACATCACCACCTCTAGCAACTCCAAGCTCCGTCCGTCGCCCCTCATTTCAAGGATCTCCGCTTCCCTAACCTCGATTCGCACCTCCAAACATGTCCATCGAAGATTTGCGAGACCAGATGGTCCAAATGACCCAACTCATGGGCCAACTGAAAATGGAAAACGAAGCCTTAGCGGCTGCGCAAGCCAAACATGACCTCGAAAACAAGAAGAGGATCGAAAAAATGGTCCTACAGCAAACCATGGGGAGCAAATACTTCTCCCTCGAGCCTGAACCTTTTTTTGGCAAATTACCAGAAAAGTTCAGTTCATCTGACTTACCAAAGTTCAAGGCCACGGACAACCCCCGTGATCATCTACTGAGCTTTGTGAATACCATGAACTTGAAAGGCGTGGACAAGTCCATGTACCTACCTGCCTTTCCTTTGTCCTTGGAACCTGTGCCGCTCAAATGGTACTATCACCAGGACCCTAAGCTCTTCCCCACTTGGGAAGACTTTGTCAATGTCTTCATCAAGCAATACTCGTCGAACATGGATTTTCAAGTCACCATGCGCGAGCTGGAAGTTCTCTTCCAAAAGAAAAATGAGGGTTTCACAACCTACTTTGCTAGATGGAGGGACCAGGCGGCCCAGCTAATCAATAAGCCTCCCGAAACAGAATTGGTCCAAAAATTCATTGACAACTTGGACCCGGCTTACAGACAACACCTTAGGTACCTGGGACTCGACACTTTCAAAAGGGTTTATGATGTGGGAATAAAAATCGAGGACGACCTCGCCAAAACCATACAGAGCAAACCTGCATATAAGACCAACACCTATAATCGGGGTAACACACCCCAAGCCCAAGAAGTCCATGCTGTAGAAGAGGCTCCCGCCCGAAGATACCCTGTAAGATGGGTCCGAGACCGAAAGTTTGCCCCACTCGGGTCGACTTTGGTACAAGCCTTTGAAAGACTAACCAATCAAGGAAAGTTGAGACCTATAGGCCCCACCCGTGATCCTCCTGTCAAAAACAAATATTGGGTCGAAGGTACTTACTGCAAATTCCATCAAGGAAATGGGCATGACACTGAAAACTGCTGGCATCTAAAATATACGATCCAGGACATGATAGAGGATGAAGTAATACCTCTCCCTAACGTTGGCAAACCCAACAACAACAAGAGCCCACTCGGCTCTTGCCACATCTCTCTCGACCAACCAGAGAATTTCGACCCCACGGTGTATATTACACCTCAAGGTGCACCACTCGCTGTGGTACCTATGGATCGAATCGAGGGGGAAGTGTACGGTGTGTGGAACGATGATGCTGAAGATATTTACCTATCTCAAGTCTCGGGCCAGGACCTCTTCACTGAAACTTGGCCCGGGTATGCTCTCATTGACACCACCCCTCAGGAGCCCGAGGTCGACAACCTCACCCGATCCGGAAGGATATACCAACCGGATATTCACCCACCTCCTATGGACGAAATCCTGGTTAGGCAAACTCCTGAGAACGGGCGGCACGCCACCGTCGCGGAAGTCATTGAAAATCCTCTCCTAAAACAACTTAAAAGAACCAAGGCTGAGATTACCATCTGGGATCTTATGTGTACTTCAAAGGAACATCGCGAAAAGCTTATTCGCTCACTTGACCTCATCTCAGTACCCACAGATATCACACCTGACTCATTGGTTAGCCATGTCACGAGAGATGCCGGAGAAAAGGCCATAGTTTTCACTGATAAAGACTTATCCAAAGAGGGGGGTGCTCACAATAAAGCCCTTTACTTAGTGGTTGGATGCAAAGGACAAAACATCCCCCTAGCGCTCGTAGATAATGGTTCGGCGGTTAATGTCTGCCCATTGCGAACCGCCCATTGCTTAGGGCTAGGAAGCGATGACTTCCAAACCTCCTCACAAGGGGTACGAGCTTATGATAACTCCCGAAGGCCTGTGTTGGGAAAAATCAACCTTACCATACAAACTGGGCCTGTGGCACGCACCACGGAGTTTCAAATAATCGACATCAAGCCCACTTTCAACCTCCTCTTGGGGCGACCTTGGCTCCATGACTTAGGAGGTGTGGCTTCAACCTTGCACCAAATGGTTAAACTTAACCATAACGGGGTAATACTAGAAATCCGCGCCCCTCCTCTCGACGTCAGTTGTACTATGGTTGGAACGGCCGAAACTGCAGATGACCTTTATGGGTTTCAAATGGAAGAAGCAATCCAGTTCATCGAAGATTATGATCCAGCATTCCTAGACCCGCATGCATCCCGAGTCACCCCTAGAATGCTGTTGGCTCAAGGTTATTTCCCAGGAACCCCATTGGGCATAAGGAAGAAGGAATGCACATTCCATCCTTTTCCCGACAAATCTACTCCCTTTGGCTTAGGTTATGAACCAACGGAGGAAGATATTGTTGACCGCCTATCCAGGCTACGCCTTAACAAAGCCAAACAAACCACCCTCCTTCCCCCATATCAAAGAACCCTTAACGGGATGTTTGTTCGGGAAGGAGAAGAACACCCATGCTGTGATTTCCCTGAACCCTTCGTTCAGGATGGCTTGCTAAAACCCGAATTTGAAATTTTCCATGACTGCCACACCTTGGATGAGGCACCCCACCTCACCAAGACTAAAACAGCTGAAATATTGGACAACCAGGCTCTATGGACATTGTTTAACGAATCCAGGCCTATGGAGAACGAGACTGTGATGACTACCCTAGCTTTACAAGATGAAGGTTTCGATCCAACCCGGTTAATCTCTCCTGCATCAACACTAGAAGAGGTCGGGAACGGATGGGTGAAGACATATCAGTGGGTCAACGCAAAAGGAATAGGATTCAAGATGAGTACCGGTGAAGGACCGAAGTTTTATGAGACTAAACCCCAGGCTTGAGCCACATAGAGCACCATTAGTAAAAAGCGCCTAGTAGTTCTTTAGATTGATAGAAAAAAATAATAGAGACTTAAGATGGTCCTAAGGCCCTTTAGAATATGGGTCAGTTTTATTTCAGTGTGTTTTCCTTACTTTCCAAATCAATAAAGGCGTAATATTTTTCCTAAAAATTTTATTCTAACACTAAATAAACACCAAATGTACTTGCAAAATAAAAAAAATATAATAAAGAAGCGGCCCACTATAGGCCCAACAAACAAAGCCCACTCGGTTTTGAAATAATGCCATGTGAACCAGTTCCCGAAACCCACAAAATAAACCACACTATCCCATCCTCAAAACCTAAAAAGCCAACCAATGTTATCATAAGAGCCAATCCATGCAACCCAAAATCAAAAAGAAATCAAAAATTTAAAACAAATGCAAATGTTACCAAAAAAATAAATTCATAAAACATAGAATCCACCAACAGCTTTCACATAGATTCCATCATACCCTCCACAAAGATCTTCATAAGTTCCGCACCCTAACTCCATTTTCAAAACTGTTTTGAGTCACCAATAGAAAAAATTAATCTGGACAAAAATGCGTTTCACGCTAACAGTCAAAAAAGCCTCCAAAATAGCCATTAACTTTAACTACGAAGCAAAATATCAAGGCACAAAAAACGAATTGGAAATAAACGCAAGAACATGTGAAGCAAAAACGTCAAAATTGACCGCCCAAGTTATTTTCAGCGCACAGGGCTGGGCGCCGAAATTTCTGACGCCCCAGCCTGGGCGTTGAAACTCTCTGCCTGCCAAAAGTTTTCCTTGTTTTCAAAAAGTGCCCGTCATTTTATCCGCACACAACGGAAAAATAACGAACACTTGGGGGGTACAGTACGTATCCAAATAGGTTTACCAATAAATTGGTCGAATTTTACGCAACCTATGGAAAACGGCAGATGAAAATAATGGCAAATACTTCACTCATTTGACCGATTAAGTAATATGTTTCCACTTCAGGACATATCTACCGAAATCCGGCATACTAGAACTTATTCTAAAAGCTAAGAACTACGCGCGACCTGATTCTGACAAGATACGTAGGCAATCCTTACCAAGGATTCGGTCCAAATAATAATAAAAAATTATATTCTTTGTGTAAAAAGTGTTAGACATATAAACAAAATTGAATGGGAACTAAAAATACGCCTTTATTAAAATATAATAAGAAGGAAAACAAAGTGCTAGGAATAAAAACAAACACAACTGAAATAAATAGAGGGCACCTACACCCTAGCAAAGAACTACACTACTCTAGTTCTTCCAGATCATCAAATAAAGTCTTGAAGAGAGCAATGTTCGCAGGATCCACCCCCATAGTCTTCTGCGCTGCCCCAATATCAATCTCCATAAGAACTGGCTCCTGGACACTAACTTCCAAATATGCCAAAGCTTTAGAAACATTCTCAGTTATAGCCCGCTCAGCCTCAAGGGCACAAACAGTGGTGGGAGAAGGATTACTATCATCAACTGGACTAGCCACTGTTTCTACAGGCGGCTGAGCCTTCCTAACCCATACATTGTTCCGGCGTCGATCTCCGTGAGAGCTTGCATTTCTTTTAACAACAGCAGGCCCCTTCATGTTAGGCACCTTTTTAGGCCTGACACTGGAACCGGGAAGAACTTCCTTTCGCTTTCGATCAGGACGAGCTTTCACAGTCTTAAAACTATAGGTACGAGGTCTGGCAGAATCAGGACCCTCATACTTAACACGAATACGAGGTATCAAAAGCTCAGCCGGCTCCCCATTACGAGCCTCGGTCCTCACATCCTTGTCATCGGAACTCATCCACAACTTATAGTTTTCAGAAAGACCCACAAACCCATGTGAAAGTATTTTCGGTTACCCAAAGCTATAGGGCGATAATTTTTAGGATCGGCAGGAGCTTCCAAAAGTCTAAGCCGTTCAGCAAGCCAAATCTGCAAAAACGGGTACGATCGAATCAAAAGAATGAAAAGAAAGAAAAAAGGTTCCTGGGGCGCAGTTTCAACGCCCAGGACCAGGCGCCGAATATTCCAGCGCCCAGCCCTGGGCGCTGAAACTCAGCCCCAGGCAAAAAGAAATATATAAAAGTGGCGTATGTGTGCGCAAAGAAAAATAGATTACCTGCAGTAATAGGGGGCTTCCCTTAAAAATTTCGGATTTGGCATCCTTCTTCAGCTCATCCGCACTCAGCAAAGTCTCAGCAACAACCAACGGCATAATAGAATAGCAACTCTCCATCTGGCTAATTAAGGGGATCAGCCTTATGTCACCGAACTCACCATTATTATTCGACAGCAAATAATGATTCAACAAGCAAAATACAAGGGCTCGAATGTTCAATTTTTGTTCGGTCATATTCTTACTAGGCCTAAAATGATGTTTTACGAGTTTTGCCAAGTTAACCTTATCATCTACAACAAGTTCAGCAAACATGTTATCATCTAGCCCTAGGAAGACCCTTATGGTTGTTCTACCCTCTTCAATAGTGCCAGGGGTAACAGGAGTAGCATTAGTAGGATAACCAAGGATCGCAACAAATTCATCAGGCAAAGGACATATTTCATTGCCCCGAAAGGAAAAAACGTGATGATCGGAGTCCCAAAAGTTTAGGGCAGCATGCAGAAAATTATAATCAATATTAATTTGTTGTAAGCCTAAAAGTGCCTCTAAGTGGTATTCTTTTAACAAAGCTTTTTCTGTGGGAGTAAGGGCTCGTAGCCAACGCCTAACAGTCCGTTGGAGTGAGAAAGTAGGGGTCGACATGGCAAAAGCAGTAAATAATTAGAGCACAGCAAAAAAGAGAGAAAGAATTTGGGAGTGGTGGAAAATAAGGACGTACCTAGCCCCTATATATAGCTGAACGCACCCAATAAACATCCTGATCCCATTCGGAAACGTGTTTAGAAATCCGAAAATCAAATATTACCAGGAAAGAACTTTCAGCGCCCACCTCTGGGCGTAGGAATTTTTAACGCCTGAGCTGGGGCGCTGAAAATGCAGCCCAAGGCCCAGATTTCACAAAAACACAGAATAGGAAAGGACTTAAGACCGTGTTGCTAAAACACGAGGCCCTATTACAAGTAAGATCAAGCCCAAAGCACGTTTAGCTCCCAAATAAGCAAAAAATAATAATAACATTGAAACTTGATCGAAACTTAGACTCATCCCAGAAAACGCTCATTTACACTTTTCAAAAAAGCAAGTTAAATATCATGATCATTCTTCGAAACACCAAAAATATGTGTCGTCAAGTCATTGGTTTTCCAAATAGAAAATGTCTGTCTGTCAAAGGGATAATCCGGGCCAAGCCAAAACCGGATGTCACCTGAAAGCTAAAGTCGCACTCCACGGCTTCACTAAAAATAGCACACTACTATAGGAGGTCGCTCGCACATACGAGCATGACCCCAAACATGATTACAAGACGCGAAAAACAACCGACGAGCCCCAACACTTGGGGGCTCGCGAAGTGGACTCCAACAGGGAGCGCCAATCAAAATCACATTCCCAGACTGCGCCACGCACCATAACATGTTTGGATATCTCAAAAAATATTGTTCAACAAAAATACCCAATGTGGACCCACTTATAGGACACATCTAATCAGGAAATATTACGACCCACCAACAGGTTGTAATCACCAAAAGCTTTTCTACATAGGCAAAATAAGAAATTCAAAATGGGCTCGCCCACCCTCAGCGGGCAGGGTCTGCGTCACTAGCCGCGCAGGTCCTCAGTTTTCGAAAAATAAAGTCTTCAAATTTAAAATAGGCTCGCCATCTTCAGCCGGCGGGGTCTACGGCGCAAACCACGTAGGTCCTTATTTTCAAAAAAAAAAAAAACAAAACAAAATAAAATTTCAAAACATATTCGTCCACTTCTATCGGACGGGGTGTCCACCCTCAGCGGACAAGGTTCGCCACCTTCAGCGGGCGGGGTCTACGTCACAAACCGTGTAGGTGCTTATTTTCAAAAACATCAAACATATTCGTCCACTTCTATCGGACGGGGTGTCCACCCTCAGCGGACAAGGTTCGCCACCTTCAGCGGGCGGGGTCTACGTCACAAACCGTGTAGGTGCTTATTTTCAAAAACATCAAACAGATTCGTCCACTTCTATCGGACGGGGTGTCCACCCTCAGCGGACAAGGTTCGCCACCTTCAGCGGGCGGGGTCTACGTCACAAACCGCGTAGGTCCTTATTTTCAAAAACATCAAACAGATTCGTCCACTTCTATCGGACGGGGGGTCCACCCTCAGAGGACAGGCTCGCCCACCTTCAGCGGGCGGGGTCTGCGTCACTAACAGCGCAGGTCCTTAGTCGCTGCAGCGATAACTTTTATTGGTTTTCCCTTTTTCCAAAAATTAAAGGATTGGTTTGTTGGATTTTCCTTCGTTTTACATCCTATAAAAACAAGGGGGTTTTCTCGTTTAGCTAACCCTGAAAATGAGAATCTTTAAAAAACGTTTTACCTCGTGATTGGGCTTGGCCAGGCCCAATTACACTTTACAGCTTTAATTTCGAAAACATCTGTAGTTACTCACAATGACAAAGTGAGGGAGTTTCTACGCGTCTTTAGATCCTTCCAATGACAAAGTGAGGAAGTTTCTATACTATCAGTTGACAAATCCCAATGACACGTGAGGGATATGTCGACACTTCAAGTGATGACCCTTAAGTCAAATGTTATCACTCGGGGGCTCGTGAGACCCTCGCAAAACATGTCACATATACCATGGCTTGTGTGACGCTAATACTTTGACCATCGTCTTACTCCAAGACTCAGTCAAAGTGGGGGCTAACTGTAGACACCTACTTTTGTCCCCATTCCCGCAAGGGAAAGGTTCGATGATGAAAGCATAAAAACTCCACTTGACAACGCATCTCCTATAAAATAAACGAATCTCGATTCCCCATTTCATTTCACCCGAAACTTGCTATTTATGGAAACCTGCTAAAAAAAGTAACTGCCGTAAAAGGTAGCTTCTAAAAGTGGCAAATCATAAAAGATAGAAACCTGTCAGAATTAGGTGTTGCATTCCAACATAAATCCTAAATGAGATAGAAAACTGCGAGAATCCTATTTCTAATAGGATTCGGAAATAAGAGTTACGTATTAATTTAAATCCTAACGAGCCTAGAGTTCGTAACGGGCCCAGACGCATTCCGTCACAAATTGATACGCGCTAAAAGACTTAAATTAATCTCAAACTCTACGGATTTTAGAATCCGAATCTGACTAAACAAAAAACTGCCCAGACCCTATTTTCAACGCCTGGCTCTGGGCGCCGAAATCTTCGGCGCCCAAGCCTGGGCGCTGAAAATACCTAGGTACGATTCTTTTCCTAACTCTTTGCGGATTAAAACTCTGCAATTCTATTTTTCCACAAACTCTTCCCTGTAAATAGGCCCCTAGTTTCGACGTAAAACAACACACAACAACACATAATATATTCTGAGTATTGACTCTAAACCCCTTAGCCTAAGCCTCTCGCTGCGAAACTGTTCACGCGTTCTGTTGCAATCGATCCATAAATCGAACAGAACGTATCCTGTCCCATAATCGAGATTCGTTAAATAAAAAGAAGAAATAGCAAAGTCAAAGTGGTTAGTTTTCTGAGAACCGTGACGCACCTCTCAAGGGTGCGTCGTGATGTGTCCCTTTTCGATGATTTAACTGCTTTCCTCGCCCTTTTTATGAACTGTTAAACTAACCTAATATGATTGTTCTATCACGCCTAATAAATATAATATTTTTGGGAAATCGGATTATCATGCTAGGTCCCTTAATGCTATTAAAATCAGATAATCAAGATCGAATTAGTATTATATGCTGCATATTGCTAAAATCAATTCAGATTAGTTTAATAAGTTAACGCATGTCCCTTCAAATATTTATGCTGAGCTAGTAAGGATATCCTGCCTCTGGAGTTATCGACGAGCGAATTACTCCTCTCGGTAGTTACAGTCCCCCGAACCCTCAATCTCTACCTTGCGGGTGTATATTGAGAGATCCCCACACCAGGGATCACAAGGGAACCTACGGCCGTCGTGGTCAAACATAATTGCACTCCCTTTATGTCACGATAACCGGGTTTTGTCAGTTTTTCTCATTGTTGTTAAAAACTGAATGGCGACTCCTATATTACTAGTCAATTGGGTGTATACTCACAGGAAATCCAATTACACTTGATTGAATAAAAAGAATCGTCACACCCACGAGGGACAAGGTCACGTATTAGCCTTCGCGCTTTTTCGACCCCCTCACAGAACTACTGTTTTGTTTTGATTTAAAATCGAACTTGAAAAATCTAAAATCTATCTTTAATATACGATTTTTCAATTTATTTTTTCAAACTACAGTACATTAAAATTATTTCAAGGAAACTTCTTTTGAAAAAATGCATACAAGAATCTGTGGAACTTTGAGTTTTTATTTTTTAGGCAACGAAATATCATGCTTATTTTTTTTCTGCCTAAAAATTATTATTTTATATGCTTCATGAATATATTGAATATCATTTATATGAAGGCATATTGTATCTTGGTAGTAGTTGTTGTGTTGAATATTTCCTTAACAGTTACTACTAACAAGAAGAGACCCAAATCATGTTGGGTTCCCTTGACAAAGAAATTGGTACAGGAACAGACACAGGTGCACATTAATATGTCAGAGTTCCACATTGAGGAACTCGCTGGATCATTGATGACCCACGAGTGATACTCAGGAACTCATGAGGGTGCACCATTTAGATGACACATTACATCAATACCTTACATGGGAACAAGGATCAAAATCCGAAGAGGAACTTTCGAATAAAGGAACACCTCAAAATTCTCAATTATATTTAATGGAAAATTATGACTTTGAGTTGGATATGAGGTATGTTTCTTTTTAACAGGCTATTATTTATTTTAATATGGAACCTAAGCAAAGTAGTGTTCCTTTATTTAATAACTAGACTATATGGATGCCTAAGTGAGGGGGAACAACGCATGGCACTAGTTGTTCCTAATAATTCATTAGAAATATATTTTATTCTCTCACTAAAAGACTTATTAATAATGTAGGAAAATCTTATATAAGTTTGAAATTCGTTGAAGGTTCCTTGAATTTCCCTTAAGATTCATTGAATTGTGTATACGTGTAGAGTTTATGTGAATAGTCTTCCTTATAAAATTGACACTACAACTTTTCTATGTTTTGTACGTAGTCATGAGCTAGAATTGAATTAAGGACTCACTGATGTTTTTGTAATATTACCCTTAGTTTCCAAACTGCTTATGCGTTTAAAAAGGAAAAAGAAGCAAAAAGTGAAGTTCCATTTCCTTTTGGGACAAAACAAGGCTTTTTCATTCGATCCATGTGCACTCTTAAGAATGTCCAAATCCTGTAAATGTGTGATAATTTATTTCTTCCATGATATCCACCAATTAAACTCTTGTTCCTCACAAAAATGTTTCCTACACTTTTCCTACCGTATCTCAACAACATATTAGAGATCACAAAATCAATTCAGATCACACATTGATTTCTTTTTCTTTTCAAAAATTCATCACTATATAAAAATCCTGTACTAAATATTCCTCCTTTTTCACTTAAATGATGTAGCAATTGTTGAGGGGGAACTGTAGGGGAATACAGTTAAACATAATAACATGTGCGGAACAATCCCCAAAGCCAGGAAACATGTATAAAGCACATAGTAAGCAAACTTACATTCGAAGCGTGTTTTCCACAATAATCTGTCAACGAACACGAATAAAGAACTCCACTTGTCGTTCCTCTACTTGGTACACCAACACGATCAGATCCGTCTTGATAATCGTAGCTTAGAAAATTGATCAAGATACTTTACTTTTGGGAAGAACTCACTTTGGAGGCGCAAAGAGAATTAGGGTTCTCCGTGTCTCTAGGGTTTGAGTAATATGAATTGTGCTAAGTTAGAAATTAGGTTGTAAGGTTATTTACCTAACCTTACTAACCGACCAAGCCAAGAGGCAAGGCCTACTAGCAAGCCTTGCACGCCAAGTCACAGGGACCGCACGCCCGCGCCCAGCGACACACTGCATGCCGAAGCCCACAGCGCGCGTGCCAAGCAGCTGGGCCGTGGGCCTTGCTCGCTCGTCGCTGCTGTGCGCTGTTGCGTGCTGTTGCGTGCTCGCGCCCAATGGGCTGGCCTTGCTCGCCTTTGCTCACGAGCTTGCTGGCTCGTTGGGCCTTGCACGCTTACGTGCTTGGCTCGACGGGCCGGCAACTCCGATGCCCTTCGTATTCGCGATTTAATATATTTCCGATATATTATTTATCGTTTCGTATACGACGAATCACCGTCGTACGATACGATTTATTCGTCTCGCCTAGCTTACGAATATTCGCGATACGATATACGATTCCGATGCAAGGTCGTATCGTATAATACGTTTCCAACTTAAATCCCGAAAAGCTATTAAATGAATTTCCGATTCATTTAATCCGGTGATCTGTTACGTGTCATTGGTGTGACCTTGTAGGTTCAGTCAAGAGTAAGTTGTGAGTTCAATATCCATTAGAACTCACTGATCGGAAGCATTGCTCCAGCTAGCTGTTCCGATCACTTGATCTCACTGAATTAATTGTTCGCAATTAATCTGAACCTTGGTATTAGACTTAATGCACCTTGGGTGAAGGACATATTTCCTTCAATCTCCCACTTGTTATTCAGACAAGTGTGCATCCACATTCCTTTGTCACTTAGTGTTACTTACTGAACATAAGGTAAGATCCAAGCCATCATATCCTTATTAGGTCCAGAAGTGTTTCTCGGATTACAGAGTTCAACTGTCAAACTTTTGCAGAAGGTTAAGCCTAACCATTCTGAGCATGGCCATGCATTTTACAGTATCTAACTCTCCGAGAGGCCTTGTTACACAACAACACCATATCCTATCAAAGATAGGAGGACAATCCATTCTTGCAATCTATGAACACTCACATTGATTCATAGTACGCCCAATAACTGCTTTTATAGCCTCTTTTTACGGTGCGACGTTTAGCTAGTATCAAAGCGAACTAATTCTCAAACGAGCAGACATAATCGCTCATATTCTGAGGAACGGTTTCTAATCACCATTAATGAGAACTACCTATGACATGACTTTAATCTCTTAAAGTGTTCTCATGGTCAATCTGATACAAGATCCAATAAGTATCTATGCAAAAGATTATGACATCCAGTCACTCTAGTTCAAGAAACAGAACTAAGTAATCTACTTGCAATCTAATCTTCATTAGTCATTGGTCGTCCACCTTTCAATGACCTGGATTAGGGATCCTTTGTGACTTCAATATTCAAGTTCACTTATGGGTGTTTCTTTGTCGAAGAATCCATCTTGACATCCCATTTGAATGATTTGAATCACATGGACTTATCATTTAATTCTAAACCACAATTAAATGAATATGAAATAAATAAATTTCATAAATATGAAATGGTTAAACCAATTGTTTTAAACATAGATCTAACAGATGTTCTAAAACAATACTTAGAAAATCAAAGCCATCCTCCAACATGCTTGATTCCCATGGTTGCTACATGTGCGTTGTGTTTCACTTGTGGCAACGGTTTAGTCAATGGATCCGCGACGTTGTCGTCAGTTCAAACCTTGCAAATCTCGATTTCCTTTCTTTCAACGATCTCTCGAAGTATATGAAATCGCCGCAGTACGTGCTTGGACGTCTGGTGGCTCCTAGGCTCCTTTGCCTGGGCAATGGCTCCGCTATTGTCGCAATACAAAGCCACTGGTCCTTTAATGG
This sequence comes from Spinacia oleracea, assembly GCF_020520425.1. NCBI lineage: Eukaryota > Viridiplantae > Streptophyta > Magnoliopsida > Caryophyllales > Amaranthaceae > Spinacia > Spinacia oleracea. The sequence goes on along the minus strand of NC_079492.1, from coordinate 62,675,854 downwards.
AGGGGACAACACCAAGTTCTTCGATGAACTTCTGAATCCAAACAGCTTCCTTTGCTGCTTCTGAGGCAGCAATGTACTCGGCTTCAGTTGTAGAATCCGCAATAGTGCTTTGCTTAGCACTTTTCTAGCTTACTGTTCCGCCGTTGAGGCAGAACACAAACCCAGACTGTGATCTGAAATCATCTCTGTCGGTTTGAAAGCTTGCGTCCGTATAGCCCTTAACAATCAACTCATCTGTACCACCATAAACCAGAAACTGATCCTTAGTCCTTTTCAGGTACTTTAGGATGTTCTTGGCAGCAGTCCAATGCGCCTCACCTGGTTTTGACTGGTACCTGCTCGTTGCACTGAGTGCGAACGAAACATCCGGCCTTGTACAAATCATAGCATACATGATGGATCCAATAGCCGAAGCGTATGGAATTCCACTCATCTTTCTACGCTCATCAGATGTTTCGGGACACTGATTCTTGCTTAGATATACGCCATGTGACATGGGTAGATGGCCTCTCTTGGCTTCCATCATATTGAACCTAGCTAGCACTTTGTCAATGTAAGTGCTTTGGCTTAGTCCAATCATCCTCTTAGATCTATCCCTATAGATCTTGATGCCCAATATGTATTGTGCCTCTCCTAAGTCCTTCATTGAGAAACACTTCCCGAGCCAAGTCTTTACAGACTCCAACATAGGAATGTCGTTTCCAATAAGCAGTATGTCGTCAACATACAAGACTAGGAATGCAATTTTACTCCCACTGACCTTCTTGTATAAACAAGATTCGTCCTTATTCTTGATGAAGCCAAACTTATTGACTACTTCATCAAATCGTTTATTCCAACTCCTTGATGCCTGCTTTAGTCCGTAGATGGACTTCTTAAGCTTGCATACCTTTCCTTGGTTCTTTTGATCGACAAAACCCTCCGGCTGTGTCATGAACACAATCTCTTCAAGAACGTCGTTCAAGAAGGCAGTTTTGACATCCATTTGCCATATTTCATAGTCATGAAAAGCGACAATCGCAAGGATTTTCCGAATAGATTTAAGCATCGCGACTGGAGAAAAGGTTTCATCGTAGTCAACGCCGTGAACTTGCCTGTAACCTTTTGCTACCAATCTAGCCTTGTATATGTATACAATTCCATCTTTGTTTTTCTTCAACTTGAAGACCCATTTGCATCCGATAGGTGTGAACCCATCCGGCAAATCAACCAAATCCCAGACTTGATTTTAAGACATGGAGTCTATTTCAGATTGCATGGCCTCTAACCATTTAATAGAGCTTGGGCTCGTCATAGATTGCTTGTAAGTCAAAGGTTCATCACTATCCAATATGAGAACGTCTAAGTTTTCAGTCAAGAGGACGCCTGTCCATCTGTCCGGCTGAAAAATAGTTCTATTTGATCTACGAGGGGCAACAACGTTTTGAGGAACTACTCCCACTGGCTCTTCTAAATACCTTGGAGGTTCATCAACTTGAACTGCTTCTAAAGAGTTCTGAGTTCGTTGTTCGTCTCGAATCTCTTCGAGGTCTATTATTCTCCCACTTGTCAATTTGGAAATATGATTTCTTTCCAAAAAGACACCGTCACGAGCAACGAATACCTTGTTGTCTGACTTGTTGTAGAAATAATACCCCATAGTTTCTTTTGGATACCCAACGAAGAAACATTTGTCAGATTTAGGTTGTAGCTTGTCCAAAAGTAATCGCTTGACATATGCTTCGCAACCCCAATTCTTCAGAAAAGACAACTTTGGAAGTTTCCCAGTCCATAATTCGTATGGAGTCTTTTCAACAGCTTTTGACGGAGCACGATTCAGTGTGAGTGCTGCAGTTTGCAACGCATGTCCCCAGAACTGTAAAGGATGTTCGGCCTGACCCATCATTGACCTGACCATATCGAGTAAGGTCCTATTTCTTCGTTCCGACACTCCATTCCATTGAGGTGTCCCCGGAGCAGTCAATCCAGAAAGAATATCGCATTCTTTTAGATGGTCATCAAACTCGTGAATAAGATATTCACCTCCTCGATCCGATCTTAGAGCTTTGATTTTCTTGCCATGTTGATTCTCTACTTCATTTTGAAATTCTCTGAATTTCTCAAACGATTCAGACTTGTGCTTCATTAAGTAAATATAGCCATATCTACTGAAGTCGTCCGTAAACGTTATGAAATAGCTGAACTCACCTCTAGCTTTCGTACTCATGGGCCCACATACGTCCGTATGTATTAGCCCTAGTAGTTATTTAACTCCGATGCCCTTCGTATTCGCGATTTAATATATTTCCGATATATTATTTATCGTTTCGTATACGACGAATCACCGTCGTACGATACGATTTATTCGTCTCGCCTAGCTTACGAATATTCGCGATACGATATACGATTCCGATGCAAGGTCGTATCGTATAATACGTTTCCACCTTAAATCCCGAAAAGCTATTAAATGAATTTCCGATTCATTTAATCCGGTGATCTGTTACGTGTCATTGGTGTGACCTTGTAGGTTCAGTCAAGAGTAAGTTGTGAGTTCAATATCCATTAGAACTCACTGATCGGAAGCATTGCTCCAACTAGCTGTTCCGATCACTTGATCTCATTGAATTAATTGTTCGCAATTAATCTGAACCTTGGTATTAGACTTAATGCACCATGGGTGAAGGACATATTTCCTTCAGGAACTAATGAGGAAGGTGATTAATAGAGCTGCCATGTATAATTTTGAAAGGAAAATTAAAGGAAATCAAAAAAAAGGAGACAGAAGAACATTGAAAACAAAAAAGAGGGGAATAAATGAGAGTTGTATGAAAGAAGAAATAGAAGGGATAAGAAGTTCCTACAAGCAGTTAAGTTTCCAAGTTGAAAAACGAGCTTTCAGTATCTCAAAGAATTATCTTTCAAAAATATCAAGTTCTTTAATGATTCGCAAGGGAACTTACACCATAAACGTATGTTCCTACAAAAATTAATCAAGGAACTATCAAAAGATTCAAAGAAATTATACGAAAAAAAGGAAACTGTGTACTGCTAAAGAAGAATAGAAAAAGAAAGAGAAGGAACAAAGATGTATTTTATGAGGAACTTCAGTTGAAATTTCGGGAAAAAGAGAGGCATGCTTGAGAAAAAAGTGACAAAGAAATAAATCTATTCATCCCATTAGCCTGCCTATCTCTTCATAAATTTTACCTTCAGTTATCTTTTCTTTTGGAACTAATTGGTCAATTTACTTTCTTTTTAATGTGTTGCACTTTGGTGAAGATGAGATTATATTTGTTGACAATGACAACTACACTTTACCTTCTTTGACTGATTTATTGATGTATGTGTGAGGATGGCTAATATTACTAGATTGACGTTTGAGCAAATTAATCTTTTCTTTTCCCTCATGTTTGACCATTAACTATATGTTCTTGGTGGTGTGGTGTCATAATAAGTTTGGAAGACTGTTTATAAATCCTTGAAACGAAATACACTTTTTAATGATGTCAAAGGGGGAAGAGAAAAGGCAAAGATACTTATTTCCTACTTTTATAAGATAATTATTATTTATTTATGTTTTATTCTCTACTTAATAATGATCTTGCTACTAAGTTGCAGTTAGTTTTTATTATTACTTTTCCTTGGTTTGTCATCACCAAAAAGGGGGAAATTGTTGAGTCAATATGGTTTTGATGATGACAACCTAAAGTAATCAACTAACGTGGTTTTCAAGTTGTATGTGTGCAAGGATCATTAATAAATAGTTGTGCCCAAGTCATCAATAAAAGAGCATAGTGGAAGTTGATGATTGTGAGATGCTTATAACAAAGAAGCATAAAATCTAGGGCTGGAATTGCGGAGCAGTTCCTAAGGATGAACTCTAGAGAAGCTAGGAGTTATAAAGTTCCTGCGGAAGAACTGGAACTCCAAATGAGTTAGAGGAACTCCGAAAGAGAAGCAGTTGTTCCTGAGGGGGAACTCGAAGAGAAGAAGTCTGGAGCGTATGAGTTTACATTCTGGGCTTCTATGTAAGGGAACAGGAACTCCTGTTAGAGGAACTCATGTGTAAGGAACTTGTGTCAGTGGAACTTGGTCTGCATCCTAAATATAATGTCAGTATGCATTAATCTAATAGTCAGTAAGTTTAAAATACAAACGTGCATTTTAGATAATCTATTTAAGAGTTTTAATTTGATTAAAAGTCTTATAATAAAAAGGTAATTGATTAAGTCTAGGATTCTTAATAAGATAAATAAGGTAATTGATTAAGTCTAGGATTCTTAATAAGATAAATAAGATTTATATTTTGGAATTAACTAAATTGATTAATTAATTAGAGTCCTATTAATTTTGGAATACTAGGTAGTCAAATATTAATTTACGTTCATGAGTAGATTAATTAGGTAGGTTCCTATTAACTTTGGAATCCTATGATATCAGTTAATAAATCACGTTTAATATAACTGGCATTTAGTGGGTTTGTTTTAAGAATATGAGATATGCCTAGAAACTAGGATGCATTACTTGGTATTGGCTTGTTCCCCAAGTACATTATATTCCACGTTCGTATATCACGTTCAAATAGTTAGTGGGTTAATGGTTGTGCTTGGTTCCCAAGTAAAGAATCGTGGAGTAGTGGTCAAGGCTTTCTTAAAGGCTATAAAAGGAGAATTTTTCATTCATTCCAGAGTGTCTGACTCTTGCAATCATTCCAGTAAGTCTGGTTTAAGAGGAAAAATGTTTCAAAAGAAATATGTTATGGTTTCCACGTTCTTGAGTCAATCTACTAGTTCAAAGTTCCTTAAAGTTCTCTGTTCCTCATTGTTCTTTCATGTGCTACATATTTGAGGGATACCAATCTTCAATCATCTATATTTTGTGAGTTGGTCAAGGGTTTGAGTGAACTCTTCTAATGGGGGCATTAGTCAAGGGTTTTAGTGAATTCTTGTATCAAGTTTTGGGCAGGAACTTGAGTGAATTTCTGATGTGTATGGGGTAGGAACTTGAGTGAGTTCCTATTGTAATTGAGTAGTCTTTGAGTGAAGTCTATGAGAGAGAAGCAGAGAGGCTTTGGGTGAAGCCAAAGAGTCGAGGAGACTTCTAGGGAGAACATAATTGCTTGAGGGAAAACTATTGGGAACTTAAGTAATGATTGAGTTTCTAATAGGATTGTAACAGTGTTGTTGCCCTATAGTGAAAAGTGTTTGAGTTGAAATACCTAGTGGGTCGAGGTTTTATTTCCAGTTGGGACCTGGAAAGTTTCCTCGTAAAATCTCTCTTGCATTCTTTATCCACTTGCTTATGTTCTTTATAATTCCGCAAAATTATCTAGCAAGTTCCATACTACAATTCACCCCCCCTCCCCTCTTGTAGGTGTTCTTACTAGAATAACCCATACGATAAAATATCATTCCTGACTCTATACTCATATCACTATGCGAAGCAAACATCACCTTAAGGCTAAAACACTCTATCCTCTTTAAACAATAACTTGATCTTCACCTACGGTCCTACCCCCACTAAATTACTAGCCAACTACCTTCCTGAAAGCATCCTATCTCTTATCTGGCATGTATTTATAAACAGGTAAACAAAATAGTTCCTCTTCTACTTTTACACAAAATCCCAACAACTACTGTATTGAAGTTTCGATATTACAATTACTTCATTCATAAATTATTGTGAGCCTTGTACGGATACACTTGAGAGTCTTTTTACTGCCATCTTCAGAACATTGTTCTATCTTCATATAGATTTACTAGCTTACTGCCTAATTCTTCTCAATGAAAGAAACTATCGCGTAATTACCTTGTACACTGCGAGTCTGGACAAGAGACAACAGTAAAAAAAACTCTCAAGAGCATAAGATGAGAAGTTGAGAGATCTGCAGCGCTCTTTTAAGATGAAAGCAGTGGCCTTGTTATTGTTTTGTCATTGAGGGCGGCGTAGCCGCAGCCAGGCATGTATTGTGAAATACATGTCATGGGCATAATGGTAAAAGCGCTTCAATTTTGAATAATCTGAGTAATCATCTCCGTTTGCTTACGTGGATTCCGTTACGGGATTATTTTGCCAGCTTGTCATATTCACTTAGGATCTATTTCGTCTTCCATCTTCTCTCTCTCTCCTTGCTCGCGTTCTCTGCTTCCAAAAAAGAAATCGAATTTCTCTGTGTTCTCGCAATAATCAGTCAAGGATTGTTGGGTTTGTTCTCGCAAGAAGCACTCAAGTTCTAGTCACTCTGTATTTCATCTAGATTGTAGCAGTTGGAGGCGATTTTCTGTTCGTGAAAAAGCCCTAATTTTTCGAGGTAAAACCCTAAATTTGAAATTAATTAGGGTTTTAGTTTATAAATTTTAAATTATTGTCAATAGTTTATATATTTGGACATGATACGAATTTTTCGTAAATCCTTGAGTGAATTTTTGCATAAATTTGTATTAATTCGTATTAATTTTCCGTATTGCTTGCGAGAATGGAATTTTGTTGATTTCACCTGTGAATTGCTTGCATTATTCCTGATAATGATGATAAAATGATTGAATGTGATAAATTGTTGGATAAACCCCCCCTATATGTATTGATATTGCCCTTGATTTAATTAATTGTTTGAATTAGTTTCATAATTTTGTTTAAATGTTTGAAGTAGTTTCATTTTCTTGGTTAAATGGGTAAATTAGTGTTAGTTTTTTTGTCCAAAAATTTGAAATTGGTCATATTAAGAAATAGAAACTGGTCATGTATGTTTTTATAATGAATTTTTTATTGTGGTGGTGGCATGCCTTGTCGGAGGTGGAGGTGGAGGTGGTGGTGGTGGATGGGTCTGCTTGTTGCGATGCATGCTATTTGCAATTCGATCATAGCTAGCTATCTAGTTTTTTTATTGGAGTTTGGGTAGTCGGAAACCGGTTCTATAAAAAGAGTAGTTGAATGTTTTTTTAGTTGGACATTCGTTTAAGTTAGGGAGTGTGAGCGTGGTTCCAAGCTTGTAAGGCTTGTTGGCCTAGTTGTGAAAGTGTTAGGGACAGCTACCCCAACTTCTTGTCTGTTGTATGGTTTTGTAGTTGAATGTTAATCGATCTGCGTTGGGTGACATTCCTGGTTTTATTTGTGAAGAAGTTACGTTGATTGAACTATTGTTGAATTATCTTAGTGACTTGAAATTTGTAGATCTTCCTGAAATTGTCGAATGGGAAATTTAAAGATTGGGTTGACGAAGAAAGGGGGTGGTTCAAAGAAAGGTGGGAGAACCCCGCCGAAGAAGCAAGCTGTGAAACCTAGTCCAAGTGTAAGTAGAAAGAAGAAGGGGTTGAAGAGGCAGAAGCTGGTTTACGAGGAGGCATCTAAAGATCTAGATGTCGTACATTGCAGTGAGGAGGAAAGTAGTAAAGAGGAGTCCTCCTCCGAGGAGTGCTCTGCATCATCTTCTGCCTCATCCACATAAGGCTCAGAAGGTGATTCCTCGTCTTCTTCTTCAGAGGAGGAGGAGGAAGAAGAACGAAGAAAGAGAAAGAGGAAGAAGTCCTCGAAGAAGGCCTCGAAGAAGGGCAAGAAGAAGGTAATCAGGTTAAATAAGTATAATTTTAAATAAATTTTAGTTTTATATTAAATAAGTTTTATTTGAAATAAATTTTAATTTTAAATTAAATAAGTATTATGTTAAATAAGTTTTATTTTTAAATTAAATAAGTTTTATTTTTAATTTGGTAATCAGGTTTCGAAGAAAAAGAGTAAGGGCAAGAGTGTCGTGGACATTGTCAAGGCACGTAACCGTGTTGTCTTGAAACATGTACATTTAGAAGTTGTGAAAAGGTAAATTGTGTAATTTATGTAGTTTTAACATTTGAGTATTAGAATTTAATAGTATTATTAAATTTTGAATGTTTTTTTTAGTATTATAAATTTTGAATGTTTTTTTTATAAATAATGTTATATCAGGCCCCTAAAATTATTTGTCGGGTCGAGTCGTTCGTGAAGTTAATCAAGAAACTAGATGTTTCAAGACGGGAAGAAGTAGGGAAAATGGGTTTCGGTGGGTTGGAATTGAAGATGGGGAAGTTGGACAGGAGATTCTGTTACTGGTTGATGACCAGGGTAGATGCTGAGGGGCATGTTGAGTTTGGGGGTGAAAATGTGTTCCGATTTACCCCGCAACATGTACAAAGGATTTTTGGGCTGCCAATGGGAACGAAGGATGTTCCTGTTCCTGTGGCAATGGATTGGAAGGATCAACAAATGGCAGGTCCTGCCATTGAGCTGTTTAAGTTGTACGGTCCTGGAGTTGGTGATCCTTCGAAGGATATGGTGTTTTTGGCGAAGGTAGCCAAAGCTGTGGAGGGGGGGAAAGATTCAATGGGGGAGGTTTTACCTCTAAGTACCCCTGGTGAGAAGCTAGCATTTAGGAATGCATTCTTGGCTGTGGTAGTGGGCCACTTACTTTGCCCTACAGCCATGTGCACCAACCTGTCACACAAAGTAATGGGTGATGTTTGTTTGGGTAGTGCGGCAGAAGAGTACGATTGGTGCATGTGGACGTATAATAGGCTGATGGAGCAAGTGGAGGTTTTTTTGAAGAGTTTTTACGATGTTGGTTATGCCGGTGGATGTGGAGGCTGTGTTGTGGCCTTAATGGTAAGATTTGTGTAATTTTTTTTATTTATTGGATGTTATTTAACTGCAAATCTAGTTCTAATACTTGTTTGACTAAATATGTAGATTTTTTACCTTGATTGCTTTGCGGGAACCCCTGTTGATGTGGAACCTTTGCCTAAAGTGAAGGTTTGGGGGAACCTGGATGTGAAAAAAGCAATCAAGAGAGACAAGAGAAAAGGATACGACTATGGTATATCCAAGGTAATAGAAAATTGATGGTGTTGATTGATAATTAGTTATTTACGTTGTGTAATTAATGAGTATTTATGTCTTTGCACTCAAAGAAGGTGGTGTATGATGGTGAAGTGAGAAATAGTGTCAGTGGGTTGACAAATAAGGAAGCTGACCGGAGGATTGAAGATGAGCCGTTGACCGGCAATGGCAAAGAAACTGATCTTTACCTCATGTCAAGTAGGACAGATGGTGATATAAGGGATGGAAACACAGGTGGAAACACAGGTGTTTCCCTCTTAGCAAATTTGAATAGGGTAGTAAATTTTTGCGTATTTGTTGAAGTATTTGCTAATTGTACCTAGCCTGCCTAATTGTACTTAGCCTGCCTTATTGCATTTGTGTGTTATCCTGAGTTGGATTGATGCAATCCTGAAGTTGTGTTGGTGCACCCATTGTTTGTGCAGGTACTGAAATTGTTCAAACCTGAGTTGGAGCGTATGATTCTTACTGCTGTGGTCGAGAGGGAATGGGTAGCCAGTGGTAGTGGTAGGGGTGCTGGTGTTGATGGTAGTGGGTGGGGTGGTGGGTTGGTTGGCACTGGGGGGTTAGTTGGCAGTGGTGGCCGTGGTTGGGTTGGTCCTCGTGTTGGTGCTGGTGGTGGTTATTTTGCTGGTAGGGGTATTATGAGAAGAGTAGATTATGGTGTTAGTGTTGGTGTTGATTAAGGTATGGGAAGAGGGGGTGTTGGTGTTGATGATGTAGCTCTAGGTTTAGGTCCTGCATGATTTGAGGTACCGATAGGGCAGATAGAGCAGGTAGGCTACGATGCTGCTCGAGCACCTACTGCCTTTGATTCTGGTCGAACACCAATCGGCTTTGAATCATTTGCACGTGGTTTACAATCATTTGGAGAAGGTTCTGGAGGTTCAGGAGGTTCAGGAGGAGGAAATAACAAAGGTTACTCGACTGGGGATTCAGGTTCCTTTCATTATAACATTGGTGGTTGTGGTGGTTTTTCGGCTGGTGTATCGGCCGCTGTTTCGACCAGTGTCTCGACTGCTTCAGAGAGACGGGTCGATGATTTGATAAGGATTAATGATCCAGTCCAGGAGGAAGGTCCTGTTAGGGTGATAAACCAAGAGGAGTTCCTAGACTCAACAACTGGATCTTCAAAGAAATCCGACACCGGAGCCGTTCTTCCACTACCACAGAAAGGAAAAGAGCAAGAGACAAGTGTGGAGAAAAGTGTAGAGAAAGGAAAAGAGACAGCAGAAGAGAATGAGGCAACAAAAAGTCCCGGGAGTGAGGCCAAGAGAGTAGTTAAGCCTGCTTTGTCTTCTGTTGTGTACGACTTGTCTTCGAATCCCCATAGACTTATTGCCTTTGCAAATTGTCTCCTTATTTTCATCTGATCTTGGCGGTCAAGGAACAACACCAGGTATTTTTATTGTCATTTTAAAATCGATTACTTGTGTTTATACTTATAGATGAGTCGTAAGTGTAAATGAAATCTTTTTTTGTAGCCCGGGACCAGAGTTCATTAGCTGTGATGGGATCTTGGCTGATCAAAGGGATTGTTGTCACACATTGATGATGAACCAATGTGTGAGTAACGGGTATGTTCGGATGGCATCGGGTCTGTACCCGAAGTAGTGGAGGCACAAGGAATTCTTTGGAAAGAGTGAACGGATATTGCTATGTCCTGAATTTTTGGTAATTATTACCAAACTTTATCTGGTTGTCCTGAAGATTTTATTTTGGTTTACATCTAATTGTTGTTTTTCCTAGGTTAAAGTCGAGGGTATTGGAACCCAAAGACTCGAATTTTATCATCGGCACCAAGTACGGAAAGGTTACGAAAAACATCCCGTTTACATCTCTGGCGACGGTATGTATGTGTGAGGGGGTCGAAAAATCGCGAGGCTAATGCGTGACCTTGTCCCTCGTGGGTGTGACGATTCTTTTTATTAAATCAAGTGTAATTGGATTCCCTGTGAGTATACACCAAATTGACTAGTAATATAGGAGTCGCCATTCAGTTTTTAACGACAATGAGAAAAACTGACAAAACCCGGTTATCGTGACATAAAGGGAGTGCAATTATGTTTGACCACGACGGCCGTAGGTTCCCTTGTGATCCCTGGTGTGGGGATCTCTCAATATACACCCGCAAGGTAGAGATTGAGGGTTCGGGGGACTGTAACTACCGAGAGGAGTAATTCGCTCGTCGATAACTCCAGAGGCAGGATATCCTTACTAGCTCAGCATAAATAATTGAAGGGACATGCATTAACTATTAAACTAATCTGAGTTGGTTTTAGCAATATGCAACATATAATACTAATTCGATCGTGATTATCTGATTTAAATAACATTAAGGGACCTAGCATGATAATCCGATTTCCCAAAAATATTATATTTGTTAGGCGTGATAGAACAATCAGATTAGGTTAGTTTAACAGTTCATAAAAAGGGTGAGGAAAGCAGTTAAATCATCGAAAAGGGACACATTACGACGCACCCTTGAGAGGTGCGTCACGGTTCTCAGAAAACTAACCACTTTGACTTTGCTATTTCTCCTTTTTATTTAACGAATCTCAATTATGGGACAGGATACGTTCTGTTCGATTTATGGATCGATTGCGACAGAACGCGTGAACAGTTTCGCAGCGAGAGGCTTAGGCTAAGGGGTTTAGAGTCAATACTCAGAATATATTATGTGTTGTTGTGTGTCGTTTCACGTCGAAACTAGGGGCCTATTTATAGGGAAGAGTTCGTGGAAAGATAGAATTGCAGAGTTCTAATCCACAAAGAATTAGGAAAAGAGACGTACCCAGGTATTTTCAGCGCCCAGGCCTAGGCGCCGAAGATTTCGGCGCCCAGAGCCAGGCGTTGAAAATAGGGTATGGGCAGTTTTGTTTAGTCAGATTCGGATTCCTAAAATCCGTAGAGTTTGAGATTAATTCGAGTCTTTTAGCGCGTATCAATTTTGTGACGGAATGCGTCTGGGCCTGTTACGAACTCTAGGCTCGTTAGGATTTTAATTAATACGTAACTCTTATTTCCGAATCCTATTAGGAATAGGATTCTCGCAGTTCTCTATCTCATTTAGGATTTATGTTGGAGTGCAACACCTAATTCTTATGTTTTTCCACTTTTAGAAGCTACCTTTTACGGCAATTACTATTTTTAGCAGGTTTCCATAAATAGCAGGTTTCGGGTGAAATGAAATGGGGAATCGAGATTCGTTTATTTTATAGGAGATGCGTTGTCAAGTGGAGTTTTTATGCTTTCATCATCGAACCTTTCCCTTGCGGGAACGGGGACAAAAGTAGGTGTCTACAGTTAGCCCCCACTTTGACTGAGTCTTGGAGTAAGACGACGGTCAAAAGTATTAGACGGAGTGCGTCACACAAGCCATGGTGTATGTGACCTGTTTTGCGAGGGTCTCACGAGCCCCCGAGTGATAACATTTGACTAAAGGGTCATCACTTGAAGTGTCGGCATATCCCTCACGTGTCATTGGGATTTGTCAACTGATAGTATAGAAACTTCCTCACTTTGTCATTGGAAGGATCTAAAGATGCGTAGAAACTCCCTCACTTTGTCATTGGGAGTAGCTACAAATGTTTTCCAAATCAAAGCTGTAAAGTGTAATTGGGCCTGGCCAAGCCCAATCACGAGGTAAAACGTTTTTAAAGATTCTCATTTTCAGGGCTAGCTAAACGAGAAAACCCCCTTGTTTTTATAGGACGTAAAACGAAGGAAAATCCAGCACATCGTTCTTTTTTGGAAAAACGAAAAACCAATCCTTTAATTTTTGGAAAAAGGGAAAACCAATCCTTTAATTTTTGGAAAAAGGGAAAACCAATCCTTTAATTTTCGAAAAAAGGGAAAACCGATCCTTTAATTTTTGGAAAAAGGGAAAACCGATAAAAGTTATCGCTGCAGCGACTAAGGACCTGCGCTGTTAGTGACGCAGACCCCGCCCGCTGAAGGTGGGCGAGCCTGTCCGCTGAGGGTGGACCCCCCGTCCGATAGTAGTGGACGAATCTGTTTGGATGTTTTGAAAATAAGGACCTACGCGGTTTGTGACGTAGACCCCGCCGGCTGAAGATGGCGAACCTGTCCGCTGAGGGTGGACGCCCCGTCCGATAGAAGTGGACGAATCTGTTTTGAAATTTATTTTGTTTTTTTGAAAATAAGGACCTATGTGGTTTGCGCCGTAGACCCCGCCGGCTGACGATGGCGAGCCTATTTTAAATTTGAAGATTTTATTTCTTTCGAAAACTGAGGATATGCGCGGCTTGTGACGCAAGCCCCGCCCGCTGAGGGTGGGCGAGCCCATTTTGAACTTCTTGTTTAGCCTATGTAGAAGGGCTTTTGTGATTACAACCTGTTGGTGGGTTGACAATGTGTTTAGATGGACAATAGTCTCGTGGTCATCTTCTTTCATGGTTTTGAGCTAGTCTTCATGGCTCAATTTTGCCATTACCTGAGTCCTTGATTGGGGGACTATGTATAAGTATCAACAACGACCTTTGTTTTGAGGTCGTAATCCGGTTTTATCTTTTGAAGTTATCCAAACACGGGACTTCGTACAGTGTAGTCTGGGAATATTGTTTTAACTTTTCACAATTTCTTTTGAAATATATATTTTCTTTCGAGCCACCAAGCACTCGTGCTTGGCGGTCAGTTCTTGTCAAAGAGGTTCTTTGGGGATACACATTTTGTAATGTCCTTGATTGTGTTTGGGATCGTGCTCGTAAGTGCGAGCGATCTTCGTAGTGGTGTGCTACTCTTGACAAAGTCGTGAGGTGCAACTTTCAGTAAGGAAATTGGCAATTTTCGAGTCAAATGGATGCGGCAGGGCCCAATAGAAATTAGGGCCTTTTTTTAGCCTGGGTTCATTTTCGGCGCCCAGGCCTGGGCGTTGAAATAATTCACGCCCAGGTGGGGCGTTGAAAGTGTTGTTTGGGCTGGTCTTTTGATGACACAGTTGGCCTCTTGTTCATTCGTTTATTTCACTTGGAAGTTCTATGTATTCTCTTTTCTTTTGTTTTTTTTGTTTTTAGAACGTGATGATTTTCTTGAGAAGCCGTAGCCGACTGGTGGACTACGGTGCTTGTCGCTTTGGGGCGATTATTTTAAGGAACTGTTGCTCTAGTTATTGCGATAGTTGGGCGAGTCTATATGGCCCGAGGAACATACCTTGAGGCGTAAGATTTTGATCGCTCTTGTATATATCATTCTTCTTTTGAACGCGTTCGTGAATGTTCGATACTTAGAATGATGATATGTATGTGCGAACGAGCGTTCATAGAATGGCTGTTGTGTGCGGCCCATTAATCAGTTTGCTTGAATTGTTTCATTTTTTTTTGAGCAACGACTGATTTTGAATAGTTTGCTTAGAAGCTTGATAGGGTTCAGGCCCTTTTATGAAGTGGGCTCAAACATCGTACCCTTTCGATTGTTCAAACATTTGTTTCGAGATTTTTTTTATTTTTCTATGGTTGTTTCGTAGCTTGGAGCCCCCAAGTATGCATGTTGGGATGCTTTCCTTTTGGCGTACGATTTTTGTAGGTTCTTTCGAGAAAGATGCCTTGGGGTTCCGCTCGTGTAGGTGCGAGCTATCCCTTACGTGGTAGGTAATATTTTGCTACGTTTAATCCTTAATGTAGAAGTCGTGTGGCTTGCATTTTGAATTTGGGCGATAAGTAGTCTTTGCCTCTTTTACACGTGATCTTGGTCGTGCCTACATTAGTGAACTATGCCTTGTACCGTGGGACGGTTGAACTTATGGTGCGACGTAGGCTTGTGTGGCCTAACGGCGTGTCTTAGAACATTCCTCCAGGTGTTGGGATATCATTATTATTTTTTGCATTGGAGTACTTTATTACGCCTCGTTCAGGTGTTCGAACAAGTGTAGCACCTTCTGCGTGGGTTTGCACGGCTTATTACTTTGCTCGATGCGAGGATTCATAGGTGTTTTATTTTTATATCTGGGCAAAACTTGGCTAGCAGAAATATTCAGCGCCCAGGCTGGGGCGTTAAAGATATAGGCGCCCAGCTCTGGGCGTTGAAAATTATCTCTGGGTATATTTTGACAGTTCTTATCCTTGATTTTTTTCTTTCGCTTTTGCTTTGGAACGAGGTAGACTGTGTAACGGGGACGCTTGTAGGGCGAGCGTTACGTGCAGTAGTTTGATCGGAGTTTTGGTGACTCGCGATTTTCAGTTACCCTTGTTAGTGGGGTGACTTTATATATTCTAAGTAGCGCTTAGAATTTGGGAGGGGTTGTAGCCATTCTAAGGTTCGTTTTACATGATTAGACCTTAGGATCGTGTCCCTATGATGTATGTATAGCATTAGCGTCGAGAATTTGCGATAAAATCGTCATTTCGAGCATTTTTAGAGTGTTTTTCTCAAGCCCCCAATTGTAGCTACGGGATTGGCTTGGTGCTATAATGCTTTGCATACGTTTTTATGCATTCATGGTGACATGGATCATAAATAGTTTGAACCAGACTCGTTTAGTGCGAGGTACGTTCGAGTAGTGATTTTGCTGCTTCTCTTGTAAATGTCGTATTGTGCGACATTGCCATGGTCAAGGTAGTCACATGTTGAAGTGTGCCTTGTCCAAAAGCTAGGTGCCTTTCTTTACCCATAATCATATTTGGAAATCTTTTGACTCACTTGCAACATTGAGATAAACGCATACTTAGCTTAAACCAACGACACTTTATTATGTTCGAAAAAGTCTTTAAAAATTATTTTAAAATCCGAATCCTACTGTGTACAATCCGAGGTGTCCTAAGTAGGTTGACTTATAGAAGGGTTCGTACAGGATTACATGAGTGAATCAAAATACTGTTACGATTTTTGGAATGCTGTCTAAGGATTTGCTGGAAGCCAGGGTGCAGGCGTCAAGATATACTTGTGCCCGTTTGGCATATGCTTTAGGCTTTTAAGGCCATCTTTTCCAGAATTGCGGGAATATAAACCGTTTTCAAATTGACTTAGATTTACTTGGTGTATGTCTGCACAAAAGGTCAAGGTATACTTAGTTCTTTCCCTAGCTCTTTCATTTCAATTTTTCAGCCCCCAGTTGTTATTATGTCTTCCCATTAATGATGCTTTCAGATTTCGATTTTAGATGCCCGTGTCATATGTCTGAGTAGGGTAAACCTTGGTTAAGTGCCAAGTCCTATTGACAATGTCTAATTTTTTCAAAGGAGATTCGCAAGCATTTGAATTACCATGAACGGGTGCCCTGAGTTCGAAGGAACGATGGGGCGATGCCGTAGAACAATCCTCTTTATTGCAAGCTTACTGCCTTTACTACTTGTCGGCGATTATGACTGTGTCTAGTGGTGAAAGAAGGTCTTTAAGCGAATGACTATGTCTAGTGGTGAAAGAAAGTCTTTAAGTGAGTTAGTTCGCTTTAGGGAGGGTCAAGTTGAGTACTTTAGAGGTCATGGACGCTTGCGCTAGCCCCCATTCAATTGAGGCGAAGCGATCTTTTGAGCCTTGGCTAAATGTCTAGGAGCGTGAGTGCTCCTTCTGGCAAGGGTACGTGCCCTTATTATTCTTCGATGTGTGCTCATTTTGGCATCTTTGATGACTTGGATTCTTCCTTTGACTCAAATTTTCTTTGGACTTGGGTTGCAAGTAATTAAATTTTAATAAGGGATTTCTATTTTTTATTCTTGTTTTTCTATAGGCTTTAATATTTTTGCAAATTGGTTGGACCGAATCATGGATTGCCTACGTACCCGCCTTAAATAAATTTAATTTGGAATCAGGTCTTGCGTAGTTCTTAGCCTAGAAAATGGTTTCTTAGAATGCCGATTTTAAACAAGTACGTTCCGAGGTGGAAACATATTATTTGAAATGGTAGAATAAGTGAAGTTTATTATTACTTAAATCTGCTGCCAAAAATTTGCTTTATATTTTTTTTGAGTACATGTATTTTTTTTTTTTTGGTGGTACGTATATCTGAATACGTGCTGTACCCCCCAAGTGTTCATTATTTTTCCATGTATGTGCGGATAAAATGACAAGCATTTCTGGACAAATTTTAGCAAGCAGAGAGATTCAGCGCCCAGACTGGGGCGCTAAAGATTTCGGCGCCCAGCTCTGGGCGCTGAAAATAATTTCTGGGCGGATCTTTTTTGGTGCGCTAAATGCTTCATTTTCTTTTTTAAATGCTTATTTTCTTATTTTTGTGCGCTTTGCAAAGTTTCCTTTTTTATTATTCACATTTTTTGTGCACTTTTCATTTGTCTTTTTTTTTATTTGTGACTCAAGACGGTTTGAAAGATGGGTTGAATGAGATAGGGTGATTTGTATAGGTATTTGTCAAGCATAAGGATTACATCTGCTAGGATTCACAATTTGCAGTCTCAAACTAGTGTCATGAGTTTACATCAACCGAGGCCAATGAGTAGCATGGGGACAGTTCAAGGGTATATCAACAGGATGTATCCACACAAGTTATATGGTCATTATGCTAATGGTGGTGTAAGAGCAGGTTTGGATTTTGGAAATGATGGGCATGACGCACGTATCAATGGCCGTGCGTGGTTTGCGGTTGATAACAAGTTCAAAAACAAGAGTTGAGGTAATGGTTTCTTGGGTTATGGCAATGAGAACATGGATGGGCTAAATGAGCTGAACAGGGACCCCAGAGCGAAGGCGTTTAAGAGCATAAGGATTGGAAAGGGTAGACATCGTAGAATTTTATAATTTGGATTGGTTGACTCAATTCTTTTCCTTCGTTTACTTGGGTAGATTTCGCACTTTGGGAGGTACGGGCTAAGTATTTCATGGCTTGCTCTTTCGCTCTCCCTTTTCTCTTTCTATTTTTTCTTTTTGCTTGGGATTTCTCCCCAACATAAATCCTTCAAATTTTTTATTTGGGCTAAAAGGTAGATGGTTGTGGTCTTTGAGTCACGAGGCGAGACTGAGTGAGCCTCGTTTGGTAGGCCTATAGTGGACCTTTAATTTTAGTAGGCCTAGGATGGACCTTTAATTTTAGCAGGCCTAGGGTGGACCTTTAAATTGTCTTACTTTGCAAGCGTATTTAGTCGTTTCTTAAAATGTGCAAATAGCGTAGATTCAAAATGTTGTTTTTACCTTATTGAAATTTAACGAAAGAATTACATCGAAAATAATTTTTTACAGTTCTCGGGATTTAATTGGAAGTTGTGATTTAGACTCGAACTTTCATTAATCTTTCTGATTATAACCCGTGTATGAATACAAGGAGGTGGCCTAGACTCAAAATAATGACGTGGCGTAAGCCTATAATACTTGACCAAGCGACTCTCGGACTTAGGCTAATTGGACTCAGACTTTGGTTGGTTGACACTTTAGATTTTAACCCTTGGGTGTTCATTTGTCATGCGCCATTTTGTTTAATGTTGGCAAGGTAGTTAATTGGGGAGATCGAATTTTTATTTTTGCAAGACTAGAATCATTAGTGCGGCTTCTCTCTTAGTGTGTATTGCTTTACCCCAATGGTAGCCCTATTGGTATGCCTTAGGGCCATTAATTTTTTCTTTGCCAATGGTATTAACACCTTAGGTTCACTTTAGGGGTTGTGCGACTATGGGGGAATGATTTCCAGAATGTGACCATTTCCATTTTGCAAATACTATAATATATTCTTTTTATTGGTGAGAGAGAGTATCGAGGCCGTGGATTCCTAGCAAGGGATGACAATTACATATGGGTGCTCATTGATTTAAAAATAAGGAAGGGAGACTCAAATATGGTTTAACCTTTTAACTTGCAGAACGACACCAAGCATTAGGACCGATTCTATGGATAAGACAACTAAGACTTAGGATTTGGATTGTATTTTGGCATAGCCTAGTCTAGACTCGGATTTATTTGAACATTTATTTTTTTTTGAAGACTTTATTCGAACATTTATTTTTTGAATACTTCGCCCATGTGACATTCAAGGTTTAATTAGCATGCTCGGCTTTGGTGCCGAACATCGTCGTCGTAGGAGGCCTAACAACGACACAAAGAGTTATTTATTTTTTACAAGTCGCTTTTAGAATCGAGTGCTTTTTCATACGCCCTCGTAGCAATTGTTTTTAAGAAAAGTTTTTTTTTTTTTTTTTTTGCTACGTATTTTCTTCATGCGTGGGCACCGAGGCTTTTGTGCCTGACCAAAAGGCCAGGCAGCAACTTCAGCGCCCAGCAGTGGGCGTGAGAAATATTGGCGCCCAGCCAGGGGTGCTGAAAATGCATCCCTGACTGGTACTTGTTTTCTGTTCGCGTATATTCTTTTGTTTTATGCGACTTAATTTTGCGTGCTTGCCTAATAACGTCCTTTACGCGTGGTGCAGCGTTTTTGGGATTCGTTACAGGCCATCCCGAGCGTCGCTTATTTTCGTGGCGATCGTTCGGGCTTGAGAAACACGTATTTTGGTATAACTCTTTGGCAAATTAGTCTATGAATGTTTGGGCAATTCTTAAGGTCGTTGGTTTTCTAGGACAGTTTGTCTAGCATTATTCGTATGCATAATCATAACATAGTCACATAGTTCGCTACACATAACTACATTACAAACATAGATTTGTAAATTAAATATGTCACGTAGTTTATGATAGGCTTCTATGGGTAGTTATTTGCGCCTGGCTTGGTACCGCTTCTATCGTAGATCCAACTCATGCCCTGGTCGAGGTAGTGTCTTCAACAGACAAATTTCGCTCAAGAGGCCAACCCGCAAGTGCAAGCCAAGGGGGCATGCAGGCGAGAGGGACCTAATGGGCGAGCGATTGGGTTCGGGATAGGTGTACTACCTGCACAAGTACCGAGTGGGAAACATGCGCGGCGTATGCACCCCCCTATTGGCGAAAAAAGGTATCCTTAGTCCCAACTCCCAGGGAGCCGAGATTCGTTATGATGTTATGCCCGTTCACATTAATATGCTGATTTTCAGGTCGTCCCAACTTGATGGGGAAATAAACGCGGGGTAGGATCGTTTCACCCTTCGGCTATTTGATTACCTACAAGCACGAGTATTTCCTTCACTATCCCCAGTGGAGTCGCCACTGTGAGGGGGTCGAAAAAGCGCCAGGCTAATGCGTGACCTTGCCCCTCGTGGGTGTGACGATTCTTTTTATTCAATCAAGTGTAATTGGATTCCCT
Source organism: Spinacia oleracea (assembly GCF_020520425.1). Taxonomy (NCBI): domain Eukaryota; kingdom Viridiplantae; phylum Streptophyta; class Magnoliopsida; order Caryophyllales; family Amaranthaceae; genus Spinacia; species Spinacia oleracea. Next base: position 62,655,879 of record NC_079492.1, on the reverse strand, counting down.
GTGAGTATACACCCAATTGACTAGTAATATAGGAGTCGCCATTCAGTTTTTAACGACAATGAGAAAAACTGACAAAACCCGGTTATCGTGACATAAAGGGAGTGCAATTATGTTTGACCACGACGGCCGTAGGTTCCCTTGTGATCCCTGGTGTGGGGATCTCTCAATATACACCCGCAAGGTAGAGATTGAGGGTTCGGGGGACTGTAACTACCGAGAGGAGTAATTCGCTCGTCGATAACTCCAAAGGCAGGATATCCTTACTAGCTCAGCATAAATAATTGAAGGGACATGCATTAACTATTAAACTAATCTGAGTTGGTTTTAGCAATATGCAACATATAATACTAATTCGATCGTGATTATCTGATTTAAATAACATTAAGGGACCTAGCATGATAATCCGATTTCCCAAAAATATTATATTTGTTAGGCGTGATAGAACAATCAGATTAGGTTAGTTTAACAGTTCATAAAAAGGGTGAGGAAAGCAGTTAAATCATCAAAAAGGGACACATTACGACGCACCCTTGAGAGGTGCGTCACGGTTCTCAGAAAACTAACCACTTTGACTTTGCTATTTCTCCTTTTTATTTAACGAATCTCAATTATGGGACAGGATACGTTCTGTTCGATTTATGGATCGATTGCGACAGAACGCGTGAACAGTTTCGCAGCGAGAGGCTTAGGCTAAGGGGTTTAGAGTCAATACTCAGAATATATTATGTGTTGTTGTGTGTCGTTTCACGTCGAAACTAGGGGCCTATTTATAGGGAAGAGTTCGTGGAAAGATAGAATTGCAGAGTTCTAATCCATAAAGAATTAGGAAAAGAGACGTACCCAGGTATTTTCAGCGCCCAGGCCTGGGCGCCGAAGATTTCGGCGCCCAGAGCCAGGCGTTGAAAATAGGGTATGGGCAGTTTTGTTTAGTCAGATTCGGATTCCTAAAATCCGTAGAGTTTGAGATTAATTCGAGTCTTTTAGCGCGTATCAATTTTGTGACAGAATGCGTCTGGGCCCGTTACGAACTCTAGGCTCGTTAGGATTTTAATTAATACGTAACTCTTATTTCCGAATCCTATTAGGAATAGGATTCTCGCAGTTCTCTATCTCATTTAGGATTTATGTTGGAGTGCAACACCTAATTCTTATGTTTTGCCACTTTTAGAAGCTACCTTTTACGGCAATTACTATTTTTAGCAGGTTTCCATAAATAGCAGGTTTCGGGTGAAATGAAATGGGGAATCGAGATTCGTTTATTTTATAGGAGATGCGTTGTCAAGTGGAGTTTTTATGCTTTCATCATCGAACCTTTCCCTTGCGGGAACGGGGACAAAAGTAGGTGTCTACAGTTAGCCCCCACTTTGACTGAGTCTTGGAGTAAGACGACGGTCAAAAGTATTAGACGGAGTGCGTCACACAAGCCATGGTGTATGTGACCTGTTTTGCGAGGGTCTCACGAGCCCCCGAGTGATAACATTTGACTTAAGGGTCATCACTTGAAGTGTCGACATATCCCTCACGTGTCATTGGGATTTGTCAACTGATAGTATAGAAACTTCCTCACTTTGTCATTGGAAGGATCTAAAGATGCGTAGAAACTCCCTCACTTTGTCATTGGGAGTAGCTACAAATGTTTTCCAAATCAAAGCTGTAAAGTGTAATTGGGCCTGGCCAAGCCCAATCACGAGGTAAAACGTTTTTAAAGATTCTCATTTTCAGGGCTAGCTAAACGAGAAAACCCCCTTGTTTTTATAGGACGTAAAACGAAGGAAAATCCAGCACATCGTTCTTTTTTGGAAAAACGAAAAACCAATCCTTTAATTTTTGGAATAAGGGAAAACCAATCCTTTAATTTTTGGAAAAAGGGAAAACCAATCCTTTAATTTTCGAAAAAAGGGAAAACCGATCCTTTAATTTTTGGAAAAAGGGAAAACCGATAAAAGTTATCGCTGCAGCGACTAAGGACCTGCGCTGTTAGTGACGCAGACCCCGCCCGCTGAAGGTGGGCGAGCCTGTCCGCTGAGGGTGGACCCCCCGTCCGATAGAAGTGGACGAATCTGTTTGGATGTTTTGAAAATAAGGACCTACGCGGTTTGTGACGTAGACCCCGCCGGCTGAAGATGGCGAACCTGTCCGCTGAGGGTGGACGCCCCGTCCGATAGAAGTGGACGAATCTGTTTTGAAATTTATTTTGTATTTTTGAAAATAAGGACCTACGTGGTTTGCGCCGTAGACCCCGCCGGCTGACGATGGCGAGCCTATTTTAAATTTGAAGATTTTATTTCTTTCGAAAACTGAGGATATGCGCGGCTTGTGACGCAAGCCCCGCCCGCTGAGGGTGGGCGAGCCCATTTTGAACTTCTTGTTTAGCCTATGTAGAAGGGCTTTTGTGATTACAACCTGTTGGTGGGTTGACAATGTGTTTAGATGGACAATAGTCTCGTGGTCATCTTCTTTCATGGTTTTGAGCTAGTCTTCATGGCTCAATTTTGCCATTACCTGAGTCCTTGATTGGGGGACTATGTATAAGTATCAACAACGACCTTTGTTTTGAGGTCGTAATCCGGTTTTATCTTTTGAAGTTATCCAAACACGGGACTTCGTACAGTGTAGTCTGGGAATATTGTTTTAACTTTGCACAATTTCTTTTAAAATATATATTTTCTTTCGAGCCACCAAGCACTCGTGCTTGGCGGTCAGTTCTTGTCAAAGAGGTTCTTTGGGGATACACATTTTGTAATGTCCTTGATTGTGTTTGGGATCGTGCTCGTAAGTGCGAGCGATCTTCGTAGTGGTGTGCTACTCTTGACAAAGTCGTGAGGTGCAACTTTCAGTAAGGAAATTGGCAATTTTCGAGTCAAATGGATGCGGCAGGGCCCAATAGAAATTAGGGCCTTTTTTGAGCCTGGGTTCATTTTCGGCGCCCAGGCCTGGGCGTTGAAATAATTCACGCCCAGGTGGGGCGTTGAAAGTGTTGTTTGGGCTGGTCTTTTGATGACACAGTTGGCCTCTTGTTCATTCGTTTATTTCACTTGGAAGTTCTATGTATTCTCTTTTCTTTTGTTTTTTTTGTTTTTAGAACGTGATGATTTTCTTGAGAAGCCGTAGCCGACTGGTGGACTACGGTGCTTGTCGCTTTGGGGCGATTATTTTAAGGAACTGTTGCTCTAGTTATTGCGATAGTTGGGCGAGTCTATATGGCCCGAGGAACATACCTTGAGGCGTAAGATTTTGATCGCTCTTGTATATATCTTTCTTCTTTTGAATGCGTTCGTGAATGTTCGATACTTAGAATGATGATATGTATGTGCGAACGAGCGTTCATAGAATGGCTGTTGTGTGCGGCCCATTAATCAGTTTGCTTGAATTGTTTCATTTTTTTTTGAGCAACGACTGATTTTGAATAGTTTGCTTAGAAGCTTGATAGGGTTCAGGCCCTTTTATGAAGTGGGCTCAAACATCGTACCCTTTCGATTGTTCAAACATTTGTTTCGAGATTTTTTTTATTTTTCTATGGTTGTTTCGTAGCTTGGAGCCCCCAAGTATGCATGTTGGGATGCTTTCCTTTTGGCGTACGATTTTTGTAGGTTCTTTCGAGAAAGATGCCTTGGGGTTCCGCTCGTGTAGGTGCGAGTTATCCCTTCCGTGGTAGGTAATATTTTGCTACGTTTAATCCTTAATGTAGAAGTCGTGTGGCTTGCATTTTGAATTTGGGCGATAAGTAGTCTTTGCCTCTTTTACACGTGATCTTGGTCGTGCCTACATTAGTGAAATATGCCTTGTACCGTGGGACGGTTGAACTTATGGTGCGACGTAGGCTTGTGTGGCCTAACGGCGTGTCTTAGAACATTCCTCCAGGTGTTGGGATATCATTATAATTTTTTGCATTGGAGTACTTTATTACGCCTCGTTCAGGTGTTCGAACAAGTGTAGCACCTTCTGCGTGGGTTTGCACGGCTTATTACTTCGTTCGATGCGAGGATTCATAGGTGTTTTATTTTTATATCTGGGCAAAACTTGGCTAGCAGAAATATTCAGCGCCCAGGCTGGGGCGTTAAAGATATAGGCGCCCAGCTCTGGGCGTTGAAAATTATCTCTGGGTATATTTTGACAGTTCTTATCCTTGATTTTTTTCTTTCGCTTTTGCTTTGGAACGAGGTAGACTGTCTAACGGGGACGCTTGTAGGGCGAGCGTTACGTGCAGTAGTTTGATCGGAGTTTTGGTGACTCGCGATTTTCAGTTACCCTTGTTAGTGGGGTGACTTTATATATTCTAAGTAGCGCTTAGAATTTGGGAGGGGTTGTAGCCATTCTAAGGTTCGTTTTACATGATTAGACCTTAGGATCGTGTCCCTATGATGTATGTATAGCATTAGCGTCGAGAATTTGCGATAAAATCGTCATTTCGAGCATTTTTAGAGTGTTTTTCTCAAGCCCCCAATTGTAGCTACGGGATTGGCTTGGTGCTATAATGCTTTGCATACGTTTTTTATGCATTCATGGTGACATGGATCATGAATAGTTTGAACCAGACTCGTTTAGTGCGAGGTACGTTCGAGTAGTGATTTTGCTGCTTCTCTTGTAAATGTCGTATTGTGCGACATTGCCATGGTCAAGGTAGTCACATGTTGAAGTGTGGCTTGTCCAAAAGCTAGGTGCCTTTCTTTACCCATAATCATATTTGGAAATCTTTTGACTCACTTGCAACATTGAGATAAACGCATACTTAGCTTAAACCAACGACACTTTATTATGTTCGAAAAAGTCTTTAAAAATTATTTTAAAATCCGAATCCTACTGTGTACAATCCGAGGTGTCCTAAGTAGGTTGACTTATAGAAGGGTTCGTACAGGATTACATGAGTGAATCAAAATACTGTTACGATTTTTGGAATGCTGTCTAAGGATTTGCTGGAAGCCAGGGTGCAGGCGTCAAGATATACTTGTGCCGGTTTGGCATATGCTTTAGGCTTTTAAGGCCATCTTTTCCAGAATTGCGGGAATATAAACCGTTTTCAAATTGACTTAGATTTACTTGGTGTATGTCTGCACAAAAGGTCAAGGTATACTTAGTTCTTTCCCTAGCTCTTTCATTTCAATTTTTCAGCCCCCAGTTGTTATTATGTCTTCCCATTAATGATGCTTTCAGATTTCGATTTTAGATGCCCGTGTCATATGTCTGAGTAGGGTAAACCTTGGTTAAGTGCCAAGTCCTATTGACAATGTCTAATTTTTTCAAAGGAGATTCGCAAGCATTTGAATTACCATGAACGGGTGCCCTGAGTTCGAAGGAACGATGGGGCGATGCCGTAGAACAATCCTCTTTATTGCAAGCTTACTGCCTTTACTACTTGTCGGCGATTATGACTGTGTCTAGTGGTGAAAGAAGGTCTTTAAGCGAATGACTATGTCTAGTGGTGAAAGAAAGTCTTTAAGTGAGTTAGTTCGCTTTAGGGAGGGTCAAGTTGAGTACTTTAGAGGTCATGGACGCTTGCGCTAGCCCCCATTCAATTGAGGCGAAGCGATCTTTTGAGCCTTGGCTAAATGTCTAGGAGCGTGAGTGCTCCTTCTGGCAAGGGTACGTGCCCTTATTATTCTTCGATGTGTGCTCATTTTGGCATCTTTGATGACTTGGATTCTTCCTTTGACTCAAATTTTCTTTGGACTTGGGTTGCAAGTAATTAAATTTTAATAAGGGATTTCTATTTTTTATTCTTGTTTTTCTATAGGCTTTAATATTTTTGCAAATTGGTTGGACCGAATCATGGATTGCCTACGTACCCGCCTTAAATAAATTTAATTTGGAATCAGGTCTTGCGTAGTTCTTAGCCTAGAAAATGGTTTCTTAGAATGCCGATTTTAAACAAGTACGTTCCGAGGTGGAAACATATTATTTGAAATGGTAGAATAAGTGAAGTTTATTATTACTTAAATCTGCTGCCAAAAATTTGTTTTATATTTTTTTTGAGTACATGTATTTTTTTTTTTTGGTGGTACGTATATCTGAATACGTGTTGTACCCCCCAAGTGTTCATTATTTTTCCATGTATGTGCGGATAAAATGACAAGCATTTCTGGACAAATTTTAGCAAGCAGAGAGATTCAGCGCCCAGACTGGGGCGCTAAAGATTTCGGCGCCCAGCTCTGGGCGCTGAAAATAATTTCTGGGCGGATCTTTTTTGGTGCGCTAAATGCTTCATTTTCTTTTTTAAATGCTTATTTTCTTATTTTTGTGCGCTTTGCAAAGTTTCCTTTTTTATTATTCACATTTTTTGTGCACTTTTCATTTGTCTTTTTTTTTATTTGTGACTCAAGACGGTTTGAAAGATGGGTTGAATGAGATAGGGTGATTTGTATAGGTATTGGTCAAGCATAAGGATTACATCTGCTAGGATTCACAATTTGCAGTCTCAAACTAGTGTCATGAGTTTACATCAACCGAGGCCAATGAGTAGCATGGGGACAGTTCAAGGGTATATCAACAGGATGTATCCACACAAGTTATATGGTCATTATGCTAATGGTGGTGTAAGAGCAGGTTTGGATTTTGGAAATGATGGGCATGACGCACGTATCAATGGCCGTGCGTGGTTTGCGGTTGATAACAAGTTCAAAAATAAGAGTTGAGGTAATGGTTTCTTGGGTTATGGCAATGAGAACATGGATGGGCTAAATGAGCTGAACAGGGACCCCAGAGCGAAGGCGTTTAAGAGCATAAGGATTGGAAAGGGTAGACATCGTAGAATTTTATAATTTGGATTGGTTGACTCAATTCTTTTCCTTCGTTTACTTGGGTAGATTTCGCACTTTGGGAGGTACGGGCTAAGTATTTCATGGCTTGCTCTTTCGCTCTCCCTTTTCTCTTTCTATTTTTTCTTTTTGCTTGGGATTTCTCCCCAACATAAATCCTTCAAATTTTTTATTTGGGCTAAAAGGTAGATGGTTGTGGTCTTTGAGTAACGAGGCGAGACTGAGTGAGCCTCGTTTGGTAGGCCTATAGTGGACCTTTAATTTTAGTAGGCCTAGGATGGACCTTTAATTTTAGCAGGCCTAGGGTGGACCTTTAAATTGTCTTACTTTGCAAGCGTATTTAGTCGTTTCTTAAAATGTGCAAATAGCGTAGATTCAAAATGTTGTTTTTACCTTATTGAAATTTAATGAAAGAATTACATCGAAAATAATTTTTTACAGTTCTCGGGATTTAATTGGAAGTTGTGATTTAGACTCGAACTTTCATTAATCTTTCTGATTATAACCCGTGTATGAATACAAGGAGGTGGCCTAGACTCAAAATAATGACGTGGCGTAAGCCTATAATACTTGACCAAGCGACTCTCGGACTTAGGCTAATTGGACTCAGACTTTGGTTGGTTGACACTTTAGATTTTAACCCTTGGGTGTTCATTTGTCATGCGCCATTTTGTTTAATGTTGGCAAGGTAGTTAATTGGGGAGATCGAATTTTTATTTTTGCAAGACTAGAATCATTAGTGCGGCTTCTCTCTTAGTGTGTATTGCTTTACCCCAATGGTAGCCCTATTGGTATGCCTTAGGGCCATTAATTTTTTCTTTGCCAATGGTATTAACACCTTAGGTTCACTTTGGGGGTTGTGCGACTATGGGGGAATGATTTCCAGAATGTGACCATTTCCATTTTGCAAATACTATAATATATTCTTTTTATTGGTGAGAGAGAATATCGAGGCCGTGGATTCCTAGCAAGGGATGACAATTACATATGGGTGCTCATTGATTTAAAAATAAGGAAGGGAGACTCAAATATGGTTTAACCTTTTAACTTGCAGAACGACACCAAGCATTAGGACTGATTCTATGGATAAGACAACTAAGACTTAGGATTTGGATTTTATTTTGGACTCGGATTTATTTGAACATTTATTTTTTTTGAAGACTTTATTCGAACATTTATTTTTTGAATACTTCGCCCATGTGACATTCAAGGTTTAATTAGCATGCTCGGCTTTGGTGCCGAACATCGTCGTCGTAGGAGGCCTAACAACGACACAAAGAGTTATTTATTTTTTACAAGTCGCTTTTAGAATCGAGTGCTTTTTCATACGCCCTCGTAGCAATTGTTTTTAAGAAAAGTTGTTTATTTTTTTTTTTTTGCTACGTATTTTCTTCATGCGTGGGCACCGAGGCTGTTGTGCCTGACCAAAAGGCCAGGCAGCAACTTCAGCGCCCAGCAGTGGGCGTGAGAAATATTGGCGCCCAGCCAGGGGCGCTGAAAATGCGTCCCTGACTGGTACTTGTTTTCTGTTCGCGTATATTCTTTTGTTTTATGCGACTTAATTTTGCGTGCTTGCCTAATAACGTCCTTTACGCGTGGTGCAGCGTTTGTGGGATTCGTTACAGGCCATCCCGAACGTCGCTTATTTTCGTGGCGATCGTTCGGGCTTGAGGAACACGTATTTTGGTATAACTCTTTGGCAAATTAGTCTATGAATGTTTGGGCAATTCTTAAGGTCGTTGGTTTTCAAGGACAGTTTGTCTAGCATTATTCGTATGCATAATCATAACATAGTCACATAGTTCGCTACACATAACTACATTACAAACATGGATTTGAAAATTAAATATGTCACGTAGTTTATGATAGGCTTCTATGGGTAGTTATTTGCGCCTGGCTTGGTACCGCTTCTATCGTAGATCCAACACATGCCCTGGTCGAGGTAGTGTCTTCAACAGACAAATTTCGCTCAAGAGGCCAACCCGCAAGTGCAAGCCAAGGGGGCATGCAGGCGAGAGGGACCTAATGGGCGAGCGATTGGGTTCGGGATAGGTGTACTACCTGCACAAGTACCGAGTGGGAAACATGCGCGGCGTATGCACCCCCCTATTGGCGAAAAAAGGTATCCTTAGTCCCAACTCCCAGGGAGCCGAGATTCGTTATGATGTTATGCCCGTTCACATTAATATGCTGATTTTCAGGTCGTCCCAACTTGATGGGGAAATAAACGCGGGGTAGGATCGTTTCACCCTTCGGCTATTTTGATTACCTACAAGCACGAGTATTTCCTTCACTATCCCCAGTGGAGTCGCCACTGTGAGGGGGTCGAAAAAGCGCCAGGCTAATGCGTGACCTTGCCCCTCGTGGGTGTGACGATTCTTTTTATTCAATCAAGTGTAATTGGATTCCCTGTGAGTATACACCCAATTGACTAGTAATATAGGAGTCGCCATTCAGTTTTTAACGACAATGAGAAAAACTGACAAAACCCGGTTATCATGACATAAAGGGAGTGCAATTATGTTTGACCACGATGGCCGTAGGTTCCCTTGTGATCCCTGGTGTGGGGATCTCTCAATATACACCCGCAAGGGAGAGATTGAGGGTTCGGGGGACTGTAACTACCGAGAGGAGTAATTCGCTCGTCGATAACTCCAGAGGCAGGATATCCTTACTAGCTCAGCATAAATAATTGAAGGGACATGCATTAACTATTAAACTAATCTGAGTTGGTTTTAGCAATATGCAACATATAATACTAATTCGATGGTGATTATCTGATTTAAATAACATTAAGGGACCTAGCATGATAATCCGATTTCCCAAAAATATTATATTTGTTAGGCGTGATAGAACAATCAGATTAGGTTAGTTTAACAGTTCATAAAAAGGGTGAGGAAAGCAGTTAAATCATCGAAAAGGGACACATTACGACGCACCCTTGAGAGGTGCGTCACGGTTCTCAGAGAACTAACCACTTTGACTTTGCTATTTCTCCTTTTTATTTAACGAATCTCAATTATGGGACAGGATACGTTCTGTTCGATTTATGGATCGATTGCGATAGAACGCGTGAACAGTTTCGCAGCGAGAGGCTTAGGCTAAGGGGTTTAGAGTCAATACTCAGAATATATTATGTGTTGTTGTGTGTCGTTTCACGTCGAAACTAGGGGCCTATTTATAGGGAAGAGTTCGTGGAAAGATAGAATTGCAGAGTTCTAATCCACAAAGAATTAGGAAAAGAGACGTACCCAGGTATTTTCAGCGCCCAGGCCTGGGCGCCGAAGATTTCGACGCCCAGAGCCAGGCGTTAAAAATAGGGTCTGGGCAGTTTTGTTTAGTCAGATTCGGATTCCTAAAATCCGTAGAGTTTGAGATTAATTCGAGTCTTTTAGCGCGTATCAATTTTGTGAGGAATGCGTCTGGGCCCGTTACGAACTCTAGGCTCGTTAGGATTTTAATTAATACGTAACTCTTATTTCCGAATCCTATTCGGAATAGGATTCTCGCAGTTCTCTATCTCATTTAGGATTTATGTTGGAGTGCAACACCTAATTCTGACAGGTTTCTATCCTTTATGTTTTGCCACTTTTAGAAGCTACCTTTTACGGCAATTACTATTTTTAGCAGGTTTCCATAAATAGCAGGTTTCGGGTGAAATGAAATGGGGAATCGAGATTCGTTTATTTTATAGGAGATGCGTTGTCAATTGGAGTTTTTATGCTTTCATCATCGAACCTTTCCCTTGCGGGAACGGGGACAAAAGTAGGTGTCTACAGTATGTTGCTTAAATATATGTGTACTGTGATTATTAGTGAGGCAGTTATTTTTGAACTAACTGGGCAATGTTACAGATTTTTGTCCCTGTACTGGTCAAGGAGCATTGGAGGGGTGTTTGTTTTGACATTAAGGGGAAGGCAATAAGGTTGATTGATTCCATTTTCAAAAACCCTGCGGAAAAACACGCTACTGAACTTAATGATCTGGTAAATGTTCGGGACTGCTTTCTGTTACATAAATTTGGGTAATATTTTTTCAATACTTTGTAGGATATGTGAAATGTATTGAATATTGGTATACTCGTGTCAGGTAAATGCAGTGGACACGATGCTAGAGGTGAATGTTGTTGGATACGTGCCAGGGACAATGAGGAATTGGCGTACTGAGGTCATCAACATAGTAGGCACTACGAACCAGTAAGTATATATGTGGTTTTTATTTTTAGTCATAATCGTCCTTGTAAGTGTATTATTAGTTTTAATAAGTTTTATGTTTTTATTTTTAGTCATAATCGTCCTTGTAAGTGTATTATTAGTTTAAATATATGTTTTATGTTTTGTAGTAGGTCGTGCGGGGTTGTAATGTTATGCTGCATGAAGGCATGTGCGCCTCGGTTCGTGTCACAATTTGAAGTGGTAAGTTTCATAACTTCAACTACAAGATAGTAGTAGGTTATTATGTCCAAACTGACATCAACCTTGCCTGATTCATGTAGCAAGATTTAACGAAAGCAAGAACGACGATAATCCTTGAAGACGTGCTTTCGGAATACAACGACATCAGTTATGCCATGCTTGATAAAATCCTGCCTCCAGCAACGAGGACAAGGGGGGGTAATTGTGGGTTGCCCTAAACTGGTTCTTGGATAAGTTTTTATAAGTTTTGATCATGATTCGGGATAAATTTTTATTTGTTGAATTTGTTTAGTTGCTGGATAATTTGGTTGTTTGGTTGTTGGATAATTTGTTAAGTCGCTGTTGAAGACTTAGTTGCAGACTTTGTTGGAAGACTTTGTTTGATAATTAGGATATGCATTGTAGGATGAATATTTCCAGACTTTGTTGGAAGACCTTGTATGATGAATTTTATGTTAAATTATAGGCCGCAAAGTATATGCAAAATATGCCCCAAATTACATGCAAAATAATCTAACATATAATTATCAAATCCAATAGGATAAATTAGTACCATACCATTTTATCAAAAAAGAGTACCAATTTGGTAATATTAACACCATATTCAAATACTTAGCACCATTTTTGTGATTTTAATACCAATTTATAAAATACCACTAGTGGAAAAAGGCTTATTTGCATCCCCGCATTTGCCACGCCATTCTGAACATGTGACGCAAATAACAAATTTTAGCATAAAACTTAGTCATTTGCGTCGCAGCTTTGTTAAACTGCGAGGCAAATGACTCTAGGATGCCCCCCAAAGTCATTTGAGTCGCAGATTAGTAAAACTGCGACGCAATTTACTCAATGAACTGCGTCGCATATTTACTAATCTGCGACGCAAATGACTCTAGGATGCTCCTAGAGTCATTTGCCATGCAGATTTGTAAATCTGCGACGCGCAGGGTTTTGATTTATTTTTTTCGAATTCGCGCTCACCCTTAATTAATTGCTTAGGAATTCATTCTGACTTAGGTTATTTCTCGACAAACACTGCGCCCTCCCAAACGAAACCACCACCAACACCAACACTAGCTGCTTTGTTCTCACCGGCGGCACTGCCGTCGTTGCTTCGCCGCCTTCCGTCGTTGCCGCGCCGGCCGTTCCTTCGCTACTTAATTCACGTACTGCGCGCTTCACTGCTTCGCCTCACTGCGCGCTTCACGTACTGCCTGCTCCCTTTTTAGAGCCGCCGCCCACGGCCAAGGAATTCGTCCACGGCAGCCGCCCATGCCGCCACCCACTCAGCCGCCCTTGTTCATTGTCGTCTCTCCTCTCTTAGGTATTGAATTTAATTTTCATATTTATTGAATTTTAATTGTGCATTTTAATTTTAATTGTGGACATTATAATTGAATTTTAATTATGCATTATAATTGAATTTTAATGGTTGATATTATTTGTTGAATTTTAATTGGGTACATTTTAGGATTTAGGTTTTGTTGAATTTTAGTTGAATTATATTTTAATTGGGTACATTTTAGGATTTAGGTTTTGTTGAATTTTAGTTGTTTATTACATTAAGGTTTTGTTGAATTAAAAATTATGAAATGAAGTTTTGGGTTTGTGTAGTTTTATGAGATGGTTTGTGTAGGTTATGAAATGAATTTATGCTATGAAATGAATTTAGGTGATATATGAAATCATGTTTTGGGTTTGCTACAAAATTTTGGATTTATAATGATATGAATAGCCTAGTTTATATTCTAACCTTTGACAAAATTTGGTCATATTTTTTTATCTTTAGTGGTTGAAAATGGATCGGATTTGGATGTATGGTAGTAAACGATTTTCTACAAGGTTCTTACAAGGGATTCAAGAGTTCATTAAGGTTGCCTTGAAACATCAATCAGAACATGAATCAAGTTTAATTCTGTGTCCTTGTTGTGATTGCAATAATTCAAGGGGGTATCGGGATATTGATGATATTGTTGATCACATAGTTCATCGCGGTTTTAAGGGTAACTACACGACGTGGACATGGCATGTTGAGAGCATAGATCATGGGGCAAGTTCTAGTATGCCGAGCTCGAGTCAGCATAATAATTGTGATAATGGTGATGATAATGAAATTGAGGATGATATTGGTGTTGAAAGTGAGGAAGAAGAGGAGAAAGATAGGATAGATGATATGATGCATGATGTGGAAGACCATCATTTCGTTGAGCGTCCCCGTATGTATGATAGTATAATCAAAGCTTCCGCAACACCGTTATATCCTGGTTCTACACAAACTGTACTTGGTGCCGTCATCGAATATTTCAACTTAAAGGTGGAAAACGGTTGGACCAACAAGAGTTTTTCACAGTTTTTGGAGGCCACGTCCGGTAATCTTCCTGAAGGAAAAAAACTTCCAAGGTCTAACTATGAGGCCCAGAAGCTTATGTGTCCTTTGGGTATGGATTTTGAGAAGATACACGCGTGTCCAAATGATTGCGTGTTGTATCGAAAGCAGTATGCAAATCTGCATGAGTGTCCAAGATGCGGATTGTCCCGTTACAAGATCGTGGAGAATGATGCAACATCAACTAAGAAGAAACCTTCTCCGGCTAAGGTGCTTTGGTATCTTCCAATTATACCAAGATTTAAGCGCCTTTTCTCAGAAGAGAAAACTGCAAAACTCTTGAGGTGGCATGCCGAAGGGAGGAAGAAAGATGGGTTAATGAGGCATCCTGCTGATTCTCCACAATGGAGGAACATTGATCGAAAGTACAAGGTCTTTAGGGAAGAAGTTCGGAATCTCAGGCTTGGTCTTTGCACGGATGGAATGAACCCATTCGGGACACTTAGTACCCAATATAGCACTTGGCCGGTTCTTCTCACCATATACAATGTGCCTCCTTGGTTATGCATGAAGCGTAGATACATCATGTTGTCGCTCTTAATCTCTGGGCCTAAACAACCCGGAAATTGGTTTTGGTGTATGCATCAAACATCAACACCCCTTCATCCCACAACAATTTCATCCATGTACACATCTATGTCATATGAAGTGTAGATACACCCATTGTTTGGATGTAATGCATATTGAGAAAAATGTTTGTGATGCCATTGTTGGGACATTGTTGAATATGCAAGGGAAAACGAAGGATGGGCCTAAAGTTAGACAAGATATGGCTGCTATGGGTCGCTCCAAGTTGGCACCTCAAGAAAGGGGAAAACGTTGGTACCTTCCCCCAGCTTGTTTCACCTTGTCTAAAAAGGAGAAAGCTAGCTTTTGTGAGTCTTTGCATGGCTTAAAGGTCCCTGCTGGTTACTCTTCAAATTTTCGTAGACTTGTGTCCATGTCTGACTTGAAATTAGTTGGAATGAAATCTCATGATTGTCATGTGTTGATGCAACAATTGCTGCCGGTTGCAATTCGAGGGATATTGCCGCCAAAAGTGAGGTATACCATTACAAGATTGTGTTTCTTTTTCAACACAATTTGTAGCAAGGTGATTAATCCAACAATACTGGATGATTTGCAGGCCGATGTACTTGAGACCATGTGTCGGTTTGAAAAGTATTTTCCGCCATCATTCTTTGACATGATGCCTCATTTGATTATTCATCTTGTTCGTGAAATTAAGCTTTGTGGGCCAGTTTGTATGAGGTACATATATCCTTTTGAACGGGAAATGGGTACCTTGAAAGATAGAGTGATGAATCCGGCCAAACCTGAAGCTAGTATTGTCCAACGAACCGTCGCGGAGGAAGTTGCTGCATGGGTTTCTCAATATATGGCACGTTTGAAAGAAGTCGGAGTACCAAAGTCTAGACATGATGGGAGACTTGCGGGTCAAGGTACAATTGGCAGGAAAAGGATATCAATCGGTTCTGAAATGATGTGTAAGGTTGAGCTGTTTGTGGTGCAAAGTCTTAGTGAAGTCCATCCATACGCGGCTGAGCACATGAACTTTCTTAGAGAGAAATATCCTTCAAAAAATGGTCCTCAACTGATAAAAGAGCATAATCGTTCATTCCTCACATGGTTCAAGCGTCGAGTGATGGATCAATTTTCCGACACGCCTAATGAGGTATCTGACATGGTGAGATGGTTGGCATATGGTCCTAAATGTCAAGTCATATCTTATGAGGGGTACGACATCAGTGGCTATTCTTTTTACACGAAGCGACAAGATGACAAAACGACGATGAAAAATAGTGGTGTTACGGCAATATGTTTGTCTTCAGAGTATGCTAGTGTAAAAGATAGAACACTTGTAGATAAGACGAACTCTTACTATGGAGTCATTGAAGAAATATTAGAGTTGGAATATAAGTATTTTAAGATTCCTCTATTCCGGTGCAAGTGGGTTGATATTAGTCGCGGTGTCAATAAGGATGAACATGGGTACCTGACACTTGTAAACTTTAGTCGAGTTGGGCATCTTGCAGATCCTTTCATATTAACATCACAGGCAAAACAAATCTTTTACATGGTTGACCCTGCCGATCGTAGTTGGTCAGTTGTTCTGGAAGGCAAAAGAAGAATACTTGGCGTTGAGGATGTAGATGATGAAGAAGAGTATGATGAGCAGTTTAATGAGATTCCACCTTCCTCCTGGCATATCCCTCAAATAATTGACGATGTTGACATGAGTTATAAGCGCCGAGATCATGATGACGGATTTTATGTTGATAAAGAGAAATAGCGAGATAGGTACTATTTTGGCAACTATTTTTTTCACCAAGTTAATTTGTAGATTAGTTAAAAGTTGGGTTCGAAAACGTCATTTTTGCCTAAATATGTACTATAACGACCCAATTAGCCTTAAATGTGGAATAATAGATTAGTACGAGTCTTAGAAAGTTATAACTATGCATATGAGACATGTAATAAGTTTGAAAACATTCCTTAAGTTGTTTAGTTAAAAGTTGGGTTCGAAAACGTCATTTTTGCCTAAATATGTACTATAACGACCCGATTAGCCTTAAATGTGGAATAATAGATTAGTACGAGTCTTAGAAAGTTATAACTATGCATATGAGACATGTAATAAGTTTGAAAACATTCCTTAAGTTGTTTAGTTAAAAGTTGGGTTCGAAAATGTCATTTTTACTTTCTATGACTCTTTGATTTTGCTATTAAACATAAACTTCTGCTCCCTTTAATTTTGCAGATGCTTGGGTAGAAGAAAAAAAGAGAGGAAACAATCCAAGATAGTCATATCCGTCATACTAAAGGTAATTTGAGCTTGTTTCGGTGTACCTTAAGGGAAATGGGGTGCAAAAATCTGCACGGAACTGATCAGAACTGTGCACTGATCTGTACAGAACTGATCTGAGATGTGCAGATGAGTGCACAGAACTGGTCAGTTCTGATCAGTTCTATACACTGATCTGTACAGTTCAGATCAGAACTGTGCAGATCAGTGCACAAAACTGATCAGAACGGACCAGTTCTGTGCACTGATCTGCACAGTTCTGATATGAGCTGTACAGATCACTGCACAAAACTGATCTGCAAAACAGTTCTGATCTGCAAAAAATTTCTCTCTGAAAGTTGTTTTTCCATTTTATTTGCTTGCAAGACGAACCAATTTCGTTTGCCATGTTTGACTGCACAGTTTCGGTAAATTTGGTAATCTTTAGGAATTTACTTGAGGAAAATTTGTGTCTTACACTCTTAATGGTTATATATGAGCCTTAATGCATAATGCCAGTGTTGCGTTTTTAGTTGTCTGGTAACGGACCTGGTTGATCAAGCTGATCATTTCAGACAGTTAATTGATACGGAGTTGGTAGGCGCAAGTTAGTTGCTATGGCGCTATTCTGGTGCTAATACCTTAGTTTTAATTCTTGGAAAGTTCTGTACTCCCTTAGTCGTTTACAAATGTGCGACGCAAATGACTTTTAGTCATTTGCGTCGAGAGCTTTTGCCACGCACAATGTGCGACGCAAATGCACTTAAATGTGCGATGCAAATGACCCTTTTTCCACTAGTGTACGAATACCATTTAAAAAAATTGAGTACCATTTAATGAAAATGAATTTCATTTTCATACAATTGAGTACCATTTTTGTCACAAACAACACCATTGTTCTAATAATATTACCAATTTGATAAATTTGAATACCATTTTGGCTAAAATACAAAGTGTAATGTGGTTAATAATTTGTATAATTATAATTAAGAGTAAATAATGGTTAGATGGATTATGATTCATGATTCGAGCATACGATGAAATGGAGTTAATGATCAAATTAAGATTGAAATAAGGTGAATGATTCACGATTCGATTCGAACAAGGATAATGATTTGGTCCAATGATTCGACATAAGATTCGACTCATTAGGATTAGGGTTTCGGGTGAAAGTCATCTAAGTTAGTCATTAGGATTAGAGTTAGTCATTGGGTTTTAAGTGTTCAATTTAGGTTATTCGTTCCAATTACAAGTGTTTGGATCTATCATGGTTAATAATGATTCTCATTGAAGTGAATGATTCGATCTATGATTGTCATAAGATTCATGGTTAATCATTCGAACAAGGATGATGGGTTAATCATTTGATGATTCGATATATGATTCGGCTCAAGAATCATGGTTAGTCAATCGAATATGGTTAAGGACTCGATTAGATGGAACAATTAGAATCAAAGTGTATTTAAATTTGATGGAACAATTAAAATCAAAGTGTATTTAAGAAATACCCTATTTGAATGATGAATTCCATTTTTGGAAAATGAATACCAGTATAGAGAAAGTAACAACCATTTTTTGTTAACTTAAAACCATTTTGGACAATAAAGTGTCATTCAATATATATTTTAATACCATTTTTATCTATTTGAATACTATTTTTACGTATTTGAATACCTTTTGGGAAAAGGTTAAGAGTGATATATGGTTAATTTTTAATTTAGGGTTTGTAATTTTATTTAAGAGTTAAATCATGGTTAATGATTCGATCAAAGGATGAATTATGATTCGTGATTTGATTCTACGATGAATTGAAATTAAAGATTCAAAGTTAGAGTGAAATAAGGTGAATGATTCATGATTCACTAAGGTGAATGATTCACTAAGGTGAAATTAATTGAAATAAGGTGAATGATTCACTAGAATGTTTAACCATTCGATTTATGATTCACATAAGATTCATGGTTAATCATTTGAATAAGGATGATTCGATTTATGATTCGGCATAGGATTGTCTTGGATGGAGTAAACATTATAGTGATTCGATTTGATGATTCGATACATAATTCGACTTAAGAATCATGGTTAGTTAGTTAATGACTCGATTTGATGGAACAATTGGACTTAGGAATCATAGTTTAATCAATCAAATATGGTAAATGAATTGATCTAGGGTTTAGGGTTTAGTGGTTAGGGTTTAATCAATCAATATGGTACATGGAACAATTGGACTTAGGAATCATATTTTATTAATGCCATTTTTTGGATGACTATGTGCCTTTTTTTATATTAATGGATACCATTTTGGCCTAAATAGTGCCATTCTATATATATAGTAACACCATTTTTCATAAACCAATACCATTTTTATATTAATGGAGTGCCATTTTTATATTAAGGGAGACCATTTTTCATAAAACAATACCATTTTTAAATACCATTTTTCATAAACCAATTAATGTCATATGATATATTTTAGAAAATGGTTAGAGTGAAGTATGGTTTAATTTTGAGTTTAGGATTACTAATTATAATTAAGAGTTTAAATATTGGTTACTGATTCAATCATACGATGAATTATGATTCTTGATTCGATTCTACGACGAATTGGTGTTAATGATTCGAATTAAGAGTAAGAAAAAGGTGAATGATTCGATTCAAAAACGAATTAGGGTTAATGATTCAATTTAACGATACGATTTAACGATTCGATTTATGATTCACATAAGATTCATGGTTAATTATTTGAACAAGGATGATGATTCGATTTATGATTCGGCTTATGAAACTTGGATGGGTTAATCATTCTAATGATTCCATTCGATGATTCGATATATGATTCCACTTAAGAATCATGGTTTGATGGAACAATTAGAATGATAGTTTAATCAATCAAATATGATTTTATGATTTTATTCAACGATTTGATTTATGATTCGACATAACAATCATGGTTAATCATTCGATAGGGTTAGGGCTTAGGGTTTAGGTTAAGGGTTTAGGGTTTAGGGTTAGGGTTTAGGGTTACATATAGGGTTTAGGGTTTGGGGAAAATGGTGTAAATTTGGGGTTAAAATTTGGTTTTTAGATCCAATTAAAGTTATTCCATTGAAGTTTTTAGATCCAATTAAAGTTATTCATTCCAATTACAATTGCTATATTGTAATAAATGGATTATGATAATAATAATTATGATATCAAACATAAGTTCTCAAAGTGTATTTAAGAATACCAAATTGGAATTATGAATACCATTTATTGTTACATTAATACCATATTTTGGAAATGAATACCATCCTTGATAAAGTAACTAACATTTTTTTTGACGATTAAGTGCCATTTGATATATTTAAGAATTCCATTTTGACTTAATGAGTGCCATTTTGGATAACTTAGTACCACTTTGGATAAAATTCAAAGTACTTAAATAAACAAAGAAATGAAAATATTTGAATGCCATTTTCTGGTGAATTAGTGTCATATGTTATATTTAGGATTACCATCTTGGCTGAATGAGTTCCTTTTATCATAAAGTAGTACCATTTTGGATAAATAAGTGGCATTCATTATATATTATAAAACCATTTAGCCATTTGAAATGAGTGCCAACATACAATTTTAGAAAGTGGTTAGAGTGAAGTATGGTTTAATTTTGAATGTAGCATTAATAATTAGAATTAAGAGTTTAATTATTGGTCACTGATTCGATCATAGGATGAATTATGATTCATGATTCAATTCTACGATGAATTGAAATTAATGATTCAAAGTTAGAGTGAAATAAGGTGAATGATTCATGATTCGATTCAAAAACGAATTAGGGTTAATGATTCCATTTAACGATTCGATTTATGATTCACATAAGAATCATGGTTCGATTTATGATTTAATCATTTGAATAAGAATGATGATTCGATTTATGATTCGGCATAATATTGTCTTGGATCAAATCGAATCATTCTAGTGATTCAATTTGATGATTCGATATACAATTCGACTTAAGAATCATAGTTAGTCAATCGAACGACTCATAAATCGAATTTGGACTTAGGAATCATAGTATAATCAATCAAATTTGGTAAATGGTTTAATAATCATTCCAATTGCTATATTGTAAATGGATTGTGATAATAATTATGATATCAAACATAACTTTTTCAAAGAATACCATATTGGAAAACTGAATACCATTTTTGGCCACATTAATACCATTGTAGGAAACTTAACACCAATATTATTGAAGTAACTACCACTTTTAGTATTCACTGTTCTACATTAGTATCATCTTGGATAAATTAGTACCATCTTGGATAATTTAGTGCCACTTTGGATAATGTAGTGCCATTTTGGATAATTTAGTGCCAATTTGGATAATTTAGTACCATTTTTGGATAATTTAGTGCCATTTTGGATAATTTAGTACCTTTTTTGGATACAAATCTAAATTAGTACTTAAATTAACATTAAAAAGATAATATTTGGATTACATTTGTTACATTTGAATAAACTATCATCAAAGTCATTAAAATGACTGGCATTTGATATATAAAGTTCCAACATACAAATAAACTATCATCAAAGTCAAATATGAATAATGTCAAACTGTAACCAAATGTTTAGAGTCAAAGTGAAATTCAATTTGAATATGGCCTATTTTGACTCCAACAGTAAATGTTTAGAGTCAACTATCATTGAATAATTTACAAGTCCTTAACCTTCGCCATTTCCTCCCAACAGGATGTTTTGTATAAATCTAGGAACCACCATCGTTGTCATTGAACCACCATTGTTGCCTAAAACAGGTGGCATAGAAACACTACCATTTTGCATAAACGAAGGAAAAAGGTTATTATAAACAAAACCAGTGTTGTTGTTGAAGTTGTTTAGTGGACGAAACTGACCTACAGAAGAACACCCTTGATGACAAGATGAGGACCCAGGATGGTACGAGTTCATAACAGGGATCGGATGGCTCATTTGAGAAGGATGGCCCATTTCAGAAGGATGGACAATTTGAGAAGGATGACCTATTTGAGTAGGATGGCCCATTTGACAAGGACGGCCCATTTCAGGAGCATAGCCCATTTGAGGATGCCCCATTTGAGGAGATACAAACCAGAATGAAACAGGCCATCAATAGATCCATCCCCAACATATGCTGGTTGTTGTTGATATACACATTCGGGAGCTGAAACAGGCCCGGCATAATACCTAAAGGAACCATCCAACATTTGTATACCACCTACACTTTGTACAAATTCCTGAAAACAACAGTGAAAATAAAATCCAACTGCCAAAACCAAAACACAAAGCTTATTTTTCAAAGAAATGAATCAGACTAATGGTGTTGTAAAAAATTACTTTGTTCCCTACTGCCAAAGAGACTAACTCCAAGTCTGAATCCACTAGAACACTCACCTACTGTGTTAAGGCACAATATATAAGTCAACAACAGAAAGGTTGACTATTATGCCATAAAGGTTGACATGCCAGTTCATATTTGCATTGTATAATTCTTACAATTCGTTGTATAAATACTTTGCAACTGATTGTAATCAGATTAACAATTTCATAAATATAAATCCCCAAAACTCTATCTTACTTAATTCTCTCTTCTGGTTCTATTTCTATCTCTCTATTTCTATTTCTTATTCTTCTTGAGGAGATACTCTATCAGAATGAAAGCCAATCAATTCAGTCACATATAGTGCAAAAAGATAGACAATGAAAGCTTTGTAAATTACCTGTTGTTGTTGCTGCGGTGGCTGGGGATTGTTATTTGGATGGAACACTACAAGAGGGGGGGTGAATTGTAATATGGAACTTGCTAGCCAATTTTTGCGGAATTATAAAGAACATAAGCAAGTAGAGAAACAATGCAAGAGAGATTTTACGAGGAAACTTTCCAGGGCCAACTGGAAAGAAAACCTCGACCCACTAGGGATTTCAACTCAAACTCTTTTCAATATAGGGCAACAACTCAGTTACAATCCTATAAGAAACTTGGCCATTACTTGAGTTCCTCTACGAACTCAAGTTCCCAATAGTTGTTCCCTCAAACAACTACGCTCTCACTGACTTCCCTAGAAGTCTCTCTTGACTCTTAGACTTCACTCAAAGCCTCTCTGCTTCTCTCTCATAGACTTCACTCAAAGCCTACCCAAATACATATCAGGAACTCACTCACGCTCCTGCCCCATACACATCAGGAACTCACTCAAGTTCCAGCCCAAAACTTGATACAAGAATTCACTCAAACCCTTGACCAATTCCCCATTACAAGAGTTCACTCAACCCTTGACCAACTCTCAAAATATTGATGATTGATAATTGATTAGTATCCCTCTAGAATGTAGCACGTGAAAAACCAATGGGGAACATGTCACTCGTAGGAACTTGGAACTCGTAGGAACTGACTCAAAAATGTTGAATGAAAAACATATTCTTCTATAACATTATTCCACAGCCAACCCTTATGGAATGACACAAGTCAGACCCTTTGGAATGAAGATATAAGCCTCTATTTATAGCGTGTACAAGACTTAACCATAATCCCACTAATTCCTCCACTAACAGTAAGTTTCCTAACTTCTAGGCACTTACCCATGATCAGTTAGTTGGGGAGAAAGTTGGGGAGAAAGCAGTCAAAGTCTTGGGCACAACTTATACCACGTTTACAGTAAAACAGTTAGAGTAAAAATAGGAAATAAAAAGAAAATAAATACTTGGAGAAAAAGCAACGTTTTATCAAAACATAATCCAGGAGATATTTTTCCAAAACTCACTTTTTATTTATTTTCTTATGCAAAAATATTTTACTGAAAACCTTTTCATAAACGTGAAATAAATACATGAGATTTCGTTCGTGCAGGAACTTGCATTACAAGTTCCAACACTCACAAACTCATTATACGTATTTTAAATTTTGACTCTTTATTTTCCAAAAGCAGGTAAGATAAAAATAAATAAAAGATGAAATTAAAATCAGAATCCTAATTAAAGTTGATTTAATTTAAAACTTATCTTTTATTTAAAACTAAATCTTATCCTAAAATAACTAGTGCATATTATCTAAAACTCTTAACCAAGTAGAGATTTATTAAGAAACAAAACTCTAAATAAATCCCTACAGATTACGATAATAATATGCAACATATTCACTGACTCTTAGATGCTTTTGACTCTAAGTTCCACGAGTTCCTTTTGACACCTTGTTCCATTACCTTTCACGCTACTACATACTTACATGAATCCTAGAAAATAAACTCTTATTTCCTGTCTTCATGTTCCATGCTGCTCCGCATGTTGGTTGTTCCACCTCTGGAACTTCTCGAACCATGTTCCCATCAGGAACTTATTTATGCATGCTTGATCAGTTTCTCTGATTGTCCAAGTCTACATGCTTTGGCCTTCTCTTGTTCCTGCTCTGGAACTCCTGGTTTTCTTAGCATAGAAACTTAAACATTTATTAGTTAAGTTTGCCTGTCATCATCAAAACCCTGTGGGTCAACAAATTCCCCCTTTTTGGTGATGACAAACCAAGCAAACTTAATAGAGAAAATAAATCCAACATGCATAGAAATCTTAAAACAAAATATTTACAAGAGTTAAAAGAATATACATAGTTGTAACATACTTGAGAAAAGCAGATATTTGAGACTAGGAACTCAAAATATTTTGCCTTCAATGTTTGCCTTTCTTTTCCCCCTTTTGGCATCATCAAAAAGGTTTAGCTAATAGTATTAATTTAATCCCATCACAGCACCATACTAACGAGAATGGTTAGTCAGAATCAGAGACAAAGCAAAATATCTCCCTCAATGTTGTACTGTTTAGACAATCATACTCAAGCGAATAGAATTCAAAGTGAAAAGAAATTATCATAAGCCAATGTTCCTTAGCAACAAGCAAAAAAGAAAGAAATAAGTTCACCCAAAAAAAAAAAACAGAAAAGCAAAATAAAAATAATGAAAAATTATTTCAAAATACATAAACACCATCAATTTGTATTTTGCAGGGATAGGCAATTTATGAGGTAAAGGTTAGGCATGGCTCATGATTTTAATGAATGTATTCCTTTGTCACTTGTTTCTCTGCATGTCTCCTTCTTTACGGACTTTCAACTGAAGATCCTCGCCATAAAATACACCGTTGTTCCTTTCTTTCTTCTATTCTTCTTTAGCAGTACGTATAAATTCTTTGAAGCTTTTTGATAGTTCCTTGATTCAATTTTTGTAGGAACTTACATTTATGGTGTAAGTTCCCATGTGAATCTTGAAGGAACTACATAATTTTTGAGATAATTCTTTAAGGTATAGACAGCTTCATTTGCATTTCAACTTGGAAACTTGAAATGCTTGTAGGAACTTATGATCCATTCTCTTTCTATTTTCACATATCTCTCCTTTTATTCCCCTTTTTTTTTCGATTTCTTTTGTCTCCTTTTTTTTTTCATCTCCCTTTTTTTTTTCAAAATGTACATTAACGCTCTATTAATCACCTTCCTCATTAGTTCCCCCTCAGTTGTTGCTGCATCGATTTAGTGACAAAGGAGGAATATTTTGTAGAGGGTTTTTGTATAGTGATGAATTTTTGAGAATGTTTTTGAAGAGAAAAAATAAATCAACGTGTGGTATTGATTTGGCTTTTGTGGTTTCTAATAGGTTGATATGGTAAGAGAATATTGGGAAACATTTTTGTGAGGAACAAAACTTAATTGGTGCATAAGTCTTTTAGGATATAGGTGAAAGAGATTTTAAGTGTTTTAGGTGTTTATGATAGATTGAAACATTTAAAAGATAAAATTTTATTTTATTGGGTGTAACTTAACAAAAGATGGAACATCCTTGAGGAAAATTAAGATCGGCAAGGAGTCCTTTCATTAAGCAAATACGAAAAATTGTAAAGGAAAAAGAATAAACGAAGATTGAATCAAAAGAAAAAATATAAAAAATTGCTTGTCGTACTAGTAATAGGAACACACAAAACAACATGGCTTATGACTCTTCTTTTTACCTTTTCATCAGTTAGCACAAGTAATTATGAACCAAAATACGAGAAATTAGGAGAGTCCTTCACAATGTACAATTCTGATCTATGTTCACACACAAGAATTGCGTGGGATTAATTTTACCAAAAGCTAAATACTTACAGTTTTGCCATATTTGGGGAACTTCAAGGAAAATATATCCAGCTTGAATATACTGAGTTCCAGTCACATTTTCTCGTGCTTCTGATCAAGAGTTATAGGATGGTAAAATGCGACTTTCGGAGATTTGATTGGAACCTCTCGCTTAGACCTATGGGTATGGCAATATTTGGTCTATTAGCGGTTAAATATTGGACAATTTAACAATCATACCTCTGAAGCTTTGTGTATGGCTCACAACCATCCCTTAGGAACCTTCATCTAGTCTTGCTCGTGTTCCTGTGGGAGTGTGATGCGTCTCTGCATTCTTACGCTCATGTTACTTTATGAGTTTAGTAAAGTACTTACACAAAGATTTGTTAGTTGTACCAAAGAATATATAATCAGTGATAAATACGTACAACAACCAAATTATAACATGCATTCATATGAAGGATTTTTAAAGAAAATTCATGATGCATGAAGAATAATTCTTTGGAAAAATAAGCTATAATGCGTTTTCCTTTTACAGCACAAAATATAAGTGTGACACATTTACTTTAAGCATACATAAGTGCCTTATTTAAATATGTGTATGCGTTCCAAATCAACAAAACTCTTGTTAAAGACTATGTTATGCTCATGTCATGCTTCACTAAGTCTTGATCCTCCAAACAGTCCATGAGTAGATGAAATCATAAAGAAAGCATATTCACATAATGCATTGCAAAACTTGTACACTTGTATTAATAAGTTAACAATATAACGCATTAAAACATGCTATGATATGAATAAGAAAAATTTACCTTATATAAATTTTCACCATGTATATGATTTCTTTGAAGTGCTGGACTGATTTTGATGACTTTATGTTCGAGTTCCTAGAGTGCTAGTTCCACCATCTTGATGCCCTCACATCTTATGGAAACATTCATGTGTAATCGAATATTGTCAATCATTCTTCAGAAGTTCCTTGACATGCTTTTGTCATTTGATCATCTCAAATATCACTCTCTATTTAATTTTTATAGAAATTAAGAGAGTGGTTGTTGTGTTCTTTCATCATGTTCATATAAACACTTATGATAATGAAACCTTATAAAACAATTCGTTAGGTTCAACATTTATGTATATATATCACTAATAAATCAGTTTCTCTTGAAAACAAAATATGTTAATTTTAAAATCAGTTTTCAAGAAGGGACTTGACATTGTTCTTTATAAGAAAAAAAGAAGTCATCTTCTGTTTGGAACAACCTACGTCCCATATGTGCAACAACATAGGATTATATATAATTACCTTATAAACAAGCTACTGGAGAAAGAGTCTCCTAAAAATCAATACCTTTCTGACTGGTTGTTCCTTTCAAGAACCAACCTTCTCTGAGTTCCTTTGTCGATGTCATTGATAAATTGATTGAATGAATGTTGTAGTGCACACAGGAACTCGATAAATGAATCTGGCAATTTTTCTACTACTAGAGCAGTCGTGGAACTTGTTGCATGATATTGATTGATCGAGTTGATCTTCAGCTTCATGAACTGGAACTTGAACCTTAGTTTGAAGTTCCTCGACATGAGCTTATGTAGCTGGCTACTGTTGCTTTTAATAGTGACATATTTTATCATTAGAAACTCGATTAGTTCTACAGGAACTTGCGAGTTCAATATTGAAATAAACTTTAACCTGTTGCTGGGAATAGTCATGTTAGTTTCAATCACAAGTAATATATTCACTTATTTCAACGCACATTTTTATATTTGTTGTAAACTCTGGATCATCTTCAATAACCCCTAGAAATATCAAATTATTGTTAGGAACCAAATTGTGATCCACAAAGTATGTGTTCCCTCTTTGATTCCCTTCAACTATGACATTTATTACTGATGATGTAATTTATTTTTAAAATTACCAGAGAAAACATAATTTTGGAAACTCTAAACAAATGTGCATTAATTACTCGACAATAAAAATTCACAATGGAACAGGAACTTGACTTACCAACTTTTTATTTGGAACCAATCTTACCTTAACTGTCAAAAGTTATAAGTTTCCACTGTAGGTAGCAACCAAACGATAATAGTGAATTTTCTTTCATAGAACAATCATTGTCGAGATATAACGAGTTGTTCCCCCTTAGTTGTAGCCACCTCATTTTTCATGTTACAAGTAAGCTAGAGCATGTTCCTATGGTCTTCATGACCATTCTCCATCTTGAGTTATTTTAATATGAGTAATCTGGGAAAAAATAACACTCAAGTGTAGTACTTTTGTGCAAAGTTATGATTAGCAGGTTAGTCTAAAATAAATATATATATATACTCAAACATAATAACAAAATATGATGTTCCTGAAAAAGTTACTTCACGAAAGAAACATGAAACATATATTCCATGGAACTTAGGTTAACAAGAACCAAGAACTTGTACATGAAAAACTTTGACACCAAAAATTTGCTATCAAATAGTTTATGCACCATTTATCAAGTTACTGTAACCTTGAGTTCGCTGATTGTTTCACCAGAACTTAGGAAGAGTTCCTTTGATCAATGAAACTTATTATTATGCATTTTGTACATATTAAATTCCAAAACAAAACCTATAACACAAATAAGGTTAGTTTGCACAATAATTTAAGAGAAACAGGTTTATAAAAAAATTCAACATTAATTAACACAAGTAAAATGAGGGAACAACCATACTAGCATTTCACATGATTGAGTTCCTTTGAGATGTTCAAAGTGACTTCCAATTATATAGTGCATGTGAGTTGATTCGTTGATATGACCCATCATATTTGGAAGGAACTTACATGCTGGTGGAACTGGAACTAGTTTACATCTAAAGTTCCAAGTTCCGAGCCTGAGTTCCTCTTCACTATTCCAACGAATCTAATGGATTTCCAACTCATTTTTCCTTGGTGTAATTCTGATGTTGTTCCTTTACTTCATACACACACTCAATCATGAGTTATAAACCTGTAAAAATCATTTCTCTTCTACTACGTTCCATAATCATGCATTAGTAGTAAATATATTTAAGTAGCATAATTTAGAAGATTAAAGTATACAAAAATTGTAAACTAACAGACCTGTAAACAATTAATGGTCTTGGGAACCTGACATGATTTCAGTTCCTTTCTTTTTAGCATTAGCATCTTAGAAAATGATTATTTTAAACTGCTGGATCTAAGATTCAACATGCATACATGTAATAAATATTCAATATACTCATAATATATGGAAAAATCGTTCTTTGGACAATAAATGATATAACATTAGATTATGTAGCCCAAAGAATAAAGTTCCCTTCGCAGGGAAACCAAGTTCCAAGAGTGGCTATATGCATTGTTCCTTTGTCTTGTTCCTTGAACCATTCTTATTAAACAAATAATGCATAAATGTAAAATCAATTTTAGAATCTGAAATTTGTCTCACAAAAACATATTTGAGAAGATCCAAAATCGATTAAACAAATTCAAAATACATTTGAATAATTTTCATAAAACGTTGTCAGGAACTTGAGTTAAATAAATAGCGTATGCATATAAAGATCTCAAACATTAGATGTTTACCTTAAATATATCATTAAGGATCTTTTAGTTGCAGCCTTTATCTATTCCTTGGAATGGTGCTGGAATGAGTTCCTTTATCTAGAAGTTCCTCTTCGGATTTTGATCCTTGTTCCGAAGTGGGGTGCTGATGTAATGTATCTTTAATAATGTCACACCCTCATGAGTTACTAAGTGTAACTCGTGGGTCAACAGTGATCCAGTGAGTTCCTCAATGTGGAACTTATATTCATAGGAACTCTGACATATTAATGTGCATCTTTGTTTGTTCCTGTACCAATTTCTTTGTCAAGGGAACCCAACAGATTTGGGTCCCTTCTTGTTAGTAGTAACTGTTAAGAAAATAATCAACACAACAACTACTACCAAGATACAATAAGCCTTCATATAAATGATATTCAATATATTCATGAAGCATATAAAATAATAGTTCTTAGGCAGAGAAAAAATAAGTAGGATATTTTGTTGCCTAAAAATTAAAAACTCCGAGTTCCACAGATATGCATTTTTCAAAATACGTTTCCTTGACATAATTTTAATGTACTGAAGTTTGAAAAAATAAATTGAAAAATCATTTATTAAATATAGATTTTAGATTTTTCAAATTTAATTTTAAATCAAAACAAAACAGAAGTTCCATTAGAAACAATGCAAGGAACACACAATAAATTAATGTATGCACACAAAGAAGGTCTAAAGGAATAGATATTTACCTTAGAAGATCGCCTGTTACACCTTGACTGACTTTTATTCAACAATAAAAGTCAGATCTGCCTTGTTCCTTTGAATGGGTAGGATCGAGTTCCTTTCATCAAGTTTCTTGTAATTGTTCCTCCTTCCAGGAACTTAACTCAGCAGGGTTGCCTGCTTATCAGCGAGTTCCGGCTCTGATACCAATTGTTATTTGGATGGAACACTACAAGAGGGGGGGTGAATTGTAATATGGAACTTGCTAGCCAATTTTTGCGGAATTATAAAGAACATAAGCAAGTAGAGAAACAATGCAAGAGAGATTTTACGAGGAAACTTTCCAGGGCCAACTGGAAAGAAAACCTCGACCCACTAGGGATTTCAACTCAAACTCTTTTCAATATAGGGCAACAACTCAGTTACAATCCTATAAGAAACTTGGCCATTACTTGAGTTCCTCTACGAACTCAAGTTCCCAATAGTTGTTCCCTCAAACAACTACGCTCTCACTGACTTCCCTAGAAGTCTCTCTTGACTCTTAGACTTCACTCAAAGCCTCTCTGCTTCTCTCTCATAGACTTCACTCAAAGCCTACCCAAATACATATCAGGAACTCACTCACGCTCCTGCCCCATACACATCAGGAACTCACTCAAGTTCCAGCCCAAAACTTGATACAAGAATTCACTCAAACCCTTGACCAATTCCCCATTACAAGAGTTCACTCAACCCTTGACCAACTCTCAAAATATTGATGATTGATAATTGATTAGTATCCCTCTAGAATGTAGCACGTGAAAAACCAATGGGGAACATGTCACTCGTAGGAACTTGGAACTCGTAGGAACTGACTCAAAAATGTTGAATGAAAAACATATTCTTCTATAACATTATTCCACAGCCAACCCTTATGGAATGACACAAGTCAGACCCTTTGGAATGAAGATATAAGCCTCTATTTATAGCGTGTACAAGACTTAACCATAATCCCACTAATTCCTCCACTAACAGTAAGTTTCCTAACTTCTAGGCACTTACCCATGATCAGTTAGTTGGGGAGAAACTTGGGGAGAAAGCAGTCAAAGTCTTGGGCACAACTTATACCACGTTTACAGTAAAACAGTTATAGTAAAAATAGGAAATAAAAAGAAAATAAATACTTGGAGAAAAAGCAACGTTTTATCAAAACATAATCCAGGAGATATTTTTCCAAAACTCACTTTTTATTTATTTTCTTATGCAAAAATATTTTACTGAAAACCTTTTCATAAACGTGAAATAAATACATGAGATTTCGTTCGTGCAGGAACTTGCATTACAAGTTCCAACACTCACAAACTCATTATACGTATTTTAAATTTTGACTCTTTATTTTCCAAAAGCAGGTAAGATAAAAATAAATAAAAGATGAAATTAAAATCAGAATCCTAATTAAAGTTGATTTAATTTAAAACTTATCTTTTATTTAAAACTAAATCTTATCCTAAAATAACTAGTGCATATTATCTAAAACTCTTAACCAAGTAGAGATTTATTAAGAAACAAAACTCTAAATAAATCCCTACAGATTACGATAATAATATGCAACATATTCACTGACTCTTAGATGCTTTTGACTCTAAGTTCCACGAGTTCCTTTTGACACCTTGTTCCATTACCTTTCACGCTACTACATACTTACATGAATCCTAGAAAATAAACTCTTATTTCCTGTCTTCATGTTCCATGCTGCTCCGCATGTTGGTTGTTCCACCTCTGGAACTTCTCGAACCATGTTCCCATCAGGAACTTATTTATGCATGCTTGATCAGTTTCTCTGATTGTCCAAGTCTACATGCTTTGGCCTTCTCTTGTTCCTGCTCTGGAACTCCTGGTTTTCTTAGCATAGAAACTTAAACATTTATTAGTTAAGTTTGCCTGTCATCATCAAAACCCTGTGGGTCAACAGGGATGCACGAAGTTTTGTTGCGGTTGTTGTTGATGCGGATGCACTATAAGTTGTTGTTGCTGCGGATGCACTATAAGTTGTTGCTGGGGATGCACAATCAGTTGTTTCTCATCAACCTTCTTGCTCTTCCGTGGCTTCCTTGTTGCCGCTGGCTTCCTTGGTGCCGCTGGCTTCCTCGGTGTCGCTGGCTTCCTCGGTGCAGCCTTTTTGGAAGCAGGAGGACAAGGAGGAGGACATGGAGGAGGAGGAGGAGGAGGAGGACAAAGAGAAGGAGGACCTGAAGGAAATAATGCCCTTGGTCCAAGTATGCATTCTATGTTAAGTCTAATAAATGCGGTTCAGTATTAATTAACAAGTTAATAATTCAATGAGATCAAGTGAGCTGAATGCCTAGCTAGAGGCCGCTTCAGTTCAAGTGGAATTAATGATATTAATCCACAACTTACTCTTGACTGAACCCGTAGGGTCACACAAATAGTACGTAAATAGATCAAGTATTTAATGGCATTAAATATTCTATCTATGGATATTCGGAATCGACGGATCTTGGTTTCAGTGGGAGCTGAGATCGTCACAAGCAAGAAATGAATACTCCGGAAACGATGATATTGCCGAAAAAGGAAATATGGATCGTATCGGAAATATAAATATTATCCAAGTCGTAGATGTTGCCGGAAACGGAAACATGGTATGTATCGGAAAATATTATCGGAAATGGAAATATTGCCAGAATCGGAAATATTGCCGGAAACGTAAATATTGTCAGAATCGGAAATATTATCGGAATCGGAAAATAATTCCGGAAACGGAAATATTAAATATTTGTTCGAAACGGAATTTAATTCTGAAATCAGAAATATTAAATATTGTTCGTATCGGAAATGAATTCCGGAATCGGGAATTTAATCGGAAGCGTATCGTACGAATTAGCATCGGACGAGGCCCGCTAGACGAAGGCCCAGCACGAAGCCAGGCCATCGCCCAGCGAGCCGCACGCACCAACGCACGCCTCGACCAGGCCCAGAGCAAGGCCAGGCCCAGCCAAGGGCGGCGCGCAGCACAGCAGCGTGGGCTGTGCGCCTGTCGTGGGCCGCAAGGCTTGCGCGGGTGCACGGCTTGTGCAATGCTTGTGAGGGAAATCCTAATCCTATTAGGATTTGTGCAAAGATTAAAATCCTAATCCTATTCGATTTGCTTTGTTATTTAGAGTCTTAATAAAGTTCTAACTAGCCAATCCACATCCTAGTAGGATTACAATTCCTTTTCCATACTACTATAAATAGGTGCCTAGGGTCACAATTTATGGGTACGATTGAAGTATTCAAATGGTAAGTTTTTGAAATAAAAATTAGCCATACACTTGCAAACACTAGCCGAAATTCCTAAGCACCTTAAGGGCGATTCTAGTTGGTCTAACTTGAGGCGGATCCGGACGTACTGTGGACTATCTACAGAGGGACGACATTTGGAGTCCTAAGACTTGTTCTTGTTCTGTTCGGGCGCAGCTAGGGAAGGCACGCTACAACATGTATGCATCCATTCTATGCTAAAGGATTATGTGTAAATAATATGCTTTCCTGGCTTTATGGTTTTTCCGCATGATTTATGAATTGTCATATGTATCATAACCTAACAGTGGTATCACGAGCCTCTTATTATTTTCATAATCTAAATTGCATAAACATGGTTAAATATTACAAATTTGCAAGAATTAAAAGGGGTGATTAATTTTCGTAATTGTTAATTAATTGCAAATTGCGTTTATTTAATTATACGTACGCAGTTTTTCGGCAGTTTCTTCGTTACTCATCCAAATCGAGTGATTTTTGTG
Organism: Spinacia oleracea; assembly: GCF_020520425.1. Classification (NCBI taxonomy): domain Eukaryota; kingdom Viridiplantae; phylum Streptophyta; class Magnoliopsida; order Caryophyllales; family Amaranthaceae; genus Spinacia; species Spinacia oleracea. The sequence continues at coordinate 62,622,377 of NC_079492.1, read as the reverse complement.
TCAATTCCGCATGTAAATGGCATTCTAAAATTTTGACAAAAACAGTATTTTTTGGCCGAACCCAGAATTCTCAAATTCAAAGCCTAACTATGACTTTTCGGAGGTTTTAGTTTTTCGAATGCAAAATTTCGTAAATTTAAGATGTTAAATTAAATATTTGCGATTCTTGTTGATAAATCTTGAATTTTTGATTTACCTACTGTATATGTTTAACAAGTTTGAATGCCTAGCCTTGTTAATTATGCAATCTAATTTGTAATTATGATTAATTTGTTGAAAATTGGAATAATTTAGAATTAATTTGATTTTCATAATTAGTTATACTTTAATTACATACCTATGATTAAAAACCACCATAAAAATTGTAAATTTATGTTAAATTTTAAATTTTTATGACCTAGACTTGAATCCATGTTAATCGAAAATCAATAAAATAATAAATTTTCGATTTTTCGCCCTAAAATTATGAAATTAATATGATTTATTAATTTGTCATTAATTTTGAAAATAAATTTTTAATTTTTATGCAATTCGCTCATATAACTTGCACGCACAAAGCAATGGACGCTACGTGTTACCCTTAAGGGGTGTTGTATAGTGCGGGCAAGCGACGACGAGCAAGGGAGCTCGTCGCCCATGCGGTACGAATGCAATGAGCAAGGCCATGGTGCGCGAGCACATGGCAGCAGCCCTGCCTTGTGTCGTGTGCTGTGTGCGACGAGCGAGTGGGCAAGGGCGAGAGCAAGGCAGCGACAGTCGCGTGTGGGCAGCAGGCAAGCTGCGCCACGACGCAACTGCCGCGCGCAACGTGCGAAGCCTCGCGCGCAGCGAGCGCAAGCTCGCGTGTGACGAGCGCTGCGCCCAGCGATGGTGAGCAGCGAGCGCGAGCGACGAGCGCTGCGCCCAGCGATGGTGAGCAGCGTGCTTGTTGCGACGAGCGCTGGCGCGCTCCTTGCGATGGTGAGCAGCAGCGATGCGACGCAGCGCATGGGCTGCGCGCACATGGCCAGTGATGGCTGTGTGCGTGTGGCCCATGGCTATGCGTTGCATGGGGTTGTTGCGTTTCGATTAGATCGTTTTAAAATTTTAATTTGAAATTTTCAGTTTACGTAATTTTAATTAATTTTAAAATTAATAATTTAAATTATTTTCTTGGATTTTAATTTTTGAATATTATAGTTATAATAAATTTCATTTGTTCTAATTATTTTACTAAAATTAAAATCATGAATTAATTTAAATACGACTGAAAAATAAATTAAATAAGCGGATTCAATTATAAATTTATATGAGCTTTAAATTTTAATTAAATTTGTATGTTTCCGGTTAGACTAGAAATACATTTTTATGTTTAAAATTAGTAAAGCATATGAATTTATTGGTTTAAGTGGGAGCCCTTTTAGTCATAAACTCTTGATTAGGTCTACAAATCCTTAAGGTTAAAACAACTTGATTAGAATTAATAAGGACTGAATAATTTGTAGATTATTGGTGCCCTTGATTAATTGCTGCAAATGTTTATGTGATGCATAATGTGTTTTACTAACCAGCTATGTGGGCCATTCATGATAATGAATGGGTGAATGGTATATATTGTATATGTACTGTTTTGCAGGTTATGAAGTGACTAGTATGGCCCAAATAGGATAGAAAATATGGTCTTCGTACCATTAATTTGAATGTAATTGGTCTAAAGTACCAAAATTGTTTTTCAATTCAAATATGGTCTGCGCACCATCAGATAGTTGTAATTAGTTTTAATTATAAGCTTATCCTATTTGAAGAAAATGGTGCCTCCCACGGAGATTTTCAACACGGACTTTGAAGTTGAAGCTTCAAGATGAAGTCGGGCCATACTAGATCACATTTATCTTATGCATGCTTTAAGTTATTTATTGCTTTAAATATGTCTTAATTATGCATGAGATTGTGGCTTGATTATGTTGCATGATTAAGGATTTTAGTTCACTTAAAATCTAACCAACATAGTAAGAGCCTTAAGTTCCAAACTTAAAAATTGAGTTAAAAGGTGTCATGCCAAAATATACACTTGCTTGGATATCCTTTACATCAATCTAGTAATAGTTTTCGCTCAGCGAGGTGTTACTTATTGGTCCTAAAGGGGCAAGGTACACAAATAATTGTGAGTACATGTTAGTTTTGGTGAAACTCAACGATATAAGTAAGGAGTCCTTTTATGTCGTGGCAAAATCGATAGGTTTACCTAATAAGTTCTTAGACGTGCCTATCAACCAAGAATAGTTTCTAGACTATTAGCAAAAGGTTTTTGCTTACCTAAAATGTTTTAGGATTGAGTCGACAAACTGTGCTTAATTCTTCAATGGTTTTAGGATCTTGGAATCATTTTATTCACATCTGCCGGAACACTAAATTCGAATAAAATGTAATAACTTGTTTTAATTGCATGATTGCTTTAATTTTCAAGTTATTATTCATGATAAATGTTTAGACTTTGCATGCTTCAATGTATGTTTTAATTATTGTTTATAATTGAATATCTTGCACTGCAATAAATCCTTTTAGAAAGGTAACAGTAAATTTCCTCGATTGGTAGTGAATCCAAGAACGATTCACGGAAATGAGAGAAAGTGAGCAATTTAAAATGTACGTTTCTTATATCGACTTTTATGGTTGTTTTCGAGTATTAAAGTCGAATGGCAAACCGATTGGTACTTGTGAATTCAAAATACAATGTAGTTTTGAGATCATAAAGCATTGAGTTTAAACGCTCAGCTTTACCAATGGTTAACAACCTAAAATCCTTTTTCCATTTAATTCTCGAATGAGTCTAGTTCTTAGACATTCGAATAGATCGATGCTTAGAGAACTTTAGAAGCTTCTGGTAAGATCATCTAGTTGAAACAGAATATTCAACATAAATAAAATGGTAAGAACCTTGTTGGAGTGACATTGGACATGTCTAACAAAATATAAAAGTCAACACTAAAGAATTCAATTCTTAAGACTATAAGAAAGGGTACAAGAAATAGGAAAACGAGGAACAAATGAAAGGAATTTACGATTCCGTTTCTACCTATAAGTTTATGTTTAAAGAGAAGTGACCTAGCAATCAAACTTCCTTGGTATCATATACCGCTTGAGGTTCTTACTTCGGTAATAACTAAAACAATGGAAGCTAGGCTACACTAACGGCCTACAAATGGGAAATAAAGCATGGTCATGCTACATTAGTTGTAGGGTCATCTAGTTTGTTTTAAGTCCTTTCAAAGGCTGGAACTTAATGGCTATTTTGTTCCATAATCAGCATACCTAAAATTCTATTTTCAAACACAAAAAGACTCACATTCAAGAAAAAGAAAGACAATGTTTGTTTGTTTATTTGAATGAAATGGTCATTTAAGGGTTGAGTCAATATGCTTAATTAAAACAAACAACTCTTTAAAGAACTTTACTAGGTTCAAATCAACCCCTTTATTTGAGTTCCACTAATCTTTGGCACTGTTGCTTAGACCATATCAACAAGTTAACATTCAAAAGCTCTATTTTGATGGACTTTTGAAAGTTCATTGATTTCTAAATCAATTTAAGACAACTAGTCTTACTTGTTGAAAGTAACAAAAGATATGAACTATTGTTAGAACGCATAGACAATAGAGTTCAAAGCTAAAGAAAGATTTTATGACTTTATTATTTCACATGGATTTGAGTGAATATAGGTTTATTTACTCAAATGTGATATAAGTTAAATCTGTTTGGCTAGTTCAGAGATTCAGAAGTATAAAATCCACTTGGCAAGAAATCATAAAGATCTAGGTTAGATCATGTTGATGATTACTTGAGACCAAATATGATCATCAATGATTGTGTGTTGTAATTTCACAATCTAGGTCCATAAGATATGGCATATCTTAGTTGGAATAATCGAAGTCAATTAGTACTTGATTCGATTAATGATGAATCATAAAGACTTTTCCTATAATTTCTAAAACAAAATGCTCAACTACCACCAAACTAAACCAAATTCGTCAAAGCTATTGAAAAGTAATTTCATAATAACTTTTCATAAAATACATCTAGAGAGTTGCAAAACTCAGTGGGAGCTTAGTGTTTGTCATTCGACAAACTAAGGCCCAAGTATAGATATATGTTTCATTGTGATTTATTCAAATGAGACACAAGGGTATTGTTTCTACCACAAATTTTTGAGAACATAATGTTTGTTTGCTCGAAATGATGTCCTTTTGGAGATTCGTTTCCAAAATGACAAGTGGGAGAAAATAGACCTCGAAAGTCTTCAAGGTGAACAACAAACATAAAACGGAGATTCCGGAGGCTTTTCGAAGTTCTTTAGAAAATCCCAACACTTATTCTTTGAGGACTTTAGAAGTGGCTTTAAAGAATAGACATCTCTTAGAAGACTTTACAAGTGCTTCAAGGAGAACAGAATATTCAAAGGACTTTCAAGTGGCTATTGATATTCTATTGTTTGATGTTCTATACCCAAGTAGGCATAGAGTTCAGGTCAATGAAACTATGAGATTCTTCTATTAGATAGTGAAGAAACCTACAACTTGCAGTCAAACTATTATCATGTAGATTAATGAGTTTGTGACCTGTAAGAAAGCTATGACGAAACCCAGATTCCCTAAAATGGTTATAGGCCATAAAACATACTCAATGTTTTGATGACAAAATTGAAATTTCGTTGATTTGCAAGAATAGTTTCACACCTATTGGTTGCAAGTTTGTTTTAAAAGATAAAAACCATCAAACATTGAATTGTGTTCACACACAAAGCTAGATTAGTTGCTAAAAGTTACAAGAAAATTCACGGTGTGGATTGTGTTGAAACCTCATGCATAATCGTAATGCTCAAGTCTATAAATCAAGCAATGATCGCATATTGGTACATATGGCAATTGGATGACAAAACAATTCCTCAATAAAATGTTGGAATAAACTATGTACATGGTATGTCATAGGATTTGTGGATCCAAATAAATGCTTGAAAAAGAAAGCTAGCTTATGAAATCTAAGTACAGATTTAAGCAAGCAATTGGGAATTAGAAATGTATTTTAGTGAAGCTAATAAGTATTTTAGTTTCATAAAATGTACATGATTCTTATAGATATATAAGAAGTTTAGTGGGAGTACATAAAAACTTAACTGGTCCTGTGTGTATCACACACATATCTCTCTATTGTGAAATAACATTCAAATGCTAATGACATAGATTTGAAATTATTCATCAATGATGGACCAAGGAGAAACTTAGTACATACTGGGTATTAAGATCTATTTACAAAGATCTTATATTAATGTTTTGGATTTAGTAATGGCATTTACTAAATCAAACACGAAAGACTCCATTGGAGATATTCGACCCATGTGAATAAATCTAAGTAAAGAATGTTTGAACTATGTATAAGCATTTACTAAGTTAAACATCAAAGGATCTAAGTAAGATTCTTAACCTATATTATATGTCAAAGAATTTAGCTGGATTTAGTATCTACTGAAACTAGATGAGCTAAAGTTACATGAATAGAATTCAATTGGGAATTATTCTGCAAAAGAATTTATCATGTATGATATAATATGAGGATCGCCAAAAACGTATCGTATGACTTTAGGCATGACGAACATATACCAATCTCTATTGATCTAAGTGAAGATCAACTAGATTGAGATCAAGAATACTTATGGTACTTGAAATGGTACATAGGAATAGTTCTTGATTCAAGGAAATAAAGATATGCTAAATATTGATGCTACACGCATAAACACTGGCAAAGGATCAAGCAAGACCCTTTGGAGTTAACCATTGATAAGGACGAGCTATAGAGCATCGTGTTTTGAAATGGCAACATGGATTGGAGACCATGAGTTGTTGCGTGGGAAATTAAATATTAATTTCTATGTTCTAAGATACAGCTGGAAAGTCTTCCACATATCCATGAACTGCTTGGATAAGTAAATCCAAACCAAAGCATCACTAGCAGCCTATACAGTTGAAGTAGAAGTACTTATTGTCTAAGAAGCAATAAAACTGAGTTGTTTACATTAAAAAGTTCTTCACTGAACTTGGCTGGATCACATGTCTGCTGACTTGATGGTTCTTCATTACAAAATGCGTAGAACCACTATTTAAGTAAGAAAGACTAGATCACATAATAAACAAACTCAAAAGATCTTATCATCCTATCTCGAAAAACATTCGATGAAAGGGATATTAAGATTAGCAAAGCATGATAACTAAACCTATGCAACAAGTGAGAAGCAACACTCACATTGTCGCACTGGAAATCAAGCATAGCTTTGAATTCCATGAAATGTTTTAAAAATGGGTTAGAGGCCCATGGTTGTAAAACGTTGGGGTTGAACATTTATCATATATGAAATGTATTTTCATATTCCATTTAATCTTGGTTTAGTATTAAATGATGAGTCCCTTCAATTTGACGATATATTCAAGATAGACTGTCAGGACCAGTCCTGTCACTAACAAATGTCTATCAAGTGAACTTGAATGTCAAAAGTTGAAAATGGTCCCTAGTCGGAGTTTTCTATAAAATTGGACGCATAGAAAACGTTAGACGACTAGAATGCAAGATGACTAGTAGTTCTGTTTCTTGAACTATGTGGACATGTCAATGTCATAATCATTTGCATAGATACTTACTTTGGGAAGACTAGTATCGGACAGACCTATGAAACTTTACTGTAAGAGATGAAAATCTGTCATAAGTAAATTTCATTAAAATTATTAGACACTAAATCCTCAATACCTGAGTGATTTGAGATTACTTGTTTGAGAACTGGTTGCTTTGACGTTGACCAACCGTCGCACCGTAAAAGGAGGCTATAAAGGCAACGCTCAGGTAATCACCTATCAAACGAAGTCTAATCTCAAGATCGCAAGATTGGGATTGTCCTCCCGTAAATCGGGATGAGATGCTTAAAAGTTGTACAAGGCCACTCGGAGAGCTAGAAACTGTGAAATGCATGGCCGTGCTCGGATGAATCATAGGTTATGATTATCTGTTTATTTGATCAGTTGAACTCTGAAACCGAGAAACACCTCTGGACATAATAAGGATGACAACTCTTACCTTATGTTCGAGAGCAAGCATCGAGCGACAAAGGAATTAGGAAATGAACACTTGTCCCTAAGGACAAGTGGGAGACTGAAGGAAATAATGCCCTTGGTCCAAGTATGCATTCTATGTTAAGTCTAATAAATGCGGTTCAGTACTAATTAACAAGTTAATAATTCAGTGAGATCAAGTGAGCTGAATGCCTAGCTAGAAGCCGCTTCAGTTCAAGTGGAATTAATGATATTAATCCACAACTTACTCTTGACTGAACCCGTAGGGTCACACAAATAGTACGTAAACGGATCAAGTATTTAATGGCATTAAATACTCTATCTATGGATATTCGGAATCGACGGATCTTGGTTTCAGTGGGAGCTGAGATCGTCACAAGCAAGAAATGAATACTCCGGAAACGATGATATTGCCGGAAACGGAAATATGGATCGTATCGGAAATATAAATATTATCCAAGTCGTAGATGTTGCCGGAAACGAAAACATGGTACGTATCGGAAAATATTATCGGAAATGGAAATATTGTCAGAATCGGAAATATTGCCGGAAACGGAAATATTGTCAGAATCGGAAATATTATCGGAATCGGAAAATAATTCCGGAAACGGAAATATTAAATATTTGTTCGAAACGGAAATTAATTCCGAAATCGGAAATATTAAATATTGTTCGTATCGGAAATGAATTCCGGAATCGGGAATTTAATCGGAAGCGTATCGTACGAATTAGCATCGGACGAGGCCCACTAGACGAAGGCCCAGCACGAAGCCAGGCCATCGCCCAGCGAGCCGCACGCACCAACGCACGCCTCGACCAGGCCCAGCCAAGGGCGCGCGCGCAGCACAGCAGCGTGGGCTGTGCGCCTGTCGTGGGCCGCAAGGCTTGCGCGGGTGCACGGCTTGTGCAATGCTTGTGCAATGCTTGTGCAGGAAATCCTAATCCTATTAGGATTTGTGCAAAGATTAAAATCCTAATCCTATTAGATTTGCTTTGTTATTTAGAGTCCTAATAAAGTTCTAACTAGCAAATCCACATCCTAGTAGGATTACAATTCCTTTTCCATACTCCTATAAATAGGTGCCTAGGGTCACAATTTATGGGTACGATTGAAGTATTCAAATGGTAAGTTTTTGAAATAAAAATCAGCCATACACTTGCAAACACTAGCCGAAATTCCTAAGCACCTTAAGGGCGATTCTAGTTGGTCTAACTTGAGGCGGATCCGGACGTACTGTGGACTATCTACAGAGGGACGACATTTGGAGTCCTAAGACTTGTTCTTGTTCGGTTCGGGCGCAGCTTGGGAAGGCACGCTACAACATGTATGCATCCATTCTATGCTAAATGATTATGTGTAAATAATATGCTTTCCTGACTTTATGGTTTTTCCGCATGATTTATGAATTGTCATATGTATCATAACCTAACAGGACCACCATGATTGGTGGAGCTAGGAGTTGGAGTCTCTATGTTCATTAGTTGTTCTTGGGTAATTGGCCGTTTCAGACGCTCGGTACATGACCTATACCGGTAACTAGTAGTCTTGTGGGCCGGTCTTGGTGGTATTGGAGGATCTAACAAAGGAATAACCTCATTGCCATTTTCTTGGACCCCATCTAGGCCCACATCTATGCTATCGAGGCTAGGACAGCCACCAACATCATCATCAACATGATCAAAGCTACCTGTTAAACCAGCTGCAATTGCATCCATTGCATTTATTCTATCATTGAAGCTTCCTGATAAACCCCGAGCAACGCTGCCAGATAAACCCCCAATGCTGCCTGATACACCACCCCCACCACCACCATCAGCACAACTTCCTTCATGTTCATTTGTTTGTGGGGAATCAAACACCATCGTACGTCGTACCCTAATAGGTTGTAACTGGCCAACGGACGAGGGGGTCAATTCCGTACCACCTTTCTCCAAACACACAGATGACGGGGTACCAACTCCAACATCCTCATTTTTCCTTTGCCTGTCAAGCATTGCAATCTTCTCATCCAAACGCATTGCCAACAAGTGAGATATTTCAACAACAACATCTATTGACTCTTTGTAGCTAGCTGCCTTTGAAAGTAATGGCTCAAACAACACCATTAGCTTATCGTACCTATCAATATTAAACATTATATGTGAACAACATATACACATTGACAATATTTACACATTTATGAGGTAAATCATAAAATAAGAATTCCTACCTACACACAACTTCTGTCTTCAATGGGTCGTTGTTCATCACCTTGACCTCCGTATGCTTCCTTCAACATCTTTCCGCCAACGACGAAGTATGTACTTGCCAGAAACTTCAGTCTGGTTATTTAAGTCATAAACCAATATCATATGCCTACACATTATACCGTGACATTCAAAGTGCTTACAATCACAAGATGTTTCCTTGGTAACGTAATTATACGTTGCAACAAACTTCGTCTTATGCTTCGTAACAATCTCCTTCCTTGCGTGTTTAGGCTTTATCCAACCCTATCCTCAAGCTCGTACTCTTCAACAGAATCATCCAACATTTTCTTAATCAAACACCGCACATACAGTACCCTACTACACTCTCTTTGGACCTCATGAAATTTGGCGTCCGTGTATATTTTCTGGAAAAGTTCCTCGGCTGGGGAACAGGTGACAATTTGCCTCAAATTTCTCGCAGTCCTGGTATCTGCCATACTTTCTTCATTTGCCCTTGCCTCCATTGCTTCACAGTAAGCCTCAACAAACTCATACAAATGAGTATGCTTGTGTACAAATTGGTCAAAAAAGCTGTTGATACTTTCAACTCGTTGGGTCGTCTTCATGCCAGCCCAAAATAAATGCTTCACATAGGTAGGAACCCATATGTTCCTTTCCGCATACAACCCTGGAACAAATGAATTTCAGCAACAACTCAGGTTAACTGATCAGTTGCACCTCATCAGGTTTACAGATCAGTTGCACAGATCAAAAGCACATATCAGTTGCACATATCAGGTGCAATGATCAGTTGCCCTGATCAGGAGCACTGATCAGGAACACTGATCAGGAACACTGATCAGGTACACTGATCAAGTACACTGATCAGGTGCACTGATCAGGTACACTGATCAGGTACACTGATCAGTTCCACAGATCAGGTACACTGATCAGTTCCACAGATCAGGTACACTGATCAGTTCCACAGATCAGTTCCACTGATCAAGTGCACTGATCAGATCAGGTACACTGTTGCACTGATCAGGTGGTGCACTGATCAGGTACACTGATCAGTTCCACAGATCTGGTGGTGTGCACAGATCAGGTGCATAGATCAGGTGCACTGATCGGGTGGTGTGCACAGATCAAGTGCACAGATCAGGTGCACTGATCTGGTGGTGTGCACAGATCAGGTGCACTAATCTGGTGGTGTGCACAGATCAGGTGCACAAATCAAAAATCATGCACATGTACATCAGATTAGGGTGATCAGATCAAGTGGTGCACAGATCAGGTGAACCTTTTCCTCATTTTTTTTTCTAATCCTCATTTTCTCATCCTTTTTATTCTAGATTAATTTTTTCACTCGTTAACATTTAAATATCATCTCCAAAATAAATATACAATACAAAGACGAAGAATGTACCTTCAAGCCAATCATCATCAACCTGGTACCTCTCCATAACTGTTGCCCAATTTAATTCGAACTCATCACATGTTAGACTATCATATATTGCCCGCTCCAAGTCTACCTTTAAATCGGGGTACTCTAAATGCGTTCCAAGCTTCCTACTAAACTTCTGAAGATTGTGCCATATGCACCACCTATGACATGTATCGCTCATGGTTGATCTCAAAGCCCTCCTCATCGCGGGATCTTTATCAGTTAAGATCCAAATTGGGGCTTTATCACCCATACATTCTAACCAATTACCGAAAATCCACTCGAATGTGTCACTATTTTCATGCGAAACAAGCGCACATCCAAGTAATATGCTCTGACCATGATGATTTACACCAACAAAGTTCGCAAACGGCATTTTATATTTATTGGTCAAGTACGTACTATCAAAGCCAACAACATCACCAAATTCCTCATAAGCAGCTCTACTACGAGCATCAACCCATAAAACATCCTGCAACATCCCATTTGCACCTTGCCGCTACACGTGAAAAAATTCAGAATTATCTGCTTTCATCTTCTTAAAATAGTCAAACATTGCCTTTGCATCACCACCACTAGTCCTAGCCTTCCTCTCCTTCGCAACCACATCATTAAGATCCTTCCGTAGGAAATGCATTCTACCTCTGCCATTCCGTTGCATCGCCATTAAGTTATAAGTTTGAGCCACAGACATACCAGATTTCGAACATACATTCGCTTGTGTCAACACATGAGGATTTTCCCTTAAAAACTTCTTCTGGTTATAAGTAATAATCCTAGACTTGGGTGATGATTTTCATGAACCATTAATGCTCTACGTATCACCCACTCTCCTAACTTATTTACACTTGCAAATACATGTACGAGACATTGACATTTCTTAGACTTGCGTACCCCACTCCCAATTACTTCATGGAGTTGTGAATCGGATGCAACCTTATCCCCAATCACCTTGCGCCTTCTTTCCGGCACACCATAGTACTCACAAGTCCACAAACAATTGCGCTTCTCTTTCCCGATTCCTTTCTCTTTATCAGAACCAACCAAAGATTTCAACGAACCACAACGACGGGCAACACCAAAACCCTTTTATTTGGCATACCCCCTAAACTGTTGTTCAATCTCCTCCCAACCAGGAAACACCATACCAACCTTCAATTCAAGAACTTCCTCCTCTTCCCCGTAGGCAGTTACAACCGTTTGCTTTTTTGGGGTTGTGAAACAACCCTCACCACCCTACTACAATTACATTCAAAGCCAACCCCATCACAATTACCAATCTCAACCAATTCCAAACCCAACAACTACAAATACCAATTACATTAAACCAGAACACACACCAATATCATGCTCAAAAAAATCATCCTTTAATATCTAAACACATCTTTTTCATAATTTTACATTATTAATTACTATCAATTTTATAATCTTACATCATTAATTAGCATCATTTCCAAGTTCAATATTAATTTTAATGATTAATTAATTCATTCAGTCATTCCTTTTAATGATTAATTCAACAATCAATAAATTCAGAAAATCAATAAATTCATACCAACCAATAGATTAATACCAATCAACACATTAACAAATCACTTAATTCACCAATCTCAATCAATCGGGATTTCAAAACACGAAAATGAATGATTTACAAATCCCTAAAACATGATTGCTACAAAATCCCTAAAACATCATAAATTGGATTGGAGTGCCATTGATAAACAAATGAATGACATTTTTAGAAACATATGAATGTCATTTGATAAAAAAACGAATGGATAATTTATATAACAGATCCAGATTCATACCTCTTCGTCGGAGGAGGATTGTGGTTTGTACCTCCATATGAAGTCTTCTTCTTCTTCTTCTTCTTCTTCTCCTTCAACCTTGCGACTACCTTCACCATTTTCGTCACCAATTTCAGCCCCACTGCCCTCCATTTGGGAAATTAACATTATTGAATAACTTAAACTAACCCCCAACTGAAAGCTCACCAATTACTCAAATATGGATGAAGAAGAAGAGGATAACAAGAAGATGAACATTTTTTTTTGGAAATCTGAGTTTAAATTTCTCGAAGAAGAAGCAAGGTTTCGAAAATGGTGGTGATGTGGTGTCGTAGAACTTGGAACCAAACTGAGCAAATAATTGAAAGAGGGAACTCAGGGAAAGAGGGTAAATGAATTGCCATGTCAGCCATGCCAAATCATCATCCCGTTATATGTTTTTACTATTCCGTTATGATTTTCCCCCAAAAAATATTTACAATTTACTTTTCCCTTTTTATTTGAGTGTGATATGTTTTAGAAAATACATGCCTGATATGTATTTGGACTTCCTCTTTTGTCATTAATGGTTAGTTTCTTATGTGGCAACATTGAGTCTACAAGATGGTCAAAACTCTGCCAGATGAAATTCTCACTGGCATTTAAAGGAAAACAAGGTTTCCAGTATCTAAAAGCCGAGCAATAGAATCATTTAACTCATTTATTAGCTGATATGTTTAATGACCAAATGCTCTTGTTTTGTTCATCCCAAAGCGAAAGACTTCCATCCCCATATATTTTTATCATCCCAGAAGAACCATTCCACTTCCAATTTATCAGCAGAGTACTAGACTAGATAACGTAGCGAATCGTTGAGTTGAAAAAACCAAATATGGAATTGGATTTACTAGACTCTTATGTTTCTGGGGAGTTAAGCTAATAAATGGGGTCTAACCTTTTGAACTTTTCACCGTTTAGGACCTATACCTTTTTTTTTCACCGTTTGGGACCTTATTCCCCTTTTCCGGCCAAATTTAACTAGAGTACATTAAAAGGTTAGGTCCTTGGGTTAAAAGGTTAAAGTAAATCAAAAGTTTGAGGACTAACCTTTTCGTTTTTTCACCTTTCAGGACCTGAACTTTTTTTTTCACCTTTTGAGACCTCATTCAAGTTTTCATGTAATTCCAATTCAATTATTAAAGTTTATAATCATTAACATATAATAAGTTCAAATTGAAATAATATGTAACTTAATTCATAAATTTAGCCCATATATAAATTGATTTGGGTATCAAATAATCTAATGAATAAAGAAGCAAATAATTATTTACAAGCTGATCATATTTTATATATTCGGTTATGGTGTCCAATGACAATGGAAGAATCAAGCAATTTATATAGTAGAGTACGGTATTCATACAATTATACTCAAAGGTTTACGGGGATGGTGGAACTAAAAATACACTACAGAACTTTCCGCCCCGGGACCCAAGTTGTTAGGAAGATCCGCCATTGATGGTATATCCTGACAATTATTTGTGGTTTGTTTGAAAAATATTAATAATGTCAACACAAAAACGTAAAAATAATAAAAATAGGTTAATTTTAAACGAATTCTGATTTTGATCACAAGTTAATATATCATACTAGATCTTGATTGTTTTATGAGAGTAAAGACAATTGGATTATTGATGCTCATATTTGATGAGGTACGTAAATGATTTATGCTTAACTCGATCAAAATTAATCAGCAATTTTCGAATTAAAATTTCTGACCTCAAATTTTCTATAAACATATTCAAATCAGTTGTTATTGGATTACGTAAATTAAGTTTCAACTATTAAAGGTCTTATGAATGAGTAAATATTATCTATGATGTTTGGAGAAGAGTACTATGTAGTTTTATTTGTATATGGGGTTTGGGAAAGATGAATTATTATTAGGAAAATTTTGTAATATTAATCCAACCTTTGGCCGGTTTTCTTTTATTAATCCCACCTACGACATATTTTTTAATAATCCCACCTTTACTACCCAACGACTTTTATTGGGCTTAAGTGACGATAACCGGTGAAAAAGTCATCGAGATGGTGATGATTTGATGATGATGACTGAATATATCGAGGGAGAGTACTTCCACGTAGGGACATATTATCGCCTACAATAGGTTTATGACGTTTTAGGCCCAATAAAAGTCGTTGGGTGGTATAGGTGGGATTATTAAAAAATATGTCGTAGGTGGGCTTTATAAAAGAAAATCGGCCAAAGGTTGGATTAATATTACCAAATTTTCCTTATTATTATTATTATTATTATTATTATTATTGTTAAATATATTAATAACAATCATTACATAATAATTAATAAAAATAAAAGTATTAATAACTATTATTATAATTTTTAATTTGAGCGCTAACTTTTTATTTTTGCATTTTCTAATTTTTTTTATAGTAAATAACGTTGATATATAAAAATGGATATGAGGTCCCAAAAGGTGAAAAAAAAATCGGGTCCTAAACGGTGAAAATTTCAAAAAGTTGGACCCTAACCTTTGTCTTAATTTATTATTTGAGTGAAAGTATGGTTAACGGTGAGTTAAACTATGGTTAAGTGGCCGGAAAATGAACATGAGTCCCCAAAAGGTGAAAAAAAAAGGTTGAGGTCCTAAAGGGTTAAGAAACAAAAAGGTTGGACCCCAACCTTTAGCTTAACTCTGTTTCTGGGTCTTAAAGAAATTGTAATATCTATTCGAGATTAAACAAATTCAGATATCCAAAATCAAGAGAGAAACAGCAGAAAAATGTGGACATATTCTACAAAACCCATCATACACAGAAAAGAATGACGCAATTTCGGAAGACGGAAAAATAGGAGCTTTGCTTATGCAGTTATGCGCCTCACTTATGCCTAACACCCCTAAAACTGTTGTCTTCCCTTAATAAAAGTCTATCCAATTCAGTTTGTTCTTTGTGGTATGATTGTATGAATTGAAGCAATCATCAGCTCTGAGTTTAGACATTCAACAGAAGCAATTCATTCTTTTAGCTAATTTTTTCAACTTTTCCTTATGTTTTTCAACTTTCAGTGCGGCAAATTATCAAACAGTTGGTGTGCATACGAATAAAAATAAAAATAAAACGCTTACCTTGATCAGATGAATATGAATAAATAATGCACTGATTTTCTCGGTTGCTCATTTGAATTCTATGCACATTGCTTGCGATTTTCCCAGTATAAAGTTTGCCCTATCATGGCGAGCTATACAAAATTTATTTTGTAATTTTGTTATTTAGAGGAATTATTAAGCTAAAAGTTACTAAAACTACTATATTTTGTATATTATATTAGAATAGTTTTGATTTTGGATTGAATTTCATTTTAGATATATTTTTTTAATTATTAGAGTATTTGATTTTGGAAGAAATTGTGCATGCGTAATATTAATAATAATTAATAAAAATATCTATATGGCACCTAATTATTTATCTACACGGCACTCAACTTTTTTAATTCAAAATTAATTTCAAAATCTTAATTTCATTGGCCGAAACCATTAGATTTTTCTATCAAAAAAAAGAAACCATTAGATTTCCTACGTGGCGATCAATATTGGATTAATATTTGATTTTGGATTGAATTTTATTTTAGATTAGTGTTTGATTTTTATGAATTTTATTTTAGATTTGTTTTTTAATTATTAGAGTGTTTGATTTTGGATGGAGTTGTATATATTAGTAATTAATTAATTAAATATCTACGTGATACCTAATTAATTATCTACGTGGCACTTGATTTTTCTAATTCAAAAATAAATTAGAAATCTTATTTTTCATTGGCCGAAAACAATAGTAATCGTAGGTGGCGCTCTAATATTTCAGCAAATATGCCTCCTTTATATATATATATGAAGGAAATAATGCCCTTGGTCCAAGTATGCATTCTATGTTAAGTCTAATAAATGCGGTTCAGTATTAATTAACAAGTTAATAATTCAGTGAGATCAAGTGAGCTGAATGCCTAGCTAGAGGCCGCTTCAGTTCAAGTGGAATTAATGATATTAATCCACAGCTTACTCTTGACTGAACCCGTAGGGTCACACAAATAGTACGTAAACGGATCAAGTATTTAATGGCATTAGATACTCCATCTATGGATATTCGGAATCGACGGATCTTGGTTTCACTGGGAGCTGAGATCGTCACAGGCAAGAAATGAATACTCCGGAAACGATGATATTGCCGGAAACGGAAATATGGATCGTATCGGAAATATAAATATTATCCAAGTCGTAGATGTTGCCGGAAACGGAAACATGGTACGTATCGGAAAATATTATTGGAAATGGAAATATTACCAGAATCGGAAATATTGCCGGAAACGGAAATATTGTCAGAATCGGAAATATTATCGGAATCGGAAAATAATTCCGGAAACGGAAATATTAAATATTTGTTCGAAACGGAAATTGATTCCGGAATCGGAAATATTAAATATTGTTCGTATCGGAAATGAATTCCGGAACCGGGAATTTAATCGGAAGCGTATCGTACGAATTAGCATCGGACGAGGCCTGCCGGACGAAGGCCCAGCACGAAGTCGGGCCATCGCCCAGCAAGCCAAACGCGCGCCACAAGCCCAGCCAAGGCAGCGCCCAGGCCTACCGCAAGGCAGGCCCAGCGCGCGCCAAGGCCACGGCTGCGTGGGCCTCGCTGCGTGGGCTGCTGCTCGCACGCACGCGCATGGGCGGCCCTTGTGGCTGCCGTGTGTGTGTGTGTTTGTGTTCATGCACGATTCCTAAAGCTATTAGAATTGGTATATGATTAAATTCCTATTCCTAAAAGGATAAATTAATTAATTAGAGTTCTTGTAGGATTCTAAGTTTAATTAATTCGTATCCTACTAGGATTCCAATTCCCTTTCCATAACTCTATAAATACGTGCCTAGGGTCACATATTTTCAGAGATTAATTCAAGTATTCAAAGTGAGTTTTGAGAGAAAAATTCAGTCATATTTCTTACCTAAGAGTGCCGAAAATTCTATTACCTTAAGGGCGATTCTAGTTGGTCAATCTTAAGGCGGATCCGGACGTGCTGTGGACTATCTACGGAGGGACGACACTTGGAGTCCTAAAGACTTGTTCCTCTTCGGTTCGGGCGCAGCTAGGGAAGGCACGCAACAAAGAGTATGCATCTAAATTATGCTATATGATTATGTGTAAATAATATGTATTCCTGGCTTAATGGTTGTTTCCGCATGATTTATGTATTGTCATATGTATCATAACCTAACAGTGGTATCACGAGCCCCTTAGTATTTTCATAATCTAAATTGCATGAACATGGTTAAATATTACAAATTTGCATGAATTAAAAGGGGTGATTAATTTTCGTAATTGTTAATTAATTGCAAATTGCGTTTATTTAATTATACGTACGCAGTTTTTCGGCAGTTTCTTCGTTACTCATCCAAATCGAGTGATTTTTGTGTCAATTCCGCATGTAAAAGGCATTCTAAAATTTTTCTGCCGAACCCAGAATTCTTAAATTCGAAGCCTAACTATGACTTTTCGAAGGTTTTAGTTTTTCGAATGCAAAATTTCGTAAATTTAAGATGTTAAATTAAATATTTGCGATTCTTGTTGATAAATTTGAATTTTTGATTGACCTACTGTATATGTTTAACAAGTTTGAATGCCTAGCCTTTTTAATTATGCAATCTAATTTGTAATTATGATTAATTTGATGAAAATTAGAATAATTTATAATTAATTTGATTTTCATAATTAATTATAATTTAATTAGAAACCTATGATTAAAAACCACCATAAAAATTGTAAATTTATGATAAATTTTAAATTTTTATGACCTAGACTTGAATCCAATACAATCGGAAATCAATTGAATAATAAATTTTCGATTTTTTCGCCCTAAAATTATGAAATTAATATTATTTATTAATTTGTCATTAATTTTAAATATAAATTTTAAATTTTTATGCGATTCGTTCATATAACTTGCACGCACAAAGCAATGGACGCTTCGTGTTACCCTTAAAGGGTGTTGTATAGTGCGGGCATGCGACGACGAGCAAGGGAGCTCGTCGCCCGTGCGGCACGAATGCAATGAGCAAGGCATGGTGCACGAGCACAAGGCAGCAGCCCTGCCTTGTGTCGTGGGCCACGAGCTATGGACGAATGGGCATGGGCGAAAGGCAAGCCATGGCAGTCGCGTGTGGGCAGCAAGCGAGCTGCGCCACGACGCGCACTGCCTCGCGCAAGCGCGCGCAGCCTCGCGCGCAGCGAGCGCAAGCTCGCGTGCCACGAGCGCTGCGCCCAGCGTTGATCGCGCGCGATGGCTCGCGCGCACAGCGAGCGATGTCGCGCGCACAGCGAGCAATGGCTCGCGCGCACAGCGAGCGATGTCGCACGCACAACGAGCAATGGCTCGCGCGCACAGCGAGCGATGGAGCGCGCGCAGCGAGCACCAAAGCGTGCGATGGCTTGCGATGGTAGATGCAGCAGCTATGCGACGAGCGCATGGGCTGCGCGCACGTGGCCAGCGATGGTTGTGTGCGTGCGGCCCAAGGGCGTGCGATGCGTAGGGTGTTTGCGTTACGATTAGATCGTTTTGAATGTTTAATTTGAAATTTTTCAGTTTAAGTAATTTTAATTAATTTTAAAATTAATAATTTAAATTATTTTCTAGCATTTTAATTTTGAATATTGTAATTATAATAAATTTTATTTATTCTAATTATTTTACTAAAATTAAAATCATGAATTAATTTAAATACGACTGAAATTAAATTAAACTTTTGGATTCAATTATAAATTTATATGGGCTTTAAATTTTAATTAAATTTGTATGTTTCCGGTTAGACTTGAAATACATTTTTTATGTTTAAAATTAGTAAAGCATATGAATTTATTGGTTTAAGTGGGAGCCCTTTTAGTCATAAAACTCTTGATTAGGTCTACAAATCCTTAAGGTTAAAACAACTTGATTAGAATTAATAAGGACTGAATAATTGGTAGATTATTGGTGCCCTTGATTAATTGCTGCAAATGTTTACGTGATGCATAATGTGTTTTACTAACCAGCTATGTGGGCCATTCATGATAATGAATGGGTGAATGGTATATATTGTATATGTACTGTTTTGCAGGTTATGAAGTGACTAGTATGGCCCAAATAGGATAGAAAATATGGTCTGCGTACCATTAATTTGAATGTAATTGGTCTAAAGTACCAAAGTTGTTTTTCAATTCAAATATGGTCTGCGTACCATCAAATAGTTGTAATTAGTTATAGCTTATCCTATTAGAAGAAAATGGTGCCTCCCACGGAGATTTTCAAGACGGACTTTGAAGTTAAAGCTTCAAGATGAAGTCGGGCCATACTAGATCACATTTATCTTATGCATGTTTTAAGTTATTTATTGCTTTTAAATATGTCTTAAAATGCATGAGATCAAAGCTTGATTATGTTGCATGATTAAGGATTTTAGTTCACTTAAAATCTAACAAACATAGTAAGAGCTTAAATTCCAAACTTAAAAAATTGAGTTAAAAGGTGCCATGCCAAAATATACACTTGCTTGGATATCCTTTACATCAATCTAGTAATAGTTTTCGCTCAGCGAGGTGTTACTTATTGGTCCTAAAGGGGCAAGGTACACAAATAATTGTGAGTACATGTTAGTTTTGGTGAAACTCAACGATATAAGTAAGGAGTCCTTTTATGTCGTGGCAAAATCGATAGGTTTACCTAATAAGTTCTTAGACGTGCCTATCAACCAAGAATAGTTTCTAGACTATTAGCAAAAGGTTTTTGCTTACCTAAAATGTTTTAGAATTGAGTCGACAAACTGTGCTTAATTCTTCAATGGTTTTAGGGTCTTGGAATCATTTTATTCACACCTGCCGGAACACATAATTCGAATAAAATGCTAATAACTTGTTTGAATTGCATGATTGCTTTAATTTTCAAGTTATTATTCATGATAAATGTTTAGACTTTGCATGCTTCAATGTATGTTTTAATTATTGTTTATAATTAAATATCTTGCACTGCAGTAAATCCTTTTAGAAAGGTAACAGTAAATTTCCTCGATTGGTAGTGAATCCAAGAACGATTCACGGAAATGAGAGAAAGTGAGCAATTTAAAATGTACGTTTCTTTTAGCGACTTTTATGGTTGTTTTCGAATATCAAAATCGAATGGCAAACCAATTGGTGCTTGTGAATTCAAAATACAATGTAGTTTTGAGATCATAAAGCATTGAGTTTAAACGCTCAGCTTTACCAATGGTTAACAACCTAAAAATCTTTTTTCCATTTAATTCTCGAATGAGTCTAGTCCCTAGACATTCGAAGAGATCGATGCTTAGAGAACTTTAGAAGCTTCTGGTAAGATCATCTAGTTGAAACAAAATATTCAACATAAATTAAAATGGTAAAGAACCTTGTTGGTGACATTGGACATGTCTAACAAAGTATAAAAGTCAACACTAGAGAATTCAATTCTTAAGACTATAAGAAAGGGTACAAGAAATAGGAAAACAAAGGAACAAATGAAAGGAATTTACGATTCCGTTTCTACCTATAAGTTTATGTTTAAAGAGAAGTAACCTAGCAATCAAACTTCCTTGGTATCATATACCGCTTGAGGTTCTTACTTCCGTAATAACTCAAACAATGGAAGCTAGGATACACTAATGACCTACAAGTGGGAAATGAAGCATGGCAATGCTACATTAGTTGTAGGGTCATCTAGTTTGTTTTAAGTCCTTTCAAAGGCTGGAACTTAATGGCTATTTTGTTCCATAATCAACATACCTAAATTTCTGTTTTCAAACACAGAAAGACTCACATTCAAGAAAAACAAAAACAATGTTTGTTAGTTTATTTGAATGAAATGGTCAATTACAGGTTGAGTCAATATGCTTGATTAAAACAAACAACTCTTTAAAGAACTTTACTAGGTTCAAATCAACCCCTTGATTTGAGTTCCACTACTCTTTGGCATTGTTGCTTAGACCATATCAACAAGTTAACATTCAAAAGCTCTATTTTGATGGACTTTTGAAAGTTGATTGATTTCTAGATCATTTTAAGACAACTAGTCTTACTTGTTGAAAGTAACATAAGATATGAACTATTGTTAGAACGCCTAGACAATGGAGTTCAAAGCTAAAGAAAGATTTTATGACTTTATTATTTCACATGGATTTGAGTGAATATAGGTTTATTTACTCAAATGTGATATAAGTTGAATCTGTTTGGCTAGTTCAAAGATTCAGAAGTATAAATCCCACTTGGCAAGAAATCATAAAGATCTAGGTTAGATCATGTTGATGATTACTTGAGACCAAATATGATCATCAATGATTGTGTGTTGTAATTTCACAATCTAGGTCCATAAGATATGGCATATCTTAGTTGGAATAATCGAAGTCAATTAGTACTTGATTCGATCAATGATGAATCATAAAGACTTTTCCTATAATTTCTAAAACAAAATGCTCAACTACGACCAAACTAAACCAAATTCGTCAAAGCTATTGAAAAGTAATTTCAGAATATCTTTTCATAAATATATATCTAAAGAGTTGCTAAACTCAGTGGGAGCTTAGTGTTTGTTATTCAACAAACTAAGGCCCATGTCTAGATATATGTTTCATTGTGATTTATTCAAATGAGACACAAGGGTATTGTTTCTACCACGAATTTTTGAGAACATAATGTTTGTTTGCTCGAAATAATGTCCTTTTGGAGATTCGTTTCCAAAATGACAAGTGGGAGAAAATAGACCTCGAAAGTCTTCGAAGCGAACAACAAACATAAACGGATATTCCGGAGGCTTTTCGAAGTGCTTCAGAAAGTCCGAACTTATTCTTTAAGGACTTTAGAAGTGGCTTTTAAAGAATAGACATCTCTTAGAAGACTTTACAAGTGCTTCAAGGAGAATAGAATATTCAAAAGACTCTCAAAGTGCCTGTTGATATTCTATTGTTTGATGTTCTATACCCAAGTAGGCATAGAGTTCAAGTCAATAAAACTATGAGATTCTTCTATTAGATAGTAAGAAACCTACAACTTGCAGTCAAACTATTATCATGTAGATTAATGAGTTTGTGACTTGTAAGAAAGCTATGACGAAACCTAGATTCCCTAAAATGGTTAGAGGCCATATATAGACTCAAATGTTTTAAATGGTTAGAGGCCATAAAACATACTCAATGTTTTGATGACAAAATTGAAATTTTGTTGATTTGCAAGAATAGTTTCACACCTATTGGTTGCAAGTTTGTTTTAAAGATAAAAACCATCAAACATGAAATTGTGTTCACACACAAAGCTAGATTAGTTGCTAAAGGTTACAAGCAAATTCACGGCGTGGATTGTGTTGAAACCTCATGCATAATCGTAATGCTCAAGTCTATAAATCAAGCAATGATTGCATATTGGTACATATAGCAATTGGATGACAAAACGTATTCCTCAATCAAATGTTGGAATAAAATATGTACATGGTATGTCATAGGATTTGTGGATCCAAATAAATGCTTGAAAAGGAAAGCTGGCTTATAAAATCTAAGTACAGATTTAAGCAAGCAATTGGGAATTGGAACTGTATTTTAAGTGAAGCTAATAAGCATTTTAGTTTCATAAAATATACATGATTCTTATAGATATATAAGAAGTTTAGTGGGAGTACGTAAAACCTAATTGGTCCTATGTGTATCACACACATATCTCTCTATTGTGAAATAACATTCAAATGCTAATGACTTAGATTTGAAATTATTCATCAATGATGGACCATGGCGAAACTTAGTACATACTGGGTATTAAGATCTTTTTACAAAGATCTTATATTAATGTTTTGGATTAAGTAATGGCATTTACTAAATCAAACACGAAAGTCTCCATTGGAGATATTCGACCCATGTGAATAAATCTAAGTAAAGGATATTTGAACTATGTATAAGCATTTACTAAGTTAAACATCAAAGGATCTAAATAAGATTCTTAAACCTATATTATATAGAATTTAGCTGGATTTAGTATCTACTGAAACTAGATGAGCTAAAGTTACATGAATAGAATTCAATTGGGAATTATTCTGCAAAAGAATTTATCATGTATGATATAATATGAGGATCGCCAAAAACGTATCGTATGACTTTAACCATGACGAACATATACCAATCTCTATTGATCTAAGTAAAGATCAACTAGATTGAGATCAAGAATACTTATGGTACTTGAAAAGGTACATAGGAATAGTTCTTGATTCAAGGAAATAAAGATATGCTAAATATTGATGCTACACGCATAAACACTGGCAAAGGATCAAGCAAGACCCTTTGGAGTTAACCATTGATAAGGACGAGCTATAGAGCATCGGGTTTTGAAATGGCAACATGGATTGGAGACCATGAGTTGTTGCGTGGGAAATTAAAATAATAATTTCTATGTTCTAAGATATAGTTGGAGAGTCTTCCACATATCTATGAACTGCTTGGATAGGTAAATCCAAACAAAGCATCACTAGCAACCTAAACAGTTGAAGTAAAAGTACTTATTGCCTAAGAAACAATAAAACAGAGTTGTTTATATTAATGAGTTCTTCACTGAACTTGGGAAGATCACCTATCTGCTGGCTTGATGGTTCTTCATTGAAAAATGCGTAGAACCACTCTTGAAGCAAGAAAAACGTCTGCTAACTTGATGGTTCTTCATTGCAAAATGAGTAAAACCACCATCAAAGTAAGAAAGACTAGATCACATAATAAACAAACTCGAAAAGATCTTATCATCATATCTCGAAGAACATTCGATGAAAAGGATATTAAGATTGGCAAAGCATGATAACTAAACCTATGCAACAAGTGAGAAGCAACACTCACGTTGTAGCACTGGAAATCAAGCATAGCTTTGAATTCCATGAACTGTTTTAAAGATGGGTTTGAGGCCCATGGTTGTAAAACATTGGGGTTAAACATTTATCATATATGAAATGCATTTTCATATTCCATTTAATCTTGGTTTAGTATTAAATGATGAGTCCCTTCAATTTGACGATATATTCAAGATAGACTGTCAGGACCAGTCCTGTGACTAAGAAATGTCTATCAAGTGAACTTGAATGTCAAAAGTTGAAAATGGTCCCTAGTCGGAGTTTTCTATAAAATTGGACGCATAGAAAACGTTAGACGATTAGAATGCAAGATGACTAGTAGTTCTGTTTCTTGAACTATGTGGACATGGCAATGTCATAATCATTTGCATAGATACTTACTTTGGGAAGACTAGTATCGGACAAGACCTATGAAACTTTACTGTAAGAGATGAAAATCTGTCATAAGTAAATTTCATTAAAATTATTAGACACTAAATCCTCAATACCTGAGTGATTTGAGATTACTTGTTTGAGAACTGGTTGCTTTGACGTTGACCAACCGTCGCACCGTAAAAGGAGGCTATAAAGGCAACGCTCAGGTAATCACCTATCAAACGAAGTCTAATCTCAAGATCGCAAGATTGGGATTGTCCTCCCATAAATCGGGATGAGATGCTTAAAAGTTGTACAAGGCCACACTACTACAAAAATGGGCAAAGAGACCCTTAGCAAAAGACCCGTTGGTCAATATAACGGCTCTCTTTGATTTAGGAGATCTAATATGATAGATAACGGGTCTCTTATGAGTCAAAAGACCCATTTCAAGTTAGAGGGAAAAAGACAAGAGACCCGTTATCTTAATTAAAGGGTCTCTAGTGTATAAAAAAGGCCACTTTTTTTCCGTTAAAATAAAATAAAAAATACGAGAGACCCTTCATTTAACTAAAGGGGTCTCTTATATATCACAGGACCCACCTTCCGGCTCCCTCTCATACAAAATAAAGAAAAAAAGATACCGAAAGATCCGTCGTTTTACACAACGGGTCTCTACTTTCATTTGTCATTTGTCCCCCAAAACGGCCAAACCTTCTTCTCTCGATTCAATCTAGGTTTCAGGGCAATGAAACCATTGGCGAACTCATGGACAAACTCACCACCACCGGCGAATTGTACTACCATCGGACAACCACGCTACCATTGGCGACCTCACCATTGTTCCTAACGAACTACAGATTTAGGGTTTTTTTTTCTCAGCACTCTCTTCTTCTCTTTAATTTTTGTTTTGAATTTCTGAATATCTTGTGGGTTTATTCGATTTTTGATTTCAATTTTTGATTTCTGCTACAAGTTAGGGCTTTTTTCTTCTGAAATTTTCTACTTCATTTTCAACTACGAATTTAGGTTTCCCCCTCTGAATTTCTGAAATTTCAGTTGCTGCAATTTTGTGTTAATGTTCATGTAATTGCAGTTTTTGGTTACGTTTTCCAGTTTCACGGGAAAGTATGAATTTGACCTTGTCATGTTTGCACACTTGTTCTATACGGGGACATTTTTTCCCCCAAGGTTGTTGTAAATGGTAATCGGTTAAAATGGAAGTAGATTAGCAATATGTTTCTGGGGAATATGTTATTTGTTGTACAGACTGCAGAAGGCTTGATCTGTTCCTCTTCTCCTTTCCCCACCCTCCCCAATAAGATGAAAAAAAGAGTCGAATGAGAAAGAGTATTGGCTTTGGATAGACTGAATAAGTTGCTGGTGTGCTTGTCCTCCTTCTTTTATTTTCTCTTTTTTTTACAATATTGAGCTTTGACTTTCATTTGTCTTCTTTGAGATGATGTGATAGTCTTTTGTTGTGGCAATGGCCAAAAATATGTGCTCATTGTTGAGATGCAATTCCTTGTCCATTTTTATCTAATTGGTTAAAATGTGTTGTATGATTTTTGTTTAGTTGTTTGGTACCGTGTTTTTCTGTTGGAATGTGTCGGGAAGACATTTTGGCATTGCTAAGTTCAAACACTGTCAGATATGGGTGGTGATGTTACTTCATTTTTATCTGCAGGTGAATCAGCAGCTGAGCGTGATTTATTTTGCTCGTCAGTCAAATCCTTTGGCTCCTCAACTCTCTCAGAGATATTGTTCTCTTTCTATTTTTTTCCGTCATCTTGGGACCTAATACCAGACACAACGTCGGCTTCAGAATTAGTGCCACCAGAACAACGGCTAGATGAGTTCAATTCGGAAGCGGTCTCAGAACCGTCCCCACCATATTCAGAAAGTTGTCCAACATTATCAAGTTTTTCATCAGTATTCTGAAAATTATTTGAACTTTTTGTCAATCCTTTATCATCGTGAATTTTATGATATTTAACTGTCTTATCATCTTATGTGCTTCGTGTTTCTTTTTGACATATAAGCAGTTTGGGACTTCTGCAGTTTGGGACATTCGTGGTCTACAACATCACACTCTATTTATCTTCTATTGCTGTATTTTGGGTCATGAAACAGTTTAATTCTGTAAAAAAGAAGTTAGTTTAATTCATTCACTATTGATGATATCCTTGTGTCTAATTGCAGAATGGAGGATGGGGATTTCCCTAGCACTAGCTTACTAGTCCAAGTATTTGCGCTTGCAAGGGGTGACAAATTCTTGCCCTTGGAAGTTTTGCCCTCCACCAGGATACCAAAGGAAGACGAAGGCGGACAACACTGCCTTGCTAAAAAAGGTTAATACCAATGCTCTTTCAATTGGCTGTGATCCATTATGTATGTTCATGTGACGCAAATCATAATGATAGACTATGTGCTGCTATGGAACTTGTTGCTTGGTACTTATTCCACATTGGTTTCTGTTTGTGGGGTTGGGGGAGAGAATAGTGTAGCACAAATGCCACTTGAAGGATTCATACTCTGTTCATTTTCGCAGGATAGGGAACATAGATTTATTATACTATTACAAAGGTCTCCTAAAATGAAATGATTCTTGATTTATTACTCATTTAGGACTTAGTTAAGAAATTGGAATCACCGTACACCTCTCAATTCTGCATCTTCCGTGATCATGACCATGATTAGATATAGATGCTAATTCTCTAAGTTTTCTTATGACTTTGCTATAAAACCTGTGGCCGTGACACATATAACATTTTACCGATTTTCTCTTGCATAGTACCTATTGTTATGACATCTTCTGTTTCCCATTTGGGATCTTGATAGATTCTAACCTTGACACCTGAGTTGTTATAGAGAATGCCGGTTTTTGTCCCTGTTTCTCATTGTTTTTCCCTCCGTGGATTATTGTCTTAAAAGTAGAGGATAATGCTTGAATGCAGTTGTGGTTTAATTAAATAGTGGCAGTGGAGTTATGAGTCCTGGTCACTTATTTGTTTATATGTTACCAGGTTATCTTATTTTTGCAATGTAGAGGTTGAACTTTGACTAATTAGTTGTATGAAAGTGTACTCCAATCACGAATTGTAAAAGAGTAAATATCTCAATAGAATCATCTTTAGGAATCTAAGATGCAAATGATGACTGGTTGAAAATGGCAATTCATATACAATTTGTGATTTCTCTATAAACAATCCGCCTTTCATTGCAAAGGTTCCATATTAGTTGAATATTTACTGGGATCATATGGTAGAGTAATAAAAGCGTGTCCTTATAGTTTGTATTTACATAAGGTTCCCAACTTCTTTTGAACTTGGAGATCGAATTTTTGGTACTTTTATTTTGGATCTTCGACATGTAAGCCAAAATTAGGTTTTGAACTCGTGTCAAGAAATATTTTTGATATATATTCTAAATTTCATGCCAATTATTTCCAGACTTGATATGCTATTCATTAGGGAACTTAAACTGGACTAAATATTCAATGTGCTTGAGCATAAAAACTCTTCACTTGTCAATTTGTCTTGCATCAGGTACAAAACCTTTTTTCCCTATTTGATCCACTTAAACCACCATTTTAGTATTAATAAATTTACCTCCCTTTACAAGTTGCTAGTGTGTGCATAGTTTTTGAAAGGGTCCTCATGAATTGATTGTATTACCTAATGTAGTGCTTAGATCTCAAATTTGCACGATGAGCAAAGGTTTAACGAGCCAACTCGTGTGTAAGTTCTTAAATGTGTTTTAAACAGTAAACTTCCCTACAATGCAATCCTTATCCTATGTTTTAGTTTAGGTTTAGTCCATATTGGTTTATATTACAAAAGCTGTGAAACATGTGCTGGCTGACTTATCATTTGTCATAAGACGTCCTAGAAGAAGAAATAGACAGTCTTGCCCCGAGGAGTCAACTCTAAATTTTTATTGCAATCCTTATCCTATGAAAACAAGAAAAAGACTCAAAATCATCCCTCAACCGATTATTATCATCATGGACTAACATAAGTGGTGATAGTCCCTCAGACCTGCTCTTCAAACTCCTGACTACATTTGATGCATCACATTCCACCATGATGTTGTTCAAGCTCAACCCTTTAGCAATCATCAGGCCGTACCGTACAGCAGCAGCAGCTTCTGCTAGCTCAACCTCCCATCTTGCACTTATCTTACGGACAACAGCAGCTACCACTCGTCTAAAGCCACAACCTTTTTTGTCATAGCAGCAACAGATTCATATTAGCTGGAGGTTATTCTTGTTGTTGGTTGATTGTGTTGCTTGCCTTATGTCATAGGATCTTATTAATAGGTTGATTCTGGATTATTGTTTTTCTTTCGTAGATGCTCCTGTTTTTCTGTTTAGAGTAAGATGTTGGACATGAGTTGTCCTTGATGGTGTAGATGCTCTTGTTTTCTTTTTTTTAGGATAATATAAGATTCTTTATGTGGTCTTAGGAGCATAAACAGATTCAGGTTTATGGTTTGATAATTTGATGATTTGATGATTTGAAAGGACAATAAGGAATCAAAGTAAGGCCCTTTATAATCTGGTGTGGGACGATAAGCAGATCAGTGTTAGTTGGTCGGGTGCTTGGAAATTGTGAAATGCAACTGTGGTAGACTTGAAGATGTTGAAATTGTGCTATCCCCCAGGCCTATCACAGTTGCACATAGTATGCTTCGTTCTGAGCTGCATGACTGCATGTGTACAGTGACTGCATGACTTCTTGTATCTATCTTTGTAGCTTCACAGTTTCATACAATATTCTAGGCATCGACTCCGAAACTTGATTTGATTGGCTGCAAGTATAGATGATATTGCAAATGTCATTTCTGATAGAAGGCAAATCTCATAAGTGCAAAATGCTTTCCTATAATGAACTATGCATTTGCTAGAACTATGCGTTTACTAAAATACTAATTATGTTACTTATTTACAGTTTCTCACGAAACCTATTTACAGAAAATGTTTGATGAGGTTAGAGACATGTGGTTCGAGTATTTTCTCAAGCAAGAATCAAATGAAGAAAACAAAGATGACGGTATGGAAATAACTCAATGAGTTTTGATTGGCAAATCGGTGTGAATATATGATTAGATTTTAGAACGTACTTTTTATTTTACGTTTTTGGAAATTACAATTAATGTAAAGTTGCGTTTTGTACATTATTTTTGGTAAATATATTTTTTGGTAATATGGACTATTATGGAATGTTTATTGAGTTATTATAAAATATTACAGCAGCAGGTGGTTTGATACAATCGGTGAATGAAAAAAGTACAGGTTATTAGCATGTAAAGATTACAGCAGGTTTAGCATGTAAAAATTACAATTGTTAAATTATAAAAAAAATATTACAGCAGCAGGTTTACTGAATTAATGTTTAAAAAAAAAAAAAACATACATGAAAAGAGACCCGTTATTCGTAAAAAGGGCTCTCTAGGCATAATACTAAAAAGTTCAAAGAGACCCCATATCTTACATATGGGGTCTGAGCTTATTAGAAACGAAATTAATAAAAAAAATCAAAGAGACCCCATATCTTATATATGGGGTCTGAGCTTATTAATAAATAAATTAATAAAAGAATCAAAGAGACCCCATATCTTACATATGGGGTCTGAATATTTTTAATAATCAGGCTACGTAAGAGACCCCTTTTCTTACATGAAGGGTCTCCAACTTTTAACAAACAGACCCCATTTCTAAGAGGGGGTCTCTTTTAAAAAGAGACCCCCCTATCTAGAGACCCCCTCAGAGGAGGTCTCTTATGCCTTTTTGGACGGGTCTCTTTGCCCATTTTTGTAGTAGTGCCACTCGGATGCTAGAAACTGTGAAATGCATGGCCGTGCTCGGATGAATCATAGGCTATGATTATCTGTTTATTTGATCAGTTGAACTCTGAAACCGAGGAACACCTCTGGACATAATAAGGATGACAACTCTTACCTTATGTTCAAGAGCAAGCATCGAGCGACAAAGGAATTAGGAAATGCACACTTGTCCCTAAGGACAAGGGGGAGACTGAAGGAAATAATGCCCTTGGTCCAAGTATGCATTCTATGTTAAGTCTAATAAATGCGGTTCAGTATTAATTAACAAGTTAATAATTCAGTGAGATCAAGTGAGCTGAATGCCTAGCTAGAGGCCGCTTCAGTTCAAGTGGAATTAATGATATTAATCCACAGCTTACTCTTGACTGAACCCGTAGGGTCACACAAATAGTACGTAAACGGATCAAGTATTTAATGGCATTAGATACTCCATCTATGGATATTCGGAATCGACGGATCTTGGTTTCACTGGGAGCTGAGATCGTCACAGGCAAGAAATGAATACTCCGGAAACGATGATATTGCCGGAAACGGAAATATGGATCGTATCGGAAATATAAATATTATCCAAGTCGTAGATGTTGCCGGAAACGGAAACATGGTACGTATCGGAAAATATTATCGGAAATGGAAATATTACCAGAATCGGAAATATTGCCGGAAACGGAAATATTGTCAGAATCGGAAATATTATCGGAATCGGAAAATAATTCCGGAAACGGAAATATTAAATATTTGTTCGAAACGGAAATTGATTCCGGAATCGGAAATATTAAATATTGTTCGTATCGGAAATGAATTCCGGAACCGGGAATTTAATCGGAAGCGTATCGTACGAATTAGCATCGGACGAGGCCTGCCGGACGAAGGCCCAGCACGAAGTCGGGCCATCGCCCAGCAAGCCAAACGCGCGCCACAAGCCCAGCCAAGGCAGCGCCCAGGCCTACCGCAAGGCAGGCCCAGCCCGCGCCAAGGCCACGGCTGCGTGGGCCTCGCTGCGTGGGCTGCTGCTCGCACGCACGCGCATGGGCGGCCCTTGTGGCTGCCGTGTGTGTGTGTTTGTGTTCATGCACGATTCCTAAAGCTATTAGAATTGGTATATGATTAAATTCATATTCCTAAAAGGATAAATTAATTAATTAGAGTTCTTGTAGGATTCTAAGTTTAATTAATTCGTATCCTACTAGGATTCCAATTCCCTTTCCATAACTCTATAAATACGTGCCTAGGGTCACATATTTTCAGAGATTAATTCAAGTATTCAAAGTGAGTTTTGAGAGAAAAATTCAGTCATATTTCTTACCTAAGAGTGCCGAAAATTCTAGTACCTTAAGGGCGATTCTAGTTGGTCAATCTTAAGGCGGATCCGGACGTGCTGTGGACTATCTACGGAGGGACGACACTTGGAGTCCTAAAGACTTGTTCTTCTTCGGTTCGGGCGCAGCTAGGGAAGGCACGCAACAAAGAGTATGCATCTAAATTATGCTATATGATTATGTGTAAATAATATGTATTCCTGGCTTAATGGTTGTTTCCGCATGATTTATGTATTGTCATATGTATCATAACCTAACAATATATATATTAGATTAGATTCTTGAATTCCATAACTTTGAGGTTTCGTGTTATTGTACTCACTCCGTCCCAAAATATATTGCCAGTTGTTTGACTAAAAACACGGGAATTAAGGAAAAAGATAATATTGATAATAAAACAATAATTATTTATACTTTCAAGATAAATTACATGTTACTCCCTCAGTCCCAAAATTATAGTCTTGTTTTATAAATTGGCCGTCCCAAAATTATAGTCTTGTTTCTAAATTTGACTATTAAGATCCCACTTTCTCATGTACTATATTTATTAAAAATGCATTTAAAACCCACCCATTTATTATATTCCACTTTTCTATGTACTATATTCTCTTTCTCGTGTACTTTATTCCACTTTTTCATGCAACTCAATCATCATTTGTATTTTATTTCACTTTTTTTTTTTTAGAAAAATTTTATTTCACTTTTCCAGGTATTATATTTCATTTTTCTTAAAATTCGTGTTTCTGGTCAAACAAGACTATAAATATGGCACGGAGGGAGTAGGTGGCTTTTAGTAAGAGGAATTAGGGACTAAAGGTGTGTACATGGTAAATGGGCCTCAAAAAGACAAAA
This sequence comes from Spinacia oleracea, assembly GCF_020520425.1. Taxonomy (NCBI): domain Eukaryota; kingdom Viridiplantae; phylum Streptophyta; class Magnoliopsida; order Caryophyllales; family Amaranthaceae; genus Spinacia; species Spinacia oleracea. The sequence continues at coordinate 62,589,591 of NC_079492.1, read as the reverse complement.
ATCAAGCACATGGGTTGAGTAAAAGTCACAAAGTACATTTTTCAAAGTAAAAATTCTGAATTTTTAAGGACAATATTGAAATTACAATTAGTGCATAAAATAGTGGTTTAAAATAGAAATAGACACATCATTTAAGGACACTATTTTAGGAAAACAAACATTATATTTTTGTACGAAGGGAGTAATGAATATTCAGTTTGTAAGTTGGATATACAGAAGAGGAACAAGAGACTCCTTTGATTTTGGGTTACAAACCTGAAACATCCAAACGGGTCTGAGGGGTCCCGAGTTAATGTGGTTGAATCAAATGGATGTTTTGTAATTAAATGAAGGTTTATTACGAAAATGCCATTAAAATGTCTCAATTTTTAAGTATAGCACATTAGCCCATGTTATTTGATGTACCTCTCTTGTACCATCTACATTATATTTTCGGAATACCTCAACAACCATATGTTATTACAGTCAACGAATAATATTATACAATAAACATCCATTAATCACCATCAATAATTATAAATATACAACCAATCACTTACAAATGAACATTAGCATTTTAGTATGTAGAGACTAATACGACATAATCGTATATGTACTGTAGACTGTATAATTGTAGTTCTTGATTGAATATTAATTGAGGTTGATGGGTAATACCACATATATACTTTTCCAGCAAAATATTTACGAATTTGCCATTTGATTAGAAAGTTTTCACAATAGGAAATACATTAATCTTATATGTACTGTAGACTGTATAATTGTAGTTCTTGATTGAATATTAATTGAGGTTGATGGGTAATACCACATATATACTTTTCCAGCAAAATATTTACGAATTGAATTTGTCATTTGATTAGAAAGTTTTCACAATTACAGAGATTAACTCGGAATTTCTCAAAGGATCCGGTTAATAATGAGATTTCTAACACGAAACTGACAACTTAACTCATTAAGATGAACCAACCAATGTTTTAATGCAATTGGTGATAAAACTTTAGAACGGGGCCAACTTTATTGAACAAACACGATATGAACCAGACAGAAAATTTTGATCAGGTTAGTGTCAAGCTCTCCTGACTCGTTTAATTAAATTGGTCAATACGACACGGCATGTTGAATTAAATACTCCTCAATACGACAAGAATGTGTGAACTATAGGAATTGAATTGCCAGATTCTTGAGATGCAAGCAATAGGAAATAGTTGTTGAGGTTTCCCAACCAGTTAACACTCTGTCAAAATAATGAACCTAAAAATAAAGTATAAAGTATTCATTGAAGCATCACCCCTTGTCCTAAATGCACACGATATTCCAAAGTTTCAAAAAATTTGGTCTTTTTAAAGATGATCACGAAAGTTGGTGAATACTTATAAAACCTCAATAAAGTCAACAATCTATTTTTAATGGGTTGAAGGTATTTACATGTGAGTATTGGATTAGTTATCCTACATTGGAGAAATAGAAAGAGATTGACTAACATATAAAATTGGTGAGCTACTCCACCTATCACCAATTGGTTTTAGGATGGAAACTCGGCGGGCTAATAAGTGGTCAATCTCTTCTCTTGTTCGGGCTCGTGTATGGACCGGTGAGTTTATCATGAACTACATGGATTCCGAATGAACTACATGGATACACAGGGAAAGGGGAGTTTGAACACATGATTTATCATACTTAGTATTTTTCCCATTAGGTTAGGACCTCATTTGGTATGAATGTGATGTAACAATTACTGTATAGAAAAATAAGAAACAAAAAAATCTACAAACTCATACGAAGTACCATCTTTGACGAAAATAATTTCATGTCAAAATTTTGTTACTGACTTGTAGCAGATATGGTCGTTAGACACTAATCACAACATAACTTCCTGCAGAAAACTGCAGTCATCGACCCATTAAGACAGTAATAGAAACACGATCAACAGAACAGTTTTCATCACCATTTTGTTGGCCTAGTTTAGGAGAACCTACTCTTCTTTGTGTAAAGCCAGGTTGAGATGGACTAGGAAGATCTGTAACCTCGCTTTCAATCATCGAAATAACCATGGAAACACTCGGTCTATCATTAGGAAATTCTTGCACGCATAACAGTCCTAGTTGTACGCACTTCAAAATCTCACCATGAAAGGCCGATTCAGAAATTGTTGGATCAATCAATGACAAAATATTCCCCTCATTCCACGAATTCCATGCCTACATACCATAGAAGTAATACCGTTAAATCGTACATTAGACCAAACAGAACAAACACAGTACTCTTAGTAAAGATAGATGATCTTAGTTTGGCCAAAAAAAATTAATGAAGAATTGTAGCCCGGCTCATCATCGGCTCTTGGCCTTAAATTAAAAAGTGCACCCGGTTGTATGTAGCTCTACGTGCAACCGAATTAAAAGTACATTTTTACGGTTTAAAAACATATTTTTCCAATAAAAGCACAATTTTTTAATGTAAAAGCTTATTTTTACAGTTTAAAAGCGCATACATTTTTTCCAGAAAAATTATTTTGATTTTAGTGATTGGCCTATACTTAACAATATGTTCCTTTGTAGCGGATGTGTTTCCTGTTACTACCATTAACATCAACATAGCTATGAGGGTAAGGTGAGATATCTTACATAACCTAAGAGGCTCAAGGAGTCCTCATCCTTGAACAAGTTGTTCCTTCTTCCACTTACAATCTCTAGTAGCAGCACCCCGAGACTGAACACATCCGACTTCTCTGAAAAACGGCCTTCCATAGCATACTCAGGAGACATATAACCACTGCATTTCAATCCAAAGAATTTAATTAGAAGTACATGGATTAGCCTCTACAAACAATTAAAAGGCAAAATTCTGTCTTTTTTACAGAGTATATATGAGCAGGAACTCACTAGGTGCCAACAATCCTTTTGGTGTCACCTTGATCTTGGTTGCCTCCGAATATCCTTGCCATGCCAAAGTCTGATATCTTTGGATTGAAATTACCATCCAGCAAAATGTTACTTGCTTTAAGATCCCTATGAATAATCCTTAATCTAGAATCTCGATGAAGGTAAAGAAGTCCTCTGCATATGCCTAGGATAATGTTGAATCGCTTTTTCCAGTCCAGAATTTTCTGATATTTTGAATCTGAGTTTGAAAGAATGTGGCATTAATCGCCAAATATCATCTTACCAAGTATAATAATGATCTTAAGAATGAATGTATGCATAATTTACCAAACAGAAGTGCATCCAGGCTCTTATTAGGCATGTATTCATAAACCAGCATTTTTTCTTCTCCTTCTATACAGCAACCCAGCAGTTTGACAAGATTTCTGTGTTGAAGTTTTGAAATAACCAACACTTCAGTCATGAACTCTTTAAGTCCTTGCCCAGATCCCTTTGAAAGTCTTTTAACTGCTATCTCCTGTCCATCTTCTAATTTTCCCTGCAAATGTACATAACAACTTCTGAATTTACACACGAATAAGGAATAAAAGATAATTTATGAAGTTGTTACCTTGTATACTGAACCAAAACCACCTCGTCCAAGCTTATTAAAATCCTGAAAGTGGTCTGTCGCAATTGTCAACTTTTCCAATCCGAACACTGGTAAATCTCCAATTTCAACTTTACTAGTTCCGTCTTTAGGCGTAGAGGTTTGCAACAAAGTCTTATTTCTCACAACTCTTGTTACTCCTACAACATTGTCTCATCAACAAAAATATCCAGAAATAATTTTGAACCTAGTGACATAACAACAGGCAGTATATATAAGTGACTGAAAAAGGGGCGGAAAGTACCATTTCTTTTATTTGTCCGCCTCCATACACAGTATATAAGCATAATGACAGAAATTGTAGCTAATCCGATCATAACTATCATTAGAATCAACTTCGTTTTGCTAGCTTTACCTTGCTGCTGCGGTTTAGTTACAACTGAAAACAGAAAAATATACTTCAATGCTAGTCTATATATGGGGTTAATGCAAAGCAGAATAGACAAAATATGATCATAATCACGCACCTAATTCTGAATGAGCCACCCGGATGAAAAGATCAACACCAACTGATGTGAATTCCTGTATGTCAATCAATGTTTCATTCCATATCAGACACCCCAAACCCAAATAATAAGCATAAGCTAAACATGCACAATTCCCAAGACAAGTTTGCCTGCAATCCTCCTCACCCTCTGAGTACAACCACGTGGCATTTTCTGGCACTTTCGTATTCCTCAACCTCAAAAACCCATCTTCTTCTCCTCCTCCTACAGTCCCACACTTCTGCAAAGGTGTTTTCCGTTTACACCCTCTACTCCAATTCCCTGCATTCCATTCTGTGTTATTCCTTGGTTGAAAGCCGTTCAAGCAACTACAAATAGGCGAATGATCTGAGTTACAACTCCCAAACTCTCCACACTTTCCATAAATATCACAGTCAGAAAATACAGACCACCATAGATTAAACCAATACCCTCCAATGCTTCCATTAGCTTCCGAATAATCTCTTTTTAACAACTGACCGTCATAATTCAATACATAGTGTTCTGTAACGTTTCTGCTCGCAGAAGAAAAGGATAAGATTGGGGTACCACCAGTTTCATTTTCAATATCAAATCCATCTTCCTGTGCAAAGTAGTACATAGCTTTTACTCCCAGAAACATATTACCGTACCCAGGTCCTGATCGCCAATAAGGTCGATCACCATCCCAGACAAAAATTTCAGGAAGCCTGCTGTGAATCAAACCAGCAGTAAATCGTCCAATTGATGGATCTGAACTACTCTTCCACGACGCAATCCGTGGAAATGCAGGTGTATGATTCTCATCATCCAACCTTAATTTCGTATTATGCAACAAAGTGTCTGTAAGATGGTCAAAACTCTGCCAGATTATTACATCATTTGCATGTAAAACAAGGTTTCCAGCATCTAGAAGCTTAGCAACATAGCTAGTAATATTAGCCTTATAGTTAGTTGTTACATTTGATGACCAAATGCTCTTGTTCTTTCCATCCAAGACCTGAAGATTTCCAATCCCAGATATCTTTACCACCCCAGAAGAATCAGTAAGTGGGGTTTCCCTATTCGCTACCCATACCACTTCTATTGCATCAGCAACTTCCTTATTATACCAGATTCCAACGTAGCGATTTGTTGAGTTAATTGGGCTGAAGAAACCAAACTTGAATATGGTATTAATAGATACTAATGTATCTGGGTCTCTAAGAAACTGAGTGGTGGTGATAGTGTTTCGAACCGAACCAAACCCAGAGACACCATACCAAGAGAGAAAAATAAAAAGAAGATGGAGATAATAATCCATGATATCCAGTAGAAGGGAGTAAAGAAAATTACTTTGTTTACCTTAAAACATAAACTAAAAATATATGGTATTCCTTTAACAAGAGAAAAAACAAACATAGTCTAAGTATACTAGTTTGTGGCTTTGTTTACTCGTCTTAATGCAGCTTTGTAAATTTTCAATGCACCAAAAAGACTTTGTATGTATTCATGATTGAGTAAGCAATAAAATGGACTCATCTATCACCAGTTGCCTCGCAATGGAAAAACTGGCCCCATCATTCTTATCATTTCAAAAAAATGGACTCAGGTTGACCTCCTTTTTAGTCTTTTAGTCGTCACTTAATAGTGTTGTCGACAATATATAATATCCATAAATAATTAGTAAGCTCTGCTAAATGCTAACACCTTGTTTACCTTAAAACATAAACCAAAAATATCTTCCTTTAACAAGAGAAAAAAACAAAAAAGTTTATATACTAGTTTGTGGCTTTGTTTACTCCTCAAAAAACTTTGTACTTATTCATGACTGAGTAAGCAATGAAATGGACACCAGTTGCCTAACAATGGAAAACTTGGTCCATCAATCATTCCCATCATTTCAGAAAATGGGCTCAAGTTGACCTCCTTTTTAGTGTTTTGGTCGTCAATTAACAGTGTTGTTGACTAAAGACGGCGATTTTACTGATTTAGTGCAAGCCCCGTAAGGTTTATAAAATTTTGTTTTATGCTATTGAGAACAACGTCTCTAATTTCAACTTCATGCATATGTTTCAGATTTTTGTTTTTGGGCAAAAAATAAAAAGAAAAAAACTGAAAGCTAATAACAAAGAAAGATCTGCAAATCAAAATGATTCACAATAGTTTCATACAAAAAAAATAAGACGGTGACATAGTTACTTACAGTTAATCACACTCAGAAAAATGCGATCAGAAAAGATTATGCAGCTCTTGCCCAAAACTGTTGTCATCGACCACCTAAAGAAGTAATTGAAGCACCATTAACCGAATAACAATCACGGACATTTTGTTGCACTCCATTCATAAAAGCTATTCTCCTTTGCGTAAACCCAGGTTGTGTAGGACAAGGAAGATCTGTAACTTCACTCTCTATCATGGTTACAACTGTGGTAATGCTTGGTCTATCTTCAGGAAATTCTTGTACGGACAGTAGTCCTATCTGTATGCACCTCAAAATCTCTGCTTCGAAGTCTAATGCTGAAATCGCTGGATCGACCAATGACAAAATGCCGCCCTCATTCCACAATTTCCATGCCTAATACCATGCATAGGCACACAAAGAAGAGTTAATCCAGATCATAGCAAGAATATATATGAAATAATGTTGTAACATCTACACATTATGAATTCAACTACGAACATGTAGGAATAATAGGATATCTTACATGAGCTAAAAGGCTCAAAGACTCCTCATCTTTGAAGCTGCTGTTCCTTCTTCCACTAACAATCTCTAGTAGCAGTACACCAAAGCTATACACATCTGACTTTTCTGAAAACCGACCTTCCATTGCATACTCCGGAGACATATAACCACTGCATTTCAAGCATAACATATTAGGATTTTGAGCATTAATTCAGGTAAAATTTAGAATTTACTGGTAGTATATGTACGAGCAGCAACTCACTAGGTGCCAACAATCCTTTTGGTGTCACCTTGGTCTTGACTGCCTCCAAATATCTTTGCCATGCCAAAGTCTGATATCTTTGGATTGAGATTGCCATCTAACAAGATGTTGCTTGCTTTAAGATCTCTATGGATAATTCTCAATCTAGAATCTCTATGAAGGTAAAGGAGACCTCTACTTATGGCTTTGATTATATTGAAGCGCTTCTTCCAGTCCAAATGCTCCCGACCAGAGGGATCTGAGTAAAATTACACACTAGAATAACCATCAGAATGCACAAGTTCTGCAAATCACAGTTTAAATTATTTGATATTTATCACAAAATTTTCATTAGTCGAATGTTATGGTTCTAACCGAAGAGGAGTGCATCCAAGCTCTTATTTGGCATGTATTCATACACCAACAATTTCTCTTCTCCTTCTACGCAGCAGCCCAACAGTCTCACAAGATTTCTATGCTGAAGCTTTGAAATAACAGCCACTTCATTCATAAATTCTTGTTGACCTTGTCCTGATGCTCTTGAGAGTCGTTTTACAGCAACCTCTTGTCCATCTTCAAATTTACCCTACAAAATGGCTTTCCATTTCAAAATATATATTCTTGAATCCTGCCACGTGCACTTATCACCTAATTGAACTCCAGTAAACTGTAAAAGTCATTAACTTACCTTGTACACAGGACCAAAACCACCTTGTCCAAGCTTTTTACTTACTGAAAAGTTGTTCGTTGCAAGCACCAGAGTTTCAAATTTCAACAATGGTAAATCTTGGAATTCAGCATTACTTAACTTAGAACCACCCATGTTATTATGCCAATTTGATTCCTTGTTTGCAGCCTTCTTGCCTGCTACAGAAATATTTATATGTCAATGCTGCTATGGGCAAAATGTTGATCATTATACAAACAATTGAAGCTAGGACTAAAGATGTTACCATATCGTCGATGCAACCACCTCCATAGACTGTACAGAGAGACAACTAACACAGCTGTACCCCCGATCACTATACCTGGAACAACTACTTTCCATTTACTGGTTTTACCTGCTAAACAGAACACATTGGCACACATAATAATCTTACAAACTCGTTGAATGATTGATAATCCACTTATCTCAAACGAAAAAATAGAAAGAGGACGAGTTATTCAACCCTGCAATCTATATATCAGCTAGAAGCGAGCAAAACATGCAAAAATATAGAAAAGGGTAGAAGTCCTTTAAAGATATTCACCTAGTTCTGAATGAGCCACCCGAACAAAAAGATCAACCCCAGCAGAGGAGAATTCCTGAATGTCAATCAAACTTCCACTCCAGATCATACACCCAAAACCAAAAGTATAAGCATAAGCTGAACAGGAACAATTCCCTAGGCATTGTCTCTGGCAATCCCCATCATCAACTGAATCCATCCACGTGGTATTATCAGGCACTTTCACATTCCTTAATCTCAAAAATCCATCTGTTTTCCCTCCTCTAGTCCCGCACTGCAAAGGTGTTCCCCTAACACACCCATTGCTCCAATTCCCTGCACTCCATTCTTGGTTATTCCTAGGTTCAAACCCCCTCAAGCATCTACAAATTGGTGAATTTTTTGAGTTACAACTTCCAAATTCTCCACACTTTCCGTAAATATCACATTCATGTTCAATTGACTGCCATATAACTGTCCAATCCCCTCTATCATCTTCCCAGTCTTTTTGTGACAGCATACCGTCATAAGCCAATACATAGTGTTCAGTAACTCTTTGGCTTGTCATAGAAAAAGATAGGCTACGTGGGCCTTCATTGTCATTTTCAGGACGAAATCCAACAGCCTGTGCAGAATAGTACATAGCTCGTACTCCCACAAACAGACGACCATCCCAAGGTCCTGATCGCCAATAAGGAAGATCACCATCCCAGATGAAGATTTCTAAGAGGCTGCGCTGAACTATACTCGCTGTAAAACGTGCAACTGCTGGATCTGATGCACTCTTCCAAGATGCAAGCAGTGGCATTACAGTTGTATTCTCTGTAATTCTTACTTCCATATGTGGCAACAATGAGTCTGTAGGATGGTCAAAACTCTGCCACATGATAATACCACTGGCATTGGAAAGTAAAACAAGCTTTCCAGTATTTAGAAGTTGAGCAACAGGACTATTTACCACATTCTTAACTGATACATTTGATGACCAAATTCTCTTGTTTCGTCCATCAAAGAGTTGAAGATTTCCATCCTCAGATAATTTGAGCACCCCAGAAGAATCATTCAATGGGTTTTCCCTGTTGGCTACCCATACCACTTCCAATCTATCATCAACTTCCTTATTATACCAGATTCCAACATAGCGATTTGTTGAGTTAATGGGGCTGAAAAAACCAAACTTGAAAAAGGCTTTACTAGACTCTAATGTTTCTGAATCTCTTAGAAATTCAGTGGTTGTAATATCCACTCGAGCTGAACCGAACTGAATGATCAAAAAGCAGGAAAGATAGAGAACAAGGATGTGGACATAAGCCATGATGGCCACCAGAGTAATGAACTTTGAGTAAACAGAATAACAAAAAGCTTACAGACTTTTAGTATTTGTATGGTTAAGTCTTCCATTAACAAAGTCTATGCTATTCAAGGGTGATTCGTGAATCTAGCAATCTAGCATAGTAGCTGGCAGTGCATGTGATCAACCCAAAAAAATCAACTTTGCAATTTGGAAAAAAAAATACTACGGAGTACATAAATTGACTTCTCGACTTCCAGATTTAAGGCAAAGTCAACATTCCATACTGCAACACCTATGATTGATTGATTTCCATCGTTGACTGACAATGAAATATCATAAACTCTCCTCCACCTTACCACACGTTGCATTTTACATTTTCGCAGTTTGACAAATTATCAAACAGTTGGTGTGCATATAAGGTTAATACAAATGAAAAAAGCTTAGCTCACATTAGAAGTGCGTACTTATTTTCTGACTCTATCACGCCCCTCACAAATGTGGATGAAGGCATGCAGCATTGGCCTCTTCATACCCAGCGCGAAATATTCTACTTTAAAAAGAGGGTGGATGAGATTTAAACCCGTAACCTTTACATCACGCTGGCTCCGATACCATGTCAAAGGACCAATTCAACCAAAAGTTTAAGCTGATGGTTGAAGCCCAAAATTAGTTTTATACTCCATCAGCCCATACTAAATTCATTAATGATTTAAACAGAGACTCCATTATTTCTGGGTTCCCAACTTCAAAGAGAATTTTACAACCAAATAAAAGATTAGGAAAATTTGGTAATATTAATCCAACCTTTGACCGATTTTCTTTTATTAAGCCCATCTACGACATATTTTTTAATAATCCCACTTTTACTACCCAACGACTTTTATTGGGCCCAACACGTCATAAACCTATTGTAAGCGGTAATATGTCCTTACGTGACAATACTCTCTCTCGATATATTCAGTCATCATCATCAATTCATCACCATCTCGATGACTTCTTCACCGATTACCGGTCACTTAAGCCCAATAAAAGTCGTTGGGTAATAAAGGTTGGATTATTAAAAAATATGTCGTAGGTGGGATTAATAAAAGAAAACCGGCCAAAGGTTGGATTAATATTACCAAATTTTCCAAAAGATTAAAAAAAATACGGAGTATTAAAAGAACTTTCCTGGCAGGCTGGAAGAACAATTTGGGTCACCTTCGCCCTAGCCTACTATCCTTTTTTTATTACTAGAATTAAGCCCGCGATCACACGGTTTAATAAAGTAAAATTACGACGGAAATGCATGTTTGTTAATTTTTCCATTTCTATACAGTTGCAACACTTCCCTAAAATGGAAATGTCATAATAGTTGCAACACACCTATAATGGAAAGATTTTTTTTCTAAAGTTGCAATTTTACACCTAAGATGAAATAAGTAATGTGATTAAAGTGGTTGTGGACCCACTTAAGTACCATTTTCTTAAATACCGTGTAGAGGGGTACTCCCTCCGTCCCGGAATACTCGACCCGGTTTGACCGGCACAGAGTTTAAGGGACTTGAATTGACTTATTTAATTTAATAGGTAGTACTCCCTCCATTCCTTTTTGTTCTTCCCGTTTCTATTTTGGGCGTTTCTTTTTGTTCTTCCCATTTCCTTTTTTGGACATACTTTTTTCCCAATTCACCCTTATTTCTCCTTATATTTACCAAATAACCTAAAGATTCCACCCAAAATTCCACCTAAATTTCCCAACCACCTTATTTAATTAATATCTATTCCCCATAAACCCACTTCCCCACCACCTTTTATACCCATCCCTTTCACCTCTCTCTCCCCTCATATTCCACCACTCCTTTCCGGATTTCTTTCTCTCTCCTCACATTTTCTCTCTGTCTCCCTCTTTCTCTCTTCAACTTCCCTCTGTTTCCCTTAAAACCCTAAAAAAGTCCGCCTCTGTTCTTCGATTTTTCTTGAAAATCGATCAGATCTGAGAGTTTTTTGCAAAAAAATTTCTCACAAACTCTAAACGGAATTAAATTCCGGTCAGATCCCCTATAATATTGTCCCCTAAATCGTCCCTCAACGTTGTCTCTTGGTGATTTTCTCTCGAAATAATTTGAGAAAAAATCCGTGAGTTTTTAGGGTTTCATGGGTTCCTCTTCTTCCAAATCTGTTGCGGGCTCTCTGATGGGTACTTCTGGGCAAAGAATCCCTGACTCTAATATTGTGATTGGGGGTCCAAATGCCATTGTCCCAACAACGAGCACTCGTATTCAGGCGAGTATTTGAATAACCTGAGGTTGGCCCAGAAAGAGAATACTAGTACTCGAAATTATTTGAAAGCTTGGTGGGAGAAGAGGGAAGTGGAGCCTGGTGAAGAGGTGGAGTCGAGGTATGACGATCGGTTGCCCACTGCTGCAGATCTGAGATTTTTTGGGGGTGATGAACAAGATGAGGTATATTTTTTGTGGTTTTAAATTTTTTTTATTTTTTTTATTTATTTGGGATTATTTGAGATTTTTTCGGATGATTTGTGATTTTTTCGGATGATTTGTGGTTTTTCGGATAATATGTTGTGCAACTTTTGATATTTGCGATTTTATCTTCATTTGCATGTACTCGTATTGTTGATCTGAAAGTTTGGGAGTGAAATCGATGATTTTTTTCAATTGCATGTCTTATTTGTTTTGATCTGAAAAGATCTGGTGTTTTATTGAATGTTTGTTCACTTGCATGTCTGCTCTGTAAACGATCTGAATATTAGGGATGCCTGATTTTGTTTTCCTGTTTTGCATGCCTTGTTCGATCTGAAGAAATCTTGTGTTTTTTCAATTATTTGTGTTTTTTGAAGAAATCTGAAGAAATCCTGTTTTGCATGCAAGTTTGATTTTACATGATCTGATAAATATGGTGAAATATTGATATTATTTTCCAACTGCATCCCTGCCTTATTTGGATCTGAAAAGTTGGGGAAAGTTAGGTGTATTTGTTGCTTTGCATGTTTGATTAGTTTGTGTTATTAAAATATTGGATTGCCTTTTTGTTCATAAAAAGTTATTGATGTTATTGGGAAAATGGTTGATTTGCATGTTTGATTAGTTGTGTTCTTAAAACATTTGTCTGATTGGAAATGATCTGTAAAGAGATGGACTTTGTCTTTTGCATGTCTCATTTGTGTTGATCTGATATGAGATGAAAACATGATCAATGTCTGTGTTGATTTGACCTACAATTATTGGACCTTTGTATATTGCCTTTTCATTTTCTTATATGATCTGGTTTTGGTTGATCATACTAATCGCCTATGATGTCCCCTGTTGGTTGCAAGGAATCCAAACAATCTGATTCAGTTGAACTCTACTATGTTGGTGAGTGTGAGAACAAAGATGGTGTTCCTGAGGTGTCTGATGGTCAATGTTCAGCTTCGTTCCCAAACTCTAATGATGATGATCTGAAAGAAATATCATCAAAGGCAAAACATGATGCGCAGAGATAAGTGTGTCCCCTGAACTCTATTTAATTTTGCTTTTTATTGATGAAATGCTAGCTAGCTGTGGAGACATAAGGTGGAGATGCCAACAACTGTGATTTGTTGTTGGCCAGGGTTGTTGTTTTGATGATCATGTTTTAGGGTATGAAGTGTATGCATGTCCTCTTGTTTTGCCATGGTTCATTATAAATGTTGCCTTGTGGATGATGTTGTCATATTGGTAAATAAAATTATGTGATTGTATTTCATCTCTTATGTTGCGTTGTTGATGATGTTGTGATTGTTTGTAATGCAAAAAATGTTTACTTGATGCTATGGTCTGTTGCCTTGATGACTATGAGAGGGGTGAAATCATATGGGGATGGGTTATGTGAATTAAAGAATTGAAACAAAATTATCAATGATGTAAAGTCCCCTCTAAGTGTCTGTTACTGATGAATGATTGATGCTTGATGTCTATGTGTGTTCCTTAAGTCAAATTGCCTTTGTGTTTGTGTGAGGTCTGTGATGAGTCTTTCTGTTTGCTGAGAAGCTATCCATGCATCATAAACCACAGTGCGCCTTTAGCATCCAGCCTTAGGCTGTTTGAGGCTTTTGTGTGCTAATGGTTTGTGAACATGGTGTGCTTCAATGAAGCTTGGGGACATCTGAGACCAAAATGAGCATGATTTGTTTTGGCTTTTTGATCCTTTGCCAGTTTAAATGTCTTTGGAAACAATTAAATTGATTCCGTCACATATAAACTGGCATTAGATCGGAGAGGCAATTCATGTCTTGTTTACTTAGAGGTTAGTTGTCCCCTTAAGTTCCTTTGTTGTGTAACATCAGTGATGAGTCTTTTATATGCTGAGAAACACTTTCATTTACCTACACCCACTCGTGCTTCCGTTAGTATCAGTTATGATGCTTCTCAGGCGCTAAGTGTTTGTAGGTTGAATTTGTTTCAATGATGCTTGGGGACATTCTGAGATGAATATTGTTGTCTTGCATGAATGCAGCATTTGTTGTTTGACCTATGATGTAAGTGTTGATGATCTGAGATATTTGTTTCTTAATCATTCCTTCGTCCCCTTTTGCAAAAGGGGATAACTGTCATTACTCATAAGACAAAGTGATCATGTATTCCCTTTTGTGAAAGGGTGATGAGGTTGAAAAAATTAAGAAACAAATAAGGTCAATGATGTAATTCAACCTAACTGAGATTGAACTTGATCTTGTGTATTCCCTTGCATGTTTGACTTTTGTTAATTAGGTGGTCCTTCAAAGGGGATTGACTGATTGTTAAACTATCCAATGCGACAGTTCACAATTTGTCAATTCCCTTTGGAAGGACCACCATAACACTAAAACAACATGTTTGAATGTGGTGTAAATGAACCTACCTTTGACTTTTGTTATGCCTTGTTCATTGCTGCCTTGTTATTACTTTTGTGTGATCAATGATGAGTCATCATTTGCTGAGACTCAAGCCCTTTATTCCATTAACACTCATGCGCCATTAGCTTCAATAATGCTTTTCAGGAGCTAAGTGTTAGTGGTTGGGGTTGGGGTTTGTGTCAGGGATAGGGATGGCAACGGGTAGGATCTGGACCGGATCCTCTAGGATCCAGATCCAGATCCGTTTTTTAGGCGAGGATCCAAATCCTACCCGGATCCGCTGGGTAATTAAATTGAG